>NC_060074.1:14148750-15615625 GCF_922984935.1 Meles meles
TAAAGTCATGCAATGGAATGCAATTTAACAATGCAATTTAATAACATACAATTATGCACAATATGGACAAATCTCCAAACAATGCTGAGCAAAAGAAGTCATACACAGAAGTACACACCGTATCACTCCCATTTATGTAACATGGTAATGTATAAAAACAGGTAAACTAATCTAGTAGTCAGGCCAGTGGTTCTTAATCTGAGTACTAGCTGCATGGATACCTTCAGCAAACTGTAAGTGTGTGTGTGTGTGTGTGTGTGTGTGTGTATCTTTGGTAAAACTATGAAAAATAACTGGGCCTAAATACTGAGAACAAGAGTCCAGCAAACGGAACTCCACTTTTCAGAGTCCCATTAGCTCAGTAAAGGCAATGGAATGCAAAAATAATGGTCAAAATTAAAAAGTGTAACAAATACAATGTATCCTAAAATAAACTGAAGTTGTGTTGTAGGAATACCCACAATTTAAACTATTAAGGGGGTACCTGGCTGGCTGAGTCAGAAGAGCATGCAACTCTTGATCCCAAGGTCATGAGTTCAAGCCCCACATTGGGTAGAGATTACTTAATTTTCTTTTTAAATTTAACTGTTAAAGTGCTCAATAACAGGATGTGTGACATATCACATGACTTTTTTAAGGAAGCAGAGTATCAGAAAATGACCTCCCAAAAATCACTTTACCGAAAATTCTAAAATGGGATACTAAACCTATCTTAGAGAAAATTATCCATAACAATCCCAAAGTCCTGGAAGAAGCAAATTACTTGATCTTAGAGATAAAGTTACCAGATCTACTGCTAATAGAAATAAAGATCAAGAAGAAATGTAAAGGGGGTGCCTGTGTGGCTAAGCTGCTTAAGTGTCTGCCTTGGGCTCAGGTCAGGATCCCAGGGTCCTAGGACCC
Organism: Meles meles; assembly: GCF_922984935.1. NCBI lineage: Eukaryota > Metazoa > Chordata > Mammalia > Carnivora > Mustelidae > Meles > Meles meles. The sequence goes on from NC_060074.1 coordinate 14,149,654, forward strand.
AGCCCCAGGCCTCACATCCTGCTTCTCCCTCTCCCTGCTGTTTGTGCTCTCAATGCTAGTGCTCTCTCTCTCAAAATAAATAAGTAAAATCTTTAAAAAAGAAAAAAAAAGGAATGTAAAAACATCATGAAAACTACTCCATGACAACCAATCCTTCCTCAATAACGAAGAAACATCATGGAGGCCAAAAGAGGAGGAGGAAGATACCAGCTGCTTCAAGTTTTTGAAGCACTCTTCCAATTCTAGGGCCTAGAATGGTGCCTAGTAAATACTGACATTCTATAAATACATGTTAAGTGAATGAATCTGACCACTTATTCCTTCAAAAACTTACTAAGTATCCAGTCACTGTGCTGGGCACTTCAGGAAAAAAAAATGAATAAAGCCTGATTCCTGACCCTCAAAAGCAGTCTAATGGAGAAAGACACTTCAGTAAATAATTGTAAGACTATATATAAAAGCTATAATAGAGACATTTTCAGCTTTCCTGGCAATATCATAACCAATGAGGTTTATCCCAGGCGAAGATCACTGCTAATGCTAACATTACTGCTTAAGGGGGCTAACAAAGACATATTTGACAACTGCTTTATAGTTCTAAATTTGAACTATTCAACTAACCTTCATCACTACTCTAATCAGTTTTCAAAAACAATTAAATATTGTTTTGGTGACATTTTACTTGCAATGTTTTACTATAACCTGTATGGCTGCAACATCCACGAGCAGCAACTCATGTCTATCACAAAGAAGACTGTCGATCCTCTCCTAGGGCATAGAATGCTTACTGTACGTAGCAGTAACTGCATGTTCAAGTCATAACTGCAGTTTACCCATCTTATTATGTGATATAAATAGTAGTATACATAATTATGAATTTTAATATATACCCAATTCATCATATTCTCATGCTATCTCAAGCTAACAGTAAGATCAGTAAACATTGACAATAAGGAAGAGACAAAGAAAACTGAAGGGAATACTGCTATCCTGACAGAGAAATACCATTAATGTGATTGATTAAAGAGAACTGTAAATTCTGTTACTATTCCCATTGAGAAATGAAATCTAAATGCCTTTTCCTTGTTGACTATAGTTAATAATACTGTATTGCATATTTGAAAATTGCTAAGAGATTAGATTTTAAGTTCTCATTACAAGAAAAAAAACTGGAACTGAGTGGTGATGATTGTTAAGTAGACATACTGGAGTGATCAACTCACAATATATACACAAATATCAAATCATTATGCCATACACTGGAAGCTAACATGTTCTATGCCTATTATATCCCCAAAATAAATAAATGCCTTTCCCTTGAATTTGGGCTGGCCTTAGTGATCTGCCTGACCAAGAGAATGCAGAGGCCACCTCCAAGGCTAGGTCCTAAGAAGCTTGAGGGTTCCACATACAGTTCTCTGGGAACAGTCACACTCTTGTGAGCCCTGAGCCACCACAGATCAATATCCTAGAGTTCCTAAGTTGCAGAAAACACGTGATGAAACCCCTCAGAGAGGCCTTGTGACTTTATGAAGAGTCCATCCATTCCAGCCCTGGACCATTAATCCCAGCTAAGGCCCCGTGACACACCAAGTCCAGCCCATAGAGCCCTGCCCAAATTAAAAATACATGAGCAAAATATGAAACTGCTGATTTGAGTCACGAAGTTTTGACGCAGGTTGTAAGGTACCAACAGATAACCAGAATTACACAATGCTTCCAAATCCTTGACTAAAAGGAAAATAAAAGAAAATCACCCAGATTCTCTGAGGTGAGAGTGGAGAGAGAGAACCTGCTCATAACAAACTGTTAGCATTTCAAGTAAATCAGTCATCCGATTATTACAAATCAACAGACCTGAATTAAAGACTTGAACTTCATGCTGCCTTGATGACTTGGGCATGGGTGAGAAGGAGGGGAACACTATAAACCTGAATACAAGGGAGGAAAGGAAAATATTTGTACAAGTTACCCATACCCATTTTGATAGTGAGCTTCTGGTTCTATATTAAGTGCTTAGATTTTGCTGCAAGGTGAAACCAGGCTAAAGGAGAGCACCCAATGAGCTCTATTATTGGTTAAAGGTTACTCTTTATCCTTTTTGAGGGATCATGGAAGCTGATGAAAGCTACGGGCCCTTTCTCACTAAAAAAATAAAAAATAACAAAATAAAAAAATTTGCGTGTACAAATACAAAACACCATACAATTTCAATGCATTTTTGGCCCTCAGGGTCCACAAATTTTGAGTTTAGAACCTGTTTTAGAGGATTATTCAGTAATGGTTCACAAATCCACTACATTATGCTGGCATTGTTAGAATTGTTAGAATTATAAGAGAGTATTTCACTCACATTTACAAAATAATTTTTCACTCATCAATGGAGGATCCAGCAATTCAAGTCTTGTTTGATTTTAATGTCCACCTTTTTTTTTTATCTAAAATTGTTACTCAACTGCAACAACTTAGCCCAGGCAACAAACTTCTGAGAGGTGCCTCAGAAAATGTATCCTTCTAAAAAGATCTTGGTTGAAGTTAGTATTACTTTTTGGGGACAGTGGTTCAGTCTCATGCTGCTGATATTGCACAATAATAACTTGAGATTCTTACTCCTGCTTGTAAGCCTCTTAAGGGTAAGAGTTCAGCTTGATATCACTTTAAATCCTCAGCACTCAGCACTGATATTGTACTGGGTCTTGATTAATAATGATGCTAGTCAAACAGACTGGAGCAAGAGTTCTCAAACTTTTTGGTCTCATGACTCTTGTACACTCTTAGAAATTATTTAGAACCCCATAAAGCTTTTGTTAGGTTGGTGATATTTATTGAGGTTTACAGTATCAGACATCGAAACAGAAATATTTTTAAGTATTCATTCAAAAATAACAATAAACCCACTATATATCAGCAGATAAGATTTTTTTTTTAATTTTTTATTTATTTGACAGAGAGAGAACACAAGCAGGCAGAGAGGCAGGCAGAGAGAGAGAGGAGGAAGCAGGCTCCCCGCTGGGATCATGACCTGAGCTGAAAGCAGAGGCTTTAACCCACTGAGCCACCCAGGCGCCCCAGCAGATAAGATTTTTATTGAAAATATTTTTCAAAACAAAACTAGTGAGAACAACACTACTTTGCATTTTTTGCAAATCTTTTATGTCTGGCTTATAATAGAAAGCAGCGGGATTTTCACATCCACTTCTACATTTCAATCTGTTGTGGTATCACAGGTCATGTTAGTGTTTAGAAAACACCAGTGAACATTCATGAAAGGATGACAATGAAAAAGACAAATAATTACTAGTATTATCATGAAAATAGTTCTGACCTCAAGGACCTTCTAAAAAAGAACATCTGTCCACCTGTTAGTGTACCAAGTCCGTTATTTCTTCTTTCATGTCTCTCTTAATGACTGAAATTCAAATTGAAGCAATAAATTCTACAATTTAATTTATAATTCTGTACATTGCTCTTTCATCAGACTATGGTAAATTTCAACATGCTTCTTAACATCAAAATAAAAGGCTGATGAAACTAAGCATTTACCTGTTCTTTCCTCCTTGGTAACCAAGTAAACAACTATCCAGGGAGATACTTATAATGCCACTTATAATTCCCATACCAATTTGGGAATTAATCTAGACTGTTAGTAAAGAAGATCCATCCAAAACTAATCTAGATTATGATTAAGCTTTAAAAATATCAATGTACATTTACCCAATGGTACAAATCCACAAAAGCCTCACTTGCTCTCACCCAGTGGTACAAAACTGAACCAGGTTGAAAACCAGGGGAATAACTGTGTTCAATTCAAAAGTTCAAGTACATTAGGGAGTTGAATGAAAAAAAAAAATTTCTAGATAACTATCATGAAACAAGCAAAAGATCCAAAAAGACTTAAAAGTCAAAGTCATCTGAGCAAACAAAACAAAGTCCAGACAAAAACCTTATGAATTAAAAACTAGCTTAAACGTGAATAACTGAAGAAGGATGAAGAAAAACTTACCAAGCAAAAGTGAACACTCTGACCGAGTGCAAATCCCAAGTAAATTCTTGATATTAACACTGAGATGGAACACTCTGCCATTATAGACAGATTTCTGCGAATATTATGCAACTGCTCTACATACACGAAGTTTTCCCATCCTTTCCCTCAAAAGCATCAGTCAGCTTGAGGTTAACGCTCAGATGAAATGTTTTCTGTTGCTCTAGCAGTTTTGCTCTACTTTGTTTCTCGGTTATTCTGAGTGCTCTCTTACAACTGGAGAGTTGCTGAACCAATCCCGAGTAAGAAATGTTAAAGTACAAGAAAAGAGGCGACAGCTCTGCACCACCACACGGAAAAAGACTCAGCGGAGCAGCGGCGGCCCTGCCCTAGCTGCGATCCAAACAGAAAGCAGAGCTTTTTAGGTTCCCAGCAACACCAGACGTCTCCCGCCCCCGTGTCCCCACTCCTGGACTATCTAAACACCGAAAACCAAAAAGTGGAGTCCACCCGCTTTTCAGGGCCAGAGAGTCTCCGGGCTGGGATCCTCTCCCGTTACATAACTGGGGCCTAGCGCCCTGCTTCTGCAGTCAGTCCCCAGGACAGAGAGACGGACTTGTTCCCCAGGGACCCTCTCAGGGAGGTGGAAGCTGAGCTCTGCACCTGATCGACCCCGGAAAAAGAAGGGGGAACGACTCGAGCGAGGCCGCAATCAGAGACGCTGGGGCACAGGGGGTGATGAACAGGCCCGGAGAGGAGCAGGGCGGCTCCTGGAGGCCCGCCGCAGGCCCCGGCGTCTCCGACACTAGTCCACTCCCCTCCCTCTCCGGCCGAGTCCCCACCGGCCGCCCCCTCCCCCATTCCGCGCTCCCCTCCCCCGCGTCTCCATCCCCGGCCCCAGCCGAGAGGCAGGCGGACCAGCCGAGTAAGGCCTCGGCCACGGCCAGAGTACCGCTCCCAACCCAGTACCTGGTCAGACATGGTGACGGTGGCTTCACCCAGGGTGTCCGCACAGCAGCGGCCTCGGGTAGGCAGAACCTCGCTCCGGGGTTTACAAATCCGTCTCTCTTCCCCACAGCACAACACCGCGGCTGGAGGGACTTCCGCTACGCCCTGCGTCACTTCCGCCACGCGTTGGGAGGAGGGATAGGGAAAAGAGGAAAGGAGAGGCGGGAAAACGGGTGGGGGAGCTGCCCCGAGGCGAGAGGGCCCAGGAGCTGCTTTAATGGTGGTCGCTGGGGTGAATGAACAACAGTCTTCCGAGACCTTTCGCCTCCGCCCGGAGCCTGCCCTCCAGTGGAGAAGTTCCGGGTCTTAGTGTTTGGAAGCATACTAACAGCCGCACTCCTGCCGCTCTGACACCTAGCACGTTTTCGAAAGCTGAGCCAAGATGTTTCTATTGTCTCTTCCTGGCCTTGCTCGTAAGCTTCCCCAAGTACATTAGACTGAATACTAGTGCTTTTTACCATACAGCTAACTGTTGATTAACCGGCCACCCTGCCTAACTCATAACCTTGATTTAAAGAAAAAAAGAAAAAAATGATCCCATTGGACACGATCTTGATGGCTACTGATGAAAGAGATTCTTGGGAAAGATTTAAACCAGTGAGGAGGAAGAAGTAATTCTGACCTTGCTTTAAGTTAAAGAATGATCCTTGTATGACTTCTTTAAAATACAGTGGCCATGCTGGCAGAAGGGTAGGAGATAAGGCTTTAGACAAATGAAATAGAATTGAGATTCTGGAAATAATAAGACCACACACACTGATTAATTTTCGACAAGAATATCAAGACAATTCAGTGGTGAAACTCACGAAAATTAACTTTAATGGATCAAAGGCTAAATGTAGGAGCCAAAACTACAAAACTCTTAGGAGATGGGGCACGTGGGTGACTCAGTCAAGCAAGGGGCTCTTGATTTTGCTCAGGTTACGTTCTCAGGGTTGAGAGATCAAACCCCATCTTGGGCTCTGTGCTCAGCACAGTCTGCTTGAGATTCTCTCTCTCTCCCTCTCCTGCTTCCTCTGCCCTTCCCACCTGCACATTCTCTCTCTCTAAATAAGTTAATTAAATCTTAAAAAAAAGAAAAAAACTCTGGAGAAAACATAGGCATAAATCTTCTTGACCTTTGATTACGCAATGGATTCTTAAATATGGCACCAAAAACACAAGCAACCAAAGACAAATAAATAAATTAAATTTCATTAAAATTAAAAACCTCTGTCTTTTGCATTGAAAAAAAATTAAAAATGAAGAAAATATTTACAAGTACTATATCTGCTAAGGATCTAATAGAATACATAAAGAACTATCACAATCCAGTCATAAAAAGATAATACAATTTTTAAATGGACAAAAGATCTGAATAGACATTGCTCCTAAGAAAATGTGCAATAAATGTTCACCATCATTAGCCATCAGAGAAATGCATATTAAAACTACAATGAGGGGCGCCTGGGTGGCTCAGTGGGTTAAGCCGCTGCCTTCGGCTCGGGTCGTGATCTCAGGGTCCTGGGATCGAGTCCCGCATCGGGCTCTCTGCTCGGCAGGGAGCCTGCTTCCCTCTCTCTCTCTCTCTCTGCCTGCCTCTCTGTCTACTTGTGATCTCTCTCTGTCAAATAAATAAATAAAATATTTAAAAAAAAAAAAAAACTACAATGAGGGGTACCCGTGTGGCTCAGTCGAGTGAGCTTCCAACTCTTTTTTTTTTTAATTTATTTTTTCAGCGTAACAGTATTCATTCTTTTTGCACAACACCCAGTGCTCCATGCAAAACGTGCCCTCCCCATTACCCACCACCTGTTCCCCCAACCTCCCACCCTTGACCCTTCAAAACCCTCAGGTTGCCCCAACCTCCCACCCCTGACCCTTCAAAACCCTCAGGTTGTTTTTCAGAGTCCATAGTCTCTTATGGTTCGCCTCCCCTCCCCAATGTCCATAGCCCGCTCCCCCTCTCCCAATCCCACCTCCCCCCAGCAACCCCCAGTTTGTTTTGTGAGATTAAGAGTCATTTATGGTTTGTCTCCCTCCCAATCCCATCTTGTTTCATTTATTCTTCTCCTTTCCCCCTACCCCCACCCATGTTGCTTCTCCATGTCCTCATATCAGGGAGATCATATGATAGTTGTCTTTCTCCGATTGACTTGAGCTTCCAACTCTTGATTTTGGCTCAGGTCGTGTTCACCAGGTCATGGGATGAAGCCCCATGTCCAGTTCCCCGCTTAGCAGACGGTCTGCTTCTCTCCCTCCTCCCCTTCCCCCCGCTGAACTGTGCGCATGGATGCTGTTTCTCTCTCCATCTCTCTCTCTGAAGTGAATAAATTAAAACACACACTACACACAATGAGCTATCATTTCATGCCCACTAAAATGTCTGTAACCAAAAAGACAGATGACAATAATTATTGACAAAGATATGGAGAAATTGGAACTCGTATACTGCTAAGCAGAAATATAAGCTGCTTTGGACATTTCCGTGCTACCCAGGGAGGAGTCCCCTTACAGTGTTATTTTGCATTCCCCTCATAACTTAAGCGGAAATTTTCACAACGTCCAGAGACACTGATGTCCTGAAAATGAAGGAGGAGGATGTCCTCAAATTCCTTACAGCAGAAACCCACTTAGGTGGCACCAATCTTGACTTCCAACTGCAACAGAACATCTACAAAAGGAAAAATGATGGTATCTACATATAAATCTGAAGAGAACCTGGGAGGAGCTTCTGCTGGCAGCTCTTGCCATTGTTGCCATTGAAAAGTCGGCTTATGTCAGGGTCATCCAGGAATACTGGCCAGTGAGCTGTGCTTAAATTTGCTGCTGCTAACGGAACCACTCGTATAGCTGGAAACTTCACTAACCAGATCCGGGCGGCCTTCTGGAAGCCAGGACTTCTAGTGGCTACTGATCCCAGGGCTGGTCACCAGCCTCTCACAGAGGCATCTAATGTTAACCTGCCTACCACCACTCTATGTCACACGGACTCTCCCCTGCGCTATACGGACACTGACATCCCTTGCAACAAGGAAGCTCACTCAGTGCGTCTAATACAGTAGATAATGGCCTGGGAAGCTCTGCGCATGCGTGGCCCCATTTCCCATGAACACCCGTGGGAGTCTGTGCCTGATCTCTACTTCTACCGAGATCCTGAGGAGATTGAAAAGGATAAGCGGGCCGCTGCTGGCATGACTGTGACCAAGGAGGAATTTCAGGGTGAATGGACTGCTCCACCCCTAGATTCACTGCTACTCCGCCTGAGGCCGCAGACTGGTCTGAAGGTGAGCAGGGGCCCTCGTGCCTAGTCAGCAGTTCCCTCCTGAGGACTGGAGCCCTCTGCCGGCCACTGAAGACTGGTCCGCAGCTCCCACTGAATGGGTAGGAACAACCACAGAGTGGTCTTTTTTTTTTTTTTTTTTTAAGATTTTATTTATTTACTTGACACAGAGAGAGAGAGAGAGAGAGAGCGCACAAGCAGGCAGAGAGGCAGGCAGGTGGGGGGGAGGGAGCTCGCTCCCTGCTGAGCAGAGAGCCCGATGCGGGGCTCGATCCCCTGAGATCATGACCTGAGCGGAAGGCAGAGGCTTAACCCACTGAGCCACCCAGGCGCCCCACCACTGAGCGGTCTCAAGCCGCTCTTTCACAAAGGCAAACAAAAGGGATAAAAGGTTAATAGGAAATAAACAGATTCTAAAAGTTGAAAAAAATAAAAGGCTTTGGAAAATATTCTGGCCGTTCCTCACTTTGTTAAAGTAACCATGACCCAGTAATTCTGATAGCTATATATTCAAGATAATTGATAAGATATGTCCATACAAAAACATGTACACAAATATTCACAGCAGCATTATTCATGATAGCAAAAAAGTGGAAACAATCCAAATGCCAACTGACTTACGGATAAACAAAAGCAGAATACACATGAAATGGAATACTATTGGGCTGTAACAATGAACTACTCATACAATGTGGAAGACCCTTGAAAATATTATGCTAAGTGAAGGGAAACAGCCACAAAGAATGGTTCTATTTATATGGTATGCCCAAAATAGGCAAATCTACAGGGACAGGAAATAGACTACAGGCACACCTCAGAAATATTGCAGGTTTTGTTCCAGATCACTGCAATAAAGTGACTATCACAATAAAGCTAATCAAATAAATTCTTTAGTTTTCCAGTGCATGTAAAAATTGTTTAAACTACACTAGTAGTCTATTATGGGTGCAGTAGTATTGTATCTTAAAAACAATGTACATTTCTTTTTTTTTAATATTTTATTTATTTGATAGAGAGAAATCACAACTATGCAGAGAGGCAGGCAGAGAGAGAGGAGGAAGCAGGCTCCCTGTGGAGCAGAGAGCCCGATGCGGGGCTCGATCCTAGGACCCTGAGATCATGACCTGAGCCAAAGGCAGAGGCTTTAACCCACTGAGCCACCCAGGCGCCCCAACAATGTACATTTCTTAATTTTAAAATATTTTATTGCAGGGTGCCTGGGTGGCTCAGTCGGTTAAGCACCTGTCTTTGGCTCAGGTCATGATCCCAGCGTCCTGGGACTGAGTCCCGCATGAGTCTCCCTGCTCAGTGGGGAGTCTGTTTTTCCCTGTCCCTACTGCCCCACCTGCTTGTGCTCTCTCTTGCTCTCTCTGACAAATAAATAAAATCTAAAAAAATAAAAATTTAAGGGGCGCCTGAGTGGCTCAGTCATTAAGCGTCTGCCTTCAGCTCAGGTCATGATCCCAGGGTCCTGGGATCCAACCCCACATCGGGCTCCCTGCTCAATGGGAAGCCTGCTTCCCCCTCTCCCACTCCCCCTGCTTGTGTTCCCTCTCTGGCTGTCTCTCTCTCTCTCTGTCAAATAAATAAATAAAATCTTTTAAAAAATAAATAAATTTTAAAATAAATAAATAAGAAACATTGATTCACTGAATTACGTAGACCTCCTAAATGTTGACACATTTCATTATAAAATATTTAAAAATCATGTTGTTTTCACAGACTCATCACAAAACATCTCCAATAATATTCATTATTTTTAGACTCATCAGAAAAAAAACTTTTATTCATCACTGTCAAATTCACAATGATGAATATGAGTTTTCCAAAATGGTAATTTTTGCATAAAAGCTCAGATTTTGTCATTGACAACAAACACTGGCAATTGTTTTCTTTGTTAAACTTATTTGTTCATTTTTCTGAGAAAAGATCTGCTATATTTCTAATGATTATTGGCCTCCCATTTGTTCTATCACTTAAAAACAGTGTTCCTTTTCTTTAAAGTGGCTAAATCAGCTTGTAACTCAATCTTTTGTATACTTTTCTTGGAGATAGCCATCTTTTTTTTTTTTAAGATGAAAAAAGAGAAAGAGACAGTGAGAGAGGGAACACAAGCAGGGGGAGTGGAAGAGGGAGAAGCAGGCTTCCTGCTGAGCAGAGACCCCGAAGTGGGGCTCGATCCCAGGACCCCGGGACCATGACCTAAGGCAGACACTTAACGGCTGAGCCACCCAGGCGCCCCTGGAGATAGCCATCTTATGGAGAATAAATAGCTGCATTTCTTTATATAGAATATTTTTTAAATGTTATTCAAGCCCTGACATTTAATAAAATTAGTGTTTTTGTGTCCTACTGCAGCTACAACAAATTTCCACAAACTTCATGGCTTACAACAACACAGTTTATCATCTCACAGTTCTGGAAGTCAGAAGTCAAGGTGTTGCAGTGCTACATTCCTTCTGGAGGCTTAAGGGGAGAATTCCTTTTCTTAGCTTTTTAGCTTCTGGAGGCCACCTGCATTTTTTGGTTCGTGGCCCCTTCCTACATCTCCAAGGCCTGATGGATATTTAGCAACTACCTTCTCACCCCTACCCACTTCCCTCTCCCTCTCCTTCTCCTCACCTTCTGCTGTGGCTACATCTGCTTCTCTGACTCTGACCCTTCTCTCTCCCTTCTCTTAAAACCCTTGTCATGACACTGAACTATCTAGGTAATTCAGAATAACCACCTTATCTCAAGATCTTTAATCACACCTGCAAAATCTTATTTACCTATATGTAAGGTAACATATTCACATATTTCAGGGAGTAAGAAGTGGACATCTTGGGACACCTGGGTGGCTCAGTCGGTTAAGCATCTGCCTTCAGCTCAGGTCATGATTCCAGGGTCCTGGGATGGAGTCGCACATCAGGCTCCTTGCTCAGCGTGGAGACTGCTTCTCCCTCTGCCTGCTGCTCCCTCTCTTATGCTCTGTCTCCCTCTCTCTCTCCAATAAATAAGTAAAATCTGTAAAAAAAAAAATCTTTTAATTACAAAAAGTGATATATCTTATTTTTCCCCTCTTCAAAAAAACCCAGTTCATCCCAAATTATATACGAAATCAATGGTCTAAACATTAGTGAGTTATTTCATTTCTTTTAAAGGTTTTGTTTATTTATTTGAGAGAAAGAGATAGAGAGCATGAGCAAGGTGGAAGGTCAGAGGGAGAGGAAGAAGCAGACTCCCTGCTGAGCCTGTTGGGGTATTCGATCCAAGGTCCCTGAGATCATGACCTGAGCTAAAGGTAGACACTTAATCAACTGAGCCACCCAAGCACCCTAGTGAATTATTTCAAAGACAGTAATCTGATTGTACATCTCTAACAGGATATAATCTAGGAACAAAATGTGTAAACTTTCAATGAATTTAATATTAATAATAATAGTAGTATTGTTATTCTAAAGCTATTATATATCAAGTATAGAACAAAACATATAAATATATATTTTTTAATATTTTATGTATTTATTTGACAGACAGAGATCACAAGTAGGCAGAGAGGCAGGCAGAGGAGGGGAAGCAGGCTCCCTGCTGAGCAGACAGCCCAATGTGGGGCTCAATCCCAGTACCCTGGGACCATGACCTGAGCCGAAGGCAGAGGCTTTAACCTACTGAGCCACCCAGGTGCCCCCATATAAATATTTTAAATCTATAGAATCAGTAGGATGATGCCCCCTTTTTATTTCTGACACTGCTTGTTTGTACCTTCTCTATTTTTTCTTGAACAGTCTTATAAGATGTGTATTAATTTTATTAGTCATTTTTTTAAAAACCACTTTTGCTTTCTTAATTCTCTATATTGCAGGTTTATTGCTATTTTTTTCTGCTTTTATGCGATTTTTTCCTGATTTTTTTGCTTTTAATTTGCTTTCTTTAGCTTTTTGAGATTAATACTGAGATCTGATTTTTAACCTTTTTTTCTAATAAATATATGTATTTTTATTTTGTATTATTTTTTTAAGTAGGCTCCACACCCTGAGTAGAGCTCAACACGGGGCCCAAACTCATGACCCTGAGATCAAGACATGAATCAAAATCAAGAATCAGATACTTAACTGACTTAGCCACCCAGGCACCCCTAAATATATATGTTTTTAGAAGTAAATATTTGGGGAGGAGAAAAAAAATAAAGGTAAATATTTCACTCTAAACACAGCTTCAGCCTTATCCTACGAAGTTTGAAATATTATATTAATATTTTCATTATTAGTTAATTCAAGAAGGAGACATCTTAGGATAAGGCAAAACTATCACTTAAAAAACACAGTAGTAGGGGTGCCTGGGGGGCTCAATCATTAAGGGTCTGCCTTTAGCTTAGGTCATGATTCCAGGGTCCTGGGATCGAGCCCTGCATCAGGTTCCCAGCTTGGCAAGGAGCCTGCTTCTCCCTCTCCCTCTCTCTCTGCTTATGTGCTCGCTCTCACTGTGTGTCTCTCTGTCAAATAAATAAATGAGATCTTTTTAAAAAAAAAATAAGATCTTAAAAAAATTAAAATTAATAAATAAAATGAGATGAATCTACCAACAGCATTTTTCACAGAAATAGAACAAACAATCTTAAAATTTGTTTGGAACCACAAAATACCCTGAACAGCCAAAGCAATCTTGAAGAACAAAACTGGAGGTATCCCAGTTCCAGACATCAATTTACATTACAAAGCTGTTGTAACCAAAACAGTATGGTACTAGTGCAAAAATAGAACATAAATCAATGGAACAGAACAGAAAACCCGTAAATAAACCCAAAATTGTATGGTTAATTAATCTTCGACAAAGGAGGAGAAAGAATATATAATAGGAAAAAAACAGTTCCTTCAAGAAATGGTGTTGGGAAAACTGGACAGCTACGTGCAAAAGAATGAAACTGGACCACTTACACTGTAACACAAAAGAAAGATGGATTAAAGACCTAAATGTGAGACCTGAAACCATAAAAATCTTAGAAGAGAGGGCCATTTGTGTGACTCAGTCAGTTAAGCATCCAACTCTTGATTTTGGTTTAGGTCATGATCTCAGAGTCTCCAGATCGAGCCCCATGTCAGGCTCTGTGCTTAGCAAGAAATCTGCTTGAGATTCTCTCCCTCTCCCTCTCCTGCCCTTCCCTCACTCTCTCTCTCTCAAATAAATAAATAAATCTTTAAAAAAAAAAAAAAAAAACCCTGAAAGACAACACAGGCAGTAATTTCTCTGACATTGGCCATAGCAACATTTTTCTTGCTATGTCTCCTGAAGCAAGGGAAATAAAACCAAAAATAAACTTGGGACTTCATCAAAATAAAAAACTTCGTGGAGGGGGCACCTGGGTGGCTCAGTCATTAAGCGTCCAACTCTTGATTTTGGCTCAGGTCATGATCTCAGGGTCATGAGGTCAAGGCCCATGTCAGGCTCTGTGCTTAGCCTGGAGTCTGTTCAAGAGTCTCTCTCCCCTCTCCTCTGCACCCCACTCCAAACTAAATAAAAAAAATTTTTTTACAAAAACTTCTTGAGGCACCTGGCTGGCTCAATCAACAGAGTACATGACTCTTAATCTTGGGACTTTACGTTTGAGCCCCACATTGGGTGTAGAATTCACTTTTTAAAAAATTATTTATTTATTTATTTGACAGACAGAGATCACAAGTAAGCAGAGAGGCAGGCAGAGAGAGAAGGGGAAACAGGCTCCCCACCAAGCAGAGAGCCCGATGAAGGGCTCGATCCCAGGACCCTGGGATCATGACCTGAGCCAAAGGCAGAGGCTTTAACCCACTGAGCCACCCAGGTGCCCCGAAATAAGTCTATAATAACAATGTTTGCAGATAAGCAAAATGGAGTATAGTTTAAGTAAGTAACTTGTCTAAGATCTCACAGACAAAAAGCTAAAATTTGAAATTGGGCAATCTGGCTCCAGAGTCCATTATCTTACCCACTATGCCAAGTCATCTGAAATATAATATAAGTAATTATATTTATATAATATACATATATTCATATAATTTATATTTATTTCATAAACAAGTTATTTTATATACTACAAGTAATATATATGAATAATTTCTGTATGTATCATGTATAATACAAATATATAAATATCATATATAAATATTTTTATATATAAAAGCATTTATTTATATATAATATACATATTTTTATATAGTATATGAAATAATATACATATAAAATATGTATTATATATAAAAGCATATACATACAGAGTAAGTATATTATAATCTTTTTTCTTTTTCTTTTTGTAACGATTTCATTTATTATTTGACAGAGACACAGTGAGATAGGGAACACAAGCAGGGGGAATGGGAGAGGGAGAAGCAGACCCCCCACAGAGCCTGACACGGGGCTGGATCCCAGGACCCTGGGATCATGACCTGAGCTGAGGGCAGATGCTGAACCATCTGAGCCACCCAGGCGCCCCCAGAGTTTACAATCTTGTACATCAAACTTTTGGGTTTTTTTAGCTTTTGATTTTGAAATAATTATAAATTCACAGGAAGTTGAAAAGACAATATAGAGAGGTTCCATATACTCTTTATTTTCCTTCCCCAAGGAAGTTGCATCTTATGCAACTACAGTAAGATTATCAAACCCAGGAGCTTAACATTGTTACAGTATATATATACGGCGTGATGACGTTTTATCACATATATAAATTCATGTAAAAACCACCCTGACGAAGACACAGACTATTTCATCACCACAAAGATCACCTTTATGCTCTTCCTTTATAGTAGTTGTTACCCCCACCCCGTCTCTAACCCTTGTGAACCACTAATTTGTTTTCCATCTCTATATCTCTGTCATTTCATTTGTAAATGGAATTACAAAGTATGTGATCACTTTTATCTTTTGGTTTCATGGAAACCTTCTTGCCCCTTTCTCTTTTTTTTTTTAATTTTTAAATTTAAATTCAATTAATTAACATTTAATGTATTATTTGTTTCGGGGTACAGGTCTGTGATTCATCAGTCTTATATAATAACCAGTGCTTGTTACAACACATATGCTCCCCAATGTCCATCACCCAGTTACCCCATCACTCCAACTCCTCCCCATTAACATGTAATTTATATTTATAAATTTATATATATACTTATAATATAAATACATAAATATAAATGTAATATATAAATATATATGTTTTTTGTTTTGGAGGGTTTTTTAATAGATTTTATTTATTTATTTATTTATTTATTTATTTGAGAGAGAGAGAGAAAGCGCACAAACGGTGGAGAGGGGCAGAAGGAGAGGGAGAAGCAGACTCCCTGCTGAACAGGGAGCCAGCCACGGAGCTTGATCCCAGGATCCTGAGATCATGACCTGAGCCAAAGGCAGACACTCAACCGATTGAGCCACCCAGGAGTCCCAATATATGTTTTATATCTAAAAGCATATACATACAGAATTTACAAACTTATACATCAAACTCTTAACAATTGTTATTTCTTTTTTTTTTTTAAGATCTTATTTATTCATTTGACAGAGAGAGATCACAAGTAGGCAGAGAGGCAGGCAGAGAGAGAGAGAGAGAGGTAAGCAGGCTCCCCACTGAGCAGAGAGCCTGATGCGGGACTTGATCCCAGGACCCTGAGATCATGACCTGAGCCGAAGGCAGCGGCTTAACCCACTGAGCCACCCAGGCGCCCTGTTATTTCTTTTTTTTAAGATTTTATTTATTTATTTGACAGACAGAGATCACAAGTAGGCAGAGAGGCAGGCAGAGAGAGAGGAGGAAGCAGACTCCCGACGGAGCAGAGAGCCTAATGTGGGCATCGATCCCAGGACCCCTGGATCATGACCTGAGCCAGAGGCAGAGGCTTTAACCCACTGAGCCACCCAGGTGCCCCCCCTTTTTTTTCAAGAGCAGAGGAACAGGGAGAGGAAGAGATAAGAGATGGAGAGGAACAGAAGAGAGAGAGAGAATGTTAAGCAGTTTGCACATCCAGCACTGAGCCCAATGTGAGGCTCGATTTCATAACCCTGAGATCATGACCTGAGCTAAAATCAAGAGTTGGACACTGAACCAACTGACTGAGCCACCCAGGTGCCCCAACAATGCTTATTTCTTGAGAAGGTATTACAGGGACTTCTAAATTCTAAATTATTTGGGGGGTGGGTGCTAACATTTAGATTGCTTGTTATCCCATGAATATACTACTTTTGTAGACAAATAACAACTTAGTTCCTGCCATGAGCCAAGCACTGATCTAAGTATGGGGAAAACTGTATTTTAGTAATAAGATAACTAGCTAGGAACAAATAACTCAAAGATTTCAATGTCTTAACAAAATTAGGCTTTATTTTTTATTCACATCACAGCCCCAATTGGGTGTTTAGAAGGCACTCTTTCTTACTTTGATTCAAGGATTGTGTCTCCTATCAACTTATCATGGGACCATCTTCTCAGGCAAGTATACGCAAACATTTTCTATAAAAAGACAAAGAGTAAATATTTTAGGCTTAGGATAAACTGTTACCATTCTGCCATTGTGGCATGAAAGCAGCCATAGATAATAAACAAATGATTGGGCATCGCTGTGTTCCAATAAACCTTTATTTTTTTTTAAAGATTTTTTATTTATTTGTCAGAGAGAGAGGAGCGAGAGTGAGCACAAGCAGACAGAGTGGCAGGCAGAGGCAGAGGGAGAAGCAGGCTCCCCGCTGAGCAAGGAGCCCGATGTGGGACTCGATCCCAAGATGCTGGGATCATGACCTGAGCCAAAGGCAGCTGCTTAGCCAACTGAGCCACCCAGGTGTCCCACCAATAAACCTTTATTTATTTTTTTTTAATTTTTATTTTATTTTATTTATTTGACAGAGAGAAATCACAACTAGGCAGAGAGGCAAGTAGAGAGAGAGGAGGAAGCAGGCTCCCTGCAGAGCAGAGAGCCCGATGTGGGGCTCGATCCCAGGACTCTGGGATCATGACCTGAGCCGAAGGCAGAGGCTTTAACCCACTGAGCCACCCAGGCGCCCCCAATAAACCTTTATTTACAGAAAGTGTAGTGGGCTGGATTTCACCCACGGATGACAGTTTACCAGTCGTCATTCCAGGGTCTTCTTAGAGTTCTGGATTGGATCCTCTCTGCATTCAAGAGGTCGGGGGAAATAATAAGGCAGGCTAGAAAGAGAACTCGACTTGACCCATATCCCTTTGGCCAGAATCCAGACACATAGCCCCAAGCAAATGAGCCTGGGATATGATATTTTCTTGTGACTCAACAAAAGGAAAAGAGACTGGTGACCAGCTAGTGAACCTGCAGCAGAGTCAGCTCTTTTTTGTCACCAAATATCCTGTTTACTATTTTTCCTTTGTATAGATAATACTCTCCCCATCTCCAAAGAGGACAGCCCAAAGTTCCACCCAGTAAATGCATTCAGTTCAAAGTCCAAGCTCTCCAGGTAATGTCCAGTTTTCTCCTTCAGGCTCGGATATGGCTCTTCACAGTCTGGTGACCTATGAACTAAAAAGACAAATAATCTGGGGCACCTGGGTGGCTCAGTGGGTTAAAGCCTCTGCCTTTGGCTCAGGTCATGATCCCAAGGTCCTGGGATGGAGCCTTGCATCGGGCTGTCTGCTCAGCGGGGCGCCTGCTTCACCCCCACCCTGCCTGGCTCTCTGCCTACTTGTGATCTCTGTCTGTCAAATAAATAAATAAAATCATAAAGAAAATTAAAGACAAATAATCGGCCCAAACACAGCCACACCCATTGGTAATGCAATAAAGACAGGAAAACCGAAAAACATTCTCATTCAGAAGAAGGAAGAATTGAACACAGAGCACTCACTGGGTCACAGCAATTCTGAAATCCCATTGGGTGAATATGGTAAAGGTCTCCTTCTCTGGGGCTGGGTCCACACCTCTGATGGTTCTGCTACCTCACAACAACCTGCCACCCCACAGGCATGTCTTCACTCCACTCAAGCTCTAATATCCTGTACTGGGCAACCATGGGCATGAATGTCTTCCTCCCGCTCCAAGTTCTGACACCCATTGCCAGGCCTACCCTCCACAGGACACCCTTCTTAACCCAGGCAGGCTCTGACCCTCTGTCCAGGTGATACCATACTGAAACTTAGCTTCTCAGCTTCATATAATGACTTAAGATAGAATAGTTTAGTAAGAGAAAGGAGAAAAAAGAAGGATGAGAAAATAAAAGGGAAAGAGAAAGAGGAAAGGCTCAAAGCCCTTTTTTTAAATATAGTTTTTTGTTTGTTTGTTTGTTTGTTTGTTTAAGAGAGAGAGCGTGCATGGAGGGGAGGGCAGAGGGAGAGGTAGAGAATCTTAAGCAGGCCCCACGCCCAGCATGGAGCCAGACACAGGGCTCAATCTCACAACCCTGAGATCAAGCCCTGAGCCAAAGTCCAGAGTCAGACACTTAACTGACTGAGCCACCCAGGTGCCCCAGCTCAAAACCTTTCTTTCTTTTTTTTTTTTTTTTAAGATTTTATTTATTTATTTGACAGAAAGAGAGATCACAAGTAGATAGAGAGGCAGGCAGAGAGAGAGAGAGAGAGAGAGGGAAGCAGGCTCCCCGCTGAGCAGAGAGCCGGATGCAAGGCTCCATCCCAGGACCCTGGGATCATGACCTGAGCCGAAGGCAGCGGCTTAACCCACTGAGCCACCCAGGCGCCCCTCAAAGCCTTTCTTAACCAATTTCTTATTATTGAGGTGTAGCAGCAGTCAGAATTTTTACCTGCAAGGTTCCAAATTTTAGATTTTATTTCCTTCTATTTCTTTTTACAAATCCATGAGGGAATTCTTTCCTGATCTCATCTCTTTCTTTTAGTATCTTGGACACACTGTTAAAAATAACCTCTATTAAGTTTCTATTTTCTATTCCCCCAGGACTCAGTAGAAACATAGTCTGCTGCTCAAGTAATCTCAGGCAACAATTTTGCCAAACCTTTTGCCACTGCATCTCATGACTAACCTTCTTTCCACCAACAGATTTTAGAGGCACCACAGCCCATGACCCAGTTACTATGTAGATGCCGCATAGGTTTGTTGGTCTGTTTGTTCTTATAGTTGTATCCTACTGTAAGCAGTGAACAAAACACATAAAGCCTCTACTCTACTGAGCTTACATTCTGGAGTATTCCTCTAACTTGTCAGCTGGTTTTATTTTAGGAAGGGCAGCGTGATTGTTTTATTTTTATTTTTTTTAAAGATTTTATTTATTTATTTGACAGAGAGATCACAAGTAGGCATAGAGGCAGGCAGAGAGAGAGGGGGAAGCAGGCTTCCTACTGAGCAGAGAGCCCGATGCAGGACTCGATCCCAGGACCCTGAGATCATGACCTGAGCCAAAGGCAGCGGCTTAACCCACTGAGCCACCCAGGCGCCCCAGCATGATTGTTTTAAATTGTGCTTGGGATTTATTTTCATCAGGTACAGTGAGATATGGAGACACAGCAACTGTCATAAAGGAAGAAGTGTTTATACTCACGGATCCCTAGAAGCAGGAGGCACACAGCCCATCACAGAAGACCAAACAGCAACCACCATGAGGCAGACAAGAGGGAGTTGGGTGGAGGGTAGGCAAAAGATTTTCTTTTGGTTTTCTCAGGAAGGAACGGGTGAGGCAGGGTAAGCAAGGTGAGCAGTTTAGGATTGGATAGTTTGATTTCTGTGAGCTCTCGGCAATAGGTGTGGTCCCCAGGTGCCCAGTACCTGGCCCTGGAGTGATTTAGGGCAGAAGGTTAGGGTCCTGAACTGCAGGAACCTGAACTGCAGGAACCTGGGATCCAGCCCCACGTCGGGCTCTCTGCTCAGCGGGGAGCCTGCTTCCCTCTCTCTCTCTGCCTGCTTCTCTGCCTACTTGTGATCTCTGTCAAATAAATAAATAAAATCTTAAAAAAAAATTGAATGTGAGGAATGCTGATCTCTCTGACTAGAAGATAATCCTATTCCCTACCTAGTTCCCTTCACTTGGATCAGTCCTGTCCACTTAGCAAGACTCACTTAATGCCTGAGCCACCCAGGCACCCCAGGCCAATTTTTAACCCACAACTATAAGACAACAAAATCTGTGCTGTTTTAAGCCACTAACTTTGTGGTAATTTGCTACAGCAACACTAGCAGACTAATACACTTTGTATGTGAATATGAATGTATTTCTAACTGACTTAAAAGTACACTATTACTGAAACATACATCTATCGATAACTGATAACATCTTGATTATATATAATTACTTTATAGAAATTGAGCTTTCTTCTTCTTTTAAGACTTTTATTTTTAAGTAATCATTACACCCAACATGGGGCATAAACTTATAACCCCAAGGTCAAGGGTTACATGTTCTACCAACTGAGCCACCCAGGAGCTCTGAACTTTTCTTTTATTGAGCAGTTCTTCGTAATTTTGAGCTTGAGAAACAAGAGAACTTTCATAGTAGTGCTGGAATAATTAAGTATCTGGAGAATGCCAAACATATTTAATTATGATTAGCATCATTCACAAACTTCTTTGTGGTTCATCCATTGCTATCTAGGAAACTCCAAATAAAGTTTAGGTGTAACCGTTTTACTATTTTGAATTTGAGATTTGAATGTAAGAACAGTATTTTTAAAATCTTATTTTTAATTTAATTTAATATAAAATTTTTTCATTTTTTAAAGATTTATCAGAGAAGACAAGATATGAACATAAGTCATATAAGCATTAATATTTATAAGCCAATCAAAATAAGAGTTCTGTTAAACTTTAGATAAGTGGGGACACCTGGGTGGTTCAGTGGGTTAAGCCTCTGCCTTCTGCTCAGGTCATGATCTAGGGGTCCTGGGATGGAGCCCTGAGACAGGCTCCCTCCCCGCTAGGGAGCCTGCTTCTCCCTCTGCCTGCTGCTCCCCTGCTTGTGCGTGCTTGTTCTCTCTCTCTCTCTCTCACAAATAAATAAGTAAAATCTTTTTTAAAAACTTTAGATAGGTTATAATCTAAGTTATATATTTTTATTGGAAATGGGCAAAAGTCTACTGCATGTTTACTCAGAAAATATTTCACACAATAGAAGAATCTTATGTAAATCTTGGGCAAGCTAGGAATTTCGGAAGAATTTTATAATGGGATTTCTTCCTGTGTCATTATGCATTGTGTTTTGTAATACTTTTAAGTCAGATTATGGACCAATCTAGGGGCATAACTTTAAGATTTATTAATATCTTGTCCATACATAGAGCTTTGCTCCAACTTGGCTTAGTTCATTTGTATATTTCCTAAGGCTTTCCTATTTCCCTTAGAAAAAGAGAGAGAGAAAAAGTCATGCTTCTAGAACCCTTTAGATTTCTTGAGAAATCATGAAGCTCCAGACAAGTCAGAAACATCAAGTCCTTCTCTAGATTTCCATTCTGTCATGCATTCAGGCTCATTCATGTAGCTGTTATATAAACCTAATGAAGAATCATTTTTTTAAGATTTTATTTATTTACTTGAGTGAGAGAGAGAACACAAGCAGAGAAAGGACAGTGGGAGAGGGACAAGTAGATGCCCTACTGAGTAGGGAGCCTGACATGGGGCTCCATCCCAGGACTCTGAGATCATGATCTGAACCAAAGTCAGATGCTTAACTAGATGAGCCATCCAGGTGCCCCCCTCAAATGAAATTTAAAGTTCCCTTGTCTATTCTCTGAATCTGTATGCCTGGAGATAACCAAACTGCAAAGTTTACAGCCATCTATCATGTTTAGGGAGCACACAGTCCTCCACAAGATTGCTCTTACTCTGACACTAAATGCAAATTTTAAAGGGTTCCCAAAACCACCTCCAGGTTTGATAATGTGCTAGAATGATCCAAAGAATTTACTGAAAGCTGTCGTATTCATGGTTACAATTTTTTAAAAAGATTTTATTTATTTGAGAGAGAGACAGAGATAATGACAGAGAGCACAAGTGGGGAGGAGAGGGAGAAGCAGGCTCCTCGCCGAGCAGAGAGCCCGATGTGGGGCCTGATCCCAGGCACCTGAGATCATGACCCAAGCTAAAGGCAGACATTCAACTGACTGAGCCACCCAGGCGCCCCCCTGGTTACAATTTTTTGCTTTTAATTAATCTCCACACCCAAAATGGGGCTCAAACTGACAACCCTTGAGATCAAGAATTCCAATTCCACTGACTGAGTCAGCCAGGGGCTCCTCATGGTTACTACTTATTATGAGGAAATGATAAATATCAAAATCAGCCAATGAAAGAAGCACATAAGGCAAAATCTAGGAGAGCTCAAAAACAAAATTTCCAATGTCCTCTCCCATTGGGTTAGTATGTTGTTACTGTCCCAGCATTTGTGTTTGACAATATTCATGGACTTCCACCAACCAAGGAAGCTCCCTTGACCTTCCAGGTCCAGAGTTTTTATTAAGGCTTCATTACATAGGCATGACTGATTGATTGATTGCCCATTGGGTTGAACTCAGTCACATGGTTGGTCACGTGACCAACCCCCACCCTAAACAAAGACACTTCTTTCAAACAGAGATTACCTCCTAGAAGCCAAGAGCCCAGGCCAGAACTCTCTTTGAGAAAAGTCAAATTACTTCCCATAGATCTTTGAAAAGAATTTCAGTTTTTTTCTTTCATTGCATTCATTTTCTTCCCTTCGATGGTAATTCTTCTGATTGCATACAAATGACAGATTTTTATGATCAATTAGTTTTCAATAGTTTTCAGAGAGAGGTGGGTAGTCACAGATACAGAAATATAAATGAGGGGCATCTGGGTGGCTCAGTGGGTTAAAGCTTCTGCCTTTGGCTCAGGTCATGATGCCAGGGTCCTGGGATCGAGCCCCGTATCGGGCTCTCTGCTCAGCAGGGAGCCTGCTTCCTCCTCTCTCTCTCTGCCTGCCTCTCTGCCTACTTGTGATCTGTCTGTAGAGTAAATAAGTAAAATCTTTAAAAAAAAAAAAAAAAGAAATATAAATGAACCATTATAAAGGCTCCCTACCTTTCTCTTTCAGTGAAGGAAAATATTTTCTTCATTTATGCACAAACAGAAAACTAGTAGCCACAGTTTTCCAATTCAAGGGCTGAAAGGAAACACAGAGTATAAAATTCACCAGCTGGTTATGGCTGTTCCAGATGTCAAAGAGTTGTTTTCTATTCACAGACACATAGAATATGTTTAAGCTCATAATGACTCACAGAACAAACAAAAAGACAAACCAACAAATAAACCAAAAAAAAAATTTTTTTAAAAGACAGATACACTCATGTATGTTAACTGTATTCAATTAAAAAAAAAAAAAGACAGACTTTCTGACTTCTGCCACCCAACCATGACCAGACTCCCTGTGTCTGTCTGCCATCTGGCCTAGAACAAATGGTTATTTTGTAAACAAACAGACAAAGAAATAAGTGCCAGATTCCATGTTTCTGCCACCAGCAATTGTACACAAATCAAACCCAGAACTACATCCAGACCTGGTCATAAACTCGAAACAGAAAAGACTGCGAGTGAAGTGCTGTTGCCACAGGAGAGTGAACTCAGGAGCTAAGAAGATTACATCCAGGTAAAAATAGTCCACATGGTACCCTTCTCTGGCACTGCAGTCGGTCGAGGTCTGATAGGTAAACGCTACCTGGCTTCCCAGTAGGATCGCTAGAACTGCTGAGGACGTCTAAAAGAGAAAGTCATTTAGGAAAAAATATACTTGCCAAGGAAGTTATTGAAAGGGCTAGTATTTAAAATACTTGCTCCTCACAAACCAAAATGAAACAAATGAACCAAACGTATTAAAAGGAAAATACTCCTTTAATTTGGTTACCAAGGTTATTTAATAAAGGGAAAAAAAACCCAGCAAGTTTTTTCACATGAATATCTCATCTATCTAGCTTCTCCCTGTCGGCAGGTATTAACATAGCAAAAGGGAGGGATGGAGTTGTTTTTGTTTGAGACTATAATTTACATGATATTGCAAGATTTCATTTAACGAGGGATCTACAACTAAAATCTGTGTTGTGTTTTGTGTTTGTTTTCTTGGGGGGCAAGTGGCGTGTGTGTGTGTGTGTGTGTGTGTGTGTGTGTGTGTGTGTGTGTATGTGTGTGTGTGTGTTTGTTTCCTATCTGTAGGATGCTATATGCATGTTTACTCCTTTTTTTTTTAAGATTTTATTTATTTATTTGACAGAGAGAAAGAGATCACAAATAGGCAGAGAGATAGGCAGAGAGAGGGGGGGAAAGCAGGCTCCCTGCTGAGCAGAGAGACTGATGCGGATCGGGCTAGATCCGAGGACCCTGGGATCATGACCCGAGCTGAAGGCAGAGGCTTAACCCATTGAGCCACCCAGGCGCCCCTGCATGTTTACTCTTAGTGGAAAGAAAGCATGTCAATTTTGTTCCACATTTCTTTAGTTTCCTTCTTGATCTCTCCCTCCTCTGGTCTGTTTTATTTATTTATTTGACACAAAGAGAGAGAGAGAGTGAGAGAGAGAACAGGAGAGAACACAAGCAGGGGGACTGGGAAAGGAAGAAGCAGGCTTCCATCTGAGCAGAGAGCTCCAGCGGGGCAGGATCCCAGGACACTGGGAAGGCAGTGGCTTAACGACTGAGCCACCCAGGCGCCCCTGAATTACAGTTTTAATTTAATTTAATTACATGGTAATCGTTGTCATTTACTGAGCACTTAAATAAGGTCAACAAAGATATTATCTTGCTTAATAGTTCCAATAACTCTGTGAGGTAGATGTCACTCCTATTTTACACACAAGGAAAGTGCCAAGAAGTTAAATCATTTACCCAGGGACCTAAAGATCTGTTAAGTAGTAAGAGGTGAAGCTGAGGTTTGGACTCTGGCTTACTTTTGCTGTGTTGTAATTGTGTTGTACTAGTCCGCTTTCCCCACAAATCAGCAGCAACTTGAGGGCAGGGATTATGTATTCCATATCTTTGACCAGAACAACGTATAGGGTCTAGAATGTAGTAGACATATAAATGAATGAGCTATCTTTTTATTTTATTTTATTTTATTTTATTTATTGAGAGAGAGAGAGAGCATGAGCAGGGGGAGGGGCAGAGGGAAAGGGAGAAGCAGACTCTCTGCTCAGCCAGGAGCTCAATGGGGGCTCAAAGGCAGATGCTTAGCCAAGTGAGCCACCAAGGCATCCCATGAATGAGTTACCTTTCAGTATTTTTAGAATTTTAAAACATATATCGGTCTTATTTTTGGAAAAGCTACGTTAAGCTCATTGTAGGCAAGGAATGTTGAAGTTAGACTTGGGGCACTAATGTCAAAGATTAGAGGCCAGCTAATAGTCTGTTCAGGCCCATATCAGGATGTCGTTCAGGTTCTGGACCTTAGCCTTATAAGTAAGAAACTCAATTTTGACCAGGAATCCAGAGTTGATTCGTTTGGAGAGGGATTGTTCATTTTGTCCAAGTTCACAAGAAAATGATGAAAGAGAGGCGTCTGCGTGGCTCAGTGGGTTGAGCCTCTTCCTTCGGCTCAGGTCATGATCTCAGGGTCCTAGGATGGAGCCCCCCATCAGGTTCTCAGCTCAGTGGAGAGACTGCTCCCCTACCCCCTGCCTGCCTCTCTGCCTACCTGTGATCTCTGTCAGATAATAAATAAAATCATTAAAGAAAGAAAAAAGAAAATGATGAAAGAGCATAACGGTAATTAACTGGTCAGAGATGAGACTTTTTTGGGGCTGTTCAGAATTAGGTGACACAGCTTCCCAGAACACAGGTCACTTCTGTGTTCTCTAGGTAGGCTGCCCTCTCTGAAGGCTATCTGAACTGTTATGTCTCAATGTTCTGGAGTTTTTTTTTTTTTAATTCAGGAAACTTTTTAACTAAAATAGTCAGGAACTCAGTTGAAACATGCTCGTACATAGGATCTATAGTACATAGGGCAAATAAGGGAAAGTCATTAAGATTTTCATTTAGGGGGCACCGGCCGGCTCAGCCCATAGAGCATGTGACTCCTAATCTCAGGGTTGTGAGTTTGAGTCCCACTTTTGGTGTAGAGATTACTTAAAAATAAATTCTTTTTTGTTTAAATTTTATTGACTCATTTGACAGACAGAGATCACAAGGAGGCAGAGAGGCAGGCAGAGAGAGAGGAAGGGAAGCAGGCTCCCCGCTGAGCAGAGAACTCAGTGCGGGGCTCGATCCCAGGACCCTGGGATCATGACCTGAGCTGAAGGCAGAGGCTTTAACCCACTGAGACACCCAGGCGCCCCAAAATAAATTCTTTTAAAAAAAGAAAAGATTTTCCTTCAAGTACTGATCTGATGGCAGGAAACCCTCAGAAAATGCCAGGCTGGAGAGATGACAATAGGCTCATGAAAGGAAATCATCCTGCATCTCTCGTTGCATGAGCCAGATTGAGCAGGAAAGAAGGCATAGCTGTTAGAACAGGTGGCCTGAGACTTAAGCCTGTTTCCAACCCATGTCCTAACTGCCTCTTTCTCCTCCAAGTACCCATGGTCTCTGAAGGAGAGGACTTTGGCAAAAAGAAAAATATATCTCACAAAAGAACAGGTGAAGAAGCACCAAGCTGCTTCCCTGCTACTTGGAGAGGAACAAGAACCCTTGAAGGTGGTGTCGTACAGAAAATGGGCCATGGTGTGGGCAGCACCTGTGTTCAGTGACGTGGCAGCTGTCACCAGAAGGCAGCGCTATTAGCAGACAGCAGAGCAATGGAATACAGAACGACAGGCAGCAGCTCAACAATTCTATGACAGAAACAATCTCTATGGCCCAGCCTCTGGGGATTCCTAAAGGAAACCATGAAGGAGGTTGTTTCATCATGGGTTCTTAACTTCTTTGAAAAGGCAAGTGAGGGCAATAATTAGAATACTTGTTGCCTAAGTTTGTCGTGAGAATTACATCATATGACGAGCATTGAAAACAAATACTAATTGTTACATTGATAAACATGTTAATTCATTAATTTTAAATGGGCTCATTTATTAGTCAGTACTGTCATACTGGTCATATTGGTCATACTGTTCTGAGAACATACCAGGCACACTCTTGCTTGGGTGTCTTTAAATAAACTGTTCTCTTTGCCTGAAATAATTTTCCTCCAGATATTGTGAGAGCTGGCTCCCTAAAGTCATTTATTCAAATGTCAACTCAATGAGGCATTTCCTGGACATCCAGGAATATCTTATTCCACTACCCTGCTTTCTTTTTCTCTGTAGCATCTAGTATTCTCTAATATACTAGATGTTTTCTGGAATACAGAACGACAGGCAGAGGCTTTAACCCACTGAGCCACCCAGGCGCCCCTAGATATTTATTTATTTAGTTTCCCCTCACTAGAATATAAGTTCCATGAAGTGTGGAGGTTTTCCCATGTTTTGTTCACTGGTATGTCCTTGGTGCCTGTAAGAATGTTTGAGAGAGAGTAAACAGTCATATCTGTTGACTACATAAAAGATGTTTACTACTTGAAGGACATGAAAGATCCAAACATCCCCTTCTGTTTATTACAAGGCACATGGGAGGTCTCAGAACAAAAGGATGTCTTTTGCTAATATCAGTTGGTCCCAAGAAGTACAGGGAGCCTGTATTAGCGCCTTGAAATTTAATCCCATTATTCATTCCAGTCTTTCATTCACTCATCACTAGTCATATTTATGGAGTCTCTACTATGTGCCAGATTCTAGCTTGGTACTGGGCATCCATCAGTGAAATTTCATGGAGCTTATATTCTAGCTAGGTCAGGGTTGGGGCTGGAGGGTGGGGAGAGAACCAAAGAACCATGTTTCTTATCTTTGTCATTTCACCATGCTAAGTCATTACTGAAGTTATAAGTCCTTCTTCTGGGTTATCTATACTCTCCCATGTTCTCCTCATACTTCTTTGTGCTATCTCCCCTTGACCTAGTACTTTATTTAA
This sequence comes from Meles meles, assembly GCF_922984935.1. NCBI lineage: Eukaryota > Metazoa > Chordata > Mammalia > Carnivora > Mustelidae > Meles > Meles meles. The sequence goes on from NC_060074.1 coordinate 14,177,774, forward strand.
TCAAGTATTAAATCTCTTATTTTTCTCTTGCAACAAGGAATTTTCAGACAATTACTGTATTTGGCCGAGATCCAAATCCAAATCCAGAGTCAGCTCTGAACCCCGCATAAAGCAGCACTGAGCTGATTATATAAATGGCACCGTGCAAAGACAACTTCTCCGAGAAGCCACAGAAAAGAGGGTGCTCCGTGAATAAGTGGTTTCATTTCTCTCTGAGTAAAGGATGGAAGCTTTAGATGCAAGAAAAAGAATTTTACTTCCTGCAAACATTTATCATTAAATGGTTAAGAATTTTTGAAGAGGGGCACCTGGATGGCTCAGTCGGTTGAGCATGCGTCTTTTGACACTGGGGTTGTAAGTTTGAGCCCCATGTTGGGTGTAGAGATTACTTAAAAAAATAAAATCTTGGGGCGCCTGGGTGGCTCAGTGGTTTAAGCCGCTGCCTTCGGCTCAGGTCATGATCTCAGGGTCCTGGGATCGAGTCCCGCATTGGGCTCTCTGCTCGGCAGGAAGCCTGCTTCCCTCTCACTCTCTCTGCCTGCCTCTCTGCCTACTTGTGATCTCTCTCTGTCAAATAAATAAATAAAATCTTTAAAAATAAATAAATAAAATAAAATCTTAAGAAAACTAGGGGCGCCTGGGTGGCTCAGTGGGTTAAAGCCTCTGCCTTCGGCTTGGGTCATGATGCCGGGGTCCTGAGATCAAGCCCCGCATTGGGCTCTCTGCTTGGCGGGAAGCCTGCTTCCTCCTCTCTCTCTCTCTGCCTGCCTCTCTGCCTACTTGTGATCTCTGTCTGTCAAATAAATACATAAAATCTTAAAAAAAAAAAAAAAGAAAGAAAACTAGACAAAAAAGACATAGCTTATGAAATGATATAATACCACAAACAGACGCAGTGCTTCCGCTTCACCCACCTACCCTTCCTTTCCCAGTGAAGCCATTTTGGTTTCTTTTGCCTCCCTGACCACACTGAATCCTACGGGTATAATCAACCATGCTCTTGTCTGTACCCTAGATTCCCCCATCCCTTGATTTTTCTCTATGTTCATCTTTTCTGTTATTCAGTCCAGGATGTTCATTCCTCTAGATCCTAGGTTTCAGAGCTGCTTGAAAAAAAAATCAAGTTACTTAGTGTTTCAAAACTTTCAGCAGGTTGCAACTTAATGTTTACAGACAATCCGCATATAAGGCCTGGGAAGTGAGGAAGGAAACGTCACTCCCATTGAAAGTCAGGCTTGTGGAATAATTGAGGTATTTAAGTCAGTCATTCAAACTGAAAAGTCCCAGAAAAGCCAATTCCACTAAGACAAGGACGTAAAGCCTGAATGTCTACCCCAGAATCACTGCAGCAAAAATGGGAGAGGCCTTCATATACATGAAAGACATCTGTGCTAAAAACCAGTTTGGCCAAAGAGAACGGTCAGCCGTGCTCGCACGTACAGCGGTAGTCATGGTGTCATCCTGAGAAGCTCACTTCAGGGCAGCGCCATCCAGGGAGTAAAATTAAGGGGCTAGTATTTCCCAAATTTCAGATGTTTGGGGCAAACGCACGAAACAACTCTGCATTTCTCTCATGGTAAAATATATCACATACAGGAATTTTAAAAAAATAATAAAAAGCAAAGTTTTTCCCCTTTAGGTTTCCGTACCGCTTAAAAGCTCGCCTTGGTCCCTAAGAAATCTCGCGACACTTTCTTTCTTTCTCTTTTTTTTTCTCCTCCCCCCGCCCACCCGGTCGGCGGGAACCTACCGGAAGCGACGTCCAGTTACCTGTCGGAAGTGACGTCACACCCCAGAAGCCTTGGAGAAGGAGAAGCGCGTTCCGGGGTTTCTACACACAGTCGAGTTTGGAACGTTTAGGCAACGTGGTCTGATTCTTCGCGCGAAGCCGTGCGCATTTGTGCGCAGCCTGTTGCGGCCCTGCAGGCCTTTGGGGGCCGAAAGTTTGGTGTGTTTTCGTTGGTATAGAGCCGCGGCGGGCCGCGCAGCGCTCTGAACCGGCCTCACCATGTTGGTGCTATTTGAAACGTCCGTCGGCTACGCCATCTTTAAGGTAAGTTGCAGACTGAATCGTTGGAGGGGTAAGGCTTGTGTTGGACAGGAGAGGACAAGAAAGACGAAGGGGAGGACGACACTGCTCAGGGTCGCGTGGGAGCCGTTTTCTCTGAAAATTAGCAGAAGGCTTTGGGCCTGGGAGGCGCGTGTTTCGGTGAACACGTGGCCGCGCCGTTTTGGGCGCCTGGTTCCGTGTTACGGATTTGGCCTGGTGCGATGGGTGGGCAGGAGGCTTACAGAATTTCACAGGTAAAGGTATGGAGTTTGGGGTTTATTTTGAGTGTTTTTGAGGAATGTTTGAAAGGTTTTAAGCGGAGGAATGACCTGATCTAAAGTTGGCTTTTAATGAAGTTGCTTTCCTCTGTGGAGAAGCGATTACAGTAGGCAAGAAAGGAACCAAGAGTATTTTTGTATTAATCAAGACAAGATGAAATTGCTTGGACCGAGGTTGGTATGGAGGGAAACAAATACCAGGAGAAATTTTGAAGGTAGAACTGGTGGGATTGGTTGATGAATGGAGAATGTGGGTTTTGGGTTGCGTAGGTGGGTACATGATGGTGGGTAAGAGAAAAAACGAAGTTTTGGAGGGGGGCTTTCCGGGGAAAATACTAAAAAGGTCCAGTTTGGGCTGTGAAAGTTGGCGTATTAAGTTAGACGTGGAAATGCAGTCATCATTTTAAGTTTCAGGCCTAAGGGAGGAATCTGGGCCGATGGTAATCAATTTGAGATATGGTTGTCTTAATAGGGAAAGTTTGAAATTTAAGGATTATCAGCCCAGAGCTGATTGAACCATGAGGCATTCGTGTGCCATTGAGATGTTCTAAAGAAGGAGATAAACTGAGTACTATCCATGTGCCAGGCACTCCTCTGAGCTCTACAAATGTAGCAACGAAAAACAATTTTCATTTATATGTTCATAAGGTGAAAATCCTGGATAAAATGTTTATAGTATGGTTCTTTGAATCAAAAAACTATGTATGTGGTATGAGTGCAGAAAATCTGGAATCAGCATTCCAAAATGTTGATTTAGAGGAGCTTTTGACGTTATTTTTTTAAGCTTTTTTTTTCCCCCCGACATTTGAAACTATTTTCCATTTGCACTTGTTACATTACTTACTATTTAAGAGATAAAATAATAAAAGCCGAAAGCTAGCTTTGCTTATTTTTTCTCATTGGGGTTTCTGTAATTGAAGTAGTAGAAATTTTAAGGGACTGTAAAAGGCTTTAGAGCCTGGGAGTGTGTCTGATTTTACTTTGACCCAGCTTTTTGCAGTCTTTTCTAATTTTTTTTTTAAAGAGTTTATTTATTTATTTGACAGAGATCACAGGCAGGCAGAGAGAGAGAGGAGGAAGCAGGCTCCCTGCTGAGCAGAGAGACCGATGTGGGACTCGATCCCAGGACCCTGGATCACGACCTGAGCCAAAGGCAGAGGCTTTAACCCATTGAGCCTCCCAGGCACTACTAAATTCTTAAGTAGAATTCTGCACATGCCCCCAAATTTTCTTAGCCAACATATTCATATTTATATTTGAATTAGTGTGTGTGGATGACTTATCATTTAAGTAGGTGTTAGGTATACTGTCCAGCACTAAGACAGGGAGGCACAGCTGCACAGTCAGTCCACTGGTTGCTGCTCTTGGTAGGAAGGAATTGGTTTAGCAATTGTCTGGTTTTTAAACCTGGGTCAGAAAATACTCAGTCATGTCTTTTGATGAATTACTGATTTCTTTTTTTCTTTTTTTTTTTAAGATTTTTATTTATTTATTTGACAGACAGAGATCACAAGTAGGGAGAGAGGGGGAAGCAGACTCCCTGCTGAGCAGAGAGCCCGATGCAGGGGGGGGGGGGGCGCGATCCCAGGACCCTGAGATCATGACCTGAGCGGAAGGCAGAGGCTTTAACCTACTGAGCCACCCAGGCACCCCTTACTGATTTCTTTTAAGGAAGAGTATTCTCTATAAAAATAAGTTTGGAGTATTCTGTCAGTTTTTAATGGTATCCATTTGCAAGTTACTGTTCAGAATTATTGAATTGTGGTTTATGGTTTAAGTAACATAATAGAGAAATAACTAACGACTTGAATACATTGATAAAATAATTCTATTCCAAATATTTCAGTTAATAGCCGTTACTGATTGTTAATAAAAGAGACGTAGAAAATGTTCTGAAATTGGTGGTTGCATAGTTTTCTGAAAATATACTGAAAAGTAAGTTGTACACTTTAGAAGGGTGACTATTATGGTGTATAAATTATACCTTAAAAGTAGATCTCTTGTACAAAGTTATTAGCTCTGTTTCCCATAATCAGAAATCTGGGGTATAAAATTACATTGGTTGCATAAAATTCATGATTTAGTGGGAATGTTTTCAGAAATTTTTAGAACTTTTAACCTCAGGTCATAGGAATACATTTTATATCATGATCTAGTGTACATATATGTACATATACAGAGTGATTTACAAAGAATTAATTTGCTTGTAAAAAATTACTGGATGTTAACAAGGTTATATATGAATGCAAAGACAATACTAAGTGAACTGTTAATATTTTTAGGATATTGTTAAAAACTCAGCTTATATCCGTTGTATCATGAGGCATCTTTTAGTTTTACTCATCCCAGACCTTTTGTGGCTGTGCTGCCCAAAATGATTGCCACTGGCTATTTATTTAGCACTTTATCTACATAGCTATTTAGCACTTCAAATTTGGCTAGTAGTGCTGTGGAAGTCAATTTTTAGTTTAATTCATTTAAATTTCAGTAGTCACATTGTGCAGTACAGCCATGTGGTGTAGTGTTGTGTTCATTTCCTCCCACCTGGAGGAAGAGTTTTTTTTTTCATGTGTATACCAGAGTTTATGTATTAATAAGATTACTGAGCAATATGTTTTTCCAGCTTCATTTATTGGGTATAGTTTACATACTGTGTAACCCACTATTGTAAATGTGCAGTTTGGTACATTTTAGTAAAATTTGTACAACTGTGCAAGTTGCAGTCCAGTTTTAAAATACTTCCTCTTAAAAAGTTACCTCCTGACCATTTGCAGGTCAGTCAGACCCAGCTCTAGGCAGCCACTTGCTGTATAATTTTGTCATTTTTAAAAATTTCATGTAAATGGAGTAATAGTTTTTTTGTGTCCGGCTTTTTTCACTTAGCTTGCTTTTGAAGCTAATCCTTGTTGCATATATCAGTTTGTTCCTTTTTGAGTAATTCACTTTTGAAACTATTTCAGGTCGTCCTGTACAGCTCAAGTTTCCTAAAACAGTACTTAACCCATTTTGTTTGTGAAGTAACTCTAAGAAGTTAGCACTTTAGCGTTGAATGTTTAGATAAAACATGGGAAATCTCAAAGTATGCAGTAAGTGAAAATTAAGGAAACTTTTGATATAGTGTGCTCTTTCCTCTATAAATTTCATGCCTGTCTGGAATGAAGGAGGATACTCTAAGAACACCTGGCATGCTGTGGATGCATTTGTGTTTGTGTTTGACTCTTTTTGTGAAAAATTTCAAGGAGACAAGTGGTAGATTATAAAGAACCTCCATGTACACCATCACTCAGTTTCAGCAGACCCATTCTGTGGGCCGTCTCTCCCCTTCGCCTCCCCACATTGTTGGAAGCAAATCCTGCACGTTTAGTTTTATCTGTAAATAAGTATGTGTCGTGAGTACACTGTGAAGGTGCACACACAAGTGTCTTTTCACAGTGTCACCCCCCCCCCCCCCCCGTGTTAGCTTTATTCAGTTTCAAAGCAAAGTATGATTATGATGCAGGACTCCAAACATGATGGCCTTCCACTACCTGCTTAACTTGGCTTACACATCATAGCGAAGCTCAACAAACAAGACAGAACAAGGGGAATTGGAGGTAGGAAGTTAATGCAGTCTTTGACTGCACAGTTGAAATAAGGCCTAGGTCTGGTCCAGGTCAGCTTATAGCACTAGTTGCTTATTTTCAGGCAGTGGAGGACCTTTTTTTTTTTTTTTTTTTAAGATTTTTATTTATTTATTTGAGAGAGAGAGTGAGAGAAGTGCACGCTGGTGAGCCAGGGGAGTGGCAGAGAAGCTGACTCTCCGCTGAGCAGGGAGCCCAATGTGGGACCCGATCCCAGGACTCCAGGATCATGACCTGAGCTGAGGGGCAGATGCCCTGCACCCAGGCACCGCAGACAATCCATATTTTGTTCAGAGGTCACTTGGGCAGTGCGTTAGGTGGCAGCTACCTCTCTGATGCGGTGAGATGTGAGAGGATTAAAAGGGTCTTGATGAATTTGCAGTGCAAATCTTTCATTTCAAAAGGGATTTATTCAGTCTTGATTAGCAGACCTCTGTTTCTGCTGGTTATAGTTTCTGAGTGGGTCTCAGCCGGTGCTGGTTTGGCAGTATTTGGTCTTAGCTGCAGTGCCCTTGGTTGCTTGTGCCACTGCTTGGCAGAAGTTACTGCTTGACAGGAGTGACTCCATCTTCATCTCTCTAGTATGGACAAGATAAAGACTAGTATTAAAACTAACAAACGGTAGCTGCTGTGGCTAAGATTTTAGTGTCAGTAACTACACACCATTTCTGCTTGGAAGTGGAGATAATTCCATCTTAATCCAAAATGGACTGAAATATGGACTTTGTATACAAATGTTTTCAGATTTCTTTGTGGGACAATGAATGACTAAAATTTGAGGCATATGTTCCAGGAAATGTAGCAGTTATTTCTAGTTATATTTTGTTCAGACTGTCTCTTTCAGTAATTTTCTCTTAGGTATGTTGTAGCACAATTGGGAGTGCCAAGGTTTTATTTGCCATAACAGTGTCTTTGGAGACCTTTGAATAGTCATGAATGTTTCCATTACATTTCCTTTCTTACTTTAAGAATGCTGATAATATCTCTTGAATATGCCAATTGTTACCCAAATGTTATCTACAAATATACTTGTTTTTCAACTAGGAAAAAATATAAATTTTATTCATGAGTCATATCCTCTGTTTGGTACATATCCTCTCAACAGTTCCTGAACTTTGGATATGGTTAGTGGATTCTCTGAATAAACTATTTCCAAAAATCAGGACTGTTCTGTGAACTTCCTTTATCAGAAAATAACTGAATTAATGTTTCAGCGCATTCGTGAGATTTGCAAGAATGTCTTTGGATTCTAAAGTTCTCATGATAGGCAAAATAGAACTGTTAGTGGCCTGTAACTTTCAGTATGTGTGAAGATTTTATTTTTAGTAAACTCTGTGCACAACGTGGGGCTCTGAGTTCAGAAGTTGCATACTCTGTGGACTGAGCTAGCCAGACGCCCCAGCTTGTAATTTTTTTTTTGTTAAGATTTTTATTTATTTATGACGAGAGATAGCAAGAGAGGGAACACAAGCACAGGGGAGCTGGAGAGGGAGAAGCAGGCTCCCCGCTGAGCAGGGAGCCCAATACCAGGCTAAAATCGATTTGACTAACATCTCCAGTTCTGCAAATACATCAATTCAGCTGTGTGTGATTGAATTTAACCAACACAACAGATCCTTAAAATCCTCCTGCCACACTTGCCTGACAGAAATTAAGTGCAACTTGCAGTGTTGTATTCATGCTTTATCACAAAAATACGTGCTAGACTATAACTGGGCAGTAAATCCTACTGTGCAAATTTTCGTGATAATACATATTTGGTGAAATGTTTATCAGTATAGATTTTAATTTTATCAGCTGGAATTTTTCCCCCATAAGAAGACATGCATAATATCTACTTGCATCTTATTTCACCAAATTGTTTTTTAAAGATTTTATTTATTTATTTGACAGAGAGATCACAAGTAGGCAGAGAGGCAGTTGGGGGGTGGGGGTGCAGGCTCCCCACTGAGCAGAGACCCCCGAAGTGGAGCTTGATTCCAGGACCCTGAGACCATAACCTGAGCCGAAGGCAGAGGCTTAACCCACTGAGCCACCCAGGTGCCCCATTTCACTAATATGTTCTTATTTTACACTGTTAATTAAACTTACTCCCATCAATTATAAGGCATCCCAATTTCAAGAATGTTAAATATGGGGAAGTGCATTTTAGGATTGATTCTATCCTGTGTAATACTTAGGCAGTTGACTTACTACATTGGGTATTGATTGGAATATAAGGAAGTAAGTTTAATTAAGTGAAATTAATAGACTTTTGAAAGAAGTTTGGTAGCATCTGTCAGATGTAAAGTAATACATTTCCTATGTGATTAATTAACTCCACTTCCAGTAAAATATGTCTTATGGAAGTACAACATATATACAAACAAAACTGTTTTCAGAAGGAGGTTAAGGGAATTTTAGAAAAACCCTGAGCATCTGTAAGGGCATAAAATGATGGTATATTCATATACTGCATTTCTAGGTTGTTAAAACCTAGAATGGTGTCCATGTTACGTTCAGTGGTATAGTATGATTCCTAAAGGTATGTGTAAATAAAATGTTGACAGTCAAAAAGCCTTAAAGAATATGTATATCTAAATGTTAATGACTTTTTTGTAAAGTGGCCCCTTTTTTATCTTTTTTAAGTTTTCTTACAACAGGATGTATCTTAAAATTGATGGTACCTTAGTTCTAGAGAGAAATCCATTAGCAGTAAATAAAACTTATTCCTTATTCTAGAAAGTAGGCAAAAGAAGTCTTTTGATGTTATGTGAATATGATACGCTTTGTGAAGGGGTTAGTGGCTCCTTCAAAATAGGAAGTTTTCATCAAAGACCTCAGCTGAATTCCATTCAGTTACTCAGTATTAATTTGACCAAAGCTTTATGGTGGGTAAGAAAACTGTCTTGTTACTTCAGTGAGAAAAATAGCTTCCACGCTCATTTTACATATGCAGTTGCACTTGAAATGTGTAGTTATGTATGCCTAAGGATCCCATTTAAATAAAATTATTTAAATATTTGTTACAGGTTTTGAATGAGAAGAAACTTCAAGAGGTTGATAGTTTGTGGAAAGAATTTGAAACTCCAGAGAAAGCAAATAAAATGTAAGCCATCTTTAAACTAAGAATTTAGCAGTTAAGATTTTGTTGGTGTTTGTTAGTGGTGGTGGTTTTAAGATTTTTATTTATTTAGAGAGAGAGCCTGTGAGTTGGGGGGGCGGTAGGAGCAGAGGGAGAAGGGCAGGCAGACTCTGATGAGCATAGAGCCCGGTTTGGGACCTGATCCCACAAGCCTGAGGTCATGACTTGGATGGAAATCAAGAGCCAGACACTTAACTGTCTGAGCCACCCAGGCATCCCTGTTGTTTTAATTTTTGTACCCAGCGTGGGGCTTGAACCCATGACCCTGAGATCCAAGAGTCTCATGCTCTACTGACTAGGGGCCCCAAGTGGTAAAATCATTGAATAGTAGTATATCTGTAGATCTCTTACTGACTTGGAGAGAGGTCAGTGGTATACTGAGGAAACCATGCTTCAGAATAATTGTATCATGTGATCCCATTTTTGCAGGATTCTTGTATATCTCTGTATGCTCTTATGCAAGCATAGAGAGAGATGAGCAAATGCCACTTCAGAAAGGTGAAGTGAGGCAGAATAAGATGAAATTACTACTTTTCCTAAAATCTTTGTGTTGTTAACTGTGTATTTAAGGGACCCCCCCCCTCCCCCGGGGGTTTTGTTCCATGGCAGGTAAGAAAATCTTCCTTAAAACACCACTATTTTAGGTATAATAGAAGACTAGTTTTTCTTTTTCAAGAGCTGTATGCTTCATTTGGCTGAGTTAACCTGATTCATTGTTGTCAATGATGTATTCTTGTTGGAACTGAATATAAATGATCTAACTCAAATATTCGTCACTACCACTGAGACAGCAATGAATTATGAATTAATTGTATATTTCTGTTTCAATATAAAATGGTGTTACCTTGCATATACCCTGCATGGGGGGGAAGGTGGCTAAATAAGGGTAACAGGAAATCAGATTTGATGATAAGCTATTTCCTTTTTTTTTTTTTTTTTAAGATATTTATTTATTTATTTGACAGAGAGAGATCACAGGTAGATAGAGAGGCAGGCAGAGAGAGAGAGGGAAGCAGGCTCCCTGCTGAGCAGAGAGCCAGATGCGGGGCTCGATTCCAGGACCCTGGGATCATGACCTGAGCTGAAGGCAGCGGCTTAACCCACTGAGCCACCCAGGCGCCCCCCCCCTTTTTATTTAAGATTTTATATATTTATTTGACACAGAGAGAGAGAGAGAGATCACAAGCAGGCAGAGAGAGGGGGAGGGGAAGCAGGCTCTCTGTGGAGTCCCAGGACCCTGAGATCATGACCCAAGCTGAAGGCAGAGGCTTAGACCACTGAGCCACCTAGGTGCCCCGATGATAAGCTCTTTCTTAACAGCATTTGTACTAGATGGACAAATCACTGTTGTGAGATTCCTGACTTAGGAGAGACTCTTAATACCTTTTCTAAGGTCTCTTCTGTGTAATACAAGGATCTGTGTCCAGCTTTATAAGCAGCACTGGTTATGTTGAAGCTTCAGCATCTTTCCTGTGGTTGGGATGTGGTATCAAACCTCTTTGCTGATGTTCATTTTCCTTCAAAGCCTACAACCTCTGCAGCAGTCCAGACATTACTCACCTAACATTTAGAGAAACTGGTTGTTTCAAGAATTTACCTAACTTTGCACCCTGATGCCTAGTGATGGGAAAGTTTATTTTGTTGGTACGTGCTTTGGAAACAGTCCAAAACCTTTTTCCTAAATACATCGCTTTTACACAATCAATATGCTCTCATAACGTTTCTTTTTTTCCTTCTAGAGTAAAGCTAAAACATTTTGAGAAATTTCAGGATACAGCAGAAGCATTAGCAGGTAAAGTGAAAGACTAGCTTTTTTTGGTTTTGTTTTCAATCTTGTCAGTTGATTTTCCTTATCAAAAGATTATTTGCTTCAGTTGCCTGAGTTAACCTTATTCAATGTTGTCAATGATGCATTCTTTTCTGGAATTGAATTTAAGTGATCTAACTCAAATTCGTCACTACCACTGAGACAACATTGAGTTAGCTTTTTTCACCATAGGGTTTGTTCCCCCATGTGATGAGAGGTGAGAAGTGGTTAAATTGATCTCCCTGTGGAAACCAACAGCATAATGCTGAAGCACAATTCAGTAAAAGCTGTTCTGCAAGGGACCAAGGTAATGTAGTCAAGTACACAGCTCTCTGATAATTTTAATCCAAGGGTAAAGTTGAGAATAGCTAGGGTTCACAGTTGAAGTAATGATAAAGCAGCTCTCTAAAAGTGTGTTTTTAGTGCAGACACGCACATTATTATTAAAAGCTTTAGGAAGACTAGTAGGCTTTTGTATGTATGGTTTGGTTTGGTTTTTAATGCAAAAACTACACCTAGGGGGAAAAAAAACTACACATAGGGTGAAGAGTTAATCTGAAGGGGACATAAAGAATGGATGACTCCTGTCCCTCAACCGGTCCTCAAGATGGGGGACAGACAATAGGGTTTACTAACTAGGCTTGGCTTTAGTAGGCAGTTGTTCTCAAGGTTTTTTTTTTAACGTTAGGGAAAACAAAAAGACTGGATATATGGATTTTTCAGTTGCTTAAGTTCCGTATATCAAATCAGCCAACTGCTTGGTGGTATAACTTGAAAATGTAGGACCTTAAGGAAGAATATGGCATATAATTAGGAATTTCACAGACCCAAATAATTTTGTTCATCAGCCCCAATAAAAGGGCATAATTCTCTTGTAAAAATTAGGAATGTAATTAAACATGCTGGATTATTAATGGGCTGCCCCAACATTAGCAGTAGGGTAGCTGAAAAAAGACCCAAAAGTGGGGCCAATTTTTTTATTTTTAAAAATAGTTCAAGTAAATATAAAAAAATAAAAATAGTTCTAGGACTGCTTTATCGGTTAAGTCAATAATTAAAGCCTCATAGAGCCATTAAAGCACAACTATGATAATTTTTGCCTGGAGGTTTATTATTATTATTATTTTTTAAATAATCTCTACATCCATCATGGGGCTTGAACTCACGGTCCCAAGGTCGAGTCACATGCTCTTCCAACTGAGCCAGCCAAGCACCCCTGCCTGGAGAATTTTTTAAAAGATCTATTTATCACAGCTTTAGAATTGTATGGATAGAATTTGTTAAGATCCCAGGTGAGATTGTGTGTGCTCTTCTCCAACTCTGGGGGGCATTATTCACAAAGACTGTGATTTGAACTTCTGCTGGAGTTGTAAAGTGGAGGCATAAAGTGATCCCAAGTGGCTTCTTTTGAATTCCTTTTTGCATATTATCTATTTAATCTTTCTTTGAGATATTTCTGACCTTATTTATTAAATAGATTAAATAAATAAATAGTTATATTAAATTGTCCTTATTAAATAGATCCAAATTCTCTCCAAACATGAAGCAGGTTTTTGCTATTAATAGGTAATGTATTGATCATGTACTTGTCAGTTTTATACTCATGATTTCAAAATTGTTGTTAAATCCTTGAAGCAGTCCTGTGGGGTAGATGTTAAACACTATTTATAGGAAAACTGAGGCTTGAGGGATATATTCTTTTCTTCCTGAGCTCTTGATAGTCCTTAAAATAAGGTAAGATAAATGACCCAATGCCATGCTAGCTGAGAATGTGAAGTCAACTCCAGCCCTCCCCCATCTACCTTCTGTGAAGGCAGAGACTGTGGTGTTACTCACCATCAAATTCCTGGAGTCTAGCACATAGATATTTTGGGTAAAGGAATGAAAGTAGTGAGCTCTGTCAGGAATCTGCCTTTTCCTATCTATTTTTACCAGAAACTCAAATATCACCGTATTAAGAGAGCATTCTTTCCTGGGAATTACCTTCCTGCTCCATCCCAAACTGAGTGATTATAGATATTATAGTATGCATTTAAAAGCCCGTAGCCTAAGAAACAGTCTGATGGGTTGTGATATCAAGAATTTATATTGGGGAGCACCTGGCTAGCTCAGTCCATAAAGCATGAGACTCTTGGTCTCAGAGCCATGAGTTCAAGTCTTCTGTTGGATTATTCTGTTGGAGCCTACTTTAAAAAAAAAAAGTCTTTGGGGTGCCTGGCTGGCTCAGTTGGAAAAGCATGTGACTCTTGATCTCAGAGTCATGAGTTTGAGTGCCAGTTGGGTGTGGAGATTACTTAAATAAATACTATTAAAAGACGAAAATAAAAGGTTAAATTTTTTAAAAGACTTTATTTTTAAAGATTTTATTTATTTATTTAAGAGAGAGAGAGAGAGAAAGCGAGAGAGGGAACACAAGCAAGGGGAGCATGAGAGGGAGAAGCAGGCTTCCCATTGAGCAGGGAGCCCGATGTGGGGCTCCTGGACCCACATCTGGGGCCCAGGACCCCAGGATCGTGTCCCAAGCTGAAGACAGATACACAACAGCTGTGCCACCCAGGCACCCCTTTTCTTTGTTTTGTTTTGTTAAAGATTTTATTTATTTATTTGACAGAGATCACAAGCAGGCAGAGAGAGGAAGGGAAGCAGGCTCCCTGCTAAGCAGAGAGCCCAATGTGGGGCTTGATCCCAGGACCCTGGGATCGTGACCTGAGCCGAAGGCAGAGGCTTTAACCCACTGAGCCACCCAGGCGCCCAGACACCCCTTTTCTTAAAGAATTTAAAGGCACCTGGGTGGTGTAGTTGGTAACTACACAATTTTTGGTTCCGGCTCAGGTTATGAGATGGAGCTGGCTGGCATCCGTGCGGAGTCTTGCTTTCATAGTCTCTCTAAATCTTCAAAAAAAAAAAAAAGAATTTATATTGGTCGTAGAAGTTCAGATATACATTTGTTTGGAGAACTTTATTTTCACAGTCTGATTTTTCAAGTTGCAAGTCTTCCAAATACTGCAGAAAATTTTGGTGTACTCACTCTCTCTCTGACAAATAATAAAATTAAAAAAAAAAGAAAAGAAAAGAAAAAAATTTTGGTACCAGCCTACATTTGGATGAAGTGGAAAGATTACTAGGGGATGTCAAAAAGTGGCTAGTAAAGTACAAGACTCAGTTTCCCCTTTACCTTGTCACCATTTCTGGCATTTTTTTTTTTTTAAGATTTTATTTATTTGACAGACAGAGATAACAAGTAGGCAGAGAGGCAGGCAGAGAGAGAGGAGGAAGCAGGCTTCCCACGGAGCAGAGAGCCCGATGCGGGGCTCGATCCCAGGACCCTGAGATCATGACCTGAGTTGAAGGCAGAGGCTTTAACCCACTGAGCCACCCAGGCGCCCCCATTTCTGGCATCTTTTACTAGAAAGATAGAAACTCTTACTAGAAAGGTAGGTTATAAAAGGAGTCAGTGTTGTACAACATGGTATATCAAAGGTTATAACCTAACAAAAGTAGCTTGAGACTCTGCTTCTTAGAATGTGGTGACCTCTGTAAGAGCTGTGTGGTAGCTAGATGATTTTTGTCCTCACCTTTCATCTTCCCAAATAACAGATGAAATGGACTTAGAACTCAAATGGATGGAGATGTGGTCAGGATGAAAGAGAAGGTACCTGGCTGATTAAGGATTAATTGCCTGGCCTTCGAAATTTTGGCCAACTTTTTCCTGGAAGGCATACTTTAAATTCAGCCCAAACTCTGACAGATAGCAGAAGAGATGTTAACCCATGTGGGTCCAGAAGATTCTAAGTGTAGGCCTAAGGAAGGGTGAGAGTTAACAAAGTTGCAGATTTAGAACCTGCCAAAAATGAAAGCAGTTCCAGATGGAATGGCCTGCCTTTGGGTAGTGAGTTCTCCGTCACTGGAGGTTTACAAGCAGAGGCCTGATGCCATATCTGGATCTGGAATTACCAAAGCCTCCACTCAGTCATGCTTACACTGCAGCAGGACCTTCCAAATGAATACCCTCCCTTTTACCACAGTCTTGACAGGATTTTAGTATATTTCACAGAGCATCAGACCAATCTGCCTACAGTGACATTGGAGAGTGAATCTATTTGTCATTCCAAGATAGGTTGTTTCTAATATTTTATGATTCCAGTTCTGTCTGGATTCAAGAGTAGATTTCATGTGACATAAGGAATGCTGGATCTGCTTTTAACTTCTGGTTCTAGAGCTGAAATGAGAGCGGAAGATCAGATGAGACTGAAATGTGTAACTCCTTCACTGTTTCCTACATTTATCATTTCATTTTAGAAGTAGTGTTAAATTCAGAGTTTTTGAAAGGAAATGCTTATTTTCCTTTATTCTTTAAGTTTAAATGAGATCTTGAAGTTCTTAACATTAAAAAAACTTGAGAGTTAACTCTTTTTTGTTTTTTCTTTTTCCCAAAAGCATTCACAGCTCTGATGGAGGGCAAAATCAATAAGCAGCTGAAGAAAGTTCTGAAGAAAATAGTAAAAGAAGCCCATGAACCCTTGGCTGTAGCTGATGCTAAACTAGGAGGGGTCATAAAGGTATGTTTTCTGTGCCTGCTGATCAGAGCTCCCCATTCAGCATAGTAACTACAAAGTGTAGCCTTTGTATTGAGTTGTTTGTTATAAGTTCTCATATGTGATCTTTTTTTCCCCTATGCTACAGAATAATTGATTTCCAATATGATTATCAGGACTAAGTACATATAAGTTATGCCTGTTCATTGTAGAAAATAATTAATAACCCCAAGAAGTAATAAAAATTAGCTGTAACCTTGCCACCCAGAGATCTGTTAACACTGTGTATATCCTGCCATGTTTTTGTTTAGTCACATTTCTTTTTCTGAAATTTCAACAGAAATGAAGACATGACTTTTTTTTTTTTTTTTTTTTACTGTATGTATTTTATTAGAAAACTTTCTCTCACGGGGTAGAGCCTTTGGAGATGAAAGTGGAAAGACTGGAAAAGTGGGCTCCCAAGCATGAAAAAGCAAAACAGTTTGAAAGCTGGTTGTGATAGTTTGATCTTCAGTGGTTATAGTAAATGCTGTAGGGACAGTGAGCATACCTCTGATTTTTTAAGCAGGATTAATATTATGTTGTAGGTCTTTTTTTTTTTTTTGTAATAAAGATTTTATTTATTTGACAGACAGAGATGCCAAGTAGGCAGAGAGAGAGGAGGAAGCAGGCTCCCTGCTGAGCAGAGAGCCTGAGATCATGACCTGAGCCAAAGGCAGAGGTTTTAACTCATTAAGCTACCCAGGTGCCCCTGTTGTAGGTCTTCTTAGGTAGAAAAATGCTAAGGAGATTTGAGAGGCTCTTTTTTTAGGTCAGGGTTGTGAATTTAAGAAGTTCAATTAAATTTATTTCTAATTCTCTCTGGTGAGTAATGAAGTTTTCTGTGATGATGCAGTCTATCCTCATTCTTTGAACTGCCCAAAAGTCTTAGTTTGTAATTTTCTTTTTTTTTTTTTTAAGATTTTTTTTTTTAAAGATTTTATTTATTCATTTGACAGACAGAGATCACAAGTAGGCAGAGAGGCAGGCAAAGAGAGGAGGAAGGAGGTTCCCTGCTGAGCAGAGAGCCCAATGCAGGGCTCAATCCCAGGACCCTGGGATCATGACCTGAGCCAAAGGCAGAGGCTTTACCCCACTGAGCCACCCAGGTGCCCCTAATGTTTTTTCCAGTTTCTCTTTTTTAGAATATTTTATTTATTTATTTGACAGAGATCACAAGTAGGCAGAGAGGCAGGCCGGGGGGCAGGGAGCAGGCTCCTTGCTGAGCAGAGAGCCCGATGCAGGGCTTGATCCCAGGACCCTGGAATCATGACCCGAGCTGAAGGCAGAAGCTTAACCCACTGAGCAACCCAGGTGCCCCAGATGAAACTGTCTTAAAAAATTCTGTGTACAACTTCTTACTCCCCCAGAATTTTACTACTGAAAGCCTATTGTTGACCAGAAGTCTTACCAATAACATAAATAGCTGATTAACCCATATTTTGTACGTGTGTTAGATACTATATTCTTACAATAACAGAAGAGAAAGATTTTACTTATTTGACACACAGAGAGAGATCACAAGTAGGCAGAGAGGCAGGCAGAGAGAGGAGAAGCATGCTCCCTGCTGGGCAGAGAACCTGATGCAGGGGGTCTGTTCCAGGACCCTGAGATCATGACCTGAGCTGAAGGCAGATGCCTAAGTGGTTGAGCCAGCAGGCATTCCCAAAACTGTAATTTCTCTTTTTTTTTTTTTAAAGATTTTATTTATTTGTCAGAGAGCAGAACCACAGAGAGCTGCAGGCAGAGGGAGAAGCAGGCTCCCTGCTGAGCAAAGAGCCCTATGTGGGACTCCATCCTAGGACCCTGGAATCATGCACGCCCTGAGCTGAAGGCAGACACTTAACTGACTGAGCCACGCAGGCATCTCTGTTTCTCTTTTTTAAAAGATTTTCTTTATTTTGGAGGCGCCTGGGTGGCTTAGTCGGTTAAGCATCTGCGTTTGGCTCAGGTCATGATCCCAGAGTCCTGAGATAGAGTCATGCATCAGGTTCCCTCTCACTGTCTCTCTCTCTCTGTCAAATAAATAAAATCTTCAGGAAAAAAAAAAAGTTTATTTTGTGAGAGAATGAGCATGAGTGAGGGGGAGGGACAGAGGGAGAGGCAGACTCCCTCCTGAGCACAGAACCCAATGGGAGGCTCTATCCCAGGACCCCGTGATCATGACCTGAGTCCCCTAGGTGTACAAAACTTCCGTTTCATTAATACAGATGTTCTTCTTACAGGAAAAGCTGAATCTCAGTTGTATCCATAGTCCTGTCGTTAATGAACTTATGAGAGGAATCCGTTCCCAGATGGATGGATTAATCCCTGGCGTAGAACCACGTGAAATGGCAGCTATGTGTCTCGGATTGGCACACAGGTGAGATTTAGGAGAATAAAGCCACTTATTCCTGTTTAATAAGCACTTAGGATGCACTGGTTTAAGCATATTAAAAATACTAATTTTTTTTCAAGATTTTATTTATTTATTTGATAGAGATTACAAGTAGGCAGAGAGGCAGGCAGAGAGAGAGAGGAGGAAGCAGGCTCCCTGCTGAGCAGAGAGCCCGATGTGGGGCTCCATCCCAAGACCCTGGGATCATGACCTGAGCCGAAGGCAGAGGCTTAACCCACTGAGGCACCCAGGTGCCCCTACAAATACTAATTTAATTCTCAGTAATCTTTTGAGGAAGGTAGTAGTGGTATCCTCATTTTATAGATGAATCTGATGCCCAAAATCAGTTCACCTGGTAAGTAATGAAGCCTGGATTGGAGCCCAGGCAGTCCTCATCATAGACATTCTCTATCCTTCAAATGTTGGGCCCCACAACTCTTGGGCTTTCTCTTTTTTTCTTTTCCCTAATCTCTAACTGAATCATTTGCTGTTCCTCCATCTTTTCATCTCCCCAAATCTTCTCATCTGCTGTCGTCTTCTGTCTGTATCTGTTGTTTTATTCCAATTTGTATTGACTTTTTATAGTAAGGCGAAGAGAAGCACATTGACCTGATGTCCATCAGAACCGCATTTCTGCTGAGCTGTGATATGTTCTGAAAAGCTTGGCATTCTGTGAAATTGCACTAAAATAACAGGGTTTTTTTGTTTGTTTGTTTTTGTTTTAAGATTTTATTTGTTTATTTGACGGGGGGGGTGGGGAGCAGGCTCCCTGCCAAGCAGAGAGCCCGATGTGGGGCTCGATCCCAGGACTCTAAGATCATGACCTGAGCCGAAGGCAGAGGTTTTAACCCACTGAGCCACCCAGGTGCCCCAATAACAGGGTTTTTAAGTGAGGAAAAATAGGGTTAAAGGTGGGCTGCTGGGAGCCTATGTGACGTTATAACTGGAGCCCTATCAAAACTAGTGCTACATACTAATGCAGTTGAAAAGATGTGTACATTTATATTAAAGGAATAACAAAACAAGCAGAGGTCTGTACCTTTGGACAAAAAATAGCATCAATTAACAGAAGGGTTAAAGCTGCTGAGTTACAAACATGAGCAAAATACATAAAAATCAATAACTTTGTAATAAGCATTTTTAAGAGCACACAAGCAGCTGAGTCAAGATTCAAGCTTGTGATTAATTGACATTGTATAACAGTAGTGGTTCTCATTCAAGGGCAGTTAAATATCACTTAGAGGACATTTGGCAATGTCTAGAGACATTTTTGGCTGTTACAGGTGGGGTCAGATCTCTACTAACATAATGGGTAGAGGACAAGAATATTACTAAACATCCACAATTCACAGAATAAGCCCCTACAACAAAGAATTATCAGGCCCACGTTGTTAACAGTGCCAAGATTAGGAAAACCTTATGTATAATATCGTTCCTCCATATCTTTCTGTTTCCAGGTGTTAATGCTACACATTTATTTACCCGCTGGTATCCTTAAAACCCTGTAAACATCGTATGTGAATCAATGTGATTTGTATTACACAGCATTATCCTGTTTATCTTTCACAAATTAATTCATATTTCAGGAACATGGGTTATAGCAGGACTGGTATATTCTCTTTTTTAAGATTTTATTTCAAACATCTTTTTTTTTTTAGATTTTATTTATTTATTTGACAGAGATTACATGTAGGCAGAGAGCCAGGCAGAGAGAGAAGGGGAAGCAGGCTCCCTGCTGAGCAGAAAGCCCGATGTGGGGCTCAATCCCAAGACCCTGGGATCATGACCTGAGCCGAAGCAGAGGCTTTAACCCACTGAGCCACCCGGGCGCCCCATTTAAGATTTTATTTCAGAGAGCAAGCCGGAATGAGGGGGAGGGGCAGAGGGAGAAGCAGACTCCCTGTGGAGCAGAGAGCCCTATGTGGGGCTGGATCCCAGAGACCTGGGATTTTGACCTGAGCCAAAGGCAGATGCCCAACCAACTGAGCCACCCAGACGCCCTTGTATTTTCTTTTTAAATGTGTACTCCCTAATTTTGCACATTGTATTCTCATTCAACTGGTTTTCCTATGTTGGGAAAATTAATGTAGCTCCAGGGAGAAGGATTTGGGGGTTTTTTGGTGTTTTTTTGTTGTTGTTTTGTTTTTGACAGACACATAGTGGGTGAGGGAACACGAGCAGGGGAAGTGGGAGAGGGAGAAGCAGGCTTCCCACTAAGCAGGGAGCCCAGTACAGGGCTCCATCCCAGGACCTGGGATCATGACCTCAGCTGAAAGCAGATGCTTGGGCGCCTGGGTGGCTCAGTGGTTTAAGCCGCTGCCTTCGGCTCATGTCATGATCTCAGGAGCCTGGGATCGAGTCCCGCATCGGGCTCTCTGCTTGGCAGGGAGCCTGCTTCCTTCTCACTCTCTCTGCCTACCTCTCTGCCTACTTGTGATCTCTCTCTGTCAAATAAATAAATAAAAGAAAGCAAATACTTAACGACTGAGCTACCCAGGTGCCCCTAGGGATTTGGGTTTTTTAAAAGTTTAAAAAATAATAAATAAAAAGTTTTTTAAGATGTTAATTAAACTCATTTCGTAGATGCTGTCAGTAATTGTTTATTCTCCCCCTTTATCCCCAGCTTGTCCCGATACAGATTGAAATTCAGCGCTGACAAAGTGGACACTATGATTGTGCAGGCAATTTGTAAGTATAGTGCATATGATGTCTGATCCTTATAACTTTTTTGTGCTGTTAAAAACTCTCATAATTTTATCAGTTGAGGAAGGAAAAGGAGATGAACTAGAATTTTTAATAGTGAAGTAAATAACTAGAAAATACAGAATAGAAAAGGCAAGCCATTCGTAATTTGCCTAGTTGGAGATAATGTGAATTAACACGAGTGATGGTAACAGATTGGTTTCCCATGAGGCAAATCAATACGTGGGATCTATTGCTTTTTGCTTTTTTCACTTGGCTTTATAATAGGTCAGTCCTATGCCATTAAGTGAATTTTGGAAACCTCAAATCCTTGTTTCCACTTTTTAAAAATCCCTTTAAATGACAATTACATTTCTGGGTATGTGCTCCAAAGAACTGAAAGCAGGTACTCCCAGATAGGTACGCACCTGTGTCTGTAGCAGCGTTACTGACAATAGCCAAAAAATGAAAACCGCCTCAATACTCAGATGAATAGATAAACAGAATGGGGCCCATTCACACAATGGATAATTTTTTTTTTTTAAAGATTTTATTTATTTATTTGACAGAGAGAGAGGGAAACAGGCTCCCCGGTGATCAGAGAGCCCGATGTGGGGCTCAATCCCAGGACCCTGGGATCATGACCTGAGCCAAAAGCAGAGGCTTTACCCCACTGAGCCACCCAGGTGCCCCACAATGGATAATTTTAATTTTACTTATTTTTTAAAAAACATTTATTCGTAAGTCAGAAAGAGAGTAAGCGTAAGCAGGGGGGAGTGGCAGGCAAAGGAGAAGCAGGCTCCCTGCTGAGCAAGGAGTCCTATGTGGGACTTGATCCCAAGATCCTAGGATCATGACCTGAGCCAAAGGCAGCTGCTTAAACTGCTGAACCACCCAGGTGTCCCAGATAATTACTATTTTTAAACATGGATGAATTTTGAAAATGCTGAGAAATAAGCCATACAAAAAAGACAACCGTTGTGTGACTCCACTTTGGAGGCACCTAGAACAGGCAAATTGATAAAAGACCGAAAGTAGAAGAGATTACCAAGAAATGGGGAGGTGGGGGGTGAGGTGTTATTATTTAATGAGTGCAGAGTTTCCATTGGATGCTGAAAGAGTTCTGGAAATGGGTAGTGGGTGATTGTTAAATAACATTGTGAATGTGCTTGATGCCACCGAAACCTGCAGTTGAAAATGGTTAAAATGATAAGTTCTATGTATATTTTAGTTTTTTAAAGCCCTTTTAAGTTCCTCTTTTCTCTTTCATTTTAATCTGCAGCCTTGTTAGATGACTTAGATAAAGAACTAAACAACTATATTATGCGGTGTAGAGAATGGTATGGCTGGCATTTCCCTGAATTAGGAAAAATTATTTCGGATAATCTGACATACTGCAAGTGTTTACAGAAAGTCGGTAAGTAACTATCCTTTAAGACATTGAAAATAACAATTTATTTGCATCCCAAAAATGAGTTGTAATATTTTTTCTTAACAAGCTTCCCAGAGTTCCTTATGCCTTGTGTGTATTTTGGGAGTGTAGTCAAATTAGTGTGTATTAGAATTCAGAGACTGTTAACTTGAACTTTGACTTCAGTGGCCGGTACAGCAAGAGATCATGGTTCTCATATTTGGTTTTTCTTAAAATGGGTTCTTTAGGTGGAATGTATCTCATAGGGAATTTACCATTAACAGGGGCAACTGTAGACTTGGGTTATCCTGCATGTGTTATAATACTAAAGTTGGTACTGCCCTCTATACTGTTAGTGTTTGTATTCCACACCAGTGTACAGTAATATTAGTAGAAAAACCTGAGTATTGTTAATAAATAGAATTTACCAGGCTTATATTGCATTACTGTACTACTGCCCCAAGAATTCATGGCTCTGGATTTAATAAAACTTCAAGTATAAATTGTCTGTTACAGTGTTATTAGTTCTATTTCGTGGGGTATTTTGTTTTTATTCTAATTTATATCTTTTTAGAGGGAGATGAAGGGGAAAGATTTTAATCTCTAAAAATCAAGTCTTACATAAGGAAAATTAGTAGGTCAAACTTGTTCGCTTTTTGTTTTGTTTAGGCACCCTTTTCATTGGCTTACCTCTACTTTTTTTTATTTGACTATTTGGATTTTATATAATTTGTTGAAGAGTGATTCTCCCTCATCCTCTGCAAACATTCCATAGGCGATAGGAAGAATTACGCCTCAGCCAAACTTTCTGAACTACTGCCAGAGGAAGTTGAAGCAGAAGTGAAAGCAGCTGCAGAGATATCAATGGGAACAGAGGTTTCAGAAGAAGATATTTGCAATATTCTGCATCTCTGCACTCAGGTAAACTGTACACACGGAGAAACTAGTTTTGGTGGGACCGGCTATGTAATAATCATTTTCTGATGGCAGTGATGATTTTTAAACTTGATCCACCTGATAAATATGAGGGTGTTCAGTCACTACCTCATCTGATGCCATCTTGATTTATATACTTTAGGGGGGAAATACATGCTGAAGTAAGTTGAAAGATGATTAATTTATTTACACTAGCATTGTCTGGATAATGAATTATGAATCCCTTAAGGAGAAAGAAATACAGCTTGAGTTATTTAATTCCAGCCTTTATGTTTGTAGCCTGGAATGCTTCCCCCCGCCCCCACCCCCATTTGGAGATCACTGAAGAAGAATCACAAAAAGGAGGCTAGCTAGCTTAGTCAGTAGAGCATGTGACTCTTAATCTTGGGGTTGTAAGTTCAAGTCCCATGTTGGGTGTAAAGATTACTTAATAAGATCTTTTAAAAAATCACACACGCAAAAAAGAATCACAGAGAGGATGACATAATGTCTAGCCCTTAGAGTTTTAAAAAATAACAGTAACATTGACTAATATTTTTAAGCAGTATATTAGGTTGTTTGCATTTATTATCTCATAAAATTTGTGAAAATGGGAAGCTGAGATAAAGAATGCTTTGTTTTCCCAGGATTACACGGCTCATCTATGACAGTTTAGGGCTCCAGTGTTTTCAGACGTGTGGTTTTTATGTGATTTTTACACAAATCATTTATGGTATATTCATCTTGTTCCTTATACTAGGTAATTGAAATCTCAGAATATAGAACCCAGCTCTATGAATATCTGCAAAATCGAATGATGGCCATTGCACCAAATGTCACAGTCATGGTTGGGGAGTTGGTGGGAGCACGGCTCATTGCTCATGCAGGTGATGATTTTAATGTGACCTCTACATAGGGATACCCAGAGTAGATTGTTTTCTACCTAGGATTATTTCCTCTCCAAATTACATTTATTAGAAATTATAGGTAATAAATATAAGTAGATGGTATATGGGAGAGGACCAAGGACCAAGTAAGTGTTCAATGATGATTCTGATTCCTGTGCCTGATTTCCTTCTGGATAATGAAGGCATCTTTAGTCACTACCTCTTCTGAGACACTTGTGGTCCGTTGTCAGAAGTTGATTACCATTAATGAGAATAATCAGATGAATGCAGGAGGGTGAAATCAGTTAATATTTCCTAATAGTAAAAATTTAACCAGATTAGGGGCGCCTGGGTGGTTCAGTTGGTTAAGTGCTTGACTCTTATTTTGGCTCAGGTCGTGATCTCAGGATTGTGAGATGGAGCCTGCTCAAGATTCTCTCTCTCCCTTTCTGCCCTCCCCCCTGCACACACACCCCTCTAAAACAAAACAAAACAAAACAGTCATCAGATTAAATAGTAGTAGTTCTCACAACAGATGATATATACCCTTGATCAAAAATCTGGTTCACTGCTGAATTTGCTATTTTAATGTATTTGACATGCAAAATATTTTTAATGAATTTGTAATAAGACTTCATGTACATATATGGTGATGTTACAAAGAAGGTATGCTATAAAAATATACTGTGTAATTGAATATTCGCAAAGAGAGTGAAATACTATTATATTATTGGAGTTAATCATTAAAATCTGTCACAGAAGATCATAAAATATCGTGTACATCAAAGTATCTAAACTAGAATAGCCCCTCTAACAACATCATTAATCAGACAGACAGGCCATTCAGATGCCCTCAGCTGTGAGGCTGGGATTGTCTGGTTGGTTTTGTTTTCTGCATCCAAATTTTCATAGCCTTAACTCCACTTTGGTGGTAAGAGATGCAGGGATTAACAGAAGTCTGTTGAATTTTAAATATGTATCTAGTGGTTGAGCATTAATATTGGGGGACTGTTCTGACAAAATCTGTGCAATAAATCTAACAAAGCAGGAACTTTTTATACCTGATTAGTATGCTTCTATCTCCTCATCCGTATCTTGAACAACAGATAGAGTGTGAGAAAGTTAACGCATAGTGATACTGTTGAGATGTCCTGTGAGTGTCCCTCTATATGTTTTTTTCATATCTGAAGTAGAATATTTGATGTCTAAAGGCCTCCTCGGTGGTATGCTAATAGAATGTAGAATAGTTAATACCATGTCTGGGCAAATAAGTATATAATTGAAATAATAAGCTTAACCTTCAGTTCGTCCTCAGTGTTCACTGTAAGCCTCTGCTTACGCTGCTTCATGAATGAACCACAAATGCTGAGGCTTTTTAGGGAATCTCAGACTAGAATCTGTATTGTGTCAGATTTTTATTTACTCAGTGCCTGTAATACTAAGATTATATGTCTTAGACTTAATACATGGAACTTTTTTTTTTTTTTTTTTTTTTTTTTAATACATGGAACTTTTAAGTACTTGGAATTGCATTCCTTGTAACTATTTCTTTTTTTGGGAAGGTTCTCTTTTGAATTTGGCCAAACATGCAGCTTCTACTGTTCAGATTCTTGGAGCAGAAAAGGCACTCTTCAGAGCCCTCAAGTCTAGACGAGATACCCCAAAATATGGCCTCATTTATCATGCTTCACTTGTAGGCCAGACAAGTCCAAAACACAAAGGAAAGGTGAGTTTCATTTCTTCTGAGACAGGTTGTTTTTTTCTTTTTTTCCCCAGATAACTCATCTTCCTCCTGTTCTATGGTATGCAATAAAATTTTTCCATTTCTTTTTCATTAAATAGAGAATGATGAATTCTTGAGCTAAAAAGCACTTTTGTGTACTGAAAGAAAATATTAGTGAGTGTTGCTGGGGGCGCCTGGCTGACTCAGTTGGTAGAGCATGCAGCTCTTGCTTATGGGGTCATGAATTCCCAGCCCCACGTTGGGTGTAGAGCTTACTTTAAAAAAAATATAGGGGCACCTGGGTGGCTCAGTGGGTTAAAGCCTCTGCCTTCGGCTCAGGTCATGATCCCAGGGTCCTGGGATCAAGCCCCGCATCGGGCTCTCTGCTCAGCAGGGAGCCTGCTTCCCCCTCTCTCTCTGCCTGCTTGTCTGCCTACTTGTGATCTCTGTCTGTCAAATAAATAAAATCTTTTTAAAAATATACATATATATTATTACTGTTATTTTTTTAAGATAAAGTATTACTAATTTCGTTAAAGCCATTTTCTTTTGTTGTATTAGGATTTTTCTAGAATCCACTTGTTTGTGAAGGATGGAGTGGATGGCACATCGAAAGTTTTCTATGTGGCAAGAAATAAATTGAACATCATCATTTATAAATTATAAAATAATAACCATGCACTGTGCTCAGCTCTTAGTGGGACTTAAGTGAGTCCTTTTAATAGCCCTGTGAGATGTAGGGTATCTGTTTTACAGTTGAAAAAGCTGAGTCTTCGGCACATTAAGTACTTGAAAGCTTTTTGCTTAGGGCACATAATTTAACAAATTGAAATGTTAAGGAAAAAGAACTTGAAATGTTACAAAGTTCAGAGCTGATTGATGAAAGGGGCTGAAAAATTGCGGTTGTGCCTTTTCCAGATGACATGGTATAGAACTAAGGCAATTGATTAGAAATTAAAAGAAGACATTAGAAGGGTAGTTTGGGCTTGTTTTAGACGTGAACTGCTGCAAGATATCTCATCCAACAAAGTGAATGGAGTTGTGTATAACCAGTTAGCCACTGAGACATTCAGATAAAGCTAGATGGCTTGGGTTGTATGATTCATAATAATTTTATAATTCCTGACTTTAAAAAATCCTGCAGGGGCACCTGGGTGGCTTAGTGTGTTAAAGCCTCTGCCTTTGGCTCAGGTCATGACTGGGATCGAGCCCCACGTCGGGCTCTCTGCTCAGCAAGGAGCCTGCTTCCTCCTCTCTCTCTCTGCCTGCCTCTCTGCCTACTTGTAATCTGTCTGTCAAATAAATAAAATCTTAAAAAAAAAAAAAAAAATCCTACAGTGAGTGATAGAGTTGATGGTTTGCTCCAGTTTTCTCATGAGTAAGTTATTGAGGATTTTAATGTCTCAACTTGGAATATAGTTTGAATGCCTTTAACTTCAACTTCTCTATCAGATTTCTCGAATGCTGGCAGCCAAAACTGTTCTGGCTATTCGGTATGATGCTTTTGGTGAAGACTCCAGTTCTGCGATGGGAGTTGAGAACAGAGCCAAATTAGAGGCCAGGTTGAGGACCTTGGAAGATAGAGGGGTAAGGACCACATCCTGCCTGTTGGTAGAAATGTTAGCTGTCAAAAATGAATAAACTTCAACTGGTTTATGTACTTACTCATTTCATCTACTAAACAGTTTTATTTTAATGATTAATATTACTATGTCTAATTACGTTTTTTCCCCTGCTATTAAGAGTTTCCCTTGTATTTACTAAGAATTGATATCTTTTCTTAGATAAGGAAAATAAGTGGAACAGGAAAAGCATTAGCAAAAACAGAAAAATACGAACATAAAAGGTGAGTACATTTGGGGAGGATGGGTGGGCAGTACCTGCTTGATGAAATTTTCATTGACAGCTGCAGTGTTTATAATAAAATGTAAACACTTCATTGTCTTATTTTTCTTTGCTATTTATAGTTTTCCATATTTTGAATTTTTAATCATATAAACATTTTTATATTATAATAAACATATACATAGTATACATTTCGGTTTTTCTCCTTTTTTTCCTTTAAAGTCTTATTTAAGTAATCTCTGTACCCAACATGGGGCTCAAACTCAGAATCCAAAGATCAAGAGTGATGTACTCCTTGAACCAAGCCAGCCAGGTGCCCCTTGGCTTTTTTCCCCTTCTTAATATTTAACTAGTTCATTTTCAGGTGTTGATAGTAAATATTTGTCATTCATAGCTTCTGTATAGTATACCATCTGTCAAAAAGAAAATCAATTCAGTTAATTCACAATGAAACCTAAAGACAGAGAAGTCTGAAAATAGCTAAAAGGCATAATAGTAAAGTATTCAGACCTCACCGTGAGACGAACAGAAGATACGTGTAGGGAGAGGTACTGTGGCTGTTTGAGGTGATGTTCAGTACTGCTAAGGTTCTGATGATGGAAGTACAAGGTGGTGCAACTTTTCTGGGAAGTGGTTTGTCCGTATGTACAGGAGCCTTTAAAATGTTTCTAGTCATTAGCCCATACATTCTCCCTTAGGACTCCTGTAATTCCTTAAGAATTTTAATAGTAGGGGCGCCTGGGTGGCTCAGTGGGTTAAGCCTTTGCCTTTGGCTCAGATCATGATCTCAGGGTTCTGGGATAGGGTCCTGGGATCGGGCCCCGAATCAGGCTCTCTGCTCAGCAGGGAGCCTGCTTCCCCCTCTCTCTCTGCCTGCTGCTCTGCCTACTTGTGACGTCTCTCTCTGTGTCAAATAAATAAGTAAAATCTTAAAGAATTTTAATAGGTATACTTTTAAACTGGGCAAGGAGTAACAATCTTACTGTATATATTCATATATATTTTTAAACATGTATTTTGAAAAATTGTTTCCTTTATTCTGGAAAGAAAGCAAGTGTTCTGTGGGCATTAAAATTTTGTTTTATGAATTTTCCAAGTTTTCGGCAATGTATATATATATTTTGTAATGTTTAAAGTTGAGTCTACGGCCATACCACCCTGAACGTGCCCGATCTCTGTAATGTTTAAAGTTGAATTTGGTGTCTTTATTTGATAAGTGTGGATTTTATTTTATTTTATTTTATTTATTTATTTATTTTAAAGATTTTATTTATTTATTTGACAGAGAGAGATCACAAGTAGGCAGAGAGACAGGCAGAGTGAGAGAGAGGGAAGCAGGCTCCCTGCTGAACAGAGAGCCCGATGTGGGGCTCGATCCCAGGACCCTGAGATCATGACCTGAGCCGAAGGCAGTGGCTTAATCCACTGAGCCACCCAGGTGCCCCTGGATTTTATTTTTTTAAAGATTTTATTTATTTATTTGACAGAGATCACACGTAGGCAGAGAGGCAGGCAGAGAGAGGAAGTGAAGCAGGCTCCCTGCCAAGCAGAGAGCCTGATGCGGGGCTTGATCCCAGGACCCTGAGATCATGACCTGAGCCGAAGGCAGAGGCTTTAACCCACTGAGCCACCCAGGCGCCCCTGGATCTTTATTTTTTTAATTATTAATATTTTCAATGTGTGAAAATTAAGCAGACATGACTCTACAAATAAACTTAATGAAACGTTCCTTAGCTTGTTTTGAACAATTTTTTAACGTTCTCATGCCATGATACCTTTGACTTTATTACTACTTTTTAAAATTTTATTTATTTAGTGACAGAAGAGACACAGCAAGAGAGGGAACACAAGCAGGGGGAATGGGAGAGGGAGAAGCAGGCTCCCTGCCGAGCAGGTAGCCCAGTGGGGGGCTCTATCCCAGGATCCTGGGATCATGACCTGAGCCTAAGGCAGACGCTTAACAACTGAGCCACCCAGGCGCCCCTACTTTGAACTTTAGTATATGTGCTGCCGAAGTGAGCACGCTACTTTTCACTTCAAACACATGTACTTGAAGCACCAATTAGGAGATTTATTCTTGTTTTAGGCACTTAGTACTTCCGTTTTTTCTTTCTGCTACATTAGAACAAAGGCAAATGTAGGATTTAGGGAATCTTTTTTTTTTTTAAGAATTTATTTGTGTGAGAGAGAGCGTGAGAATGGAGAAGGTCAGAGGGAGAAGCAGACTCCCTGTGGAGCTGGGAGCCCAATGCGGGACTCGATCCCAGGTCTCTGGGATCATGACCTGAGCGGAAAGCAGTCGCTCAACCAACTGAGCCACCCAGGTGCCCCAGGGAATCTTTATCCATATGTATCCCCTTGTTCTTCTGCCTTTTGGGGTTTTGTGATTAGGTCTTCTCTGTTAACTTGATTTAGGAAAAGTTTGGTTTTGTTTTTTCATTGAATTACCCTATTTCTTTTCCTTTTTTTTTTTAAAGGTTTTATTTATTTGAGACAGATCACAAGTAGGCAGAGAGGCAGGGTGGGGAGGGGGAGCAGGCCCCCCGCTGAGCAGAGAGCCTGATGTGGGGCTCGATCCCCGGACACTGGATCATGACCCGAGCCGAAGGCAGAGGCTTTAACGCACTGAGCCACCCTGAATTACCTATTTCTAAAACTTAAATTGCTTCAGCTTTTAATTTCTAGAATAACCATTTGTTGTAAAGAAATTTTCTGTTTTTCCCCATACTGATTGAATGTTTTTCTATACTATAGTCAGTCCTTACATTGATTACTAAATGAGAATTCATTTTAGCTCACCACTTCCTTTGAAGTGTGATTGACTTACATGGAAAATAGTGATTGATACCTCCTTATCTTTTGGAAATTACTAGTTTTCATAAACTGCCTCAAAACCACTAAAATGAAACAGTATTATATGCTTATGTATTATCTAATGGCATTTCTTTTAAACTACCTTAGAATTATTTTATTTACAAGTATTTATAGAGATTTTCTATAATTCTTTGACTCTTATAGTGAAGTAAAGACTTATGATCCTTCTGGTGATTCCACACTACCAGCCTGTTCTAAAAAACGCAAGATAGAACAGGTAGATAAAGAGGACGAAATTGTTGAAAAGAAGGCCAAAAAAGCCAAGGTTAAAATTAAAGGTCAGTTTGAATTTTTTAAATGTCGTTTATATTCATATTCTTTAAGAAAGACTTTGTATGTCTTGGGGAAGTAGATGTTGTTGAACTTTATTGAGAAATCACCCATATTGAAAGTTAATTGTGTTTTAATAAGCCATCATCATGTTCCTTGAGAATAGTTAAGGAATTAAATTTATCAGACTTCATAGAGGAGTGTGAGAAGCATTTCTTTGAAAATACGGAATCACGTATTATGTTAAGTGTACCAAACTTAAGTTCGTACCACAGGAACTATTTTGGTAATTAGCTTAAAAAGAAAAAAAGTTCATGGTTTTTAAATTAGTTGCCAAAATATTTTTGTTATATTGTTTTCTGTTACATAGAATGGACTAGAGTAATAACATTGGTAACCTACCATTATAATAATATTTAATAGGTACTCTCTAGCGAACTCAGCTATCTTGCAAAGCTGATAAGAAAGTAACCCCATTTAATAACAATACCTTTGTTGAGTTTGGTTTTGAAATAGCTGAGTGGTCAAAAGTATGTTACCAGCAAATGTGGGTTCCTGCCCTGGCTGAAGAAAACATAAACAACGATTTAACTCCTGTGTTTATTGAACAGTGAGGTGATCCCTAAGCCCATTAGTAGCATTTGAAACAGCAGACTCCGGTGTCTTCACTTGGGCATCCAGTAAATGTTTCAAACCTGACATTCCTGTGTCCTTGTCACTCAGTCTGTTGCTCCACAGATTTGTCTGTCTTACTAATAGCAGTTCTGGTTGCGTTAGCCTCTAACCTTGACTGTTTTCTTACAACCCAAATCTACTCTGACACCAAATCCTCCTTTTTTTTTTTTTTTTTTTTTTGGTAAGATTTTCTTAAGTAAACTCTCTTCCCAGTGTGGGGCTCAAACTTTTAAAAAGTCCCAAGATCAGGAGTCACATGTTCACCAACTGAGCTAGCCAGGTGCCCCTATTCTGGCAACAGATCTTCTCCGTGCAGTTCTACTTTGAAAACATGTATCCAAAATCTAACCACTTGCCTTATCCACAACTGCTTTTCTTAATGTAGCAGCCACAAGCGCACCACCCCCCCCCCCCCCACTTTGGTTCCTTTTAGCCACACTGGCCTCCTCGTTATTCTTTGATCCTGCCAACTCTCCTCCTCTTCCAAAATAATCTTAGCTTTTGCTTTTCTCTTTACCTGGAGTATTTTTCCTCAAGACAGGTGCCATCTTTTCACTCCTTTGCCTCTTCCAGGTGTTGCCTGCCTGTCTCTGAAGTACCCGTATGCACTGCCTTCCTCAGCGTTCCTCTTCCTGCTTTATTTTCATTCTTAGCACGGATTACTGTGTAAAATATTATATTACTCTTTTGATTCCCTCCAGTCCTTAAAAAAAGAGGCTACATAAGGACAGGGATTTGTCTCTTTTATGCCCTGTTGCATCCAGTTGTCTAGGATATAGCCTGGCACTTAGTAGGTGCTAAATAAATGTTTTGGTGAACGAGCTTCTGGTGATAGGTATATATTATAGAGCCCTCTTTTTTTTTTTTTTACGTGCTCATTCTTAAGAGCCAAGCATGATATATTATCTCATTAAATCTGTTAAGATGGGCAGTAAATGCGGTTTACAGAAGTCAGTGACTTCTCAGGGTCGCAACAGGTTGAAATAAACCCAGGTCTTTTAACTCCAGAGCACACTTTTTTTTTTTTTTTTTAAGATTTTGTTTATTTGACAGAGCAAGAGCGCACAGGTAGGGGGAGCATCAAGTGGAGGGAGAGGGAGAAGCAGGCTTCCTGCTGAGCGGAGAGTCTGAAGCAGGGCTGAATCCCAGGGCCCTGGGATCATGACCTGAGCCACAGGCAGATGCTTAACTGAGCCACCCAGGTGCCCCTCCAGAGCACAAATTCTTAATCCTTTCTAATATAATAGACAGCTCTATGATCTGTTTCAATCCTAATTTCTGTAGACAGCTACATGACCTCATAAAGTTAGTGATCTTGGACTAGGTAGATGTTTGAAGGACCTTTCCACTTAAAGAATTTTAAGTGGAAGTATAATAAACATTGGATAGTCAGCCAGAATGATGGGAAAAAACTGAGATTTGAAAGGTGGGAAAGTGAGGTCTGATAAAGTGTTAATTGTTGTGTCTCTACTTAACCCCACTCAGTTGAAGAAGCCCCAGTAGCAACAGAGGAAGAAGAAGAAGAAGAGGAAGAGGAAGGAGGAGGAGGAGGACTAGTGGTAGCAGAGCAGGAGACCTCTGTGAAGAAGAAGAAGAAGAAGGACAAAAAGAAACACATTAAGGAAGAACCACTTTCTGAGGAAGAACCATGCACCAGCACAGCGATTCCTGTATGTTTGTTTTTAATACTTGGTTGGTGCAGCCGGGTTTCTGTCTTATTGAACTGTCTGTATTAGAAATGAGCAGACAGTTAAGGTGGTTTTTATTGATGGAACAGTAAAATAAAAATGATATTGTTGTAAAAAGGCCAAACCTAAAATCTTACTACGAAATGGGTTTACTTTGAGGAAGAGAGAATATAACTTGCTACAGATTTTCATATTGGTGATTTTTATATTTTTAGGTTTTAATCTTTCACCCAAATTTGTTTTTGAGGGAAATTGATCTACTTCGCTTCTTATAAAGTTACTGTTCCTCACTCATACATTTACAATTCTTTCAAAAGCATTCTTATTTGTTATTTTCAGAGTCCAGAGAAAAAGAAGAAAAAGAAAAAAAAGAAAGATAATGAGGACTAATTGAAGGGGAACCATCTTTGAATCATCGGGACACATCACACCTAAGATTCAGCCAGGAGTGTATCAGAAATGTTCTGTAACTGAGGGAAGGTTGGATGAAACAGAGTTCCTTCTCTTCGATACCTTTTCAAACTATGTGTCTTGACACCAGTTCTGTTAACTTGATTATGTCATTTCTCAAGAGTCTTTGTTATACAAATAAAAATATTTTCTTTGTATTTTAAGGTAGTTCTGTGATCTCTGTATTTTAGTACACAATTATGATCCTCTCTATGTTTAGCATTTAATGATGATTGTTGCTTTGATAATTATAGCTGAAAAGTGAGAGTTGTGAATTGTTCATTTGAAACTTAACCTCTAGCTTTTTGGAAGGCTGTGATTAGGTGGACCAATTTAAGAGCTTTGCTCTAATGTTTCTTTTTCCCTTTTTGACTGTCTTTTTTCTCCTGTTTTTCTGCCTCTGTATTTATTTAAATAAAGCTGTGTTTTGTGTTCAAAATTTTAAAATTAGGTGAGCAAAATTTTCCTGTATCCCTTATAGAAAGAAAAAAAAAATTGTATCCATAACATGATTTTACTTCGTAGTTCTGACTGGAGCAACAAAATTAATATTAACATTAACATAGATGTTAATCTATGTTTTTTTCTAAGGTGACATTTTTAAAAGGATAACAAAATGATTTTATAATAGTAAAGAATGGGCGGGATAACAGGAAGACAAGATGACCAAAAATAAAATGTCAATGGGTATAAACCAGGACATAGAACACCAAGAGAAATCATTGTTTCTAAAATAGTGTTTCCTGGAAGTGGAAAACAGCCCGGTTGACAGCTACGAGTTTCATAGGACTGTTCAGCCTTGCATCCCTTGTATTCCGTGGGTGTGATGGTAAAGCCCAGCTCAGTGAAAGCATTCAGCAGGTGGACGGGCCAAAATGACTCTAGTTTTGGGACACCTGGGTGGCTCAGTCAGACGTCTTGATTTCAACTCCGGTCAGAAGCTTGGTATCTTGGGGGTCAAATCCTGTGTCTGGCTACCTGCTTAGTGGGGAGTCTGCTTCTCCCTCTCCCTCTGCTCTCCCACTGTGCATGCTCGCTCCCCACCGCCGCCGCATGCTCGCGCGCTCAAGTGAATAAATAAAATCTTTAATAAAATGATTATAGCTTTGAGTTCCCTCTGCTTTTCATGTAACTTTTGGCAAGTCCACAGACCCTCTTAACTTCAGTTCCTCACTTTTAAATTAGAGATGAGGTCAGCTTTACTTCTCCATCTAACAGTGGTTTGTAGGGGAAAAAAATAAAAATTTTCAGAGGTGTAAGTACACTTCAAATTTAGATATTTGAAATAAATGCTACAGGAAGTACATGTAGCCATCCCTAGACACAATTACAAAATAAAACTGGTTATTTTGCTCCCAGAAGAATGTTACCACCCACGTGCCCCAGAAATGTTTTTGTTTCTTTTTAAAGATTTTATTTGTCAGAGCGCACAAGCAGGCAGAGTGGCAGGTAGAGGCGGGGAGAGAAGCAGGCCCCCTGCCAAGCAGGGAGCCCGATGCGGGCCTCGATCCCAGGTGGGATCATGACCTGAGCCGGAGGCAGCGGCTTAACCCACTGAGCCACCCAGGTGCTCCCCAGAAATGATTTGAAACAAAAAGTTATTGGGGCGACTAGGTGGCTCAGTTGGTTAAGTGTCCAACTTCGGGTTTCCACAGCAGATGTGATCTCAAGGTCGGTGGTGATCTCAGGGTCCTGAGACCAAGGCAGACTCCCCTGGTGGGGCTCCACGTCCATCCGGGAGTCTCCTGAGAGCCTCCCCCTTCCGCCCCTCCCCCACTCACTCTCCTGTGCGCGCGCTCGCGCTCTCTCTCTCTGTCTCTCTCAAACTAAATCTTTAAAATCACTTTTTACAGCAAATGTCAAATGGTAATGGTAATTCTTCTGGAGGATTTTACAGTTGTACTGGGTTTTAAGGAGAAATTGGAAGTAATTAGAGAAATGGTTCTCAAATCGTGTGGGAACTTAAGACATCTGGAGAAATTTTTATTTTATTTTATTTTTTTATTTGACAGATAGAGATCACACGTAGACAGAGAGGCAGGCAGTGAGAGAGGAGGAAGCAGGCTCCCTGCGGAGCAGGGAGCCGGATATGGGGCTCGATCCCAGGACCCTGAGATCATGACCTGAGCCAAAGGCAGAGGCTTAACCCACTGAGCCACCCAGGCGCCCCTGGAGAATTTTTTTTATTTTTTTATTTTTTATTTTTATTTTTTTTTAAAGATTTTATTTATTTGACAGACAGAGATCACAAGTAGGCAGAGAGGCAGGCAGAGAGAGAGGAGGAAGCAGGCTCCCTGCTGAGCAGAGAGCCCGATGTGGGGCTCGATCCCAGGACCCCAGGATCATGACCTGAGCTGAAGGCAGCGGCTTAACCCACTGAGCCACCCAAGCGTCCCGAGAAATTTTTTTAAAGGCACATTTCTGGGATCCCTTGGTGGCTCAGTGGGTTAGGCATCTGCTTTGGGCTCAGGGGTCCTGGGATTGAGTCCACATCGATCTCCTTGCTCAGCAGGGAGCCTGCTTCTCCCTCTGCCTGCCGCTCCCACTGCTTGTGCTCTCTCTCTCTCACAAATAAAATCTTTTAAAAAATAAATAAATAAATAAATAAATAAATAAAACGTACATTTCTGGTTTGGCAGATCAAGGGTATAGGCCTCAAGAATACGCACTTTGACAGTTTTGACAAGCTGATGATGCTTACACCTTTACCACTGTGCTCCGCGGATACTTTTACCTTGCAAACTAGTACCTTCTTTGATGCCCAAACATCAGGCCTTCAAGTGAGCGTCCCTGCAGTACCACTGCCGGCCAGCGGCTGTGCTGTTTCCCTAGTGAATTTTGAGGAGACACAGGCTGGGCACTTAACGTGGGCACGGCTTTACCCACATAAATGGGGCAAACTTTGGATAGGTACGAGAAGTACCATTATCAACCTTGTTTCCTGTCCCAAGAGTTTGCTTTTGAAGGAATGGAGGTGTTCTGTACACATCTGCAGGTGTTCTGTACACATCTAATAAAACAGTGAAAAAAACCTTAGTCATTGTTTTACTAAGTTTGTGAGAATAAAACCCCAGATTGAAGGCAGCACACACAGAGGGAAAAAGTACCCAAAAGCGTCTTTGAAAGAAACATCAATTAGAAACGTATGGACTAGCCCCAGATGTGTAAGTGGCTGAGAATTTCTCAGTCTGAATTGGTTGACTCTAACCTTAAAGAATGTGCAAATCACATGAAAACTGATTTTGTGTCATTTTTTTAAAGATTTTTATTTATTTATTTGACAGACAGAGATCACAAGTAGGCAGAGAGGCAGGCAGAGAGAGTGAGGGAAACAGGCTCCCCGCTGAGCAGAGAGCCTGGTGCGGGACTCGATCCCAGGACCCTGAGATCATGACCTGAGCCGAAGGCAGAGGCTTAATCCACTGAGCCACCCAGGCGCCCTTTGTGTCATTTTTATACTAGCATCATTTTATCATGTCCAAGGGTCTACTGTTTAGTATTTTTCTTTGGAGGACTTTTAAATTTTGTTTTTTCTTATATTGGTTTTTGTTGCCATTTTATTACAAAAATGTAATGAATACCTTATATGTTTGTCTTTATATACTTGTGTTTCCTTAGGATACATTTCTAGATGTAGAATTACTGTATCAAGGGGATATGAGTGTAAAATAATACCAGTTTGTGGGGCTAGCCAC
This sequence comes from Meles meles, assembly GCF_922984935.1. Taxonomy (NCBI): domain Eukaryota; kingdom Metazoa; phylum Chordata; class Mammalia; order Carnivora; family Mustelidae; genus Meles; species Meles meles. The sequence continues at coordinate 14,214,719 of NC_060074.1, forward strand.
CTCAGTGAGTAGAGCATGGGACTCTCGATTTCAGGGTCATGAGTTTAAGTCCCATGTTGGGCGTGGAACCTACTTAAAATAAAACAGGGGCACCTGGTGGCTCAGTCGGTTGAGGGCCTGCCTTCAGCTTGGGTCACGATCCTAAGACCCTGGCATCAAGTCCCACACTGGGCTCCTTGCCCAGAAGGAAGTCCACTTCCCCCTCTCCTTCTGCTTCCCACTCCCCCTGCTTTTGCTTGCTTTCACTATCTGAAAAATAAAACAGATACAATTTTTAAAAAGAAATAGTGCCAGTTGGCTTTCAAAATATTGTGGTAATTTATTCTCCAACCAATAGTGTTAAGAGACAGTTCCTTTTTCAGGAACTGTCTCATAACTGTCTTTATTAGCATCTGCTCTTAACCCCCCCTTTTTTTTAAAAGATTATTTATTTATTTATTTGACAGACAGAGATCAAAAGTAGGCAGAGAGGCAGACAGAGAGACAGAAGGGGAAGCAGGCTCCCCGCTGAGCAGAGAGCCCAATGCAGGACTCCATCCCAAGACCCTGAGATCATGACCTGAGCCGAAGGCAGAGGCTTAAACCACTGAGCCACCCAGGTGCCCTTAACCCCCCCACCTTTTTTTTTTTTTAAGATTTTATTTATTTATTTGACAGACAGAGATCACAAGTAGTAGGCAGAGAGGCAGACAGAGAGAGAGGAGGAAGCAGGCTCCCCGTGGAGCAGCCCAATGTGGGGCTCGATCCCAGGAACCTGGGATCATGACCTGAGCTGAAGGCAGAGGCTTTTTTTCTTTTTTTAAGATTTTATTTATTTATTTGACAGACAGAGATTACAAGTAGGCAGAGAGGCAGGCAGAGAGAGAGAGGAGGAAGCAGGCTCCCTGTTGAGCAGAGAACCCGATGCGGGGCTCGATCCCAGGACCCTGGGATCATGACCCGAGCCGAAGGCAGCGGCTTAATCCACTGAGCCACCCAGGTGCCCCAGAAGGCAGAGGCTTTAACCCACTTAGCCACCCAGGCGCCCCTTAACCCCCCCTTTTTAAAAAAAGATTTTATTTATTTGTCAGAGAGAGAGAGGTAGGCAGAGGGAGAACCAGGCTCCCCACTGAGCAAGGAGCCCGAGATGCCGGACTCGATCCCAGAACTCTGGGATCATGACCTGAGCCAAAGGCAGATAGGTGCTTAACCGACTGAGCTGGTCACGCATCCCAACCCTTTACTTTTTAGCAAAGTTTTTGCACAATTAACTTTTTAAAAATATTAACTTGAATTAAGTGGTTTTAAACTGGATCATTTTCCTTTTCTACCTCTTAAAATTGTGCAGTCAAGATGGACAAAAGGACTCCAACTTATCACTAGGTAACTGAAATCCCGTTCAAGGATTAAACTCCCCCACCCAGCCTCTTGCAATGAACCCGAAGTGGGAATTTGTGTGGGTAGAAAATCAACCCCGTCTTCAACACACTACACCTCCAGGTGCCAGAAAATTGTCCTAACCGTAATCCAGTGACCAGAAGATGACTGCCCTCCCTCCCCCCGGGTTTATGCAAAGAACAACCCGTACAACCGTGCACAGCCCTGCACTGCTTCTGTGGCTCTTAATTATGGTCTTTTATCATTTGTTAGAAAGTACGAAGTAGGAAGCCGAAAAGGATGATTAACAAATAATGATTTTATTATTCTAGAGAGAGAGAGTGAGCACACGCAGGCTGGGGGCGGGGCAGGAGCACAGGGAGAGGGACAATCAGGCTCCACACTGAGTGCAGAGCCCGTCTCACGGCTTGGTACCCTGACCTCAAGATCAGGATCTGAGCCAAAACCATGAGTCGAAGGCTCAACCAACTGAGCCACCCAGGTGCCCTGATAATTAACATTTATTGAGCACTTATAATGTGCCAGGTGCTCTTGACTTCCCGCTAGCAACCTTTCTAATAAATACTATTATCACGCCACTTTACACGTGAGGAAACGGAGGCACAGAGAACTTAAGGAACTTAGTCAATGTCACTCGAGTCATTAGGAGCGCCTCCCAAATGCTTCTGAAAAGTGCAAGCCACTCTATGTTAGAACACTTTCTTAATAGCTTGAAGTTAACACAAATCTTGTTGGAATAATATCTGGTGGGTATATAGATGTCCATCATTATTTTCTTTCTGTATGCTTGCAAGTGATCATAATTAAAAGTTGTATTCTTTAAAAGCAATAACATGCTATTTATTTTACTTTAATTCTATGTTTTGTTTTGGTTTTTTTATGACTTTATGTATTTATTTGACAGACAGAGCACAAGCAGGCAGAGAGGCAGGCAGAGAGAGAGTGGGAGGCAGGCTCCCTGCCGAGCAGAGAGCCCAATTTGGGGCTCAATCCTAGGAACCTGGGATTATGACCCGGGCCCAAGGCAGAGGCTTTAAGCCATTGAGTCACCCAGGCGCCCCTATTTCTAAGTTCTTTATCTCCGAAAACTTCTAAGTTCTATCTTTACAGCATTCTTGGTCAACGTGCATTTGGAGCCGCCCTCTACGGGCCAGGTGCTTGGTAAATAGCCGGAACTCGCCCAAGGGAGTGGGGAAGATGCAGCTGCTGCTGCCCTCAGAGGGCACAAAGGGAACCTGAAACCTTAGAGCCTCCTGAGGAAGGCCATACTCCTGTGACCTTGTAAGTCCTTTCTTACAAGAAACGGGGAAGGAAAGCAACATATACAGAGAGAAAATAAGAAATGGGGGCCCCTGGGTGGCTCAGTCAGTTAAGCATCTGCCTTAAGCTCGGGTCATGATCCCGGGGTCCTGGGATCGAGCCCCACATCGGGGTCCTTGTTCAGCAGGGAGCCTGCTTCTCTCTCTGCGTGCTGTTCCCCCTGCTTGTGCGTGCTCTCCCTCTCTCTCAAATAAATAGATAATCTTAGAGAAAATGAGATGATGAAGGCAAAAGCTGCAAAGTGGAATTCGAGTCTACGGAAGAGAAATCCCTCTTCCTCCCCCGGCTAGCCCAGAGATGCTACCCACCGAAGAAAGTCGAAAACAGAAATCGCAGCAACAGAGACCTACTCCTGGCAGGTTACGGAGCTGTAAGCACGGCCGCGCCCCCCGTACTCCACATCCCCACACTCAGACCCCTTCCCAACACCCTTCGGGCTCTGAGTGAGAGAGAGAGCGGCGCTGTGCGGTGCAAGTGTGGGGAAGCCTCCAGGCGACTTCTGGGCACTTGGCAGCCGCTTTCCTTACCTGAGCTGAGAAGCAGAGACGGCCTTGGTTTCTAGCAGAGGTGGATGGAAGTGCCCGACTCCAGGAAGAGGAATGGTCAGACAACAAATGCATCTATTTATAACCTGTAATCTGCTGGGCCAGCAACATGCTAATAACCAGCTGGGCGTGATGGAGCGGCCGCAAGCCGACGGTCAGAATGGGACGGTCCTTGCACTAGTGGGCAGAGAAAATGCCACACGTGGAAGTGCTGCGTGAGCCAAAAAGCACTGTGAGAAGTGTCCTTGCTGTTATGAGCCGGTTTCCCCACTTACGAGTTCGTGTCCTTGGGCACATCAAGCTGTGTCCCCTCTGAGCCTCAGTTTCTTCATCCATAGAATGGAAATAATAACACTTTATCTTACAGGCCTCTTGGAAGCTCAGGTAATCTGTGCAAAAATTCCTTGTAGGGACACCTGCGTGACTCAGTCAGTTGAGCCTCTGCCTTCAGCTCAGGTCATGCACCCAGGGTCCTGGGATCGAGTCCCGCATCAGGCTCCTGGGATCGAGTCCCGCATCAGGCTCCCTGCTCAGGGGGGAGCCTGCTTCTCCCTCTCCCGCTCCCCCTGCTTGTGCTCTCTCTCTCTCTCTCTGACAAATGAATAAATAAAACCTTTTTAAAAATGTAAAATAGGGACACCTGGCTGGTTCAGTCAGCAGAGTATGCAACTCTTGATCTCCAGGTCATGAGTTCAAGCCTGACATTGAGTGTGGAAATTACTAAACAAACAAACAAACAAACAAACAAAAAACACTTTAAAAAGTTTTAAAAAATGTAAAATAAATGAGCCTATAGTCAAAAGCTATCATGATGTATGTTTTATCTAAAGCTATGAGATTGGCTGTTTGTTTTGTTGTTTGTTTGTTTTTTAAAAGATTTTATTTATTTATTTGACAGACAGAGATCACAAGCAGGTAGAGAGGCAAGCAGAGAGAGAGAGAGAGAGAGAGAGAGGAGGAGGAAGCAGGCTCCTGCTGAGCAGAGAACCCGATGTGGGGCTTGATCCCAGGACCCTGGGATCATGACCTGAGCCAAAGGTAGAGGCTTTAACCCACTGAGCCACCCAGGCGCCCCTGTTTGTTTTGTTGTTTATTGGTTTGGTTTCTCCGGAGAGCTCATAAGGGTGTATATATTTTTTTGATTAGTTTTGTGGTTTCACCAGTATAATGACCAAGCCTTTTCCAGTAAAGAGTAAAATGGGAAGTGGGAAGTATAAATGAACAAATTATTTGAGATTAATCATTTCCCCACACTTGCCCTTACTTAAGCCCCAATTACTGGTCTTTATACTTCAGGCTGAGAAATCAGACCATGATTTTGCAGATTTCGAAGGTCTCATCCCCACTTCGTAGAACTAGAATCACAGAATTAGGGGGACAGAATCATAACTCCATCTTCTACCTGTTTAACATACTTGAGAAACATGTTTGTGAGGTGCTAGATTGAGGACCAAAGGGCTGTAAATATAAATTAATGCAAATGATCTGATTTTATCTTACATGATCTGTAATAACTTAGAAGAGCGTAAATAGATATTAAGATTTTGCGCTTCATTTTCTACTTGTTCTAGACGGGCTTTTCTCTTTCTCACAGTCTTCCGTGGGGCCTTCCTCCCTCTCCGAACAATTCTTCCCAAATCACAAATGTTTTCCCAGCCTGTGAAACGTAGGGACTCGCTCGCCAGAGCATTACGGCAATTGTGTTCTTCTGAAGGAAATCCTTTTTTTAACTGCCAGGAATTTCAGGCTCCAAACTTGGCGGGGCGGGTGGCGGGCGGGGGAGGGGGGGCGGATATTTTGGTGTAATGCCAGGTAATTGCCTACTTTCCCTTCAGCCATCTGAAGGCGACTGGCTGGAACCCAAGGGTAAAACCACAGTCTCCCAGGGCTAGAAGGGAGAGACTTTCAGGGATCCTGGGAGACGGAGACCAGTCATTTCTCCTCCAAGCAGACAGGACCTCTTTCCAACCACAGCCTAGCCGAACATAATGCCTTACAAGGAGAAATCCCAAGATTCCATTCATCACAAGAGTGTTAAAGCCAGTATCATGAAACATTGTCTTTCATCTACAGGAGTCTGGCAAACTTTTCCTGAAAAGGACCAGTGCGTATTTTAGACTTCGCAGACCATACGCCTTCTATTTGCAACGACTTTCCCCTGCCATGTGGTACAACGTAGCCACAGACAACACCAAAGCAAACAAGCCCAGGTTCCCACTAACCTTACAGACGCTTACTTACCTGAAACTAATGTAACACTGTGAGTCAACTACAGTTAAAAAAAAAAAAATTGTGGACACTGAACTGTGAATTGCATTTAATTTTCACGTCACATAAAATAATTCCTTTGTCCCCCAGCCATTTACAAATGGAAAAAAAAAAAAAAAACACACACAAACAAACATTTTTAGCTCATGGCCTGCAGAAAAACAAGCAGCGGACTATAGTTTATTGACCCTTGATCTAAACCACTGCTTTTCAGAATGCTTTGGCAAATCCTCTGAGGGCAGAAAGTGCTGGTAGCACTGGGTGGTCCCTGTTCGGGCTTTCATTACTGGAGCCGTTCCCCTTTCTCCTGGTTTATATACGAGGTGCCCAGGTTTGGGGAAATTTTTTGTTTGTTTGTTTTGTTTTGGGGCCTTTTGAAAGCTTTTTTTTTTTTTTTTTTTTTTGCGTTGAAGTAGAGTTGACATATTTGTTCCAGGTGTTGGGTTTTTTTTAAGATTTTTTATTTATTTCACACACAGAGAGAGAGAGAGATCACAAGCAGGCAGAGAGGCAGGCAGAGAGAGAATGCGGAGCAGGCTCCCTGCTGAGCAGAGAGCCTGATGCAGGGCTCAATCCCAGAGCCCTGGGATCATGACCTGAGCCAAGGGCAGAGGCTTTAACCCACTGAGCCAGCCAAGCACCCCTTGTTCCAGGTGTAAAACAGTGATCCAACATTTATATACATTATGAAATGATCACTACAGGAAGTCTTGTTACCATCTGTCCCCTCACAAAGTTATTCCAATATTACTGACTATACTCCTTAAGTTACATCTCTTTGACTTAATTATTTTATACCTGGAAGTTGGTGGCTTCTCAGGTTTTGTTTTATTTATGGAAAGTTTGCCATAACAAAAAGTCACTCATCTAACCAGAAGCCTCTTTTCGCAACTTCAAATCCATTTTCTTTTGGTCTTCCCTCAGTGAGGTAGAGAATAGTTTATCTAGCTCACTTTGAGGGCCTTTCAGGAAATAATCAACAATTCAATCTTTTTTTAAATTTAGGTTTTTAGAGAGGAGGGCAGAGGGAGAGGGAGGGAGAGAATCTTAAGGAGGGTCCATACCCAGTGCAGAGTCTGACGCAGGGTTTGATCTCACGACCCCGAGATCATGACCTGAGCCGAAATCAAGAGGCAGGCGCTAAGCCCACTGAGCCACCCAGGCGCCCTAATCAACAATTCGATCTTATATAAGCCTTGTCTTTTCATCTACCTCATAAGTCTGTCATATTTTGCCAGTTCTTTAGTTTATATTTGTGATTTTTCTCTCTTAGTTCTCAAAGTCCTACAAAATTCCGCAAGCTGAAATCATACATCCCTGGGGAGAGCATCTGGCTGTGTACCCGCGCTTCTCTGTTAATCAGCATGTCCAGCAGCACCGCGGCTAGAGGGAAAGCCCAGACCGTGCTAGAAGAGAGAAACAAGTGGCCAGGGAGACTGCTTGGAGTCTGCTCTGAAGGCTAAAAGAATCCCTATGCGGCCAAAAAAGGCCCGAGGCCAGAATCCAGGAAAATCTCGACTAGACAAGAAACCAAGTGGGAAGTAGGGAGAGCAAGCAGTTTAGGATAGGTGCCTTGAATAACACAGCGGGGCCTCAAGATCATCTCCTATGGCGCCCTGTTTTTAAAAAAATAAACTCTACCTCCGATGTGGGGCTCAAACTTGTGACCCAGATATCCAGAGTTGCATGCTCTTCTGACCGTACTAACCAGGTGCCCCCCCCCATATCTCCTTTTATACAAAAATAATACATGGGTCATCACAGAAAAAAAAAATCATGTGCTAAAGCATCTGGTTGATTCAGTTGATGGAGTGTGCCATTCTTTTTTTTTCTTTTAAAGATTGTATTTATTTATGTATTTGAGAGAGAGACAGAGTGTCTGAGTGAGCAGGAATGGGTAGCGGGAGAGGGAAAGGAGAGACTCTCCAGCAGACTCAGTGCTGAGCACAGAGCCCCATGTGGGGCTTGATCTCACAACCATGAGATGGTGACCTGAACCGAAACCAAACATTGGATGCTTAACTGACTGAACCACCCAGGTGCCCCGCAGCATGTGATTCTTGATCTTGGGTGGCAAGTTAAAGCCCCACGTTCGGGGTAGAGATTAGGAAATCAATCAATCAATCAATCAGTCTTTTAAAGGGGTACCTGGGTGGCTCAGTGGGTTAAGCCTCTGCCTTCAGCTCAGGTCATGATCCCAGGGTCCTGGGATCGAGCCCCGAATCAGGCTCTCTGCTCCGGAGGGAGCCTGCTTCCCCCTCTCTCTGTCTCTGCCTGCTTCTCTGCCTATTTGCGATCTCTTTCTCTCTGTGTCAAATAAATAACTAAAATCTTTTGAAAATAAAAAAATCTTTTAAAAAAATGATATACTAAAGAACTCAGATGACCCATGATCCTGGCACTCAGAGAGGGTTACAGTTAAAAATTTGGGTGTGTCCTCCCAGAATTTTTTTTTTAAAGATTTTATTTATTTATTTGACAGAGAGAGATCACAAGTAGGCAGAGAGGCAGGCAGAGAGAGAGGGGGAAGCAGGTTCCCCGCTGAGCAGAGAGCCCGATGTGGGGCTCGATCCCAGGACCCTGAGATCATGACCTGAGCCGAAGGCAGAGGCTTTAACCCACTGAGCCACCCAGGCGCCCCACCTCCCAGAATTTTTTTATGACCATCCATATTTATAAGTTTTATATATTCAGTTGTGTCATTTGGATGTCTCATGGGTGATTCAAATTCACTATATGCCAAAAGCATTTCTTTATCTCCTCTAAACCTGCTTTACTGATACCTACTGCCTTTTCAAAATCCTGGTGTTCCTGGCCCTGGTTTTCCTTCCCCACCATCCCATGGTCATTAACTCCCTGATTAGCTCTTCTCTTCCAGAAGTCAGATTATTACACTCTGACCCATTCTTCCTAAAACATAAATTTGACTTTTTTTTTTTTAACTCTTAAGCAAATATAAAACACGTTTATTTCAGAAAAAAGTCTTGGGGTGCCTGGGTGGCTCAGTTGGTTGGACTCTTGATTTCGGCTTGGGTCCTGATCTCAGGGTCATGAGATCAAGACCCACATCGGGCTCTATGCTTCAAATGGAGCCTGCTTGGGAGTTTCTCTCTCCTTCTGCTCCTCCCCCCACTTCCTTCTCTTCCGCTCTCTCCCTCTGCCCACAAGAAGGAGAGTCTTTACGTTTGTATAACTAAAAACCAGACCCCCCGTGTAGAGTGGGCAGTGACATTACCAGATAATATTCTGCTACTCGCTGGGCATCTGAAAGTTAGCATTGTCAGGGAAACCCAAAAAAGCTGCTCCTGCAAAGCCATCCTTAGTCCCTATGAAGTCAGGCTTCTGTAACTGAAAGTGGAATTCCAGAGCCAGAAGTTACCTTTGGAGCCCAGCTCTAAAATGAATTAGCTATGGGGGCACCTGGCTGGCTCAGTCCGTAGAGGGTGCGACTCTTGATCTTGAGGTCGGTAGTTCAAGCCCCACATAGAGTGGACAGATTACTTACAAGTAAAATCTTTTTTTTTCCCCAAAGATTTTATTTACTTATTTGATGCAGAGAGAGATCTCAAGTAGGCAGGCAGAGAGAGAGGGCGGGGAAAGCAGGATCCCCACTGAGCCGAGAGCCCGATGCGGGGCTTGATCCCAGGACCCTGAGACCATGACCTGAGCTGAAGGCAGAGGCTCAACCCACTGAGCCTCCCAGGCGCCCCACAAATAAAATCTTTAAAGTGAGCTGGTTGTGGAGGTGGAGGTGTCTGATGTTGAGTGTACCTTGTAATTTAGAATCTAAGGTCTATTCGGAAGTGGGTAATTAATCTCCATTAACACTGGTGCCTTCTCCTTAGGGTCTGAGGCTCTCTGGAGAGAGGAAGTATCATCCCCAGATAACAGGTCTGCTCTCACACTCTGCTGTACTAATAACAGGGAACGTTCACTGAGCACTCGCTGTGGGCCAGGCACTGTGCTGAGAGCTTGGTTTTCCTGATGTCTCTGACTCCTACCCCAGCACTCCGAGTGAGGCCTGTGTATCAGAAGAGGAAAGGGAGGGGCGCCTGGGTGGCTCAGTGGGTTAAAGCCTCTGCCTTGGGCTCAGGTCATGATCCCGGGATCCTGGGATCGAGTCCCGCATCGGGCTCTCTTCTCAGCGGGGAGCCTGCTTCTCCATCTCTCTCTGCCTGCCTCTCTGCCTACTTGTGATCTCTGTCTGTCAAATAAATAAATAAAATCTTTAAAAAAAGAAAAGAAGAGGAGAGGGAGGCTTAAATGCTGTTAGGTAATTGGTCCAAGGCCACAATAGCTAGAAAGCACAAGGGCTGAGATGGGGCCCAGGCTAAGTGACTTCAGAGCCCTAACTTTTAGGGCATTTGGCTGCTGCTGTCCATACTCCAGCCTCCACAGTGAGGACGAGGGTCAGAGCGAAGAGGAGGTTTCCCAGGATGATGAACGCCTGCGGTCTTGTGGAAGCGAGGACCTGGGCATAAAGCCCCGATCTGGAAAGAGCGAAATGCAGGCCCAACTGTGACCCCAAAGCTTCTGCCGGGGAACGAAGACCTGAACCAGACAGAGGCCCCCGCACTGGAATGGGCCCATGTAGACTGTTGAAGAGACTCCGGGTGGGGAATCAGCTACCCCGGGGAAGGCGGCCTGAAGCCAGCCAGTCGCCCTGTGTCCACTGCGGTCGGGGAGGCTTCTTTACCTGCTGTTCGTCTCCTAACTGAACAGTCCACATGCAGAGTCAACCGAAACCTTCAGGATTCCAAGTAACACTCGTCACCTCAACCAGGTATTGCCCTTGCGAGCTACCAAATGCCTGAAGATCAGATGTACGTCCATTTAGCGATTATTTCTTGGGTACAGGCTTAGCTTCAGGCTCCGTGTCAGATGCTGGGGAGATAGCAGCGAACTAGAAAAACAGTCTCTGGGCGCCTGGCTGGCTCGACTGGTAGAGCATGCGATTCTTTTTTTTTTTTTTTTTTAAGATTGTATTTATTTATTTATACACAGAGAGAGAGAAGGAGAGAGCACTCTCTCTGTGTGGTGGGGGGAAGTGGCAGGCAGAGAGAGGGGGAAGCAGGCTCCCTGCCGGGCAGAGCATGACTCGGGCCTCGACCAGGATTCTGGGATCATGACCTGAGCTGAAGGCAGACGCTTTAACTGACTGAGACACGCAGGAGCCCCAAGCATGTGATTCTTGATGTCGGGGTTGTGAGTTCAAGCCCCATGTTGGGAATAGAGCCTACTAAAAAATAAATAAATAAAAAATTTCTAATCTAAAAAAAAAAAAAGAAAAACAGTGTGTTCATGGAGCACGAGGAGAACATAGACCATAAGGTGTGAGGAATGATGTAATGGGACCGTACAGTACTCTAGGAAAACACAAGCAAAGAGATTTTCCGACTTAGAGGTTCAGGAACATTTTCTTGAGGAAGGAACTTTTAAGCTGAGACTTGAAGAAACAGATGTTAGCCAAGGGAAAGGTGAGCCAAGTAGGCAGAGGGAAGGTAGCCTGGAGGAAAGGACATGGAGAAGCTGCCAGAGAAGAGTGAGGTCAGCAGTTGGAAGGGGAAATGGAGTCTAGGGAGGGGCTTTGGTTGGGTTTATTATTTTTTTGTTTTTGTTTTGTTGTTGTTGTTGTTTGTTTTTTGATATAATGTTCAATGATTCTTTGGTTGTTGTTGATATTTTTATTTTGCAAGATAGAAGAAGTTTTACAAGATGGGAGAGAAAATGAATTAGGGTAAAAGATAAACAATTGGTGAATTTGTGTAAAGGGTAACAGGAACAGCTACCGCCTTGCAAGAAAAGTGAGCGGATCTTGTTAATTTCCTGCTCGTAACTAACTCTCTAATGACTTCCCATGACACGGAAGTGAAGACTCATTAGGACCTCCATGGCCCCTGAGAGGCGGATCCTGAGTATCTCTCTGGCCCCATCTCCTTTCCTTCCGTTCTTTGACCTCAGCCTTTCCAGACCACCTTTCTAACATTTCTCTCACCTGTCTCCCCCGGACTGTCAGGATTTGTGTTCCATCTCCAGTAGACGGTCAATCCCCTGAGGGCAGGATCTGGTTTGTCTTGAACATCACCCCATGTCGTTCACCTGATTCAGGAAAAAAGGATGTGCTCAATAAATAGCTTTTGAGTGAATACATTAACAAATGAGGAAGGAGGTCGTTGCCAGAGAGTGCATTAGCGAAGGAAGTGAAATGGTGTTGATGATGAGGGCGGGTGTAAACGTGAATCCCTCAGTGCGCTGGGGGCCGCTTGGTGAACGATGAGGGGGCAAAGTGGGTGTCTATGAAGTACAGAACAACGATGTCGGACCGGAGGAATAGACAGTTTCTACTGTGTCCCTATTGCTTTCCCTTCCTTGGAAGCCGGAAAAGGAGCTGTCAGGGATTAAGTAAGGCATTTGCTTCTACTCATCCTTGGGAACCTTTAAAACTGCTTTTGAATCTTTGCTGCTCTCCTAGAGTATAGAAGCTGGAAAGTGGCCCAAGGGAGCCAAAATCCTGACTTTGATTCATAAACATGTTTTTAAGAAAGAAACAAAAAGAAACTGTGGTTATGACCTAACCGTACTCAAGAAATCTCTTTGACTTCCCTTGGTTTGGTATTCATGGAAGGCTTTTATCTTCAGAACTTTGTGCTTGGGCTGCCAAGCGGAGGACAGGACGGGTAAATGCCGAAAGCTCTGTCTAATCACTCCCCTGTGGGCCCTCCCCAAATTCAGAGCTTGCTGGAGGGCTCACCTCCCCGGCTCTCAGAAGTCCCAGGCTAGCATGAAAAATCAGTGGGAAAATGTTCCTTTAGATGTCAAAGCCACAGCGTCTCCCAGAAAACAGGGACAGATGAATAAAGCTGCAGGCAAGGACAGGCAGGTCCTTATGTTGCTTGTGTAAACATTCTAAAAATTTCCTTGTAAATGCTGAGCCTGGTGTTTCTAGACAAAATGCTAATACCTTCTGCCCTAAAACACAGTCAACAAAATAAAGGGCACCTCACCTCACCCTCATGGTCTCTGTCTTTTGGTAGGGCCATTTTCAACAGGAAATAACTTATTTAAAAGTGTATTTTACAACCCATGGCTCCCACCAGGAATTATCTTTTCTCCTATTTTCTGTAAGAATTTTTTATTTTTTTTATTTTATGTTCATGTTTTTAAAAAATATTTTAAAAGGTTTTATTCATTTATTTGACAGAGTAAGCACAAACGAGGAGTGGGAGAGGGAGAGCAGGGTCCCTGCTGAGCAGAGAGCCCGAAGCGGGGCTCGATCCCAGGACCCTGGGATCATGCCCTGAGCTGAATGTGGAGGCTTTAACCCACTGAGCCACCCAGGCACCCCTTTAAGAATTTTTTAAATAAAAGTTTTAACTTTAGAATAATTTTAGATTTATGGAAAAGCTGTAGAGATAGTACAGATTGTCAATACACCCCTCATCCAGTTTCCTGTTAACATCTTATGTCAATTTCTATGGTACATTTGTCACAACTAAGGAACCAACACTGACCTGTTATTATTCAGTGAACTCTACACTTCATTCGGATTTCACAGGGTTTTTCCTGTACCGTCCTTTTTCCATTCCAGATTCCATCCAGGAAACCATATTATATTCAACCATCATGTGTCTTTAAGCTCCTCTGGGCTGTGATGATTTCTCAGATTGTCCTTATTTTTGAAAAAAATTTTTTTTAAGATTTTATTTATTTATTTGACAGACACAGATCACAAGTAGGCAGAGAGGCAGGCAGAGAGAGAGAGGAGGAAGCAGGCTCCCCGCTGAGCAGAGAGCCTGATGCAGGGCTCGATTCCAGGACCCTGAAATCATGACCTGAGCCAAAGGCAGCGGCTTAACCCACTGAGCCACCCAGGCACTCCGAAAAATATTTAAAAGTAAGTTCTATGCCCAATGTGGGGCTCAAACTCCTGACCTGGAGTCACATGCTCTGCGGACTAAGCCAGCCAGGTGCCTGTCCTTTTTTTTTGATGACCTGAGTTTTGAGCAGTATTTTGTAGACTGTTCCTCAGAACAGGATGGTCTGATACTTTTCTCAGATTTTTCAGATTGGAGTTAAGGGTTCAGGGAAAGAACACCTCAAACCTGAAATGCCCTGCTCATTGTATCAGAGGTGGGAGACACTACATGGCATCTCCAGTAAAGCTAAATTTCATCACCTGGTTAAGGCAGATTTTGTCAGTTTCTCCACTGTAAAGTTACTATTTCACCCTTTTTGTAATCTGTTCTTTTGAAGCAAGTCAGTAAGTCTAACCTATTCTCAAAACGGTGGAAGGGGCGCCTGGCTGGCTTAGTAGGTGGACCATGCAAATCTTGATGTCCACATCCGAGTCTGAGCCCCCCCTTGGGGGTAGAGCCCAACCTCCTCCCCCATCAAAAAGCACCCCTCCAAAAACCCCTCAAAAAAACCAAACCAAACCAAACCAAAACAAAAAACAGGTAGAGGAGGATTGGGATAGGGAGGGGAGTAGAGATCAAGCTCACCTCCTGAAAGGGGGAGCATTTATTTAACATTAAATGGAATTCTTTTGCCAGGAGAATTTTTTTCTTATTCATTCATTCGTTTGTTTGTTTTTTTATATCTAAATGGGCTCATATACTAATTTTTACTTTGAGTTATAAACCAACACTTAATTAATTTTGTTACCCAAATTGTCCCAGTTTTGGTCGTCTGGCGTTCTTTCAGGTTGGTCTTCTTGTCCCACTGACATGTTCCAGTCCTTATAAAATTTTTAAAACCTACAAATTAAAACTGATCATTTATATTCCGAGGCACTTAATTTTTTTTTAAAGATTTTATTTATTTATCAGAGAGCAAACACAAGCAGGGAGAGCAGCAGGCAGAGGGAGAAAGAGACTTGTTGCTGAGCAGGGAGCCGGAAGCAGGGCTCGATCCCAGGACCCTGGGATCATGATCTGAGCGGAAGGCAGACGCTTAACAAGTGAGCCCCCTAGGCATCCCCCGAGGCACTTTATTTTTAACGTGACATACACAGTTTTGGCATCTCCCAGTAAGTCTAGAAGATATTTCATTTTAAAAGGTAATGTGTTCCTAATCTGATTGTGTTGGTATTATAATAATCCATGATTTATCTTTAACTACTTTGATTTGTTTTTTTTCACTTTAAAAAAAAATTTACACTAGAGGGGTGCCTGGGTGTCTCAGTCAGTTAGGCGAATGACTCTTAGTTTGGGTTCAGGTCATGATCCCCATGTCATGGGATCAAGGCCCACATTGGGTTCTTTTCCTCTTCCTCTCCCTTACCTGCTTCTCCCCACCCACTCACTCTCTTTCTCTCATATATAAAATAAATATATGTAAGTATAAAATAAATATAAAATAAGTAAATAAATAAAATCTGTTTTAAAAGATTTTTAAATTAATTAATTGACATTTTTTATTGAGAGAGAAAGAGCATGGGCATGAGCAGGGTGGGGATACCAAAAAGGGGGCAGGGGCAGAGAGGGAGGGAGAGAATCTCAAGCAGGTTCTGCACTGAGTACAGAGCCAGACGTGGGGCTTGATCTCTTGACCCTGAGGTGGATATATAGATATAGATACAGATTTTTTTAAGTAGGCTCCACCCCTAGCACAGAGCCCAACTCAGGGCTAGAACTCAGAACTCAGATCAAGACCTGAGCCGAGGGCACCTGGGTGGCTCAGTCATTAAGCAGGTGCCTTCGGCTCAGGTCATGATCCCAGAGTCCTGGGATTGGGGCCCGCATGGGGCTCCCTGCTCAGTGGGAAGTCTGCTTCTCCCTTTCCCTCTCCCCCTGCTTGTGCTCCCTCTCTCGCTGTGTCTCTCTCTGTCAAATAAATTAATATTTTTTAAGATTTTATTTTTATTTGTTTGACAGACAGAAATCACAAGCAGGCAGAGAGGCAGGCAGAGAGAGAAGGGGAAGGCAGGCTCCCTGCTGAGCAGAGAGCCCGATGCGGGGCTCTCGATCCCAGGACCCTGAGATCATGATCTGAGCTGAAGGCAGAGGCTTTAACCCACTGAGCCACCCAGGCTCCCCAATAAATAAATAATCTTAAACAACAACAACAACAACAACAACAACAACAAAAATACCCGAGCTGAGATTAAGCATCAAACACTTAACAGACTGCTCAGGTGCCCCAAGAGGCTATATATCCTTTAAGTATTTTGCATATGAATGAGGCAATGAAGTCTAGAGGGCGAAAGTGCCACACTACCAGGTCTGTGTTCTAGACCCCTTCAGCCACCTGCACGTCCTTTAGTTTTCAACATGTCCTAAGTTCTCTGGGCCTCAGTTTTGCTATCTGTAAACTGTGGGTTGGGACTAGCTGGTGTCTAAGGTACTGACAGCTTTAATGTTCTTTGGTTCTGTTTCATGTGGTTCTCACACTAACTACACGAAGCAAGGCATGTAAAAGAGAGAGATATTTAAATATTTATCTAAAGCTTTTGGTCTTAAATATCCTATTTTTCCCCATAGAGGATCCAGAGGATGCCCAACAAGAGTGTCATTATATAGGAACAGTCCTTAGCAATGTGATTTGAGGAGCACCAGATATCCTTTTTTTTTTTTTTTTAAGATTTTATTTATTTATTTGAAAGAGAGAGACACAGCGAGAGAGGGAACACAAGCAGGGGGAGGGGGAGAGGAGAAGCAGGCTTCCTACTGAGCAGGGAGCCCAATGCGGGGCTGGATCCCAGGGCCCTGGGATCATGACGCGAGCTGAAGGCAGACACCCAACAACTGAGGGACCCAGGAACCTCATTTAGGGTATCTGGAGAAGAGAGTCTGCTTCTCCCTCTACCCCTTCCCTCTGCTCCTATACGTGCGCAGTCTCTCTCAAATAATCTTTGAAAAAAAAATCAAACAGTGAAATTATCTCTTTTACCTGGCTCACTCCTCTGCACTAAACTTTACTACAAGCTCCTTTCCTTGTGTCATAGCTCTGCCCGCCCCGCACAGGCTTCCCGGCTGACACCTCTACTCCGTTCACCTCCAGAGCGCTGGTGCGGCTGTGTCGGATACAAACGTTCCCATCCTAACACAAGCCCCACCCTTAAAAAAAGAACAAGCATAACAGAGGCATGTGCAAAGGGTGATGGGGTTCACAGGAGGGAGCGGCAAGTCTTTTAGGAAAATTTGGAAAGGTTTCACTAGGAAAGTTGCAGGATAACTGGAATGTGAAGGGCGAGCAGAATTTTACCTGGTAAACACAAAGGTTTTTCTAGGTGGAGAGAATAGCAGGCACTCTAATTATAAGATACTTCTTTTAAAATAGAAATACACCGCTATGGGTAACACAGGGATAATGCTAACTTTTTTTTTTAAAGACTTTATTTATTTATTTGACAGGCAGAGATCACAAGGAGGCAGAGAGGCAGGCAGAGAGAGAGAAGGAAGCAGGCTCCCTGCTAAGCGGAGAGCCCCATGCGGGGCTCGATCCCAGGACCCTGAGATCATGATCTGAGCTGAAGGCAGAGGCTTTAACCCACTGAGCCACCCAGGCGCCCCAATGCTAACATTTTTTAAAAGATTTATTTATTTATTTTAGAGTGTGCGCAGGCAGTCGGGGGGGAGGGTCCGAGGGGAGGGTCCGAGGGGGAGGGAGAGAGTCTCCGAGCAGACTGCCCGCTGAGAGTGGAGCCTGACACAGTGCTCTATACCAGGATGCTGGGATCATGACCTGAGCCGAAATCCAAAGACCGACTGAGCGACCCAGATGCCCCGGTACTATCATCTTGATATAAGTTGGTCTATTGATTTATTTTACCGATTGATTGGAAGTTCCAGGGTAGCATAAGAATTCTGGTTCCTGGAAAAATGGGGAAAAGTTTAGAAGTGGAAGTGCTTAAGATAACTCTTCTTAGGTAAGCTCTGGCTTAAAGCTCAGAAAATATCTGATACGTTTTCAGACGAGATCGGGCGTGTTCGGGGTGGTACGGCTGTAGACTCTGAGATGTTTTCCATGCATGATAACAGCAGAACTGACACTGATACTAATCTTCAGGGCAAATAAAGGGCACTAAGCAATCAAGACTGATGTAATCATGGTGATTTCAAAGTAAAACAATAACAATCCTGTTTTACCTTTACATAGCATCTTAGAATGTTCAAAGCATTTTTGCCTCCATTAATGTGTTTTAACTCTGATTGAAGTAGCGAGGAAGAAGGATACTCAGGCTCAGAGAGTGTTTTGATTGCGAGCTGAAGGATCACTTTCCTAACTAACAGAGCTGGACTAAAATCCAGGCATCTCGACTCGGTCTAGCCTGCTTTTCATTGCACTTCTGGAACAAATATGACCCTCAGGGTGACATGATGAGAGACTTTCGAAAGAATCCACAGGAAAGGATATATCCAATAACAGCAAGCTCAAGGCAAACGCTGTGAAAAATTACATTGTTCTGAAAAACAAAGCCCCATGCCGTGTAATGTTGGATGATTGTTTTTGAATTCCCTTGATTCCCCATCAAGTTGGGTCCTGCACAGACATTCAGGCTCACTCTTTGTTTATTACTTGGCTTGAGTCACTGAAGTCAGTTGATCACGCTATATAGTGTGCAGCCCAAACACCCGAGGGCTGACTTCTTCCCACCTCTGCTTGGTGATGAAAATTTCTCAAGTAAGTAGGTGTTATGTGCCAAGAGAGAACCTTGATTAAAAATGCCTGACAAGGAGCAGAGTCCTGGTTTCTTTTTCTCAAAAAACTTTTGAGTAAATAAGTGGGAAAATTTAGTTGAAAAAAAATATATTTTTTTAAGTAGGCTCTACACCCAGCAGGGAGCCCAGTGCAGGTCTTGTACGCACCACCCTGAGATCAAAACCACCAGAGCTGAAGTCAAGAGTCAGATATTCAACCAACTGAGCCACCCAGGTGTCCCTTGAATTTTTTTAAATTTTAATTCATTGGATTTTAACTCTGTATTATTTTTTATTTCAATTTTTAATTTAAATTCAAATTAGTTAACATATAAGGTAAAATTGGTTTTCAGTGTAGAATATAGTGATTCATCACTCATACCTCACAAGTGACTTCCTTAATACCCATCATCTGTGTAGCCCACCCCCTCCCTCCTCCCTCCATCACGAGAGTCTTTTATGGTTTGTTTCCCTCTCTCTCTCTCCCTGCTTCTCTTTCTCCCCCCCTTCCCCTATGTTCTTCTGTTTGGTTTCTTAAATTCCACATTGTAACTGTATTATTTGATTGTTGTTTACTTCCTTTTATTTTATCTAGCTTTTTTTCTAAGTTAAATCATTTGGAGGTCAGCTAGGGTATTTCTCTGAGTAATATCACTTTACAAAATATTGTTTTACAAAACGTACACACACAGTATATTTAGGGGGTTCTTTTTTTGTTTGTTAGTTTATTTTCAGCGTAACAGTGTTCATTGTTTTTGCACCACACCCAGTGCTCCATGCACTACGTGCCCTCCCTATTACCCACCACCTGGATCCCCCAACCTCCCACCCCCCGCCCCTTCAAAACCCTCTGGTTGTTTTTCAGAGTCCATAGTCTCTCATGGTTCATGTCCCCTTCCAGTTTCCCTCAACTCCCTTCTCCTCTCCATCTTCCCATGTCCTCCGTGTTCTTTGTTATGCTCCACAAATAAGTGAGACCATATGATACTTGACTCTCTCTGCTTGACTTATTTCACTCAGCATAATCTCTTCCAGTCCCGTCCATGTTGCTACAAAAGTTGGGTATTTATCCTTTCTGATGGAGGCATAATACTCCATCGTGTATATGGACCACATCTTCCTTATCCATTCGTCTGTTGAAGGGCATCTTGGTTCTTTCCACAGTTTGGCGACTGTGGCCATTGCTGCTATAAACTGCCATTGGGGTACAGATGGCCCTTCTTTCCACTACATCTGTATCTTTGGGATAAATACCCAGCAGTGCAATTGCAGGGTCATAGGGAAGCTCTATTCTTAATTTCTTGAGGAATCTCCACACTGTTCTCCAAAGTGGCTGCACTAACTTGCATTCCCACCAACAGTGGAAGAGGGTTCCCCTTTCTCCACATCCTCTCCAACACACGTTGTTTCCTGTCTTGCTAATTTTGGTCATTCTAACTGGTGTCAGGTGGTATCTCAATGTAGTTTTAATTTGAATCTAGGGGGTTCTTTTTTAAAATATTTTACTTATTTATTTGACAGACAGAGATAACAAGTTGGCAGAAAGGCAGGCAGAGAAAGAGAGGGAAGCAGGCTCCCTGCTGAGCAGAGAGCTGGATGTGGGGCTCGATCTCAGGACCCTGAGATCAGGACCTGAGCCAACGGCAGAGGCTTTAACCCACTGAGCCACCCAGGCGCCCCTATTTAGCAGGTTCTTAAAAGAATGAAGAATACGTGAGAATACTTTCTGTTGTATTACATATGAAAAACAGCCTAGCTGGGTGTAGGTTTCTGGGATCACAATCATTTTCCCTCAGATTCTGGTGGTTATTTTTTCACATCTTCTAGTACTGGTGTTAACGAGAAGTTGGTAGTATTTGATGCATTTTCTTTGAGGTGGAATTTTTTTTTTTAAAGATTTTATTTATTTATTTGACAGAGAGAGAGATCACAAGTAGGCAGACAGAGAGAGAGGAGGAAGCAGGCTCCCTGTGGAGCAGAGAGCCCGATGCGGGGCTCGATCCCAGGACCCTGAGATCATGACCTGAGCCGAAGGCAGCGGCTTAATCCACTGAGCCACCCAGGCGCCCCCTTTGAGGTGGAATTTTAATAAAATATCTCAATTTTTGTCAGATTTCCTTTTTCTATACTTAAAATACGTTAAATTTTTATTATAAAACTAAGATTTTATAAAGATTATAAAACTAAGATCCAGAAAATTTGGAAAGTAGAAAATTGAAAGAATTGAATTAAAGAAGAAAATTAAAATAACCAATGAAACTACTACCTCAAGGTAACTACTGCTAATATTTTTTGGTGTGTTCCGTTCCAGTCTTTATTTTCAGTGTATTAAAATTACACTAAACATAAGGTGAGATAACAGTACACGATTGGCCACTGAATAACACAGGTTTGAACTGTGCAGGTGCCCTTGTTTTTTGTGTTTCTGTTTTTGTTTTAAAGACTTTATTTATTTATTTGAGAGAGAGAGACAGAGCACAAGTAGGGGGGAAGGACAGAGGGAGAGGGAGAAGCAGACTTCCTGCTTAGCAGGGACCCCAATGCAGGACTCCATCTCAGGACCCTGGGATCATGACCTGAGCTGAAGGCAGACATTTAACCAACCGAGCCCCCCAGGCGCCCTCCCAGGTGCCTCTATAGGTGCCCTTGTACATGGACCTTTTTTTTTCAATACAGTTCAGGACTATAAATGTATTTTCTCTTCCTTATGATTTCTTTCTTTCTCTCTTTTTTTTTTTTTTAAAGATTTTAGTCATTTATTTGAGAGGAGAGAATGAGAGGAGAGATGTCACTGGGAGAAGCAGACTCCCTGCTGAGCAGGAAGCCCGATGTGGAACTCGATCCCTGGACTCCAGGATCCATGACCTGAGCCGAAGGCAGTCGCTTAACCAACCGAGCCACCCAGGCGCCCCCCCCCTTATGATTTCTTAAAGTTTTCTTTTCTCTAGCTTACTTTATTGTAAAAATACAGTATACAATACATATAACATGCAAATATGTATTAGTCGACTGTGTTATCAGTAAGGCTTCCAGCCAACAGCAGGCTATTAGTAAAGTTTTTGGGGAGTTGAAGTTACATGCGGATTTTTGGACTGTGCAGGGTTGGCGCCCCTAATCCCCATGTTGTTTAAGGGTGAGCTGTACTTATAATTTTACATACAGTAGAGAAACTTCTAAAATTATGTGAATTTGTAAACAATTCTGGGATATTTAGTTGAAAGACAACGGTTTGGGGCATCTGGGTGGCTCAGTGTGTTAAAGCCTCTGCCTTTGGCTCAGGTCATGACCTCGGGGTCCTGGGATTGATCGGGCTCCCTGCTCAGCAGAGAGCCTGCTTCCCCCCTTTCTCTCTGCCTGCCTCTCTGCCTACTTGTGCTCTCTCTCTCTGTCAAATAAATAAAAATCTTAAAAAAAAAAAAAAAGAAATTTAGCACAGAAATTCCCACACAAGTAGACACAGATTTATATAACAAGGATGCTCACTGGAAAATTAGAAATTAATGTTCTTCAAAGGGTGGTTGGACAACTTAGTTATAATCTGTCCATTAATGGAGATTTTGCAGCCACTTAAATATAAGATTTAACTTATATGTAGGAATATAAGTTAATTGGGAAACATAAACTGCAGGTTACAGGAGGGACTGGGACTAGAGACAGGGCCTAGGCCTAGGGCACAGTAGCTAAGGAGAAACTCGCTCTTTTTTTTTTTCTTTTTTTGAAAGAGAGTTTGTGAGAGAGAGGGAGAGAGAGAGCATGCGCACACGCGCACATCAGGCTCCCTGCTCAGCGGGGAGTCTGCTTCTCCCTCTGCCTCTGCTGCTCCCTGCTTGTGCTCTCCCTCTCTCTCTGACAAATGAGTAAAATCTTAAAAAAATTAACAATTGTACAATTCTGGTTACAGAAAAAGCAGGGAAGATTTCCACAAATGATAGGATAGGCACACAGAAGAGTTCCATGTGCTACATTTGAATACTGCATTTGAGTACTGAGTACTTCGTGTGCCCTGGTTGGTATCACATCGTTATGCAAACAATGAAATAATGAAAAAGATAAACAAGTGTTAAATGCTTTTGAAACATGTATTTTAAAAGTTGTATGACGGGGTGCCTGGCTGGCTCATTTGTGGGAGCATGTCACTCTTGACCGAGGGTCTTAAGTTTGAGTCCCACGTTGGGTGTAGAGATTATTTAAAAATAAATAAACTTTAAAAAAATGTATGACAGCATTCCCTCTGCTAAATTACATACTTGCGAAGTAGAAATTCAAGTTACACAAGCAAGTGCCAATTTTAGCTCCTATGTGAATAGTGTCTTTCCATACATGCCTTACCCTTCTCTCCAGATAAAGATCAGATTAGCTGTTTTTTATATGGGAATTTCAAAGCAGTTTAAAGATATTAATTAGTTCTCACAGATCTGAAGTGGGAGTGTATTATTATGTCTGTTTTCCATAGGATAAAATGATAGGCTGAATGATTTCCCAGTATTCTATACCTCATATTATTAGTGAAACCAGAAATACCATTAATTGGCCACGAAATACCACGAAACCAGAAATACCATTACTTGGCCACGTTTTCTTTCTTGAGAAGAGATTAAACTTATTTTGGGGTGGATTGTCAAACTAAATAGCCATTTATGCATCAAACATTTTGTTAGAAATAGAAACATAGGTATTTTTATTTTTATACTTTCTAAATATCTAAATTAAAAATAAATAAATTTCTAAAAAATCTAAATTGATATAATTTCTAAATAAATGATTAGAAAAAATTATTTCTAAATAATCTAAATAAATATAATATACTTTCTAAAAAGCTAAAAAGGTTTTAAAAACTTTTTAAAGTATTCTCCACAGGCAGCATGGGGCCAGCTTGAGGCTTAAACTCAAGACCCTGAGAATAAGACCTGAGCTGAGATTAAGAGTCAGATGCTTGGGGCGCCTGGGTGGCTTGGTCAGTTAAGTGGCTGCCTTCAGATCAGGTCATGATTCCAGGGTCCTAGGATCAAGCCCCGAATCATCTCTTGGCTCAGCTGGGAGCCTGCTTCTCTCCTGCCTGCCATTCCCTCTCCTTGTGCTTGCTCTCTGTCTCTCCCGCTTGCTTTCTGTGTCAAACAAATAAATAAAATCTTTAAAATAAAAGAAAGATGCTTAACTGACTGAGTCATCCAGGCACCCTTGGCGCATTTTAAATTTACTCTATACCGCAATAGATGGTTGGAACAATATTTTCTAAATTAAAATTTTTATTTTAAAATATATAGACAGTGAGAGGCAAAGCTCTGTTATAGTTCCATCAGATCTGCTTTGGGTATTTTGTCAATTGTAAGAAATGTACTTACAGATGAAGTAATGTGGTTTAGTGACTAGGACCTACTTTAAAAAAATTTTTTTTATTCAGATAGAATGTACTATTTGTTTCAGGGGTACAGGTCACTTACACAGTTCACAGCACTCTCCATAGCACATACCGTCACCAGCGTCCACCACGCAGCCACCCCTCCCTTCTACCCCGTTCCACTCCAGCAAACTTCAGTTTGTTTCCTGAGTTAACAGTCTCTTATGGTTTGTCCTCCGCTCTGGTTTTGTCCCGTTTCATTTTTTCCTCTCTTCCTCCATGATCCTCTGCCTTGTTTCTCAAATCACACATATCAGCGAGACCATATGATAATTGTCTTTCTCTGATTGACGATTGACTTACTTCGCTCAGCATAATACCCTCTAGTTTCATCCACATCGTTGCAAAAGGCAAGATTTCATATTTTTGATGGCTGCATAATATTCATTGTATATATATACCACATCTTCGTTGTCTGTTCATCTGCCGATGGACACCTAGGCTCTTTCCATAGCTTGGCTATCGTGGACATTGCTGCTATAAACATTGGGGTGCACGTGCCCCTTCGGATCACTACATTTGTATCTTTAGGGTGAATACCCAGTAGTGCGATTGCTGGGTTGTAGGGTAGCTCTATTTTCAACTTTTTGAGGAATCTCCGTACTGTTTTCCAGAGTGACTGCACCAGCTTGCATTCCCTCCAAGTGTAGGAGGGGTCCCCTTTCTCCACATCCTCGCCAACACCTGTTGTTTCCTGACTTGTTAATGTTAGCCATGCTGACTGGTGTGAGGTGGTATCTCACTGAGGTTTTGATTTGTATTTCCCTGATGCCGAGTGATTTTGAGTACTTTTTCATGTGTCTGTTGGCCATTTGGATGTCGTCTTTGTAGAAATGCCTGTTTATGAAGGAGACCTACTTTTAAAGATCCTGATCTGGCATTCTGAGGGGATACAATAAATTCTTAGAAAAGGCAGAGTTGGGGCGCCTGGGTGGCTCAGTGGGTTAAAGCCTCTGCCTTTCGCTCAGGTCATGATCCCAGGGTCCTGGGATCGAGCCCCGCATCGGGCTCTCTGCTTGGCAGGGAGCCTGCTTCCTCCTCTCTCTCTCTCTCTCTCTGCCTGCCTCTCTCCCTACTTGTGATCTCTCTCTGTCAAATAAATAAATAAAAATCAAAATCGAAAAGGCAGAGTTAAAATACACTTCACTTGTGCCACTACTATCCTAACTGCTTCATTCATGGAATCTCATTTAATCCACAGCATCACACGCCTCATTTCACAGATGAAGAGAGAGTCTGATTGTGAGACTTACCCAAGTCATGTGAAAGAAGAGAAGAAGGCAGGCAGGATTTTAAAAATCAAGTCAGTAAAACCAACTTGAAAAAAAAAATGCCAATTTGATCTTGCCATGTTCTCCTTTTTGTTTTTTATTTCCCCACTTGAATCAGGTACATGATTTTATGCTGCCATTTTGACCCCTGCTTATGAAGATACCCATTTAGACAAGTTATAATCTCTTAAATTCTTTTCTTCTTTTTTAAATTTAAAATCAATTAATTAACTTATAGTGTATAAGTAGTTGCAGAGGCAGAGTTTAGTGATTCATCAGTTGCGTATAACACCCAGCGTTCATTCCATCTAGTGCCCTCCTTCATGCCCGTCACCTGGTTACCCCATCCCGCCAGCCACCTCCGCTCCAGCAACCCTCAGTTTGTTTCCTAGAGTTAAAAAAAAATATGGAATGCTTCACGAATTTGTGTGTCATCCTTGTGCAGAGCCCATGCTAATTTTCTCTGTATTGTTCCAATTTTAATATGTGTGCTGACAAAGTGAGCTTGAATCTATTTAATTCTTGATCAAATTTTTAGGCAGTAACAGTGAAAACTACATCCAAGTTTTTTCTACCTCATTTTTCTTCTACTGAAACAATTACGTGCAAGATCAACTTTTTCCATGTACATTTTACAGTGAGATTCATTTCAGCCATTGGGTGAATTCTGTCCATTTTTAACGACTGCTATGGTGAGCTTTCTTTCTATCTCTTATATTCCATGAAACTTGATTTTTCCCCGTTACCCAAAGTATTCATTGAATTAAAGAAGTAGGGTCAAAACACCCCTTTTTCCCTGTGCAAGAATTCAATACAGGTTGTTTCTTATGATGGTAATGAGGCGACAAGTATTAACTGCTCTAGCCACCTCACGGGAGGGAGGCTCAAATGCCAAAAATAGATGTGAAAGTGCTTTGTAAGGTGTAAAAGTTAAGTAAATGTCACTTTACTGATTGTTAAAACAAGTCATATAAATCCATCCTCCTGGAACTGTTCTAGAAGCCAAACACCTTCCTATTCCTGCTGTAATGTTATTTGCAAAAATGCTTGCAGACTTCAGCTGATTTTCTAAGTATATGGTAGTGAGCTGGTGACTTCACTCACTGTTCTCTTGTCATTTGTTTTCCATTCTGACCTCATTAATTTTTCTTTCTCTAGCCCTTGTCCTGAAGTCCTTGGTGACGCGGAGACCAGGCTTGATACAGTAATGGACTTGTACCATTGGTTATCATTCCATCATCTCGGTTGCGGTAACTGTTGCGTAAGACTGAACGATAGATGGTGTGACTGGCTGGCCGTTGTTTGAGAAAAACTAAAACAAACCTGTGACCAGATAGATGGTATCTCAGCAGGGTGCAGGTACGCTGTTCTTTTAAGAAATTCTTCTCTTATCACCCCTCTGTCTCTTGCTTGATACACTACTTGCTTATGCGAGAGTTTTGAAGGGAATGGTAAGGCCACTGTTAATCTAAGCAAAGCTAGCAAATTCTAATATTTACTTTAAGGTCTAAAGTTTATAGGTTCAGGGTTTTTTCCCCCTCCTTTCTATATCCTGAAACAGCTTAAGATTTCAAGCATTGTTTTCAACAAACCACATTATTTATAAATACACTGATAATATTAGGTCAAGGCCCATGAGAAGGAAATGATCCAATTTCATCACATTGATTTTGTCCTCCTCCTAGGGTTAGTATAAGAACTAAGAGATTTTTCCTTTAAGAGTGGGCTATATTTCTTGTGTATAGTTTTGTTTTTAAAAGGTATCCTGCAGGGACGCCTGGGTGGCTCCGTCTGCTCAGGTCATGATTTCAGGGTCCTGGGATGGAGTCCACATTGGGCTCCTTGCTCAGTGCGGAGCCTGATTCCCCCTCTGCCTGCTGCTCCTGCTGCTTGTGCTCTCACTCTCTCAAATAAATAAAATCTTTAAAATAAGTAAATAAATAAAATTTTTAAAAGTATCTGCAAAAGGAGTGAAAGTTTGAACATTAGCAATGTAATTGTTACTGGCAAAATGCCTTTCAGTTCCTTTTTTAAAAAAAGCTTTATGGAGATATAATTTGCAATATAATTCATCCATTCAAAGTGGACAACTCGGTAGCTTTTAGTGTACTCATAGAGTTGTGCAACCATCACCATGATCAATATTGCCGTGTTTTCATCGCCCCAGCAGGAAACACCTTAGCCAGTACTTGTCACTCTGGATGTATTCCCAACTCCTCTCTTCCTCTACCTAAACCTGCCCCTCCTCACCCTGCACCCCCGCAACCACTAATCTATTTTCTGTCTCTAGATTTGCCTAATTCTGGACATTTCACATAAATGGAATCATACCATATGTGGTCTTCTGTGACCGGCTTCTTTCACTCAACGTATGGATTTCAAGGTTCATCCATGTTGTAGCATGTATCACGACTCCATTAATTTTTATGGGTAATTTTATGGATGATTTTTTATGCATGGATATACCACATTTATTTACCCATTTATCAGTTAATGGACATTTGAGTTATTTCCTCTTTATGGTTATAATGAACAATGCTGCTATGAATATTTGTGTAGATCTTTTTTCATTTCTCTTGGGTATATACCTAGGATTGGAATTACGGGGTCATATGGTAAATCAATGCTTAACTTTTGAAGAACTGTCAAACTATTTTCCAAAGCAATCACCATTTCACATTCTTTTTTTTTTAAGATTTTATTTACCTGTTTAACAGAGATCACAAGTAGGCAGAGAGGTAGGCAGAGAGAGAGAGGAGGAGGGGGGGAGGCAGGCTCACCACTGAGCAGAAAGCCCGATGCGGGGCTCGATCCCAGAACCCTGGGATCACGACCTGAGCCAAAGGCAGAGGCTTTAACTCACTGAGCCACCCAGGCATCTCACCATTTCATGTTCTTTTTTTTTTTTTAAGATTTTATTTATTTATTTGACAGAGAGATCACAAGTAGGCAGAGAGGCAGGCAGAGAGAGAGGAGGAAGCAGGCTCCCTGTTGAGCAGAGAGCCCGATGCGGGGCTGGATCCCAGGACCCTGGATCATGAGAGGCTTTAACCCACTGAGCCACCCAGATACTCCACCATTTCACATTCTTATCAGCAATATCTCACAGTTCTGATTTCCCACATCCTTCTGATGCTTTTTTATTTTAATTTTAATTAAAAAATATTTTATTTATTTATTTGACACAGAGAGAGACTGAGAGAGCACAAGCAGGGACAGGGGCAGAGGGAGAGGGAGAAGCAGGGAGAAGCAGGCTCCTTGCTCAGCTGGCTTTGGGAGCCCAATCCCAGGACCCCAGGATCATGACCTGCGCCAAAGGCAAATGCCCAAACACTGAGCCACCCAGGCGCCCTCCCTTTCGATACTTTTTATCTATCTTTTTTATCTTAGCCAACTTAGTGAATGATTTTGATTTGTATTTCCCTAGGGGCTAAAGAAATTAGACATCATTTCATATTTTTATTGGTCATTTGTATATCTTCTTTGGAGAAGTGTCTATTTAGAGCCTTTGCCCATTCTTAAATTGGATTTTCAATTTTAGTTTAGGAAATTCATTTAATATCTTAAATTCCTCTGAAAATTTCCTGCTGTTTTCTCTGCTACTTAAAAAGGATGCCTTATTTCCATTCACCTATTTATTCAAGTAAGTTCTGTGTTTTTTGAGGATCTAATATGTGTCAGATTTATGCTAAATCCTGAGTCTAAAGTCCCAGGCCTTAAGTAATTCATAATCTCTTGGCTTCCTAAAGAGATAATTTGCAATACAATGGTGTAAATGCTATTGTAGACCTCACAATGGGAGATAAAATTGGCTTAACAGAAAAAACCTTTCAGGGATAAGGACAAGAAGGTTCTAACTAATGCTGCAGATGAAATATAATGGAGACGAGTTTTCTTGCAGAAGGTGGAAAAAAGTCCAAGTATACAAATTATCCATCTCATCGGTCAACAGTCAACTGAAATTCTGATCACATTAAGCTTGGAGATAGCTGAGTGAGAGAAGCTGGCATGGAGCAAAATTTGCAGGGCAGAGCTCTGGCCAAGCCTCGTCAGTAATACAATTGATAAAGTCTCGATTTGAAGCTAGCATTCAGGAATTACAGGTTTAGAAAATATCGCTGCTTTTGCAAATAATAATAAAGGCATCGATATCAAAAGCCACCTTGCATTTCAGCCAGATCTGCACAGTTCAAGGACAGATAAAACATATAAAACACATAAAAGAAAATCAGCATTGGACTACATGAAAAGATAAATCAAAACAGAAAACACGACTTACCTATTTGCAGCTAAAGATTTTCACCAGTTCTATAATGAAGAGGAGATGAAAATACATATCAGAATCTTCTGCATTTCATTTATGGTTTGTTACATACAGGCATACTGGTGTTGACTGCATACAGGAGCTCTTTTATACTATATGTTTTAGCCACTTGGTAGGTTGTTTTGCTGTCTTCATGATCCCTTGCTTGAAGGCAGCGCTCCCATTCCAGCTTTTAATATGTGAATCTGGTGGATCCTGCCAGGGACAATTAAAATTCTAGTGCCCGAATAGTTTATTTCACCATTTCTCTTTCTAGTCCATGAAGGGCTTGAGGAGACTTACATAGATGATATAGTACAATAATATAGAAAAAAATAAAAATAAAAAAGATAGGGGTGCCTGGGTGGCTCAGTTGGTTAAACATCTAATCTTGATTTCAGCTCAGGTCTTTTTTTTTTTTTTTTTAAATATTTTATTTATTTATTTGACAGAGAGATATCACAAGTAGATAGAGAGGCAGGCAGAGAGAGAGAGAGGGAAACAGGCTCCCTGCTGAGCAGAGAGCCCGATGCGGGACTCGATCCCAGGACCCTGAGATCATGACCTGAGCCGAAGGCAGCGGCTTAACCCACTGAGCCACCCAGGCGCCCCTCAGCTCAGGTCTTGATCTCAGGGTTGTGAGTTCAAGCCTGCATTGGGCGGCCCATTGGACATGGAACCCACTTAATAGAATACATAAATAGAGGCACCTGGGTGATTCAGTGGGTTAAGCCTCTGCCTTTGGCTCAGGTCATGATTCCAGGGTCCTGGGATCCAGCCACATCGGGCTCTCCACTCAGCGGGAAGCCTGCTTCCCTTTCTCTCTCTCTGCCTGCCTCTCTGCCTACTTGTGATCTCTGTCAAATAAATAAATAAAATCTTTAAAAAATACATAAGAACTTAATAAGTAAATAAAAATTAAAAATAAAAAGATAGTTGCAAGTCTAACCAGTAATAAACCAGATTATTACATAGAATATTAACATATCTAGAAGATTTTAAATAAATATTAGGGTATAGTGCTGATTATAAAGTGTCATCTGTAATTCATTTTTTGATAATTTCAGAAAGTTTGCTTAATTTTTTTTGCATTTCCTTACCTTGAGTATAATATTTATTCTGGATGCCAAAGACTACTTGTATTTTGTTTTTTGTTTTAATTTTCTTTGTCTGGAACTGCTATTTGAAATATATATTTTTTCTAATTAAAAAAATAAAACATCGTAGGAAGTCTAAGTGTATCAAAAACTATAAAGAAGAAAAGAAAATTAAAAATCACCCAGACTCCCCTCCCCTCCCAAATCAAAATCAGAAACAATAAAACTAGAAAAGGAAATTTACGCTACTCCAGAGTGTGAACAAAGCTTTTTGGGAACTCGAAAAACAAGGCAGGTAATGATGATCTGGGAATTGGAGGATGCTTAACCCTGCAATTATGTTGGATTTTGAAAGAAAAAGACCAGAAGATGCCTGGATCGGGGCAAGGAAAGGTACTGGAGGTGGAGAGAATACTATGTAGAAAATGACAGGGCCCCTCCTCCCTTTTCTTTTTAATTAGAAAGAAGGTAAATTTGGGAAAAGGCGTGGTAGGTCAGTGAACTGTAAGAGGTCTAAATGTGTCTGGACTCCAGGGGGTAGAAAAGAGAGAGAAAGCTGGAAAGATTTTGAAGACCTTGTTCATAAAGCTAAAAAATTAGGTGTCATACTATAGGACTGTCCTTAATGATACTGAGATAGGTGAGACAATGGACAACTAGAAATGTGACGTTGGTCATGAAACTTTCTTGTTTAAGATTTTATTTATTGGGGCGCCTGGGTGGCTCAGTGGGTTGAGCCGCTGCCTTCGGCTCGGGTCATGATCTCAGGGTCCTGGGATCGAGTCCCGCATCGGGCTCTCTGCTTGGCGGCGAGCCTGCTTCCCTCTCTCTCTCTCTCTGCCTGCCTCTCTGTCTATTTGTGATCTCTCTCTGTCAAATAAATAAATAAAATCTTTAAAAAAAAAGATTTTATTTATTTATTTTTTTGGATTTTATTTATTTATTTTTGGATTTTGTTTTTAAGTAATCTCTACATCCTACGTGAGGCTCGAATTTACAACTCTGAGATCAAGAATCACATGCTCCACCAACTGAGCCAACCAGGCACCCCTGTCATGAAACTTCTAACTAGAAAATTACTCCTTGACCTAATCACCCCACCATATTGTCCTCTGTTTCCCCATTTTCTATCACTAATGCTTTGTGGTCAAGGTAAAACAATCCTTACAGGGAAATGTAGGAAGGCAAGACAATGGCAAATATTTCTTACAGATGTTCTGCATAAAAACTTGGCAAAGAGAAGGCATATGAGTAATTCTTAGCTGTGAAACCATTCTAGTAATAGTTTGTGTTCGGTACATTTTCCTGAAGGCTTATTTTTGGAAATATGGAAAGATTATTCTGTAATATTTGGAAGAGAAAAAAAAAACGCTACAAGTCTGATAGCCTCACTTTTTTATTCTGTGCTTTAAGAAGAATAAAAGCAAATAACCAATTTCTGGACAGTAGCAGATAGACACTGAGAAAATTCATTAATATAAGAACTATGTAATGGAAAAAAAGCTCCTCCAAGAGTAATGAGTTAGCCAGTAGTGGGCAATGATGGTTCTAAAGCAAAAGTATATTAAAGATGCCAGAGATACTGTACTCCAGCCCTGATCTGGCCTCATGCTGGATGAGATAGAGACATGCCTGAGATGAGCAGCCCAATATCACCTTTTTTTTTTTTGAATAGTACTTTTCTAACTGAAACTTGGATTTCTCTCCATAAAATGGAGTGGGTGGTCATCTTGCTTTTCAAACGTTTAGAAAAGATTTGATCTAAAATTTGTTGCACGATTTGATTTCCTAACACAAAAGCGGCTTTGAAATCAGTCTTTTACTTGAAGGGAAAAGGAATACATTTAAGGGAAAGAGGTTCAAAGTTTAAAGCAGGATTAGTTTTGTGTTTGGAAAATAAAAACATCACATTTTAGGTTTAAATATCTAATCAGTTTAAATAGGGAAGAGTCTAGATTAAGGAAGAAAAAGTAAATTTTGATGTGAATACTTCTGTATCCCAGGGTCCTCTACAAAGGATGAGTAAGGATTTATCTTAGATGGGGGAAGGTTGTGAGGATGCGTATTACAGTAGCTTCAGCTGCTCTTGAAATTCTTTGTGTAATTTCTACAAGCAGATAGTCCAGCACCATTATTTGGAGGTCATTATGAAAGGCCAGATAAATATTTATCAAAAGCCAGAAAACTAAAATGCAAGGCCGTAAAACAGCCTTGTTTTCTAACTTCAGTACATTTCAAATGCTTATGCAACAGCCTTGCCATCTAAGTGAGAAAACTGTGGATATGCTTAATAACTGGAAAAAGTATTGAAAAAGTATCAAACATTCGTAGAGTGCACAGTAAAAGAAATATACTCTGTTATAATTGTTTCCTAATCCTCAAGTTACAGATAAGCCTAGGCAGGATCAGTTTTTTTTTCCTTGTTTTGTGTCCTCGGTTGGCCGGCTTTTCACTTCAGCGACAATTGAACATTTTCTGAGTAGGTAGCAGCATATGATATAGTCACTATTTTCTGATATTATAAATCTTTCTGGAGAAATACAATTTTCACACATTACGGGGCACCTGGTTGGCTCAGTTGGTAGAGATTGCAAATCTTGATCTCTGGGTCATGAGTTTAAGCCCCACATTGAGCATAGAGTTTACTTTTTTTTTTTTTTTAAAGATTTTTATCTATTTATTTGTCCGAGAGAGAGAGAGAGAGAGAGAGAGCAAGCGAGCATGAGCAGGGGGAACAGCAGGCACTGGGAGAAGCAGACTCCCTAACAAGCAGGGAGCCCAATGTGGGGCTTGATCCCCGGACCCTGGGGTCATGACATGAGCCAAAGGCAGATATTTAACCAACTGAGCCACCCAGGCGTCCCCTTAGAGTTTACTTAAAAATAAAAAAGATTAAATAATTAATAATTAAATTATTTAATAATTAATAATTAAATTATTTAATTAATAATTAAATA
This sequence comes from Meles meles, assembly GCF_922984935.1. Taxonomy (NCBI): domain Eukaryota; kingdom Metazoa; phylum Chordata; class Mammalia; order Carnivora; family Mustelidae; genus Meles; species Meles meles. Next base: position 14,247,896 of record NC_060074.1, read on the forward strand.
ATTGTACATGGAATAGGGGCACCTGGGTGGCTCAGTCGGTTGGGCGGCTGCCTCTTGGTTTCAGCTCAGGTTGTGATCTCTTGGTCCCTCCCACTCTGCCCTTCCTCCTGCGTGTGCAAGTTCTCTCAGATAATAAAATCTTTAAACAAATGTCAAAATTGTAGGGGCGCCTAGGTGGCTCAGTTAGTTAAGTGTCTGCCTTCAACTGAGGTCATGATCCCCAGGTCCTGGGATCAAGTTCTGAGAGTCAAGGGTTAGGCTCCCTGCTCAGTGGGGAACCTGTTTCTCCCTCTCCCCACCTCCCACTGCCCTTCCCCCTGCTGTGCTCTCTCTCACTGTCTCTCTCGCTCTTTCAGATAAATAAAATCTTTTTTAAGAGTTGCCAATATTTATGTGTATTTACTTTTTTAAAAAAAGACTTTATTTATTTATTTGTCAGAGAGAGAGAGAGAGAGAGCACAAGCCGGGGAGCAGCAGGCAGAGGGAGAAGCGGGCTCCCTGCCAAGCAAGGACCCTGATGTGGGACTCTATCCCAGGACTCTGGCATCATGATCTGAGCTCTAGGCAGACGCTTAAATGACTGAGCCACCCAGGCGTTCCTAAATAAATAAAATCTTGAAAAAATAATTGTACATGAAGTAATTAGAGAGAAATAACTTGTGCCTTTTTTTTTTAAGATTTTATTTATTTATTTGACAGAGATCACAAGTAGGCAGAGGCAGGCAGAGAGAGAGAGAGGAGGAAGCAGGCTCCCTGCTGAGCAGAGAACCTGATTCCAGAGCTTGATCCCAGGACCCTGAAATCATGACTTGAGCCGAAGGCAGCTTTAACACACTGAGCCATCCAGGCGCCCCACTTGTGCCTTTTTAAAAAAAAAAAAAAAGATTTTTTTTTTTAATTTATTTGACAGACAGAGATCACAAGTAGGCAGAGAGGCAGGCAGAGAGAGAGAGAGGAGGAAGCAGGCTCCCTGCCAAGCAGAGAGCCCCATGTGGGGCTCGATCCCAGGACACTGAGATCATGACCTGAGCCAAAGGCAGAGGCTTAACCCACTGAGCCACCCAGGCGCCCCCCCCAAAAAGGATTTTATTTATTTATTTGATAGAGAGAGAGAGAGCGCACAAGTATGGGGAGCAACAGGTAGAGGGAGAGGGTGAACCAAGCTCCTTGCTGAGCAGGGTGCCCCATAAGCGGCTTGATTCCAGGACCCTGGGATCATGACCCGACAGAAGGCAGACACTTAAGGTGCCCCTGGGTGGCTTGCACTTTTTAAAAGTAACTTTCACTTTTTAAAAAGTAACTTTTGGTTAAAAAAGAAAGATTTTATTTATTTGTTTATTTGAGAGAGAGGGAGAGAGTTCAATGTGCACAAGCACATAGTAGGGAAGGGCAGAGGTAGAGGGAGAATCTTTTTTTTTTTTTTAAAGATTTTATTTATTTATTTGACAGACAAAGATCACAGGTAGGCAAAGAGGCAGCCAGAGAGAGAGGAAGGGAGGCAGGCTCCCTGCTGAGCAGAGAGCCCAATGCGGGGCTTGATCCCAGGACCCTGGGATCATGACCTGAGCCGAAGGCAGAGGCTTTAACCCACTGAACCACCCAGGCACCCCAGGAGAGGGAGAATCTTAAGCAGAGTCTGTGCTGAGCACGGAGCCCAATCTCACCACCCTGAGATCATGGCTTGAGCAGAAACCAAGGGTCAGATGCTCAACTAACTGAGCTACCCAGGCCCCCCCTAACTTGTGCTTTTCTCACATCTTTGGCAACATTAGATAACTATGCTCTGTTCATCATACTGAAATGGAGAGCTTTTAGAAATTAATACTGAGGGGTACCTGGATGGCTCGGTCAGTTAAGCTTCAGCCTCTTGATTTCAGCTCAGGTCATGATCTTGGGTCGAAAAATCAAGTCCCGCCTGGAACTCTATGCTCAGCAGAGTCTGCTTGTCCCTCTCCCTCCCCCGTCTTGCATGTACATACTCTTTCATTTTAAAAATATCTTCTAGGGCGCCTGGGTGGCTCAGTGGGTTAATCCGCTGCATTCGGCTCAGGTCGTGATCTTAGGGTCCTGGGATTGAGCCCCGCATCAGGCTCTCTGCTTAGCAGGGAGCCTGCTTCCCTCTATCTTTCTCTCTCTGCCTACCTCTCTGCCTACTTGTGATCTCTATGTCGAATCAGTAAATAAAACCTTTAAAAAAAAAAAAGGTGATTCAGACCTCTCTGGAGAATACAAAGGTTGAATTATATACTTTGATCACATATTAGCATATAACTGGAAAAATCACTTGCTTCTATATTCTGGCTGTGAACAGTGGGAATCTCACACATTAAGAAGAAAAATGAAACAAAAGGGAAGAAAAATATAAAAAACAGTGACTTTTTTCCTATAAAACTGTATAACTCAGGACTCAAAATTATACAAATAGGTTCACCTATTTCATGAGTAAGTTTAAACAAAGAATCACTACATTTCCACTAATATAAAATAATATGCTGTAGAAAGGCTTTTTCTTAAATAGTTGTTTTCAACTGTGTCCTTTAAGATAGAAATGAAACCTGTCATTAAATGTAATTATCCTAAAATAGGAAATTTGTGATACAAATAAATAATAGGGTTTTAAAGCTGGAAAGAAACAGGGATAGCTAGTCCAAACTTATCTTACAGATAAGGAACTGAGGCCTAGAGAAATGAAATGAATTGTTCGAAGCCTGGAACCATAGTAGTAATAAATAGCGGATCTAAAACCAAAAAGTATTAGGGGTGCCTGGCTGGCTCAGTCTGTAGAGCTTGTGACTTGATCTTGAGGTTCTGAGTTTGAGCCCCATGTTGGGTGTAAAGATTACTTATTAAAAAAAAAAACAAAACAAAGCTTTAGGAACACTACTTCTAATTGTTTCCTTTAACAATTTATATGATTTACTGACATGAGAAGATACTCTGCAGATGTTGAATATTGCCATTCTGCATGGGTTTTAAAAGAAAAGGTATTCCTTGAATTGATCCAATGACTTGATAACTTGATGGTTCTCTTACCATATAGAATTAACCAAATCTTAAAAATGTAGAACTACTCAAATTCTTCCATAACCCACTTTATTCTTTTAACCACTGTAATTTCAATAATTTTCTTTTTTTCTTTTTTCCAAACAGAAGTTCTCATGTTTATTAATGAGCCAACCTACTGGTGCAAAAACATAGTAACAGAGAAGAATCATTTTCTCAATCAAACATGCCCATTATTCAGGTAGTAGTGATTGCAGAGTGATATGTTATGAGCAAGTGACCTTCATGCAACATAAGTGAGTGAGCCAACTTAATGTGATTCCTTATGAACCCAGCTTAGTTTTTCTCCAATGTGTCCTCTTAGAGTTGTATCTGATTTTATTACCAGTTATCATCTGAATCCACTGGGGAATGGGATGATTCTGCTTTTGTTTCTTGGCCAGGAATTGCTTGATCTTCAAAGTCTTGTGAGAAGATATGGTAAGGAACAGTCAACTACATCCACCACAGTGTGGAGAAAAGGAGAGGGCTCAGATAATTTTCTTCCAGGGTTGTCTGGCTGGCTCAGTAAGAGAAGCATGAGAATCTTGATCTTGGGGCCATGAGTTTGAGCCCAATGTTGGGTATGGAGATTACTTAAATAAATTACTTAAATAAGAGATTTGCTTAATTACTTAAATAAGAGATAAGATAAATAAGAGATTGCTTAAATAAATAAAACTTAAAAAAATTTTTCTTCCAATGGCCAGTCTTGGTCATTTCCTTTGGGTCTGTGTACCCTTCGGTACCCATGACTCAGGTCAGGCACTCCAGATCCTTATGTTGGTCCCCTTGAATCTCTTTGTATTATTTATGGTATGTCCAGTAGTTTGGTTTCTTTCTGTAATGAAAAAAATATTTAGGGGTGTCTGGGTGGCTCTGTTGGTTGAACGTCTGCCTTTGGCTTGGGTCATAATCTCAGGGGTTCTGGGATGGAGCCCTGCATCAGGCTCTCTGCTCAGCTGGAGCCTGCTTCTCCATCTCTCTCTGCCTGCCTCTCTGCCTGCTTGTGATCTCTCTCGGTCAAATAAATAAATGAAATCTTAAAAAAAAATTTAAAAAGTACTTAGCTATTTTCCTTCATGATTCTCATTTGTGAATCATGTCCCAGTTTTATAAAAATTCTCTGACATCATAACAGTCTTATACTGATGTTGTCTGTTGTTTAGGTACTTTATCTGTTGAAGGTAACACATATTATATTACTCTATATAAGTTAGATTATGCTCAATAACTATCCTGTAACTTCTGTAGCTTAGTATAAAAGTTTATTTATGCTCAGTAGCTATCCTGTAGCTTCTATAGTTTCAAAATTTTTTTTAAGATTTTATTTTTTAAAAGTTTTTATTTAAGTAATCTCTATACCCAATGTGGGGTTTGAACTCACAATCCCGAGAGCAAGAGTCATGTGCTCTACTGAATGAGCGAGCTAGCCAGGTGCCCCTTGTCTGCCCATTTTTTAAAAAAGATTTATTTATTTATTTATTTGAGAGAGAGGGGCGGGGGTTGAAGCGGGGGAGGGAACATGGGGCTTGATCTCACAGCCCTAAGATCATGACCTAAAGCAAAATCAAGGGGCGGATGCTCAACTGACTGAGCTACCCAAGCAGCCCTCTGTCTGCCTTTCTTAATACTTTATTAGGATACAGTTCCGGAATTTTATTGATATTCTTAGAGCAATATTTGTGCAGAATTTGAGTGAATTTATCCTATGAAAGCATCAATCTTTTTAAGAAGATTTTTAAAATGTATTTATTTTAGAGAGAGGGAGAGAGAAAGAGAGAGAGTAAGAGCACGCGCGGGTGCAGGCAGAGGAAGGGGCAGAGGGAGATACTCTCAGGAGACTCCTTGCTGAATGCAGAGCCCAGCTTGGAGCTTGATCCCATGACCTCAAGATCACAACCTGAGCTAAAATGAAGAGCTGGGTGCTTAACGAACTGAGCCACCTGGGTGCCCACAAAGCATAAAACTTAAAGCCAGTTATTTTTGGATTGTAATCATGTAAACTATAAATAAATATGACTTCAGATTCTAATCCTGTAAAATACACATTTATATAAGTGTAAATGTACTCACTCAAAATATGAACAAATTTCTGGGGCTGACCTGAATTTATCTCTGAAAAAAAAAATTTCCTTAGCAAGTCAACTAAAAAGCGTGAATAAGATTCCAGGAAATATTTTTCTTTTATTTTTTTAATTTTTGAAATTTTTTTTAGACAGGGGAGGAAAGGCAGAGGGAGAGGGAGAGAGAGAATCTTAAACAGACTCTATGCTGGGCATGGAGCCTGACACCAGGTTAGATCTCACAACCTTGAAATCATGACCTGAGCTGAAATCAAGAGTTGGACACTTGATTGACTGAGCCACACAGGCACCCCATTATTTTTCTGTAAGTGGGCCACTATTTCATGCTCTTTTGTAGACTCATTATTAAGTTTAGGATGCCTGGGTGACTCAGTCAGTTGAGCATCTGACTTCTGCTCAGGTTATAATCCCAGGGTTCTGGGCTCCTTGCTCAGCAGGGAGCCTTCTTCTCCCTTTGCCTGTCACTAGCCCTGATCGTGCTCTCTCTCTCTCAGTCTCTCTCTTTTTCTGACAAATAAATAAAATCTTTTTTTTAAAAACTCACTGTTAAATTTAACTCATTATTACTTTGACACACTGGCTTCTTTAAATAAAATATTTATATATCCCATGAGGCAAACCTCATTGACGCATTGACTCAGGGGCCCTTTCCCTTTACTTTATCTAAGTTAGTGAATGTTTGTCCTATCACTTCCTGCTTTCTTAAACTTGGGTCTGAAGAATTAATACTGTGTGTGTAATAACACAACTTAATAAATAGTGATCCTAACTTGAAAAAGGCTATTTTATTGTAGAATGAAACATGAAAGTATCCTTAAATTATATAGCCAGAGGCAAAATGACTGTTCATGAAGATCAATTGTTATCCTAACTACCCTATTCCTAGGTCAAATGGAAGATTTATAGATTCTAGGAATTCCAAGATCTCAACACCATCCCTATTTACCCTGTCATAAGGGCAGTGCCCAACAATTCCAATTTAGTTCATTTCAGCAGTCTTTATTAAGGCCCTGTTATATGCTAGTTACTGTGCTTATTGCTGGAAATAGAGTGATAAATAAGAGATCATCCCTCTTTTTAATCTAGTGGGGAGAAAACAAAAGCAAGTAATCAAAATGCAACCTGACAAGCACAGTATTAGAAGCTTACAAAAGGTATAGAAGTAATGCTAAGAAGGGGTGCCTGGCTGGCTCAGTCCGTAGAGCCGATCTTGATCTCCAGGTTTGTGAGCTCAAGCCCCATGTTGGGGCGAGAGCTTACTAAAAAAATAAAATAAAATAAAATAAAAAGGTATTACAGAAAGGGGATAATTAATTCTGTTTGGCTGTAGGATCAGGGGAATCTTCCTAGCGGTATTACTGTTTGAGCTGGGTGTTGTATGGTGAACAAAAATTAAGGAGACAGAGGGGAAAGTACATTCTTGGCAAATAAAACATCAAGCACAAAGGCATGTGTATTTGAGGAAGTGTAAGCTCTCTGGTATCACAGAGCTCTGCAAGAGCAGAGACTGAGTGTTTTGCTTATTGCATCCACAGTAGCCTAGTATAGAGCCTGGAGCACCATAGAAAATAATTATTTGCGGAAAAGAAGAATGAATGAAGGAGCCTTGTGTCATTCTAAGGATTTTTAACCTTGTACCTTGAACCTTTAACCTTCCCAAAGGCTGAAGCCAGTGGACAAGGGAGTCTTGGAAACTAAGTTTGTAGAAGTCAGTCCCTGAACAAAGAAGAAAGGGGAAGGTAATGAACTGAGAGCAAATAGGCAAATGATCCACACTCTTATTTTTACCTACTAGCCTTGTATGATGCAGCACATGCCTACCTCTCTAACTTTATCTCCCATGCCCCGATAAACTGACCTCCTCCTTTTTCCTTTCTTTTTTTCCCCTCTTCTTCTTTTTTTTTAATATTTTATTTATTTATTTGACAGAGAAATCACAAGAGAGTCAGGCAGAGAGAGAGGAAGGGAAGCAGGCTCTCCGCTGAGCAGAGAGCCCGATGCGGGACTCGATCCCAGGACCCTGAGATCATGACCTGAGCCGAAGGCAGTGGCTTAACCCACTGAGCCACCCAGGTGCCTCCACACAAACTTCCTTTTATTCCTCAAATATACCAAGATTGTTCTAAGCAGTTCAAGGCCTTTGCTTGTTTCCTAAGCCAGGGACAACGACTCTTCTTCTTCTTCTTTTTTTTTTAGGTTTTATTTATTTGACAATGAGAGATCACAAGTAGGCAGAGAGGCAGGCAGAGAGAGAGGGGAAGCAAGCTCCCTATTGAGCAGAGAGCCTATTTGGGGCTCCATCCCAGGACCTTGAGATCATGACCTGAGCTAAAGGCAGAGGCTTAACCCACTGAGCCACCCAGGCGCCCCCCAAAAGACTCTTCTACCAGATCTTTGCCTAGCAGAGATCAAGTGATATCTCAGGGGTCAAGAGGTAGCTCTCCAAACAAAACTTACCTGGTAAGTCCTTTTAAGGCAGAACAGCTGTCCCCCTCATACTGTCTCTCCTTTCTAAAAGGTGATGTGGTGATTCCCCTAGGGGATTCCCCAATCACCTATACCCTTGTAAAATCCCTTCCTGAGTGTGGGTTGAAACTGTGACTTGCTCCTAACTAACTAAATATGGAAAAGTTGATGGGATACTTCTCCTAGATTATGTAAGATTTTGTCTTAACATACTGGAGTAAGAGAGACTCTCTCTGTTGCCTTTGACTAACGAAGATACTAGGTTGTGAGAATTCACCTATGGAGAGGACCGCATAGCAAGGAACTCTAGGAGCTGAGAACAGCTCCTGGCACCTGAATGAGCTTACCAGGAGGTTCTTCCTCAGTCAGCCCTTTAGATGAGAGCCCCACCTGGCTGACACCTTGACTGCAACCTTGTGAGAACCTGAGCAGAGGACCCTGCTGACGAGTGCCTGGACTTCTAATGTATGGAAACAGTGAGATAATAAATATGGATGGTTTTGAGCTGCTAAGTTTTGGTAATTTGTTAAACAGCAATAGAAAATGAATACAGGTAAATACTATGAGTGGATGAGAGGAAGGAACTTGGCTCCCTTGTTCCTTGCTGTATCATTATACCTAGAATGGTGACTGGCACATAGTTGAATACACATTTATTGGTTATGTGAATGAAAAAAAAAAGATGGATGGGTGAATGGATGAATTTCAGCTGGATGGGAGGCGAGGACAGGACTGGATTCTAGGAACATGGCTAGTAGCCATAATGTAAGGAATACTACTTTCTGAGTTGGGCAGGGGGCAGGGAATCTATCGAATAGGTATATATGTGGTTCAAAGATTTCTGGGAGCAGTCGTATCTGATAAATCTTGCTTTAAGATTTCCTTTACTAGATTATACAGTTGGCCCTTGAACGATACGGTTTTGAACTATGTGAATCCACTTACACACACATTTTTATGACTACAGTATAGTACTCTAAATTTTTTTCTATTCCTTATGATTTTCTTTTTCTTTTATTATTATTTTTTAAAGACTTTATTTTATTTATCTGAGACAGAGAGAGAGAACATGAGCAGGGAAAGAGGGGCAGAGGGAGAGGAAGAGTGAGATGCACACTCCCCACTATGCAGGGAGCTCAATGTAGGGCTTGATCCCAGAACCCTGGGATCATGACCTGAGGCGAAGGCAGACGCTTCACCGACTGAACCACCCAGGTGCCCCTAATTATCTTTTTTAATGATCTTATTTTACTTTATCAATATTTGTATATTTATTTGTATTTTTATTTTTTTAAAGATTTTTTATTTATTTATTTGACAGAGATCACAAGTAGGCAGAGAGGCAGGCAGAGAGCCTGATGCAGGGCTGGATCCCAGGACCCTGAGATCATGACCTGAGCTGAAGGCAGAGGCTTTAACCCACTGAGCCACCCAGGCGCCCCACTTTATCAATATTTTTAAAGATTTTATTTTTTAAGTGATCTCTATAACTCAATATAGGGCTTGAACTCACAACCCAGAGTTTAAGAGTCACATGCTCTACTGACTGAGCCAGCCAAGCACACCTAGTTTTTGTTTGTATGTTTGTTCGTTTGTTTTTCTTTGTTAAATAAGCTCTATGCCCAATGTGGGGCTCAAACTCATGATCTAGAGATCTACAATTACAGGCTCTACCAACTGAGCAGCCAGGCACCCCATCTTCCTTGTGATTTTCCTGAGCACGGAGCCTGATGTGGGACTCCATCCCAAGACTCTGGGATCATGACCCACGGTGAAGGCAGATGCCCAACCGACTAGGCACCCCTCGTGATTTTCTTAATAATCTTTTCTTTCCTCTAGCTTATTTTACTGTGAGAATAAGTATAAAATACATATATCATACAAAATATATGTTGACTGTTTATGGTATCGATAAGGCTTCTAGTTAAACCATAGGCTATCAGTAATTAAGTTTTAGGGGAGTCAAAAGTTATAGACAAAAAAAAAAAAGAAGTTATATGTGAATTTTCAATTGCATGGAGGTTGGTGCTCCTAACTCCTGCATTGTTCAAGTGTCAGCTATCTTTTTCCTCCACCTTCTCCTGCTTCTTCCAAAGTCTAAGCCTTAGTAAAAAAAAAATTGTCATACTTTGGTGTAGCTTGGAGAATAAATAAACTATCCTACTGTTTGGAGGAAAACAGAGTTCAGTGTCGGGCATCAGCAAGGAAAATCTTACAAGGCATCAGTAGAGAAGTCCAGAGCAAATTGGGTAAACTTCTGGAAAATATAAGTCTTCCACTGGGATCTTTCAATGTCTGGGGAGAAGCTGGGTTATCTTGCTGTTAGTCACTCAGGATGGGAAGCTCAGATGAATTTTTATTTAGTTCTAAATGGAAGGGAAGTGACGCTAGATGCTGGGCTAACTAAAATTTCAAAAGTTAGACAAAAGGAGAAGGAAAGAAATGGGATAATAGATTTAGGTTCCAAATACAAAGCTTTCTTATTACTATTTTTAAGTGTTTCTTAATATATTTTTTTCCTTTTTAAAAGATTTATATATTTATTTTAAGGAGCCAAGGTGCAGAGGAAGAGAGAATCCCAAGCAGACTCTGTGCTGAGCACAGAGCCCAACTGGGAGCTGGATCTCATGACCTTGGGATCATGACCTGGGGGGAATGTCCAACTGACTGTGCTACTCAGGCACCCCTAAGCTTTGCTTATTTTAAAAGAGAGAAATTTAAGGTTGCTTTTAGGTCCAGAGGTTATTGGAGGTGGGGGGGAGGTTGTCAATCTCCAATCTCATTTTCCTTGTAGTCCACAATTGGGTTTTCCCCTTTCCCCACAACTATACCTTAATCTTCCAAAAGGAGACTACGCCATGTCCCATTTCTCAGTTTAGCCCTAAAGATTAAGTCCTGAAATTTCTAAGCAGTTGCCTTTCATTATTTTGACCCTGTACTGTGTCCCAGAGCTAACTTCTAGGCATCTGTATTATTTTTCTTCTAGAGTTAAGAGTTTTTCTTATACTTTCCTTTGACAGCATCCCTTTGTAATGATAAAATTTATTCTTAGAAGTATTCAGTATCTCTGAGCTTGGGTAACTCCTGTTTATCCTTATTCATATAATGAGGATTCTGCCTAGGTCCTTATTCCAATGCATATCCTAATAATTTGCTGAGTTTCTTTAGACCCTCCCTAAAACCAGGGCTTTCCTTTTACAAGTCTTCTACCTCAGAGGAAAGCTATAATCAATGAAGGGCCTTAATACAGAGTGAAGATCCATCAGTTTTATAGACACTGTTGGTCCCCTTGGATTTCTGTATTGCTCCTTTCATTTCTTAATTTCTTATGCCAGAGTTTTCCCCTTAAGTTAGAAGACCATCCTATCCTACTTGGGCTTTTGGTGATTAGAGTACTGGTGATTATTTCCCCCTAGCACACGATGGTAGTATTAAGGTTGTTACCAGTTCTTCTGGTAACATGGTATAATATTACATTGCCTTTTTCTCTGGAAGTTAGGTTTGGTCATGTGACTCCTTTGGCCAATAAAATGTGATTGGAAGTGAGGTGTATTGCTTCTGAGTGGAAGCATTTTAATGGTTAGAGCAAAAACACTGCAGTATTAGCAATTAAATTTTATGATCCTTACTATAGCTATCTTTTTTTTTTTTTTAAGGAGGCTCTACACCTAACAGGGGGCTTGAACGCAAGACCCCAAGATCAAGAGTCACGTGTTCTACTGACTGAGCCAGCCAGGTGCTCCCCTAACTGTAGCAGTCTTGAAAGCATGTATCTCAGTGAAGCCCCCAGTAGTCTGGTGACCTCAGTGATTAAAATGAGCAGAATCCATGTAGTGGATATTGTACTGAGCTCCCCACCCATAACTTCTCCCAACTGTTGGAAATGCTGGTGGCTGACAGCTTTCAGCTGGGTTCCTCTCTGAGGGTTGGTCTTGGCTAAAGAGAGTCCTCTTGGGGGCGCCTGGGTGGCTCAGTGGGATAGGACTCTGCCTTCGTCTCAGTCATGGTCTCAGAGTCTTGGGATCCAGCCCTGCATTGGGCTCTCTGCTCAGCAGGGAGTGAATAGCTATGTCCCAGCCCTCCCCCTGCCTACTTGTGATCTCTCTCTCTATGTTAAATAAATAAAATCTTTAAAAAAAAAAAAAAAGAAAGAAAGAGTCCTCTCATCCAAGGGGCACCTCCCTTCCCTGGGTGCAGCCCATATCCAATGACACATTGGTGGGAAGGTATAATGATCAGGCCTTCTGTCCCAGTTTAGGACAAGGTCATCCCAGCTCCAGACTCCCTGCAGAACTGGCTGAAGCCTCAGTTGCAACTCCACTGTAGTTCAAGTTCTCCCTTTCCAGTGGGTTTTTTTTGTTTTGTTTTGTTTTGTTTTTTGACCCTCAGTCTCCAGAGGTTGCTCTTGAGAGTACAACTCAATCTCCTGTTTCCCAAAGAATCCTACTTGTAACAGGCTTCCTGATGACTTGCATCAAACATGTAATGTGAGAAATAAAACTTTTGTGGCTATAAGATGCTGAGATGTTTGTTACAATCTAGCCTATCCTGACTGGTGTAGATACCAGACCTTGCCTGCCCTGCCAATCCTTTGTTTTCACTTGAGCTTGACTTGTATCGTCTGTTTGGTCTTCGTGGACATACTGATGGCCCAGTTCTAGTTCTTCCCTGATGGTCTTTCTCATAGTGAGTGAATAGCTATGTCCCAACTGAGATGCTACAAAGAGCGACAGAAAAGGGAAGAGGGTTGCCTATCTAGTTGTCTACTAATTATTCCTACCAAGTCAGTGGCATATATTTTTTTTCATATGAATTTCCTAGGATCCTTTCTTCTTTTTTATATATTTTACCATACATCTGTAATATGTATAAGAGTACTTAATGTATCTTAGGAAAATTTTTATGTAAATAAAAATAGAATAATCCCAATTTGAGAAAGAATAGTATCCTACTAATTAACAAACTTTCTGCACCTCTAACTTACCAAAATCCCATTTCTCTGAGTGCTAGATCTTATTTCTTGAAAGTCAAATGGCAAAATATAGTCGTAAAGGTAATGAATCAAAGCTCCTTCTAATTTTTTTTTCAGGGATTTTACTTATATAGAAATACTTCTTTCTGCCGGAGGGATAAACAGTATAAAAATATTTCCACCAAAAAGAGTCTGAGAATCCTGGGTTGGTATTATTAAAACCCATAATTATACTACGTATTTAGTATGATAACAGCAACTAGTTTAAGGAATGTGGAGGTTTATTTACCTCAAGTTCAGATAAAGAGATAAAAGGGGACTTGAACTTTCAAATAAAGGGTATGACTTCAGGAGTGTATCTATGAATGTGTCTTTGGAACTGACCTCCACAATGAAAGACCAGCCAAACCAGCCTTCAGAATAACCCTTCTTATTAGAAGGAAGGCTAGACGTCACCTCTAACATCGACCTCCCACGCAAAATTTCCACCTGGCAGCTCAGAATTAAACACAGACTTCCGATCATGGCATCATGATCTTTCTCCCTTTTCTCCCCAGCAAAATCCCACCCAAGTCGACCTGATCCCGCAGGAGGTGTGCAAAGGCTCCAGGGCGGAGGGGGGGAGGGCGGCGGGAGAATTCCTTCTCCTGTCCTCCTGGTCGCTCGGGTTTTTGCAATTCAAAAAACCGACTAAACAGATTCTTTGCAGGAAGCTTCGGTACCAACAGGACCTTTTCATTTCCTTGGGTGCGAAGTCATTCTTGACTCTGGGGCAGCAACTCCTCACCGCAATTTTCCTTTCACTGGTCCTAAAACGCCCCTAAGGCCCACAGCCTTTGTGAGTAAAGGCCCACCTCTAAGTGGGAACCGCGCGGCAAAGACAGAGATGCAGATACATTGTATGGAATTAGAAAAAGATTTTCTTTCTGACTTCGCACCCTTCCAAATGGCCAATATTTGTGACCGCTAAGAAGGGACACGGTGGTGGGCACTGGAGAGAAGCCGCACACCGATAAGAGCAAAAATATCAATTTAGGGTGGTTTCTCCAAGTCCGGCTTTGTCTGAGTCAGCGAGGGGAGCCCGAGGAGGCCGAGGTCTACGGTTCGGGGAAAGGAAGGTTCTTCTGGGTTCTCTGGGATACGGAGAGGCAGGCTCCGGCCCCAAGAAACGACCACGGCAGTTCCCCCTCTCAAGGCTTTACTCCAGGAATCCCGGAGGAGACCGCGACACCTCAGTCCGAGGCTAAACCACGGCTCCGAGGAGTTTGCCAAGGCTGGACAAAAGATGTGGCCGCTCTCTCTTAAACACGCGCACAGATCCCGAGCGCGCACGTATGGAAGGTTTGTGCGTGTGAGGGAGAAAGGCCACTGCCGCCCACTGCGGGTCGCCGGCCCCACCCTGCCCTCGGCGGTCGCGAGAGACACGCCACGCGCGAGCCGCGGAGTTAGTCTCAGAGAGCCCGGGAGCGAGGGGCGGGGCCGGGCGGGGCCGCGAGCGCGCAGGCGCAGTGCGGGCTTCCTCGCGCCGCCGCCACTGCCGCCGCCGCCGCCGCCGCCGCCGCCCGCGCTGCACCACAGGCCCGAGACAGACAGGGCCGGGAAGAGCCGGAGACTGAGGAGGAGGCGGAGGCGGCGGCGGAGGCGGGGCGACTCCGGTGACCGGGAGCGCCGCAGACTGGCAGCTGCGGCGACTCCCCCCTTTGTGTCTGGTCTGCTCGGAGCCACTGGAAGTGCTTCCCGGAGGGGTGCGGGGTGTCTCGCCGCCTCGCCGCCCACCCCCCTCCTCAGCCAGCCACCTACCTCCGCCCTCCCGCCGCCCCCCGCTCTCGGCCCGCGACGCCCGAGCTCCGCCCGGAGCCCTGAGCTGCGGGAGAACGAGGCGGCGGCGGCGGCGGCAGCGGCTTCCTCGGGGCGGGGGTTGTGATTCGCTCACAGGAGCCATTGACGGGAGAAGACGAGGCTTTTCTTCGTGGAATTTACCTCAGGCAAGATCGAGAGGCCCCAATAAAAAAGAAAGAAAGAGAGAGGAGCGAATCCGGGAGGGCTGGAAAGGGCAGCTCCGCGCACCTCCCCTCCGCCCGCCGTCTCGGGGAGCTCGGGGCCCTGCCTGCTGACCCTTCCCCTCCCCCGCTTCCTACCGCCCCTCAGCGCCCCGGCCGGGCCCTGGCAGAACCTCGCAGGATTGTTGGGCGAAGGCTCGAAGGCGGTGTGGGTTTGTCCATGGAGGCAGGCACCTTCTTCGATCCGGTCGAGGAACGGGGTTTGTTGTTCTCGCAATCCGAGTGAAGGAAGCACCGAAGCGAAACTTAAGGAGGAATCCTGCCCTCCCGGAGCCACGGGCGATGCGACTCGTGCCGCCGGGCGCCGCCGCCGCCGCCCGCCCGGCTTCGCCCTTCGCGGCCGTCGGGAACTTGGTGTGATCCTCAGCCCCGCCATCGAAGCCCCCGCCTGCCACCCCCCTGCACCCTGGCTATGTTTTCTCGCAGACCTGGGTATTTTTTCGACATCGTGAAGCTACGAGGGAAATAACTGCGGGGCTTTCTTCGCGTCTCTCTGCTTCTCCACACGGACATGCCTTCAGTTTGGGTGGCCGCGGCACCCCGTCCTCGGCGAATGAACCTCCCCAGCCGCGAGGGAGAGAAATGAAGGGAATTTCTGCAGCGGAATGAAAGCTCTGCAGCTAGGTCCTCTCATCTGCCATTTGTCCTTTCAGACTGCATTGTAATACCTACGGGCCGGACGAGTCAGACGGGAGCGAGGACCAGCCTCCCGGCCGTACCTCTCCGCCCGTGTTTACTTTCCATATATATATATACACATATATATATTATTTTTTATTATTATTTTTTTCTCTGCCCTCCTGCTTCTCGGCTGGCCCAGGGATGACTTCTTCGCTGCAGCGGCCCCGGCGGGCGCCTTCGCTCCTGTGGACCGTCCTGCTGGTCAGCACTGCGGCCGGTGAGTAGCCCCGCGCGGCGCGTCGGGCCACTGCCCCTGCGGGTGGCGGGCGACGGAGCCCGCAGAGGCTGAGGCCTGCGCTCGCCCTTCGCGACGCGTCCCGCGATCGCTGTGGAGGGAGCCGTGTCCGGTACCTGCGCGCCCTTCCCGTTCCTTCTAGGGAAATAACCCTGCCTGTTTTTGTGTAGTTTCGAATCCCTGCTCCCGTAGCCCCCTCCCCATCCCCCACGGGTGGGGGGAAAGACATATTGGGTGTGGTATCTTGACATTTTTAGCTGTGAGGTAATGCAAGGATTAAAAATAATATTTTAATCGCCAATGAACAGTGTCTATTATGAGATCTTTGGAAACAGAGCTGTAGATTTTTTTTTTTTTTAACATAAAGGAGCGGATTTGGCTTACAGTTAAAAGAACATCAACTATAGAACACACACTTTAGCCTTATTTTTAGATTTAGATCATTCTTTGGGAATCCATGTTACTTTCATTATTCCGAAATGCTACCGAATGAATTGGATGAGTGTCGAGGAAGCCAGAACTTTGACATTTCTTACTACGTTGTATAATACTGTTAATTATTTTCGTTAGTCTTATTTTGTTCCAAAGCATTTTGGTTATTATATTTCCATCTTTTTAACGTAAATACACTCGTATTTTATATGCTTTTGGGATTACTATTGGGCTTAAAAGTATTTTCAATAACTTTATATTTTAGTCATCTGGTATGTGTTGGCTTTCTTGTCATTTTTGAGGTCTTTGACCTCACATCAGACGTCCAGCCTATTTGAGTCCTGAAAGTTCTTTGACATTTTACTAAGCTTAAAGGGAAATGGTAGTCATCCTTTCCTTAGGATATTTTCCTTTTAGTTCCCAGACACCTGAGAGAAAGCCTCATTTCTGTTTACAGTTAGTTTTCAAGCAGTCTTTTGGTGATAATGCTTTTAGAAATTTTTGGGAGGGAACTGTACATATAATTCTTAAGTTTGGTGTAGGATGGCCAAATTGATTATGCATTTAGAGATGAATAAGGGACATTATAACAGCTTTCCAATTTTTAAATTTTTACAAGTGTGTACTTTTCACATTCAATAAATTTCTCATTGCTCTGCTGGACACAGAGGTTGCTTGCTTATTTCCATTTTAAAAGTATGCATTGGGAAAATTCTGAAAGAAAATTTAAAGTTTCTTTTAGTGCCTTTGATATTGGTTGATATGTTTATGATAAATCTATGTAGTTATATTAAAAGAATTCGAACTTCTGAATTGAATGTATTTTGAAACACATTTTAAAATTCTTAAACATCACAATTCCTTTTGGGATTAAAAATGGACAGTTTTTTTCTAGGTTTCTTTATTTTGTGTTAGCTATTGAAATTCTCTAGCTTTAAGTCTTGTGATTCCTGTAAAATATGAAGAGAGTAAAAGGCTTTAGGCTTAAGCAGTCATTCTATGATCAGAAATCTCAGAACATAGACTTTGCATGTTATTCTTAACCTTTTTAGAATGTAGATTCTCATTTATTGTTATAGGCTTATCATTTTGTGATCAGAACTGATAACAGTAAGGGAAAGAACACTGATTTAAAAATACATTTAATTTGTTTTTGGTAAATAGAATAACGTCCCTTAAAATGGAGGGATTGAAAGAATCACTACTTAAAGTGGCATTGGTCTTCTTTTTTTTTCTTTAGTATTACATAGTACTGGATGTCAAAATTTGTGAAGCTGGATTTCACAGTAATAACGGTAATAATAATAATAGCTAGTGTTTATTGAAAGCTTGCTCTGTGCCAGCAACTATTCAAATAGCTTTACATGTATTTTCCCATTTGATCCTCATGACAGTTCTACACTCCAGGTCTAATTATGTTCCTTTTACAGAGAGGACAAGTGAAGTACAGAGAATTTAAATAACTCACCACAGAGTAAATTTTGGAGCCAGGATTATAGCCTGTACCCTCACCTATCACATTAATGATAACAACAGCTTACTCTTAATTGGGAACGTAAGATAGAGTAGTGCCTTCACTAGATTAGCCTCTGAAAAGAAGTAGGGATGCTTGACAGGATCGTCATTCAGCACTGGTTATGCAGATGTCATGGTTCTAAATGTGTTATACTTTTCCTGATACTGCAGTGGCTAGTATAGTTTCGTTAGGTGCAAGGTGACTAGAGAGAGCCTGTGTGGACTTGGGATACATAGATGTAGTGATGTAACCAGACAGGTGCAAATAGTGTTGCTGATAGGAAAAAAATACTGGAAGACTGGCTGGTATCACATCTCTCTTTGGGGGCATGGATAAATCCTTTATTTCATTTGAATCCCTCTTTCCTGCTTACTGTATCTGGTTCTTGGATTCCTTAACTCTAAGACTATTTTGTATGCAAAAAATTAGAATTTGTAAAAAAATATGTGCTTGTTTGGTTTATAAATGAATTCTTAATTTTAATAAAAGGACATAATACAATGCAATATTTACTATAGAATCAGTTTCTGTTAAAATTTCTTTTTTGGAAAAAAAGTTGTCCATCTTTATTTAGGTTGTAATGGCTACAGATAACATATGTAACCCTATAACCCACCCTACTCTGTGCAGGCCCTTGAGCAGGCTCAGCTCCCCTTTCCTCCAGTCTTCTTGTCCTCCTCATTCTTGTCCTTCTTGCCATCCTTGGGTGGCCCAGGAGGCCAGGGAGCCCATGACATTTCAAATGGCCTTTTTCTTGGGATTCACTCCTGGAAGGTTCTCCAGAACATCTGAAGGAACTCGGGATTCTGCATCACATCATAATTCTTCGTCTCCATGGCTGGCTTAGATGTGTCCAATGGCTGGACTGACATCATTGTCAGTTGAATCTTCCTGTATTTGAAATAATTCACTTGATTTCTTTCTTCTTCTTCTTTTTTAAAGTAAACTCTGGGGCTTGAACTCACAACCTAGGTCAAGAGTTGCATGCTCTACTGACTGAGCCAGCCTGTGTGCCTCCCTTGATTAGATTTCAGTTTTACATCTCTTTAGGAATACACACATTGTCTAAAAGAAGATTCATCTATTTAGTTAGGGTTCTTGAGCACTGAAGTCAATAAATATTGTTAGGGAACTGGAAATTAGTCATCTTTATTTTTGTATTTCTTAATATGTGGGCACTGCAACAGGGCCACTTGTGTCCCCCCCGCCAAAGATTTTTTTTTATTTATTTAACAGAGAGCGAGAGCAAGAGTGAGAGAGAGAATGCACGCACAAGCAGGGGGCGCCCGATGGAGAGCTCCATCCCAGGAGCCTGGGATCATGACCTAAGGCAAAGGCAGATGCTTAATTGACTGAGCCACCTCCTCCACCCTCATGATGACCCCCCCCCTTTAAAAAAGATTTTATTTATTTGACAGAGAGTGTGAGCAGGGGGAACAGACGGAGAGGGACGAAAATCTTAAGCAGACTTTGTGCTGAATGCAGAGCCAGATGCAGGGGTGTATCTCATGACCATGTGATCACAGCCTGAACCCAAGCCAGGAGTCAGACACTCAACAGACTGCACCACCCAGGTGCCCCATCACTTGTGTAGTTTTTTTTTTTTTTTTTGGCTAGTTTAGATATTTAATAAATAAACAACTACAAGTAGTTTCTAAATAATTTTCACCTGTGGTTTTTGATAAAATTCGTATCTCTGTTACTGTAATCTAGGTGTACTGAAAGGACCTATACTGTTTTAAGTTTTAAAAAAATATAGGTCCCAGTGAGATCCTGAAAGATTCTCCCTTAGGCAAGTTTGAGGACCACTGATTTATATAGTCAGTCTTAATTGTTTGGATTTTTAAAATATTGTGATTCAGTCAACTTTTGCTGCATAATAGCTGGTAACCACAAATCATAGTGACATACAACAAGAAGTGTTTATTCTGCTTCATTCGTCTCATTCCTGGGCCCAAGCTGGAGGGACGGGTAACACCTCTCTGGGGGAAGCTTGTCTTATAGCAATGACAGAAGTACCAGGAGACAAGCTCAATCCTACCAGCCATTTTCAGATTCTTGTTCCTCTGACATCCCATTTTACCAAGACCAAAGGCAATGAATAGTGAAGTACATTCTGGCTGTAATGCGGCCATGGTAATGTATGGACATGTGATCCTGTTGCTGGGAAATGAAGAATTGGGATCTTCAGTCTACCACATATGATCAGGAAGATGATCCTGGTGAGGAGTTTCTCTTACCATTTGAACAGGGCCAAACTCTTCTTTTTTTTTTTTTAAGATTTTAGTTATTTATTTGACAGAGATCACAAGCAGGCAGAGAGGCAGGCAGGCAGAGAGAGAGAGAAAGGGAAGCAGGCTCCCTGCTGAGCAGAGAGACTGATGTGGGGCTCGATCCCAGGACCCTGGGATTATGACCTGAGCTGAAGGCAGAGGCTTTAACCCACTGAGCCCCCCAGGCGCCCCGAACAGGGCCAAACTCTTAATTATGTTTTTGCATAAAAAATTATACCAACTTTGATCTCTACAAAAGCCTATCCTGGCATGTGGGGTGAAGTGGTGGTATGGTGTTGGTGTATATGAAATGTGAGGACAGAGATTTATTTCATACAAGGACAATAGCTTTCCTTCATTAAAGACCAACTTTCTTAACGTAGAAAGAGAAGAAATTGAATACTGATTTCTGATGGATAAATTCTAACCATAAGAGATACAGGATGAAGTCAGTATAAATTAGTTAATTTTATAAATGGCCATACCAACTATTTTGGCACTTACTCATATACTGCCTTGCTTTTGAATATCAGTTATGTGTATTTGCTTTGTCCTCCTAACTGATAATTGCTTCTTGAGGACAGAGTTCATATCTTTTTTTTTTTTTTTAAGATTTTATTTATTCATGAGAGAGAGCACGTGCTCAAGAGAACACAAGCAGGGGGAGGTGTCGAGGGAGAAGCAGACTCCCCGCTGGGCAGGGAGCCCAGCTGCTGGACTTGATCCCAGGACCCTGGGATCATGACCTGAGTCAAAGGCAGATGCTTAACTGACTGAGTCACCCAGGTACCCCAGAGTTCATATCTTAAAGTGTTTTGTAATCTATCATATTGCATGCAGATAGAAGATGTTTAAGAAATACTAAATTAATGAATAATAGAAAGGAATTGTAGCCAGGAAGTATTCTAAGATTGCTTACTTACCCAAACGATCTATTAGTAATTTTTTCTTTGTTCCCATTCCTTCAACTATAAAGTGGTTTAAATGGTGTAGTAAGTAAGGAGACTCCTGTCTTGAATTAATGAGACCTGAACTCTCAGAAACAGATGACTCAACATAGTTTTCTCATTTATAGTATTATGGGATTGGACTAGATTACGTTTGAAAGGCAGATTCTTGGGGACTACCTACTTAATCTGAATATCTGGACAGTGAGTTTGGGAATTTACATTTTATTTTAAGATTTATTTTTATTTATTTTAGAGACAGAGCATGTGCATGCGCAGGGATGGGGCAGAGGGAGAGGGATAGAATCTCAAGTTGACTCCCTGCTGAGCAGGGAGCCTGATGTGGGCCTCCATCCCAGGACTCTGGGATCATGACCTGAGCCGAAGGCAGGTGCTTAACTGACTGAGCCACCTAGGCATCCTGAGAATTTTTGATGAAATATTTATAAAAGAAATAGTGCTAAACTAAATTAGACTAGGTAACATTGATTTGGTTTTAGTTACAAATTAATATCCCATGGACCATTCCAGGTGGATAAATTGTATATATTAAATATCTACCAGAGAAGAATTATATTCTGATTTGATTGATACTGCTAGAAAAAAATTAAATACGAAATCGTGAATTTTGGCTGTCTTGCATAGTACTTACACATGTGGAAGAGACTCCCATATTACCAAACTGTTTCCTCCTTTTAGTTAAATCGTGTAGTCTTTGAATCATTTTTAGAAGCAATGAAGATGACTTTATTTTTATTTTTTTGGAAAGATTCTATCTATTCATTTGACAGGAATGGCAAGAGAGGGAAGGCAATAGGGGGCATAGGAGAGAGAGAAACAGGACCCCTGCTCAGCAGGGAGCCCCATGCGGGGCTTGATCCCAGGACCCCAGGACCATGACCTGAGCTGAAGGCAAATGCCCAATGACTGAGCCATCCAGGCACCCCTGAAGATGACTTTAGTAGAATTTTGGATGCAATAGACTTGATTTTTTTTTAATAGACTTGTTTTTAATAGACTTTTTTTTTAATAGACTTGTTTTTTTAAACACTTTTTAATCTTTGAGATGGATATGACAACTAAGACTGCTAGATTACAAGAACATATATATAATTTATGTATAGTCTGTATGAAATAAGGTTAGAAATAAGCCTGTGAGTAAATGACATGAACATTTTTTTATTTAAAAAAATTGTTTAGGGGTGCCTGGCTGGCTCAGTCATTGAGCATCTACCTTTGGCTTAGGTCATGATCCCAGGGTTCTGAGATCGAGCCCCGCATCAGCTTCCCTGCTCAGTGGGAAGTGTGCGTCTCTCCCACTCCCCTGCTTGTGTTCCTTCTCTCACTGTCTCTCTCTCTCAAATAAATAAATAAAATCTTAAAAAAGTTTTTTTTTAAAGATTATATTTTTAAGTACCGTCTACACCCATGTAAAGTATTCTCTACACTACCTGGAGAGTCACATGCTGTACGGACTGAGCCAGCCAGGTGCCCCTGATGTGAACATTTTAGAATACATTGCTTTATCAGAACTGTTAGCACACAACATTTATTTCTTACTGTTAATTGCACTTTATATGGTAAGTGTTGGACCAGACCCTGTTTCTTTTCCTGTATGCGACAAGGGTAGGGGGCATTAATAGGATAGATAATATATGGAAGGTGAACTAAAATGCCCAGTCAGAAATATTTATTAGTGTTTCCTTTGTGCAAGGTTCTTTTTAAAATGTTTGTGGATACAATGAAAAACGAGGGGCACCTCTCCTTCCCCAAACATCTCATGCCATAGCCTATGTTACTTTCTTCTTCTTCTTTTTTTAAAGATTTTATCTATTTATATGACAGACAGATTACAATTAGGCAGAGAGGCAGGCAGAGAGAGGAGGGGAAGCAGGTTCCCTGCAGAGCAGGGAGCCCGATGCGGGGCTCGATCCCAGGACCCTGGGATCACGACCTGAGCCGAAGGCAGAGGCTTTAACCCACTGAGCCACCCAGGTGCCCCAGCCTATATTACTTTCTGAGAGGGAGTTAGAGTTCATGCTATTTGAAGGAAGGGTAGGTATTTTGCAAGTTTTATTAGCATTGTATTATTTCTTTTCTGCCTGTTTCTTAGAATCAGAAATTCCTGAAGGTATTCTACAACACAGGAAAAGAGACTTTGTTCCTGTGTGTCTTCTAGCTGATCTCCACCCTCCTTTTATTTCTGTCTTCCTGCCAGCTTTTTTTTGAAAGAGCAGAGAACACTTCTGGACTTCTGTGTCCTCACTCCTTACTTGTCTCATAATGTATATTAGATCATCAGTGACTTCCTAATTGCTTTGTCCAGTGACTTAAAAAAAAATTATTTATTTATTTGAGAGAGAGAGAGACAGACAGCATGAACAGAGGGGAGGAGCAGAGGGAGAAGGAGAAGCCGACTTCCCGCTGGACAGGGCCCAACACAGAGCTCGATTCCAGGACCCCGAGATCACAATCTGAGCCAAAGGCAGACACTAAACTGACTGAGCCACCCAGGCGCCCCTCTAGTGATTTTTCAGTCTTGTTCTTTTTGACTTTTCTACTTAATTTGAGAATTTTGGTCACCCTTTCCTTGAAACTCTTCCTGTGTGACTTTAGTGACATTACATTTCTCTGGTTATACATCTTCTCCATCCTCACTTCTCCATAAATGTTCTGTTTTCTTCTATTTTAAAAATCTCCCTTAGATTTTTACTCCTCTCCCTTGTTGATTTTCTTGTATTGTTGCTCCTCTCCCAGACTTTAGTCTGGAAATGATTGATAATTTCTAACTTAAACAGGTGAAGCTAGAAAGATTTGAGTTCCTTCCTAATGGTACCATCAGCTGTTTACTTTGGGAATATCACTTCATTTGGTTCCAATATCATTATAAAGTGAAGCGGTTGGCCTACATGATACTTACAGCATTTCTAGCACTTTTGTTTATGATATGAGAAAAGTTACTAGTAAGTGTATAACACTTTGAATAATACATTTGGTTATTAGTGAGTATATATGTAGCACTTTGAATTTAGCTTAGTTTGGGGAAAACTGTGGGGCATTCTGAAATGGTTAAAGCACTACTTTGAAAGAAATGTAGTTTAATTTTTTGCAAATACATTTTGTGTGTTGATTATGTTGAGTTAGGACCACAAAAGTGTTCTAAAGAAAGGCACTGTATGGATATTCTGTAATGAAAATATAAAAATAATCTATAACTAAGTAGAAAGGGTGCTTTTAAAATAGTTGTAATCCTAGAATTTTAGAGTTGGAAAGGAGCTTGAGTAGACTTTAGTTTTTAGTTAAGACAAAAGACAGTCTTGTCTTTTAATTGAACTTTTTATTTTAATTCTAGTATGTTAATATAATACAGTGTTATGCTAGTTTCAGGTGTACAGTATAGTGATTTGACAGTTCTATATATTACTCAGTGCTCATCAAGATGAGTGTACTCTTAATCTCCTTCACCTATTTCACCCATTTCCCACCCACCTCCCCTCTGATAATCATCTGTTCTTTGTAGTTAAGAGTCTGTTTTTTGGTTTATCTCTTCTTTCTTATTTTTCTTTTTTTTTGTTTGTTTTCTTCAATTCCACATATGAGTGAAATCATACGGTATTGTCTTTCTCTGACTTACTTCATTTAGTATTATACTCTCTAAATCCATCCCTATTGTTGCAGATGGCAAAATTTCATTCATACACACACACACACATACACACACACATCTACGTACCGCATCTTTTGTAGCCGTTCATCTATGGATGGACATTTGGGCTGTGTCCATATCTTAGCTATTGTAAATAATGCTGCAATAAACATAAGGGTATGTATAATTTTTTGAATTAGGGTTTTTGTATTCTTTGGGTAAATATCTGGTAGTGGGATTACTAGATCATATGGTAATCCCATTTTTAATTTCTTAAAAATATTTATTTATTTATTTTAGAGAGAAGGCACATGCCGGAGAAAGTATGCGGTGGGATGGGGATTAGGGGTTGGGGGGAGCAGAAGAAAAGGGAGAGAAACTTTAGCAGACTCTGCACTGAGTGAGTAGGGAGTCCAATGTGGGGCTCCATCTTATGATCTTGAGATCACAACCTGAGCCTAAACCAAGAGTCTGAGGCTCAACCAACTGCGCCACTCAGGCGCCCCTATTTTTTAAAAAATATTTTATTTATTTATTTGTCATAGAGAGAGCATAAGCAGGGAGAGTGGCAGGCAGAGGCAGAGGGAGAAGCAGGTTCCCCGCTGAGCAAGGAGCCTGATGCAGTACTCTATCCCAGGACCCTGGAATCTTGACCTGAGCTGAAGGCAGCTGCTTAATGGACTGAGCCACCCAGGCATCCCAGGTGCCCCTGTTTTTAATTTTTTGAGGAACCTCCATACTGTTTTTCACACTGCCTGTACCAGTTTGCATTCCCACCAGTAGTGCAAGAGGGTTCCTTTTTCTCCACATCCTTGGCAACTCTGGTTTCTTGTGTTTTTGATTTTAGCCATTCTGACAGGTGGGAGTTGGTATCTCATTGTGGTTTAATTTGCATTTTCCTGATGATGAGTGATATTGAGCATCTTTTCATGTGTCTGTTGGTCATCTGTATGTCTTCTTTGGAGAATGTTATTGTCTTCTGCCCATTTTTAGTTGGATTATTTGGAGTTTTTTGGTGTTGAGTTGTATAAGCTCTTCCTTTTTTTAAAAAAAGATTTTATTTTATTTAAAAGAGCCACCTAGGTATCCCTGTATAAGCTGTCGTATATTTTGGATACTAACCTTTTATTGGGTATATCATTTGTAAATATCTTCTCCCATTCAATAGGCTTTTAGTTTTGTTGTTTCCTTTGCTGTTCAGAAACTTTATTTTGTTGAAGTCCCAGTAGTTTATTTTTTATTTTTATTTATGTATTTTTTTATCTTTTTTAAAAGATTTTATTTATTTATTTGACAGAGAGAGATCACAGGTAGGCAGAGAGGCAGGCAGAGAGAGTGAGAGGGAAGCAGGCTCCCCGCCAAGCAGAGAGCCCAATGTGGGACTCAATCCCAGGACCCTGAGATCATGACCTGAGCCGAAGGCAGTGGCTTAAACCACTGAGCCACCCAGGCGCCCCCCAATAGTTTATTTTTGCCTTTGTTTTCCTTGCCTCAGGAGACGTATCTAGAAAAATGGTTCTATGAATGATGTCAAAGAAGTTACTCCTGTGTTCTCTCTAAGAGTTTTTATGGTTTCAGTTCTCACATTTATATCTTTAATCCATTTGGAGTTTATTTTTGTGAATGGTGTAAGAAATTATTTTAATTTTGGGGCGCCTGGGAGGCTCAGTCGTTTTTGAATTTACTTTTATTGAGATATAGTTGATATGTAACACTGTATAAGTTTGAGGTATATAGCATATTGATTTGATACATTTCTATATTGCAATATGATTACCCCCATAGTGTTAGCTAACACCTCTGTTACATCATGTAATTATCATTATTGTGTGTGTGGTGAGAACAATTAAGATCCAGTCTGTTAGCAACTTTGAAATTTATAATACAGTATTACATATAATTACTGTGCATTATATACAGGATTTGTTCATCTAGTGGTTGCAAGTTTGTACCCTTAAACAACATTTGTCTATTTTTTAATTGTGTTGCTTGTCTTTTTGTTGTTGAATAATAGGAGTTCTTTATATATTATGAATATTAACTCTATCAAATGATTTCCAAATATTATAGACTGAATGTTTGGGTCCCCTTAAATTTCATGTTGAAATCATGACTTCCAAGGCGATGGTATTAGAAAGTGAGGCCTTTGGGAGTTGATTAGGTAATGAAAGTGAAGCTCTCATTAATGGGATAGCGCTCTTATGAAAGAGACCCCAGTGAAATCCCTTCCTCTTACCACTTTGTGAGGATACAATGAAAAGATGGCCATCTAGGAAATAGATTCCCACCAGTTACAGAATCTGCTGACACCATGATTTTAGACTTCCCGGACTCCAGAGCAGTAAGAAATAAATGTTTATTGTTTAAAAGACACCCAGTCCTTGTTGTATTGTTAGGTCACCATTGTTTTCTCCTATTCTCTAGGTTCCTTTCTTTTTTCTTTTCTTAACTATCTTCCTTTTTTTTTTAAGGATTTTATTTATTTATTTGACAGACAGATCACAAGTAGGCAGAGAGGCAGGCAGAGAGAGAGGGGAGGAAGCAGGCTCCCTGCTGAGCAGAGAGCCCAATGTGGGGCTCTATCCCAGGACCCTGGGATCATGACCTGAGCCAAAGGCAGAGGCTTTAACCCACTGAGCCACCTACGTACCCTCTTAACTGTCTTAATAATGTTCTTTGATGTACAAAAATTTTAAATTTTAAAATAAATTTTAAATTTATTTTGTTGTTGTTTTTGTTGTACATTCTTTTAGTGTCATATCTAAGAATCCATTGCCAAACCCAAGGCTATGAAGATTTACTCCTATTTTTCTTCTAAGAGCTTCATGGTTTTAGCTCTTATGTCATTGATTAATTTTTTTAAAAGATTTTATTTATTTAGTAGAGAGAGACAGCATGAGTGGGGTGGGGAGAGAAGCAGAGGGAGAGTGAGAAGCAGACTCCCCACTGAGCACGAAGCCCGATGTGGGACTTGATCCCTGGACTCTGGGATCATGACCTGAGCAGAAGGCAGACGCTTAGCCAACTGAGCCACCCAGGCACACCCGTCATTGATCCATTTTGAGTTAATTTTTATATATGGTGTGAGATAGAGATCCAACTTCATTCTTTTGCATGTGGAAATCCAGTTGTGCCAGTACCATTTGTTGAGGAGACTATTCTTTACTCATTGAATGGAATTGCCACTCTTAAAAAAAAAATCTGTTGGCCACAGATATATAGACTTATTTCTGAATTTCCAGTTAGGTTCTATTGGTCAGTCCTTGGACCTTTGCTTTTCTGTGTATACACCTACTCCTTTGGTGATCTCATCCATTTTTATGGCTTTAAAAGTAGCACATAGAGGTTAACAAGTTTCAAATTTATTTCCACCCCAAACGTCTTTTCTTGAAATCCTGTTGTGGGTAGCCAACTGTGTATTCAGCATCTCCACTTAAGATGTTTGATAGTTATCTCACACTTAATGTGTCCCTGAGCTGCTTTTATAGGCCTTTTCCTCCCATAGTCTTTCCCAACTCAGCAAATGTCTGTCATTCAAGTTGTTCAGGCCAAAAATTGAAGATATCCTTGTCCTTCTCTTTCTTTTTTCATTCTTACATCCACTCTGATAGCAAAAACTATTGACCCTAACTTCAGAATATATCTAGAGTTTGACGACTTCTTACCACCTCTGTGGGTACCACGTTAATTTAAAAGTCAGTTTTTTCTTGCTTGTAATTTTTCAGTAGCCTCTCTTTTCTCTCACATGGTCACTTTTACTGTAGTCACTTTTCAGTATAGTATCCAGGGCCACCTTTTTGAGCCCAAGTCATATTATGACATTTCTCTGCTTAAAACTTTCCAAAGCCTTTGCATATCATTTAGAATAAAAGTCACAGTCATTTGAAATATCCTATATAATCTGATCCCTACTTCTTACGACTGCATCTGCTCATCTGTCTTGCTCAACCTTACTGTGTTTTTAACTTTACACAGAAGTAAATGTTTAGAAATCAAATGTTTTATAAGAGGTTAGATTTGAGATACTTTATTCTGTATAATTTGACAGTGGCTACATATAGTTTGTAGATATATATATTGGAGAAATAAAAGAAGAGACAAATGAACATTTCTTGAGCCTCTAACATATCTACTAAGTGTCTTACTGCTTACTGTATAATCTCATTATCCTTTAAACGAATGACTCAGTATTATCATTTTTCCTTATTTTACAGATTAGTAAACTGAGTAAGTAGGAGACTGGGATTCAGGCTCAGGTCTCTATAACTCCAGAGGATTCATGTAATATATACAGTGGTAGCCTGAAGGTATAAAATACTTGGAATAATATTTTAGGCATCTGAAAAAATTATTGGCATTTTAATCATTTAGGAGTAAGTTTCTAGACTGAACTGTGTCTTGGTTGTGGTCTCTTATTTTGCAGTAAATGACAACAGGCTTTGGTTTTGTGTGTAACATTCAAATATTGGTGGATAATAAAGATTTTTTTTTTAAATTTATTTGACCGAGAGAGAGAAAGCACAAGCAGGGGGAGTGGCAGGCAGAGGGAGAGGGAGAACCAGGCTCCCTGCTGAGCAAGGAGCCCGATGTGGGGCTCGAACCCAGGACCCTGGGATCATGACCTGAGCTGAAGGCAGCCACTTCACTGACTGAGCCACTAGGGCGCCAAGATAATAAACATTTTCATTAAAGATTCAAAGCTTCAGTTTTGGAAAGGAGCATCAGTTAGATCAAGAATGATGATGACGTATTTAGTTGAGGATAAGTTTTTAAGGTTTACATCTGTTGTTAGTGATTAGAATCCCTAAGGGCCAGTCTAGTGTGAAGAGTAACCTTTAAATTTAGTTACAGCTCAAAGGGCCATATTGTGGTGACATGAAAGGCAAGATTAAAAACAGTCAAATGATAATGAGATGAACATTATTCATGTTACTTACTGAAACAAGTTTTTTTGTGTGAGAGATAACTTTTCTGGGATATTTATTTTTCTTTTGGCTAAACCATGTGTTAGTTTGATGAAATGCTATTAAGAATGTTAATCTAAAAATTTTGTTTAGCTTTTAGCACCAACTGTTATCCAGCTCTTCTGTAGGAATCATTGTTTTGTCCATTTTCTTAGGTTTATGAGAAATTCAGTTTTACTGATCCTTTTTGCTAAGTCCCAGACAACTGTTTTGTCTTAGATTTTTTTTTTTAAAGATTTTATTTATTTATTTGACAGAGAGAGATCACAAGTAGGCAGAGAGGCAGGCAGAGAGAGTGAGAGGGAAGCAGGCTCCCTGCTGAGCAGAGAGCCTGATGCGGGACTCGATCCCAGGACCCTGAGATCATGACCTGAGCCGAAGGCAGTGGCTTAAACCACTGAACCACCCAGGTGCCCAACAGTTGTCTTAGATTTATACTAAACTCAAATGTGTACACTAAGCAGCTAATAGGTTTTATATTAATGAAATGATATAGATTAATGGAAATAGGTTAAATTCATTATCTGAAAATAGATTAAATTCTAGTTATTTGCAGTTAAGAACTAGTGTGTTGAGGCATGGTTTTTGGAAGCCTATCTCTTGGATAGGTAGGCTAGGTTATTCTAAAACTGCAGGGATTGCTATTGCTCATACTGTATGTCCACTGAAGACTTGCAGGGGTATTCTCATCGTTCAGGAATCTGGGTTAATGGATTGCCACCATCTTGAAAGTTGATGGCTGCAGTGCCAGAGGTAAAATAAAGTATAAAAAGATCTTTCATGGCAGTTACATACTTTATCACATCACTTCCACTTAAAACCCACTATTTAGTCTCTCCTAACCTCTAGGAACTGTGATTTTTCTAAGTATCTAGAAAAGGAATTTGGGGAACAGGACCAATGATGACTGTGGGAAATAATAAGATAAACATTTTTTGACTTTGCTTTATATATTAGATGTGTTTTCAGATTTTGACCTTATTTCTTTTAAAAGTCTTTCTGTTATTTATTGATTTATTTAATTTTTAACGATTTTATTTCTTTATTTGACAGAGAGAGAGAGAGAGAGAGATCACAAGTAGGCAGAGAGGCAGGCAGAGAGGGAGGGGGAAGCAGCCTCCCCACTGAGCAGAGAGCCGGATGTAGGACTTGATCCCAGGACTCTGAGACCATGACCTGAGCCGAAGGCAGAGGCTTAACCCACTGAGCCACCCTGGCACCCCACTTTCTGTTTTTTAGAATCCCAAAGTTGTAATAGAAGGTCATTGTAAAAATGATTTTATATGAAAATGAAGTAGAGAAAATAAAAAAGTCCATTCTGTCTTTACTTTTTCTCTAATTCTGTTCCCTGGATACAACAGGTGTTAATAGTTTGGTTGATAATATTTCATACTTTTTTGTATGCACTGTAAATAAGCACCTGTGTAATTAGAGTTTGTTTTTTAAGTAGTTAGAATCATATATATCATGTACAAATTTTTGTTATTAATCATGTAGGATAGTTCTAGAAGCAAGATCATTTGGTCAAAGTTTGCACATTAAAAATTTTGGTATGAACTTTTAAATCCCCTCCCCCCAAAAGATTGTATCACTTTCCATTTCCACCACTACTGTATCAGAATTTTCATTTTCTGTCCTCCTTTTTAAAAAATATATTTTCTTTTTTTAAGATTTTATCTTTAAGTAACCTCTGCACCCTGCGTGGGTCTTGAACCGTAATGGTCCACCAGTCGGACCAGCCAGGTGCCTCCAAAATTTTTCCTTTTTTTTTTTTTTTTAAGATTTTATTTATTTATTTGACAGACAGATATCACAAGTAGGCAGAGAGGCAGGCAGAGACAGAGAGGGGGGAAGCAGGCTGCCCACTGAGCAGAGAGCCCAATGTAGGGCTCGATCCCAGGACCCTGGAATCATGACCTGAGCCGAAGGCAGAGGCTTTAACCCACTGAGCCACCCAGGTGCCCCAAATTTTTATTTTCTTATTCCTCTTCCAAATGCTGTATAGTATCTTTTCAGAGGCTTTAACCCACTGAGCCACCCAGGTGCCCCAATTTTTATTTTCTTATTCCTCTTCCAAATGCTGTATAATATCTTTTCAGTTTTTGTCAAAGCAAAAGCATTGTATTGTGTTTCAGTTTGCAGTGCTTTATTTGTTCATGAAGCTGAGCTGCTTTTCATGGTTATTGGCTAGTTATATTTTTCTGAATTACCTGTTTATGTATCAGATTAATTTGTTAATGGTTTGTTTTTCTTATGTATTTGAAGATGTTATTTATACATATGATTTTATATTACTAGAATTGTTTCTTTTTTCCTGTATAACATCTGGATTTTGTGTTATCTTAGAAAAGCTTTTACCATATTCACAATTAACAAAAATTCTTCTAGTAGGTAGGTCTTTAGGGTTTTTTTCCCCCCCTGTGTTTAGCTAATTTAGTCCACCTGGAACTATTCTTGGTGTTGTACATATATTAACTCATAAGAATGGTATGAGGTAGATATTGTTATTGTCTTCATTTGCAGATGAGGACTTTTAGACCCAGAGAAATTAAGAAACTTGGTTAAGGTAGCATAGCTAATAGAGCTGGAATGTAGAGATAGACAGCCTGTGCTCTTAATGGTTGTGCTCAATTACTTAGTATATAGCCAAATTGTCTTTTAATCACTGAATTCCATCTGAATTCACTGAATTGTCTTTTTTAAGAGATCTATTTAGGGGTGGCTGGTGGTTCAGTTGTTAATCTTCTGCCTTTGACTCAGGTCATGATCCCAGGGTTCTGGGTTCAAGCCCCAGATTGGGCTCCCTGCTCAGCAGGAAGCCTGCTTCTCCCTCTCCCACTCCCCCCTGCTTGTGTTCTCTTTCTTACTGTCTCTCTGTCAAATAAATAAATAAAGTTTTTTAAAAAGATCTATTTATTTATTTTAGGGACTGAGAGAGAGCCTGCCTATGCATGTGTACGTGTGAGGGAGGGGCAGAGGGAGAGAATCTTCAAACAGACTCCCTGCTGAGCATGGAGAGCCACACATGGGGCTTGATCTCACCACCCTTGGGATCATCACCTGAACTGAAACCAAGAGTTGGATGCTT
The DNA here is from genome assembly GCF_922984935.1 of Meles meles. Lineage (NCBI taxonomy): Eukaryota > Metazoa > Chordata > Mammalia > Carnivora > Mustelidae > Meles > Meles meles. The sequence goes on from NC_060074.1 coordinate 14,280,305, forward strand.
AGCTGACTGAACCACCTAAGCACCCCTCACTGAATTATCTTTTAATGACCAAATTGTCTTTTAATCACTGAATTTCACTGAAAAGCGTCATTTGGGACAGTTAATTTGAAATACATACAATCTACTTCTGCTAAATAGATTTTTTGCTTGTCATGGTAAATAGGTGATTAATATCAATTGCTTAAATGCCTGAGCATGGGAACCCAGACATTTTTTTAAGCTCTCAGTTAGAGCCTTACCTATTATTTTAATTTAAAAATTTCTAAGAGTCTTGGTTGTTTGGTTTTCTAGCTTATAAAAATTGGAGTATCAAATAAATAGATGACTAATATGAATGGCTTAAAATGCTTGTGCATACAGATTCATTTAATGTATGTAGAACAGCTTTGAGTTAGAACCTATTCTCTGCATGGGACACCTGGGTGGCTGAGTCAGTTTAGTGTCTGCCTTTGGTTCAGGTCATTGTCCCAGGGTCCTGGGATCAAGTCCCGTTGGGCTCCTTGCTCAGCAGGTACCTGGGTGGCTAAGTCCTGCTTCTGCCTTTGCCTCTGTCTTCTGCTCCTCCTACCCTGCTTGTGCTCCCTCTCTCTGACAAATAAATAAATGAAATCTTAAAAAAAAAAACCAAAACACCTATTCTCTGCAATAGGTGTATGGAAATACATAGCATTGTCTGGAATGCTTTTGTCATCCTAGTTGTCCATTATTGTGGTCATGTTTCACAGGGTGTGTACAGAGGTAGGAAAGAATAGTGGTAGCAAAAGGTAAAGGAGCAGAATTGGGGGAAGTCTCAGGGAGGAGGGAGTAAAAGCTTACTTTTACTTAAGTAAAAATTTATTTTATTTCCTCTTCTATTATATCTCATTCTCCATGCAAACTGTCTCAGCTTGGTCTGGCCTTGTTACCTTTGCCTTTCTTTGATCTTTGTACTGGTGTGGGCTCCAGAGAAGCTTATCATTCTTTGATTGTGTAATCTCCTGTAGGGTTTGTGAATTCAGTTTTTATTTTTTATTTTTATTTTTTAATTATTTATTTATTAATTTTTTAAAAAAGATTTTATTGATTTATTTGAGAGAGATCACAAGTAGGCAGAGAGAGATGGGGAGACGGGCTCCCCACCGAGCAAAGAGCCCGATGCGGGGCTCGATTCCAGGACCTTGGGATCATGACCCAAGCCGAAGGCAGAGGCTTTAACCCACTAAGCCACCCAGGCACCCTGTGAATTCAGTTTTTTTTTTTTTTTAATTTCTTTTCAGCATAACAGAATTCATTGTTTTTGCACCACACCCAGTGCTCCATGCAATTCGTGCCCTCCTTAATACCCACCACCTGGCTCCCCCAACCTCCCCCCCCAGCCCACCCCTTCAAAACCCTCAGATTGTTTTTCAGAGTCCATAGTCTCTCATGGTTCACCTCCCCTTCCAATTTCCCTCAGTTTTTAAACAGTAGCTTTGATATTGTAAAGTTTGGGAGCTATTACTTAAAGCAAAGAATTAGATTTGAAAAGAGAACTCTGAATAATCAATAAATGATAATATCAGAGGTAGGTTAATACGTTAGGAGTACTAAAATTACTGTAGGTTGCACTTATCATACTGTTGCTTAGGTGAGCTGATTCCTGAAATCTTTTGAGCCCATTTTATTTAGGTCACTAATTAGAAAATATGTTGTTTGAAAGGTGCATCTAGTTAAGGTGTTTGGAGAGAGATTCCTGTGAGATTCAACTGAGTGTGGCCTCAGTAATTACCTTGAGAATTGTGTTGGAGAAGCAGAGAATTTCTGCAGCTAATGAATTATTATTTAAAGATACCGGTTGTATAAAAGATGGTCCAAAAAATATGTCACATTAGTAAAGTAATACTTAAATACAGAGAACTGTATTAGATGCTACTGAGAATAACAGAGAAAGAGAAATAGCTCTTGTTTTATAATTGTTGTTATTAATAACAACAGCTGTTGTTTAAGAATTAAGATCTCTCTTTATGAATATCTACAGTGTGTCCAGTGCAGTGATTTTACAGATATTTTTCTTTAATCAAAATAGCTGCAGGGCACCTGGGTGGCTAAGTCCGTTGAGTGTCTGCCTTCGGCCCAGGTCATGATCTTGGGGTCCTGGGATTTAGCCCTGCATTGGGCTCTCTGCTCAGTAGGGGGGCTGCTTCTCCCTCTCCGCCCCACCCCCATGCTCACTCGCTCGCTCTCTCTCAAATAAATAAATCTAAAAAAAAAAAAGTTTAAAAAATAGCTGAAAGGTAGGTATTTTTCCTATTTTAAAATCAGGGAAACAGACTAACAGAGGTTATGTCATTATATAGTATATGGTATATACTTATAATTTATAGATAACTTATTGAATTATTTGGTGCCTCTTTTGATAGGCATTATGCTAAGTTTATTTCATATGATTCTGATATCAGCTTTGTGATATGGGTATGAATTTTTCATAGATAAGGAAACTGAGGTGCACAGAATTTAAATAAATCACCTAAAACCATACATATAGAATGTGGCAGAACTGGAAATCAGGCCAAGGACTTGGTTTCTGAAAGTCTTTGCTCTTAGCTGTATTTTCTCTCAAGATGTTTTTATGCTGTAAAAGAAAATCAGGCACATTGAGGTGCCTTTCAACTTTGAAATTCCATAAATTGTTCCCCATAAAGTAATAAAGTTAGGAAAAATCAACATCTTCACTCAGTTGTATAAGAATATTTGATTTATTAGCAGAGAGACTATTACAGCTTGATCTGTTAATTCTGTTTCTGAGTTAACATATATTCACTGAATATGTATATCTTAACTGTTTTAAGGGTCTAGAATACTATGAATTATGGTCCGAATAGTTGACATACTTACTACCCTGTTATAGGACAGGAGCACACCATGGTATATGCTCAACTGCTGATCGGGTTAAAAAGTCTAATTTGAAATAACATACACAGAATGCATGCAGGCAGTGATTTTTTTTTTTTTTTTAGATTTTTATTTATTTGTCAGAGAGCAAGCGAGCACGTGCATAAGCAGGGAGAGAGGCAGACAGAGGGAGAAGCAGGCTCCCTGCCGAGCAAGGAGCCTGATGGTGGGACTCAATCTCAGGATTCTGAGCCAAAGGTAGCCACTTAAACCGACTGAGCCACCCAGCTGTCCCTAGGCAGTGATTTTTAAAAAGATGCTAATAATCTGGCCAGTGGATAAGTCATTGTGACTAGACAGGGGTGTAATAGAGTTCACAATTCCTGGGGTTGGGCTAAGGGAATTGTTCTAATTATGGACTGTTCCCTAGAAGAGCAGCCAGCTGACCAAGGCATAGTGACCAATGTGTGGTAAATACAGGTGTGAGCCAACCCTAAGCAGCGGGGACAGAGGCTGAGAGGCCTAGTCAAGTGGGCTAGATTGTACAAAAGAAGAGGAGGGGAAAATTTAGCAGCCTGAATAATCCTTTGTCATTCCTATGGCCGTTGAGTTTTAGATCTGATTGACAATCATCCACTGAGTACGTGGTTGAGCTGGGTATGAAGGCTGAAATTATTTGGTGATGAAGGCTGAAGTTATTTGGTGTGTATTTATCGGGCTTTATTGAAGGTTGGTTCAGCTGCTGTACTCAGCTCTGAAGACTTGAGAGATCTGGCTCATGGTATCATCCTTCATGGGGAAAGAGTTGTGAGGGGAGTATGACTAGGAGGCCGCAATAAAGTAGCAGTCCAGAATGAGATATGCATGTAAGAGCTCACTGATAACTATTTAGGGTTGCATTTACAGCTACATTTGTACCACGACATTTATTCTTGACAGTTGGGAGTTTTGGGGCTATCTAGTCACATCTATTTGATTTGACTACAGAATTAAATCAGATAAGAGGAAACACTGTAACTAAAAAGCAAGTAATAAAAGCAAGCAGGGAGGGGCGCCTGGGTGGCTCAGTGGGTTAAAGCCTCTGCCTTCGGCTCAGGTCATGATCCCAGGGTCCTGGGATCAAGCCCCGCATGGCTCTCTGCTCCGCGGGGAGCCTGCTTCCTCCTCTCTGCCTGCCTCTCTGCCTAGTTGTGATTTCTCTCTGTCAAATAAATAAAATATTAAAAAAAAAAAAAAGCAAGCAGGGAATGTCAAAAAGAGATGCAGGAAAAGAAACCCTATTTTAATTATTAGGTAATACATATATTAAATGGTTCATCATAGATACTTTCTGCTTGAATTTTGAGGGTTTTTCAAATGTCACAACAATGTATTTCCTTGATGTGAGTGCTTATAGTTTTCTTTAGCAAGAAACTTTTTAATGATATCTTACATCTAGTATACTAAGGTTGGGAGCAAGGTCACTAAGTAACTTATCCCCTGAAAGAACACTATGTTTCAGGATTTTTAGTCCCATGTTTAAGGGTTTTTAAAATCTATAATCTCATTTAAACACATTGCAGTAGTAAGAGAAAATGAGTCTTTGGTTTCAGTGTTTTATGACTACATTTCTTTTCTTTTTTTTTTTTTTTAGATTTTATTTATTTATTTGAGAGAGAGCAAAAATGGGGTGAGGGGCAGAGGGAGAACCAGGCTCTCCGCTTAGCAGGGAGCCCAATGAGGAGCTTGATCCCAGGACCCTGGGATCATGACCCGAGCCAAAGGCAGATGCTTAAGCATCTGAGCCACCCAGACACCTCTATGACTACATTTCTATGGAGAAAAGTAAAGATAATTTAAATTGAAAATGCTTTTCATATTGTCATCTTTTTTTTTTTTTTTAAGATTTAATTTATTTGACAGAGAGAGAGAGATCACAAGTAGAGTGGCAGACAGAGGGAGAGGGAGAAGCAGTCTCCTCGCTGAGCAGGGAGCCTGATCTGGGACTCAATCCCAGGACCCTGGGATCATGACATGAGCCAAAGGCAGTCACTTAACTAACTGAGCCACCCAGGTGCCCCATATTGTCATCTTTAGAGATTTTTCTTTTGCAATGTTTTTTGGGGAAATTTCTCATTCTTTTCTAATTACATATAAAAAAATGGGTATTAAAAAAGGGCTGTATGTGAAACAAATTATATGCTGTAATGCACCTAATGTTGCCATGTACAATTAATGAAGGAGACAAGGAGTCCATTTAGCCATCCCGGGGAAACAACTCGTTCTAGTGCTTTTCTGTACGGAAGTAATTGAAGTAAGTGTGAAGACATTATAGGTTTAAGGACAAGAAGGTAAGTTTGTAACACCCATGAAATGAATTAAGATAAAACACTCACCTGTTGATTTTTAAAATATTCTTTTCTATGTTCTCTAGTATTCGAACAGTTTAATATGAAATACTGAGTAGTTGAAAGACTTACATTCTGTAATCTAGCTTTTACATATTGTATTTATGAAGATTAGGTTAAAAGAATGTTATAGTGTCTTTTTTTTTAAGGATTTTATTTATTTATTTATTTTTTTTTTTTTAAAGATTTTATTTATTTATTTGACAGAGAGAGATCACAAGTAGGCAGAGAGGCAGGCAGAGAGAGTGAGAGGGAAGCAGGTTCCCTGCCAAGCAGAGAGCCCAATGCGGGACTCGATCCCAGGACCCTGAGATAATGACCTGAGCCGAAGGCAGCGGCTTAAACCACTGAGCCACCCAGGGGCCCCGATTTTATTTATTTATTTATTTATTTATTTATTTTTATTTATTTTTTTTTAAAAAGATTTTATTTATTTGACAGAGATCACAAGTAGGCAGAGAGGCAGGCAGAGAGAGAGAGAGAGGAGGAAGCAGGCTTCTTGCCAAGCAGAGAGCCTGACGCGGGGCTCGATCCCAGGACCCCAGGATCATGACCTGAGCGAAAGGCAGAGGCTTTAACCCACTGAGCCACCCAGGCGCCCCGATTTTATTTATTTTTTAACAGAGAGAGACAGCAAGAGAGGGAAACAAGCAGGAGGAATGGGAGAGGGAGAAGCAGGCTTCCTGCTGAGTGGGGATCCTGATGCAGGCCTCGATCCCAGAACCCTGCGATCATGACCTGAGCCAAAGGTAGACTCTTAACGACTGAGTCACCCAGGCGCCCCAAAAGAATGTCATAATGCCTTATAGCTATGAACAGGGTGTTTGGATCACTGTCTCAGATGGCATTTACATACTTGTTGAGAAGACAGATCATAAATAAGTAGTAAATACATAAATATTTGCACAAGATAATTAGAGATTATGATCTATGCCACAGGGCTATATTAGAGGGTAAATTGGGAAGGCCATTTCAATTAAGGGGTCAATGAGGGCTTCCTTACAAAGTGATGTTTGAAGAATTAAAATGAGTATGATAGGTGAATAATTGCAGGAAGAGCATTCCAGGTAGCGGAACAGAAAGTACAAAGGCTGGGAGGTGGGAAAGAGGTTGGTATTTTCTAAGATTAGAAAGGAGACTAGTGTGGCTGAAATGTAGTGAGCTAGGGAGAGAAACACATGACTAAAGTTTAGATAGGTGGGCAGAAACCAAATTATGTGAGGCCTTTAAGGCCACGGTATAAAGATGAAGAGTTTGAATTTTATTCTGAGATAATGGGAAATGCTATTAAGAGATTTTAAGCAAGGTAATTTTTTTTTGAATAATTTAAAAAATTTTTTATTAACATATAATGTATTATTAGCCCCAGGGATACAGGTCTGTGAATCACCAGGTTTACACACTTCACAGCACTCACCATTAGCAGATACCCTCCCCAATGTCCATAACCCCACCACCTTCTCCCTGTTCCCCTCCCCCCGGCAACCCTCAGTTGTTTTGTGAGATTAAGAGTCTCTTATGGTTTGTCTCCCTCCTGATCCCATCTTGTTTCATTTATTCTTTTCCTACCCCCCAAACCCCCATTGTTGCATCTCCGCTTCCTCATATCAGGGAGATCATATGATAATTGTCTTTCTCTGATTGACTTATTTCGCTAAGCGTAATATATTACTCTAGTTCCATCCACATCTTTGCAAATGGCAAGATTTTATTTCTTTTGATGGCAAGCAGGGTAATTTCATGATCTAATTTTCATTTTTCAAAGATCAATTTCAGTTGTAGATAGAAAAGGATAAGAGAGGAGCTATAGGGGAAACAGGAAATTGGTTAGGCAGTTGTAGTCAAGAAGGCCAAGGGTGGTGGCAGGTTGGATTTTGCCCTCTAGTATTGTCAAGTAACACAGTTTTATCATTACACAACTGCTTGTATAATATATTTTGTTTTAGATATCAAGGATTATTTCTTGGATATAGAATGTATAGTTCAGTTAGTTTTAAAAACTGTTTCCCTCAAATGTTTATTTGAGAGATCTACATTATATAAAGTTTTCAGTAAGTACTCTACAAATATGTGTTAGTGTTATCTGTACATTTTAATTTATTCTAAGAATGTAAACATGGAAAGTATTAAAGAATAAGGATAGAGTCCATCCCCTTGGATTCCTTTTATGATACAGAGAATACAGACTACAAGGATAATTCTTACTCATATGGTCCTTTGTAGATGAGGACTTTCCTGTTTGTCCTGTTCTTAAAAGGCTTATTATTGCAATGCTTAAAGACTTGGGTCATGTCTCATTTGTATTCTTATTTAAAGTACAGGTGATCTTTTTTCCCATGTAAGCAGTGTTCAGTGTATCACTTTGAGATTTTTGTTGTTTTTTGTTGATAGTTCTCTTTTCCCTCCATATCACAGAGAAGTCCTCCTTTATTTATCCCCAGTAGTTTTTTGCCTGTTCAACTTTTTCTCATCCTTAGTTATTTTCAAATAATATTGGAGGCTGCTAGTTTTCGTACTTGGGCTTCAGAATAAAGTCGGTATCACTGTAGACTCTAATGTAAGCTCTACACTCAATGTGGTGATATAGAATAAAGTTGGCATGACTGCAGTCTTTAATGTAAGCTCTGCAGCCAATGTGGGTGTTGAATTTATGACCCTAAGATTAAGAATGTGTGCTCTACTGATTTAGTTAGCTGGTGTCCCCCTCCCCCAATCTTCTAATTAGACCTGGAATTATGGAATTAATTAGATTTCCAATTATGAGCAATAACAGTTTCACCATGAAGGTATCTTTTCTTTTTTTTTTTTTTTTTAGATTTTATTTATTTAGAGACGCCTGGGTGGCTCAGTCGGTTAAGCGGTTGCCTTTGGCTCAGGTCATAATCCCAGGGTCCTGGGATCGAGTCCCACATCGGGCTCCTTGCTTGGTGGGGAGCCCGCTTCTCTCTGTCCCTCTGCCTGCCATTCTGCCTGCTTGTGCTCTCTTTCTGTCAAATAAATAAATAAATAAAATCTTAAAAAAATTTTATTTTTTTATTTGAGATAGATAGCAAGCATAGTTGGGAGAGAGAGGCAGAGGGAGAGAGAGAAGCAGACTCCCTACTGAGCAGGGAGCCCAATGCGGAGCTTGATCCCAGGACCCTGGGATCATGACCTGAGCTGAAGGCAGACACTTAACTGACTGAGCCACTCCAGCGCCCCACCAGTGAAGGTGTCTTATAGTAGAGTGATAGCTCCATAAGGGATTGGAATAATTGGGGTTAGAATTAGGGTAGAATTTTTTTTTTAATATTTTATTTATTTGACAGAGAGAAATCACAAGTAGGCAGAGAGGCAGGCAGAGAGAGAGGAGGAAGCAGGCTCCCTGTGGAGCAGAGAGCCCGATGCGGGGCTCGATCCCAGGACCCTGGGATCATGACCTGAGCTGAAGGCAGAGGATTTAACCCACTGAGCCACCCAGGTGCCCCAGAATTAGGGTAGAATTTAAATGAAGTAAAGATTTTATGTCCATGAGTAGGTGAAATATCATTTGTTTTAAAAAATACTTTATTGTTTTTAAAAAATATTTTATTTATTTATTTTTAAAGATTTTATTTATTCATTTAAGAGAGAGAGAGACAGAGCACAAGCAGGGGGAGAGACAGAGGCAGAGGGAGAAGCAGACTCCCTGCTCAGCTGGGAGCCCAACATGGGGCTTGATCCCAGGACCTGGAGATCATGACCTGAGCTGAAGGCAGATGCTCAACCATCTGAGCCACCCAGGTGCCCCAAGATTTTATTTATTTGAGAGAGAGCATGCGTGAAAGAGAGAGCGAGCAGGAGCAGAGACAGAGGGAGAGGGAGAAGCAGACTCCCTGCTGAGCAGGGAGACTGATGCAGGGCTTGATCCCAAGCCCCAAGTTCATGACTTGAGTCAAATGCAGACGTTTAACTGGCTGAGCCACCCAGGTGCCCCACAGTTTACTATTTTAATCTGTAGATACTTAAATATTTAAAGCTATGTAGTATTTTTTTTTAAAGAATTTATTTATTTATTTGACAGACAGAGATCACAAGTAGACAGGAAGACTGGCAGAGAGAGAGAAGCAGGCTTCCTGCTGAGCAGAGAGCCTGATTCGGGCCTCGATCTCAGGACCCTGAAATCGTGACCTGGGCCGAAGGCAGAGGCTTAACCCACTGAGCCACCCGGACGCCCCTGGAAGCTATGTAGTATTAATGGCTCTGTTTTCTTCTATTATTTAAAATTTAAAAACTAGCACATATACAGAGAGTATACATTTAGAGAAAGGTTTTCCATCAGTTTTTCTTTTTAGTCTCAGAGAAGAAGCTTTTCTACTCTGCAGTTTCCCAATATGTTAAATTTCTTAATTGTTTTCTCCTTGGGAAGTTTTCTTATCTTTTAAAAAATTATCTTGAATTGGGGTGCCTAGCTGGCTTAGTCAGTAGAGCATGTGACTCTTGATCTCAGGATTGTGGTTCAGGCTCCATGTTGGGTGTAGAGATTACTTAAAAATAAAATCTTTAAACAAATTATCTTGAATTAAGGGAATTATTTATCAATTAGTACTTTTTTGGGGGGGGAACAGCATCATTATTCATTTCTCAGGACTTTAATTTTGAAAAGTAAGAATTATTTTACATATTAAATGTTACAGACTCATAAAGAGGACAAGTCCAAACAAATTGGAGATTAACTTTAAAGCACCAAATTCTATCCATATTTGACTTTTTAAGGTTTATGGTTAATTGTATAAACCCTAAGCACATAACATGATGATTTTTCACAGAGTTTTCACAGAGGAATTTTCACAGTGTAATAATGTACGTATATCCAGCACCCTGTACATTAGCTTTAGGAACCCTATTGTACCTTTTTTTGTGTCACCATCTTGACTTATACCATAGCTTAATATTGAATAGAGGTGGAAAATTAATTCTTTTTTTTTTTTTTTTTTTTTGTACTCTGTACTCTGAACATGGTGCTCGAATTCAAGACCCTGAGATCAAAAGTCACCTGCTCTTCCATCTGAGCCAGCCAGGTGCCCTACAAATTTGTCTTAATACGGAAAAGCCCTTACCTCTCCTCCTTAATTTTAGGATAATATTTTAAAATAAGATTTATTCGTGTATTTATTTTAGAGTGAGAACGAGAGGGAACATGCACACATGCACTGGGAGGGGGAAGGAAAGGGCCTGAGGGAAGGGGAGGGAAATCCTCAAACAGAGTCTCCACTGAGTGAAGATCCTGACACAGGGCTTGATCCCAGGACCCTGACATCATGACCTGAGCTGAAATCAAAAGTTGGTTACTTAAATGATGGAATCATGCAGGTGCCCCTTGGGATAATTTTGATTAGCTATCCAACTTTGTTTTTCCTTGTAACTTCTCTTTCTTTATTTTTCTCTTAGTCCTGCAATGACTGTGGTTATTATTGTGCCTATTTAAGGCTGAGATATTACTTAGCCTTCTTCTTGGGAATGAGGGACATAAATTCCAATTGTGCGGAAGTTTTACCAAATGGAAACTAAAAGGGCAGAATCAACTTTGAAGGTATGAAGCAAAACTTGAAGGTTAGTAGGTAATATCAAAACCGAGTAGGTAGAGGGGAAAAAGCCCATTTCTTGAATTTCTCATACATTCAGCATTCCTAGAGATCCATGTTTGGGAGACTCTAGAGGCAAATGCAGGAGTAAGAGTAAGAAGACACAAGTAGGCATTTGTTACTTTAACAATGGCAGCACTTGCACATTTTCATCAGGTGTAAAACTGATCAGTTTTTGCCAGTGAATTAGCTTATATTTTCTGTTAAAATTTTTTGCTTTAGTCAGATGACTTTTTCTTAATTCTGTTTTAAAAAGACCTAAGATTCCAAGGTGCAATAATTATTTCCAGTCTCAAAATTATATCTTATCATGACTATGTCACTCAATTAACTCACTCCATACCTATAGTGCTCACTCAAACAACTTTTGGATTTCAGTCAAGCAGGGTTCATTGAAGTATTCTCAAAAAACCATAGAGTGTTATTGATATTTCTCTGTAGAAACATCATTATATATAAACATTTGGCTTATATATATTTTTAAAGTTTATTTGTTTAAGCAATTGATACACCTAACATAGGGCTTGAACAACCCTGAGATTAAGAGGCCCGTGCTCTACCTATTGAGCCAGCCAGGTGCCCCCATATTTGGTATATTTTATATGAAAGTTGGTTTATAGTAAGTTATCAAAAGCTTGAAATGTTTTATTATTTTTCAAAACCCATAGAATAAAACTTATTGAAGTTTTGACAGAGTAACTGGTACCGGACTGTTTCCCCAGCTGTAACAGCTATAAAACTGGGGGGAACTATGTGAGGCAACAGTTTATTTATTTTTTATTTTTTTTTAAAGTCATTTTTTTCTTTTTTAAGATTTTGTTTATTTTTTTGACAGAGATCACAAGTAGGCAGAGAGGCAGGCAGAGAGAGAGGGGGAAACAGGCTCCCTGCTGAGCAGAGAGCTGATGTGGGACTCCATCCCAGAACCCCGAGGTCATGACCTGAGCCAAAGGCAGAGGCTTAACCCACTGAACCACCCAGGCGCTCGGAGGTGACAGTTTATAGGCCCTGGAAGACACCTGTGATTTTTTTTTTTTTTTAAAGATTTTATTTATTTATTTGACAGATCACAAGTAGACAGAGAGGCAGGCAGAGAGAGAGGAGGAAGCAGGCTCCCTGCGGAGCAGAGAGCCTGATGCGGGGCTCGATCCCAGGACCCTGAGATCATGACCTGAGCCGAAGGCAGCGGCTTAATCCACTGAGCCACCCAGGCGCCCCCACCTGTGATTTTTTTAAAAGTAGGGACTCTCATGAGGTGATGCTGATGACCAGCACAGCCTGTCTCTACCTTCAGTGATTTCTCAATTATCACAGTGTAAAAAGCTTGGAGTATTTTATAAAGGACTGAAATGCTTGTCAAGTTGAGAAGATTTCCTATAAATTACTATTTTTCACTATCAGCCAGAGATGTTGAATTATTGCTATGTCTGTATCAGATCAAGACATCTGCATAATATGCATAAAGGTTTGAAGAGTAATTGGTGCATCAAACCCATTTTTTTCATAGACATTTTCACTGTGGTATATATTCTTTTCAATTGTTTATTCTTCTTTTGGTCACCTTGAATCAGTGTATCTTTCTATTCCCTTCCCCCTGTTATCTTACCAACAGAATCATAACCAGGTCTCCCCATCCTTAAAAACATAGAAATAAGGAAATGAAACAGACAAACACCAGACACATACACATATTGACTGTGTTGCTCCTTGTTTTATGGTTATTTTCACTGCTAGATTTCTTAACCCTTTGCAGTTAACTCCTATAATTTTATTAAGACAGCATTTCTAGAAGTTATAAAGTTTAATAGCCTTTGTCCAGTCTCATTTGAAACTTTCTTTTTGAACCCATTTGTGTTACAATAATAGTATTCATATTGAAAGATGAATTTTTAAAAAAATTTTTTAAAAAGATTTTTATTTATTTATTAGACAGATCACAAGTGGCAGAGAGGCACACAGAGAGAGAGAGAGAGGGAGGAAGGGAAGCAGGCTTCCCGCCGAGCAGAGAGCCCGATGTGGGGCTCGATCCCAGGACCCTGGGATCATGACCTGAGCCGAAGGCAGAGGCTTTAACCCACTGAGCCACCCAGGTGCCCCAATATTGAAAGATCAATATAATTTTAATCCTCTACAAACATATATTCTTACAAATAACCTTGGTATATAATATTTGTAACTAAGATGGAAGACAGTTAAAATGATATAAAGTAAATCTTTATATCTTATATAAAGGTCAGTCTTTATATTTTAAATTTATTGTTACCAGAGTAATATAAGAGAAAATAACCATCACTTAAAACAAATACTTAAATTTAAAAGAAGATTTTTGGTGAATATATCTTTTTTTCTTTTAAAGATTTTATTTATTTATTTCACAGAGAGAGAGAGATCACAAGCAGGCAGGCAGAGAGAGAGGAGGAAGCAGGCTCCCTGCTGAGCAGAGAGCCCGATGCCGGGCCCAATTCCAGGACCCTGGGATCATGACCTGAGCTGAAGGCAGAGGCTTGACCCACTGAGCCACCCAGGTGCCCCTCATGTTTAAAATAAACATATATATGTTTGAATTTTAAGTTTCTTTGTAATAGATGTATATTTTATTTTTTTTTTAAATTTCATTTTTTTTTTCAGTTTTCAAGATCAGATGTAGATTTTAAATTTAATAACCAACTTTATACTACCTTAGCTAGATTAGTGTAAGAAGTTTGAAATATTGAGCCATGCCATTGATTTGATTCTCACTTTCTCCTTTCCTTTTTTTAGGCTTTTCTAGTTATTTTAATTAAAATTAACCTGTCCAAAGGGAAAAAGCCCTTTTCCTCTCTATATATTATAAGTTAGTGTTACATATTAGATATGAAAAATAACACATTAGCTGTCATTTTTTGAGTAATATGTGTGAGATATTGTAACAGTTTTGTTATTATTTTTTTAAAGATTCATGTATTTATTCTAGAGAGTGAAAGCATGCAGGGAGGGGACGAGGCAGAGGAAGAGGGAGAGAGGAAAAGAGAAACTTTAGCAGACTCCTTGCTGAGCTTGGAGCCCTATGCAGGGCTGGATCCCATGACCCTGAGATCATGACCTGAGTGGAAACCAAGAGTCAGATGCTTAACTGATTGCACCAGCTCAGGGGTGCCCCAATTTTGTTATTTACAAAAAATCTTTTCAATCTCTATGAAGTATAGAATCTTATTTAAGAAACCCCAGCCTTAGAAAAATTAGGTAACTCTCCATGGTAATTTAGCTAGTGATAATGCTAGGGTTTGAATTCAGATAGTCTGGTTTCTGAGCTCACCCTCTCATTGACAGTATGTAACTTTTCTTCTTTGTATGCTCTTTTAAAGGGTCTAGGAGTCTAAGTTGAGAGGAACTAATATTTGGCTTTGATGGGTCAGTAGTACTGTCTTATGCTCAAGACCTGCCAATAATAATATTCTCTTTCTTGTAAGATACCTTTGAAGAATAGAAAATAAATGAGTTGCGTCTGTTTTCTAGAGAATAGCAAAGGTCATATAAAAAATCTTTTTTTTTTTTAAAGATTTTATTCATTTATTTGACAGAGAGAGATCACAAGTAGACAGAGAGGCAGGCAGAGAGAGAGAGAGAGAAGCAGGCGCCCCGCTGAGCAGAAAGCCCGATGTGGGACTAGATCCCAGGACCCTGAGATCATGACCCGAGCCGAAGGCAGCGGCTTAACCCACTGAGCCACCCAGGTGCCCCCATAAAAAATCTTTTAAAATACGTTTCTGATACCCAGGACAATTTAAAAATGAAAAGATAGTATCCAAACTGCCAAGAATGTAGCATTCATAAACTATATGAAATTACTCAGTGAAACCTATCTCTACTGTAATTTTCATTAAAGGATTTAATTAAACTTTTTATGAAAAAATTTGCTTCATAAATGAGATTCAGTATTGGATTATATTGGTTTTAATTTAGTTTTATTTAAAAAAATTTTTTAAATAAAAAAAATAAAAAGCTTGGAATAAAGAGTTATTTATTCCAGAAAGAGAGGTAACATTCATGAGAGTGAGTGGGGAGAAGGTAATAGGGAGACATGAGAAATTTTAGCGACTCCTTGCTGAGCTTGGAGCCTGCCATAGGTCTTGATCCCACAACCCCAAGATCACAACCTGAGCCAAAACCAAGAGTCAGATGCCCAACTGACTAAGCCACCCACGTACTTCTTAATTAATTAATTTTTTAAAGATAAGCTCTACATACAACATGGACTTGAACTCACAACCCTAATATAAGAGTTCTATTGACTGAGCCAGCCATATGCCCCATTAAGTTTCTTTTTTGGTTGTTTTTAAAGATTTTATTTATTTATTTGACAGAGATCACAAGCAGGCAGACAGGCAGGCAGAGAGAGAGAGAGAGAGAGAGAGAGAAGCAGGCTCCCTGCTGAGCAGAGAGCCCGACGTTGGGCTTGCTCCTAGGACCCTGAAATCATGACCCGAGCCGAAGGCAGAGGATTAACCCCCTGAGCCACCCAGGTGCCCTCTTTTTTGGCTCTTTTTAAAAAGATAGAATAAAGATTGTGTTTCATTTTCAGATATTAAAATTGCTTAAATGCAGATTTATAAGAAATACTTAAAGATGTTTTTTCTAAAGTGACTTCTGTGTGTTTGTAGAATCAAATAGTTAAAAATTTTATCATTTAAAAATTGCTGAGGATGATTTGTAAGAAATGCTTAATTTACATCATTTTTTCTCCTAATGTTTTTCTGTTGATAGAGTTTCCTGGTTGTCCCTTGGTTAAAAAAGAATGGGTAGTTTAGAATGCCGAGGTTTTTCCACAGTATCTTTGAATGTCAGTACTGATATTGCTAATCATAGAAAAAGTGGAATAATTGAATAAAAAAGCATTTATTTCAGCTCATAAAATTTTTAGTTTTTTTTTGTTAATACAGAATATTGTAGCTCTTGAGTAAGTAGTAAAGCTCATATGTAGGGCTTTTTGTCATAATTATTGGCCTCCATAATAACAGAAATTAAAAATCATTATTAGATTTGATATACTTCTTATTTTAGAATTAGTTGATATTAAATATTGTGAGGAAATGTTTATATTGAAAGAAAATCTCATACTTGTAATTCGAAAATACTAAAATTTGGGAGTTTCTTTTTTTTTTCTTTAAGAGATTTTATTTATTTATTTGATAGCGAAAGAGAGATCACAAGTAGGCAGAGAGGCAGGCTGAGAGGGAGGGGGAAGCAGGCTCTCCGCTGAGCAGAGAGCCCGATGCGGGGCTTAATCCCAGGATCCTGAGATCATGACCTGAGCTGAAGGCAGAAGCTTAACCCACTGAGCCACCCAGGCGCCCCTAAAATTTGGGAGTTTCTTGAGTTTCTTTGGAATATCAAGATAATTTGTGTATCAGATTTATTTATTTACATTGTAGGGAGTCTGAAACTTAAAAAGTATTTTAGTTCAAGTATTATTTTCTTTTTCTTTCTTTTTTTTTTTTTTAGATTTTTATTTATTTGACAGAGAGAGATCATGAGTAAGCAGAGAGGCAGGCAGAGAGAGAGGAGGAAGCAGGCTCCCCGCTGAGCAGAGAGCCCGATGTGGGGCTCGATCCCAGGACCCTGAGATCATGAACTGAGCTGAAGGCAGAGGCTTAACCCACTGAGCCACCCAGGTGCCCCTCAAGTATTATTTTCTTATTTGTTGCAAAGTGAATCTTGTGTAGGAGTTAGTTGTTCTGGATATAACATACAAATAGAAAGAAAAATAACAATTAGTTTATGCTCCCTTTTATCAAAGAATGCACAATAAACTCCTTAACTTCATTGTGTAAAACTGAAGCCAATTGAAATTGCACTCTATACCCATTAAACGAATACCTCATTTAAGTGGAATTAAGTAGTACTGGTCTTTTTGTGCCTTACTTTTTTCATTTAGTATAATGTGCTCTGGGTTCATCCATGTTGTAGCATGTCAGAATTTTCTTCCTTTTTTATAATTATTTTTGAAAGATAGATTAATTAATTAACTAGTTAATAGAGAGAGTGCATGAGCAAGGGGAGTGCATGGAGAGAGGGAGAAAGAGAATCTCAAGCAGACTCCATGCTGAGCACTGGGCTCCATCTCACAACTCTGAAATCATGAGCTGAGCTAAAATCAAGAGTTGGATGTCCAACCAATTGAGCCACCCAGGCACCCCAGAATTTCTTCCCTTTAAAGGTGTTCAGCAGTTTTTTGACCTTGAAAATAATATATAAAACAGAGTTCTTAGTTTCCCATCTACCCTCCACACTACCACACACACTACTACTACCAGAAAAGTGGTAGTTTGTATCTTTCTTCAGGAGTTTATAGAAGCTCCATTTAGGAACTTTTGGCCTGATGACTTTAAACATTTGTTATTTGATTCAGTAACTGCTAATGGTGAGATTATTCCAAACAATTTGATTAGTTTGACTTCTGACCTGATTTAAAGTTTGAAGACCTATCGTACCGTGCTCTTACTGTATGCTCGGTACCTATATAGGGAGATCTGCAGAGTCCAGTACAAGATGTAGGCTCTTTGCAAATTCTAAACAAAAAGGTAACCCAGCCACCCTATCCCTCCCCACTACCCCCCAGCAACCCTCAGTTTATTTCCTGAAATTAAGAGTCTCGGGGCACCTGGGTGGCTAAAGTCATGATCTCAGGGTCCTGGGATTGAGCTCCGCATTGGGCTCTCTGTTCATCAGGGGGCCTTCTTCCCCCTACCCCTCTGCCTGCCTCTCTGCCTACTTGTGATCCCTCTCTCTCTCTCTCTCAAATAAATAAAATCTTAAAAAAAAAAAAAAAAGGAGTCTTTACTGGTTTGTCTCCCTCCTGATCCCATCTTGTTTCATTTTTTTCCCTACCTACCCCCCACAATCCCCCGCCCTGCTTCTAAAATTCCTCATATCAGGGGCGCCTGGGTGGCTCAGTGGGTTAAAGCCTCTGCCTTCAGCTCAGGTCATGGTCCCAGGGTCCTGGGATCGAGCCCCGCATCGGGCTCTCTGCTTGGCGGGGAGCCTGCTTCCTCCTCTCTCTCTGCCTGCCTCTCTGCCTAGTTGTGATTTCTCTCTGTCAAAGAAATAAAAATTAAAAAAAAAAAAAATTCCTCATATCAGAGAGATCATATGATAATTGTCTCTCTGATTGAATTATTTCGTTCAGCATAATACCATCTAGTTCCATCCATGTCATTGCAAATGGCAAGATTTCATTTCTTTTGATGGCTGCTTAGTATTCCATTGTATATATATATATACACCACATCTTCTTTATCCATTTATCTGTTGATGGACAGCTTGATTCTTTCCATAGTTTGGCTCTTGTGGACATTGCTGCTGTAAGATTCTTTCCATAGTTTGTCTATTATGGACATTGCTACTATAAACATTCAGGTGCACGTGCCCCTTTGGACACTACATCTGTATCTTTAGGATAAATACCAGTAGTGCAATTGCTGGGTCGTAGGGTAGCTCTATTTTCAACTTTTTGAGGAACCTCCATGCTATTTTCCAGAGTGTCTGCACCACCTTGCTTTTTCACTAACAGCATAGGAGGGTTCCCCTTTCTGCGCATCCTCTCCAACATCTGTTATTTCCTGAGTTGTTAATTTTAGCCATTCTGACTGGTATGAGATGGTATCTCACTGTGGTTTTGATTTGTATTTCCCTGATGGCGAGTGATGTTGAGCACTTTTTCATGGGTATGTTGACCATTTGGATGTCTTCTTTGCAGAAATGTCTGTTCATGTCTTCTCTCCATTTGTTGATTGGATTATTTGTTCTTTGGGTATTGAGTTTGATAAGTTCTTTATAGATTTTGGATACTAGCCCTTTATCTGGAATGTCATTTGCAGGTGTCTTCTCCCATTCTGTCAGTTGTCTTTTGGTTTTATTTACTGTTTCCCTTCCTGTGCAGAAGGCTTTTATCTTGATTAAGTCCGAAGAGTTCATTTTTCCCCTTGCTTCCCTTGCTTTTGGTGATGTTTCTAGAAAGAAGTTGCTGTGGCTGAGGTTGAAGAGGTTGCTGCCTCAAGAATTTTGATGGATTCCTGTCTCTCGTTGAAGTCTTTCATCCATTTTGAGTCTATTTTTATGTGTGGTGTAAGGAAATAGCCCAGTTATATTTTTCTGCATGTGACTGTCCAATTTTCCCAATACCGTTTGTTGAAGAGACTGTCTTTTTTCCATTGGACATTCCTACCTGCTTTGTTGAAGATTAGTTGACCACAGAGTTGAGGGTCTTTTTCTGGGCTCTCTATTCTGTTCTGTTGATTTATGTGTCTTTTTTTGTGCCAGTACCATACTCTCTTGATGATGATGGCTTTGTAATAGAGCCTGAAGTCTGGAATTTTGATGCCACCAACTTTGGCTTTCTTTTTCAACATTTCTCTGGCTATTCGGGATCTTTTCTGGTTCCATATAAATTTTAGGATTATTTGTTCCATTTCTTAAAAAAAAATTAATGGTATTTTGATAGGGATTGCATTAAATGTGTGGATTGCTTTAGGTACCATAGACATTTTCACAGTATTTGTTCTTCCAATCCATGAGCATGGAACGTTTTTCCATTTCTTTGTGTCTTTCTCAATTTCTTTGGTTAGGTTTATTCCTAGGTATCTTATTGTATTGGGTGCAACTGTAAATGGGACCAACTCTTTGATTTCTCTTTCTTCTATCTTGCTGTTGCTGTATAGAAATGCAACTGATTTCTGTGCATTGATTTTTATATCCTGACACTTTACTGAATTCTTGTGTGAGTTCTAGGAGTTTTAGAATGTAGTCTTATGGGTTTTCAACGTAAAGTATCATATCATCTGCAGAGAGTGAGAGTTTGACTTCTTCTTTGCTGATTCAGATGCCTTTAATTTCTTTTCATTGTCTGATTGCTGAGGCTAGGACTTCTAGTACTACGTTGAAAAGTAGTGGTGATGGTGGACATCCCTGCCGTGTTCCTGACCTTAGGGGAAAAGCTCTCAGTTCTTCCCCATTGAGGATTATATTCGCTGTGGGTTTCTCATAGAAAGCTTTGATGATATTAGGTATGTACCCTCTATCCCTGCACTTTGAAGAGTTTTGATCAAGAAAGGATGCTATACTTTGTCAGATGGGTTTTCAGCATCTATTGAGAGTATCATATGGTTCTTGTTCTTTCTTTTATTAATGTGTTGTATCACATGGATTGATTTGTGGATGTTGAACCAACCTTGCAGCCCTGAAATAAGTCTCACTTGGTTGTGGTGAATAATCCTTTTAATGTACTGTTGGATTCTATTGCTAGTATTTTGGTGAAAATTTTTGCCATCTGTGTTCATCAAGGATATTGGTTTGTAATTCTCCATTTTGATGGGGTCTTTGTCCGGTTTTAGGATCAAGATAATGCTGGCCTCCTAAAATGAGTTTGGCAGTTTTCCTTCCATTTCTATTTTCTGGAACAGTTTTAGGAGAATAGGTATTAATTCTTCTTTCAATGTTTGGTAGAATTCCCCTGGTTAGCCATCTGGCCCCGGGCTCTTGTTCGTTGGGAGATTATTGATGACTGCTTCAATCTCCTTACTGGTTATGGGTTTGTTCAGGTTTTCTGTTTCTTCCTGGTTCAGTTTTGTTTATATGTCTCTAGGAGTGCATCTATTTCTTTCAGGTTGTCAAATTTGCTGGTGTATACTTGCTCATAATATGTTCTTATAATTTTTTGTATTTCTTTGGTGTTGGTTGTGAACTCTCCTCTTTCATTTTATATATTTGGGTATATATATTTATATATTTTATATATTTGATTTTATATATTTGGGTCATTTCTCTTTTCTTTTTGATAAGTCTGGTCAGGGGTTTATCAATCTTATTAATTCAAAGAACCAGCTTCTAGTTTCGTTGATTTGTTCTACTGTTCTTTTTGTTTCTATTTCATTGATTTCTGCTCTGTTCTAGTTTCAAAGCATTGTAGTCTGAAAATATGCAGGGAATTATCCTAGTCTTTTAGTACTGGTTGAGACCTGATTTATGACCCAGGGTGTGATCTGTTCTGAAGAACGTTCCATGGGCACTAGAGAAGAATGTGTATTCTGTTGCTTTGGGATGGAATGTTCTGAATATATCTGTGATGTCCATCTGGTCCAGTGTGTCATTTAAAGCCCTTATTTTCTTGTTGATCTTTTGCTTAGATGATCTGTCCATTTCAGTGAGGGGGGTGTTAAAGTCCCCTACTATTACTGTATTATTGTCAATGTGTTTCTTTGATTTTGTTATTAATTGGTTTATATAGTTGGCTGCTCCCATGTTAGGGGCATAGATATTTAAAATTGTTAGATCTTCTTGTTGGACAGACCCTTTGAGTATGATAAAGTGTCCTTCCTCATCTCTTATTATAGTCTTATTTAAAATCTAGTAGATCTGATATAAGGATTGCCACCCTAGCTTTCTTTTGATGTCCATTAGCATGGTAAATTGTTTTCCACCCCCTCACTTTAAATCTGGAGGTGTCTTCGGGTCTAAAATGAGTTTCTTGCAGACAGTGTATTGATGGGTTTTGTTTTCTTATCCATTCTGATACCCTTTGTCTTTTGAATGGGACATTTAGCCCATTTACATTCAGGGTAACTATTGAAAGATATGAATTTCATGCCATTATATTGCCTGAAGGTGACTGTTACTGTATATTGTTTCTGTTCCTTTCTGGTCTCCTACTTTTAGTCTCTCTCTTTGCTTAGAGGACCCCTTTCAATATTTCCTGTAGGGTTGGTTTGGCATTTACAAATTCTTTTAATTTTTGTTTGTCCTGGAATCTTTTTATCTCTCCTTCTATGTTTGGTGATAGCCTCGCTGGATATAGTATTCTTGGCTACATATTTTTCTCATTTAGACCTCTGAATGTATCATGCCAGTTCTTTCAGGGTTGCTGGGTCTCTTTGGGTACGTCTGCTGCCAATCTAATAGTTCTGCCATTTTATATTACAGACTTCTTGTCCCAAGCTGCTTTCAGGATTTTCTCTTTCTCACTAAGACTAGTAAGTTTTACTATTAGATGATGGGGTGTGGACCCATTTTTATTGATTTTGAGGAGGGTTTTCTGTGCCTCCTGGATTTTGATGCTTGTTCCCCTTGCCATATTAGGGAAATTCTGTATTATAATATACTCCAATATATCTTCTGCCCCTTTCTCTCTTTCTTTCTTTTGGAATCCCAAGTATTCTAATACTGTTTCGTTTTATGGTATCACTTATCTCTCAAAGTCTCCCCTCGTGGCCCAGTAGTTGTTTGTTTATTCCCTATCATTTGGTCTTCTGTATCACTAATTCTCTTTTCTGCCTCATTTATCCTAGCAGTAAGAGCCTCTGTTCTTGATTGCACCTCATTAAGTCCTTTCTTGATTTCAGTTTGGTTAGATTTTAGTTCTTCTGTTTCTCCAGAAAGGGTTTTATTTCTCCAGACAGGTTTCTCTAATATCCTGCCTTTTTTGAGTCCAGCTAGCACCTTGGGAGTCGTCATTTTGAACTCTAGATCTGACATATCACCAATGTATTATTAGGTCCTTCGCCATTGGTACTGCTTCTTGTTCTTTTCTTTGTGGTGAGGTTTTCTGCCTTTTCATTTTTATCCAGATAAGTATATATGAATGAGAGAATAAAACACTAAAAGGGTGTCAAAGACCCCAGAAAAATGTACGCTAACCAATTCAGAGGAGCCCCTAACCAGGGGGAGAAGAAAGAGAGTAAAAAGAAATTTAAGAAAAAATATATATGTATATATTAGACTGGTGAATAGAACAGAGCCGCCCACTTGATTTTGGGTGTATTTTAGTCTCTAAGAAGAAACTGCCTCCCAAAATTAAAAAAAAAAGAAAAACATTATATACAAAAATAAGGGTAAACACGATGAAGGGATGGAATATGACTATAAAGATGAATATTTAAAACAAGTTCTAAAAAGGGAATTGGTAATATAACTTGGTTGGAAAAAGAAAGAATAAAAAAAGGTGGTGGCGGGGAGAGACTGTGCTCAGGCTGGAGACTAGAACAAAGCCCTGTGCTAGATTTAGGGTATACTTTGATCTGTTGGAAGAAATTTTATCCCAAAATATTTTAGGAAAAAAGAAAAAAAAGGCCTTATATATATACAGAAAATAAGGTTAAATACAATGAAGGATAAAATATGACTATAATAATGAAGGTTTAAAAGTTTTTTTTTTTAGAAAGGTATTAATATAAACTAGTTAAATGTTAAAAGAGGAAAGAGGAAACATTAAAAAAATTAGGATAAGAAAAAAATAAAATTAAAAAAATTTATTTTAACTTTGGAAGACTAAAGGATCATGAGGAGAAAGCATTGAATTCGATGCATTGCTTTCCCTTTTCTCTGGAGTTCTTTTTTTAAAAGATTTATTTATTTATTTATTTGACAGAGAGAGAGATCACAAGTAGGCAGAGAGGCAAGCAGAGTGAGAGAGGAGGAAGCAGGCTCTCTGCTTGGCAGATGATGCGGGACTCAATCCCAGGACCCTGAGATCATGACCTGAGCCGAAGGCAGAGGCTTAACCCACTGAGCCTCCCAGGCGCCCCTTATCTCTGGAGTTCTGCTGTCCTCTTTGATTGATGAGCTTGGTCTTGGCTGGATGTTCTTGTTGATCTTCTTGGGGAGGGGCCTGATGTAAAGATTCTCAAATGTCTTTGCCCGAGGTGGAATTGGCACCACCCTTGCCAGGGGTCAGGCTAAGAAATCTGCTTGAGTTCTCTCTGGGGAGTTTTTGTTCCCTGAACACTTTCCCTAGAGCTCTGGAGGACAGGAATGAAATTGGTGGCCTCCCAGTCACTGGCCCAGAGGAGCCAAGAGCTTGAGGCCCCACTCCACAGTGCGCTCTCAGAGAAAAGCAGTCAGTCCTTCTCGTCTCCCTGGTCTCCGGCCACCCTCTGTGCTCACCTGGCCTGTGACCCAGCATTTGTCTCTGGCACACAGCCCGGTTTGGAGTCTCCAAACCCAGCAGATTCCTGCCTCTAGAGGAGGAAGGTGAGTCTCCCTGGATCTGCCAGTTGTGGTGTCGCTGCTCAAAGAGCAGTGGCCTGCCTGTGCTGCAGATCACAGTTTAAGGTAACCCCGATGTGAGCGCTCACTTCTCAGCTCTGTCTCTGTAGTCGGCTTCCCCGCTCCGATACCTGGGAGCTCTGCCACACTCAGACACCCCTGATCTTTCAGTGACTCTGCGGGGCCTGAGACCACACTGTCCCTGTGAGGGCTCCATCCCTGCTTAGCCTCTGGAGCGATGTCCCTCAGTGGAGGCGACTTCTAAAAGTTCAGATTTTGTGCTCTACTGCACCACTGCTTGCCGGGACCTGGTTCTTCCCCCCGCAGTCTATCTTCCTTTCGTTTCAGATTGACTTCTTGCGCATCCTATCTTTTAGAAAGTGGTCGATTTTCTGTTCCTAGAATTGCTGCTCTTCTCTTCGTTCTCCTGTTGAGTTTTTAAGTGTTCGGAATGGTTTGATAACTATCTAGCTGAACTCCTGCGACCTGATGTCATTTCAGTCCACTACTCCTCCGCCATCTTGCCTCTCTCTCCTCCCTTCTGTCTTTACATGTTTAATGAACATAATGACTATACTGTATCTAATGAGAATTTTTAAATTTGTTTTTATTCCTACATGGTGATTTTCATAACAAATGATACTTAGCTTCAGATTAGAAAATAAGTTAGCTAAGTAGTGCTTAGTTTTAAGATTTTGTACAAAAAAGGATATTTAACTTTATCATTAGAGTCTCTTAATTTTTACTTTAGCTACTTATTGAGAAAACTTTTTGTTACCTCACATTATTTATTTATTACTAAGTATAGTTGACATACACATTGGGTGGAACATACTTTTGATTAGTTTTTTGTGTTCTTTTTATTCATGTAAATGAGTTAAAATTTTTTTATTCAATTTTACTTTTACAATCTAGTTCTAATACTGAATTTTGAACTCTCATAAATTATGTTTTATTTAGATAAAATAGTTTTAAACTAGTAACCTAAAAAAATATAGCTTGTTTAAAATAATACATGTATATAACCAAAAAAATTCAGATTGTGTATGAGTATACAATGAAATGGATATATATAACATTCTTATTATCTAAGCCTGGCAAAGGTTGGCAGCTTTCTTTCACTTAGATGTCACTCAGCCTACTGAGTATACAAATGCCTTTTGTTTGCTTGCAACCCAACTCAGCAGTAGTGAGTAAGGGGGAACTGGTGATGATTGCCAACAGTACCTCACATTTCATGTCACCCTTTGTGTAATCATACATTTAGATGACATGTGGTAGCAATACCTGAAAGGAACATGGTTCTAAAAGTCAAAGTTTTATTTTTATCAGTAGTGGGTGTTTTTTTTTGTTTGTTTTTACTATAGTGGGTGCGAATTTTCTGGTAGCTGATACAAACAATTACACTGTATTAAGAACTTTGCTGAAGCATTCCAGGGAAAAAGTATTCTGAAATGAGAATAGATAAAAGTTATTTTGTTTTGTTAATGGATTTTGGAGCAATCTTTTAGTAAGGTCACATTTATTTCAAGTTTTGCATGCCAACTAAAATGGCTTCATTTCCATATAAGTTGCTAATCCTTAATATATGTTATATATATACACATAATGTTTTCTTTGGTATTACTCAGATGATAAATCTTCATTATGTAATATTTTAAGTTGATATAAATGGGTATTTTAGAGTGTTATTTTTAAAGCAAAAAGATGAGGCAGAATGTTAATCTTTAACTCGTATAGTGTATAAAAACTTGAAGTGCTAGATGAAGGGATGTAGTAGCAACCACGGAGTCTCAACATGTTAATTAGTTCAACTTCTTAACACATAAATATAATTTAGTTTTTGTTCCTGAGTGATTTCAAGACTATCTGCATTTTCCTTTTAGGGTGGTTCTGTAATTATGATCTAGTTAAATGTTGGAAATCACAATGGTTGCTTAAAATGAACATGCAGCAAAAAGGATTCAAGAATGCTTTTAGAAGAGCTCTATTGTTAGCACAATTTTGCTTGTGGTTCCTGTCTTTTTTAGGGGAAGCTGTAATGCCTAAAAGTTGCCAGGACTTCATTAAGTTAATGTTGGATCATAGCCAGACATTCAGTTGGTCAAGACCCCAGCCTTCTCTGAGACCCAAGAGGTTCAGGAAAAGGAGTAAGGTCGGAGTGGGAGGTGGAATAAATAGACTTTTTTAATGTAATAATTTATGTATTTATTGTGTAAGAAGGGTTTAGAGACTTTTGGAATTAATTTGCCTTAAAGCCTTCTAAACCTTTTTGTATAGTAGCATTCCTAGTATTGGCCCTTCCATTTTTTTCAGTTAACCAGAAGCAATATTGAAAGCAAGACTTGAATTTTTTCTTGTTTAGTTTTGAACAAAGTAGTAGTATTTTTTTTTTTTTAAGATTTTATTTATTTATTTGAGAGAGAGAGCAAGTGAGCAAGAGAGAGAACACAAGCCAGGGGGAGAGGAAGAAGGAGAAGCAGACTTCCTGCTGAGCCGGGAGCTTGATGCCAGGTCTGATCCCAGGACCGTGAGATCATGACCTGAGCTGAAGGCAGAGATTTAACCCACTGAGCCACCCAAGCACCCCTTTATTTTTAATTATTTTTAAAATTTAAATTAGAAATGTCATTAGAATGACACCTCCATGAAGTTAATGTTCAACTCATTTTAAGAAAGCAAAATTGTAACTATAATCTTATTTGTTCAGATTCTTTAAATTTTATTTATTTTTAAAAAGATTTTATTTATTTACTAGAAGGAGAATGATTGGGGTTAGGGGCAGAGGGAGTGGGAGAAGTGGACTCCTCACTGAGTGCAGAATCTGTCATGAAGCTTGATCCCAGTATCCCAAGGTCATGACCTGAGTATCCCAAGGTAACTGACTGAGCCACTCAGCAACCCCTTGATTCTTTAGATTTTATAGTTTTGTTTTAATTTTTATTTATTTATTTAAGATTTTATTAATTTATTTGTCAGAGAAAGGGCACAAGCAGGGGGAGCAGCAGGCTCCCTGTTGAGCATGGAACCTAATGCAGGACTTGATTCCAGGACCCTGGGATCATGACCTGAGCCAAAAGCAGACTGTTTCTTTTTCTTTTCTCTTTTTTATTTTTTTAAGATTTTATTTATTTATTTGACAGGGATCACAAGTAGGCAGAGAGGGAGGTGGGGGTGGGGGGGGGGAAACAGGCTCCCCGCTGAGCAGAGAGCCCGATGCGGGGCTTGATCCCAGGACCCTGAGATCATGACCTGAGTTGAAGGCAGAGGTTTAACCCACTGAGCCACCCAGCTGCCCCTTTATTCTTATTTTTGAGAGGGGGAGCAAGCAAGAGCACAAGTACAGGGGGAGGGAGAAGCAGACTCCCTCCTGAGCAGGAAGCCTGATGCAGGCTCTATCCTAGGATGCTGGGATCGGGACCTGAGCTGAAGACAAACGCTTTCCGCACTGAGTCACCCAGGAGCCCCTAAAGCAGACTTTTAACTGACTGAGCCACTCAGGCATCCCTAGACTTTTGTTTAAAGTGTAATTTTTTTTTTTTTTTAAGATTTTATTATTTTAAGAGAGAGAGCGCGAGCGTGCATGACAGGGGAAGCGGCAGAGGGCGAAGTGGGAGAAGCAGACTCCCCACTGAGCTGGCAGCCTGATGCGGGACTCAGTCCCAGGATCCCTGGGATCATGACCTGAGCTGAAGGCAGACACTTAACCAACTGAGTTACACAGGCATCCCAGTAATTTTTTTTTTAAGATTTTATTTTTAAGTAATCTCTACTGAATGTGGGGCTTGAACGCACAACCCCAAGGTCAAGAGTCACCTCCTCACCAACTGAGTAGCTGAGTGGCCAGCCAGGTGCCCCTAAAAAGAGTTTTGAGCCTGCTGTTCATTTCACTTACTCTCTATATATGTACATGTACACTTGCTTAAGAGTGAGATATTAAGGGCCTTAACTTTATATTTTTTACATTTCTATAGTACTTGAATTTTATTATGCCAGTTTTATAAGTCTTAAAATTATTGTGATTAGAAATAGTTTAAAACCTAATAAAATGACTTATTTAAAAATCACTTCAGAGGTGAAATTTTGTCTTTCACCAGATATATGGATTTATAAGTGACTCTCCAGTAGAGATGATCATTATTTATTTAACAGATGAATAATTAATGAACGCCAGATACTGGTGATATAGTCGTAAACTAGAGAAATATATTCCTTTTTCATAGTTCAAGGATCAAGAATTTTAATTTTCTTCAAAAAATATTTGTTCATGTAAGACTATTTCACTTAAATACTGTGTTAGAAAACACTTGAACTTTCTGATTTTTAACATCTTTAAAAGTAGATATGAATAATTTAACGTAGACATTGCAAAAAAGACGGCATTCTATCTGGTGTTTTCATATATATAATACTTTTTTTTTTTAAGATTTTATTTATTTATTTGACAGACAGAGATCACAAGTAGGCACAGAGGCAGGCAGAGAGAGAGGAGGAAGCAGACTCCCTGCTGAGCAGAGAGCCCGATGTGGGGCTCGATCCCAGGACCCTGAGACCATGACCTGAGCCGAAGGCAGAGGCTTTACTGAGCCACCCAGGCGTCCCCATATATATAATACTTTTGTTCCACTAATGTGGAACATTAGTATTAACATTTCTTTAGTGGACCAGAAAAAAAACAAAGTATGTAGATGAGCACTTGAACAAGAGAGAGATTTCAGATTTAATACTGATTTATTTTTTTAAGATTTTATTTATTTGAGAGAGTGAGTGAGAGAGGAAGTGAAAGGGGGGAGGGGCAGAGGGAGAGAGAGAAGGCTGATCAGGAAGCTGCCCAATATGGGACTCCATCCTGATCCCAGGATCATGACCCAAGCCAAAAGTAGCTGCTTAACCAACTGAGTCACCCAGGCACCTCAGTACCGATTTATACATCAATTTGGTGGCTCTCAAAATGTGGTTTTTGAACACTTAGGGAGTCCCTTTGACCCTATCAGTGGATTGTGAGGTCAAACATATTTTCATAATAGTTCTAAGATGTTTTTTTGCATTTCTCACTGAGTTGGTACTTGCACCGATGGTGCAAAAGCAGTAGTGCGTAAAACTAGCTCTTAGCACAAGTCAGGGTGGTGGCACTGAACTGTACTAGTTTTCATTTTGATCTTCACTAAGAGCTTGCTTTAACAAGTTTTAGGGTGCCTGGGTGGCTCAGTATTGGACTCTTGATTTCAGCTGAGGTCATGATCTCAGGGTTCTGAGATTGAGTCCTGAGTCAGCTCCTTGCTCAGCTGGGGGTCTGCTTCTCTCCCTCTCCTCCTGTCCCTTCTCCTGCTCATGCATGCATGCATTCTCTCTCCAATAAATAAATAAATCACTTTTTAAAAAGGCAATTTCATTTAAGACTCTCCTTAGCTGAAGTAGTAAAAGTTATTAATTTTAGTAACACTAATCTTTTGAATAATTGTCTTTTAAAATATTTTATGTGACAAAATGAGAACTACAGGTAGTTCTACTGATGACTGTCTTTTGCAAAAGTGCTTGTGTAGTTAAATTGATAGCAGAACGAGCTGCCTTTTCATAGAGCACCATTTTAATTTTAAAGAACTGACACGTAAAGTATGGTTATTGAGATTTTGGCAGACGTTTTCTTGAAAATGAGTGAATCTTGTCATTTCAAGAAAATCAGCTGATAGAACTTATTGCTAGTAATAAAATTTGAGCTTTTAAAGTGAAAAACAGAATTTTGGAAAACTAATATTCCTTTTCAGGAGGTTGATTTAAAGACTTCTCTAATGAGACCAGTGGTGTTATTAACAAACGTGATTTTTTTTTTTTTGGTAACGTATAATGACATGTGTCAACTTTTGAATGAGCTACATAAGTCAGTGATTCAGTATTTTCCAAGAGGACAATGTATTGTTATAAAATTCTACGTAAGTAAAAGATCGTTTTAAAGGGCAAGCTAGATCAATGGATTTTAAGCAGTATAAAAGTTCACCAATATGTTTTCTGATTCCACTTTGTAACTCTTAAGAAATTGTTACTTGTTGGGTTTTGGTGTAGTATCAAAAGACAGTATCCAGAGGCGCCTGGCTGGCTCAGTCAAAGGAGTGTGGTGTAATCAGTCCCCACGTTGGGTATAGAGATTACTTAAAAAAATAATAATAATAAAAATAATAAAAAAATAGAGTATCCACAGTTCTCTGAAAAGCTATTAAAATACTCCTCCCTTTTCCAACTACGTATCTCTGTGAAGCTGAATTTTCTTCCATTCAACAAAAATAACATATCAAAACAGACTGAATGCAGAAACAGGTATGAGAATCTAGTTGTCTTCTGTTAAGCCAAGTATTCAAGGTTTTCAGAATGAAAAAAAGTGCCAGTCTTTTCAATAAATTTTTAAAATTTTGGAAATGGAGTTATTTTTCATAAAATAAACAAATGTAAATATTTTAAATATTAAAAGTAATGAATTAATTCAAATTGCAAATGTTTTAATATTGATAGAGGTATGACCCATAATATAGTAATTCTTTGGGGTACTCAAAGAGGTTCTGAGACACAAAAGTTTGAGAACCAAACTAAAGCTTTTTGTGCTGAGGTTAAAGGGGATTGTCTTATTAAAGGTTTTGAGCTGCTTTAATGTAAAATTATGATGAAAAAGAACTTTGAATAGTTATGGATTGTTCTAGTGGCCATGTGATTATAATTTGATATGATTAGATTGAATGGCTCAGGAGAGTATTTTACTCAGTCTTGGTTTGTTTCTATCTCTTTTGGCATACCCAGTTTAAGATAAAATAGTTCCTAGATGGGGCGCCTGGGTGGCTCAGTGGGTTAGGCCGCTGCCTTCGGCTCAGGTCATGATCTCAGGGTCCTGGGATCGAGTCCCGCATCGGGCTCTCTGCTCAGCAGGGGGCCTGCTTCCCTCTCTCTCTCTCTGCCTGCCTCTCTGCCTATTTGTGATCTCTTTCTGTCAAGTAAATAAATAAAATCTTTAAAAAAAAATAGCTCCTAGATGTTTGAAAACTCTTAAAAATTCATAATATTTTTAATTTTATGCCGAGACTGGGCGGGGTTATATTTTTTTATAGCTTGCCAAGTTGCATGGATAAAGTCCTTGGTTACGGAAATGAACAGAACTGCCTTTGTTCTCAGGAGGTTCGCAGTTTTGCAGGAGAGCCTGACGTGTAACCAGGTGTAATGTAGATGGATGAATGATGAGAACTGGGATCCAGTCTTCTTGAGAGTAATGATCTTATCAGTTAAGAATGATGGGATGGAGCGCCTGGGTGGCTCAGTGGGTTAAAGCCTCTGCCTTCGGCTCAGGTCATGATCCCAGGGTCCTGGGATCGAGCCCCGCATCAGGCTCTCTGCTTGGCTGGGAGCCTGCTTCCTCCTCTCTCTCTCTCTGCCTGCCTCTCTGCCTACTTGTAATCTCTATCTGTCAAATAAATAAATCTTTAAAAAAAAAAAAAAAAGAATGATGGGAGACCTGTGGGGCACCTGGGTGTCTCAGTCAGTTAAACGTTTGCCTTCGACTCAGGTCATGATTCTGGGGTCCTGGGATTGAGCCCCGCACTGGGCTCCCTGCTGGGCGGGAAGCCTGCTTCTCCCTCTCCCATTCCTCCTGCTTGTGTTCCCTCTCTCGCCGAGTCTGTCTGTCAAGTTAATAAAAAACTTGAAAAAATGAAAGATTTTATTTATTTATTAGAGAGAGGGAGAGAACCCACAAGTACGGAGAGGGGCAGGGAAGAAGCAGACTCTCTGCTGAGCAGGGAGCCCTATTTGGGGCTCACCCACATATTTATATGTTGAAGTCCTGACCCCTTTACCTCAGAATGTTGCCTTATTTGGGAATAGGTCCATGGAAGTATAGTTAGTAAGATGAAATCACGGTAGAGTAAGGTGAGCCCGTATTCCAACAGGCCTGGTGTCCTTATAAAAAGGGGAATTTTGAACACAGACTTACGCACAGGGAGAGCACCATGTGAAGAGGAAGGTAGCAATCTGTAAACCATGGAATGCTAAAGATTGCCAGGAAATCACACTAAGAGAGACATGGAAAAAATATTCCCCTTCATAGTGTTTAGAAGGAACCAACCTTGCTGACACCTTGATCTCAGATTTTTAGCTTCCAGAACTGAGAGACAATAAGTTTCTGTTGCGTAAGCCACCCAATTTGTGGGACTTTTGTTTCAGCATTCTTAGCAAACTATTGCAGATCTCCTTCTGGCCTGGGTTGTAGTTTTCACCTTAACCTTTTGAACGTTGGCCTGGGCTAGTTTTCATATGATATCTTATACTGTATTTCCTTGATACTTTTTCAGTGTCATAAAATTCAGAACATTTTGCTTAGGAAAGATCCAAAGTAGAATTTAATTTGGTTTAACAAATCTGTAAACTGTTTTCGATTAATTCACTGTGATGTATTGAGCAAGTAAGGATGTTAGAGCCCGAAGATCTGGATTTGCATTCCTACTGTGTGAGCTTGGTAAGTCATGTAACTTATTTTATTTTATTGTTTTCAAGATTTAATTTATTTATTTGACAGAGAGTGAGGGATCACAAGTAGGCAGAGAGGCAGGCAGAGAGAGAGAGAGAGGGAAGCAGGCTCCCTGCTGAGCAGAGAGCCCAATGCGGGTCTTGATCCCAGGACCCTGAGATCATGACCTGACCCGAAGGCAGAGGCTTAACCCACTGAGCCACCCAGGTGCCCCTCATGTAACTTTTTTAGATCTCAGTTTTATTCTTTTAAAATAAGTAGTTGACTCCAGGAACCTTCTCCTTTTCAGAGGCCCCCCATCTTCACCCTAGGTAGTCTGTCCCTGTCCCAGGCTTGTGATGGGCGAGGGGAACTTTGTTGGGAATAAACTTCACTCTGTGGAAAATAAAATAAAATAAGTAGTTGAATTTGAAGACCCTTTCTAACTGTAAAAGATACTGACACCTATTTGACTTGATAAATTATTTGGGTAGTATTTTAGCTTGGGAATTGAACTGATAGGCTTTAATGTTTTTGTTTTTACATGGCTAAGGCATATATTTCATAGAACTGCTTATGGAAATATATTTCACAGAACTTGACTTTTGGTCAAAATTTTTACTATAAAATAGTACTAATTAAGTAGAAAAAGGCTATTATGATTCGAACTGTGTCAAAGCTGTTGCTTTCCCTGCCTGTCTTTTATCATGTCAGACTATGTCTGGATACTTAACTGAATTCCATTTAAAGCATTGGTTCCCAGATTTTTCTTATTATGCCATAAATTGGACACTAATGAGGTTTTGTTGTCCTTAAGCCTGAAGAGAAAACCAGATACAGTAGTTAGTGCTGTTTAGCTGTTCTGTCATTTCCTCTGCTATCATGTTTTACTCATTCATTAAAAGTCCAGACATGGAAAGGTTGAGTGCTGGCAGGGTACTACATAATTGTGGGACCTAGGGCATAATGAAAGTGTGGGCCTTTTTGTTCAAAAAGCAGGAAAAAAGTGATGTCAAAGATACTAAAATATAAGCAGCTCTTCTATCCACAGGTCCAGTCTCCATGCTTTGATAAAACCACCTTTTTGCGCCAAAAGAAAATAAAAGATGTTAAAATATACAGCTTTTCTCTTTCTTTTGCAGTCTTTTTTTTTTTTTACTTGTCATAAGGTATTTTTATTTATCATTTAATATCATTCTAATTAAAGAGTAATTTAAAATTTAAACCATTGGTTTGACTTTTACCATTCATTTTTATATTGCGCAATGCCCATCTAAGATGCAAACATAGAGGTGCCTGGCTGGCTCAGTCCGAAGAGTGTGCAACTCTTTATCTTGGGATTGTGGGTTTGAGCCCTATTTTGCATGTAGAGATTATTTAAATAAATAAAAACGTTAAAAAATAAAATTAAATACAAATGTAATAATATTAACTCATTTGTGCAAATACTGAAATTACACAGTAATATTTTGTAGCTCTGTATGTATAGTTTGTTTTAGAACAGTAGAAGCACTGTACAAAGCTAACTCAGCTGTTTTTATTTTTCTTTTTAATACATGCATATTCTTCCAACGTTCTACCTTTGGCTTATTGATGAATAAGGAAGGACTGAGAGGAAAAGGCATTATGGGTTTCCCTTTCTTTACCTTACCCTCTGTGTCATCAAATTCAGTATAAGTGGTTGTCTAAGATGGGCAAGTAGTAGGAGTAAGAAAGGATGTAATAGGGTTTTTTGCTTGTTCATGTTTCATATTGCCTTCTGGGTTCCAAGTAAGTTGTGACCTCTTGGGGCTGTAAGCACCCCTCTCCCCACATGAGAATTAAACATAATTTTCTTTGTATTCTGTGGCTGGGGAAGAGACTATTATTTTTCACAGATTTCTTGCTAGTCCTTTTGTAGATCATGTTGGAAGGGTCTCGGGTTGTGACCAATGAGTTAAGGAAATTTATTATATGCTGTTAGCCATTTGTATAGAATTAAGTTATTTAATAGGAATTTAAGAACCAGGTCAGAACAGGCGTCTAACTGTTCTGTTTTCTGGGACATGAACGTCGTTTCCTGCGTGTGGAATACTTTTAGCAAATCAAAATTGCTCTCTAGGTACACCTAACTAATCTATTATGGTTGGACCCTGGTGTTAAGGGGAAGCCATATGAAGTTGAGCATGAATGAATAAATAAACCTTTGTGCCAGAGATTGGCAAACTTTTTGGGTTGTGATGTCATTTCACCTTGGAGTTAGGCACATGTGAGAAGTTGTGGCTTGGTTAATTTACATGTATCACCCTATCACTATGGTGATACAAGTAGAGATGCAAGAATAGTCTAATAAACTTGAAACTATGGTGATGCTGTAATCAATATTAGTAGTGGCTGAGTTCTGGGTTAGTATACCTGAGCAGTCTGTTCAGGCATCATTCTCCATGCTTATATTTGTTCTGTCCATTTGGGGTATCTTGTTGGTTGTTATAAATATTGGTGGATCTAGTTCAGGTACTTCTCCTTAATAAGGTATGCATACTGTATTCTGCATAAATATTGTGCCCTGGAGTTGTGTAATTAGTGTCTTTTTTTTTTTTTTTTTTAAAGTAGGCTTTATGCCCAATGTGGGGCTTGAACTCATGATCCCAAGATCCAGTTGTATGTTCTACTGACTGAGCTGGCCAGGTGCCCATAGTGTTTTTTTTTTTTTTTTTTAAAGAGGTTCTTTTAACTTGGAATTTAATAAAGAAAACATAGAAGGTTGATGAAGAAAAATTAAATCTACTTATTGTATAAAAATAATGTACAACTCTTGAATATAATCACATATGGGATGATGAGTTAAATGGGCAGATAAAATGGCTTGGACTTGATGTTCAGAAGTTTGTGGATTATCTTATATAAAACATTAGTGAAGTGCTTTTTAAAAACTTTGCAGTTCGGTGGCACTTGGATGGCTTGGTTGATTAAGCATCTATCTTCAGCTCAGGTCATAATCCAGTATTCTGGGATCCAGTATCTGGCTCCCCACTCAGTGAGGAGTCTGCTACTCCCTCTGCCCCTCCACCTCCTCCTGCTTGTATGCACACAAAAACTGCCTTTTTTTTTTTTTTTTAAGTTTTATTTATTTGAAAGAGAGCATGAAAGTGAGCAGTGGGAGGAACATGGGGAAGAGAGGGAGGGGGAAAGAATCCCAAGCAGACTCTGCGCTAAGCGTGGAGCCCCACACATGCTCTACCTCACAACCCTGAGATGGTGACCTGAGCCAAAACCAAGAGTCAGGCGCTTAACTGACTGAGCCACCCAGGTGCCCCTAAAAGCTTTGCACTTTTACGTGGCAGAATAATTTCGTATGCTCGTTTCCTTAGAGAAACCATGTATCTATGGTTGTTACTTAGCTCTATCAAATATCCACCCATATGCACCAGTTGGTTAAATTACTTCTTACAAAAAAATTGGTCTTGATAAATTTTTGCTATAAGGTTTTCATTATCATCAGATGTTGATTGTACTGGCACAATAGTATATAAAATCTAGGGAGGAAACAAATGAATGTGAACCATAGCAGTTAATGGGTCTTCCTCAAAGCTGTCATTTAGAGATTAATGTATGTAAAGCACTTAGCACTATGCCCAGCACAGAGGGTGCTTCCAACAAGTGTTTTTAAAATACATATAAATTTAGATTCTTGTAAGCATTAGTATTAATTATAGTAAAGATTTTTCAGTCACTGTAACCAGTCTTCCATATTTGAGATTTGAAAGCAGCAGGAAATAGGGCGTAGGACCTACAAGGAAACAGGAAGTCAACCCATATTTTTGTTTCACATTCCACTTGAACTATCTTAGAAACACAGGGTAAAGCATCAAACAATGGTTGTATAGGTTTTTGGTTTTTTTTTTTTCCTTTTTACCTGTCTCTTTATCTACTTTGTATTACTTTTTCATTTTAGTTTACTGGGGGTGGAGTGTCCTATGTCTGGACGTGTCTGGAATGTCTTGAATGGATTCATTAATATGGAACATTGTGAATGTTTCTTTGTCAAAGAGATAATGACTTGTTCCCAATCCCATTCATTTGTCAAAGAAACTAAATAAAATACTCTTCTTAAATGTTCATTAAAACAGGTTTGTGATTCCAAAAATAAATAAATCATTAAGATCAAACAGAATGTGGAAAGAACTCAATCAGGTATATAAATAATAACAAATGAAACTAATTGTATTATAGATGAATAATACACTGAAGGGGTGAAGAAGAAAAGAATTAGTCTAAACTCTAAAAACCATAAAAGACAGAAAATATTATATACAATATTGTACTTTAATTAGTTCATTTCTTTCTCATAGAGGCATGGGTTAGTATTTCTGAATTTTTCTTAGCAATTCTACTTTAAATGTATACTTGTATTGAACAAATAAGTAAAAACATTGTGGGTAATGACAGCTAGGCTCTTAACTCTCCATGGAGAGGCCCTGGAAGTAATGATGCTATGGTAACAATCTGTTGTCCTGATCTTGGTTTCTAAATAACACTCTTCAATAAATGGAACTCTGAAATGATTGATTCCAGGACTGGAGCAGGAAAATCAAGAGGAACTTGGAACATTTAATGGTATCAGGAGGTCTCAAAAAATGATGACGGATATGTTGGAAAGGTATAGCCTACTTGAAGCCATTTTACTGTCCAGAGCTGGGACAAAATAAGTAATAATAGTATTGGATTAGAATGCAAAGAATAAAATAAATGTCTATGAGTCCATACTAACGTAAACAAGGGAAAAGGGACACCTTTTTAAATTTACTTTTTCAGGGGCGCCTGGGTGGCTCAGTGGGTTGAGGCCTCTGCCTTCGGCTTGGGTCATGATCTCAGGGTCCACATAGGGCTCTCTGCTCGGTGGGGAGCCTGCTTCCCCCCTCTCTCTCTCTGCCTGCCTCTCTGCCTACTTGTGATGTCTCTCTGTCAAAAAAATAAATAAAATCTTTAAAAAGAAAATTTACTTTTTCAGTTAATAAATTGTATTTTAGAGTGGATTGTTTCACAGCAACATTTTTACAGTAGAATTCCAGTTAATGAATGAGGAAATAAAAAACCATCACTAGGCAAGTATCAGGCAGGTTCTTGTTGCAAGTAAGAACCAATCATTGGATGTTAAAATTAGTGGGTGAGAGTATGGTGAGAAACAGGATATTTGCATAGTCTCAAAGTATCTTCCCCACAAGATAATTTTTAATTACAAAGAGAAACCATAATTACAGTGGAGAAACCTGAAGACACCACCCTCACAGACACATTAACATCTCATATGCTTTCTGATAAGATATACTGAGAAGGACACAGTATCACCTCTGTGGTATTCCTTTTTTTTTTTTTTTTTTCTTTTTAAAGATTTTATTTATTTATTTGACAGAGATCACAAGTAGGCAAGAGGCAGGCAGGGGGGGGGGAAGCAGGCTCCCTGCTGAGCAGAGAGCCCGATGCGGGGACTCGATTCCAGGACCCTGAGATCATGACCTGAGCTGAAGGCAGAGGCTTTAACCCACTGAGCCACCCAGGCACCCCACCTCTGTGGTATTCTTGCCAGAAAAGCTTAATCTCAACTTAATCATGAGAAAACAGTGACAAACCCAAATTGAGAACACTTTATAAAATAACTTATTTCTTTATTTTTTCTTTATTTTTATTTTTTAAGATTTTATTTATTTATTTGACAGAGACCACAAGTAGGCAGAGAGGCAGGCAGAGAGAGGAAGTGAAGCAGGCTCCCTGCCAAGCAGAGAGCCCGACATGGGCCTTGATCCCAGGACCCTGGGATCATGACCTGAGCCAAAGGCAGAGGCTTTAACACACTGAGCCACCCAGGTGCCCTTTATTCTTTCTTTTAAAAAGTCTCAAGGTCATGGAAAAAAAAATCATCTATTGGAGGAGACTAAGGAAACTGGATTTGGATAGAATCCTGGATCAGAAAAGGATGTTGGTGGGAAAATGAATAAAATTTGAATAAGGTCTGTACATTAGTTGTATCAGTGCTAATTTTTTGGTTTCAATAATTGTACTCTGGTTGTGTGAGATGTTAATATTAGGGGAAACTGGGTTAAGGTTATACAAAAAGTGTACTGTTTGGGCATATTTCTGCAGGCTTAAAATATTTTCAGTATAATGTTGAAATGACAGGTGTGTGTCCCTTATAATTCTGAAAATATTTAAGGTGGTAAAAGGAATTCTTTTTTTTTTTTTTTTTTTTTAAATTTTTGAATTTTATTTTATTTGTCAGAGAGAGAGAGAGAGAATGTGAGCACAGGCAGAGTGGCAGAGGGAGAAGCAGGCTCCCTGCGGAGCAAGGAGCCCTATGTGGGACTCGATCCCAGGATGCTGGGATCATGACCTGAGCTGAAGGCAGCTGCTTAACCAACTGAGCCACCCAGGCGTCCCAGGAATTCTTGAGGTAATAAAACGATGAAGTCACCAAAACTCAAGAGTAAATTTCAGTTCATTCTTTAGCCAGATTCATTCATCCTTGACAAATTTTACTTTAAAATTGTTATGAAAGGTATCCTTTCCTTTGCCTATTTGTCCATGTAATCATTACCTTAAAATTTTTTGTACCATAAGAATTAGGATTTAGGGGTGTGTGGTGGCTCAGTTGGTTAGTTGTTTGCCTTTGGCTGAGGTCATAATCTCACATTCCTGGAATGGAGCCATGTGTTGGGCTTGCTGCTCAGCAGGGAATCTGCTTCTCCTTCTCTCTTTGCCCTTTTCCTCATGCTCTCTCTCACTATCCTTCTGTCTTTCTCAAATAAATAAATGAATAAAATCTTAAAAAAAAAAAAAAGAAAGAAATAGGAATTCAAATGTTTGAATCTAAAGCAAGGAACTCCTGGGCGCTTGGCTGTCTGGGATGGTAGAACAACATATGGCTCTTGACCTCAGAGTTGTAGTTTCAAGCCCCATGTTGGGTATAGAGATTACTTAAAAATAAAATCTTGAACAAACAGGCAAACAAAAACATAAAAAACGAGGAACACCCTGACCTGAGAAAAACCTTAGACATAAGCAAGATAATTCCAGGGGTGTCTGGCTGGATCAGTCTGTGGAGCTTGTGACTCTTGATCTTGGGGTTGTAGGTTCGAGCCCCACATTGGGTGTAGAGATTACTTAAAAATAAAATCTTAAAAAAAAAAGAGATAATTCCAGTTTTGGTTTGAGTCTTTACATTTGAGTCAAAAACTAAAACAAAACCCTCTGTCCAAAATCATTGTGGGTCAAAGGATATTTTTAACTCAGAGAGAAGGGGCACTGTGTTTGAGTAGGAAAACAAATGGTTGAAAAGGAAAATGTCTAACCATTTGAATTCCATACATGAAAGAGATTAGTGACTAGGATCTGTATAGGTAGAATGGTTTCAGGTTGTGGGGGGAAAGTGAGAGTCTTTAATTTGTAGATATTATCGGATCATAAGATGAAGAGTCAGTTAAACTATAAAAATTCTGGGGGTGGGGATTTAATATAGGACACGGAGAGCAGAGAGCAAGCTGTAGGAACCTGTGGGCTGTGTTGATCAATATAGAAAGGGTGAGCTTAGAGAAGCTGAATATACATCTCTGTATTCTCTAAAAATAATGAAAGCTAGTCCAGAAATTTCTAGGGAGTTGTCTGTGTCAGAAATTTTTGAAATGAAAGTTTTGACTTTTGAGCCTAAATAGACATGGTTCAATGTGAATCCTCAAATCCTTTTTCAGCCCTCAAATTTAGTCTGAAAACATAAACAAATCAGGACATTAGATGTAGTAAAACTTTACCTAAGTGAACATGTTATACTTTTTACATAGTTTCCCTTGTACTTGAACTCACAGGTATTTTATTGTGCAGTCTCTGTGTCATTTTAGGATGACCAAAATAAAACTTCCTAAAAATGTACTTTGATATGGTATCTTTGCATAGAAGGAGAGTATGCTTCCCAGTATAGTTAAGATTTTAAAAGATTCCTTTTTAGTGCTAAGTCTCATAAATCTTGGTGTCCCAAATGTTATCGATACGATAGTTTCTAAAACCGTTTGGTGCAGGAATCATTATAAATACTGAATTCTCTGTTTATTTCATTTTCTGGGTTTTTTTTTTTTACATAGATTTATTTTTATTTCCACTTGAAATCTTAGATTGAGGTTCAGATCATCACAAAGAGCAAACTTGTAGAAAAAAAAAGTGTTTTCTTTCTACCCTTCTAGATTCTTCGCTGGGGCTCTCTGATAGATTAATAAGATAGATTAATAAGAGAGATTAATAAGAGAAAAGCATACAAATTTATTTAATGTAAGTTTTACATGACACAAGAGCCTTCATAAGGAAATAAAGATCCAGAGAAGTAGATAAGCTTAAGCATTTTTATACTAGATTTGTTGAAGAGTGGAGAGTCATGGGAAAATGTGGTAATACAAAGGATATGAGTTAGAAGTAATAATAAATTGGGAGAAACAAGGCCCATTTGTTTGGATCCTTTCTGTGGTCAGTAACTTAGAACTACTCTTCACCTTGGAGTATGAGTCCAAAGGTAGGTCTTTAGAGTACAGCTATTATTCCATAATGTATGTTTTATTAATTTCGTATTATATGTACTAAAATTGCCCTATGTTGGCACCTTTCTTTCTAATACCTTTTGCTCCAGCTTTAAAGAGTTGAATTTTGTTGGAGCTTGCCTAGGTATGCAAATGATAGTTTCTGAATATTCTCTGTAGTGGGCGAACATATTCTGTTTGTTAGAAGGTTATTTAAGTGTCAGTGGAAATGGACTGCAGCATATTTCAGGCTCCCCCCATTACCTACTAACCTCATTTTGAAATGGCTGATTTGTAACAGTGCTGTTGTCCTACGGCTTTGTGCCAAATGGAATGAGTTTTCTTCCCTCTAGCCCAGAATGAGTTTTTACTATTTTATTTGATTTCATATTTTATTTGAAGTCATATAAAGAAAATATATATTGTATCTTGGAGAACTTTGCCAAGCTCAAAGATTATCACTTTGAATTTAATAGTATTTTATAATGTTCAGAACGTTTTCACATGTATTTTCTCATTTGCTAGAGGCTGTATCAGTATTTTTCCTCTGGTGGGAATAGTAGCCCAATCTATCATCACTTATAAGTTGTTATACTTTTAAAGATTTTTTTTTTTTTAATTTATTTATTTGACAGCGAGAGACAGGAGATCACAAGTAGGCAGAGAGGCAGGCAGAGAGAGAGAGAGGGAAGCAGGCTCCCCGCCGAGCAGAGAGCCCGATGTGGGACTCGATCCCAGGACCCTGAGATCATGACCTGAGCCGAAGGCAGCGGCTTAACCCACTGAGCCACCCAGGCGCCCTATACTTTTAAGATATAACTTATATTTGGTACCTATAATTCTCAGTAAAAATACAGGTAAGAATTGTTTTATGAATTTTATAATCAGGTGATAATAAATCTTGAAGGAAAACTAGAGTTTATATAATCATTAACCACACTACTAAAAAAGTTTTTGTGCAGACTTATTTTCCTATTTATACTTGTGGTGGGTCCATTGTCTTCAAAAATTATTATTTAATTGGTAGTTCTGAAGGTATGTAATTTTGAAGCAGGATGAGGAAAATTTTTTTGCATGTATTCTGTATGCTGGGGTTTGCATATGTTTGTATATGTACACACACACAATTGATCATCATTATTCCCATGGATTCATATTTGCAAATTCACCAACTCATTAAAATTTGTTTGTAACCCCAAAATTGATACTCATGGCACTTTTGTGGTCTTTGTGGATATATGCAGAGCTGTGAAGAATTTGTGTCATTTGATATCCATTCATTCCCAGTTGAATTTGAACAAAGTGATATTCTGCCTCCTTTTGTCAGTTCTCTTTTATGAACAAGTGTCCTTTTCATGGTCTGTTTAGTGCCACATTTTTCTTTTTGTGCTTTTTTGGTGATTTCACTGTTTACAATGGCCCACAAATGTAGTGCTGAACTGTTGTTTGGTGTTTCCTTTCGTTCCTCTGTT
Organism: Meles meles; assembly: GCF_922984935.1. NCBI lineage: Eukaryota > Metazoa > Chordata > Mammalia > Carnivora > Mustelidae > Meles > Meles meles. The sequence continues at coordinate 14,322,647 of NC_060074.1, forward strand.
CCCTTCCCTTCCCTTCTCCTTCCCTCCCCTTCCCTTTCCCTTCCCTCCCCTTCCCTTCCCCTTTCCTTTCTTTCAACGATTTTATTTATTTATTTGACAGAGAGAGCAAGAGCCCATGCGTGCACACAAGCAGAGGGAGTGGCTGGAAGAGGGAGAGAAGCAGGCTTCCCGCCAAGCAGGGAGCCTGATGCGGGGCTCTATCCTAGGACCCTGGGATCTTGAACCCAGCCAAAGGCAGATGCTTAACTGACTGAGCCTCCAAAGGGCCTCTGTTGTTTGGTGTTTCTAAATGCAAGAAGGCTTTTCTCCTTATGGAGAAAATACCTATGTTAAATAAGCTTCATCCAGGCACGAGTTATAAAGCTGTTGGCTCTGAGTTCAATGTTAATGAGTCAAAAATATATATTAAATAAGGTGTCTTTAAATGGGGAAATACATAAAACAATGTTATGTACTGATTGGTTGATGAGTATGAAAACATCTGTAGAAGGTTGAAGAGTTTTTAAAGCAATGCTTTAAACGTTTGATTGGTTGATGAAAAGATGACCAGAGGCTATAGGAACTTAACTTTCTTCTAGATGTTCACTATTGGCTAATTCATTGTTTGCAATGACTTTATAGAACATACAAGAACCAACTGGAAAAAAATCAAGTGTATATGATACCTATTTACATATTATATATTAAGCATGTAATTAATATTAATGTTGTATATTATTAATTATATATGTGTTTTATATATCCCTCTCTTATCTAATCCTACAAAAACATCCATACCCTTATAGATAAGGAAAAGGAAGGTAGACACAATTAAGTGAGTGATTTGTCCAGTATAACTACCAGAATTCAAGGTCCGACTCCAAAGTCTGTACTCTTTTTAGATTATACTACCTGCTTTGCCTAGGAAATATAAAAGCACATGTAAATATATCGTGGCATGCACTTAGATTGCAAGAAGAGTAAGTTTTCCCTCATATCTCTTTGAAAATTAAATTGCTTTCATTTTTAAACTCAACATTATGTACTTTTTAACAATTAAAAAAAACTTCTATGGTGATTGATTTAGGATAACTTTCTGTAGAGTTTTGTTGATTCTTTTTGGATTTATGTTTAATTACAGTCTTAAGTGGAAAATGTGAAATTGCACAGTTTTAGTTTCCTATGCTTAGAGTATCTAATGTCTTTAGAAGAAAACAGTATCCTGTTGATTCTCAAGCTTTTTCCTACTTTTTTCCCCCCCAAACAGCATGATGAGAAATTAAAAAAAACTTCATTTACAAAACAAAGGTACAGGGGCACCTGACTGGCTCAGTTGGTAGAGCATATGACTCGATCTTTTGGTTGTGAATTTGAGCCCCATATTGGGGATAGGGATTACTTAAAAATAAATCTTAAAAAAAATCCATATATCCAAAGAAATATTGGGCAATTACAAAATTAAGTTTGAAGGGAATATTTTTACTAAATAGGATAGCACAATTAATGAAATTAATTTATACACAGAAGCTTAGTGAATTTTGTTGCTTTGCCTTATACATCCAGACTCCTTCCAATTAAGGCTTCTTGGTGTAAGTCAGTAGATGAAACCTGCTGTTACTCCTGAATATGCATTTGTTACCTTACACTTCTTGCCTGGAGTATGAAAACATCTGTAGAACGTTTTAAAACAATGCTTAGTAATCCTGTTTTATATATGAGGTCCAATTTAGGAGAAAAAAGAATTACCATGCTTCATTAAAAAAAAAAAAGAAAAGTTGCATTTTTCTTTTAAAACCAGGCAATGATGTATTTGCAGACCTACAGTTACCTATCACTGAAAGTTCCCCCCCTAGAATCTTAAATCTGTATAACTAATACTCCTACCGTTTTCTGTAGTATTTGGTAGCCAGGCTGTTCTATCTAATGTGTTTTTAAACAAGTTTTTTGTGGTTTAGGATGGAGAAGTGCTTAGAGGCGAGGAATTTTAGGAACTTGGACATAGTTAAGTAGCATCAGAGTTTAGCCATAGATAACTGACCCCCCCAAAATAGTTCCACTAAGATTCATAGATGTTAGGAAAGCAGGAGAGGGGGGAAACAATTTTTTCTTTTTTTCTTTTTGCATATGGAGTGGGTCAATGAGAAGAACACAAGAATTTGAAAGGTGAGTGTACACTAAATAACATGTACTGTCATTTTATTTTTTGTTTTTCTTTAAAGTTTTTAAAATTATTTATTTATTTGACAGACAGACATCACAAGTAGGCAGAGAGAGACAGAGGAGAAGCAGGCTCCCCGCTGAGCAGAGAACCCTATGTGGGGCTCCATCCCAGGACCCTGGGATCATGACCTGAGCCAAAGGCAGAGGCTTTACCCCACTGAGCCACCCAAGCGCCCTGTACTGTCATTTTAAAGTTCATTAAATATTTTTCTTAAGCTCACTTCAAAAAGCAGAAAATAATTTCAAAAGAAACTTACAAATCACAGTTGCCATTTATCTTATTCTGTGGCTAGTTTGAAGTACTCATTACAGAGTTCTTTGGGTTGCCATTTCCAGTATCTCATCCTCAGTGAAGTTTGTATATTGTGTTAAAAAACAAAATTCATCTCAGTGAATTTGAAGATCTGATTGGCTTCATTCAGTGATTTATTAATCAGGAGCATCCATCTAGCTAATAGAAAGGAGCTGTGAAGAACCGAACAAAATGGGAGACTTCAATAGATATAAGGGGGCAGAGACAAAGAGCAGATTACCTCATGTTTGAGGGACAGAAGAAGTCTATCAGGCAGATTACCTCACTAGTGCTGATAAGGAAATTCCAGATTTACTGGTTTGTGGCAGAAGTTGAAACTGCACTTAGGTTGTATAGTAGATCTTGAGTTGGTGATGTGGGGCTTGGCACAGGTGATTTCATTTTGGGCCTGGGATATATTTGTGTGTGTGTGTGTGTGTGTGTGTGTTTCTTTTTTTTAAAGTTTATTTTTAAATAATCTTTCCACCCAGTGTGGGGCTCAAACTCATGACCCTGAGATCAAGAGTCCCATGCTCCACCAACTGAGTCAGTCAGGTTCCCCTGTCTCTCTTTATTTTTTTTTAATTTTTAACTAATTAATTAATTAATATTTTAAAAGTAGGCTCCATGCCCAGTGTGGAGGCTTGAACTCATGCCTCTGAGATCAAGTCAGACGCTTAACTGAGCCACCTACGTGCCCCCCCTTTTTTCAAACAATTGTTATTAAAATTATTATAATCATAAAGGTAAGGAGCTATATAATTAGCAAGAAAGTAGCAACAGAGATATGAGGAGGAGATGATGACTTGGGGACTGTTAATAAAAGTGTTCCTAACTTTATGATTTCATTTGTGACCTCTATTTCAAAATCAGCATTAACAGATGTAATATTAAAAGATAATGTACCTAAGCTGAAAAACAAGCTTAACATCTTCTTGAAATAGAAATGCAAAGTGTTTGTGCATAACCAAATCATAGGGACAGAAATTGACAATGATGAGCACAAACTAAGTTCTTATAAGGTTAACGGGGTACAAAAATGACCATGTGAGAAGATCAGAACCAGCGTTTCAGCTTAAAGCCAGGGTTTCTTTCTTCTTGAAAGGGAATAAAAACAAACACCTCCCCCCAAAAACCCCAGCTCCCCCCACCCAAAAAAACCCAACCCAGCTTCTTGCTTCTTGGGCTTAGGATTTGTTTCAGAAATTGTGGACCTAAGGAATATGAAAACGAAGACACTAATCCTTATGACCAGGAACTTAACCAGGGTCACTGGATTTGTGACAGGATCTGCAACATCCCCCAAATTTTTGCAGGGTTGAAGTTGCAAAATGCCATTATAGGAGCTAGTTCTGTACTAAGGGAAACAAACACCTGACATTGTGCTGGAGAGGAGGTGGTGATTGGGGAAGAGAACAAACAAAAACTCTGAGCCTGCAAACTTAAATTTCAAAACATAATGAAAAAAATCCAATACTGAGGAAGCTCATTGGAAATGAACCAGAAGTTAAAAAAGAAAGAAAGGAAGAAAGAAAGAATCCCAAAATGGCACCTATACTTCTAGGTGGGTAAAAAAATCTGTGTATGAAAAGCTTAAAGAAGGGGCACCTGGGTGGCTCAGTGGATGAAGCGTCTGCCTTGGGTTCAGGTCATGATCTCAGGGTCCTGGGATCAAGCCCTCTCCTCTGCTCGGCAGGGAGCCTGCTTCCTCCTCTCTCTCTCTCTTCCTGACTCTCTGCCTACTTGTGATCTCTGTCAAATAAATAAATAAAATCTTGAAAAAAAAAAAGAAAAACTTAAAATACAAATTTATAATCTTGGTTTAGAAAAGGATTTCTTTTAAAAGTTACCAAAAAATCAAAAAGGTAATTTAATTTTATTAAAGTTTAAAATTCTGTGCAACAGGAGATACTAGAGAGTGAAAAATGGAGCTACAGATTGAGAAAGATATTTGTAACATATATAATCAATTAAGGATTATTACCTAAAATAAGAAAAACACCTTTAAACAAACTAACAAGTTAAAGGAAAAGTGGGAAATGATTTGAATAGGCGTTCACAAAATAGGCAACCTGCATGGTTAGTAAACATCTGAACAGATACATCTGTTAATCAAGGAAATGCCAGAAAGAGGAATAAAAAAATTCTGGAGGGTCTGACATTAGCAATTAAATGCTGTCACTAGAATTAACACATCACTTAGGTTCTTAGTTATCAGGATGAGCAGATCTTGCCTGCTGACCTGTAGGACATGGAGCAAGATAAGAAATAAACCTTTTTTGTTGTTGTTGTTGTTGTTTTTTCAACTTTTGTTGTTTAAAGCCACTGAGATTTTGGGATTATTAGTGCACATAATCTAGTGTATTTTTACTGATAACAGGGAAGAAGGAAATGGCTTTGGGGGAGTTTAAGTATATATCCTTGTGTACCTTAAATTATTATATATGTGTATTACTTCAAAAAATGAAATTATTCTGGTTATTGCATACAGATTGGATTATGAGAGGATATAGAGAATCCAGTAGGAGGCTGTCAATGTTGTTTAGGCAAGAGATGATGACAACCAGGACTAGGATTGGTGCACTGGATAGAGATTAAAACCTGTTTTGTAGATGAAGTCTAGAGGTATTTTGGAGGTAAAATTCATTGTACTTGGTAATTAATTGGATTTTATTATTTCTGCAATAGAATTTTTATGGTGACCATGCAATACTTTTGCAGGCCAAAATAAAGTTTCTAGCTAAAAATAATGAGGCCTATAACAAGATTTCATTGTCCTCTGAGCCTTAAAACTTTTTCATTCTTCTATTATTATTTCTCTGAGGTAGTTTGATTTTTTCACTTCACTTGCATCTTTATTTCCATTCTCTTTTTAAAAAATACATTATTTTTAAAGATTTTATTAATTTATTTGAGAAAGAGAGAGCACAAGCCAGGGAGAGGGACAGAGGGAGAAGCAGACTCCCAGCTGAGCAGGGAGTTCGATGCTAGCCTCCATCCCAGGAACCTGAGATCATGGCCTAAGCTGAAGGCAGACGCTTAACCTAACCAACTGAGCCACTCAGGCATCCCTATAAATAAGAATTTTGTTATGCCTCCATTGCATTATTATGAGAAACATAATATTATTATGTCGCCCACCTCCTATCTGTTCATACTACAGTTCTTCCACATTTTGAACAATCTAATCTTCCGTAGGTGCTACTGCAGTGTTGTTTTTTACATGCTCCAAGAACTATAGCAGCCTCCTATCTACAGAACAATATGTAGTTTATAGCACACAGTATAACATTCTACTCTATTAACCTTTTCCTGTTATTCCTGTAACGCACGCACATACATACACATTCATTCTTTGTAGTTCATCAGAACTTAATGATTCATAGTTCCTATGCCTGTGGTTCTGTTCATATTGTTCTTGAATGCTTTTGTACCTGTCAATATCTTACTTCGCCTTTTTGGGTACATCACTAATCCTCCATCTAGAAGTTTTTGCGTGTGCCTATGACATCTTATTTGCTTCTGTCCTGGCACTTTTATTCCAAAATATTTCTTTTTTTATTTTTCTGGCTGAGTTACTGACACCAGTATTCACACTGTTGCCTAGGCAACAAATACAGTGAGCTTTGGTTCCTGATTATTCTTTTAACTTCCATGCCTGTTTCCACCAGAGCATCCAACTAGACACCAAGGTAATCCTCTCATTTCTAAGGAAATTAACATTATCTAGAAACAACTATAGCATATATATATATATATAGCATATGTAGCATACAGAAATTATTTTCTTAACTCTTACAATAAGCCTTGAGTGATTTTTCTTATTCCCATTATCTAGGTGAGGGAACTAAAGTTCAAAGAGGCTAAGTAACTTGTACAAGGTTAAATGTTAAATTTTTTTGTGTGACTTCAAGGCCTGTGCTAGTTCCATTTAGTGCCACAAATATTTCTCTAATCTGTTCGCTTCTACTTATTTTTCTCTGTTCCTGCCTTTATAATTTTTCTCTCTGGTTTATTGCATTAGCTTTCTAACTGGTACAATGCCTCTCTTCTCTTCCTCCCCCAATCTCTTTTTCATACTCTGCCAGAGTACTTTTCTAAAATACAAATCTTCGTTTTATTCTCCTGCTTAAAATTCTTCAGTGGTTCCCCTGTGGCTCACAAAATGAAGTTCAAACTCCTTATCATAGCACATCCATCATCTGGTTCCTGCTTACATTTTCAAGATCATTTCCTACTACTTTCCCTTTCCCACTCTGCATTCCAGCAACACAGAACTGTTTATGCTTACTGGAACTTAACATGTTCTCTCTAAGCTTTTTGCTTTTGGAATTTTCCCCTTGCCTGGAATTTCCTTCTCTCCTGGCCTGCCCTGTAAATCCTACTTTTGTACCACAGTTCAGCTCAAGCTACATTTCTGTGATGTGGACATTTAAAAATAATTCCTTGACATTCTCTAGAGAAATGAAGCAGTATTAGGCTTATCTAAGTCCTTTTATTTTTCTTCTAGGAGAGCATTTACCGCATTGTATGATGTTTTTGTCACCTATTCAAACAAGGGATATTGAGGGTAGAATCTTCTTTTCTCTGTTTTTGGGGGGGGGGGGGTGGCGGGTAAACTCTACCCTCAACATGGGCCTCAAACTCATGACCCCAAGCTCAAGAGTCCCATGCTCTATCGACTGAGCTAGCCAGTTGCCCCATGGGTAGAATTTTCATCTGGAATTTAGGATGAGTATCTTTTTAATTCTAGTCCCTAATATAGTGTTTGGCTGAGTAGGTATTTATATTAATCTGCATGGGATACCATAACAAAGTACCATAGATCTGGTGGTTTAAATAACAGAAATTTATTTTCTCTTAGTTCTGAAGAATAGAAGTCCAAGACAGTATCCTAGGATGGTTAAGTTCTGGTAAGGGCTCTCATTCTTGATTTGCAGACAGCCACCTTCATACTGTATGTCCCCATGGGTTTTTCTTGGTATGTGCATGTGGAGAGAGAAATCTCTGTTTCTCTTATAAGGCCACCAATACTATTGGATTAGGACCCTACAATGTCTTTTATTATTCTTTTTCTACTACTTCATTTAACTTACCTTCTTAAAAGCCATTATCTCCAAATACAATCACATTGGGGGTTATATTTTAATTTTGGGGGATATAGTGAATTTGGGGAGATAAAGTAGTCTATAGCAGTATTCAGTATTTGTTGAAAGAATTGTTAAGTTCTTCTTACGATTTACCGTTTATATGATTGCCTTTGCCATTAGTTTATACATTTCTTTCTCTAAAGTAGGCTCCATACCCAGTGTGGGGTTTTAACTCACAATCCTGAGATCAAGAGTCATATACTGTATCAACTGAGCCAGCCAGATGCCCCAGATTATACATTTCTTGAGAGTAGGGACTGTTTCCTATTTTTGTATTTCTCAGACTTGAATATATGGATTTTTAAGAGTGGTCAAATGAGTTAAGGTAATCACATTATAGAATGAGATTATTGATGTGTTATTTAAGTCAGATAGATGCCTAAGCAGGGTTTCTGGCCTATTAATTGTGACTTTTTGTCTACTGCAGGTCTCCTATTCTTTGTCTTCATATTTCAAGGCAAGCATTATTATCAGTTTCTTACATATTTTTTCTTATGTATGCTGTTTATATGTGAGTCATATATATTTGTAATTACAGGGTTTTTATCTTTAAAGATAATTATATAAAATAACTGGCACGATGTAATATAATAGAGATTTTAAGTCCATAAAGCTTAGTTTCCTTCCCCTTCCTTTCAGGAAGAGATGGTGTCTTAAGGATTCCTTTAGGATTCTTTTAAGATTTGCTGTCATTTTATAATTTAAAATACTTTTAATTTTCAGATCACATATAAGTATAAAGGTAATAGGTAATGAATTGTTTTTTTACCAGTTTTTTGAGATTAGTCTGTATTATCATGTTTCATTCCATTAGCTAGTGGTATTTAATAGGAGTGATTTTCTTTTTTACCCAGGACATTTGGCAATGTTTGGAGACATTTTTGGTTGTTAACAACTAGGGGATGTGACTAGGATTTACTTGAACATCCTACGATGCACAGGACAGTACAATTATCTGGCCTCAAATGCCAGTAGTGCTGAGATTGGAAAACAGTAATTAGCATAAATAATAATGAATTGAGTATAAGTCATGGCCTCTTTCATTCTTTCTGTAATTATAGTATGTGTTCACTCTTCACTTTATGATTTTCTAATTTTAAATCTAAAGTGATCCTTGATTAGATGTTGTCTAATGTGCAACAGATGTGTACATCTGTTCTTTCTCAGATTCTAATCTTAAAATATTTAATCTTATCATATGGTGTTGGCCTTTGCAAGTTTTCACCTTAATTAAATACATGCCAAATGTAGTGGAAGACATGTTTTTCTTAAACTAAAATGAAAAACTGATTCTTAACTGTTCATTATATGTTGCCACTTTTAAGTTTGACCTGACCCCATTCCATAGTCCACTGAAAGCTAAAATTATAAAGCTGTCTGCCATCTGGTAAGATAGCAAACAACTGCCTAGGATGTTCAAGAGTGTCATTTGCCACATTAGGGGCAAGCAAGGTCTGTATCTAAACTTCACCTTTACCAGGCTCCTTAGAGATATTAATAATGTAATTTTTCTTTGGGTTTGGGAATTAGATGTGAAGTGGTTCCTAATGGAAGTAAAGTCATACAGAGTAGGTGACATGAATATCTCTGGATTGAGTGATAATTTCAAGAAGATGTGAGCTTCATGGGGAAGATAACGGAATGTTTTGAGTCACTGGTAGCCTTCACACTTACTGCCTCTTAGTTACCATCTTACTTCTCCGTTCCCTACAACCTTCCTTACTCTTTGTATACAAGAGGAGAAACAGATTAGGAAATAGAAAGAGGGGAAATGACTAATTGATTTTGGGAAGTTCTGAGTGTGGGGTGGTTGTGAATTACCAAGTTAAAATCTCTGGCAGGTTATTTGATTTACTAATTGGGAGCTCAAGAAAAACATTTCATTTTGAGATATCTACGTCATTAGTGAGCAGCTGAAATTTGAAGCTAATGAGTTATTCACAGGATGGAGTGTACAGTGAATAGAAAACAGTTCAGAATAGATCCCTGGAGGTTACCAATAATTAGGAAGTCCATAGAGATCAAGGGGCTTACTAAATAGACTAAGAATTGGCCAGAGAGTGTAAGAAAATCACAATTAAAAATCAAGGTTAAAAAGCAAAGAGGGAAGTATGGTTATTAAAGCCAAATGTCTTAAGGGTGAATAATGGAATTTAGGACTAAAAAAAGTCCACTGAATTGGATTAGAAAGTCCCTTTTAAGAAGTTTTGTTTTCGGTAGCTTAGATGGTTAAGCATGGGACCCTTGGTTTTGGCTCAGGTCATGATCTCACGGTCCTGAGATTGAGCCTTGTGTGGAGTTTGCTTGTCCTACCTCCCCCTCTGCCCACTCACCCACCCCAACCCTCATGCTGCCATGAGTACTCTCTCTCAAATAAATAATATCTTTTAAAAAAAGTTTTTGTTGGAGTTCATTTGGTTTACATTAAGGATGTATAGATAAACTTCCACTTAGAAATACATTAGTCACTCTTAAAATATTCATTACTTCAGGAACTTCTTAGGAAATAGGGCACTCTTTTTCATTCTGATTACTGTCTTACAAAGGGCATTGATACATTAGGATTGGGGATATTGATCAATGCATACAGAACCATACAATCTTTTTTTTTTTTTCCAGAACTATACAATCTTATGTGGTAATCCTGGTAGGAAAATGGGCATATAAACTTACTACATATAAAAGTAAACTTATGAATGACCATTTTAAAGATTTTATTTATTTATTTGAGAGGGAGCACGAGCAGTAGGGAGGGACAGAGGGAGAAAGAGCAGGGAACCTGATGCGGGGCTCTATCCCAGGACTCTGGGATTATGACCTGAGCTGAAGGTAGACGCTTAACCAACTGAGCCACCCAGGCACCCCATGGATGACCATTTTAGATAAATAGTTATTGTTGTGGGTTGAATTATGTCCCCCAAAAGGATATGTTGAAGTTCTAACCCTCAGTGCCTGTGAATTTGACCTTATTTAGAAATAGGGCCTTTGCTGCTGTAGTCAAGGTAAGATGAGGTCATACTGAATTAGGGTGGTCCTAATCCAATATGATTAGTGTTCTTATATGAGATAAAGACAGACACATAGGGGGAATGTGCTGGTGTGATGATGGATTCAGAGATTGGAGTGATTCCATCTGCAAGCCAAGAAACACTCAAAGATTGTTAGCTGGAAGTAAGAAGAGCCAAGGCAGGATTCCCTTCTACACATTTCAGAGGGAGCACAGCTCTGCCAACACCTTGATTCTGGACTTCTGGCCTCCAGAACTGTGAGGCAATAAATTTTCATTGTTTTAAGGCACTCAGTTTGTGGTAGTTTGTTATGCTAGTCCTAGGAAACTAAATACAGCCATTGACTCCTTAGCTTTAATGATCATGAAGAGATTCAGTAGGATTGAAGGTAACTCTGAATTATTAAAAAAATCAAGTCTTTTTTTTTAATTCTTCAAATTATCATTTTATTTGTTCCACAAATATTTGAGCAGTAAGCAGATATAGTAAGTGGCATCGAAGCAGCTTTGGCATTACAAAATCAAAATAAGACAAATGGCATATAACATGTTAGGAAAAAATCTTTATCTCCATTAGCAATCAATGAGACACAATTTAAATTAATGTGATGTCATTTTAGGCTAATGAAGAGTTAACTAAGAGCAAGCTCAATGGCAGCAGAGAACTGCTTAGGGGTTTCTCTGGGTTTTCTCACATCACAAAGAGATGTGAGTTTTTTCTGTATGATCTCAGAAAAATCAAGTCCTTTAAAAAATTTTAATTCAGTTAATAAATATGTAATGTATTTTTGGTTTCAGAGGTACAGGTCTGTGATTCATCAGTATTATATAATACCCAGTGCTCATTACATCACATGCCCTCCTTGATGTCCATCACCCAGTTACCCCATCCTTCTACCCCCTACCCCCTAGCAACCCTCAGTTTATTTCCTATAATTAAGAGTCAGTCTCTTGTGGTTTGTCTGTCTCTGATTTAATCTTGTTTCATTTTTTCCTCTCTTCCCCCATGATCCTCTGTTTTGTTTCTTAAATTCCACATATCAGTGAGATCATATGATAGTTGTCTTTCTCTGATTGACTTATTTTGCTTAGCATAATACCCTCTAGTTCCATCCATATCATTGTAAATGGCAAGATTTCATTTTTTTTGATGGCTGTGTAATAATATTCCAGTGTGTGTGTGTGTGTGTGTGTGTGTGTGTGTGTGTATCACATCATCTTCATCCATTTGTCGAGGGACATCTGGGTTCTTTCTATAGTTTGGCTATTGCGGACTTTGCTGCTATAAACATTGGGGTGCAGGTGCCCCTTTGGATCACTACATTTGTATCTTGGGGTAAATACCCAGTAATGCAGTTGCTGGGTCATAGGGTAGCCCTATTTTCAACTTTCTGAGGAACCTCCATGCTGTTTTCCAGAGTGGCTGCACCAGCTTGCATTCCCACTAACGGTGTAGGAGGGTTCCTTTTTCTCCACATCCTTGCCAACATCTGCAGTTTCCTGACTTGTTAATTTTAGCCATTCTGGCTTGAAGTGGTATCTCATCGTGGTTTTGAAAAAACCTAGTCTTCTGAACAAATTTGTCTGAAGGTCTTACTGAAATCCAGTGATGTTTCTGGACTCACCTGATTTCATGACAAGGAGAGACTGGCCTTTTCAATTATTGTGGCCCTGTAAGTCATCTCTTCTATCAGCTGATATCTCCTGTAAGTCATCTCTCCTATCAGCTGGTACATCTGCTAGTGGTCTGGATCATGAATAATATTTTTGTATTTTAGATTAACTCTCTGTAGCCTGATACTTCTTTTTTCTTTGTTTCATAGTGGAATTTGTTGATAATATATGCTCTACTTCATTAATGTTCTTTGCGGAAGTTGCAGTGGTTTTAATTGGATTAAAGCCATAGTTTTTTTTTTTTCTTTGAAGAAAGTATATAGTTGCTGGACAGCAGACAGCTTTGCTAGATGATTAAAAGATACTCAACAGATTTCTTTGTTTGCAATGTCTTCCAAGCCTCCAGATACACTCCTTTAAGACTAAATTGTTGAGCATTTCCCATTAAAAAATGCACATATTCACCTGTATTAAATTTTAAAACCTTTAGATTTAGAACCCCTGAAACAGAGATTAAGACTAAAGCTCAGTTCATTAGAGGTATTTAATCATAGTGATTGTGGTAGAACAGGAGAGTAAACAACTCTTGGAAGGAAGAGCAACGATGCTCTTTTGGGTAACATTCTCCTGATGGGAACCGTGGCCTAGATCCTAAAGAGTTTCTATGCTAGGACCCAGGCTAAATTAATGACTTGGGATTTTCAGTTAATTAATTTTTTTTTCTGGTGAGGATAAAGTATTGAGTTTTAAAGCAAAAGCTTAAATTTGTTATTTTCTGAAGAAAAATAATATAATGATAGAGATAACAAGTTGCAAGTATGGAGAAAGTATAACTTAAGGGAAATTATTTACAAGTGAACTTGTATTTCCCATACTAGTAACTGAATGTATTTTTCTCAGGAACATTGTCAGAAGTGGTAACACAGTTTATAACAATGATCATAGACAACAGACATATACAAATTAATTGAATGAAGTTTCAATTCTAGGAAATAAATATCCACCTATTTATCCTCCGTGTATAGGCATAGGTGCCAGTACTGTATGTGTGTAGGAAACAGAATCACCCTCCATACCCTCACCTGCCCCAACAAGTTCTTTAATATAAAAATGAACACAGGGATGGGAGTTAACTTTAATTTGATAAAAAATAAAGCCTCCTGGCAAAAGAGGGGAAGTGTAAAATCAGTTGCAGTTAATCTAGCCAGTGGATTGGGAGCAATAAGAATCCATGTTTATGGTGTTTTCATTCAAAAAGATAATTTAAACTAAGCTGTACTTCATTGTGGTTCAGGAGTGTTTTATCTTCTGAGCTTCTGAGTTGATCTGTGGGCTGTGACTAGCATTAAAAAAAATAGCACATAGTAAGAAAAGGAATTGTATCATGAAATTTTTGTTTCACATATACGTGTAAGTATGTGTGTACCAGATAACAACTCAGAAAAGCGTTTCTTAGGTTGTTTAAGTTAACTATATAATGGCACATACTGGAATAGTGATAATAAATTGGTCATTTTCATGAAAAAACTATTTCATTTTGATAAAGAGATCTCATTTGCTTCTTGACCTTGTGATTTGCAACAGTGCATGACCTATCTTTTGAATTATGGTTTACCCTTATATAATACCCTTATGTAATATTATATATAATAATATAATATATAATTATATATATAATACCCTTATATATACATATATAATACCCTTATTTGTATATACATACGTATATAATACCCTTATATATACGCATATATAGCTCTATGTTTTGTGCATATGTGTATATATACACATATATACACATTTTTATATCCATGTTTTCTGTGTACATATATATGTGTATTTTATATGTATACACATATATATATAAATACAGTTTTGAACTATGTGGGTCCTCTTACGTGTGGATTTTTTTGGGGGGATAAACACAGTGTGTACTTTTTCTTTATTGTGTTTTCCTTAATAACATTTTCTTTTGTCTGGCTTACTTTATTGTAAGAATACGATATATAATACATATAACATACAAAATCTGTGTTAATCAACTATTTATGTTATTGGTAAGGCATCTGGTCAACAGGAGGCTGCTGCTTAGGTTTTGCAGGAGTCAAAAATTGTATGTGGAATTTTGACTGTACCCTTAATTAACCCCCATCTTGTTCAAGGGTCAACTGTATTAAGCTCCTGAAAATATATAAATAGATCATCTATCAGAGGTATTACATATAGGATGAATTACTGATTTTTAATGGAAATTTGACTTCCGTGGTTCTTTCCAAGTAATATTTCATATTTCTAACTTTTTATGGTCCTATTCCTAGAAAATGATGTATTCTTTTTGTACAGCCTTGATCTGTGGGTGTGTTTTGCTTTTTATAGCTTTCTGTGTTTGCAGTTTTTCTAAGTTCAGTGTGGGGGAAAACAGCAAGGAAAAATGTGAAACAAAACTCTTTGTACCTTAAGCATGAATTGGAGTTTAAGAAAAAACTTGGCTCTGGCCAAGCAACAATAAAAGATTTGTCTCACCTCTCTTCACCACCCCCCGCCCCCCGCAATAATCCACTCCCTCCCAAAGTTTCTCCAGCTGTACTGAAAATAACCTCAACCTGAATTGACTTTGTCAGACTTGGCAGTTTTGCAAGATACAGGACTATATAATTCTTTACTAAATCTTTGCAAAATATTTTGTTTTGCAGTGGGAATTGTGCATCAGAGATTGCTTTTTTTATTTCCATACTTTTCCATGTCATCCAAATGGAAAATTCTTCTTTGTAGTAAATTAAAATCTCTTTTTGGGTTTCTCTCAAAGTCCTTTAAATTTACCACTTTCAGGAATTTCAAATGATTTTTTATATCTTTTCCTTGTCTATTTCAATTGTTGCAAATAAATTTTAAGATATTATATATTGCTTAATAAAAGTATAACATTCACATCTAATATTTACTCTAACAGTTTTCTAAGAAATAATTTACATTTCATATAATTCACCAACTTAAATTGGAGAATTCAGTGGTTTTTAGCATATTTAGCATTCTTCAACTGTCACCATGGTCAATTTTAGAGTGTTTTTATGACCCCCAGAAGAAGTCCTGTACCCATTAGCAGGAATTCTTTATTCATTCCTTCTTCCAGCCCCTGGCAACTACTAATTTACTTACTATCTTTAAGAATTTGCCCATTCTGGACGTTTCATATAAATGAAATCACAGAGTGCGTGACCTTTTTTGTCTGGCTTCTTTCAGTTAGCATAATGTGTTCGAGGTTCATCCATGTTGTAGGAAGTATCATTGATTCATTTGTTTTTATTGCCTAATATGCTCTTATGGATATACCATATTTTATTTATCCATTCATCAACTGATGGATACTTAGGTCATTATACTTTTTGACTATTATGAATAATGTAGTCATGGCTATTCAGGTACAGGTTTTTATGTGAATATATGTTTTTATATCTTTTGGTTATATACCTGAGAGTAGAATTGCTGGGTCATATTGGTTGAGTTGTAAGAGGTCTTTTTATATTCTGGATACTAGTCCTTGATAAGACATATAATTTGTAATTTTTCCCCCTTATTCTTGAATCCTCTTCACTTTCTGAATGGTGTACTTTGTTTTTTGTTTTTTTAAAACTTACTTAAATTTTTTTTTCTTTAAAATTTTATTTAAATTCAAGTTAGTTAACATATAGTGTAGTAATAGTTTCAGGGATAGCATTTAGTGATTCATCATTTTCATATAACACCCAGTGCTCATTACAGCAAGTGCACTTCTTAATGCCCATCACCCATTTAGCCCATCCCCTCACCCACATCACCTCCAGCAACTCTCAGTTTGTTCCTTATAGTTAAGAGTCTCTTATGGTTTGCCTCCCTCTCTGTTTTATCTTATTTTTCCTTCCTTGGATGGTGTACTTTGAAGTATAAAAGTTTTTAATTTTATTAAAGTCCAAATGACCTGTTTTTCCTGTTTTGTTTTAATTGTAATTTTTGGTGTTATAGTTAAGAAACTTTCATCTCATTCGAAGTCACAAAGATGTTTATGTTTTTCTTTTTCTGAGAATTTTATAGCTTGAGTTCTTACATTTAAAGTCTATGATCCTTTTTTTTTTTTTTAAAGGGAGGAGGGACAGAGAGAGAAAATTTTAAACAGGGTCTGTGCCCAGCATGGAGCTTGATGTGGGGCTCAACCTCACAGCCCTGAAATCATGACCTGAGCCCAAATGAAGATTCAGATGCTTAACCAACTGAGCCACCCAGGTGCCTTTAAATCTATGACCCATTTTGAGTAAATTTTTGTATATGATAGGAGGTGGGGATCCAACTTTATTTTTTTCAATGTAGATGTCCAGTTGCATGGATATCCAAGTCAACCATTATTGGAAAGGCTGACTGTGTTCTCTATTGAGTTTTTGATACTCTTGTCAAAAATCATTTAATCATTCATATGAAGGTTTATTTCTGAACTCTCAATTCTATTTCATTGATATATATGTCTGTCTTTATGTCACTACCACACTGTCTTGATTACTTTTGCTTTGTAATAAACTTTGAAATCAGGAAATTCAAGTTCTCATACTTCATTCTTCTTTTTCAAGATTGTTTTGCCTATTCTAAGTTCTTTTAATTTCATTATGTATTTCAGAAGCAGCTTTTCAGTTCTTCAGAAAAGGTAGCGGTGTTTGATAAGGATTGTATTGAACATATACATCAATTTGGAGAGGGTTGCCATTTCAACAATATTAAGCCTTCCAATCCATGAACTTGGAATATCTTTGTTTCTTTTTTTCAAAAAGATTTATTTATTTATTTGTGTGTGAAAGAGTATATGCACGTGCAAGCTCAGTGGAGAAGGGCAGAGAGAGGGGGGAGAGAGAATCCCAAACAGACTCCACGCTGAGCACAGAGCCTGATGCATGGCTTGATCTTATGATCCCAGGATCAAGAGCTGGACACTACCGATTGAGCCACCCAAGTGCCCCAGGATAGTTTTCTATTTAATTCTTCTTCAATGTCTTTCAATGATATCTTGTAGTTTTTAGTGTATAAATCATTCATTTTTTTGTTAAATTTATTTGTAACAATTTTAATCTTTTTTATGCTATTATAAACGGAATTTTTATTATTTTAACTTTTTAAAAGATTATTAATTTATTTATTCGACAGTGATCACAAGTCGAGGGAGGGAAGAGGAAGAGAGGGAAGGGGAAGGGGAAGCAGGCTCCCCACTGAGCAGAGAGCCCCATGTGGGGCTCAATCCCAGGACCCTGGGATCATGACCTGAGCTAAAGGCAGAGGCTTTAACCCACTGAGCCACCCAGGCACCTCATAAATGGAATTTTAAAAAAAGATTTGTTTCAGAGAAAGCATAGCGGGGGGACAGAAGAAGAGAATTTTGACACCCTCCTGAATTTGGAACCTGACACAGGGCTTGGTTCCACAACCCATGTGATCATGACTTGAGCCAAAACCAAGAGTTGGCGCTCAACCATCTGAGCTGCTGAGGCGCCCCTGGAATTTTTTCTTAATTGCACTTTTGGATTGTTTGTGCTAGCATATACAAATATAATTGATTTTTGTCTATTGATCTTGTATTCTGCAACCTTGCCGAACTCATTTATTAGCTATAATAGTTCAGCCATGTTATGGGATGTATCAGGAGCTCTTTCCTTCCTTCCTTCCTTTCTTCCTTCTTCTCCCTCCCTTCCTACCTCCCTCCCTCCCTTTTCCTCCTTTCTTCCCTCCCCTCTTCCTCCTTTCTCTCTTTCTCTCTCTCTCTTTTTAAAGATTTTATTTATCCATTTGACAAAGAGAGAAAGAGCACAAAAGCAGGGGGAGGAGCAGACAGGGAGAGGGAGAAACAGGCTCCCTACTGAGCAAGAAGCCTGATGCAGGGCTCAATCCCAGTACCCTGGGAATCTTGACCTGAGCTGAAGGCAGACACTTAACTGACTGAGACACTCATATGCCCCTCTTTCTTTCTTTCCCTTTCCCTCCCTCTCTCTCTTCTTTCCTCTGTCCCTCCCTTTCTTCCTCCTTCCTCCCTTCTGCAAAAATACAAAACATAAAATTCACCATGCCGTCACTTTGCAAGTGTGCAAACAGATGCAAATTATTATGCAGCCACCTTTCTACTTTCCCTTTGTATCGATTTGACTGCTTTAGATACTTCATGTTAGGGGAGTGGTGATTGTCAGGGGCTAAGTGGAGGGGTCCAGAGTTTCTGGGTTTAGAGTTTCAGTCATGAAGGCTAGGAGGGTCTAGAGATCTGTTGTATACTTGCAATAAGGAAGTCAACCTCTTGCATTAGAGCCCCACCTTAATAGTCTTTTTGTGACTGCTTTATTTCTCTTAACATAATGTCTTCAAGACTCATCCATGTTATAGTATTTCCTTCTTTTTTAAAGGCTAGATAATATTTCATTATATGTATGTACCATATACCACATTTTCTTTATCCATTCATGTACTGATGAACACTTAGGTTGCTTCTACCTTTTGGCAGCTATGAAAAGCTGCAATGAATATAGGTGCTATGAACTGAATTGTGTTTCCCCCAAATTCATATGTTGAAGCCCTATGTTCCAAAACGACTATATTTGAAATAGGATGGGTAAGGAGGTGATAATGATTAGGGTGGGGCCCTAATCCAGTATGTTGGTGTCCTTATAAGAGGAAGAGATACAAGAGCACACTAGTTTGCACTCTTGGCTCTTTCTCTCTCTCTCTCTTTTGTGTGGATGTGATGAGAAGATGGCTGTTTCAAGCCAGGAAAAGAGTTCTCACTGGAGAACTGGATTGGCTGGCACCTTGGGTTTAGACTACAGCATCCAGAACTGTGAGAAAAAAGTTTCTATTGTTTAAGGACTTTAAAAAAAAAAAAGAAGATTTATTTATTTATTTTAGAGAGGAAGAGAAGTCGAGCGAGGGTGAGGGCAGAGGGAGAGGGAGAGAAAGAATCCTCAATCCCCATTAAGTGTGGAGCCGGACATGGGGCTTGACATGGGGCTCGATCCCAGCATCATGACCTGAGCCGAAACCAAAAGTCAGATGGCCAACCAAATGAACCACCCAGGCATCCCAAAGTTTCTCTTGTTTAAGTCAGTTTGTGGTATTTTGTTACAGTAGTCTTAGCTGACTAATAAAATAGGTGTGCAAATATCTCTTTGAGATTTTATTTTCAGTTCCTTTGGATGTATATTCAGAAGTGACATTGGTGGATCATATAGTAGTTCAATTTTAAATTTTTTGAGGAACCTCCATATTATTTTTCATAACATTTGTTCCATTTTACATTTCCACTAACAGGCCCAAGAGTTCCAATTTTTCCAAATCCTTAGTAACACTTGTTAGTTTCTTTCTTCTTTTTTTTTATAGTGGACATTTTTTTTTTTTTTAAAGATTTTATTTATTTGACAGACAGAGATCACAAGCAGGCAGAAAGGCAGGCAGAGAGAGAGGAAGGGAAGCAGGCTCCCCGCTGAGCAGAGAGCCCGATGTGGGGCTCGATCCCAGGACCCTGGGATCACAACCTGAGCCGAAGGCAGAGGCTTTAACCCACTGAGCCACCCAGGCGCCCCTATAGTGGCCATTTTTTAATGGGTATGAGGT
The DNA here is from genome assembly GCF_922984935.1 of Meles meles. NCBI lineage: Eukaryota > Metazoa > Chordata > Mammalia > Carnivora > Mustelidae > Meles > Meles meles. Next base: position 14,342,517 of record NC_060074.1, read on the forward strand.
GGTGATATCTTCTGGTTTTGATTTGCATTTTCCTCATGATTAGTGATGTTGAGCATCTTTTCAAGTGCTTATTGGCCATTCATATATCTTTTTTTGAGGAATGTCTATTCTAATCCATTTCCCATTTTTAAATTGGTTGTGGTTTTTTGGGGGGCAGGAGGGGCTTTGTGTGTGTGTCTGCACTTGTGTTGTAGGAGTTCTTTGCATATTATGGATATCAGTCCCTTGTCAGATACATGAGTTGCAAATATTTTCTCCCATTCCCTAGGTTGCCCTTTTACTCTTTTTTTTTTTTTTTAAGATTTATTTATTTATTTGACAGACAGCGACCACAAGTAGGCAGAGAGGCAGGCAGAGAGAGGAGGAAGCATGTTCCCTGCTGAACGGAGAGTCCAATTCGGGGCTCAATCCCAGGACCCGGGACCATGACCCGAGCCGAAGGCAGAGGGTTTAACCCACTGAGCCACCCAGGCACCCCACCTTTTTACTCTTGATAGCTTCTTTCGCTGGGTAGAAGTTTTGAAGTTTGACATAGCTCCATTTATCTGTATTTGCTTTTGTTTCCTGTTCTTTTTGTATCCTACCCATGAAATCATTGATAAATCAAATGTCGTGAAGTTTTCCACCTGTGTTTGATCCTAGGGTCTTTATAGTTTCAGGACTTACATTTAGGTCTTTTCTTCATTTTGAGTTGTTTTTAATATATGGTCTAAGGTAAGGAAGTGTCCAGCTTTTTTTCTATGCATTTGGGTATCTGGTTTTCTTACCACCATTTATGGGAGACATTTTTTTTTTTAATTAAAAAATTTTTTTGTATTTATTTTAGAGAGAGAGGGAGTGAGAGAGAACACAAGAGGGACAGAGGGAGAGGGAGAAGGAGACCCCCTGCTGGGCAGGGAGAGAGACACAGGGCTCCATCCCAGGACCTGGAGATCATGACCTGAGCCAAAGGCTTAATCGACTGAACCACCCAGGCACCCCAAGAGAGAGAATCTTAAGCAAGCTCTGTGCTCCTCATGGAACCTAACACAGGGCTCAATCTCAGTGACCTGAGATCATGACCTGAGCCAAAATCAAGAGTCAGATGCCTAATTGACTGAGCCACCTAGGCGCCCCTGTAGCTTTGTAACGTTTTGTAATCAGGAGGTTTGAGGCTTTCAGCTTTGTTCTTCTTTCTCTGGATTGTTTTGGTTCTTCAGGGCCTTTTGAGATTCCATATGAGTACTTTTTTTTTTTAATTAAAAAATTAATTGTATGGCCATATCACATTTTATTAATGCATTCATTAGTCAATGAAAATTTGAGTGGTTTCCAAGTTTTTTTTTTTCTCTTATGAGTAATCCTGCTGTGAACATTAGTGTACAGTTATTATGTGGATATATGTTCTCAGTTCTCTTGGGTACATACCTATAAGAGTAATCATTGGGTCATGTGGTAGTTCTATGTTTAAGCTTTTGAGGATCTGCCAGACTGTTCCTCAAAGTACTTGGACTATTTTATATTCCCACCAGCAATATAGGAGGGTTCCAATTTCTCTACATCCTTGTCAACATTTTTATTGCTTATAGCAATCTTGGTGGGTGCTATTGTAATTTCCTGGATATATCACATAGAAAAGTCTTTCAGGATTGATACAAGAAAGAACATGCTGGGATGCCTGGGTGGCTCAGTTGGTTAAGCAGCTGCCTTCAGCTCAAGTCATGATCTCAGGGTCCTAGAATGGAGCCCCGCATTGGGCTCCTTGTTCATCGGGGAGCCTGCTTTTCCCTTTTCCCATGCTAGCCATTCCTCCGCTTGTGCTCTGTGTCAAATAAATGAGATCTTTAAAAAAGAAAACAAAAGAAAGAAAGAATATGCCTTTTTGCTTACTTAGATTTCTAAACAGGATATTTCTATTGGTACATCTCTGCCCACTGAGAAGAAAAAATTGCATTGTGATATTCTTAAAGCAGGGTTTTTCTACTTTGGCACTGTTGACATCTTGTGCTGGATAATTCTGTATGTGTGTGTGCATGGGGGAAGCATGTGTGCATTGTACAATTGTTAGCAGTGTTCCTGGTCTCTATTCACAGATGCCAGTGTCACAACTCCCTGCAGTTATGACAAGTAAAGTTGTCTCCAAACATTGCCAAATGTCCTCTGGGGGGTAAAATTGTCCCTGGTTGAGGACTTTACTGCCTTAGAGAAAGAAATACAATCATATCCTTTTTTGTCAGTCTAGATTTTGCTATTTTTGTCATTCACAGGAATGTTTAACTTTGCTCAGCAAAATTTTACAAAATTTTAATCTTACAAATAGGAAAACTGAGTTACTGCTTTAAAATCTTGCTAAATAATTCCCAAGGGAGTTTTTCCTCATGGAGTTGAAACTTATATTCATAGAATAGAGTTTTTTTGTTTTCTTTTTCTTTCCTTTTTCTTTCTTTTTTTTTTTTTGTTTAAGATTTTATTTATTTATTTGAGAGAGAGAGTACATGAGAGGGGAGAGGTCAGAGGGAGAAGCAGACTCTGCGCCGACTAGGGAATCCCAGTGTGGGACTCGATCCACATGATCTGAACCGAAGGCAGTTGCTTAACCAACTGAGCTACCCAGGTGCCCTCTTTTATTTTTATTTTCTTGAATGTTTAATTTTGAAATAAAGTATTTTGGTACATATGCTTTTGAAGAAATTTTTAGAATTATGTAACCCAAGATGTTGAGTTAGACAGGACCTTAAAGAAAGTTCAACATATTTTTTTGATTTCTAGATTGAAACCTGGAAAAATTGTGTAATTCGTTTCAAGTAACCTTGTAATCTGCTTGGGGCCAGAAGTAAGACCAAAACACAGAGGGGAAGTGGGTGGCAGGATGGTTTAAACAGGTGATGAGAATTAAGGAATGCACTTGTGAGGAGCACTGAGTGCTGTGTGGAAGTGTTATATCACTATATTGTACACCAGAAATTAATATTACACTGTTATGTTAACTAATGAATTTAAATAAAAACTTAAAAAAGAGACCTATGGTGGTTTTTTGGGGGGGGGGGGGGGAGAGGTTTGCTTGTTTTTTTTTTTTGTTTTTGTAAGTGATAAACTTAGGTTTATTTAATGTGTAGGGATGGAAAGATTAGTTTGCTTTTGGGTAAAAGTTAACTTATAGTCTCATTTCATACCACACAAATTAGTGACAGATAGATTATAGTGATAAACAGTAAAAAATAGTTTAAAAAAACAGGCAATGAGAAAATAGAGTAAAATAGAAGTCAACATTTTAGGGTAGTGAAAATATGCTGTATGATACTGAAATGATAGAGATATTTCATTATATATCTCACAAAACCCATAGAATGTACAAGACCAAGAACTGTAGGCTTTGGGTGACTATGAAATGTCAGTAAATTTTCATCATTTGTAACAAATAGGTGGCTCAGTCAGTTAAGCATCCGACTTTTGATTTCAGCTCCGGTCATGATCTCAGGGTGGTGAGATCGAGCCCTGTGTTGGGCTCCACTCTGGGCGTGGAGCCTACTTAAGATATTCTCTCTTCCTCTGCCCCTCATCCCTACTTGCACTCTAGATAAACAAATGAACAAATGTACCTCTCCACTGGAGGATACTGAAAGTATCACACACGCATAATGGCTATGCGTGTGTGAGAGCTGATATATACAGGAAATATCTGTACTTTCTGAATTTTGCTGTTAGCCTAAAACTGCTCTGAAAAGCAAGTAGTCTTAAAAAAAAAGAAGGGAAGAACGAATCAAATAAAAAAATATAGATGTGAACACTTACTGAATCTCTGAAAAGAAAGAGGCCTTTATTTAGTGTGATGGGAAAATAAACTAAGAGAATTAAAAACAAAAAGATTTTATTTATTTATTTATTTGAAAGAAATAGATGCATAGCAAGAGAGGAAACACAACCGGGGGAGTGGGAGAGGGAGAAGTGGGCTTCTTGCTTGAGCAGGGAACCCGATGTGGGGCTGGATTCCAGGACCCCAGGACCACGACCCGAGTGAAGGGAGACGCTCAACGACTGAGCCATCCTGGCATCCCCTAAGAGAAGATCTTGATAGATTAATAATATAAAAGTTGGGCCTTTTGCTTTTTAATAAGACAATGTTTCTGTCTTCCATTATAACCTTAGAAAGACATATTCTTTTGATTCCCAGGTCAGCACTTTCTCCAATGCACCATGTTTTACTGAACTAGTAACTTCTCCCCACTCAATTTAATTTGCTCTATTCTTTTTGGAATCAATTATATTATAAAAGACACAGTTGTATATATAAATAAGTAGCTTGGTATGATTTACATAAGAATGAACAGCTGGGTAAAGTGAAAGCCTAGCACTTTCTTTTAAGAATTTATATTCTTAGATATTTGGGAGCAGATACATATACTTGTCTGCCCATGTGTATATATCTATTATTATAATGACATTTAACTGAATATATTTTACCTAGGACTTTGGAGGTGTTTTAGTTTGTTTTGGTGGATAGTGGATAGTAGGTTCTGGCTGGGTTGTCAGCTTAGTGTTTTGTTTTTGTTTTTTCTGTGCAGGATTGTTGAAGTTTAATTTACATAAAATAGCACTCACCCTTTTAAGTATTAAGCTTGTTAATTTTTTTTTTTTTAACATTTTATTAGAGAGAAAGAGAGAGCAAGCACGAGCAAGAGAGGAGGGGGAAGGGGCAGAGGGAGATGGAGAAGCAGACTTCCTGCTGAGCAGGGAGCCTCATGGGAGGTTCAGTCCCAGGATCCCAGAATCATGACCTGAGCCAAAGGCAGACGCTTAACCAACTGAGCTACCCAGGTACCCTTCAGCTTGTTAAGTTTTGGCAAATGAATATGGTTGTGTAACCACCACCACAATCATTAAGAACATTTTCATCCTTAGAATTTTTCCTCTTGCCTGTTTACCCTTGTTTCTGCTTTCACCCCTTGCTCCAGACTACCATTAGTGTCTGTCTCTGTAATTTTCTGTCTCTATAATTTTATCTTTAGTATTTTTATATGTAAAACTGATTATTAATTAGTGTAATAAATTAATATAGGACTAAGTGTTCACTTAGAAATATGTCTTATGCCTTTTCATCTTTAAAAACAAAAAATAGGCACCTGGGTGGCTCAGTTATTAAGTATCTACCTTCAGCTCGGGTCATGATCTCAGGGTCCTGGGATTGAGCCCCATATCAGGCTCCCTGCTCAGTGGGAAGCCTGATCCCCCTCTCACACTCCCCCTGCTTGTGTTCCCTCTCTTACTGTCAAATAAATACATAAAAATCTTAAAAAAAAATAAAAACAAAAATATAGAGTCAGCTGGGTGGTTCAGTAGTTAAATGTCTGACTCTTGATTTCGGTTTAGGTCATGATATCAGGGTGATGAGATCGAGCCCCTTGTCTGGCTCTGTACTGGGTGTGGAGCCTGCTTGGGCTTCTCTCTCCCTCTCCCTCTGTCCCTTGCCTTCTCTCTCTTACTCTCAAATTTAAAAAAAATAATAAAAATTTAAAAATTAATGACTTTCAGTTTTGTGGTAAAGTAGGCATTTTTGTATTTGTGTATATGTATTTGTATTTTGTATTTTCATACATGGAGTTATATAATGTGTATTCTTTTATGTCTGACTTATTTCATTAGGATATGATTTTTAGATGCACCAGTGTTGTTACATGTATCTGGAATTCATTCCTTTCTATTACTGAGTAGTATTCTTTAGGCTGTTGTGAATAATACTGTTATGAATGAATATCTTGTATACTAGTCTTTGTGAGAACATATGTTTTCATTTCATGGAGTACTTAGAAGGGAAATTGCTAAGTAGCATAAGTATATGTTTACTTTTATAAGAAACTGCCCAACTTTTCCAAAGTGTCTGTACTGTTTAGCATTTTCAGTAGCAGTGTTTGAGAGTTCTGATTGCTTCACATGTTTGACTGGGTTGCTTTTTTGGTTTGTTTATATGTGTGTGTGTGTGTGTGTGTGTATTTTATATCATGGTTTTTTAAAGACTAGTAAGTGTGTTCTGTATGTGAGATTTTTTTTGGGTAGAAATATTTTTGTGGAGGTTGCCAGAGTTTTTTTAGAGCAGTAGAGATGTGATCAACTTTGGATCAAACAGTCCACTCTTTTGTTCACCTTAAAAAAAAAACAAAAAACACTATCTTGAAAGAGAGAGTGAGAGAGAGCATGAGAGGGGAGAAGGTCAGAGGGAGAAGCAGACTCCCTGTGGACCTGGGGGCCCTATGCGGGACTCGATTCCGGGGCTCCAGGATCATGACCTGAGCTGAAGGCAGTTGCCCAACCAACTGAACCACCCTCTTTTACCTATAGAATTAATTCTTCATTTAGAGGTATATCGTAAGCTTCTTAATCTCTAAAAAACTGAATGAAATAACTTTATTAATGAATTAGACTTTTGTGTAAAGAATAGTAAATACGTGACATCCTTGCTACATTCCACCAATATATACTTCAGGATAGTGCCTCACTCCTTTTATTTTTACTTGTTTATTTTTTAAAGTATTTATTTATTTATTTATTTTTCATAATTCCAAAGAGCCCCATAAGCCCAACATGGAGCTCAAATTCACAATCCTGAGATCAGGAGTTACATGCTTTTTTTTTTTTAAAAGATTTTTTTTTTTTTTTTGACAGATAGAGATTACAAGTAGGCAGAGAGGCAGGCAGAGAGAGAGAGAGAGGAGGAAGCAGGCTCCCAGCCAAGCAGAGAGCCCGATGCGGGGCTCGATCCCAGGACCCTGGGATCATGACCTGAGCCGAATGCAGAGGCTTTAACCCGCTGAGCCACCCAGGCGCCCCAGGAGTTACATGCTTTTTCGAGTGAAGCAGCCAGGTGCCCCTCAGTCCTGTTTTACTTTTTTTTGTTGTTTGTTTTTTAAAGATTCATTCATTCATTCATTCATTCATTCATTTTAGAGAGCACATGTGTGTGCATGTGAGTGGGGATAGGGGCGGAGCTAGAGGCAGAGAATCCTAACAGATTCCGTGCTAAGCATGGAGTCCAATGTGGGGCCAAATCCTGGGACCCATGAGATCATGACCTGAGCTGAAATCACAAGTCCCATGCTTAACTAACTGAGCCCCCTGGGTGCCACCCCTCATCCTTTTATTATAGATATCCTTCAAGATATATAAATATAATCTTATATAAACCCCTTAAAACTTGATGATTAGTATACCGGGTGCTTGGTTGCTCAGTTGGTTAACTGTTTGCCTTCAGCAGAGGTCATGAGCCCAGGATCCTGGAATTGAGCCCCACATTGGGCTCCCTGCTCTGCGGGGAGCCTGCTTCTCCCTCTGCCCCTCCCCACCTCTTGTGTTCTCTCTCACTCTGCCATCTTTCTCAAATAAATAAACATTTTTTTTCTTTTAAGATTTTATTTATTTATTGGTCAAGAGAAAGAGCCCAAGCAAAAAAAAAAAAAAAAAGCACAAGCAGAGGGAATGGCAGGCAGAGGGAGAGGGAGAAGCAGGCTCCCCACTGAGCAAGGAGCCTGATGAGGAACTATATCCCAGGACCCTGGGATCGCAACCTGAGCCAAAGGCAGATGCCCAACCGACTGAGCCACCCAGGCATCCCCCAAATAAATAAATCTTAAAAAAAATTAATATACTACTGAGAATTCTATGTAATTAAATATGCGCAACAACTTTTAATTCTAGAATTTTACATTTGCTTCTGTTTTTACTAGTTGTCTATCTGTATACCATAGTGATGGGCCTATTAGACCTTCAGTTTTGATGTCATTTTAGTTGTATATAATAGTGTACTAATAATACCAATTCCTAATCTCACCACATTTTGGAATATATGCTTCTAGTCCTTTTACACACACACACACACACACACACACACACACTTTCTCTCATACATAAATGAACAAAAAAGAAATTATGTTGTGCCAATGTTTAACATGGTGTTTTCCATTTAAAAATATTTTGTAGTTATTTTTTCCCTATGTCAACAAACCAAATCTAAATAACTTCCCATGACTGCGTAGTATTTTATTTTGGATATACTCTGGTTTTGATAGCCTGAGTATTTATCAAAAAGAATTGATTATTTCCAATTTTTACTATTTTAAATGATGTTCCTATAAGTATACATATATATTTACATATCTGTTCTTTATTTCTTTAGTATAATAGCTTGAAAGAGAATTTAGGGGCCTAAGGGCATCTACATTAAAAATTTTTATGAATGGGGTGTCTGGCTGGCTCAGTCGGTGAAGCATGTGACTCTTTATCTTGGGGTTGCAAATTCCAGCCCCACATTGGGTGTGAAGATGACTTAAAAATAAAATCTTAAAAAAATTCTTATGTAAAATACCAAGTTGCTCTCCAGGAAAGCTGTGGCAAATTATGTGGATAAAGAATATTTTTAGGATATTCTAAAATTTACTCTGTCAGAATAGCTAGAGTGACCATTGATTGCAACATGGGAAGAAAAACTGTCATCCAAAGTGTTTTTATGAAACTCTTAATGTATTTGTTTACAGTTTTATGACTAGTTTATTTTTATCACTGGAATTTAAGGACACTATTACGTTATGTATGTTATTTTATTCTCATATTTACAGATTTAGAATAATGCCTGATATAGAACAGGCACCTAATAAGTATTTGACTGAATCATTGCATGAGTGTTTCGTAGGCCCCTGGATATATAAACCTCTTGGAGGTTTGGGCCTGGCTTATTTTTTTTTTTTTTTTTTTTTTTATGGCTTAGTGTTACTATGAATTAGGGGAGAACAATGTATCTCATTGCTGTTTGAGTGTGCTTGGATTACCTACAAGATTTTGTCAACTCTGAGTTGGTGATATCTGTGTATATTTTTTGTTTTTTCTTAAAATATTTTATTTATTTATTTATTTGAAAGGAGAGAGCGAGCGAACAGGGGAGCAAATGCATGAGCTGAGGGGAGGGAGAAGTAAACTCCCCGCTGATCAGGGAGCTTGACATGAGGTTTGATCCCAGGACCTTGAGATCAAGACCTGAAGGCAGATATTTAACCATCTGAGCCACTCAGGCACCCCATTTGTGTGTATTTTAGTTAACCTTTAAAAAAATTTTTTTTTCCCTATCAACCTGACCTTATTTCAAAATGTCAGTGGCCATAACACTCAGTAATATTAGTGGGTTGTTTGTGACTTCGTTCCCTTGACACATTTACGTATGAGGCAGAAACCATTTCAGCTGCTCTGGAAGGAGGAGTCCGTTGGTCTTATGATGCTGCTGGGTCCCAAAGTACTTCTGGATTCTAAGGTGGCAGAGCTGCAACAAAGCAGGGGGTCCCTGCCTCCTGTAGAGCCTAGTTAACCTTTTTTTAAAAAAGCATTATTTATTTTAGAGGGAGCAGGTGGGGCAGAGGGAGAGGGAGAGAGAGAATCTCAAGCAGAGTCCCTGGTGAGCGAGGAGCCCCATGTGGGTCTTATGACCCTGAAATCTTGACCTGAGCTAAAATTAAGAGTTGGACACTCAACAGACTGGCCACCCAGGTGTCCCTTAATCAGCTTTTGATTGCCTTTCTCTTTAGGCATCTATGCAGAAAAGGAGTTAACATAGTAGTCTTGCTTTCTTTAGAAAGGTCTGCTTATAAGTTGGCGCTTGGCTGGCATATGAGAAATTAGATTTGGGGAGTGTTCCTACCCTTTCATAACTGATAAGATTTGATTTATTATACCTAAACTGTTTATACAAATAATATGGTTTGTATTGAGCATCTCCTTTTCTTCTGGGAGTCTGGCATTTGGTTTATGTTCTGATCAGTTTGTGCTAGGTAGAGGTTGCCTACATGACAAGCCCCCCAATAAAAACTTTGGGCACTGAATCTCTAATAAGCTTCCTTAGTTCGATAGCATTTCACATATTTGTCATATTTCACTGCTGGAGGAATTAACTGCCTCATGTATGACTCCATGGGGAAGAGATTCTTGGAAGCTTATACCTGGTTTTCTTCAAATCTCACCTCACCTATGGCTTTTTCCTTTGTTGATTTTGGTTTGTACTATTTTGCTGTAACAAATTATAGTTGTGAGTAGGAGTCCTATGAGTCCTGTCAGTGAATCACTGAACCCATCGTAAAGGTGCACCTTATAGAGATTGTAATCTTCTTCCCACTCTGCTCTCTCTTGGACATTATGGGAATGTTCAGCAGAATGACAGTTTAATCTCTTGTAATCTGGATACAGAAATATATAATTTAAGGTGTAATTATTTAATTTTTAAAAGGATTAGAATAACAGGGGACTTAATTCTACTTGATTTATTATAATCCAGTTTTATAAATTTGTTTATACCAGATTTTATAGGGACATTTCTGTTAGGTTAAACCACTCTTTCCCTTATTTCTTAATAGAATTGTAGTGATACTCTGAAATCCTAATTGTGTTTGTCCTGAGAAATTTGTGTTCTAGGAAAAGGATATTGTTGCTTCAGCTATTCTCTTATTTGCCTCTGTTACTGCAAGGTTCTTGTGTTGTTTATTTTAGATAGTTCATTTTGACACTTAGATAAACAGAAGCCAAACACACAAACATAACCAGAATTAGTCCCTGAACTTTGTTCTAGGGTAAAGATAAGGCATTTAGACTTCTCCAGGACAGATAAATAATGTCACAGCTACTGAAAAATGGGTGTTATGTGACTCTTGGATTGTTTAGATGGACAGTGAAAGGTTTTTTTTTGTTTGTTTTGTTTTGTTTTTACATTTTTCAGTGATGTTTTATGAGCAATTGCTTACTCATTGACTTGTGAACTTATTTTTGCCACATGAACCCTTCAAGATGGAGACCACAATTTAGAAGCTCATAGACTGAAGTTATTCTTTAAAAGTCTTAGTACATGAGAACGTTAAAAAATTTATTCATTGGAGAAGTAGGCTTTCACAAAAGTGGGAAATTTTAACTTTTCAAATGGACAGTGAAAGTCTTAAAAAATCCTACCAACAAAGCTGAAGAGAAAACTTACATTCATCCATACGACTTTTTAAAAGGATTATAGATTTGACTTAATAAAACATCTCGATATATCAGTTGTTCATAACATGCAAAAAATTTCTCATTCTTGTTGAGCTTTATACTGTGTTTCTGCTTTTTAAAAAATGGACTTAGTTGAGGTATAAACTGCATATGTTTAAACTTTACAATCTGATGAATTTTTGTAATGTATATACTCATGAACGCACCCCACCACAATCAACACAGAACATTTCATCATCTCCTCAAAGATTCTGTGTGCCCTTCTGTAGTCTGTTTTTCCCCTCTGCCACTAGCATGAGGCAACCACTGACCTGCTTTAGATAACTCTGTATTTTCTAGGATTTCACATAAATGGGATTTTCATATTAATGAAATGCTATGATCTCATGTATAGTGTTTTTCACAGTGATACCATTTTCACAATGATATTGAAATTCATCCAAATTGTTCCATGTGTCAATAGCTTATTCCTTTTACTGCTTAACAGCATTATGTGGCTATATTACATTTTGTTATTCCATTCACTTATTTTTGGATTTGGATTGCTTCAATTTTGGGAGCTATTATAAATAAAGCTACTATTGTGCTTGTTTTTGCATGGACATACATTTTTATTTTGCTGGTGTGCCCTACCTTTTGTTCACTTGAAAAAATAATTCTAGTAATACTTCTTGTTCTTGGCAAAAAATAGGGGAAGGAAACACATCAATTATTTACTTATTCAGTAAACATATATTGAATGCTGGGCATAATGCCATGTGCTAAAGACACAGTAGTGTACAAGAATTCAGATCCTGCTGCCACAGAGTTTACAATTTGGTGAATTAAGCCAGGCATATTACAATAGTTAGTGTAGAGATTTTGTGAAGAATGGAATGGTGTAGAGCATATAATATGGGTTCCCCCATCACTGGTCTGGGGTGATTAGGGAAAGATTCTTTGAAGGAAAAGAGTTGAGATGAGTGGGAGTTAAGTAAATGATGCATTCTAGGTAGAGGGAATAGAATTCACAAAGACTCTCAGGTGAGAAAGGTGGTACTCTCTGGCTTCTGTTGGGATGAAGATAGAGGGATTTGCAGTTGCTAGATCATGCAGGCGCTTATATACCATCTAAAGCACTCTGGAAATGAAAATCAAACAAAGAAGTAACATGGTTCAGTTATGGATCTCAGCTCAATTTATACTGTGGTCAGCTTTTTTGAGTAAGTACTTTATAGTCTCTTCATTTCCAAAAATTCTACCATTCCGCTTTAATTCTATTGATTACTTTTAATCATAAGCTTTAGTAAGGGATGCTGTTAATTCTAAGCTTGGTAAAGAATGCTGTCAGGAAGATGAGCAGAACATTGGAATAAAACTGAAACCACTCATTTTATTTTCTTATTTATTTATGATAAAGCAAAATTTAAATACCAAGATATTAGTGGAATACTAATGCTTTAAACTTCCATTTATCTAAGAAAAGGCTATTTGCAGGAAATAAGTTTTGCAAGAGACCTGATATATAATGCTTGGTTATAGTCTGATGACCTTTTCTAACCTAGTAAGATGTTAAGATACTAAGAACTCTTTTATAGTGTTTTCTCTGAGGCTAGGAAAATGAAATCTTTTTGGAGGAGCAGGATTGTTTTAACAGTTTATGGTTGTACTTTAAAGAATAAAAGCAAGAAATGAGTATAATCTCAAGCTATTTTTGTTTATATGTAGTGCCTTATATATTTATATAAACTACTAGAGCTCACTATCTAATATGTACTATCTAATATAGGCACTAAGCTATATTAGCTTGTCATAACAAAATACCCTAGATTGAATGGCTTAAATAACAAGAATTTATTTCTCACAGTTCTAGAGGCTGGGAAGTCCAAGTTCAGGATGCTGGCTCATTCATTTCCCGGTTAAACTCTCTCTTCCTGGTTTGCAGATGCCTATCTTCTGGCTGTGTTCTCACATGGTGGAGAGGGATGGGGGAGAGACAGGAAGCAAGCTGTCTGATTTTTCTTCTTTTAAGGGCACTAATCCTGTCATGAAAGTCTTACCCTCATGGTTTCAACTAAACCTGGTTACCTCCCAAAGGCTCCGTCTCTGAACACCATCATACTGAATTTTGAGCAGGAGACGGTCCATGGCAGTCTCTGTTTAAATTTGTATTTAAATTAGTTGAGGTTAATGGGGTACCTTGGTGGCCCAGTTGGTTAAGCATCCGACTCTTGGTTTTGGCTCAGGTCCTGATCTCAGGGTGGTGAGATCTGAGCCCCTTGTCAGTGCAGAGTCTGCTTGTCCCCCTCTCTCTGTTCTTCCCCTTGTGTGCATGTGCTCTCTCTCTCTCTCTCTCTCAGATAAATAAATGAATAAAATCTTTGAAAAAAAGTGATTGAAGTTAAACAGCAAAAAACTTCAGTTCCTAGTTGCATTAGCCATATTTCAAGTGCTTAATAGCCATATGTAGCTAGTGACAATTTTATTGGGCAGTACAGATTATAGACTATTTCTGTCTTTGCAGAAAATTATACTGCATAGAGAGTGTCTTTAGGGCTTTCAAGATCATTATGGATCATAAGAAAGATGTTAGTACTATTTTGGGTTAAGAGGCAGAGCTCTGATTGCTTCTAACTTGGAGTCTGCTCTTTGCAGTGAACACCTATATAATGAACTCTTTTAGAAAGTATAGTTTTTTTGTTTGGGTGCAGTGATTAGTTTCATTTTAAAGTTTTTGTTTTTGTTTTGAAAGCCTACTGCTTGCTGTGTTATTATCATAGTGTGTTCTTTTGTATAATTTTTACTTCAGTTTTGCTAATTGTTTCAGATCTTATCAGAAAGATTGTTTCTATATGTATAGCACTTTCCAAAGCTCTTTCCTACATCTCTGCAAGCCATGGTGAACCTGGGTTTGGAGATGGCTGGCTCCTAGAAGGTGCAGAGTAGTATGAACTCTTCTTTCTAATAACAATAAATGTATGAGTTGGTTGGCATTCTTCCTTTCCTCCTCCCTTCCCTTTCTTCCTTCCTTTTTGTCTTTATTTTTTTTAATGTGCTACATACCAATTTGTTAATTTTAGAAAGGTATATACCTTTCTAGTAACCCTATATCACTGTCCTTCAAATTGCCCCTATTTTCAAAATGGATTTATTGTCTATGTGTCTACACTAGGATTATTAGCACCTGATCCAAAATAATGAACGACCTTTTTAAAGTATTGATTCATTTATTTAAATAATTATACACCCAACATGGGGCTTGAGCTCATGACCCCGAGATCAAGAGTCGCATGTTCTTCCAACCCAGCCAGCCAGGTGCCTCAAAATAATGAATGAGATGAAACTTTATGTTGTAAGATTTTGAGCTAGAACAATAGCCTTGTATATGTTTGGGTTTTGTATATTATAGTGGTCATATCTAGTTCAGTTATTTATTGCTTCAGACAATGCAGGGTTTTTGTTTCTTGCTACATTCCCAGTATCTGACACAATTTTTGTAACTGTGAAAGTGCTCTCTAATTATTCATTGAACAAACTTTGAACCAATGATAATTGTCTTATAAATACTTTACTATCTCATACAGCATCTAGCATAGTTCTGTATATGTATTGGTCACTGAGTAAGTTATTATTTATTAATGTGTACTCCCTATAAGTATTACACTGAGACATCTATTTCAAGATTTTTCATAAGTGGAGATCTGATTTTAGAATAGCAGAGAATATTTGAAAAATTAGCCATTTATAAACTCAAATAAAATTTTATAATAAAGTCCCATGTAATAGATCTTGATGTTGGCCCTATTATAGGAATATATATTAATATAACTCATTTTTGTGGATATGAGTTAACAGTTTCTTATGACAGTCATGTTTCTGGTGATTTCTTCAGGAATATGTATCAATAATTTTTTTTTGGAATAAAAGAGGAGAGAAAAATAATAAAGTACATCAATTTATTTTTAGAAAGCTATGGTTTCATTTTTTAAAGATTTCTTTATTTGAAAGAGAGAGTGTGCACGTGCCCACGTATACAAGTGGGGGAAGGGGCAGAGGGAAAAAATCTCAAGCAGGCTCCCTGCTGAGCATGGAGCCTGACTCTTAGGATCCATGAGATCATAACCTGAGCTGAAACCAAGAGTCAGACGTTTAACTGACTAAACCACCCAGGTGCTCCATGGTTTCTTTTTTCTTTATTCTTTTGATTACTACAGGTAAGCCATTGAGATTTTTGGAAACATGGTAATTCTCCTCAGTTAAACTTTCATTTCCCACACCAGTATCAAACAATAGAATGAGATACTTCTACTCAAAGAATGACAACAACAAAAACCGTAGGTTACAAATGGGTTCTGGGCTGGCTCAGTCAGTAGAGCTTGCAACTCTTTTTTTTTTTTTTAATGTTTTATTTATTTATTTGAGAGCGAGAGAGCTGAAGGCAGATGCTTAACTGGCACCCAGGTGTCTGTGCATGCAACTCTTAATCTCAGGGTTGTGAGTTCAAGCCCCATGTTGGTTATAGAGTCTACTTAAAATGAAAAAACAAAAACAAAAACAAAAACACCACAGGTTACAAAGTTCCGTTTTTTTAAGTAAATGATTGGACATCTTCAGTTTAAATAGCATGATAACATATGGCCAGTTCTGTATAATGTACGTTCTTGCGGAAAACATTCATTTAACGTATCGATAAAACTGATTTTTTTTTATGGAAACAACCTAAATGCTCATTTATTTTTATTTATTTTTTTATTCTCTTAACATATAATGTATTGTTTGTTTCAGGGGTACAGGTCTGTGATTCATCAGCCTTACACACTTCACAGCACTCACCGTAGATTGCCCATCACACAGCCACCCCATCCTTCCCACCCCTTTCCTGTCTAGCAACCCTGTTTGTTTCCTGAGATTAAAAGTCTCTTATGGTTTGTCTCCCTTTCTGGTTTTGTCTTATTTCATTTTTTCCTCCCTTCCCTTATGATCCTCTGTCTTAGTTCTCAAATTCCTCGTATCATTGAGATCATATGATAATTGTCTTACTCTGATTGACTCTTATATGCTTGATATAATATCCTCTAGTTCCATCCACATCATTGCAAATGGCAAGATTTCATTTTTTGATGGCTGCATAATATTCCATTGTATATATACACCACATCTTCTTTATCTATCCTTTGATGGACATCTAGGCTCTTTCCATAGTTTGGCTGTTGTGGACATTGCTGCATAAACATTGGGGTACATGTGATCTTCCGGATCAGTACATTTGTATCTTTAGGTAAACTTGAGTTTTAAAAAATTTGAGTGCTTCATTTCCTAGTTTTCTTTGTCAGTGCCTCCTGTTAGAATTTGTGTTTCAAATTCTCCTTTTTAGTCCTTCTATATCTTTGAGTTTAACAGATATTCAAAGTAGATGCCAGCCAAGGCGTAATCATTTCGTTCAACTTCACATTTCTCTTTTAGTTGTCTTTTATTTGACATGTGTATTTTTTACATTCCTTAAACCAATTTTCTTATTTATTTTGTTCTTCAGTATGTATCTGCTTATAAGTAAACTGTTATTTATAACTACAATTTTCATGTCTGCCAAATCTCTCCAGTTATAAATTGGTTATCACTAAGTTCTAAAAAGCTTTGGTAGAGTTAGTTTGAAAAAGCTGTTATCTATAATTGTGTACAATTTCTGGAGTTTTACATTAATTGGCCTAACTTCTGTGCTATATATCTTGAAGATGGAAAAAGTGTAGGCTGTTCTCAAAATGTTGGACTGAGAAAGTAAGATGTCCTGTTGCCATAAATAAGGTTATTTTCATACTGTCTCTGCTAGAATTCTTGCTTTAAGCATTTCCCTTGAAGTGAATTCTCTTCCTTTTCTTTGTGAAGGTCTAGTTTTTTAGATAACTGTTTATCAAACTTTTTGTCAGCTACCACCTGGCTATTCTCATCCAGAATATTCATACTCAAACCACTTCTAGTTATTTGGCAAACATGATTTATTCAATAGAATTTGACTTAATTCTGTTAAATAAAAATATGAAAAGTACTTATCATGAGAAATAGAACAATATTTAGAATTCTGGGGATTGATTCTACATTTGAAAATTATATGAAGTTAAACAAAAAATGCCATAGTATTTAAATTGTTTGGCATTAGAATACCCATTCTATTAAGAAAAAGTAAACCGTAAGAGTACTTTCCCATTTCTTCCTTCGTTCCTTCTCTCCTTCCTTCCTTCCTTTCTTTCTTCCTTCCTTTTTCTTTCTTTCTCTCTCTTCTTTCTCTTTTTTCTTTTTTCTCTTTCTCTCTCCTTCCTTCCTTTCTCTTTCTCTATCTCTCTCTCTTTCTTTTTTTCTTTTCTTTCTTTCTTTCATTCAGCCCCATGCCCAAAGTGGGGCTTGAATGTACAACCCTGAGATCAAGAATCACATACATGCTCTACTGACTGAGCCAGCCAGGGCCCCAAGAGTACTCTTAAACAAGGAGGAAGAACATCCTTGTACTTACATCTTGACAGGTATAATTAAAAATTCAGTAAATTTCGATGAATCTCATAAGCAATAATGTTTAAATAAAAAACAAGTTTCAGGGCGCATGGGTGGCTCAGTGGGTTAAAGCCTTTGCCTTCGGCTCAGGTCATGATCCCAGGGTCCTGGGATGGAGCCCCTGAATCAGGCTCTCTGCTCAGCAGGGAGCCTGTTTCCCTTCCTCTCTCTCTGCCTGCCTCTCTGCCTACTTGTGATCTCTGTCAAATAAATAAATAAAATCTTTTAAAAAAAAGAAGTTTCAGGGTGCCTGGGTGGCTCAGTGGTTGGGCCTCTGCCTTCAGCTCGGGTCATGATCCTCAGGGTCCTGGGATTGAGCCCCGCATCAGGCTCCCTGCTCAGTGGGGAGCCTGCTCCCCCTCCCCCACTGCCCACTTCTCTGACCACTTGTGATCTCTCTTTCTCTGACAAATAAAGAAATAAAATCTTTAAAAAAAAACTTTCAGAGTTCTATATACTACATTTTATGTAGGTTTTAAAAAAAAATTTTTTTTTAAGATTTTATTTATTTATTTGACAGAGAGAAATCACAAGAGAGGCAGGCAGAGAGAGAGGAAAGGAAGCAGGCTCTCCGTTGAGCAGAGAGCCCGATGCGGGACTCGATCCCAGGACCCTGAGATCATGACCCGAGCGGAAGGCAGCGGCTTAACCCACTGAGCCACCCAGGCGCCCCCTAAACATTTTTTTTTGTTTTAAGTAAACTCTGCCTCTACTGTGGGCCTCAAACTCATGAACCCAAGATCAGGAGTCATATGCTGTTCTGACTGAGCCAGTAATTTCATGCAGATTTTAAAGATTTTAATTAATTAACTAGTTAATTTAAGAGAGCACACCCACGCACATGCGGGCGGGCACACACACAAGGAGCAGGGGGAAGGGCAGGGGGGAGAAGAGGGACGAACAGTGTCTGCTCTGGGTATAGAGACCCTTCCTGGGGCTCAATATCACTACCTTGAGATCATGACCTAAGCTGAAAATCAAGAGCCCCACACTCAACCTACTGAGCCACCAAGGTACCTCCTCATAGAGATTTTTATTTTTTATTTATTTTTATTTTTATTTTTTAAAAGATTTTATTTATTTGACAGAGAGAGATCACAAGCAGATAGAGAGGCAGGCAGAGAGAGAGAGAGAGGGAAGCAGGCCCTTGCCGAGCAGACAGCCCGATGCGGGACTCGATCCCAGGACCCCGAGATCATGACCCGAGCCGAAGGCAGCGGCCCAACCCACTGAGCCACCCAGGCGCCCCCTCATAGAAATTTTTAAAACATCCTGGAGGGGCACTTGGCTGGCTCAGTTGGTACAGTATGTGAGTCTTGATCTCAGAGTTATAAGTTCGAGCCCCATGTTGGGTGTAGGGATTACTTAAAAATAAAATCTTTAATATTCATGAAAGTACCTTCAAACAATGCCAAGTACTATTTATGGGTATATATGTAGTAAAAATATAAAACAGTAGATGTAAAGGTTAAACCAAGATTTCATGAGTGTGGTTGCTTTTCAAGAAACTGGATCAGGGGGGCACCTGGGTGGCGTAGTGGGTTAAAGCCCCTGCCTTCGGCTTAGGTCATGATCCCAGGGTTCTGGGATCGAGCCCTGCATCAGGCTCTCTGCTCAGCGGGGAGCCTGCTTCCCCTTCTCTCTCTGCCTGCCTCTCTGCCTACTTGTGATCTGTGTCTGTCAAATAAATAAATAAAATCTTAAAAAAAAAAAAAGAAACTGGATTAGGGAAAAGGTCTAGATAAATTTCTGGGTATGAACATAACATTTAGAATATATTCAGAGCTATTTAAACCCAAAATATTGTTTAGATCTGGATGATGCTAACTATGGTTAATGGCGTACTTTTTGGTGGTTTGGAAATTTTTGTATTAGAAAGGAAAAAAAATCAAAAGGAAAAACAAAATTAGTATTAAAGAAAATAAAGGAACAGACATGGTACGTACTGTAAAACTGAATAAGAGTCCTAGAAGAACAACTTCAGTACCTCTCACAGAAGTAGAGGAAAATACAAAAACAATGAAATAGAATATACTGATTTTGGAGACCGTGGGTTCATAATATTACTGTCATTTCTGAAACAGATAAGACAAAGGAATGAAAACAGTTATCAAAGCATAAGTACTGTTTTCCTTTTCTGAAAGAAGACCAAACTCTTTACATTGAAAGGATTCAATGAGTGTCAAATACATAATAAAAAGAGAACGAGGTCGAGCCTCTGCCTTGGGCTTAGGTCATGATCTCAGGGTCCTGGGATCCAGCCCCGCATGGGGCTCTCTGCTCAACAGGAAGCCTGCTTCCCCCTCTCTGCCTGCCTCTCTGCCTATTTGTGATTTCTCTGTCTGGCAAATAAATAAATCTTAAAAAAAAAAAAAAAAGACAGAGAGGGAGAGAACAGTACTTAGATACCTGCTAATAAATTGTTGAGATTAAAAAGAAAAAAGAAAATTAAATCTATAAACATTTGTATTAGTCCACCATTCCCTGGTTGGTGAAAAGGAACTAAAATCAAGCTTTGCCTCTGGAAATCTGATACTCATTATGAGCTATGCTAACAGTTTTGACACAAAAATGAAGATTCCAGGATAAAGGGGAAGCAAGGAAACATGAGTTGGGTTTTTTTTTTAGCATATTTTAAAAAATTAACATATAATGTATTATTTGCTTCAGGGGTGTAGGTCTGTGAATCATCAGTCTTACGCAACTCACAGCACTCACCATAGCACATTCCTTCCTCAATGTCCATAACCCAGCCACCCTATCCCTCCCCTCCCCCAACCCCCAGCAATCCTCAGTTTGTTTCCTGAGACTAAGAGTCTCTTATGGTTTGTCTCCCTCCCTGGGCCCATCTTGTTTTATTTTTTTCCCTCCCTACCCCGCTCAACCCCTTGCCCTGCCTCTCTAATTCCTCATATCAGAGAGATCATATGATAATTGTCTTTCTCTGATTGGCTTATTTCACATAGCATAATACTCTCTAGTTCCATCCACATTGTTGCAAATGGCAAGATTTCAAAACCTGAGTTTTAAACTAGAAGCAGCAGTTCATTTGACAGGGTAAGAATTCACTTGATTCAGTTTATTACCAAAATGGTAAAGAAAATTAAAAATGACTGTTTTTACATTCTCTTAGTTATTTGACAAACATATTCATATAATTTGAATTAATTATTTATATATTACTTTTTTCCTATCTCCTTAAGGGTCAGGAATCATATAATAAATTTCCTTAGTACCTCCTTACTATGGGGGGTGAGGTAGCATTTTGGAGAGGATGGTTCTTTTACCAGGAAAGCTATTTTGCGTAATGCAGAACATTTAGTACCGCTGGCCGTAGGACTTAAATCGTAACAAAGACCCCTCAGTTATTGTGAGAACCAAAACAAAACAAACAAACAAAATACAGGCCTACATTGGAAATATTGTGGTGTGTTCCAGACCACCTCAATAAAGTGAATATCACAATAAAGTGAGTCAAATGAATTTCCTGATTTTCCAGTGCATATGAAAGTTATGTTTATGCGATATTATAGTCTATTACATGTACAATAGCATTACATCTAAAAAATAATGTTCATACCATAATTTAAACATATTTTATTGCTAAAATATACTGATCCGCCTCTGAGCTTTTGGTGAATCATCTTTTTGCTGATGGAGGGTCTTGCCTTGGTGTTGATGTCTGCTGACTGATGGTCAGGGTGGTGGTTGCTGAAAGTTGGATGGCTGTGGCAATTTTAAAAAATAAGACAACAATGAAGTTGACCTCATCAGTTAACTTCCTTTCAAAAATAATTTCTCTGTAGCGCATGATGCTGTTTGATAGCATTTTAATCCACAGTAGAATTCTTTCAAAAATGTGATCAATCCTCTCAAACCCTGCCACTCCTTATCAGCTAAGTTTATGTAATGTTCTAAATCTTTTGTTGTCATTTCAATAATCTTCACAGTGTCTTCATCAGGAGCAGATCAATCTTAAGAAACCACTTTCTTTGCTCATCTGTGAAAAGCAATTCCTCATCTGTGCAAATTTTATCATGTGATTATAGCAGTTTAGTCACATCTTCAGACTCTACTTCTGATTCTAGTTCTCTTAGATTTTTGCCACATTTGCAGTTATTTCTTCCACTGAGGTCTTGAACTACTCAAAGTTGTCCATGAGAGTTGGAATGTTCCAAACTCTTGTTCATTTCAATATTTTGACCTCTTCCCATGAATCATAAATGTTTTTAATGGCATCTCAAATGGTGACTACTTCCCAGAAGATTTTCAATTTACTTTGCCCAAATCCATCAGAGAAATCACTGTTTATGGCAGGTACAGCCATAGAAAATGTATTTCTTAAATAATAAGACTTGAAAGTCAAAATGACTCTTGCATTTATGGGCTGCAGAGTGGATTATGTGTTAATAGGCATGAAAGCAGCATTAATCTCTTTGTTCATCTCCACCAGAAGTCTTGGGTCACCAGGTGTATTGTCAATGAGCAGTAGCTCTCAACAGTGGGCTTAAAATATTCAGTAAACCATATTGTAAACAGATGTGCCATCATCCAGATTTGTTGTTCCTTTTATAGAGTACAAGCAGAAGTAGGTTTAGTGTAATTCTTAGGGGCCATAGGATTTTTTGATTGGTCAATGAGCATTGGCTTCACCTTGGTTACCAGTTGCATTAATTCCTAACAAGAGAGTCGGCCTGTGCTTTGAAACTTTGAAGCTAGGCATTGACTTCTCTCTAGCTATGAAGGTCCTAGATGGCGTCATTTTCCTATATAACACTGTGTTGTCTATGTTGAAAATCTGTTGTTTAGTATAACCACTTTCATTAATTATTTTGGCTAGTTCTTCTGGATAACTTGATGCAGCTTCTACGTCAGTGCTTGCTTCGTCTTGCACTTTAATGTTACAGAGATGGCTTCTTTACTTAAACCTCATGAACCAACCTCTGCTAGTTTCCAGCTTTTCTTCTACAGTGTCCTCACCTCTCTCAGCCTTCACTGAATTGGAGAGAGTTAGGTCCTTGTTCTGCATTAGGCTTTGACTTAAGGGAATGTTGTATGGTTTGATCTTCTATCCAGACCACTAAAACTTTCTCTATATCAGCAATAAGGGTGTTTGGTTTTCTTATCATTCATGTGTTCACTGGAGTAGCACTTTTAATTCCCTTTAAGAAATTTTCCTTTATTCACAACTTGGCTAATTGGCATAAGTGGCATAGATTTTAGCCTATCTAGCCTCTGGGCATACCTTCCTCACTAAGCTTAAATATTTCTAGCTTTTGATTGAAGGTGGGAGATGTGTGACTCTTCTTTTCACTTGATCACATAGAGGCCATTTTAGGGTTATTAACTGGCCTAATTTCAGTATTGTGTCACAGAGAATAGGGAGGCCCAAGGAAAGGCAGAGAAATAGGGAACTGCTGGTCACTGGAGCTATTAGGACACACACAACATTTGTGAATTAAGTTCGCTGTCTTATATAGTTGTAGTTTGTGGCAACCCAAAAGCAATTACAATAGTAGAAGCAAAGATCACTATTAAAAGTTCATCATAATGACCATAATAATAAAAAAGTTTGAAATATTGTGAGGATTATGAAAATGTGATACACAGACATAAAGTGAACAAATGCTATTGGAAAAATGGTGCTGATAAACTTGATGTAAGTTTGATACCACAAACCTTCATTTGTCAAAAACTCAGTATCTGGGAAGCTCAATGAAGCAAGGTGTGTCTGTATCACTTCCACACATTTTCAATTGACCCTTCTGGACAAGTGGACCTGTCTAAATTAGGAACTGCTTTTCATCTACTGATTTGTACTCAGGATGTCGCCCAATGTGTACTAATCAAAATACAGGGTAGCTGTCTAAATCTCTTTAATAATGCAAATTATTACAGTAATTTCCATCTTTTACCTAGTTTTTTTATCATGCCTCTTCATCACCCCCCATATATTTTTTTAAAAAGAGACTTTAGGGACACCTGGGTGGCTCAGTGGGTTAAAGCCTCTGCCTTCTGGGATCGAGCCCCACACCAGTCTCTCTCTCAGCAGGGAGCCTGCTTCTCCTTCTCTCTCTCTGCCTACTTGTGATGTCTCTCTGTCAAATAAATAAATAAAATCTTTTACAAAGAGAGAGACTTTATTTAATAGAGTAGTTGTATGTTCACTGCAAAATCGAGTGGAAAGTACAGAGAGTGTTCTCATATAGCCCTTGCCCAGATGTCCCGCCTCCACTATCAAAATTAAGTTGACTACCTTTCCCTCTATTCCTAGTTTGCTGAGAGTTTTCATCATAAATAGTTATTGGATTTTTTCATGTGCTTTTTCTGTATCTATTGATTTAATCATGTGACTTTTCTTTTTAGCCTTGATGTGTGATAGATTACATTAATTGATTTTCAGATATAGAACCAGCTTTGACCACCTGGAATACATTGCCCTATACATTTTTTCCGCAAAGGCTATAGATAGGCCTAGTGATTCTTTAGTCTTAGCAATTCTATGTTCAAAGCTCCTTGAAAGGATTCTATTTTTATGTATTGGGATGCCCCCCCTTTTTTAGATTTATTTATTTGTTTATTTATTTATTTGAGAAAGACAGGGAGCATGAGTGAGCATGAGCAGAGGGAGGGGCAGAGGGTGAAGCAGACTTCCCGCTGAGCAGGAGCCTGACATGGGGCTGGATCCCAGGATCCTGGGATCATGTATGACCTGAGTGGAATGCAGATGCTTAACTAACTGAGCAACCCAGGTGCCCCTATGCATTGTTTTAACTTAAATATTTCATACATAAAATGAAGAGATTAAACTATTAAAACTAAAGTTCTTCTTAGTGCTCTATTTCTATGATTCATGTCTAGAATATTTAGGGTGTTATTGCCAAAAAAGCCCAACACTTTAAAATTTTTATTGTGGGGGTGCTTTCAGTTCAGGTCATGATTTCAGGGTTGTGAGATCGAGCCTCACATCAGGCTCTGCACGTGGCATGGAGCCTGCTTCTCCCTCTCCCTCTTCTCCCCACCTGCAGCTCTCCATCTCTCTCTGTCTTCTCTCTCTCAAGTAAATAAATAAAATCTTTTTAAAAATTTTAAAAAATTTAAAAATTTTAAATTTTAAAAAAATTTTAAAAAATTAAAAAAAAATTTTATTGTGAAATATTTCAAATACAGAGAAATATTGAAGACCCAAGATTTAGCAGGTAGTACATTTTGTCATATTTGCATTTGATTTACTTAAAAAAATATATGTGTGCATGCATTAGGTTAGTTAAAACTCCACTCCTTAATTTTATTTCCTTTCCTCCTTACCACAATTGATCACTCTCCTGAAGTTTGTATAAATCTTTTTTTTTAAATTATACCTACATTTTTAGTGCATCCATAAACAACCTATGCATCCATAAACAACCTAAATTATTATTTTGGGTTATTTTACTTTATATGAATGATTTCATACTGCATAATGTCACCGTCCTCACATATCCTTATGTGGCTGGTCACAAGAATCCTCACCCTCCTCTCACATCCTTGAAAATTACCCATATCAAGTTACTTTGTTCCTAAATTTTCTTCGTCAGAAATTTCTTTTTGAGATAAAGCATTGCATTTCTCAAAAGTCGCCCTTTAAAAATTAATTTGCTTTTGAGAACAGTCTTAGGTACAAAGGAAAATGACTTATAAATACAGAGAGTTCCCATACATCCCCATCCCTACACAGGCAGAGCTGCCCTGCTATCGATATCCTGCACCTCTGTGATGCATTGATAGAACTGATAAACCTGCCAATACCCATCATCATCACTTCGAGTCCGCAGTTTACTCATAGGTTCATTCTTGGTATCGTACATTCTATGGACAAATATACAATGACATTATCCACCATTATAGTATCATACAGAAGAGTTGTATTGCCCTAAAAATTCTCTGCTTTGCGTGGTCATCTCTCCCTTCCCCCAGCTCCTGGCAGCCACTGATCTTTTTATTATCTCCATAGTTTTGCTTTTTCCAGAATGTCATATATTTGGAATCATACAATGTATAGCTTTTTCACATTGGATTCTTTCACTTTCTGGTCTCCTCCAGAGTCTTTCCATGTCTTTGTTTATCCATTCTTCAGTTGAGGGACATTTGGGTTAAAAATAGTTTGGGTGACTACAAATAAAGTCACTCTAAGCATTTAGATAAAAGTTTTTGTGTGAACGTAGTTTATTACATGTAGGTCAGTACCTAGGAGTGGGATTACTTAGTTAAATGTTAAACAGACTTATAAGAAACTATTAAACTGTTTTCCACAGTGGCTGTACCATTTTGCATTTTCATCAGAGTTCTTTTTCCTCCTGTGACAGTATCCTTGGCAATACTTGATATTGTCAAGGGTTTATTATTTTGTTTTATTCTGAACTTTTAGTCATTGTAATAGATGTATAGTACTATTTTATTATAGTTTTAATTTGCATATTTTAATGTGAAATTCACATTTTTCATGTGAAAACCTATTTGTCAAATGCCTTTTTTTTTTTTTTTTGCCTTTTTATTATTATGTAGGAGAAAGGAAATAGATATAAAGATTGGTGGATCAATCTTGTCCTTGGCATGCTTCTAGGAAAAGCTGGCCAGCAGAGTTTTCCACATTAAAGGGCCCTGGGTGTCCAGGGAGAGGGCATATTTTGCCCATTTGACCTTATTACAAAGGACTAGTCTTTGTTTAAACAACAACAAAAACACCCCATAACTGGGGTGTCTCATTTCAGATATTTAATGCCATAATTAGCTGGTATTTATTTTGTCACATCTTACTTTGTTTTTATGTAAGGAATACTGCTTGAATGACTCTTTAAACTAAGATTTTGTAGTACAAGTCAGTTTCTGCCAGTACTCTTGAAGTACTGGTCAGAGGAGGTTAGGAAATTTGAATGCTTTTAAAGCTTTTAATGAACAAATGTTTGGTCATATGTATGGGTCATATGTATTGATGGGTCATATTGTATTCTGTTGGTAGAGCACATAGTCTTAATGTCAAGTTCCTTCTTGTAGACACCATACTTTATCTTTCTAGAATATTATTCTTGTTTTACTTTAAATAAACGAGATTCCTTTTAAAATTGAACATGCACACAGATGTGCATAGCAGTTTTATTTCTGATAGCCAAGAACTAGAAACTACCCAGATGACCTTTTTCAAGGGTGTAAAGTTAGATTGTAGTACATCCATACTATGGAATACTACTCTCTAAAAAGTAATAAACTACTGATATATGCAACAACCGGGATGAACCTCAAGGAAAATTTGCTCAGCGAAAAAAGCCAGTCTCAAAAGGATGTGCATTGCAGGATTCTATTTATATAACAGTTGAGAAATAGCATAATTATCAAACTGGAGAACAGATTAGTGGTTGCTATATTTTAGGAATGGAGACAAACAGATGATGATTATAAATCATTAACATGAGGGAGTCTTGTGATAGTACAGTTGAGTATCTTGATTTTGATTTATTTTATTACTATTATTTTTAAAGTTTTTATTTATTCATTTGTGAAAGAGAGAGAGAGAGAACCCAAGCAAAGGGAGTGCCAGGCAGAAGGAGAGGGAGAAGCAGGCTCTCCTCTGAGTGGGGAGCCTGATGCGGAACTCAATCCCAGGAACCTGGGATCATGACCTGAGCCAAAGGCAGATGCTTAACTGACTGAGCCATCCAGGTGTCCCTTGATTTTGTTGTTGTTGTTGTTAAGCTTTTATTTATTTATTTAACAGAGAGCACAAGCAGGGGGAGTGGCAGGCAGAGGGAGAGGGAAAAGCAGATTCCTTGCTGAGCAGGGAGCCCAATGTGGGGCTCCATCCCAGGACCCTGAGACCATGGCCTGAGCTAAGGCAGATGCCTAACTGTTTGAGCCACCCAGGCAACCTGAGTATTTTGATTTTGATAGAATATAACAGAATTGCATAGATTTGCAGTGCATACACACAGTATTGCATGTATAACTGGCGAAATCCGAAAAGCTGTATGAATTGTCCTAATGTCAATTTCCTGACTTTGGTATTGTGTAGTGTTTGTGTGGAATGTTTGCACTGAGGAGAGAGGCATTAGACTTCATTCTGCATTTCTTTCCAACTACCTATAAGTCTCTAAGTATTTAAAAATAAAAATTTTTCAATCAAAAAATATTTGATTCAACTACAAATACTCTTGCTTTTGAAATGTCTAAGTAAAACATGGATATATTTTCATGAAAATTCAAATAATAGAGGAATATTTGGTAAAAAGGGAAAAGGGCAAATAGTTAATATTTTCAGAGTAGTTTGTTTTTTTCCTTTCTCTCTTCCCCTTGTAAAAATAAAGAAGTATAATGATGTTGCTGATTTGTATCTATAATGATAGTTAACTGATGCAGACATGATAAAACTATGCCATACCTTTACACCCTACTTTCTCGGTAGTGTTGTATCATGGATTGGGAAATTCAAGAGAATTTAGTATTCCAGACATACTGTATCTGTTTCTGGAAATTAAATGCTGCATAGGATTAGAAAATATTGTAAACAGAAAATGGTGACTTTATTCTCAGTAATTTGGATGTGTATGAGGGAGAAAATAATGTAATATTATTTTTACACTCATACTATTTTTATAGCTTCATTTATTGTAGAGTGGTGGAAAGACTAGATGATTATTGCCTAGATTTTGTACCCTTTGAATGGGAATATGATATTGAGTAGATATGAAAAGTGTCTGTCCTTAATACTGTTGGGGATTTGTGCCATACAAAATGAGTTAAATAAACCTGATCTTGCTCTAGGAACAAATGAAGTTCACCTCCAGCTTGGTGTGGAGATATGCATGTAAACAGATAAAATATAATCCTAAAGTAATTAAGAGTAAAGAGCTTTGGAGCAAGAAAAAATGACATTCTGGATATTGGGAACATATGTATAAAGGTCAGGAAAGGTCTTCCTATGTTAGTGGGAACTGAGAATGGAGGAGTGGGATCAATCAATGGCAAGAAGTAGATGGGTCCCAGGGCTAGCTTACTTACGAGGCACAGGAGGCGTAGGGCAGGACATAGGGCCCAAAGTATTTCTGGAGGCCATGGATAATTTCTTTTAAAATCAGAAGGAAAAAATGAACTTTTAGATTGAAGAAAAGGTTTTAATGTCTAATTTTAACATAATTTCTTTATACCAATGCAGTTACAAAACATAATTTTAAATATTATTATTAAAGATTTTATTTATTTGAGAGAGAGACAGAGATAGAGCACAAGCGGGGAGGAGAGGGAGAAGCAGGCTCCCTGTTGCGCAGGGAGCCTGACATGGAGCTCAGTCCCAAGACCCTGGGATCATAATCTGAGATGAAGGCAGATGTTTGGCGGACTCAGCCACCCAGGTGCCTCTTAAATTTTTTTTGTAGAGGGAGGGGCCCATGAAAAAAATTTCCTTGTACCCACAGAAATGATCATCCAGCTTTGTTGGTTCTTGATTGTGGAGGATCTTACAAACTAACTGAAGAGTTTGGATTTAATTCTAGAACATTCGGGACCTAACAGATTTTAAGCATAATCAATTCTGTCTTTTATGATGATACCTCTGTCAGCAGTTTGGATGAGACTAGTTTAATGTAGTTACATTAAATTAGAATTGGTTTAGTGCTTATTATAAGCAAATATCACCTGTTTAAAATGAGGAGAACAATTTTAAAAAATATTTTATTTATTTATTTGAGAGAGAGGGAATGAGTGGTGGGGGAAGCAGGGGCGGGGCAGAGGAAGAGAAGAAGACTCTGCTGAGTGAGGAGCAGGAGCCTGTCTCACAGCTTTATCTCATGACCCTGAGATCATGACCTGAGCCAAAATCAGGAGTTGGAAGCTTAATAACTGAGCCACCCAGGCGCCCCAAGGAGAGCATTTTTTTTTTTTAAAGACCCATGTCTAATTACTACTGTACCTGGTTAAGAACATCCCTTAAAAGACATTGACCATAATGACCATACTTTGATCAAAATTTGTCTAGCTGTTGACCAATTTAGAATACCTATGTAAATGATCAGGTCTATGTATATGATCTGTGACAGTATAATGCAAAGCTATGTTATTTCTTATCATAATCTTTGCTTCATCCCTATTTTTCCTACATTATTTATGAAGAATCCCTAGCTTTATACACAGATACTGCTGATACTGATCTCAACAAATAGCATTTAAAAAAAAGATTTATTTGTCAGAGAGAGAGAAAGAACATAAGCAGTGGGAGCGGGAGGCAAAGGGAGAAGCAGGCTCTCTGCAGATCAAGAAACCCTATGTGGGACTCTATCCCAGGTCCCTAGGATTGTGACCTGAGCGGAAAGCAGATGGTTAGCCAACTGAGCCACCCAGGCATCCCTCAACAAATAGCATTTTTTAAAACGATTTTATTTATTTATGACAGAGAGAGATAGCGAGAGAGAGAACATAAGTACAAGGGAGCTGAAGAGGGAGAAGCAGGCTTCCTGCTGAGCAGGGAGCCTGATATGGGGCTTGATCCCAGGACAATGAGATCATGACCTGAGCTGAAGGCAGACACTTAACCACTGAGCCACCCAGGCACCCCAACAAATAGCATTTTTAAAAAGATGTATTTATATATACTTTTAATTTTATTTATTTATTTAATTTAAATTCAGTTAATGAACTTATAATGTATTATTAGTTTCAGAGGTAGAGCTCAGTGATTCATCAGTTTTATATAATACCCAGTGCCCATTATATCATGTGTCCTCCTTCGTGTCAATCAGTTACCCATCCCTCTAGCAACCCTCAGTTTCAACAAATAGCATTTTAAAAGCTGGAAATAGGGCGCCTGGGTGGCTCAGTGGTTTAGGCCACTGCCTTCGGCTCAGGTCATGATCTCAGGGTCCTGGGATCGAGTCCCGCATCAGGCTCTCTGCTCGGCAGGGAGCTCACTCTCTCTGCTTGCCTCTCTGCCTACTTGTGATCTCTCTCTGTCAAATAAATAAATAAAATCTTTAAAAAAATAAAATAAATAAAAGCTGGAAATACTGTTTTATAAAATTTTTCTTTGTTTTGACAAGGGCTGTTTAGTTATAATTCTTGCTAGTATAACTTTATATTGCATAAAAATTTCCCGAATCATAATTTGAAAGTTACTGTTAAAATAGCAAATTATAATTGGTCTATACTAATGCCACTGTCAGGAAATAATTCCTAAAAAGTAGACTGATGTTATTTTTTTTTTTAAAGATTTTATTTATTTATTTGAAAGACAGAGATCACAAGTAGGCAGAGAGCGGGTGGGGGAGGCAGACTCCCCACTGAGCAGAGAGCCCGATGTGGGGCTCAGTCCCAGGACTCTGAGATCATGACCTGAGCCGAAGGCAGAGGCTCAACCCAATGAGCCACCCAGGCACCCCAGGCTGATGTTATTTTAAGAAAAAAATTATTTAGTAAAAACTCAGGGGTATTAAAGATATGATTCATTTCCCTCTAATTTGTACATTTATTGTTTTGACATTCATTTCAGCTTAGTAGGGGTGGGGTATGAAGAGGGATACCTAGGGGAGGTTGGATTTGTTTGTTTTTTGTCTTTTTCTATAATTAGAACTTTAGGTTTCAGTCATCAAATTATTTAATAATGGCACTAAAAGGGGCACCTGGGTGGCTCAGTGGGTTAAAGCCTCTGCCTTCGGCTCAGGTCATGATATCAGGGTTCTGGGATGGAGCCCCACATCAGGCTCTCTGCTCAGCAGGGAGCCTGCTTCCCTTCCTCTTCCTCTGCCTGCCTCTCTGTCTACTTGTGATCTCTCTCTGTCAAATAAATAAATAAAATCTTAAAAAAAAATAATGGCACTAAAAAATTTACACATATTCAGGCCGTTAGCTACTTTTTAATTATAAAGAATATCTAAGAAGAGCAAAAAATTTTGTTCTAACATCTTTTTCTTCACAGAAGCATACCTTTTCTTTTTATATTTAAAGTAAATAAGGCAGTTTTATTTATGATTTCTTTACTTCCAGGAACAGTTAAATCTGTATTCATTAACTCAATATTTAACACAAAATTCTAGTAAAAATAGATGAGATAGGTGAGGAGGGGGAAAATAGGATATCTTGGTTATGGAAAATTAGAGTTATTGAGTTCCTAAATTCTGACCTTTCTAACAATCAAGACAAAAATGGAAATCGAGTGGATTGTGTAACTTTAATATGTGGTATTGAAGGTAAGGAGCACTTAACCCGAGTCAAAAAAAGGTTGGGGTGCCTGGCTGACTCAGTTGGAAGAACATGTGACTTTTGATCTTGGGTTTGTGCGTTTGAGCCCCATGCTGGATGTAGAGATGACTAAAAAATAATAAAAAATTTAAGAAAATAGGATGGGACAGGAAAAAGAAATTATGCCTTATAGGTATGCTTCTTTATATCTCTATTACAGAGTTTTTGTTTGTAGTTCGAATCATTTAAGTATGAATCTTTGTGTTGTGTCTGCTTTGTATGTAGAAATGTATTTGATTTTAATCTTTATAATCACTTGGTAAAGTTTGCAAATTAGAATAATCTGAGGAAATACTGGTATTAAATGTGTAAAATGATCTAGTAAATATGATTAAATTTATCATTAAATGAATTTGAATATGTGGCTACATGTTGCAGAAATATAGTTGAATCAAAATTAGGCTGATGTCCTAGAATTAGTTTTTATAAATAGGCTATAGTATATTTTTTTGGCTATTTAGTTGTTATTAGTAGCATCTTATACAGGACTTCCTGAAATGGTTTTAAATGTGGAAATCAAGTTACATTTATATTTTAGTAATTACTCTCTTTGAGTACTGAATTCAGTAATTACTGTCTGTCTTCAAATGGACGATATAAGATGCTTGAAGGGTAGAACTCTATATTACATAATTATGAATACCCTATTTGCCTAGGCCAATACTTTGAAGGTGCTTTCTCTTGTAATAAATATGGCAGGTCATTGTGTCTAAATGGACTTAGGTATATAGTTCTTGTTTCATTTCTTAGTTTCATTTCTTCCCCAGAGTTTGGTCCTTAGTTCTATAGGTTCAGAAACATTATTTTCATGGATCATCTCCAGTGCTAAGGTGTTAGTGAATTAAGCCATACCAGATAGGATATACACCCAAAGTTAATAAATAAATCAAAAGCCCAAGAGGCCATATATATATGTATTAGACTGTTATTCTGGTTAGTATGAAAGTCAACTTTAAGAAACCAAATAAGGATCAGTTGTAGCTTTTGATATCCTTTTACTTCTTTGATTTTCTCAGCAATGTTAATAAATTTGTTAGCTGATAAATTATGTGGGAAATACTCTATTGCAATTAGCTATATCAGATTATGTGTATGGAAAAAGATTAACTAGTATTGAAAGCACATTATGTTGTCCCTTCAGCATAACGTGTGATTGAGCATTTCTGTTTCTGGCTTTTATATTGATATTTTTAATAACAAAGTCATTTTTTTTTGCCAATGAATATTCTTAGTTTTAAAATCAAATTTACTAAGGTATATTTTATGTACCATGAAATTCACTCATGTTAGGTGACTGATTTTTTTTAAAAATAAATTTACAGAGATGTGCTGCCATTACCACAGTCTATTTTTAGAACATTTCCATCTGCCCAAAAAGAAATTATGTACCCACTGGTAGTGATTTTCCTCATCCTTAGTTTACCATGCCCAATGATGTATGTTTAGCTTTCTATAACTGACTGTAAAATATTATAAAAACTAATACTGCAGAATTTCCCCAAATTATTCAACCCCCTAGGTTTGTTAATTTGTTTGAAGTTTTGATCATTTAAAGCATGGATGTTGAAAATGATGGTTCTTTATTCAGATACCTAAATTATTTAATGGGAGAATAGTGAGAATAATTTGTGTAAGAAAGGATTGCTTTTGGGAAATCAGTTTTCAGGCTTCTTATTTGGTGGTGACAAATTAATGAACAGAAAGGAATTATTGAATAAATATAAATTACAAACGTATTTAGGTCTTGTTAAATCCTTGTTAAGGATTTAGTAGGAAAATTTATAGTCCCTTTCAAAAAGACTAAGATTTTGTATAATAATGTGTTGCCAGGATTTTCATGAAATTAAATTTGTCATTCTTTTATTTATTTTAGCTTCTCAGAACCAAGAACGTCTATGCGCATTTAAAGATCCATATCAACAAGACCTTGGGATAGGCGAGAGTCGAATCTCTCATGAAAATGGAACAATATTATGCTCAAAAGGTAGCACTTGCTATGGCCTTTGGGAGAAATCAAAAGGGGACATAAATCTCGTAAAACAAGGCAAGTAACACTTTTCTTACCTGAAATAACTTTGTGTTTCATAAAATTGAAGGTATCTTTTATCTAAAAAGGACCTGGAGGTAGATTAAAACCTTTTCCAGGAAAACAGTAAGTTTCAAAATACATATCCATGTATATATTCACCCATTAGCCCCAAATTTGTAGAGGGTGATAGGTTTTTAGCTTATCTTAATAACACTTTTCTTATTACAGTGTTAATATATCTTCATTCTACAAAGTTTAGAAAATATAGGGAACTATGAGAAAAACAAATGTCTACAGTTCCATACATTTTTTTTTAAGATTTTATTTATTTATTTGACACAAAGAGAGAGGCAGCAAGAGAGGGAACACAAGCAGGGGGGATGGGAGAGGAAGAAGCAGGCTTCCTGCTGAGCAAGGAGCCTGATGTAGGGCTTGATCCCAGGACTCTAGGATCATGACCTGAGCCGAAGGCTGATGCTTAACGACTGAGCCCCCAGGTGCCCCTACAATTCCATACTCTTACAAATTCTTTTACATATTAGTTTATTCCCTGCAAGTATATTTTTTATGGACCTGTATGTTTATATGTATGTGGCCTTATTTTTCAAAATTAGGATGATGCTGTATGTATAAACAATTTCATATCCAGTATTTCTTATCTTAAATTATATTATGAACATTTTCCTATGTCTTTAAATATACTTTGAAAACATTTTTCAGCTCTGTACAATATTTCGTTGTATGCACGTATTGTTTATATGCAGTTTACTTACACATTACTCTGTTGTTGGACAGTGTATTGTGTTCTGGTTTTACTGTGATATATAATGCTTCAATGGACATCTTTGAACGTAAATCTTTCATTGTATCTGATTATTTCCCTGGAATAGATTGCAGAAGCTTGAATTATTAGATAATAAAGCATGAATATTTTAAAGGCTCTTTATGAAAATTGCCATATGGCTTTCTATAAATGCTATATACATTGACATTTTTTCCAGCAGTATATGGGAGTATTACTGAAATCTTGTTATGATAATATATTATTTTTTTAAACTTAGAAAAATTTAATAGATATAGACAAAAATGAAATATTACTGTTGCTTTAATAATAATTCTTAGATTAATGATGAGGTTAAACATTTACTGGTGGCTTTTCTCCCCATGAAGTGCTTGTTAAAACTCTGCCATTTTGTTGTTGTTGTTGTTATTTTAAAAATGTAGGGGTGCCTGGGTGGCTCAGTGGGTTAAGTCTCTGCCTTCAGCTCAGGTCACGATCTCAGGGATCATGTGTGGGATCGAGCCCCGTGTCGGACTCTCTGCTCGGAAGGGAGCCTGCTTCCCCCTCTCTCTGCCTGCCTCCCTGCCTACTTGTGATCTCTCTCTCTCTGTGTCAAATAAATAAATAAAATCTTTAAAAAAATTTTTTAAATGTGTATTTCCCATTCATTTGTAGGAACAGTTTATAACTCATATGTATTATGTACTTACTGTGTCACATTGATTGCAGTTATTTCTTTGTTGTTTCGCCTTTAACTTTATTTATTGTATTAACCCTAACTTGTTTGCATTAATATCAATTTGTAGGATGTTGGTCTCACATTGGAGATCCCCAGGAGTGTCACTATGAAGAATGTGTAGTAACTACTACCCCTCCCTCAATTCAAAATGGAACATACCGTTTTTGCTGCTGTAGCACAGATTTGTGTAATGTCAACTTCACTGAGAATTTTCCACCTCCAGACACAACACCACTCAGTAAGTAGTTCAAGTAATTTACTTTCCTTGTTGTTAATTCTTTTCTCCAAAGATCTGCAAAATTTAAAAAAATATATAAAAACATCAGGTTTGGCAGAGGGAAAGAGAGAGTTCAAACATTATGAGGCCACATCTAGTTAACACCTGAAATCCAAAAGAGGTGCACCAGGATTTCTAGGGTATCACAAAAGTACCAAATAAGTTTGAATCGAGATATGGTACTTTCTAGCCTCTGTGAAGCTATACTTCCAACAGTACAAATATACATACACGTGTGGGTGCCTGGCTGGTTCATAGTTGATAGAGCATGCAACTCTTGATCACGGGGTCATGAGTTCAAACCACACATTGGACATAGAGCTTACTTTAAAAAAATACTTATGGAGGCATCTGGGTGGCTCAGTTGATTAAGCGGTCAACTTGATTTTGTCTCTGATCATGAGATCAAGTCCTACATCAGGCTCCACACTCAGTGTGGAGTCTGCTTGAGATTCTCTCTCTCCCTCCCCATTGCCCCTTCACCTGCTCACTCTCTCTTAAAGAAAGAAAGAAAATATTAAAAAATAAAAACCCTCACATATGCATGGAGTTATTCATTGCAGTATTATTTATAACTGTAAAATAGTGGGAACTCTTAAATGTTCAGGAATAGATTAGTTAAAATATACTATGATATGTACATATAATGGAGTACTAACTATACACCTATAACAAAAAATGAGTAAGATCTCTATGAATTTATATGGAGTGATTTCTGGAGATAATGTTAGGAGAATAAAAAGCATATATATACTGTGCTGTCTCTTGTGTAAGACAGAAAACTTACTTTACAAAAAGAAACAAAGGATAAACCAGAAGATAACTAAGTTGGTTACTTACAAGGGATGGAGAGAAAGGAGTGGAAAGTATAAAGGAATGAGAGAACTAATGTAAGGATTTTACAAATACAGTGTTTTACTATTTATACTACTTTGGGCAATATGGGATGTAAGAGATGGGAGGAGAATTGCAAACAAATACTGAACTCTTTTATGTTTGTTTTCTAGTAGCCTGGACAGAGCAATTGTGAAAACTATTGTAGATGTATAATAAGATTAAGAAATAAATAAATGGTGTTGATGCTTTTGGGAGCCTGTGCTCTTACTGAGGAAATAGGCACATATTATAGATGGAGGAATACAATAGAATACTGTATGGATAGATTATAATTCAAGGTATGAGAATGGATTTATGATTTTAAAAATGTACATATGTATGTGTTACATGCATGGATATGTGGCCATGTATATATGTGTATGC
The DNA here is from genome assembly GCF_922984935.1 of Meles meles. Classification (NCBI taxonomy): domain Eukaryota; kingdom Metazoa; phylum Chordata; class Mammalia; order Carnivora; family Mustelidae; genus Meles; species Meles meles. The sequence continues at coordinate 14,379,367 of NC_060074.1, forward strand.
ATGTGTATATATTTGTATTTATGTGTGTAGTGTATACACACATCCCTATATATGTATATATTTCTTAGCTCTATTTGTTGAAAAGGATAAGAAGCCATAAATAGCACCCCAGTAGCAGTAAACAAATGTAATACGCAGATTTATATTCTAATACCACTCCCCAGCAAAAAGAAGTTAGGCTCCTTGGAAAAATGACTTATTCTAAGACTGGAGCAGAATAGGTGCAAGACAAGGCAGAAGTATCTTGTAACACTAGAAAGTAAGGAAAAGAAGTGCCCCAGATGCGGGGGGAGACTTGTCGCAAGGAAATAGGATCCAGCTTGAAGAAATTCCTACTGTCTAAATTTGGGACAATTTGAGTGCTAAAGAAGTACAGTAACAAATTGTAAACCATTGGAGGGAAAATGAATTCATGAGTCAATGCTGATAGCAGAGAAGGAAGAAGAGAGAGTACTTGCTTATAGTAGAATGCCAGGTACCAGCTGGTAAGTTTAGGGGAGGGGAGTTGGAAAATTATCCTTCTGTAGCCATCATGGTAAGGATTGGATCAGGAAGAATAGCCAAAACATCCTATCTAAGGGCATTTTGAATATGGAATCAGTTTATTTGCATTTTTTAAAAAAGATTTTATTTATTTATTTGACAGAGATACAGCGAGAGAGAGGGAACACAAGCAGGGGGAGTGAGAAAGGGAGAAGCAGGCTTCTCCTGCAGAGAGCTGGATGCGGGGCTAGATCCCAGGACCCTGGGATCATGCCCTGAGCCGAAGGCAGACGCTTAATGACTGAGCCACTCAGGCGTCCTACGATATTTGCATTATTTTAAAGTGTCTCCCACATATTGCAAGGGAAATATTAGTAATTATAAGTTGAGGATATTGGGTAACACCTTGATCAGGTAATTAAAATCAGCATCATTAATGAAGGGCAAGATGGACATCCATGATACCCTGAGAAGGACGCAGTATCACTAATGGAGTACTGTATTTCAGCCAAGAATGCATAACCAGAATCTAATCATGAGGGAACATCACACAAACCATGAACTAGGAGTGCTCTGTTAACAAGAAGGGGATTTGTCAAAAATGCCAATGTCCTATAAAGCAAAGAGACTGTGGGAAAGATCTAGATAAAAAGGAGGCTAAAGAAACTTTACAACTAAGCCATGCCTAACTCTCCTATGCTGGATGTGAAAAATATGATAAAGGACATTGTTAGACCAATTGGCAAAAGAGCTGATCAAGGAATTATTTCAATATTAAATATACGGAAGCTGGTAGCAGTACTGTGGTTATATAAGAGAATATCCATATTCTTAGGAAATATCCTAAGAAGTGTTTAGAAATAAGGGACAATAATGTGTGTGTGTGTGTGTGTGTGTGTGTGTGTGTGTGTGTGTATTAACTTCCCTGAGATGGTTCAAAAAAAGTATGTGCGTGTGTGGTGCGCACAGAAAGAGAAAAGAATGGGGGGTGCCAGGGAAGCTCAGTTGGTTAAGAATCTGCCTTCAGCTTGGGTCATGATCTCAGGGTCCTGGGATTGAGCCCCATGTCAGGCTTCCTGATCAGTTGGGGGAGTCTGCTTCTCCTTCTCCCTTCCCCTGCTTGTGCTTTCTCGCTCCCTCAAAATCTTAACAAACAAATCTTAATCAAACAAAATCTTAAGAAAAAAAAACGATAAAGCAAGCAAATGGGGTAAAATGGTAACAATAAGTGAAATTGGGTAAAGATGTATGGTTGTTCTTTGTACTCTTCTCATTCTTAGAACTATTCTGAAAGTTTTAAATTATTTCCAAATAAAAATTTAAAAATTCATCGTTTTGGAATATAGCACATTTCAAGAATTCTCTGTCAAGAGCTTTTATTAGTCCATACTCTGAGATCTTCGGTTTGGGATTATTTCCTTTGATTTGTTGAAACACTAAGCTGAAAGTAGTAGGATGTTTTTTGATACCTACTCAAGGCCATTAGCTTTTATCCTGAATTGGCTACATTTATTTTCCACAAAGAAGCAAGCAAACAAAATAAGATTTCTAATTTTCACTTGTACATCTAGCTAGATGAAAGAGAAGTGAATTTGTGCATAAGTTCTCCTCAATATTTTTATAGCTACATTTCAGAATGTTAACTGAGATTTTGATCTACTATAATCTTTTGAACCAAAAGCTGAAGTATTACCAAGTAGCAATCAGTTATGTTAGCCCAATAAAAAGGGAACGTGTTTTTTAAGTAAAGTGCTGTAATATGGGAGCATTGGCTCAGTTTACTTCTTTTGTTCTAAACAAAGTAAGTGAATTTGAAGTTAGCAAACAAGATGAATATTGATTTTTGCATTAACCTCAAGAAAAATAGTCGTATTGAATGTCAGACATTTAGTCTATAAATGATAGGTGCTTGATCAAAATAAAAATAGTTTTAAAGTGTTGAAGTTTAAAGAAATTGATTAAAATATTAAGATGCCTGGGTGTCTCAGTTGGTTAAGCGTCTGACTCTTTTTTCACACTTCCTGACTTTTTATTTTTATTTTTTTATTTTTAAATTTTTATTCTTTAAAATTTTTTCAATATTCCAAGATTCATTTTTTATGCACCATACCCAGTGCTCCATGCAATATGTGCCCTCCTTAATACCCACCACCAGGCTCATCCAACCCCCCCACCACCCTCCCCTCCAAGGAATAACACAGAGGACATAGGGAGAAGGAGAGGAGAAGTGAGTTGGGGGAAATCAGAGGGGGAGACAAACTATGAGAGACTGTGAACACTGAGAAGCGTTTGACTCTTTTTTTTTTTTTTTAGTATTTTATTTGTTTATTTGATAGAGATCACAAGTAGGCAGAGAGGCAGGCAGAGAGAGAGGGGGAAACAGGCTCTCCATTGAGCAGAGCGCCCGATGCGGGGCTTGATCCCAGGACCCTGAGACCACGACCTGAGCCGAAGGCAGAGGCTTTAACCCACTGAGCCACCCAGGCGCCCTGCGTTGACTCTTGATTTCGGCACAGGTCATGATCTCAGGGTCATAACACAGAGCCCCACGTCAGGTTCTGCACTTAGTGTGGAGTCTGCTCAAGAACTTTCCCTCTCCCTCTGCCCCTCCCCTGCTCTTGCTCTCTTTCTCTCTCTCTAAAATAAATAAAATCTTTTAAAAATATATGTATATATAAAATTAAGAAGCAGAACTTTTTGTTCTTGGTATACATCAGTAGCAAGTCTGGTGATGGTGATTTTTTTTCTCCTTTAAAATTTTCCATTATAAAAATACCACTTATTGAATATTAATGTACATATTTGTGAAAAACATTTATATATTTTAAAATTTGCTAGAAATATGGTGCACACTTTTAAGTTATGGAGAAGTAGGATAGTGTGTGTTGACTGCTGAAGAGGAAGGTTACATATTATTCTTATATTCTTGCGTTATTTGAATCTTTAACCTGAGAATATATTTGTGTATAATGTGTATGAGAAAATATTAAGGGAATACCTGCTTGTTAAGTTAGAAAAGTAGAAAAATGAGATAAATGGAAAGAAGAGAAATAATCTTTAATAATTTCTATATCCAAATACAACCATTATTAATGTTTTGGATATTTTTTCCTAGTCTTCTCTCTTTAATTTTTGTATATTTGTATTATACATATACATAAAAATTATTTTACATTACATTACATTATACATATACATAAAAATGTATTTTAGGGATCACGTGGCTGGCTCACTTGGAATGTGACTCTTGATCTTTCAGGTCCTGAGTTAGAACCCCACATTGGGGGTGGAGTTTACTTTTAAAAAAAAGGGTGGGAGGGGGAATGCATTTTAGATCCTACTTTGTTGTTGAGTAGATTAAGAATTTTCCAGTTTATTGTATATGTTTCATAGTCATCAGTTTTAATGGTTATGTAATATTTCATCAATTGATATTTTCCTTATCCATTCCCTTGTTTTGGACATTTAGGCTGTTTCTAGTATTTTATGCCAGTGGACATCTTTGTACATATAGCATTATATTAAGTTATAATTGCCAGAATGTTATTTCTATATTCAATAGTAACAATATTAAAATTCCTCATATATTGTCAAATTGCTTTTCTGTTGGTGGAAACAGTTCACTTTCTCCCATTAGTGATGTACTGGAGTGCATGTCCCATCATGTCTTTATCAGCACTGGTATTCTTACTTTTTTTGAAGATTTTATTTATTTATTTGACAAACAGAGAGAAGGAGAGAGCAAGCACAAGTAGGTGGAGTAGCAGGCAGGGAAGAAGCCAGCTCCCCTCTGAGCAAGGAGCCCATTGTGGGGCTCAATCCCAGGACCCTGGGATCATGACCTGAGCTGAAGGCAGACACTTAACCAACTTAGCCACACAGGCACCCCAGCACTAGTATTATTAAAATAAAACTTTGCTGAGATCATTTTGAAATATGATTTGGGTTGGGTTTTGTTTTGGGGGGATTTTTTTGAGCAAGAGAGAGAATGTGAGGTGAATGGGCAGAGGAAGAGAGTGAGAATCTTAAGTAGGCTCCACTCTCAGCACAGAGTACAATGCAACCTTGAGATCATGACCTGAGCCAAAATCAAGAGTTGGATGCTTAACTGAGCCACGGGCCGCCCCTTGGGTTTTGTTTTGTTTTGTTTTTAAGATTTTATTTATTTATTTGACAGAGAGAGATCACAAGTAGACAGAGAGGCAGGCAGAGAGAGAGAGAGAGGGAAGCAGGCTCCCTGCTGAGCAGAGAGCCCGATGCGGGACTCGATCCTGAGACCTTGAGATCATGACCTGAGCCGAATGCAGCGGCTTAACCCACTGAGCCACCCAGGCGTCCCCCCTTGGGTTATTTTTATTAGTGAGGTTCACGTGTTTTTTTTCTCTCTGTTTTGAGTTCCCTGTGTTCATTGCCTATCTGGAATATTCTTTTTCAATAATGAAGCTAATTAGCTTTGAGAAGAATGATTTAGAATAGTCTGAAATCACATAATTTCATCCCTTGTTAGTTTTTCTTGATACCATAGGGATGACAGGAGCTACATTCAAATCTTTGAACCTTGGTTCTTCCTAAAGAAAGACCGTTAATATCTTTCATTAAAAGTTCAATACTCATTTATAGTGCTAAATTATACATTAATCAAGGTGTCAAAAATAAAATGTTAATTACTCATTCTTCTGAGTACAGTGTTCACTGAAACAGTATCTCCAAACCTCTCATGATGTTTTTGTAATGACTGTTGAAGCTTTGCATTTGCATAATGTTTTATAATTTCAAAGTGCTGTCACATCTATAAACTCTTTGAAGATGTGTCCATAATATTTGAGTAGCTTAATAAAAAACAAACCCGTTTGTCCTAATGAGTAACTATGCTAACTCAGATTGGTCGTTGAAGTGGTTCTTTCTCCAGCACATTTAGCTTGCAGCTTATCTTTTTTTTTTTTTTTAAGATTTTATTCATTTATTTGACAGACAGAGATTACAAGTAGACAGAGAGGCAGGCAGAGAGAGGAAGGGAAGCAGGCTCCCTGCTGAGCAGAGAGCCCGATTCGGGGCTCCATCCCAGGACCCTGAGATCATGACCTGAGCCGAAGGCAGAGGCTTAAACCTACTGAGCCACCCAGGTGCCCCGCAGCTTATCTTTTTTTAAACGTTTTACCTATTATTGTATTGACAGTCAATGTCAGGTGTTAATATTTTGGGCCCACAACAACAAAAAAATTATTTCAGACTTACAAAAACTTCCATATACCTTTTATCCACAGATTCACCAGTTATTAACATTTTGCTATGTTTGCTTTGTTATTCTCTTCCATATATATACATATGTCGATCACCATTTTTTTCTGAACCTTTTGCAAATAAGTTGCAGGCATCATGCCTAAATTTTCACATATTTTGTAATTGTCTTTGGCTCTTCTACTAGATTCTTTTATTTTTTTTTTTAAGATTTTATTTTTCATTTATTTGGTAGAGAGCCTTGAGAAAGCATGAGAGTGGGAGGGACAGAGGGATAAACAGACTTCCTGCTGAATGGGGAGCCTGATGTGAGGCTCCATCTCAGGACCCTGGGATCATCACCTGAGCTGAAGACAGTTAATCAACTGAGCCACCCAGGTGCCCCTACTAGATTCTTCAAAAAAAAATTTATTGAAGTATAGTTGACACACAATGTTATGTTTTAGGTGCACAATACAGTGATTCAGTTATCTCTTTATATTTTGCTGTGTTCACGAGTGTAGCTACCATCTGTCACCATACAACAATATCATTGACTATATTCCCTATGCTGTACCTTTTATTCCCATGACTTAACCATTACATAACTGGAAAGCTATATCTATCATTCTCCTTAACTCATTTTGGCCCATCTCCTTACCCCCTTTCCTCTGGCAACCATCGGTTTGTTCTCTGTATTTACAGGTCTGATTCTTTTGTTTTTTCACTTGTTTTGTTTTTTATTTTCCACATAAGAGTGAAATCATACATATGATAGTTAGATACCTGAAGTAGGTGGCAGTGCCTTAGCCAAATGTGTATTGTCAAGCCTAAGGGCCTTTTACATCCTTGTCAAGGGTAGTGCTAACCTCTGCTTTCATACAACATTCTTCTACAAGATTCTAACATCTTTGGAGATAGGAACTTTTTTAATGCTCCTTTGTCTCGGCAGTGACTAGTACAGTGTCAGGTATATAATGGTGAGAGTGCAATAAATGCTTGTTGAATGAATAATTTAATAAAAGGATATATGCTAATGTATAAACTGACATATTTTCAGACGCTTGAAGGGAGTAGATTTGTTGTCATTTATAATCTGGCAAAAGTTGAAATCTTTGGATTCACTCACTAATGGACAGGTATTTATTGAAAGCTGGTTGCTACATTCAATTAAAAGGACAAATAGTTTATGGGATAACAAGTACAGACAAAAGTAGAACAAATAGTTTATGGGATAACAAGTACAGACAAAAGTAGCACAAAAGATCATTTTAAATTCATTATGGTAAAGTAAAAATGGTGTTGTTCCCATTCTCCTTTTCATTCCTAAGAAAGAAGCATCAAATTTTAATTATAATTTTTTAAAGATTTTATTTATTTATTTGACAGAGAAAGAGACAGAGATCATAAGTAGGCAGAGAGGCAGGCAGACAGAGAGGGGGAAGCAGGCTCCCTGCTAAGCAGAGAGCCCGATGTGGGGCTCAATTCCAGGACCCTGAGACCATGACCTGAGCTGAAGGCAGAGGCTTACCCCACTGAGCCACCCAGGCGCCCCTAATTTTAATTTTTTTTTAAAGGTTTTATTTATTTGACAGAGAGACACAGCGAGAGAGGGAGCATAAGGGGAGTGGGAGGGGGAGAAGCAGGTTTCCCGCTGAGCAGGGAGCCCAGTGTGGGGCTCAATCCCAGGGCCCTGGGATCATGACCTGAGCCAAAGGCAGAGACTTAATGACTGAGCCATGTAGATGCCTTGCAAATTTTAATTTTAAAATAATGCAAGAATTTAGAAAAATTTCCCAAGGTAGATATTGTTACATGATCTCATTTTCACAGACCCTTACTCAGAAAGTACAATTGTAGCATTTTTAAATACTGGTAAAGAAAATGATGCACAAGTAAGTTATGGCTTTTTTAAAGGTTATGTTCTAGGGAAACAGCAGAAGGTACTTAATGTTCTCTTTAGCCTATTCATTTCTCTCTTAATTGTTTTCAGCTGAACAGTTTACTTCCTGACATCAAACTATTCATTGCTGTTACTGGAATTATATCTTTCTCCTGAATTGTGCATTTACACAATATCCAGAACCACTTTTACCTGCTTTCCTACCACTTTACCTCATACATTGAGTAGAGTTAGACCAGTGACAAGGAAGAAATATATGGAGGACTGAGAATAACAAAAATAAGTCTCTTTTCTCAGAAAAAGCTTGTTTGTTTGTTTTTAATAAACCTCAGTTGAAGCTGAAGACCATGAGGTAGGTAGTGATAGAAACTAAAGCATATGATAGCAGTGGATCTTTAAGAATAATGTGAAAGGAGTTGCAGGGAAAATATAACCAATCCATGACCATAAGTGAGTATCTGTAATCCACAGAGTATTATATTATAATCATTTAAAAGTTACCTTGATGTGGAGTTAGGGGAGTGAAGAAAGGTTATTCCACTTAGCTTTAGTTCTTTTTTTTTTTTTTTTTTTTGCAGATTACAGATTTTGCTTAGTCTTATAAAACTGCCTTACATAGTTTTTTGGAGGCAATGAGATATGGCACAAATTAATGAAATCTGTGCAGACTTCTGGCTGTTTTGCTAAAAAAATTCAGAATGAGAAGTCCACTGATGCTTTTGTTTAAACAGAAATGAAATGTCTATTTTAAAATATGTATCACTAGTTTCTTATTAATTTAGAAAAAAGTATGTGAGCATTATTAAACCCTAAAAATTAAAGTTCTGTTTGGACTGTAGATGACCAATGTTTCTAGTCAGTGAGGCCCAGCTGTTTGTCCTCAAATAAACAAAAACAAAAACCTTTCCTCCAATCCCAGCATCAGAGGTAAAGTTTAAATGCTGTGCTCCTCCATTAGGAAGGATTATTACCATTTTTTTAAAAAGGGAAAGGAAAAAGAACTTCTGATATTTAGAAAATCTTTGTCAATTATTTTGCTGTAACCCGTGATCTGAGGTTCAGGTCTGAGGTTGCCATCAGAGGCCTAGAGCATGTGTTCAGCCAGAAACTCATTATGAGATAATTCCCCAAGAAAAAAAAATTGCTACAGATGAGATTATAGGGTATGTGGTTGATAACTCATATTCTAGATCTTTGTGCCTGAATTATTTTTTCCAAAGACTTTGTCCTCTAGTTGTGAGTCTATGTTTCAGGGGTTTTTTTTGGTCTTTTTCAGGGAGTAGTTTCCATATTTGACTAGTTCATTATATGGGAACCTTAAAAAATATAAGCCAATGGTAATGTACCTGTTCAGTACTTAATTATAGGCAGAACTGGCTCTAGACACATTTAGGAATTAAGGAAGATTAGGTACTTTTCTTCCCTTGATACCTTATTTTCTGAGTCCCTTTATTTTTTTCTTAGGAAACCCTTCCTCTGTTGTACCCAGTATGATAAGTTAACTTTTATAGACACTGTCCTTTCTTTCCCCATCAACATATGGTGTTCTTTGTTTTCTTTGTTCTGTTTCCCTTCATATACTAGTGTGTTTTTTTTTTTTAAGATTTATTTATCTATTTGATAGAGATCACATGTAGGCAGAGAGGCAGGCAGAGAGAGAGAGAGGCAGACTCCCTGCTGAGCCAGAGAGCCCGATGTGGGGCTCCATCCCAGGACCCTGGGATCATGACCTGAGCAGAAGGTAGAAGCTTTAACTCACTGAGCCACTCAGGCGCCCAACAGATATTTAATGAGTTTTGCCTCATAAAATACTTACAGTAAATATAAGATTCTTAGAGAATGTTATTCTGGGTGGGATAAATGTAGTAATGAAATTTTAATTCACTTTATCAGGATTATAGACTTATTAGACTGAGCAATCTCCTTCACAATAAAAATATAAAGGGAATTTGGGCATTTAACGTATAGTGAAATCAAAACTAGCTAAATAATATTTTTCAATATTCACTGTGTGTCGGACATTGTTCTAAGTGCTGTCTGTGATAGTTGTCTTTCTCCGATTGACTTATTTCACTAAGCATGATACGCTCTAGTTCCATCCACGTCGTCGCAAATGGCATGATTTCATTTCTTTTGATGGCTGCATAGTATTCCATTGTGTATATATACTAGTCAACCTTTACAGTTAATCCTTATAGAAATATATGAAATGATTACTGTTATATTCTAATTTTACATTGAGAAAACTGAGGCACAGATACATAATTTAGCAAGTCACACAGCTAATAAGTGGTAGAGCCAAGATTCAAACTTAGGTGTTTTGGCTCCAGAGTATGTTATTAATTATTGCTTTTTATTGGTTTTAACCATTACTGTCTATAATCAGTTGTTATTAATCATTACTCTTACACTCCAATAGGGGACCAGTTTATATATGTTAATTGATTCATTTGGAAGGAGAGAAAAGATTATTTTGAAAATACTTGATCACATTTCCTAAAATTTAAGAACTCCTCATAATTCTTTAACCATATCTGTGTACCACTTAGTATCATAAAATGTTTTCTGTATTCACATGACATATTGCTTTATTATTTAATATTTTTCTTCAAATTGTCTCATTAAAATTATATGTACTTTAATGGGAAACTTTCCATCACTACTGTAAATGGAAAGCCAATGTCATAAGTAGAGGTAACATTAAAAATTATTTAAAAATAAATAAAATGAAAACTAAACCATATATGTATTAGCTAACTAGATATTGTTGCCTGCCAAATTGTCTGAAATTTAAAGCTTACTTTCTCTGTGTTAAAAGAGAATAGCAAATAGAGATAATGGGGGATTCACTGTCACCAAGCTGAGGTTTTCTTCTTTCGTAGCTAGACAAAAGAAAGAAAACTAACACACTAACACAGGTCTATCTACCACCTAGAACCAGAAGTCTTAACACTTTAGGAAAGTGAACTGTATTATTCTGAGTCTCTTCAAACCATAAGAGACTTTGCAGTACCCATTCTGTTTAAAAAGTAAATCAGTCTTTAAGTAAATCAATTTATATTTGTAATATTTTACTTTCTTATACCCTTAAATCATGCTTATGTGTTTATAAATTCCCAGTTTGAAAGAAGTGTATAATTATTACAAGGTTTATTTATTTATTTTCAGATCTATATGTTTTATTCTATAAAAGTCATATCTCATTTTTATTTTTTATTTATTTTTTATTTATATAGAATGTATTATTAGCCCCAGGGATACAGGTCTGTGAATTATCAGGTTTACACACTTCACAGCACTCACCATAGCATATTCTATGCTATGTCTCTCCCCAGTGTCAAGGTTTACTTTAAACAGTTTCTTGTTACAGTTTCTAGAATTAGTATAATTAACCTCCCTAACAATAAAGTAAACAAAGTAATTAAGACAGTAGAAAGGCAGACAAAAATTTGTCATTTTCTAAAAAATTAAATAGACCTAAGTCATTGTATTTGGTGTTGGAGGTCCTTGGGTGAAAATCAGTATAAAAATGTAGAATGCGTTTATTTTCTTTAATTTACATCACTCATTAAGTTGATTGTTGGATCAAATTGTTGAGAAAGATTGAATAAAGCTAAGCTTAAGAAATCATATTCTAGGGGTGCCTGGGTGGCTCAGTGGGTTAAGGCCTCTGCCTTCGGCTCAGGTCATGATCCCAGGGTTCTGGGATCGAGCCCCGCATCGAGCTCTCTGCTCAGCAAGAAGCCTGCTTCCCTCTCTCTCTCTCTGCCTGCCTCTCTGCCTACTTGTGATCTCTGCCTGTCAAATAAATAAATAAAATCTTTAAAAAAAAAAAATCATATTCTAAAAAAAAAAAAAAAAGAAATCACATTCTAATTTATGCTGCGCTGTTAAGATTAGAAATTCTAACTTCAGTGTCTGGCAGCAAATGTCTTTATCTCACACCAAGCTAGAAAATAGAAAAGAAAGCCTACATTCAAAGAAACCGACATATGGCTTAGGGCCACAGATAAAGTTTTTAGCTGTTGTGAACTTACAATGTTTTTTCAGTTTTTACTGCTTCTATGACAGCATTAAAGTGATTGAATAGATACAAAAAGGGAAGTATGGGTGGCCAGAAGTTTTTGCTTAGTACTTGATGAAGCATTTTAGCAAGAGACAAAGTATGTTGTTCTTTTTTACACTTACTAAAAATATTAGGGGTGCCTGGGTGGCTCAGTGGATTAAGCCGCTGCATTCGGCTTAGGTCATGATCTCAGGGTCCTGGGATCGAGCCCTGCATCAGGCTCTCTGCTCAGTGGGGAGCCTCCTTCCCCTTCTCTCTCTGCCTGCCTCTCTGCATACTTGTGGTCTCTGTCTGTCAAATAAATAAAGTCTTTTTAAAAAATTCCTGCTTTTTCATATGAAAATTTCTATATATAAAGAAAAGAATCTTAGTCAATTAGAATTGATCTCCTATATTTCCACATAGATTCAATAATTATTAACATTTCTCAGTTTCGCATTCTCCATTACCTCCTCCTTTCTGGATGGATGGATACATACCTGTTTTTGTTGTTGTTGCTATTGTTGAAGCATTTGAAAGTAAGCTACAAGTATCACATGCATCTCTTTGAAATGTAAGACAAATGCCCATCTCAAATCCAAGAAAGTTAATAATAATTCATAACATAAGCCAGTATCTAGTCTGAGCTTAGCCTTTCCCATAATAACTCTAAAGACTTTTTTCCCAAACAGAATTCAGTCAAGGTTGATACATTGCATTTGACTGTTTTGTCTGTTTAATTTCTGTTAATCTAATATAGTCTCTCCCTCCCCTCTCTTTTAAAATTATCCATGAAATTGACTTCTAGAGATTCTAAGCCAGATGTCCCTATATTCTGGACTTGTCCAATTATTTTATTGTATTTTTAATCCCTTGAATTTTCTAAATTGGACGTTAAGTCTAGAAGGTTGATTTCATTTGGGTTAAATTATTAGCAAGAATACCTCATGGATGATATTGCAAACTTCGTATTGTATCATATCGAGTCACAGTATCAGTTCAGTTCAGATGACAACACTTTGTTGAAAAGGTACATTTTTGGGGTGCCTGGGTGGCCAGTGGGTTAAAGCCTCCGCCTTTGGCTCAGGTCATGACCTCAGGGTCCTGGGATCAAGCTCCTCATCGGGCTCTCTGCTCAGCAGGGAGCCTGTTTCCCCCCTCTCTGCCTGTTTTGCCTGCTTGTGATCTCTCTTTCTCTGTCAAATAAATAAATTAAATATTGGGGGGAAAAAAGAAAAGAAAAGGTACATTTCCCCTTTGCATTTAGTAAGTCATCGGTGGTTAGATACTTTGGCACCCGACAAATAATTTTGCTGTTAAACCACCTTTTTACTTAATGGCTTCAGCATGCATTATCCTTTCCCAAACCTATTATATTACAGGTTCAAAATGGTGATTTTCTAGTTCTGTTATTTTACTCTAATAGCTGGCATTCTTATGTTTAAAAAAAAAAAAAAAAGAGGGACGCCTGGGGGGCTCAGTCAGTTAAGCTTCTGCCTTAGACTGAGGTCATGATCCCAGGGTCCTGGGATCAAGTCCTGCATTGGGCTCCTTTCTCAGTGGAGAGCCTGTTTCTCCCTCTCCCTCTGCTGCTGCTCCTGCTGTGTTCTCTCTCTCTCTCTCACACGCAAATAAATAAATAAAATCTTTAAAAAGAAGAAGAAGAGAAAGAAGGGCTTTTTTTTTTAATCTTTTTTTTTTAAATATTTTATTTATTTATTTGACACAGAGAGAGAGAGATCACAAGTAGAGCAGCAGACAGAGAGAGAGGGGGAAGCAGGCTCCCTGAGGAGCAGAGAGCCCGATGCGGGGCTCGATCCCAGGACCCTGAGACCATGACCTGAGCCGAAGGCAGCAGCTTAACCACTGAGCCACCCAGGCGCCCCAAGAAGGGCTTTTTTTGAGTATGACTATGGATTTGTGGATTTTTAAAATAAATATTTATTTATTTTAGAAGGAGGAGGGAGAGAGCACATGTAAGGGAGAAGGAGAGGGAGAGAATCTTAAGCAGACTCCTGCTGAGCACAGATCCCACAGCCCTGAGCTGAAATCAAGAGTTGGATGCTTAATCAACTTAGCCACCCAGGTGCCCCATGGACTTGTGGATTTTTATTTTAATGCTGAAATAATCTTGAATTTGCCAGAATAGTACTCTTAAGCTTGTTCTTTGTGACCTTTAAAAAAATAACAGCTTTATTGACATATAGTTCACATATTATAATGTTCACCATTTTAATATCTATATATGTGTAAAATTCCATTTTTTTGGTGTATGAACAGTATTGTGCAACCATCACCACTATTTAACTAGAGAGCATTTTCATTACCCGAAAAGAAAAACCCTCAAGTAATTAGCACTCATTCTCCATTACCCTCCACTCCCTGCCCCAGGCTTTGGCAGCCCCTAAAGTACTTACTGTCTATATGGATTTGCCTATTTGGGACATTTACATAAATGGAATTATAGAATATGTGGTCTTTTTTGTCTGACTGTTTTCACTTAGCATCATATTTTCAAGGTTCATTTGTGTTGTAGCATGTATCAGTAACTCATTTCTTTTTATGGGTGAATAATATTATCTTATATGGCTTTACCAGTTTTTGTTTATTCATTCATTAGTTGATGGACAGTTGGTTTTTTTTCCAGTGTTGGCTATTATAAATAATGCTATGAACAGTGATGTATACGTTTTTGTGGGGACATATGTTTTCAGTTCTCTTGGGCATATACCTAGTAGTGGAAGAGTTGCCTCTTAGGTAATTCCGTGTTTAACTCTTGATGAACTGCCAAGCTATTACGCAAAGTGGCTGAACCACTTTACATTCCCACCAGCAATGTTGTCCATATCTGCAAAAATGGCAGCTGGGATTTTGGTAGGCACTGCAGTGAATCTGTAGACCAGTTTGGGGAATATTAACATCTTAACAATGTTAAGTTTTCTCATCTATGAACATGAGATGGCGTCCCTATTATTTAGGCGTTCTTTAATTTCTTTCAACAATGTTTTATAGTTATAGTGTACAAATATACACTTCTTTCGATAAATTTATCCTAATTATTTATCTTTATTGTAGTTTGTCTCTTGCAAAAATAGCTACACATTGTGTATATTACCATTTATAAGATACAAGTTTTTAAAATGTTTAGTTCAATAAAATACACATAGACATAAAATTTACCATCTTAACCATTTTAACTGTATAATTCAGTAGTATGAAATAAATTCATATTTTTCATAACCAAATTCCAGAACTCTTTTCATCTTGCCAAACTGAAACACTTTGTACATTGATTTACCTGAATTCTTTTCTTCTATAGATTTTTTTTTAAGATTTATTTATTTATTTGATAGAGATTATAAGTAGTCAGAGAGGCAGGCAGAGAGAGAGAGGAGGAAGCAGGCTCCCTGCTGAGCAGAGAGCCTAATGTGGGGCTCGATCCCAGGACCCTGGGACCATGACCTGAATCGAAGGCAGAGGCTTAACCCACTGAGCCACCCCTCTTCCATAGTTTTTTAATGGAGTTTTTAGGGTCTTTTATATTTAATATGCTTTCTGCAAATAGAGACAGTTTTATTTCTTCCTTTCCATTTGGATGCCTTTCTTTTTCTTGCCTAATTGCCCTGTCTAGGACTTCCAGTATGATGTTGAATAAAAGCACAAGAGCGGGCATCTTTGTCTTCTTTCTGATATTAGAGGAAAAGCTTTCAGCTTTTCACCATTGGATATGATGTTAGCTATAGGCTCATCAGATATGACCTTTATTATGTTGAGATACATTCCCTCTACACTTTGTTGAGAGCTTCTATCATAAATGGATGTTGAATCTTTTCAACTGCTTTTTGAATACCTATTGAGAAGATCAAAGGATTTTTATCTAAACTTCATTTTGTTAATGTGGTGTATCGCATTGATGACATGTGGATCTTGAACCATCTTTGCATTTGTGGAATGAAATGCCTCCATGTTTTAAATTATACAGCTCCAACCTAAGTATAACTGGTTTTCTTCTGAAACTTTTTTCTTTGGGAATATTCTGTGAAAGACTATTAGTTTCCTAGAGCTGCTGTAACAAATTACCACAAACCAGGTGGCTTAAAACAAAGGAAATTTACTCTCACACAATCCTGGATGGAAGTTTGAAGCGAAGGTGTTGGTGGAGTAGTTTCCTTCTGTAAGCCATAAGGAAGAATCTGTCCTGTTCTTCTCTCCTAGCTTGTGGTAGCTGCCAGTGATTGGGTAGTCCTTGGTTTATAGTTGCATATTCTGATCTTTGCCTTTGTCCTCCTATTGCCTTCACCTCTGCCTCAAATTTCCCTCTGCCTTTCTCTTATAAGGACATCAATCTTTGGGTTTAGGACCATACTATATAGGAGGATCTCACCTCAAGAAAACTTTGTTCTTTGTATGTTCATGTTTTTTTCTATCAGTATTGGGTAGTTTATATACTTACACTCAAATGTTATTCAGTTCAAGTTAGTAAACATTAATCCTCTCCTCCTATATGTTAAGACATTTTTTTAAAGACATTGTTTTGTCATAGAAGAGCTTAGAAATGCACATAATCAAGAAAGTGAATAAGTTTCCTTTGTTTATTAAGAGATATAAACACCCATTATTTAAAATCCAGGCATGCTTTTTGTATTTTAGTTAGTTGTTTGATATATTTGTTTAAACGATTAATTCCTTAGGTGCAAGGTGATTAAATACCTTCAAATACATTTTCTAATTCCCTGATTATGTCTTGTTTGAAGAAATAGGAAGGTATAGTTGGTTGAATAAAACATTAAATTTCATTGTATTCTAAAAATACTCTAGTTGCAAGTAACACACTGTGAAATGAAAAGCCACAGAAGACATTCCCTTCTTTCCTTCCTTCCTTCCTTCTTTCTTTTTTTGACAGTGACTCAACAAGAAATGTATTTCTCTCTCACTTAACTGTCCAGTAAGGAGTATGTCCAGGATGAGGAAGTAGCTCTGTCCACTAATTTATTCTGGGACCCAGATTCCTTTCATCTTAGAGTGTGCTATCTACACCAGGGTATGGTCGTTGTTGGCATCTCTGAGGCTGGTTCTCTTGGCCACATCTGTGCTCTAGACCTCTTGTTGTGGTGACCTTAACAGTTTTCAGGAAAATTGGTCAGCTGTTTTGTAGGATGTCTCTCAACTGGGTTTGTCTGATGTTTTTCTCATGATTGGACAGAAGTTACTGCCTTTTGGGAGGAAGACCACGATGGGTAAGATCTGGTAAAAAAAAAAAAAACAACAACAAAACAAAACAAAATTCAACCAAGTGAGTTTAAAGATCTAATTCACTTTATTAAGTGATACACAAATTGGGCAACATCCCACATAGCGAGTAGGAGCTCTAATAATATATTTTTTTAATTAGAGGACATTTTTTAACGATTTTACTTATTTATTTGACACAGAGAAAGAGATCACAAGTAGGCAAAGAGGCAGAGAGAGAGGATGAAGTAGGCTCCCTTCCCAGCAGAGAGCCCAATGTGGGGCTCGATCCCAGGACCCTGAGACCATGACCTGAGCTGAAGGCAGAGGCTTAACCCTCTGAGCCACCCAGGTGCCCCAGAAGACATTTCTTAATAGAGCTTGACTTTAAAACAAATTGGGTTCTTGGTGGGGTGGGGTTTTTTTTTTTTTTAGGTTTTTTTTTTTTTTAATCACATGGTGACTGCTGTATTTTTAAAATATGAACACATCTCCCTCTGTGTTAAAGATGGCCATTTTAAAAAGTTCAATAAAATAGCACATTTTGAATAACTTAAGTGATATTTTTGAGGCATGTTACAACATGTGTTGTATGTTTTTCTTATCTTTTTATGCATCTGGCTATTGCTAAAAGCTAAACTCCCTCTAAAACTTTAGGAAGCTCCAAGCCTCCTTTATTTACAGATTTGGACTTGGAGTGCTATGGTTCTACTCCAAAAATATTTATTGTTTCTACTCAAGGTCTGAGTTATTTCTCTTCTAAAGATGGACCCAAATTCCTTAAGAGGTTTTTAAGACACCAGAAGTAAAAAGTGCCCTGTGTTAATGAGAAGTTCTGTAATATTACCGTCTTCTCCCAGATTTCTTTTTCTATGTAAGGGCTTTAGTGCCTGGGTTGAGGGCATGGGCAAGAGTATTTTTAGGAGAACTGCCATTTGGCATTTGGGTAATACCCTAGTTGTGCAAGACTGTTCCAAATCTTGAAGGATTTTAAGATCCCTAGTTAAGACTTACTAAATGCCAGCAGTCCTCACATCTTAGTCATTGTGGCAATCTTTAAAAATGGCCCCTATATATTTTAAAAGGCCTCTCCCAGTAGAAGGAAGAGCATGTGTCTTGAGAAAGAAAGGATATTATAGTACATATATAGAATATAAATATATAAATGAAGGGGTGTCTGGGTGGCTCAGTAGGTTAAGAGTCTGCCTTTGGCTCAGGTCATTATCCCTGGGTCCTGGGATCAAGCCCCAGGTTGAACACCCTGCTCAGAGGGAAGTCTACTTCTTCTTCTTTCTCTGACCCTCCTCTCTGCTTGTGCTCTCACTCATGCACTTTCTTTCTCTCAAACGAATAAACAAAAAATCTTTTAAAAATATGTAAATGGGGGCACCTGGGTGGCTCATTGGGTTAAAGCCTCTGCCTTCGGTTCGGGTCATGATCTCAGGGTCCTGGGATCGAGCCCGCATGGGGCTCTCTGCTCAGCAGGGAGCCTGCTTCCCTTCCTCCCTCTCTGCCTGCCTCTCTGCCTGCTTGTATATTAATATAGTACAAATATTCCCTTAATTCTGCATTCTAAAAGAAAGCGTAATGTCACACACAAATAGTAGAAAACAGGTAGACCCAGAATTTGTGTCTCTTTTTGAAATTATCTGGTTATTTACCAATATGAGTTCTGAAATATCTGGATTATTTTGAAATACCAAATATAGAACATATATGGAAAGCCCACATTTTCCATCTTATTTCATTTTCTAATCATTTTGGGAATTAATTATATGGTCTATCCTATTTAGAATCAAAAACTTTTTAAAAATGTCATTATGGACTGCCATTTTTTTAATATTTTGAAAAAGCATGTATACAAATCATACTTATTGTAATTGATTTCCCCAGTTTTGCTAATGAGAAATGTACCTACCTAATTTGAGATTTTAAGCAGCATGAGATCAAACTATTTTTAATTATGTACTATAAGTAAAATTTCACTCAAAGTGGTCCTGACATACGTAAGCCTATAAAGTCTTATTAAGCATAAATATGATTTTCAAGAGTTTTTTTCCCCAACATTGAAAATAACATAAATATTTAATAATAGTCATCTAAGAACTTACAGTTATAGAATACCTGGGTCAGGAGCTTTTAATGAATATATAGACTGAAAACTGAAAATTCTATACAGCATCAGGTTCATACTTCAGGGTAAATGCCAACAAAACTTTGAACATAATAATTTGCCTGTGATAGTCAATAGTTAATTTTTCTATCAGTGATGAATAATTATTAGGCTTCCATGAAACTTGAGTTATAGTTCAAAAATAAATGAAATATAAGGTAAATGTAAAGAATGATCTCTGAGACACCCCCTCTATCATAACTCCATACAAAGGCCATACATTGCTATAAAGTCAAGTGTCCTATTTCTGATGAGTTTACTGGCCTGGATTTAACTCTCATCAAATTATATTTCCTTTTCTGTATTGGTCGAGATTCAATTTCCTGGAAAAGAATACAACCTAGATAGTTTATATGTTTTTACAGAAATGTTGGTAAGGGGCACCTGGGTGGCTCAGTTGTTTGAGCGATGGCCTTTGGCTCAGGTCATGATCCTGGAGTCCTGGGATCATGTTCCACATCAGGCTCCCTGCTCAGCGGGGAGTCTGCTTCTCCCTCTGATATTCCCCCTTTCATTCTGTCTCTCTCTTTCATTATCTCTCTCTCAAATAAACAAATAAAAGCTTTAAAAAAAAAAAGAAATGTTAGTAAGGCTTGTACAATAATTCTCAAATGTTAGAATAAATCAAATGCACTTGGGGGCTTTTAAAAGAGATTCTGGCCTCACCCTCATATTCTCTCATTTGGTGGGCCTGCGTAGAGCTACATAATTTGCATGTCTGACAAGTTCCCAAGTGATGGCAATTTGTTTCAGAAACTATATTCTGAGGACCAGTAGGCTAGAGAAGCAGAATATAGCTTGAGCTTTCAGAATCATACCACAGAACCAGACTAAGGGCGTCAGTATCTCTTCTCAGAAAGCATAGTGGTATGATTCTCTAGAATCATATTGCCATTTTCATTATCCTGAAGCCATCACATTCTGGAAACTACTATTGCTGCTATCTCCAGAATATTATAACACTGACCATACCTTGCACCAGCAAAATACTTCATGCACTTCTATTCTATTCCCATGAATTGGGTGACTAGACATATGTCTCTACTGATACAACATATGGTAGACTGAAATATGGTTTCCCAAAGATAGCAGATCCTCATCCATGGAACTCGTAAACCTCATTTGCCAAAAAGATCTTTGCTGATGTTTGATTAAATTAAGGATCTTATGATGGGGAGATTATCCTGGGTTATCTGGGTGGTCCCTAAATGTCTTTGTGTGCCCTTAGAGAGGCAGAGGGGAATTTGACACAGAGAATAGAAGAAGACAGTGTGACTATGGCAGCAGTGATTGGAATGGCGCAACCACAATATAAGAAGTATCAGCAGCCACCAGAAGCTGGAAGAGGGTAGAACCTCTGAAGGAGTGCAACCCTGCTGACATCATTCAGCCCGGTGAAACTGATTTCAGACTTCTGGCTTCCAGAACCATAAGAGAATAAATTTTATCATTTTAAGTCTAGAAGGTTGTGCTAAATTTGTTACAGCAGCCATAGGAAACTGATACATAACCACAGAAAAATTGTTTCCACCAGCCATGTTTGCTTTTAGAAACAGAAGAACAGGTCCATTTTCACTTCCTGATCTTTTTTAAGTGCCTTCAGTTGGCTGAAGCTACGTTAAATCTGAAATTGTAGCTGCACAAGAGTCTAGGAAATATAGACTTTTCACTTTCTAGCCTCTGCATTTCAGGAAGGCACACTAGAATGAAGGTAAAATCAATGTTAAGGGGGCAGTCTTATCTGCCACATTTTTATGATTATTACATTATTACAATATCACAGTAAATATCACAATATATATCACATTTTTTCTTAGCTACACAGTGTAACTTCCTGGGAGAATGAGGTTCACAGAGAGGTGCAGTGAGTAGACCAAGGAAAGAAATGAAAGGTAGGAGGTGTTTCTACTCCAGCAGAATCTTTTGTCTCGCTCTCAATATGTGTTTCCGAAGAAGCAGTCACAGTCCAGCTGTGCCACTGCCTTTGGTTCCCTGATCTTTCTTTGCCACCTGCTCCCTAGTGCCTTCGTTTAGGCGTATTTTAGTGCCTCTAGTCCCAGGACTGTATTGATTAAGCACTTATACAGACATCCATCCTCAGGATATTGTCACAGACTTCCCTTTTTCCTTTCCCTTTCTCCCACCTCTTCAGTTGCTCACCCCTATGCCTGTGTTTCAGAATGGGCATCTATTCCTAGGGCCAGATGCTAGAGATCTTCAGAAAATTCTTGGCAGCTTCAAAATCTTTTAGCAACATTTCTCAAGAGCTTTGGTTTATGTAACTTCTTCGAGGCACTAAATCAACTTTCAGACTGTTCTTCATGGCATACCATATCATATATCATATCCTGAATTAACTCACCTATGCAAGTATTTCTTTGAAAATCTAAGCACCCAGGACATTCAAATAATTGTGTTCTAAAATGATTTTTAAGAAATGATTATCCATTAAAAAAATCATACCATGGTAATAAATAAACAATTAGCTAAGACACAGTGCATGGTAAGGATGTGGTTTGCAGGGTGTTAAAATTATTTGGTAGTTTCATAGAATTACAGTCTGTATGATTACAGACTGGGTGGAACAGATATTACAGATAATCACAGAGATCTACCAGGCCTTTGGTTGATAATGTACTTGTGATTGTTCTTGTTCATTTATGTTTTGTAAGTAACAAACCGTTTTAAAGTATTGAACTCCATATTATACTTTCTGTTCCTAAATCCATTTTTTTAAAAGATTTTATTTATTTATTTGACAGAGATCACAAGTATGCAGAGAGGCGGGCCAGGGAGGTGGGGGGAAGCAGGCTCCCTGCTGAGCAGAGAGGCTGATGCAGGGCTCTATCCCAGGACACCGAGATCATGACCTGAGCCGAAGGCAGAAACTTAACCCACTGAGCCACCCAGGCGCCCCCCAAAATCCATTTTTTAAAAAAGAGTTTATTTATTTATTTGTCAGAGAGAGAGAGCACAAGCAGGCAGAGTGGCAGGCAGAGGCAAAGAGAAAAGCAGGCTCCCCACTGAGCAAGGAGCCGGATGTGGGACTCAATCCCAGGACCTCAGAATCATGACCTGAGCCGAAGGCAGCTGCTTAACCAACCCAGCCACCCAAGTGTCCCGCAAATCCATTTAACAGAATGAAAAACCCATGGTTTGCATCCAGAGGATATTGGAACTCTGTTGCATTCTTAATTTTCTTTTTTTAACATTATAATCCTTAGGAGTTAGGATATCTAAATTCCAAACCCAGTAGTTCATTTCTGAGAATTTATCATACAGATGTATACATATATTTTTGAACTGATTGTAAACAAAGGCATTCACTGTAGCATTATTTGTTATAGCAAGATAGTAGAAGTCTAAATGTGAACTGATAGAGGACAGGTTAAAAGATTTTGGTACAACAGTATAATGGAATAGTTTGAAGCTTTAAACAAAAAAGCTTTCTCTGGACTAATTTATAGAAAGATCTCCACTATATATTATTAAGGATTACAAACTGTCAGGGTTGGGGGAAGAGTGGATATACCATATATTCAAATTTGCTTCTACATACATGAAGAAGTTCTGAAAGAATGCAGAAGAAAGTACAAAGTGTACTTACTTGTATATATATGAGTGTATGTGTATAGCAGAGTGTGGATTGATAGGGCCTAGGAGTATGAAGGAGGCGTTTCAGTGCTTGAGAAAGGCATGTCAGTATTAAAGAACTTAAAAAATAAAATATATTTAATCTTCAGAAGTAGTGCAAATGCAGACCAGATCAAGACTTAACTTTCAGGGTAAGTATTATTCTATACCAGAGAGTGGCATTCATACTAGAAAGATTCAGTTGTACATGAAACATAAAGGTGCTAAGAGTTTGAAAGACACTTCTTGTTCTTGAAAGAAAAGTGTGATCCCATTTTGTTTAAACTTTTGTGATCTTTGACCATCTTTGTTTATTATCTGATACCCAGCATTTTCTCAAATTTCAAAATGGTGCATAAGAGCACAAGTTAATTTTCCTTTTTTTCTATTTTTGTTCAGTGGTTTGTGTCTTTGCAAATTTGATCAGTAATGGGGAGTGTTGGTAGGAGGAGAAAACTAGGGGCTTTGGAATAATTGTGTGAATATAAGAGGTGGAGGCAAAAGAAAGAGGAGAGAAGTATTTTCCAGATATTCTTTGCCACCTTTATACTCCCAGTTTCCTTTATATCCTCAAGTCTACTATGCCATTTATTAAAGTTGTAAGGAGAAGTGGCTTTTCAGGAATGCAGCTGCCTTAATAAGTGTCATTGGAGGCGCCTGGGTGACTCAGTGGATTGGGCAACTGCCTTCGGCTCAGGTCATGATCTCAGGGTCCTTGGATCGAGCTCCGTGTGGGGCTCTCTGCTCCGCGGGAAGCCTGCTTCCTCCTCTCTCTCTGCCTGCCTCTCTGCCTACTTGTGATCTCTCTCTCTGTCAAATAAATAAAATAAAATCTTAAAAAAAAAAAATGTGTGTCATTGGAACTTTGGAACTTCACTTTCCATTTATTCCCTCAATCATTTACTAAGTATTATAAAGTCAACTAGTTTTTAAAACTATTTAAATTTTCTCATACTCTTGCCAATTAATTTACCTTTCAATCCTAGTACATCCGCAAGTCCTCAGACTGTTACATTATATTCCTCTATTTTCTGCTTATTCCTCTGTATTTCCAAGATGTTTGATAGTTTGTTAAAGTAATTAATGAATTGATTGATTGATAAGAAGACTGACATAGCTAGCCTAGGCTTGGTGAAAGTGGCTTCCCCAACAAGACCTATTGGTTTTGTCTTAAGAAAAAGCACTTTTGAGTGGTTATGTGTGAGAAACTCAGGTTGACTTATTTTGAAGTATTTTAAAATGAAGAGAAGAAATGTCATTCTTTAATTTTGCTTTCTATTACTATTGGCACAGAGGTTAAAAGTCTGATGTTTAATTCAGACTTCAGCCTTTCTATTTCAGAGTTTATGGAGTGTATTTTCTGCCTATGGCTTTTTAGCTATCATGAAATAGAATTTTCCCTACTCATTTTTATATGAGATTTTAAAGAGGCTTTTACAGACTTTTTTCAGTAGAAATTTTATACATATGTTTGAAACAGTTGTTTGCAGTTATTTTACTACCAAGGGCTTCTTTTCTGTATGTGTCTTGAGTCCTTCCATTCCATGCCTTGAAAGATTTTGTCTACCAGAGTGTATTTTATTTAGTAAAAATCACTTTTCCCTTTTAAAAAAAATTTAATCAAATTCATCTCAGTGCCACACCACTGAGCAAGTCATGTATTTCCAGCTGCCAAAGCTGTTGACAAGAGATCGGTGTTTTGAAGTAAAGGAAAAGGAAATTGATGTTTTTGTTTTCTTTATGTAGACTAAAATACACTGAAATAAGTGTTAACAGTATCTATAAAGCATTTTATGAATACTGGAAATAGTGTTACTGAGTTCTGCTCTTTATGATATGTATATATTTTTGGTATTTTAAAAATAAAATGTCATCTTCTTAAAAGATCAGAACCATTCTCTTAAACTGCTTTCTTAAAGTTGTGGTAAAATATGCATAACATAAAATTGATCTTCTTAACCATTTTTAAGTGTACAGTTCAGTAATGTTAAATATATTCATATTGTTGTGCAACCAATCTCCAGAACTCTTTTCATCCTGTAAAATTGAGGCTCACAAAAGGTAAATAAAATGTTGATCTTTGGGGAGTATTACATATCTTACCCCATAAAACAACTGAAGTGCTATGTTTTAAATAAATATATTTAATTTTTCTAATGTTAAAAATTCATTCTATAGCTAATAGTGCCATTATAGGCATTACTTATAGACTCTTGTTTGAATGTTAATATGTCTAAAGTTGTAAGGACAACATGGGCAGAACTAGAAAAAAAATTTATCCTACAACATTCCTAAATGTCTAATTTTAGACTGAAATTTGTATATGTTTGCGCACATCTCTGGAAGATGTTACATGGCCACTAGTAGGTATACTCTTATTTGTCAGCTATTACCAATAATATTTCATCAATAAGCCACCTTTAAACTGAGTGGCTTTAACAGTAAGCATTTTTTTTCATGATCATAGGTATGTAGATCAGCTGGAGTTTGCCTGATATAGGCTGCAGGGTCAGTTCAGGTCTTCTCTGTCTGGGACTCAGGATCAAGAAGTAGCATCTACTCAGAAAAAGTTCTACTCATAGTGGATTATTTGATCACAAGGTATACAAACACAACTAAAAAAGAATTACTTTCAAAAAATTTTAAAGGCAGATTTATTTTAGCGTCTACATATTTTGTATCAGTTCTGTTTTGTATGTTTAAAAATGCTCATTTTACCCTGAAAAAAATAAAATTTAAAAATGCTCACTTCTTTTAAAATAAAAATGGTTGTGTATTAGAATGAATATCCAAAATCTACCACAAATGGTATAAAACAAAATCATTTCTCACTCTGCTAGCTTTTAATACAAATGTTTAGTTATTTAGTTGTGTAATATGGCCTGTCAGTTATTATAAGGATCAATACTCTTTCTTCATTGTTAGGTTAGTGTTTTTAGTCGATAACTTTTAAATGTTGGATATGTCAAAGAACTGGAGCTACTGAACAGTCATCCATTTAAAAAGCTTACGGTGGTTTGTTTTGCAATTTGATATAATACAAAGAGATTTTTTAAAAACTTAAATTGCTTTTATCTCACCTTTATCACATGGAGATCATAAGATCACTAAGGCTTTTTTGTTTGTCAGTTTTTAAAGGTTTTTGTTTGAAAAGCATGATAGAATTGGACTAAAAATAGAACTTCCTGCATTGTCTAGAATGTCACCAGTGCTGCGAAGCAGGACATGTGGGTGCCTTTGAGACAGTTAGGTTTGCAGACAGGAATATGTAAAGGGACAAAGAAAGGAACATAAAAGAGAAAGAAAGGGTAAAAAAAGGATTGGAAAAAAGAAGTGCCTGTGTAGGACAAAGATATAGTACCAGCAAGAATTACTGTAATTCCCCTTGGCCTTACCAGTGCCCTGGGTATTCTGTCACTTTACTTCCTTATTCTCACCATCTAAAGAGTGGGGTTTAGTAGGAACTGAACAAATATTTAGGGACAGTTTGGGTGAAAATATCAATAATGGTCCGATGGAGACCCTATTCCTTTTAGTGTCCTTTCATGGAAGACTAGATGTGCGTGTTTAGAAGTTCCCTTTTAAAGGATTGTCAGATAAGATTCTGTAAATGCTTTGAGGGTAGGGGATAAGGGAAATCTGAGCACAATGGAAAGGATGAATTAAGGATTTCGTTGTTTTTAGATATGTATTAAGAATGGTCTTTTGAACAGTGCTAATTTCATAAAGCCTTGTCCAGTAAGGCATATTTTCCTCTACCCTATCTCTCAATCTCAAAGCTTTTCTTTCTGCTCTGTTCCTACCCTAGTGTATCTTTTATTAAGTCTGGCCTTCTTGGCTGTTAGCTATTGCCTCTGCTGACAAAACATTAGAAACAGCAAGAGGATATGCAACTTTTCATTTGTCAACTTTAATATTTTTCTCTTGACAACAAAATTGGGTACTTTAATAATACTAAGTATAAAAAAAATAATACTAAGTATAACTGAAAAACCAAATGTTTACATTTGTGGAGTATTTCTATGAGCTTAATAGGGATTACCTATATTGATCTTTTAATTATTATAACTCCCAGACTCATTGCAAGGAAAAATAACTGCATTTGTTATATAGAAAAGCAACCCTGTAAGAGGGAAGCACGGACATAAGTTACTGGGAATGCAATAAGGGTGAGATCCTTTTCCAAGACCCAAGAGAACTAGATTTTCTTCTCGTCCTCCTGGCCTCCTCAAGAACAAACACCAGGGCAGTATGATATGCAGGCCCTGGGTCTAGTCCTGACTCTGCCACTTGAAAGACCTTGCTTTCCTCATTGTCACAGCTTTAACAACCCATGATTCTAGCTTTTATAAGTCAGCCGTTCTTGTTCAGGAGTTCTTGCCTTGTGTGGACACACCAAGGATTCGGAACACCAAGGGAAAAAAGGATGACATTGGCGACTGTGCCTGACCTGTGGCTGGAAGAGCATCTTTCACCAATTGGCCTTAAAAGCTCCGTGATGGTTAATCATATGCACCAACTCCAGTGGGCTCAGGGTGCCCTGACACTCAGTCAGACATGATTCTGGGTGTGTCTGTGAGGGTGCCGCAGATGAGATGAACATTTGAGTTGCTGGACTGAGCAGAGCAGATCGCCCTCCCTAGTGTGAACGGGCCTCATCCAGTCAATGGAAGACCTGAATGAAACACAAAGCCTGAGTAAGAGGGAACCCCTCTGGCCTGACTGCTATGTTGGGACATCAATCTTTTCCTGCCTTTGGACTCAAACTGAAACTTCAATTCTTTCTTGAGTCTCCAGCTTGCTGATTGCTGATCGTGGGGCTTTTGATTATGTGGCTAATTCCTTATAATAAAGATATTTTGTATATGTAAAAAAAAAAAAAAGAAAAGCAACCCTGAATTAATTTCATTTGCATCCCAACAGCATGGTTAAATCTTTAAAACATATTATTGAAAACAAGAAGCAAGGCGTAAAAATTCCATTTATATAAAATTCAGAATTAGGCATTAAAAAACCCTAAACCTAAGCAAACAGAGGATGTAATACTGTTAAGAAGGGCAAAGAAATTATTACTCAATAGTCAGCATAGTGCCTATTGCTGGGGAGGAGAAAGGCTGTTAAGACCAAAAGGGACAGGTAGGTGATTTTTAGGATCCTGAATATTCTATTTCTTGGCGTAGCTACATGAGTGTGTACTTCATAATAATTCACTGAACTGTACATTTGTATTATAAACACTTGTGCATATGGGATTTGTTTTGTAATAAAAAATAGTTTACAAGATTGGAAAAGAACTGTGGGAAAAACTAGAAAATAGAAATTTAATAGAAAAAAGCTAATTCTCTCTACGTATCTATCTTGCTTTCCTTAGAAGATTGAGGATATTACTATCATAATGAAAAGAATGTTAAATGGGGCGAGTTGTCTGTACAACACAACTCATATTTTATTTTCTAGTAATAAGCAAATGACTGGAAGATATAAATTCCACTTTTATACTCACGTTATTGCAGTGGTCACTTTCTGAGAACAATTGTCTTTAGTTTAAATTCTGGATTTAAAAGTATCATTTATAGACAGGAAAATTGACTCGGGATCTTTGAGTGATTCACCTCTTTGGTCTGATTTTGTATTGTGGGATTTTAACTGATTGAACCACCCAGGCATCCCTGTATTGTGAGATTTTAATTTTTGCTTTATTTAATTTTATTTTAAATAACGAATATTGCAGTAGTTAGATTTCAGTTTTTCTTGTGTTAATTTAGTTTGGTGCTTTCTGAGAAGTATTCAATGATTATTTTCCAAAACTGTTGTGGAGTAACAACCTTTGTTTTATCATATCTATGTATAAAGGTAAAAAATAAAATCTCAATAGAATATAGGCAATTAGGCCTGGCAGAATTATATCAAAAATATTTAATGGTATATTCTTTATACTCAGATAGACTTTTTTTTTTTAATTGTAGCATGGTCTAGAGATTAATCTTTACCTTCCATTTTCTTGTATTTACTAAAAATTCTATATGTATTTACTTAAATCCTGTTTTTAATGACTTTAATGATTTTATTCCAATGAAATTAATTAATTTTGTTAGTTTTAATTCATCCTTTAATGAAGGAAATAAAATGCTAAAATTCAGTCCCTTCTAATCATAGAACAGCTCTTTTAAAGAAATTATAACTACAAAGCTAAAAGTTCAGAAGGATAAGCATTGAATGTCTTTCCTATGTCTTCTTGTCAGTCCTTCCCTCCTCCAACCTTTTTTTGCTTTAACTCAGATTGTTTCTCTTTCTCTTCTTTTCCTTAGTTTTCCACTATTGCTTTTATAATTCTGTCATAAAATGCCTGGACTCAGTAGAGCATGAACTGTTTTATTTATTGTTGTTATTTATTGTGTTCTTACAAGCAAGGTCTATTCACAGTAATTAATGTGGCACGTGAAATTTAAAGTAGTCCTAACATGTTTTAGACAATACTCATGTGTATGGGCAAAAAAACTCGAGGATTGTATTTGTGACTAATTGTATAACAGGTTATTTTAGTTTCTGTTCTGTGGAAAGTGTAAAGCATTCCAACAAAGGGTTTTAATGTAGATTTTTTTTTTTTGCACCCATGCTGTTGATTGCTAAATGTAATAGTCTGATCATGATGCTGAATAAATGTGTCTTTTTTTAAACAAACAAACAAACGAAAAAATAAAGTAGTCCTAAATATTCAGTATCACATACCAACTTGGAAAAAAACAAATCTGCCTCCTCTCCATTTGCTTTTTAGACATTAAACATAAACATTAATCTGATTATGATTACTATATAGTTACCATTCCAAACATATTATTTAAATCAACATTGTTTATTCTTTGTAAAAATATTTGTTTAAAACCTTGATCTGCACAGTATATCATCACTACAGAAAAGATACTTAGGAATCTGAATTGTTTTGCTAAGGAATTCATTTAACTCTGATCACATCAGTTGTTTTGATTTTAAAAGTTTTTCTCTGCTTTTATGAATAAGTACATTGCTTTAAAAAAAATGTTTTTAAACTTAATCCCTAATTTGCCTTTCCACGCACAGTTGTAAAAGATTAAGGAGCCAACAACCACCAGTGTGTTATATCTAAGATTTCCTTTGTTGCTGCTGCACATGCAACAATGTTATTCTTTCTTTGACACAGACCCAGACAAAGGCTGAGTGTAGCAAGGAAGCAGACAGCACGCCTCCAGTAGTGGCCCCTGCCTGGCTCCAGGATTTGTAAACAGAAACATCCCAGGCTCCAATGAAGCAGACAGCGGTTCCCTGTCTGTTCTGCATTCAGGAAGCACTTGCTTGCATAAACCCAGTCACTGTACACAGACATACATAGCTGTGTTTACATTTGGCTGAGTATTTAATTGAGAAAGCTAATAGGGAGGAAGACAAGGGTTTAATTTATTAGAGCTAGGGGAACAAGACAATTTCAGGTATGGCATATACTGTATATGTAGCATATATGTTTAAAAGAAAAAGATTTTATAAAGAAACAAAAAACAAAAGGAGTTTTATGGTCAAAGGCCTCTTTTATTGCACACATATGTGAATAAACATATTAAAATATTTTTCCTGGCAGTTGTCCAGGGATCTCATAGTTTTAGACCATATAACATATCCCGAGAAGCTTTTTACTTGAAATATTTAACCATTAATGTGGTTTTTAACGTGTTTTAAAAATCTGTTTTAACACTTTTGTCATCATCATTGTTATATAAATTAATGATTTCTGTCTCAGATTTGGGGTTAGTAAATATTTTTATATAAAATGATGTGTTTTTTTTTTTTGGTAAATTTAAGATTAAGAGCAAAGAGAATACAAACACAAACAAACAACAGCAACAAAAAAAAAAACTTTAGAAGCCTCATACAGAATTTTGGAATTAGAAAGACCTTAAAAGTCACCTAGTATAACCACTTTTTAAAAACTAGTTTAATTCATTTTAATAACAGACTTACAGGAAAACAACATTAAAAACATACTTGCATGGAGGACAACTCAGAAAAGTATAGTGAATGGATGGACTCTACTGTATGATAAAAATGCTACAAACACCACTTAGTTCTTGCCAATAAGAAATTTACTTGTTCTTTAAAAATCCAAATGCTGGCACCATCCGAAACATTTGCAGGTTTATTTATAACTTTTATAAAGTTAAACTGCTGAAACTTGTTCAGTGAAACTGTTTGACTTGTGTTAATGCTTTCTTTCCCCTCACTTATATTAAAAATTCACATATAAATAAAAATGGAAAAACTACAGTACCTGGTTTCTGTTCCCTATTTTTCTACTCTCCATTATGTACTTGTGTAGGTACCTTTTGACCCTTTGGGGAAAGATGTCTAACATTAGAACTACAAATGACAGGAAGGAAGGAAAAAAAAGTGGATTTTTGTTGTTGTTTTTGAAGATGAAATGTTTCCTCTCATAGTAGATTTTTTTTTTTAAGATTTTATTTATTTATTTGACAGATAAAGCACAAGTAGGCAGAGCAGGCAGCAGAGGGAGAGGGAGAAGCAGGCTCTCCACTGAGCAGAGAGCCTGATGCGGGGCTCCATCCCAGGACCCTGGGATCATGACCTGAGCCGAAGGCAGTTTCTTAACCGACTGAGCCACCCAGGCTTGCACATTCTCCATACCTGTGGCATACTACTTTGGCATAATTGTTACACTTTGGTATGGATAGCACACAGGTTGTTGTCTTCAAAAAAATGATAACAAAACAGGCCTTGATTGCCTACTGCAAAGCACCAGTCAATAACTCTACTCTGGAAGTGCAGATCTGTTTTGACATCCTTTGCAGTTTCCCACACCAAATGTTGGAAAGGAACACTGGGAATTAGAATTTCACTGGAATTCTAATAACATCTGATTTCATGGACTATTACAGTACCAAGGCTATAACAATGAAGTAAGATTCTTCACTATAAGCAGCCCAGATAGATGCTACAGAATTTTTTTTATTAAAACTGGTATAATTTTTAAGAAAAATCTTAGACTTTTTAGTCTGCTTTCTTATATTCTTTTGTAACAAGTTAGTCCATTTTATAAAAAATAGTAAATCAAGTACATAACAACATCAAAAAGAGCAGGCAGAGGATAAGATGGAAAAATTAGAAATAAGATGCAAATCTTTAGAAAAACTCAATGATCTGAGAGTCCCTAATAGATTCTAAGAGTTATCACTATAGGCTAATTGATATTCAGAATTATACCTAGTCATGCAAAAAGAAATTTGGTTTAACATATCTACTTTAAGAAGGCAGGAAAATGTGTATTTTTCAGAGCATTTTATACAAAATATTGCAGGTTTAAAAATGTATTTAATTGAAGATAGTCTCTGGACTCTTTTCCAGCAGTTTTGCCTCTTTACTAATAATTTTTCAGTGATGCTGATAGTCAAGGGAAATCACCCCTTTAGGAAGATAGGTGAAGATAATGAGCTTAGTTTTGAGTATGTTGTTTATATATATCTGAAATATTCAATAGGAAAAAATATTCATTAGGAGGAAAACTATATTTGTTAAAGAACCTCTATATGTACATGAATTTATTAGTGCATTATTTAATCTACATATTTCAGAGATAGTCCAGCTGTTACATCTGCAAATCAAAGAGATTTTCCTGGTACATGTTTCTTCGTCCACAGCTGAACAGTTCAGTCAGGTGGAAGGCAGAGACTCTTTTTCTATGTTCCCCCTTTTTTTTTTTTTTAAGATTTTATTTATTTATTTATTTGTCAGAGAGAGAGAGAGAGCAAGAGCGAGCACATGCAGACAGAGTGGCAGGCTGAGCCTGCTGCTGAGCAAGGAGCCGGATGTGGGACTCAATCCCAAGACGTGGGATCATGACCTGAGCGGAAGGCAGCGGCTCAACCAATTGAGCCACCCAGGCGTCCCTCTATGTTCCCTTTTAAGGATTATTCAAAGCTCTTTAGTTCCAGCTCCTCACCATTGGTTTTGGTAATCCATATTTGACTCTCCTCTAGTTCCCTACTTAAGGATGTTTTCAGTTAGGCAAAATGTAGAATGTAGTACCTCACATTTCTGTTCCAGTAGTTTTTCTCATGGATTATCTGTATATGACATGCACAGGAGAAGAGATCATTCAAGGCTATCTTACCTTTAATTCCAAAAAAAACCAGCACTTACGTTCTTATGGATACTAACTCTTTATCAGCTGTATCATTTGCACATATCTTTTCCCATTCCAAAGGTTGCCCTTTAGTTTTGTTGATTGTTTCCTTTGCTGTGAAGTTATCTTGATGAAGTCCCATTAGTTCATTTTTGCTTTTGTTTCCCTTGCCTCAAACCTGTCTAGTAATAAGTTGCTCTGGCTGGTATCAGAGAGATTGCTGCCTGTGTTTTCCTCTAGGATTTTGATGGTTTCCTCTCTCACATATAGGTCTTTCATCCATTTTGAATTTATTTTTGTGTATGGTATAAGATAGTGGTCCAGTTTCATTCTTTTGCATATGGCTGTCCAGTTTTCCCAACACCATTTATTGAAGAGATTGTCTTTTTTCCATTGGATATTCTTTCCTACTTTGTCAAAGATTAGTTGACTATATAATTGTGGTTCTATTTCTGGTTTTCTATTCTGTTCCATTGATCTGTGTGTCTGTTTTTGTGCCAGTAGCATATATCTTGATCACTACAGCTTTGTAGTATAACTTGAAGTCCAGAATTGTGATGTCTCTAGCTTTGCTTTTCTTTTTCAAGATTGCTTTGGCTATTCAGGGTCTTTTGTGAGTCTATAAAATTTTGAGATTGTTTGTTCTAGCTCTGTCGAAAATGCTGGTGGTATTTTGATAGCGATTGCATTAAATGTGTAGATTGCTTTGAGTAGTATAGACATTTTTACAATATTTATTCTTCCAATCCAAGAGCTTAGGATGTTTTTCCATTTCTTTGTGTCATCTTCATTTTTTTCCCTCTCCCCCCCCCCCCCTTTTTTAAAAGATTTTATTTACATATGTGTGTGAGAGAGAGAAAGCATGAGCAGTGGGGAGGGAGAGAGACAGGCAGAATCCCCGCTGAGGAAGGAGCCCAATTTGGAACTTGATTCCAGGACTCTGGGATCATGACCTGAGCTGACGGCAGACACTTAAACCAAAGAGCCACCTAGTTGCCATGACTTTGTGTCATCTTCAGTTTCTTCCGTAAGCGTTCTGTAGTTTTCAGAGTACAAGTCTTTTACCTCTTTGGTAGGTTTATTCATATGTATTTTACAGTCTTGGGTGCAATTATAAATGGAATTGATTCCTTGATTTCTCTTTCTGTTGCTTCATTATTGGTGTATAGAAATGCCACCAATTTCCATACATTAATTTTATGTCCTGCAACTTCGTGTATCATTTGTGGTTTATGCTAAATTCGTGTATCAGTTCAAGCAATTTTTTGGTCTTTCGGGTTTTCTACAGAGTATCATGTTGTCTGCAAATAGTGAAAGTTTGACTTATTGCTTGCCAGTTTGGATGCCTTGTATTTATTTTTGTTGTCTGATTGCTGAGGCTGGGACTTCTAGTACTGTGTTAAATAACAATGGTGAGAGTGGACATCCCAGTCTTGTTCCGAACCAACCCTAGAGGAAAAGCTCTCAGTTTTTCCCCATTGAGGATTATATTAACTGTGGGTCTTTGGGTCTTTCATATATGGCCTTTCTGACATTGAGATATGTTCCCTCTATTCCTACTTTGTTGTTTTTCTTTTTGTTTTTAAGATTTATTTATTTTAGAGAGAGTGCAAGCAGGGGTATGTGTAGTGGGGAGAAGGAGAGAATCTCAAGCAGACTCCCGCACCATAAAAGGCTCAATCCCATGACCTGGGCATTATGATCTGAGCCAAAATCAAGAGTAGAATGCTTAGCCGACCGAGCCAGCCAGGTACCCCTTGCTGGGGGCCCCTGGATAGCTCAGTCAGATAAACAGCCTACTCATGATTTCAGATCTCAGGGTCCTGGGATCCAGCCCTGTGTAGGGTTCCATGCTCAGCGTGGAGTCTGCTTCTCTCCATCTTCCTCTGCCCCTCCCCCTGCTCTCTATCTCTTTCTCTCTCTCAAATAAATAAAAAAATCTAAAAAAAAAAAAAAAAAAGAATGGATGCTGTCCTTTGTCAGATGCTTTACTGCATCTGTTGTGAAAGGGTCATATGGTTCTTACCCTTTCTTTTAATGTGGTATATCACATTGATTGATTTGCAAATATTGAACCACCCTTGCAGCCTAGGAATAAATCTCAGTTGATCATGGCGAACGATTCTTTTAATGTCCTTTTGAGTTTGATTTCCTAGTATTTTGTTGAGAATTTTTGCATCCACGTTGATCATGGATATTGCCCTGTAATTCTCTTTTTAGTGTAGTCTGTCTGGTTTTGGAAACATGTAATGCTGGCCTGATAGATTGAGTTTGGAAGTTTTCCTACCACTTCTATTTTTTGGAACAATTTGAGAAGAATAGGTATTAACTCTTCTTTAAAATGTTTGATAGAATTCCCCTGGGAAGCCTTCTATGTATGTTCTTATGAAGCATATTTAAATCACACCGTCTACAACTTTTTTTTATGGTTCAACTATCCTTTTTAAGACTGGGTACAGCTTTTCTCATCTTTTTAGTGATTTAAAGTTTCCTTTTAGTAGTAGAAGAGCATGTAATAACTACAAAATATATTGAATTCCATTGTAGAATAAATAGCTTTTTTGTTTAGATTGCTGGACCCTGTTTTTTTATGGGTGCTACCCATAAAGAATTTGATCCCATTATTTATTTTAAAGATAGTGCCATGCTCATTAATTCTACTGAATGCAGTATGACTCTTTTGCAGGAGGGGAAATTGTGTAGTTTGGATGTCAGTTACTGTTTTGTCATCTGGAGATGTCATTAACAAAGCCATTGACTTAGATAATGCTGAACAAGGTGTGTTTTGAATAGGCATACACATGAGGAACAGTTCTTGATTTATAAAAGCATTTATTCCTTTTGGAATCTGTTATTTGCAGTATTCTTGGTGGCTTCATGATAAACCTCAAGCTTCTGCTGATAAACAATATCCCAGACCTTTTGGTTTCATATCAAGCTGATCTATGATTTTTCAACAGCCCACAATTACACAAAACTGTTTAAGTGTGCTTAAGAGCATTTTTTAAGTGATTTTGTCTCCTCCTTATTTACTTCTGTAGTTCATTCTGGAGAAATCATTTGATTATCCTATGTTGATGATACCTCTAAGATTTAGACAGCCCTGTGCATTTGATTTACTATGTGCCTGTTTTAATAATCTTATCTTTTAATATTTTGGAATAAGGAGCAAACAGAGAATAATAGCTTATCTTTTGGGTAAACCTTCTGGCCATTTAATATAAAGTACGATTCAAAGATGACAACATGAAATTGCTCTGAAGTTGATAAGATGCCTGTGGCATGTTTGTATTTTGTAGACAAGGGAAAGTAAGTGAAAACTATCTTTTTATTCTGCAGTTTGTTTGGCATAGAGTTTAAGGAGGATTTTTGTTTCTTTAGTATATCTTATGTTATCAGATATTAGAATTTCTAAACTCAGACTTTAAGGGAGGCTGGGACACCAAAAGTATGTGTTGGAGGATAATTCTTTTCTTTTTCTTTTTTTCTTTTGAGTATCATTCACACACAATATTACGTGAGTTTCAGGTGTTGAACATAGTGATTTAGATAATTCTTCAGTGGTAACAAAGCAGGAACATTTTCTATCCCACTAATATAAAGGACAACTCATACATGGAAACTGGTCCTACAGTGTGAGCCCTTAGAGAGCAAGAGGTAAGCTCTTTTAAAATGATGGTTGTTCTGTCTCAATTTCCTCATCTGAAGATTGAGGATAATAGTGATACATCTCATAGGGGCACCTGGGTGGCTCAGTGGGTTAAACCTCTGCCTTTGGCTCGGGTCATTATCCCAGGGTCTTGGGATCAAGCCCCGCATCGGGCTCTCTGCTCAGCAGGGAGCCTGCTTCCTCTTCTCTCTCTGCCTGCTTCTCTGTGATCTCCATCTGTCAAGTAAATAAATAAAATCTTAAAAAAAATAAATAAATAAAATAAAAAGATGGTGGTTGTGATGCCTGGGCGGCTCAGTCATTTAAGAGTCTGACTTTGGCTCAGGTCATGATCCTCAGGGTCCTGCAACTGACCCACATATTGGGCTCCCTGCTCAGTGAGCAGTCTGCATGTCCTTCTGTTCCCACCCTGCTTGTGCTCTCTGTCTCTCTCAAATAATTAAATAAAATCTTTTTTAAAAATGATAGTTGTTGGGTTTTTTTCTGCCTAGAATAAAAATAGTGCATATTAATTGTAGAAAATTTAGAAAATACATTTACAAAAATTGCTCAAAATCTTTAACATTTTAGTGCATTTCCTTTTAGTCTTTTTCTGTGCATAAGTATTTTATGGTAAAATATATATAAAACATAGTTTAACATAAAATATCATGAAACCCATGTCAAGAAAGAGAACATTCCAGATGACCCTTGTGTTGTATCTCTTCTTAATCACAACTCCTTCATAAAGGATGTGAAGATGAAGGATTTATCTCCTTCATAAAGATAGCTATTACTCTCTTAATGATAATCATTTCCTCATTTCCTTGCTTTTCTTTATAGCTCCTCTATTTTCTAATATATGCCCAAGTTTAATGTAGTTTAATAGTTCCATTTTTTGAACAGTTAAATCATAGCATCTTCTCTGGTCTCTTGATCCTCCACACAATATGGTGTTTTAAAATTTGTGCTATTGAGTAAAGCTATAATTCTTCTGGCAATTTTTGTTTGTTTGTTTGTCTTTTTAAAAATATAATGAATGCACGTCACTTCCATTGCTATGTAGTATTCTATTGTGTGGCTATACCACAACTTACTTTTCCATTCTCTTGGTGATAAATATTTGAGTTGTTTCTAATTTTTGTATACTATGAATAAATCAGTTATGAACATTCTTGAACATATGTCCTAGTTCACATGTGCATGAAATTTTCCAAAGTATATAACTAGGAGTAGAATTGCTTAGTCATTGTGTATATGTATCTTCAGCTCTAGTAAGTAAAGTTAAACTGTTTCCGAAGAAGTTGTGCCAATTTGGACTACAAGCAAAAGTATATGAAAGTTCTCTTTGCCAACACTTTTGTTCATAATAATTTTTCATGGGGTTTAAAAAGGGGAATTAAAAATATAATCCATCACTACCAAATAATTGGGAGGGTTGGAAAAATATTCCAATGCCTTTTTGCTGCCCAGGAAGCAGATGGACAAGAGCAAATTATCTAAAATAAGATCATAGAAATAAACAAAAAGATGTCAATAATTATCTTAAATGTAAATGGGTTAAGCACTCCAGTTAACAGACAAAGATAATTGGATTGATTTTAAAACATGAGGATATACATCATATACAAAAATTAACTCAAAATGGATTGGTAACCTAACTATAAAAAGCTAAAACCATAGAACTTTTAGAAAAAAACATGGGGCATATCTTAATAACCTTGGATTTAGCAGTGAATTCTTACATATAACACCAAAATTCAAGTGACAAAAGAGAAAATGGACAATTTGGATATCATCAAATTTAAAAGTTTTTGTGCTTTAAAACACATATCAAGAAAGTGAAAAGATAGGCTATATATATATTTTTTTTAATTTTTTTTCCATTTTATTTATTTTTTCAGCATAACAGTATTCATTGTTTTTGCACAACACCCAGTGCTCCATGCAAAACGTGCCCTCCCCATTACCCACCACCTGTTCCCCCAACCTCCCACCCCTGACCCTTCAAAACCCTCAGGTTGTTTTCCAAGGTCCATAGTCTCTTAGGGTTCGCCTCCCCTTCCAAATTTTTTTTTTTTTAATAAACATATAATGTATTTTTATCCCCAGGGGTACAGGTCTGTGAATCGCCAGGTTTACACACTTCACAGCACTCACCATAGCACTTAGCCTCCCCAGTGTCCATAGCCCCCTCCCCCTCTCCCAATCCCACCTCCCCCCAGCAACCCCCAGTTTGTTTTGTGAGATTAAGAGTCATTTATGGTTTGTCTCCCTCCCAATCCCATCTTGTTTCATTTATTCTTCTCCTATCCTCCTAACCCCCCTTGTTGCTTCTCCATGTCCTCATATCAGGGAGATCATATGATAGTTGTCTTTCTCTGATTGACTTATTTCACTAAGCATGATACGCTCTAGTTCCAAAGATAGGCTATATATTACAACATGACTGAATCTTGAAAACATGCTATGCTAAAGGAAATAAACCAGACACAAAAGAACAAGTATTACATGATTCCACTGATATGATATATCAAGAGTAGGCAAATTCATAGAGACAGAAAGTAGATTTGAGATCCGGGGGCTGGAAGAAGGGGAGAACGGGGAGTGTTTTTTTTTTTGTTTTTTTTGTTTTTTTTTTTTTTAAAGATTTTATTTATTTGACAGAGAGAGAGAGATCACAAGTAGGCAGAGAGGCAGGCAGAGAGAGAGGAGGAAGCAGGCTCCCTGCGGAGCAGAGAGCCTGATGCGGGGCTCGATCCCAGGACCCTGAGATCATGACCTGAGCCGAAGGCAGCGGCTTAATCCACTGAGCCACCCAGGCGCCCCGGGGAGTTATTTTTTAATAGTTACCGAGTTCTCATTGGAGTGATAAAAATATTTTGAAAACAGGTAGTGATAATGATTGCACAGTGTTGTAAATGTTATTGATACCACTCTCTTGTACCATTATGAGTGATTAAAAAGGTAAATTTTATGTCTATATATTCCTCACAATTTAAAAAAAATCAATAATGTAATATTTCAAAAACCATTGATTATATACTTTGTTTTTATTTATTATTTATTTCTTTTTTTGGAGAAGGAGAAGAAGGGGTAGAGAGAGAGGGAGAATTAAGAGAATCTTAAGCAGGCTCCACACCCAGCACAGAGCCTGACATACATGGGGCTTGAGATAACGACCTGAGCCCAAATTGAGTTACATGCTTGCCCAACTGAGCCACCCAGGCGTCCTGAATTATTCACTTTAAATTAATGAATTGTATGTTATATGAATTATATGTCAACAAAATTTTTTAAAAAGAATAATAATGCTACTACTATTTAGTTATAAGAGATCCATCTAAAACATAAGGATACAGAAAGATAAACAATAAGTTGATGGGAAAAAATATTAGCTATATTAGTATCAGATCAAATGAACTTTAAGAAAAACATTACCAGAGACAAGGAGGGTCACATTTTAATGACAGATATTCATTAAACAGGAAGATAGGACAATTTAAAATTTGTATACAGCTAGCAATATAGCTTTGAAATATATGAGCCAAAAATGGATACAACTAAAAAAAATAGTCTTAATTATAATAAAAGATTTTAACACAACTTTCTAGTAATTGATAAGCAGTCAAAAATTTAATAAACAGATATGCCCTACTCAGTGAACAGACAGAAAGATGTTCACAAGCTTATATTTTTTTTTTCACAAGCTTATTTTTAAAGGCAGTGAAGTATAAACAACAGAAATTGGGATCTTAAAGAATTCTTAATGATATAGGACAGTGTTAATTGAAAAGAACCAGACCACAAAGTTGGATATAGTAATTCCAATCTTGTTTAAAGTATTATCTGTAGATTGGAAAAATACTTTATCGTTGATTTTAAACACTTTGACTAGGATGTACATCAGTAAGATTTTCTTTGCAATTATCCCTGCTTGGGGTTCACTGATCTTAAATCTATGGTTGGTTGTCTTTCATCAGTTTCGAAAACATCTTGTGCATTATCTCTTTGAGTGTTTCTTCTATACTATTTCCTGCCTCTCCTACTGTGTTTCTAATTAATGTATATTAGGCCATTTGATATTGTCTTGTAGATACTGGATTCTCTTTTTTCCTCTCTCTCTTTCTCTTTGTGATATAATTTGGATAATCTGTTGATGTGTATTCAAATTTATTGATTCTTTTGTCAGTGGTATCTTTTCTGCTGATAATTATGTCACAAGAATTCTTTAGGTCCACTACCATACATTTAATTTCTAACAATTCCATTTGGCTGTTTTCTAATTTCTCTATCTCATCTGACATTTTCCATCTGTTCATTCATGTGTCCACTTTTTCCACTACTATTTTTTTAAGATTTTTATTTATTTCAGAGAGAGAGAGAGAGCATGCGCACATGAGCTGGGGGAGGAACAGAGGGAGAGGATGAAACAGAGTGCCCGCTAAGAAGGGACCCTGGTAATGTGGGGCTTGATCCCAGGACCCTGAGATTGTGACCTGAGCCAAAGGTAGATGCTTAATTGAGTGAGCCACCCAAGCACCCCTCCACTGTATTTTTAACACATTTTTCATTGTTATTTTTTAAGTCTCTGATACTTTCATCATCAATGTTGTTTCTGTTGATGACTTCTTTTTTGACATTGAACCATATTTTCTTGCTTCTTCACATCTTTTGACTTTTGGTTGAATAATGAACATTGCAGATAAAAGAAGAATGATTGTAAAATAAATATTATTTATGTTGAGGAAAGGATACACCCTGTTTTGTCAAGCTACTGTAATGAGGGGCTAAATGAACTCTTTTAGCTGAGCTTTATCTGGGCTTTGTTGTTGCCTCAGTTTGATTCATTTCATTATAGGTTTCAGATGCTCTGAGGGCAGGAGGAACCTTCACCTCAGTAGGATTTGATATCAGTGCTTAATAGGATTTCTCTTAGTTCTCCTTTGCCTTCACTCTTTGGTAAGCCCTATACTCTGGCACTTCAAGAAAGAGCTCTCTCAACTTTAATAGTCCTTACCCAGCCCCAGGTGGACACTGTTGTAATCAGTGAAAGCCTGCATGCCCACAAGGTTTACTTTAGCTTTCTTGACCTATTCTCAGGCTTTAGCAGGCCTTTTGTACCTACACATAATGGGATTCTCTCAGTTT
This sequence comes from Meles meles, assembly GCF_922984935.1. Lineage (NCBI taxonomy): Eukaryota > Metazoa > Chordata > Mammalia > Carnivora > Mustelidae > Meles > Meles meles. The sequence goes on from NC_060074.1 coordinate 14,421,015, forward strand.
TCGGCTTGTGACTACTTGGTAGAGGCCTATAGAAAAGAGTTAGTAGGTATCTGCAAGCTCTTTATGTGTTCACAGCCCCTAGATATTCTTAGCTATCTGCTATCCAGTACTCTTATGCCTTAAGAATTTGTTAAATATTTAGCTGTTTCTTTCTACCCACATCTGTGCGTGGTGTCCTCTTCCACTAACTGCATTACCAAGGATAAAAGCAGTTTTAGGTCTCTTCTGTCTTAGAAAGGTGTTGTCACATACTAGTATCTTAATACATTGGCTTCCTTGTGTTCTTAGCTCTTAATGAACTTTAAAAAAAAAGCTATGATTTTGTAGGTTTATTAGGTGTCTTGTTAGGTGTCTTGGCTTATTATTAGGGTGGAAATAAAATTTGTTTGCATTTTCTTACACCCTAAACAAAATTGGAAGTAACTTTTTTCACATTTTAACATATGATGTATTACTTCATCCCGTAAAACTTATGTCGACACAAAAATCTGTATACGAATGTTTATAGCAACTTTATTCATAGCTGCCAAAATTGGAAGAAACCAAGGTGTCTTTCAGTAGGTGAGTGGATAAATGCTGGCACATCCATGCCATGGGATATCATTAACTGATAAAAAGCAGTGAACTATTGAGCCACGAAAAGACATGGGGGAAACTTACATGAATATTGTTGAGTGAAAGAAGGTAGTCTGAAAAGGCTACATAGTGTATTATTTCAACTATATGACTTTCTGGAAAAGGCAAAACTATAGACACAGTAAAAATATTGGTTTCCAGAGTCTAGTGGGAGGTGGAGTTGAGGAATGAATAAGTGGAGCACAGGACACTTTAGGTTAGCAAAACTATTCTGTATGATACTGTATTGGTGAACACACACATGGCATTACGTATCTGTTAAAACCCTTAGAACTATACAGCACGAGGAGTGAAAGCTAATGTAAACTATGGACTTTAGTTAGTATATCAATAGTGGTTCGTCAGTTGTAACAAATACATTACACTGGGGGCGCCTGGGTGGCTCAGTGGTTTAAGCCGCTGCCTTCGGCTCAGGTCATGATCTCATGGTCCTGGGATCGAGTCCTACATGGGGCTCTCTGCTCGGCGGGGAGCCTGCTTCCCTCTCACTCTCTCTGCCTGCCTCTCTGCCTACTTATGATCTCTCTCTGTCAAATAAATACATAAAATCTTAAAAAAAAAAAAAAATACACTACACTGTATCAGTCTGCTCCAGCAGCCATAGGGGAGGAAAAATAATTTTTCTTCTACCCTTCTAGGTTCTTCGCTGAAGGTGTCATGTCTCCTATACCACCATAATGAAAAGACAGTGTAACAGGAGAAAAACAGGTTTAATAACATATACACTTCCTGCATACATGGGACGTACCCAGAAAAACTGAGTAATTCCGTAAAATGGCCCAAGTCGCCACCCCAAATACTGTCTCTAGTTAAGCCAAAGGAAAGGGGGTGGAGAGGAGGTTAAAGTAATACCAGTTATGGTAGGTTACTAGGAAAAGCACAGTAAACGAGTATATGTTTGCTGTGCAGATTTAAGTCCATGTCTTCTCTATTGATGAATGTTGCTAGAGTTTTAGTCATTTTCCTCTTCTTGGGTCAGAGAGGGAGATACCTTACAAATGGAGATTTTCCTTATAAATGTAAATGTCTCTCACAAAAGGGCAACTTCTTATTTTTCAGAGTTTCTTTGGTGTTTGTTAAAAATACGCAGCTCAAGATAGTCATGCCAAAGAGGCTTACTTTGGGGATACTGTATTCTGCTACCCTTTATAGCCACAACAAAATAGAATTGACCGTGTGGCTTAAACAACAGAAATCTATTTCCTCACAATCCTAGAAGCTAAAAGTCCAAGATTAGGGTGCTACCATGGTTAGGTTGTATTGAGAACTCTGTTCCTGGTGTGCAGATGGCTGATTTCTCACTGTTTCCTCACATGGTAGAGACAGAAAGCAAGCCCTCTGATAGCTCTTCCTATAAGGCCACTAATCCTGTCATGAAGTCCCCACCCCCCTGGCCTCATCTAAACCTCATCCCAAAGGACCCATCTCCAAAAATCATCACCTTGTGGGTTAATGCTTCAACATATGAATTTTAAGGGATCACAGTTCAGTCCATAGTACATTTTGTTTATTCATTCATCAGTTTATGAACATTCATGTTGTTTCCACTTTGGGTTATTATAATTAGTGGTACCATGAAAATTCCTGTAGAAGTGTTTGTTTCAATACTTGTTTTCAACTCTTTGGGGTATGCCTAGGAGTGGAATTCCTAGGTCTTCTGGTAATTCTATGTTTAACTTTTTGAAGAACTTCCAAAATGTTTTCTACTGCATTTAATGATAATTCAAATTAAAAATTTTTAAATTGTAGCCACCCTACTGTGTGTGACTTGATATCTCATGGTAAAATGAGTTTTTATATGTAGCTTTCTTCCTATAACTTATTTTGTATTTTGGAAGTAGGTACAATTATCAATATGTTGAAGTCTATTAAAATCCAATAAGTACTGAAGAAAAGCCAAATAACTTGCTAAAGGCCACTGAGAGAGTAGTGTTGAATCAAGATTTAAAATCAAATGTGATTCCAAAAACTGTTCTCTTAAATATTCTATTATTCTGTCTGTGCTGTTCCATGATATAATAGATATTCAAATAATAAGCACAACCAACAGATGTTTCAGTGTTGTAAATCTGTATAAGATCATTTGTGTGGTTAAAAATATATAATTTGCAATTACCACAGATTTATTATTAATTTTTCTTTAATTTCCTTTGATGCAAAAACATTGCTGATTTGACTATATATTGACACAGACTTTCTGACAGTATTTAACAAACTACGGAAAAAAAGATGACTGTGTTTTTAAATTTGTCTTATTTTAGGTCCACCTCATTCATTTAACCGAGATGAGACAATAATCATTGCTTTGGCATCAGTCTCTGTATTAGCTGTTTTGATAGTTGCCTTATGCTTCGGATACAGGATGCTGACAGGTAAAAATATTACCTTTTTCCTATTGTTTATTAAATACACCATTTAATCGGAATCAGTTTTCTCCTTTTTAAAAATCTATTTGCTCCCATCCTTACCTTTTAACAAACCCTTTTCCTAGTTTTTGTGAAAAGTTTCAAAAATATCCAAAATACCTCTCACCCAGCTTCAATGATTATCACATCTATATATCATCCATATATCACCCATATATCCATAGCCCTGCTTACCACATCCTTCTGTGGTAGTGGGTTATTTTGAAGTAAATCACATATATCATTTATCTGTAAAAAACTGTTTAGTATTATCTCTGAAATATAAGGACTAACCACAATACCATTTTTCACATCTAAATAAATAAATAAATAATTCTTTAGTATCATCACTGTCCAGTCAGTTATATTGAACTTTAGGTTTGATGAGCTTTTTAGGAAATCAGTACCCATTCATTCATTTGCATAACTTTAATAAAACCTTTAATGTTTCTGCAATATTTTAAACAAGGTCTGTTGTTGAAATTATCTCCCCAAATTCAGCTTTAATTTTAATTATTCATCATTCTTCATTTATAGGTGACTCTTAGTTTAGTAAATAGTTTTACTCTTGGTGACATTGGGCATAAATCTTGCTGCCTTCCCTTTTGTAGCCCTTCTTTTTAACTAAATATAATTAAAAAGTATGATAAAGATCTTCATTTTAGGAGAACCATATCTTGGTAACTTCTTTTTCCCACTCTTATAGGAGACCGTAAGCAAGGTCTTCACAGTATGAACATGATGGAGGCGGCAGCATCAGAACCCTCTCTTGACCTAGATAATCTGAAACTGTTGGAGGTAAGATTGTTCTTAGATATTATGGGCTGTTCTTTCTGCTGTCATAGTATATCTGAGACAGTAACTTTATTCAATCACTACATCATTCATCCATTTATTCCACTAACATTTATTAACTATCAGCTTAGTGCCAAGGCCTATTCTAAGCACTGAGGATATAGGTGAAGTACAGATAGTCTCCTTGAGGCTTATTTTCTTTCTTTCTTTTTTAAAAGTTTTATTTATTTGAGAAAGAGAGCGGGGCGGGTGGGGGGGGCAGAGGGAGAGGAGAGATAGAATCTCTAGAAGACTCCTGCTGAACTCAGGGCCCTGTGCACCATGGGGCTCCATCCCAGGACCCTGAGATTATGACCTGAGCCAAAATCAAGAGTCAGCCAGCCACTTAACTGACTGAGTCACCCAGGCTCCCCTTGTGGTTTATATTCTAGTGGGAAAAGAGTCTACGAACAGGTTAAACAAATAAATGTATATTATTTCTAGTAGTAGTAGTAAATGCTATAGAAAAAAGTAAAGCAGATAAGATAAAAATATGGAAAGGGAGTTGGTAAAGAGAGTATATTTAGAAAGGAGACAGAATATATTTAGGAAGGAGATGATCTTTGAGTACAGACTGCAATGATATGGGAATAAAGAGATGAGGTTCTGAAAAGAATATGCTTTTAAGCAGTCCGTAGTATATGCCTAATGAATATTCCGTCTTTGCATATATTATGTATTTTTATAGGTACATACAACTGTTGTGTATTATGTTGGATTTAATTTTCATTTCGTAATATCTCAGAACCTATGTTAAAGTTTTACCATGATGAATATATTTATGATCATTACTAGAATAAGTAAACTATGATCACCAAACTAGAGACTATTAAATAATATATGTGATAGATTTGATTATATAAAACATTTTAGGAACCTTCTGTTTAGGAGAAAAGTACAATACACAAAGTTAAAAGATTCCAAAAAAGCATTTCAGCACATGAAAAAGAATTGTTCAAGAGCTGGTGTAAATCAATAAAAGAAACAATCCATAAAAAACAGACAAAAAACATGAAGTGCCGGGGCGCCTGGGTGGCTCAGTGGGTTAAAGCCTCTGCCTTCGGCTTAGGTTATGATCCTGGGGTCCTGGGATCGAGCCCCACATCGGGCTTTATGCTCAGTGGGGAGCTGGCTTCCTCCTCTCTCTCTGCCTGCTTCTCTGCCTACTTGTGATCTCTGTCAAATAAATAAATAAAATCTTAAAAAAAAAAATGAAGTGCCAATTCACAAAGGAATTAAATGTAACTTTTAAATGTATAATAAGATGTCCAATTTATTAAATTGAAAAAAAAATACTAATTAAAACCATAGAATATTATCTTGGGCTGAGTAAAACACTCCCAAACATTGCTGATTTAACTATAAATTGATACAATGTTCTAAAGGGCATTTTATCTGTCTGTTATAATTTTAACCTAGAAATAGTGAATGAAATATAATGAAAATCCTTAAATAAATGATAGTAAATTCTTAACCTGTTTCAGTAAAGTGAAAGAAATATCCAGAAGCCAAAAATGAAGATGCATATGGGTTGCATTTTGCTGATTTTATTTTTTTTATTGTGTCCTGGATATTAAGAATGTTATATTGTGGATACCCTGTGTTCTGTTAGGCTTTTCTTTCTTTCTTTTTTTCTTTAAGATTTTATTTATTTATTTGAAATGGGGGTCATCTGGATGGCTCAGTTGGTTAAGTGGCTGTCTTTGGCGCAAGTCATGAACCCAGGGTCCTGGGATTGAGCCCTGCATCTGGGTCCCTGCTCAGCAGAGAGCCTGCTTTTCCCTCTCCCTCTCCCTCTCCCTGCTGCTCTGCCTACTTGTGTTCTCTCTCCATCTCTCTAATAAATAAATAAAATCTTAAAAGAGAGAGAGAGAGAGAGAATCAGTGAGAGGGAGAGCATGAACAGGGAGAGAAGCAGACTTCCCTGCTGAGCAGCAGACCAGACATGGGGCTCAATCTCAGGACCCTGGGATCATGACCTGAGCTGAAAGCAGACACTTAACCAGCTGAGCCACTCAGGTGCCCCCTGTTAGGTTTTTCTAAAGTGTGTTTGTTTCCACTGTTTGTTTTAATAGGCAGTTAACTTGGTTGGATATGCTGCAAACTCATCTCTTAGGCAAAAGCTCAAAATCTCAGCGCAATTATTTTATCTTTAGCTGGAATTGGTCTCGTATATTCGCTGGGTTTCCCCCTCTCTCACTCTCTTTTGTGGGATTCTCCGTTCACTTTCCAGAATCTGTGGTTGCCCTTCATTCTGTCCTCTGATTCCTAGGGCCAGAATGATTACGGATTTTCTATTACAGTTCTAGCTCCACTGCAGAGTGTTCTTTCAGCCTGCTCTCAGACTAAGAGCTATAAAAATGGGTAGTTCACCCTAGGCATTCCTTTCTAAGTGTTGACTCCCAGAATCTACTTCGTTTAGGTTCATTCTCTAGCACTTTCGGATTTCTTTTTAAAATTTTGTTCAGGGGCTCCTGTGTGGCTCAGTGGGTTAAGTGTCTGCCTTTTGCTCAGGTCATGATCCCGGGGTCCTGAGGTTGAGCCCCATGTTGGGCTCCCTGCTCAGGAAGTCTGCTGGTCCCATTCCCTCTGCCCCTCTCTCCACTCGTGCTCCCATTCTCTCTCTCTCTCTCTCTCTCTAATAAATAAATAAATTTTAAAAAATTTTAAATGAAACTTTGTTCAGAGTTTGTAGTTGTTATCTGTGGGAGGGCTGGGTATGGTAGGACCTTCCTGAGCCATACGATATATGGGGTTTATTGGTTTCTTGACATTGAAGTAATTTAAACTATAAGTAGTAGAGAGCTATAGTCTACATTTAGATTTATACTTTTCTAGAAAATTTGATTTTTCAGTTGTGATATGAATTAATATCTTGCTTTCTTCAAAACAAATTTATAGCTGATTGGCCGGGGTCGATATGGAGCCGTTTATAAAGGTTCTTTAGATGAGCGTCCAGTTGCCGTAAAAGTGTTTTCCTTCGCAAACCGTCAGAATTTTATCAATGAGAAGAACATTTACAGAGTGCCTTTGATGGAACATGACAACATTGCTCGCTTTATAGTTGGAGATGAGAGAGTTACTACAGATGGACGCATGGAGTATTTGCTTGTGATGGAGTATTATCCCAATGTAAGTTCTTTATAAAAATTAAAGTGACATTTATATTAGCTGTCAATCAAATTTTCAGGACTACTGTTCTGTAAAGCACTGGTGGTTTGCAACTGGTTATTAATGGTCTGCAGTGAGATAAGGATCTCACATCAGAATGTGAATCAACTAAGTCACTGGTTAACTGTTTAATTCATCTGTCTCTGTCTCTTTCTCCCTCTCAGCAAGACTTTCTTGATGAAGGAAACAGTGTTTTTTGATTGACATTTATTCTGGTACAAGCTCCTTATCCCTGTCTGGTTATAAATAGTTTGTAGAAGAGCACCTTGAGTAACACTGACACATATATATTTGTGAAAGCTTTCTGTTTTATACTTGTAAAACAAAAAAATATAATTTGTATTTGTACTGGTAAAAGATACATTATGAAGAAAGAGTCTAAAAAACTTTTTTCTATCTTAATGTGGTAAAGGAGCATTTAATGTGAAATAATCTTTTATACTTTTTAATATTGGAGAAATAAAAATTAATAATGTTTAAATTATCCTTTCATTCTCTCCTCCCCTCTCTACTCATGGAAATGTCTCTTTTGAGATATTGAAATGTCATAGTTCATGAGATCTTCATGGAATCCTAACCTACTTAAAAATTTTATAAGACTGTTGCTTATTTATCTTGTCCTGTACAGGTAAATTAATTCCATTTTTTTTTTGTATGTGTGTATTTTTCCCTTTATATAGGGATCTCTATGCAAGTATTTGAGTCTCCATACAAGTGATTGGGTCAGCTCTTGCCGTCTGGCTCATTCTGTGACTAGGGGACTGGCTTATCTTCATACAGAATTGCCACGAGGAGGTAAGACAATGAATAGAAGACGAATGACACCCATATGGGGTCAAAATTCACAAAGGGAAATTTTATTTGTATCTTCAGACTAAGAATATATTTTATTTAATAGCAGATTTATTATTAAACAGCTGTTTGAAAGATCTGGCATGATGAAATGGATTTGAAATGTAATAAGAATAAGAAAAAGAACTTAAAGACTCTAGAGAGTTCATGGATCTCATTGAGATTTTTATTAAAGCTCTGAACACCTTCTTAGAAAAGATATATGTATGTTATACTTTTAAGAATGCTCTTTTGATTCTAATGGTTCACAGACCCTTTAAAATCATCATGCACTTAGGTTAAAAACCTCTTAGCTTAAAAACCTCTTAGCTAGGCTGTACTACATTTCCTTGCATTTATTTCCTTATTTATACAGTGCATTGCCAATTCTTTACTTTTAACATCATATGGACTTTATTCTATGGTTGGTTGGTCTTGAGTATATAATTCAGTGTTATAATTATAATTATATATTTATATATATTATTCTATATAAGTATATATATAATATATATAAATATATAATTATAATTAGTTATAATTCAATGTTTCTCTTAGCTAGAATTAGGTTTGGTCAAATCTGTCAGGGGGGAAAATAACAGACTTTAATAAGAATGAAAAATGAAATGAAAAGAATGAAAAATTTTTTTCTCATGTAAGAAAAATTTTTTTCTCATGTAAATTTAGGGAGAGGTGGTCTAAGATTGGCTTGGTAGCACCATAGTATTATTGGAGCCTTATTATTATCTCCTCCATCACTATATATGGCTGACGTTTCCAAGGTCACCTCATTGTCCATCATGCTATATATCCGCTAATTAGTAGGAGAAAGAAAGGGAGGGTAGAAGGAATTGTACCCTTCTGCCTCCAGAAGTCCTACTCTTATACTTATGTTTTATTTTCCAGAACTTAATTCACACTTAACTACTGCATTTATCTTCAAGAGATGCTGAAAATACAGTTGTTACTGTTATTGTTGTTGTTTTTAAGCTGGGTGTGTTGGTATCTCAAATAATATTAGATTCCGGTACCGAGTAGAAAGAAGAAAATGCATGGTGGGGATTTCATAACTGTATGGTTGTATTCTTTGCCATAACTACAGTTTTCTTTAGCATCTGTGTGCATTTTTGCTAGTTGTTCAAAGTATCTCTTTAATTCACTTACTCTCATACTTTGTTTCAAAATACACCTCCCATCATAAGCTTGCTTCAAAACTAAATCTTTGTGCTTTCTCAAGCTTTCATCCCTTATGGGATTTTGTTGTCATAGTACAGCCCAGAATATTGCTTTTCTAGTTTCTCTGACCTCTGTAGATAAGAGAATCGTTAATATATCAATTTCTTTGATCTTTGTTCCATTCTGTAATAGCATGGATCATCTTTTCTAGCTGCTGCTTCATATATAAATAATTTCTCCTGAATAATTTATCACTTCATTTATCCTGACATCTTGCTTTTCCTGAATAAAGAATTGACCAATGTTATTGCCTATGTCAGCAATTTGATGCACTTATTCTAGTGCCTTAGCACATTAACCATTTGGACTGTGTTTCCTTACTCTTAAATATTATTGTAATTCATTTAAAGAGCTGGCTTAGCACAGAATTTAAAATACCACACTAGTCCTCCTTTTTAAGACTTGCATGATTCAGCAAGGTTTCAAGTCAAACATTGGCTGAAAAGAATGATTGCCATCAAATAAGAGTTTTATTTAATATAGATGTTGCTCTCAAATATTACCTAATATTATCTTTTAAACAAGTTAACCTTTTTTTTAAACTGTGTGCATGTGTGTATGTGTGTATGTGTGTATGTGTGTATGTATATATATATATATTTATATAAAATATATGCTATTGCAGAAAATATTAGTACCTATTTGATTTTTTTATGATTTTATTTATTTATTTGAAATAGACGGAGAGAGCAGGAATATGAGTGGGGAGAGGGTGGACAGGGAAAGCAGACTTCCCGCTGAGCAGGAGCCCAATGTGGGCCTCAATCCCAGGACCCCGGGTTCATGATCCAAGCTGAAGGCAGACACTTAATGACTGAGGCACACAGGCACCCCTGATTTTTAAAATATTGGAAATATGCTATATTATTTCAAAACATTTAAAGTGTTATTTCACCCTTTTTCCAGAGAATGCTGTTTTTCCCAGTATCTTCAGATGTAACTTTGCTATTTGGCATAGAAATTTTATAGTAAGGAATAATACTATTATTATTTATTCAGCTCTTTTTTGCTTCAGAACAAATAAGGAGGAGTTGAACCTGTTTATTTATTTGTAATTGTCTTTCTTATGAATTTTTTCTTTAGAATGTCTATGAAACTTGTAACTGTACTCTCCCCAGAAATATCTAACAAAGACCATATAGCTCATAGATCACTCAACTCTAAACAGAAAAGTACTATTAACTAGTACATCCTTTCAGGTCCTTTCTGTGTGTGTGTGTTTGGGTGTGTGTGCATGTGTGTATAAATATCCACAGAGACTTTTTTATTAAGGTTTTATTTTTTAACACAATTGAAATATTATGTCCTGCTTTTCTTTGAGATATTTGCCTATCACAGTGCTGGTGCCCAGAGCAAAATCACTGTATATTTTGCTCTTTTCTCTTCATCCCCTGCCCCTAAATAAAAAGGATTAAAAGGTATACCGAGGAGAACTTCAAGGGGAAAAGTCTCTTAAAGGGCAGTCTATAGTTCTAACTCTTGAATTGGTGATAAATCCTAATCTTGTTTCCTCTCTTCCTTTTCTTCTCTCTCTCTTACCTCTTTTGTTCCCCTTCTCCATTTCTTTTTTCCTTTTTTTTCTCATTACATAAAAAAAAGTACTACCCTGTTTTCCTCTCTGGCTGTCTCACTGATTTGTTCATTGCCCATTCTCCCCATTATTTGCCTGGTTTCCCTAAGTATGAGATCTTTTAGTTTAAGTATTGATTTGGGGTTAGTATACAACAAATATTTTCCAAATATAGAAACATTTTTATATCTCTATAAATTTCTTAAAAAATATCACCTCGAGATTATACCATATATACTAATATTATGGTTTTATGCAGAATAAGAAATGCAGCTCTTCTAGGGGTTGAACAAATCATGTTCGTACAAACTTTAGAAAGCTGGACCATGAACTGAAAGGGGAGAAAATGAGCAGGAAAGATCAATGATAACTACCATTTTTTAGATCCATGGTAACTACTATTTTTTCCTCCAGTTGTGCTGTGTGCTCTTTTTTTAAAAAATATATTTCAAAGGAATCATTACCCTCTTTTTAGTTTCACTGCTGGTGAAATTGCAATCTGATTTTCATTAATGAGAGTAATGACTAAATGTGAGCCTATTTGTACCTAAATATAAATACTCAGTAAACTTATCACTGACTTTGTCCTGATTGCTCTATTTCTTTTTATACCTAGAGAGTTCTTTTAAGTTTAAGAAATTGTGGTATAGAATTTTTTTTAATTCAAAAACTATAGTTTTGCTGAATAATATTTATATAAGGTTTCCTTATAGAGAGGGAAAAATACATTATGTTTTTCATGAGGCACCTTAGGTTAGATACATGTGTGCCAACCCTTTTAAATTCAGGTAAAACATATTCTGTTTTTGCCTTCATGGAGCATATTGTCTAGTGATAATAGAATGAATATAATAGTGCTTTGTTTCTCTGTAAAATAAGAAAATAGGTTTTCACATCTTGCTGAGAGATAGCAGCTCCTCTCCTCATTCTCCAGGTCCATCGTAAAACTATTCCTAGTTTGATTTGAAGAACTGAAGTGGGCTTAGAGACAGAGCTCAACCTGAGGACAGAACTGGCATGTTCCGTCACAGGTTTGATCTGTTAAGCCATAAGAGAATAGTACACATACGTTTACAAATTTTGGAGCCATCTCAGTTTTTCACTGATAACTTATTTTAAACAAGCTGACTTTTAAAATTTTTTATATTAAATATTTCTTTCTCTGTTGCCTCCTTTTATTACCCTAGAAATGAGGAGAAAAAGAACAAGTGTGTGTTAAAATAAGAAGCAATAGCATGTTGGCTATTAGCTTGCAGCTAAAGATTTAAAGCTTAATTAATTATACATGCAACAGTAGTTTATGTTGCAAAATATAGTGAAAATAGTAATGATTGTGAGTTGAAACTTTGCTTTCTTGTTTCCTTTTTTGTTATTAGAAAATTAATGTTCAGAAAAATAATACAATCATCTATATTTGTGTAGTCCCTATTATATGCATGCTTACTTTATGTCCAAGAGTGCTATTTAAGCATAAGTAAATATTTGAAATTATCTAAACAGATCATTATAAACCTGCAATTTCCCATCGAGATTTAAACAGCAGAAATGTCCTGGTGAAAAATGATGGAACCTGTGTTATTAGTGACTTTGGATTATCCATGAAGCTGACTGGAAATAGACTGGTACGCCCAGGGGAAGAAGATAATGCAGCCATAAGTGAGGTGAGTATATACAAAAGGTATAACTTGGACATACATTGGGAACATAATGAATGGCATTAAAAAAATCAAGACAGGACAGTTACCCTTATATGCTACCAATTCAGCATATTAAGAATTATAAAATTAAAAAATATAAAAGACATTATATGAAGTTTATCAGTTGTTTATGGAAATCACTGCCATTCCAACTCATGTTTGACAGTCATTCGGAGGAAGTGTTTAGGAACTGACTTTTGAAGGAAGAGTAACATTGCCAGTTTGAGATAGACCAGTCACCTTCTGATAATCACTATTAAAATGTGGAACACATCCTTCCTAACCTTTTTCTCTGCATTCACATACATATGACTATGTTAATATATATATTTTATATATTTATATATAAATAAATATATAGATAATAGATTTTTTTTAACTTAAAACAATTTTTAGGGGTGCCTCAGTAGCTCAGTTGGTTGAAGGTCTGACTCTTGATTTCAACTCAGGTCATGATCTTTAGATGGTGAGATTGATCCCTGCCTCGGGCTCTGTGGTCAGCATGGAGTCTGCTTAAAATTCTCTCTCTTCCTCTCCCTCTACCTCTCCCCCTGTTTTTGTGCTCTCTCCTTAAATAAATAAATAAAATCTTTAACATTTAAAAAATTTTTTTAAATATTAAATGGTACATGTTGTTGTATACTTTTCTCATTGTGTCTTAGAAATGTTTCTACATCGACATACATAGGATGGTGTAGTGCATTCTTCTTGATTGATGAATAGTATTAAGTAGGATGGAGTTACCATAGTTTAATTATTCAAGAAGGGCATTTTATAGGTAAAAAATTTGGTATAGAAGGTTTCAGTGACATGTTTAGGGTCAAATAACATATCATTGACATGAAATTTATGTATAACTTTTGATCTAATGTATGGCTTTCAGAATATGCTACATTCTGTCCTGAAAAATATCACTGTAATTTAACAGGTTGGCACAATCAGATATATGGCACCAGAAGTCCTAGAAGGAGCTGTGAACCTGAGGGACTGTGAATCAGCTTTGAAACAAGTAGACATGTATGCACTTGGACTCATTTATTGGGAGATATTTATGAGATGTACAGACCTTTTCCCAGGTAGGAGAATTGCTATCAAAAATTGATATATGTTTTAAAGTGAAGCAGTTATATCTTCTTTTTCTACCTATATTAAATAAGTCAACATTTTTGCTTTTACTTTCATTTAAACCTTTAGTTCATTGCCATCTAGTGTTTAGAAACATCATTAGCAGACGGTTGTCAATCAGGAAAATTTTTTAAAAGGATTTCAAGTTTTGCATCTGAGTGCAGTTTAATTAATTGCTCATAATAGCTTATCTGTGTTTAGTTTGGTCTCTGATTGCTTTAACAGTCATAGTTGTCCTTATCCACCCTCTGAGCATTTGATAAGCTACACTTTGAATGTTTCCTCATTTGACCCAAGTAAAAAATTAGAAACAATGAATTAACCATTGAAACACTTTTTTCTTTCTTTTTCCTTTATTTTTTTCATTCTCCATTCTTTTTTGTTATTGTTGTTAAGATTTTATTTATTTGACAGAGATCACAAGTAGGCAGAGAGACAAGCAGAGAGAGAGGGGGGAGGTAGGCTCCCTGTTGAGCAGAGAGCCCAATGCGGGACTCGATCCTGGGACTTGATCCTGGGGCTTGATCCCAGGAACCTGAGACTACCTGAGCCAAAGGCAGAGGCTTAACCCACTGAGCCATCCAGGCGCCCTTCATTCTCCATTCTTGACTTTGTGCTTTCCTTCCTTTCTTTTAATGAAAGAACACTCATATAATATGAATGCTTGTTTGAGGCTTATTTGAATTAGCCAAATGATTTTATAGTTTTTCTCTTTTTGTTAGAATTATATTACTGTCCTTATTGTCCTATAAAAACTTTAACTATCAATATATGCATTGCATTCTTCTAGATGATATACAAAATGATTTGATATATATAGCTTCTATCTTACAGGAATAACATTATTAAAAGCACAGGAAATGGAGAACAGTCAATTGAATCAGCATTAGACAAATTATGAAATGGAACTATTGAATAAAAACAAGGATTAGTGGTAGGGTTGAATTTTTTGGCTTTAAAACTTTAAGCATTTAATAGTTTATAATTCTAAAAATAAAATAAGTTAATAATTATTTAGATTACTTAAAGGTCCATCAGTTATTATTTAGAAGCATTTCCCCTCTTTAATTGGAAGTACGGAGTACTCAATTGGAGTATTTTTCTGGACATAGCAAAACTGCAGTAGTATCACACAATATTTTTGGAACTTTTGAAACTTTTTATTTCTATTATTGGAATTTGGCCACAGATTTTTTTTTAATACATCCTAATCCAGAATATTTTGTTTTTCAGAAGCATGTCTGACTAAAATGATTCTTATACCAGCATTAGTATATTGCGATCAACAATAGTTTTTGGACAACTACTGCAGTCAGAGAATAACTATTGCTTTTGGTCTGATAAATAATAAAGAGCAATATCAAGTGTTTGAAAAGGGAAAGGCAGCGTGCCTTGGTGGCGCAGTTGGTTAAGCATCCAATTCTTAGTTTTGTCTCAGGTCGTGATCTCAGAGTCCTGAGATTGAGCCCCACATGGGGCTCCATGCTCAGCATGGAGTATACTTGAAGATTCTCTGCCTCTCCCCTATGCTCATGCTCTCTCTCTCTCTCTTAAATAAATCTTTAAAAAAGAAGAAAAAAGAAAAGGGAAAGGCAATTCAATCTTATTTGCAGATTATTTTAGTAACATGTAGGATGAATTGAAATAGAATTAAAGGCAATTTAAAAAGGGAAAAGACAGGCACCTGACTGATCTCTGGGTTGCGGCCAAGAGTTTGAGCCCCATTTTGGGGGTGGAGATTACTAAAAAAACAATAGTTAAAAACAGGGAAAAGAAGGCGTTACTGTTTAATGGATACATAGTTTCTGTTTGGGAAGATGGAAAACATTCTAGAGGTGGGTAGTAGCAATGGTTGCACAACGTTATTAATGTACTTGTTGCCAGGGGACTAACTATATGCTTAAAAATTGTTAAAATGGTAAATATGAAAATAAAAATAAAGGAAAAGAAAACGAGAGTTGCTGTAAGAGATCCTATAATCTTGGATATGGAAATTGACAAGAAAAGGCATGTGTAAGAAAATGTAGAGGAGAAATCTGTCATTCTGTTTAGCTATTAGAAGAAAATCTAAGGAATTGGGAAATACTCAGAGATCAAAGAAATAGGGTGGCAGCCAGGAACTTAGGAAAAAATAGTGGTTTACATTGGAAAGTTGAGTTAGTTATGGAGACTTTTGGATGCGGTATTGATGGGACAACTGAAGAAAAAATTTTTAAAGAATTTTTTTAAATTAGGATTTGAGAGAATTTAAAGTGTTTTGGAAATTATCTATATACAGATGGTAAATGGGAACTTATGAGTGAATGTTCTTTCCTAAGAGAACAAATTAAGAACGCAAAAAAATTGAGCAATGAAGACTGCATATTAGGGGACCTCCCTGTACCAGTAGGTTGGTTAAGAAGACCATTGGTCAGAAAAATAGTGAGAAAACTAAGAAATAGTATCTTGGAAGTCAATGTTAGAAAATGTTAAGAACCCATATTGATAGCAGTAGATGTAATATGAAGTCAAAAGGAAGTAGAACTGAGGAATGATCTTTGAATTTGAATCGGAGGATGTCATTAGTATTCTTAGAGGAGATTCTGTGGAATAGAGAAGACAGAAATGTTATAGAGTATGGGAAGGAAAAGTATTAAGACAGCACAGGAAGAAGATTTAGGGTACTCTTAAAAATTTTAACAATGAAATGGGAGGGAGTTGAATAAAAAGGATCCCAAAAACATATTAATCTGCATAGAATAGCATGTTATAATGATACAATTCTTGGAAAACATTTTTTTAAACTTTTATGGTATACCTCCAAATGCAGTAT
The DNA here is from genome assembly GCF_922984935.1 of Meles meles. NCBI lineage: Eukaryota > Metazoa > Chordata > Mammalia > Carnivora > Mustelidae > Meles > Meles meles. The sequence goes on from NC_060074.1 coordinate 14,437,332, forward strand.
AAGCTGTATTATTAAATGTAAACATTATGTTACGTCGACTGACTCTCTGTAAAATATTTGCAAAATAAAGGAATTAGGTGTCTGTATTACAAAAAAGGAGTGAAATACTGCAATATTTATACAAAGGAGAAAGAAAATAGGAAAGCAAGAGGAAATAAAAAGAAAAAAGAGAACAAGCATAATTTAAGAAGGGAACTAGAAAGTTCCTAACTGCTTAAAGACATAATTAATAAATAGCAAATGAGGTGAGAAGAATAATATCTGATATTCTTAGACATTTGATCTGTTTTGGACAGTTTGAAAGAAAATGGGATTATAAAACTTCCCTTGAGAATCCAGTGATTATAAAGTTTTAAGGAAATCCAGTAAGACTTAACAGAATTCATGATGATGATGATGTCACTGACATTCATTTCTTTGTATCTCTAGTGCCTAATACTAAGTTAGCTCTAAATAAGTATCTATTAAACAATTAGATTTAGAGCCATGAAAATTTATTAGAAAATTGACAGTTCTTAATGTCACTTCATTTACAAAGTAAGATTGTTCATCAGTTTTATATAGCCGGTTTTCTAATTTTGTTTTAGACCTGATTAAAACAAATAAGTAAAATTGTGTATTTTTAATTATTCTGAACCAGCATTTTGGAAAAAATAAGAAATAGTACTTAGAAGATATCTATATGTGTTGTGTTTATGTCTCAGAAAGACAGATAAGATATACTAGTAAATATCTTAGTGTTCACAGATATTATGGGTTGAGGTTTTATCAAATGAGGTTTCATGAATGAAAGTGATACACTAGCAGGATTGAATCTTTCAGTTTTGTCTTTCAAGTTCAGTATTGATGGCAATAAGTATCTGCTTAAATGTTTAGAGTATGTGAAAATATCACTTGTATAGATAGTGTAATATTCCAAAATTTGGGGGTTGTACTGCATAAATTATAGAATTAACCTTTGTAATATAATCTTTCTTAATATTGGAGGAGGGCAGTTGTTTACATGTTGTTTTGAATATCCAAATTGAAAGCATGTTTATAAAGTACTTTCTATCTGGGTCATTATAACTTTTATATTATTTCCATGTGAGTGAGATAAGGAAGACAGCCATTGCCATTTTGCTGACAGGAAAATTAAAACGGGGTTTCCTCAGTGGCTCAGTCAGTTAAGCATTTGACTCTTGATTTTGACTCAGGTCATGATCTCAGGGTTATGATATCAAGCCCCGTGTTGGGCTCTACACTGAGTGTGGAGCTTGCTTGATTGTCTGTCAGTCTATCTGTCTGTCTCTCTCTCAAAATAAATAAATAAAATAAATGACTTTTCCTGGAGAAAGATGAAGCCAGGATTAGAGCTTAAGTGCCTTATCCTACATTCTGGTATTCTTCCTTCTAATTTATCTTGTCATTTTAATGGGGTGGGTACTGGTGCCAGGAGACAGGAAAAATCTCTCTCCTGCGTTGTTTATCAAGATTTTGACTAGACCATTGGTTTTCTGACTGTTGGTCGCAGAGATCTTCTGTATGCTCAATATGTTTATTAAGTTTAATTTGATAACATTTTGCAAAAATCATGAGCTTTTCATCATAAGCAGCTAATTGTGCTTATTTGGTGATAAATAGGGTTATTAAACAGTGGTAGAATAGTTAATGATACTTAAAAATCCTTGATCTAGATACTGTTTCTTAAGAGGATTTAAAAAAAAAACAGTATGTTGATTTTTCTATTATGGTCATTATCATAAAAATTTTTGTGACATTTGATACAATCTGGCTGGACTATAATAGAGCTGGTGACATATTAAGACAGGATGACTATACATCCTATATGCTTTTATTTGGTTATACAGACGTGTGTTGTACTAGATCTTGGACTTTTTCCTCATATTCACCACCCTTGATCCCTATATGGGATAAGAATTCAGCATTTTCAAGTATTAAGTAAACCTTATGTATATAATACCCCCCAATTTAATAATATTAGAAACCATTTAAAAATAGCTATGTCCACTGTTGAAACTACCAATTGATTTGCCAACAGACATTTAACTTACTGAAGACTATTCTAAGTAAAGCATTTATTAATAATGTATTAAACCCACAACAGGATCTCTTTTGGATTTTCAAGTATGCCCTAAAAGGTTAAAAAAAAAAAAGATTATGACATAATTAATTTCTCTGCTTACTTGGTATTAGAAATTCTGCTGTTATTCCATCATTTTAACATAGTTGGAAATTTTACTCTAACCTTCTTTTAAAAAAAATACACAGGTGAATCTGTACCAGAATACCAGATGGCTTTTCAGACAGAAGTTGGAAACCATCCCACTTTTGAAGATATGCAGGTTCTGGTATCTAGGGAAAAACAGAGACCCAAGTTCCCAGAAGCTTGGAAAGAAAATAGCCTGGTAAGAAAAACTAAATTATTAAAAAGAGGATTTATGACTGAATATGTTTTAATGTTGTTTAAAGCAGATGTTGTTTAGAGCTGTCTAATGCCAGAAATCCAACTTACTTGACTTCTATGATGTTACACATTTTCAGATTTTTCAATATAAAAAAGTCCTCTTTTTTGGTTCAGTTTCAGGTTTTTCCAAATATAAAACACTAGTGAGACTAACTTGTGTCTGAAGGTTGCCAGATTGAGTAACAGCTGGAATAATTAACATGTTAATATTTTAAACATTATTGAAATTCCATCTTATTCTCTTGAGAGTGGTACCAAAAATGGTAATTAGTGCAGATGTGTATATGCAGTGGCTCATAGAAATTTAAACTACCTCAAAAAGAAACCAAAGTGTGCTTATAAATTCTACTTTCTAAAAACACAGTCTAGGGGCACCTGGCTGGCTTTGGTGGATCATGCAGCTCTTGATCTTGGGATTGGAAGTTCAAGCCTCGCACTTTGTATCACTTTGTATAGAGCTTTCTTAAAAATAAAATCTTTAGGGATACCTGGGTGGCTCAGTCAATTAAGTGTCTGCGCCCAGGGTTCTGGGAGTGAGCCCTGCATTGGGCTCCCTGCTGAGAGAGCTTCTCTATCCCCCTCTGCCTGCTGCTCTGCCTACTTTTGCTCTCTGTCAGATAAATAAATAAAATCTTAAAAAAATAAAATCTTTAAGGGCGCCTGGATGGCTCAGTGGGTTAAGCCACTGCCTTCGGCTCAGGTCATGATCTCGGGGTCCTGGGATCGAGTCCCGCATCGGGCTCTCTGCTTGGCAGGGAGCCTGCTTCTCTCTCTCTCTCTCTCTGCCTGCCTCTCTGCCTACTTGTGATCTCTCTATGTCAAATAAATAAATAAAATCCTTAAAAAAAAATTAAAAAAAATAAAATCTTTAAAAAAACAAATTCAGTCCAAAACACTAAAATATCTTCAAAAGCTCCTGTCATTTTGGTAAATTGTTGCTACAACACTGTAAACATCTTACAAACATTTATATGTCCACATACATACACATACCCTCTTTCTCTTTCTGTCATATAATTTTACCATAAATAGCATCATTTCATTATCCACTATCATTTCTGCAGCTTATTTTTTTACTCCTGGGCAGTTTCTCGTGTCAGTACCTATAGATGTATCTCTTTCTCCATTTGGTCAGTATTCCATTATATGATGTCGTAATTATTGAATTATCCCTCATTGATGGAATACCCTGTATTTCTTATTTTAAACATTTTTTAAAGAATCATGAAGTTATGGGGCACGTGGGTGGCTCAGTGGGTTAACAGCTCAGGTCATGATCTCAGGGATCCTGGGATTGAGCCCCGCGTTGGGCTCTCTGCTCAGCAGGGGACCTGCTGAGAGACAGACCCGTCTGTCTCTCTGCCTACTTGTGATCGATCTCTCTCTGTGTCAAATAAATTCTTTAAAAAGAGATTTTTTAAAAAATTATGAAGGTATGCCTGTACGTGGTAAATCAAATCAAATCAAGTGGAAGGGCGTAAAAAAGGAAAAGGAAAAAAACTACAGAACCCTACCACCAGTCTTCAAAAGAAACTCCTATTAACAGTGTTGTGAGGTTTTGGTTTTTGTTCCTATTTTTTTCTGCTGGAGGTTACTGTTATAACTGTAAACACTATATCGTTATTTCTTACTATCTCTCATTTACTCTCTCCTAGGTTTGTAATATTTGAGCTATTATTACATAATTTATGTTTTGTCCAAAATAGATCTAAAATTTAAAATAAAAGCATCAGAAATCGTAGAATTATGATTGTGTAAACATCCATTGCATAATATAGTATTGTACTTGGACTCATAGAGAAGGAAGTGAAAATCCTGTGTTAGTTACTATAAGCCTCTGCTGCTTGAGGAAAAATGTTTCAAAAGTCACCATCCACTGGAGTCTCTGATTTTTTTTGTCACTTTGTTCTTTCTTTCTTTATAGATTCTATTAAGAAGCAACATTCTTTGAAAATCTCATTCTTTTTCTTGTAAATCATTCTTTGTTGAAGTTCCTCTTTAAATGATGTCTGTTAGTTTGTGCATGAGATTACGAATCCTTGAACCTTCAAAATGTTTGTATCTTGCCCTCACATTTGAGTAATAATTTGGCTAAGTAATGGTTTCAAGATCAAAATCACATTTTCCTCATAGTGGTTCCTTTGAAATCACTACTCCATTGTCCTCAAGCATTCAGACATGTTAAGAATTCCAGAGGCAGGGCGCCTGGGTGGCTCAGTGGGTTAAGCCGCTGCCTTCGGCTCAGGTCATGATCTCAGGGTCCTGGGATAGAGTCCCGCATCGGGCTCTCTGCTCAGTGGGGAGCCTGCTTCCCTCTCTCTCTCTCTGCCTGCCTCTCTGCCTACTTGTGATCTCTCTCTGTCAAATAAATAAATAAAATCTTAAAAAAAAAAAAAAAAGAATTCCAGAGGCAACCAGTCTCATTCCATTACTTTTTGTCTTTTTGTTTACCCCCTTGTTTTCTTGTCTTTATGAGCTTTTAAGCCTGTTTCTTTGGAATTATCACAGTTTACCTGGATATATGGAGGCGTGGATCTTTTCACACATTTTGTTTTGCACTAGACGGGTTTTCAGTTTGAAAACTCAGATATTTCTTCAGTTCAGGGGAATTTTTCTTTATTATTTACAAAATTATTTCTTCTCTTCCATTTCTTCCTTCTGAAATTCCCATAGACAAATATTGGTCCACCTGACATTCCAGGTATCAATTTTTTTTCTTGTATTTTCCGTTTCTTTGTTGTACATTGTTCAAGACTTACTCTGCTTTAACATTCAAATCACTCATTCATTTTTCACCTTTACCACTCTATTAGTTATTTGTTCATGAAAATCTTAATTTTTCACAGTCATATTTATAATTTCTAGAAATTCTTAATGTTTGCTTCTTCCATAGCAATCTGTCACTGTTTTAAGAATGTGATAGGAATTATTATTATCAATTATTTCTAAAGGTGTAAATCAGAATTTTTGACACTTTATACAAATAATTTTCTTGATTATAATTAAAGAACAAAAATGAAAAAAAATTCCACTCAACAGTTTAAGTCACTTTATTATGTATATTCACTGTGTGCATAGAATTAGAATACTTTCATTCTTGATCCTAACTTATATGGGGTGGTGGCATATCAGAGAGAGGCTACAGAGAATTTACGCGTTTACGTTCAGATTTAGACTGAATATTTTCCTCCATTGGTCATCTTTGTCATCTTGTCCATTGGTCAGTGAAGGCTTCTGCTTCAAATGAGATTGAAATCTTCTTCAAGGCAACTGAAGACCTATTGCCAAAAATGTATGCCCAAGATTGCCTCTAATCTGCAGCCCCTAGTATGGGAACTGGGATTGAAGGTGAGAGGCTGAATCCTGCACCAGAATTCATTAGATATCCTAACCTCACAGAGAATCCCTCAAAGAAAAATCTCTTCATAAAATTTTATCTAGCAAAATAACTTTCTTCCTTTAGTTGTTTTATTTCACCAGAAAAATCTGACTCATTATTTTGAGAACCTCTTGGCAACCCTACCATTACATGATGACCATCATATGCATACTTACCTGCCAACTTTTGCTTCCAATTTAGAGTAGGTTGTTAAGTAGGGGATAAAGTGATACTTGGTTTACTTCCAGTGAATCCATTTAAATCTAACATGCTGCAGTCAATAGAACTGCTTCTCTGGGGGCACCTGGGTGGCTCAGAGGGTTAATTAAGCCTCTGCCTTCAGCTTAGGTCATGATCTCAGGGTCCTGGGATTGAGCCCCACATTGGGCTCTCTGCTCAGCGGAGAGCCTTCTTCTCCCTCTCTTTCTGCCTGCCTTTCTGCCTACTTGTGGTCTTTCTCCCTTTGTCAAATAAATAAATAAAATCTTTTAAAAAACAAAAACAAAAACTGCTTCTCTGAAAAGCAATCCAGCACTAGAGAGGTACATTGTAAATGCATAGTGCAGAAAAAGATGGAAATACATCTGTGTCTGAAAGAAAACATTTTTGCCTCATAATCGCATTGAAAATTAAAAGCATTTTTATAATAACAAAACTCAAAAATCTTCCAAATATAAATGAGTCTAAAAACTAGTTTTTAGGGGTGCCTGGGTAGCTCAGGTGGTTAGGCATCTGCCTTTGGCTCGGGTCATGGTCCCAGGATCCTGGGATCGAGCCCCGCATTGGGGTCCCTACTCAGTGGGGAGCCTGCTTCTCCCTCTCTCTCTGCTGTTCACCCTGCTTGTGCTCTCTTGCTCTTTCTGTCATATAAATAAATAAAACTCTTAAAAAACAAAAAACAAAAAACTACTTAAAAAATTTTTTTATTAACTTATAATGTATTTATTTGCCTCAGGGGTACAGGTCTGTGAATCATCAGGCTTACACACTTCACAACACTCACCATAACACATACCCTCCCCAATGTCCATAACCCAATCACTCTCTCCATACCCCCCTCCCCCTGGCAACCGTCAGTTTGTTTTCTGAGATTAAGAGTCTCTTATGGTTTCTCTCCCTCCCGATCCTATCTTGTTTCATTTTTTCCTTCCCTACCCCCCAAACCCCCCACTTTGCTTCTCAAATTCCTCATATCAGAGGGATCATATGATAATTATCTTCTCGGATTGACTTATTTTGCTCAGCATAATACCCTCTAGTTCAATGCACGTTGTTGCAAATGGCAAGATGTCATTTCTTTTGATGGGTGCATAGTTTTCTATTGTATACAAAAATACCACATCTTCTTTATCCATTCATCTGTTGATGGACATCTAGGTACTTTCCACAGTCTGGCTATTGTGAAGATTGCTGCTATAAACTTTCTGATCCCCTTTGGATCACTGCATTTGTATCTTTAGGGTAAATACCCAGTAGTGTGATTGCTGGGTCATAGGGTAGCTGTATTTTCAACTTTTTGAGGAACCTCCATGCTGTTTTCCAGAGTGGTTGCACTAGCTTGCATTCCCACCAACAGTATAGGAGGGTTCCCCTTTCTCTGCATCCTCACCAGCATCTGTTGTTTCCCGAATTGTTAATTTTAGCCATTCTAACTGGTGTGAGGTTGTATCTCATTGTAGTTTTGATTTGTATTTCCCTCATGCCGAATGATGTGGAGCACTTTTTCTTGTGTCTGTTGGCCAACTGGATGTCTTCTTTGCAGAAATGTCTGTTCATGTCCTCTGCCCATTTCTTGATTGGATTATTTGTTCCTTGGGTGTTGAGTTTGAAAAGTTCTTTATAGATTTGGGGTACTAGCCCTTTATCTGGTATGTCGTTTGCAAATATCTTCTCCCATTCTGTCAGTTGTCTTTTGGTTTTGTTGACTTCTTTACTACGCAAAAGCTTTTGATCTTGATGAAGTCCCGGTAGTTCATTTTTGCCCCTTGCTTCCCTTGCCTTTGGCGATGTTTCTAGGAAGAAGTTGCTGTGGCTGAAGTCGAAGAGGTTGCTGCCTGTGTTCTTCTCAATGATTTTTATGGATTCCTTTCTCACATTAAGGTCTTTCATCCATTTGGAGTCTGTTTTTGTGTGTGGTATAAGGAAATGGTCCAGTTTCATTTTTCTGCATGTGGCTGTCCAATTTTCCCAACACCATTTGTTGAAGAGACTGTCTTTTTTCCATTGGGCATTCTTTCCTGCTTTGTCGAAGATTAGTTGACCATAGAGTTGAAGGTCTATTTCTGGGCTCTCTATTCTGTTCCATTGATCTATGTGTCTGTTTTTGTGCCATTACCATACTGTCTTGATGATGACAGCTTTGTAGTAAAGCTTGAAGTCTGGAATTGTGATGCCACCAACTTTTGCTTTCTTTTTCAACATTCTTCCCGCCTTTTGAGGTTTTGTCTGGTTCCATATAAATTTTAGGATTATTTTTCCATTTCTTTGAAAAAAGATGGATGGTATTTTGAGAGGGATTGCATTAAATGTGTAGATTGCTTTAGGTAGCAAAGATATTTTCACAATATTTGTTCTTCCAATCCATGAGTACGGAACATTTTTCAATTTCTTTTTGTCTTCCTCAGTTTCTTTCATTAGTACTTTATAGTTCTATGAGTATAGATTCTTTGCCTCTTTGGTTAGGTTTATTCCTAGGTATCTTATGGTTTTGGGTGCAATTATGAATGGGATCAACTCCTTAATTTCTTTCTTCTCTCTTGTTGTTGGTGTGTAGAAATGCAACTGATTTCTGTGCATTGATTTTATATCCTAACACTTTATTGAATTCCTGTACAAGGTCTAGCAGATTTGGAGTGGAATCTTGGGTTTTCCACATAAAGTATCATATCATCTGCAAAGAGTGATAGTTTAACTTCTTCTTTGCTGATTTGGATGCCTTTAATTTCTTTTTGTTGTCTGATTGCTGAGGCTAGAACTTCTAGTACTGTGCTGAATAGCAGTGGTGATAATGGACATCCCTGCTGTGTTCCTGACTTTGGTGGAAAAGCTCTCAGTTTTTCTCCATTGAGAATGATATTCGCTTTCAGTTTTTCATAGATGCCTTTGAGGATATTGAGGTATGTACCCTCTATCCCTACACTCTGAAGAGTTTTGATCAAGAAAGGATGCTCGGGGCCACTGGTGGCTCGGTTGTTAAACAGCTGTCTTTGGCTCAGGTCACGATCCCAGGGTCCTGGGAACGAGCCCCGTGTTGGGCTCCCTGCTTGGTTGGAGGCCTTCTTCTCCCCCTCCCACTCTCTCTGCTTGTGTTCCCTCTCTCGGTGCATCTCTGTCAAATAAATAAATTATTTTTTTAAAAAAAGGATGCTCTACTTTGTCAGATGCTTTTTCAGCAACTATTGAGAATATCATATGGTTCTTGTTCTTTATTTTATTTATTTATTTATTTATTTATTTTATTAATGTATTGTATTATGTGGATTGATTTGTGGATGTTGAACCAACCTTGCAGTGCTGGAATAAATCCTACTTGGTCATGATGAATAATCCTTTTAATGTACTATTAGATCCTATTGGCTAGTATATTGGTGAGAAATTTTGCATCTGTGTTCATCAAGGATATTGGTCTGTAATTTTCTTTTTTGATGGGTTCTTTGGTTTTGGGATCAAGGTAATGCTGGCCTCATAAAATGAGTTTGGCAGTTTTCCTTCCATTTCTATTTTCTGGAACAGTTTCAGGAGAATGGTTTTAATTCTTCTTTAAGTGTTTGTTTGGTAGAATTCCCCTGGGAATCCGTCTGGCCCTTGGCTCTTGTTTGTTGGGAGATTTTTGATGACTGCTTCAATCTCCTTACTGGTTATGGGTCTGTTCAGGTTTTCTATTTTCCTGGTTCAGTTTGATGGTTTATACCTATCTAGGAGTGCATCCATTTCTTCCAGATCGTCAAATTTGCTGGCGTATAGTTGCTCGTAATATGTTCTCATAATTGTTTGTATTTCTTTGGCGTTGGTTGTCATCTCTCCTCTTTCATTCATGATTTTATTTATTTGGGTCTTTCTCTTTTCTTTTTGATAAGTTTGGCCAGGGGTTTATCAATCTTATTAATTCTTTCAAAGAACCAGCTCCTAGTTTCATTGATTTGTTCTACTGTTTTTTTGGTTTCTATTTTCATTGATTTCTATTCTGATCTTTATTATTTCTCTTCTCCTCCTGGGTTTAGGCTTTCTTTGCTGTTCTTTCTCCAGCTCCTTTAGGTGTAGGGTTAGGTTGTGTACTTGAGACCTTTCTTCTTTCTTCAAAAAGGCTTGTATCACTATATACTTTCCTCTCAGGACCACGTTTGCTGTGTCCCACAGATTTTGAACAGTTGTGTTTTCATTTTCATTTGTTTCCATGAATTTTTTAAAAATTTTCTTTAATTTCCTGGTTGACCCTTTCATTCTTTAATAGGATGCTCTTTAGCCTCCATGTATTTGAGTTCTTTCCAACTTTCCTCTTGTGATTGAGTTCTAGCTTCAGAGAATTTGGTCTGAAAATATGCAGGGAATGATCCCCATCTTTTGGTACCGGTTGAGACCTAATTTGTGACCCAGAATGTGATCTGTTTTGGAGAATGTTCCATGTGCACTAGAGAAGAATGTGTATTCTGTTGCTTTGGGGTGGAATGTTCTGAATATATCTGTGATGTCCATCTGGTCCCCGTGTGTCATTTAAGGCCTTTATTTCCTTGTTGATCTTTTGCTTGGATGATCTGTCCATTTCAGTGAGGAGGGTGTTAAAGTCCCCTACTATCATTGCATTATTGTTGATGTATTTCTTTGATTTTGTTATTAATTGGTGTATATATTGACTGCTCCCATGTTAGTGGCATAGATATTTAAAATTGTTAGATCTTCTTGTTGGACAGACCCTTTGAGTATGATATAATGTCCTTCCTCATCTCTTATTATAGTCTTTGGCTTAAAATCTAATTGATCTGATATAAGGATTGCCACCCTAGCTTTCTTTTGATGTCCATTAGCATGGTAAATTGTTTTCTACCCCCTCACTTTAAATCTGGAGGTGTCTTCGGATCTAAAATGAGTTTCTTGTAGACAGCATATTGATGGGTTTTGTTTTTTTTATCCATTCTGATACCCTTTGTCTTTTGATTGGGATAGTTAGCCCATTTACTTTCAGGGTAACTATTGAAAGATATGAATTTAGTGCGACTGTAATGTCTGTAAGGTGACTGTTACTGCTTGTGCTCTCTCTGTGTCCAATAAATAAATAAAATCTTTCTTAAAAAATTGCCAAGGACTCAAAACATAGATCAGTCAATAAAACGGGGAAGAATAGTCTCCTGATAAAAATGAAAGAACAGACAATAGTCTGAGGAAAATACATGAAAATGTTAACCATAGTTATCTCTGAATATTGGATTCATGAATAACTTTTTCTTTTTTCCCCCTCTGTACTTTCAGAATTCATAGTAAAAATGAACTGTTGTAACAATTACATATATGTACACACAGTTTAAATTGGAATAACAAAAAATTATAGATGAATTTTATTTTTAAAATAGTTTTTTCCAGGGTGCTTAGACGGTGCAGTCAGTTAGGTGTTCAGCTCTTGGTCTTGGTTTCAGTTCAGGTTGAGATCTCAGGGTCATGAGACTGAGTCCTGCATAGGGCTCCATGCTCAGCATGGAATCTGCTTAGAGTTTCTCTCTCCCTTTCTATCCGCCGCCCACACCCCCCCCACAACTTTTCCCTCTCTTACTCTCAAATAAATCTTAAAATAGCTTTTTGTCTCACATCTAAAACTTTAAGGTATAATTTGTTCAACTACGCTAACATTCTTCATGCTTAATTCTTTTCCAAATTTTTTTTTTAAGATTTTATTTATTTGTTTGTCGGAGAGAGAGCACAAGCAGCGGGAAGAGCAGGCAGAGGGAGAAGCAAGCTCCCAGCTGAGCAAAGAGCCTGATGTGGTCCTGGATCCCAAGACCCTGGGACCATGCATGACCTAAGCTGAAGGCAGACACTTAGCCAACTGAGCCACCCAGGCATCCCTCTTTTTTAAATTTTTAACTTCCATTTCTTAATCTGTCTTGAATACTGGCTTGTTCTCTTTCCCCTCTTGAAATCATTTGTCTGATTTATCTTTAATCCTTAGTCTTAGTTCTGCATAACCTCTCTTACTCAGCAGTTTTATCTAAATATATTCTCATATAAAAGTTTGAAACTGGGGCATCTGGGTGGCTCAGTCCTTAAGTGACTGCCTTAAGTTCAAGTCATGATCCCAGGGTCCTGGGATTGAGTCCACATCAGGCTCCCTGCTCTGCAGGAAGCCTGCTTCTCCCTCTCCCACTCCCCCTGCTTGTGTTCCTTCTCTAGCTGTGTCTCTTTCTGTCAAATAGATAAATAAAATCTTTTTTTTTTTTAAAGAAGTTTGAAACTTTCTCAGTTGTTTTTTGCCTCCTCTAGTCTCTGCTTTCTCCACCCCATTAAATCTAGTCTTCTAAAATGTACTATATGTTCCAGAAGCTATCCCTTCTTCTTTTCACATTTATTTTAGTTTTTATATTTCTCTTCTTTACAAATCAGCAAACTTGCTGTGGTCTATAATTCAACATTTTCCATGCTTTTTTCTCATACAGCCTACACTAGGAAATGCAAGTATACATCATGATATAGTGTCTTTAATACTTAACCTTACTATGTATTCTGTGTTCTCTTATTTGCTATTCTAGTCTAGAGTATTTCAGTTTGGGGAGACTGCTGTAGTTATTTGTTTTAAATGTTGGTTCTCAACCCACTAAACTCATTTCATAACCTATTCATGAGCCCCACTTCCATTTTCCTATTATTACAGAGGAAAGATTTTTTAAATTTCTTGTCTTTTTCCCCAGTTTTTTTCCTGCTTATCTTTCTTCATCAGTGTTTTGAATGATATCCCCTTTATCTCATTTACCCAAATGTTGGATATCATTATTTATATATATGCAGTTAGAGTCCCTTGTTGAAGCTCTCATCTGATTTTACCTGAATATTTATAATTTTCTTAATCTTATTTTCTCCCCTCAAAAAATTTTAACATTTGAAAGAGATATACTTGATATGGATTAAACTGCACATATTAATGATACACAGTTTGTTAGGTTTTCACATATGTATATACCCATAAAACCATCACTGCAATCACAATTATGAACATGTCAGTTACCCCCCAAATTTCTCTTTTGTCCTTTTGTAGTTTCTTCTTCCTGCCTCTTTCTTTTCTCCATGAATCCCCAGGCAACTACTGATCTGCTTTCTGTCACTAATGATTTGTATACCTTTTCTAGAATTTTATATAAATGGAACCATACAGTATGTACTATTTTTATCTGGCTTCTTCCACATAGTTTAATCATTTTCAGATTCATTCATGTTGATACATACTTCAGTAGTTTATTCCTTTGTATTGCTGAGTAGCGTTCCTTTGAATGGAACAGTTCTTTTGAATGCTACAATTGGTTTACCCATTCACTTGGTGATGAATATTTGGATTGTTTCCAGTTTTGGGATACCAGAAATAAAGCTCTTATGAACTTTCACGTGCAAGTCTTTGTATGGACATCTGCTTTTATTCTCTTGAGTAAATACCTAAGAGTAGAACGGGTGCATCATGTAGTACATGTCTGCGTAACTTTTTGAGAAAGTGCCAAACATTTTTCCAAAGTGGCTGTACTGTTTTACATTCCCACCAGGAGTACATGAGAGTTTCAGTTCCTCTACATCCTTGCCAAGTATGACCATACTTCTTAATTTTAGATATTCTAATAGGTGTGTAGTAGTATCTGATTATGATTTTAATTTACATTTCGCTGATGACTAGTAATATTTATCATCTTTTCATTTGCTTATTTGCCATCCTTGTTACTTCTTTGATGACATGTCTATTCAGGTCTTTTGCCTACTTTAAATTGAATGGATTGTTTTCTTACTGTTAAGTTTTGAAGTTCTTTATATATTCTGAATACAAGTCCCTTATCAGATTTATGATTCAAAAATACTTCTTCCCAGACTGTGGCTTGTGTCATTCTCTTAAAAGTATATTTATAAGGGCAGAGAGTTTTAATTTTGCTGAAGCCCAATTTATCAGTTTTTTCTTTCATGGATATATTTTTAGTTTCATATTTTAGAAATCTTTGTGTAACCCAAGGTCACAAAAAGTATCTTCTGTATTTTCTTCTAGAAATTGTATAAGTCTATGACCCATTTTGAGGTTGTTTTTTCTTATTTTTTGGATTTTTTGCATAGTGTGAGGTATGGATCAATATTCATTTTTCTATATATGGATATCTAATTGTTCCCGACCATTTATTTTTAGAGATTACTTTTTCTCCATTTAATTAATTGCTTTTTTAGTCCTTGTCAAAAATTCATTGTCCGTATGTATGTGGGTCTATATCCGGACTCTTTATTCTGTTTCATTGACATATATGTCTGTCTCATTGCCAATACTTCAGCATTTTACTGTGTCTTGAAATCAGGTAACATTAGTCCTCTACCTTTGTTCTTTTCACAGTGTCTTGACTATTTTATGTTCTTTACATTTTATAATCAATGAATTTTATAATCAGTTTTTCAATTTCTACATTAAGCTTGTTGGGATTTTTATTAGAATTAAATTAAATCTATAAATCAATTTGATAAGAATTGTTATTAGTAATTCTTAGTTATTCTTAGTAATATTGAATCATATTAATATAGATTTTTAATTATTGTTTTATGCATTTTTCTCTTAAATTGTATTTGAAAAAAAGAAGGGTCACAAACCAAAAATACCCTACACTGGCTTTTATATTTACCTCCGTATAGTTTCTTTGACCAGTGTTCTTCATTTCTTCAAGTTATTGTCTAATGCCCTTTCACTTGAACCTGAATGATCTCCTTTGGCATTTCTCATAGGACAGATCTGCTAGGAACAAGCCCCCTCAGCTGTTGTTTATATAAGAATGTCTCAATTTCTCCTTCACTATTGAAGGATAATTTTGTTTGATAATAGAATTCTTGGTTACCACTTGTTTTCTGTCAGTACTTTAAATGTATCATGCCCTTGCCTCTGGCTTCTATGGTTTCTGATGAGAAATTGGTTATTAACTTTTATTTAGGATCCCTTGTACATTTCAAGTCACATCTTTCTTGCTGCTGTCAAGAGTCTTCATCTTTGGCTTTTTATAGTTTGATTACAGTATGTCTCAGGATAGAACCTTTTGAGTATATTCTACATAGCGTTTATGGAGTTTCTTGGATGTGTTGTTTCTATTATTAAATTTAGAAAGTTTTGGACTATTAACTTTTTCAAATATTCTTTCTGCCCCTTTTCCTTCTGGGGTTCCCATTCTGTATATTTTGGTATGATTGATAACCTCACAAGTCTTTTAGGCTCTGTTTATCTTTCTTCGTTTTGTTTGTTTGTTTGTTTCTGTTCCTCAGACTGCATAATTTTTTCAGTCTTCAAGTTCCAGTAATTCTTCTCTTTGTTCATAGCTACTGTTTGAATCACTGTAGTGAATTTTTCATTTCAGTTTTTGTACTTTTAAGCTCCAAAGTGTCTTTCTGGCTCCCTTTTATAATTTATATCTCTTTATTGCTGTTCTCCAGTTGATGAAAAATTGCTTTCCTACTTCCTTTAATTCTTTATCCATGGTTTCCTTCATCTTTTGAGCATATTTAAATCTTTTTGTAGTAACTCCAGTATCTAATTTCCTCAGGGACAGTTTCTTTCATTTCTTTTTTCGTATTGAATGAGGCATACATTCTTGGGTTTTTGCAAGCTTTGTCATTTTTTAAGACTGGATATTCTGAATATTCTGATGAGCAAAAAGAAATTAAAAGAAAAAAAGTTAAAATATTCCCCAAGCCTATGCAGTTTGGCTTTGTATTGGGGCCCTCCTTTAGCATTCATCCAGACCCTTTACAGTTCTGCTTTAGCCTTCACTTTCTGCTAGTGCTGAGCCTAATGACCAGCCAGTTATGAAAACTTATGGTCTTGTCTGAGCATGCATCCCACCCTGGATGAGTGCTTGGCTTTTCTAGGTTTCCCAGTATTTGCAGTTTTTCAAAACTCTCTTTCCCCCAAAGTGTCTCACACCCCAGCTTTTCCTTCCTCACTTCCAGCTTTTCTTTTGTGTGGTTCAATTTTTGTATTTTGCCCCAGGCTAGAACACTTGTTCATTTGGCTTTCAGTGATTTCAAGGAATGTTCTCCACTTAGTCATATCTTCTACTTTTTTTTTTTTGAGAAAGTTCTGAATTAGGCAGAATAAAGACAGACACCCTTCTTTGGTTCTTCAGGGAATTCACAGACATGTTAGAACAGACACCATAATTCCTTGGGAACAATATCATTTTCCTCCCTCTGGAAATCAGGTTCCTACATGGGGAACACAGACTTCTGTCTTCGCATTTTACTTGGTTGCTCTAAACATTTGACTAACTTCCGGAGCTTCAGTAAGGTTGATTCTAACAGTTTTTACCAGGATTTTTGTATTTCTGTGGGAGCATGTTCCCTGGTTTCTTTCTTCTGGCATCTTCACTAATGCCCTCATACAATGAGTTGGGAAATACCCTTCCCTTTTTGATTTTCTGGATAGAATTGGCATTATCTCCTTCTTGAATGATTGGTAGAATTCAATAGTGAAACCACTGGGGCCTGGATTTTTCTTTGTGGGAAAGTTTTAAACTATAAATTTATAGATACAGGAACTATTCAAATCATCTATTTTTTTCTTAAGTCAGCTTTGACAGTTTTCATCAAAATTGTCAAATCCTTTCTTAATATTTGTTTAAAGATTTTAAACTAACTCCCCATTGGTGACTTATTAATCTTCCTGTTTCTATACAGTTTATTTCCTTAATTTTCTCTTATCTACTTTTTTACTTATTCTGGGATATTCATCATTGCTTTACTTCTAGATCAACTTTCTATGACCAAATCATTATTTTTAGGACCCTCAGAATTCCATGTATATAGTCAACCTCTTTAAATTCTCAGCTATTTTTCTAATTTTTCCTTTTCCCTATTTCATATTAATTTACTTCTAAATCTTGTATAAATGATTTAGTAACCATTATTTTAACTTTGTTTGGAACTTATAATAGATTTTTCTCAAAAAAATGATCAAGTTACAACTTCTATAATAGAACCTATTTATCCACTAGGAACTGGCTGTGTTCCGTCAGCATAGTTTAGAGCCAGTCATCATAGGATAATGTATAAACTGTAGAGCTATGCTGCCTGGGCTTTGATCTTAGTTTTGCCACTTGTTAGCTATGTGCTCTAATTTTTCCTCTGGGCCTCTTTTCCTGCATATGAAAAGTGAGGATGATAATAGTACCTCAAATAAGAATTAAGTGAATTAGAACACAGTCTAGTACATAGTAAGAACTCAACAGTTGTTAACTATTATTATGCATCAACAATGATTCTGTCTTAAATATAATTTCTTAGAGGTACGGTTTCTATTTACCAAATTTTATTCATCATCCAGGACAGTGCCTTGGTGAATGTCTTATTTTGGCAGGGATTGAGAGTGGCTAGAGGTGGGGTCTCTTTTTGAAAAAGTGTTTTTACAAATTATTTTCCAACTGTATAATGAAAAGTAACAAATATAGCCTCATTCAGTGTCTCTCTTTGCTCCAGATACAGAAAACAGCCAATGCACAATTTTTAGCTGCTTGGATTTTGGTGTTTCTGAGCTCTTCCGGGCAGTTGGTGAATGGGTGCTCTATTTTGGAAAGGAAAGGTTCTCTTTCAGTTTTGTGTGGAAAGACATCTAAATCTTTGTTTTAGAAAGATTTCAGTGTGTATACTTCATTGTGTTGCACTTCATGTTTAGTAATAAAGAATATGAATGCGTAGATCTATGTGAGTGGTATATGATGGGTATGTGTTTGAATAAAAAAGTAATAAAGTTTCTGTGAAAGAATACCCAAGAAATTGGTAACATTGGTTGCCTATAGACTGGGAGAATGTGTGGTTGGTGGATAGGAAGGGAAGGGAGGTTGTATTCTTTTTCTGACCTTTTGAATTTATTGACACATACATATATTACCTATTCAAAAAATTCATTAAATGCATGTGGTTAAAATTCAGAGTTCAAACAATAAAAAATTATTTTTAGCGTTTCAAAAAATATGCTGGGGGCACCTGGGTGGCTCAGTGGGTTAAAGCCTCTGCCTTCGGCTCAGGTCATGATCCCAGGGTCCTGGGATCGAGCCCCGCATCGGGCTCTCTGCTCAGTGGGGAGCCTGCTTCCCCTCTCTCTCTGCCTGCCTCTCTGCCTACTTGTGATGTCTGTCTGTCAAATAAAACCAAAAAAAAAAAAAAAAATGCTGTCCCCAGACATCTAAAAGGCCCTCCAAGGAAACAGCCACTGTTGCATTCCTTCTGTAGGCTTTGGAAATTTCTGTGGATTACATGACTATATGTTTTTATATCCCTTTCTAATATATAGATGGGAATTACTACATCCACTTACCTTACAATTTTTACTTAACAATTGGGAACATATACATCTTCCTAATTCTTTTCATTCTATATAGTATCCATTACACTGCAAGTTTTTAGCCAGATCCCTATTAGATGACATGTGGGTAGTAGCTTTTGCTGTTAAAAATGATACTGCAATAAACATCATATACACACATTTTTCTACAAATGTATAAATGTGTTTGAGGAATAAATTCCTGGAAGTAGTATTGCTGACTGAAAGGGTAAATACATTTATAATTTCTTATTGATAGATTACCCTCCAAACTGAGGACACTCCTGACAGTAGTATAAGTGCCTGCTTTCCCATCACCGACACTTTGTATTATAAAAATATTTTTATCTATCTTAATGTGATAGGTAGAAATGGATCTTGTTTCAATTTGCAGCTAGTAAGTACTAGAACCAAGATAGTAAGCCAGGTTCTTAATTGCCACTCTTGCTACAAAACTGGAACTAATATTCTTAACTACTATACTATACTGCCTCAACATAGTAAGATTAAACATCTTTGCATATTTTATCAGGAATTTGCACTTCTTGTTTATGTGCCCTTTGTCCATATTTCTATTATGCATTTATTATCATTTTTTAAATGTCTTGTTGCTAGCAAGCATCACAGAAATTCAGCCAAGAAGCATCAAAAGTTGTTATAACTAGTGGGTAAAAAGATGAATAGAGAATAATATATTTACAGAGACTTTAAGTATTTCCTCCACCCCAAAAACACTGATTACAGTCTTTTAAAAAAAAACAAACAAAAAAAAAACCTGAAACCTGATTGAATATAAAAGGGAAAAATGAAACTTTATAGTAGAGAAACCTGGCAGGCACCAATTCAGACATGTGATCAGGGTTAACTTCACTAGTAATGAGACAAATCAAAATTGTGAGCCACACGATAAGATGCAATGAGAAGAACACAGCATCTGTAGGGACGCCTGGGTGGCTCAGTTGTTAAGCATCTGCATTTGGCTCAGGTCATGATCCCAGGGTCCTGGGCTCAAGTTCTGTATCAGGCTCCTTGCTCAGCAGGGAGCCTGCTTCTCCCTCTGCCTGCTGCTCCTCCTGCTTTTGCTCTCTTTCTCTCTCTGACAGATAGATAAATAAAATCGTAAAAAGAAAGAAGAAGAGGGAAGGATGGAAGAAAGGAAGGAGAGAGAGGGAGAAAGAAAGAAAAGAAAGAACACAACATCTCTTTTGTGATTTTTCTGCCAAAGTTTCAAACCATGAATCTAACCATGAGGAAATATCATTAAATTGAGATTCTAAAAAGTAACTGGCTGGGGCCCCTGGGTGGTTCAGTTGATTAAACATCTGACTGTTGATTTTGGCTCACGTCATGATCTCAGGTTTGTGGGATTGAGCCCCCACATGGGGACTCCTGCTCAGCAGAAGTCTGCTTGAGACTCTTTCTCTCCTTCTCTCTTTGTCCTTCCCTCCCCCCAGCCCCATTCTCTTACTCTCTCCCACAAATAATAAATAAGTAAGTCCTTTTAAAAAAAGTAACTGGCCTATAATCTTCTAAAATGTCAAATCCATGAAAGATAAGTGTTAGATACCATCTATAATTATGATGCCATTGGAACATTAAATGTATTTATTTTAAAAAAATTGAAATTGTTTCAAAATTGAAAGCCCAGTTCATTTTATCAAACCAATATCAAAATCCACTAAGGTAAATGTGTAACTATTTTTAGAGGTCTATTTATTTAAAAAAAATTGCTGATTTCTGAACTCCCTCTGTTTTTCAAATCCAAGTCAGTTTTAAATCCATTACATACAGTTTTTTCTCATGTTGATGGATTTCATATTTGGAATTCGACTGCTTGCTAAAATTGATTTGTAGTCCCAAAGCCTATATTTTGAATGCTTTTATGATCATTCATGGATATAACACAGAGCAGCAAAAAACTTTAGTCACTGGATATACATGTTCCCAACTGAGGTCAACAGGTCCTCTGCCTTTTTGTTTCATCTCTTACACTATAAACTGATGTCCTTTTTGCTATTTTGTGTATTTCTCACACTTTAGGGGCATTTTGTTAGTGATTTCTGGTTTAAAATAGCTCCCATGTATAGTGCTAAAGGGCTGAGTAGTGTTCGTAAGCACTGGAAGGCTGTGATACGCCTTTTGAAGAAGGAAAAAATGTGCTAGATTTACTTTGTTAGGGGATGATGTAGAATGCTGTTGGTCATGAGCACAGCTAATAAAATTAATTAATAGTACCTATTTTTAAAGGCATCTTTAAACAGAAAAGCAAGTAAAACAAGATTATGTATTGATCAGTTGACAAAAATGTTGTGGCCAGAGGCTCACAGGAACCTAACCTTATATTTCCCCTAGGAGAAATGGTTCAGTGTTCACTAACTCAGCATGTATTGCAACTTTGTAGAATGTGACTACCATAAATAACAGATTCAATTGTACTTCTAACATAAACACCAAACTTCTACCTCAGGGAGGTAGTTTTCCTTCAACTCCAGATGATCACTATCTATTCTTCAGGTTCTTCCAAATTTTGAGAAATAGGTAGATGATTATTTAATGAGAGGATTATTAATTGATATCTATATCTGTTGTTTAAATTTTAATTTTTACTCAAAAGTCAGAGCCTGGAACATATGTTCAAATAGATTTCAAAATTGAGTGTAGGGGCGCCTGGGTGGCACAGTTGGTTAAGCATCCAGCTCTTGGTTTTGGCTCAGGTCATGATCTCAGGGTCATGAGATCAAGCCCCACCATGGGCACCACCCTCAGTGTGGAGTCTGCTTCACACTCTCTCTCTCTTTCCCTCTCCCCCTCACCCCCTCAAATAAATAAATAAATCTTTTAAAAAATCAGTGTAGGGGCGCCTGGGTGGCTCAGTGGGTTAAAGCCTCTGCCTTCGGCTCAGGTCATGATCTCAGGGTCCTGGGATTGAGCCCCACATCGGGCTCTCTGCTCAGCGGGGAGCCTGCTTCCTTCCTCCCCCGCCTCTCTCTGCCTGCCTCTCTGCCTACTTGTGATCTCTGCCTGTCAAATAAATAAAATCTTTAAAAAAAAAATCAGTGTAAATTTCAGCCTTAAAAGTTAGGTTTTGGATTTGTGCTGTGGTCAGAATTGGGGAACCAGCAATGCCACACTGAAGCAGGCAGCTTAAGAACTAAGGGAGCAAGAAAGATGGTATCAGGGGTAGGCCATGGTGCAGATATTCATTTAGCATATGCCCACAACAAACACCATCAAATTCTCTGCAGGTTAAGATTTATTTGTTAGAGAACACAAATTATTAGGAAAACACTAAAAATATTGCCAAGAAAGCTAACAAGGATTTTAGCTTAAAATAGCCTTGTAAGATAAAATGCCCAGATTAAGCATTGCGTGGAATACATACTAAAAATGATTTGTCACTTATCTAAAACATTAGAATTAAGTGCTATTCTACATTATTTGTTAGATCTGGCAACCCTCATCTTAATTTTTTTGAAAGCATTTTAAAAGTGCAAGAACTGTGAATATCTGCAGCAAAAAGCTTTGAAGCCTAATAAACACTAGTCCAAAAAACAAGTCTGAAAGGATTCTGGATGACAGTTTATGAAATCTGTTTTTAAAAAAGGGAGTTCAAACCAACTTTCCCCAAAAGGGAGACTATTGTTCATTGCTGATAAAGATGAATACTACAGAATAGACGGCTTTTGATACTATCACTGAAATTAGTTTAAAGAAAAAGAAAATGCCAAGTCTTTTTAAACGTCACAGTTAGAGTGAAGTACTCTTTACCAGGTGTAAAAAAGCTAACCTAGAGATTGAAGAAAGCCTGGTGCCAAAATTCCATCAAACTCAAAACTCATTTTTAAGTGGAATTAGTGGGTTTTGATAGAAATAACATGAACAATGTCAGAAACCTGTGACCTTGATGAACCACGTAACTTTTTACAACTTCCTCACTTTTTTGGCTAATTCTTTAGGAGTTAAGTTAAGCCTTCCTTGCTTGCTTACATTAAGTTCCTCATCTTTTGAGAAAAATAACCCTTTACAAATCTCTGAAGTCTAAAATATTTTATTATAGCTGTGTAAAATATTGGTTAAAGATAATTGATTTTTCTTTTACCTCATGTCACTAAAAATCTTAGGTGTTTTTTTTTTTTTTTTTTTTTAAGATATACTGTTTGACATGTACTTTATTATAGGCAGTGAGGTCACTCAAGGAGACAATCGAAGACTGTTGGGACCAGGATGCGGAGGCTCGGCTTACTGCACAGTGTGCTGAGGAGCGAATGGCTGAACTTATGATGATATGGGAAAGAAACAAATCTGTGAGCCCAACAGTCAATCCCATGTCTACTGCTATGCAGAATGAGCGGTAAGACCTTGGAGGGGTTTGACATTCATCAGCCAGTATTGAAAACTGAGACTAAACAGAGATTAGGGAAAAAATACTATTAAACCAGTCTAAAAAGACAATGATTAATTCATACAATCTAACATTGTGATATTTCTTTCAATATGCCCATTTTTTTGCTAGAGATTTTTATTTGGCATAAGTGCAAGATGGAATTTGTGATTTTTTAATATCTCAAGATATAGTAAAAGAGGTTAGTCCTTATTAATGCCCCTACTTCCCTAAAATAATAAAAGCAAAACATCTTTATGGTTCCAAAAGTTTATAATCACTTCTGCATATATTGTCTCATTTATCATTTGTTGCCATTATTTCTTTCTCTTACTTTTTACTTATTTACTTATTTTTAGGGAGAATAGAACTATGAAATTGGCTATTTAACCACTGTTTCACTAGAGACCAAGATTTCAGTCTTCCTATCCAATGATCTTTTGTTTATAGAATATACTACTACTACTTAACATGAAAGTAATTCGTTAGGTCTTTCTATTCCATCATGAATATTACTTTATGAGACATTTCTTTGTTAAATTATGATCTTTCATTCTAAATAAAAGGACTTTTTAAAAAATTCCTTTAAAAAATTGCAACTTTCAGATAATGTAACCTATGTTTCTTTGTTCCATGTTTGGGGGAATGTTTTCCCAAAAATTTGTTATTTTATTTAATACATGTTAAAATTTTTCAGAAAAGCATCCAGGAAAGAGTTACCAGAGAAAATTGAGATAAAACCATACTTGATTATTGAATTATTTTTTGCTATTTTCTATTCTAATTTCTAAGAGCAATTTCTGTTATGAACTATAGACCCCAAATTGAGTTTATACTGCGTGTGTTTGGACTGAATTAGCTTCAGCATGTGAACGCTTGTTCCTTATATTTCAGCAAGTCAAGGAAGGTAAAGACTAGAAATGCTAAATTTAAATTTTCGTACTTTATGCCACTTGAGGATAGTCTTCTGCTTCTGTCTCCCCTGATTTCTGTATTTTCTGTGTGCTCTAGCATGTTATTTGTACCTCTTTCAGGAGTAAGTTATTTTTAACTCTAAGTGCTTTTAAACTTTTCCTGAATGGTAAGAAATCCTTGATGGGACCCTCCCTTTGTATTGATAATTTTCACCCCCTAAGTCATTCAGCTCTATGTTTATACATGCTATTTCTCATGTCCACAGTCATTTCTAAATAGTTTCCCCAAAATCATGCACTATACAACTACTTTTTTTATTCTTCACCCTCCTGTCATTCTTGAGCTGCTGCTTTTCTCCTAATACTTGTATCTATTAATGTTCCCATTTTTTAGTTAAAGCTATCCCTGCCTTTATTTTATTTTTTTCTTGGCTTTATTTTATTTTAAAGATTTTATTTATTTATTTGACAGACAGAGATTAGAGATTACAAGTAGGCAGAGAGGCAGGCAGAGAGAGGAGGAAGCAGGCTCTCCACGGAGCAGAGAGCCCAGTGCGGGGCTCGATCCCAGGACCCTGGGATCATGACCTGAGCTGAAGGCAGAGGCTTCAACCCACTGAGCCACCCAGCTGCCCCTCTTGCCTTTATTATAAATGACCTAAATATATTTAGAGTGTTGCTCAAGAACCATCCCTCTCAAGGTATGATAAGGACTGTGAAGAACTCTTGATAACTGGAGAATAGTTCTGAATTGTTCCTTTATCTGAATGTCACATTCTGTGTTATACTCTTAGTCTGTAGAAGTTTCATTGATATGGCTCAATTTACCCCCAGAAAGGTACATTCCATTGCTAGACTTCCTCTTTTTTTCTTTTTAATATTTTATTTATTTGACAGAGAGAAATCACAACTAGGCAGAGAAGCAGGCAGAGAGAGAGGAGGAAGCAGGCTCCCTGCGGAGCAGAGAGCCCGATGCGGGGCTCGATCCCAGGACCCTGGGATCATGACCTGAGCCGAAGGCAGAGGCTTTAACCCACTGAGCCACCCAGGCACCCCGTTAGACTTCCTCTTAATGGAAGCATGGAAGCACTTTGGGAAAACCTAAAAGCTTATATTCTTTTTACCATTTGGCCATTGTAACTTAATTGGTAAAGTATTTATTGAGTCGCCACTATGTATCTAGGATTGTAGGAGTACAAAAGAAACATATAGTGGCTCCTCCTCTCATGAATCTTTATATCTGGTTGTGCAAGTATACAGTTCATAAAGATATATTTGGTAATGTTACAAAGCTATAGGGGAGATTTTTAAAATTAACTCTTATAAACCAAAATAATGAACATCCATAAAAATCATATCTAGATCCACTAGGTTTTCAGTAGTCTTAATTCATATAAAACTAGCATTTAGGGGCACCTGGGTGGCTCATTTGGTTAAGTGTCTGCATTTGGCTCAGGTCATGATCTCAGGGTCCCTGGATTGAGCCCCACTGGGCTCTGTGCTCAGTAGGGAATCTGCTTCTCTCTCTCTCTCTGCCCCTCTCTTCAGCTCTTGCTCTCTCTCGTGTGCTCTCTCTCTCAAATAAATAGATGATATCTTTCAAAAAAACAAACCTAGCATTTAGCAAGTTATTAATTGACACTTAAATGTGTGGTTAGAATTTTTACATTACCTCTAGTGCAGTGTGGTTAGGAATAAAATAAAAAGCAGTTCATCCTTAAAATCAGAGGTATTAAACTTGGAGGGTCAGTTTGCCATAAGTATACATTCTCAGTGTGGCACTTTTTTTCTTTCTTTAAGCAACCTGTCACACAATAGGCGTGTGCCAAAGATTGGCCCTTATCCAGATTATTCTTCTTCCTCATACATTGAAGACTCCATCCATCATACTGACAGCATTGTGAAGAATATTTCCTCCGAACATTCAATGTCTAGCACACCTTTGACTATAGGGGAAAAGAACCGAAATTCAATTAACTATGAACGGCAGCAAGCACAAGCTCGAATCCCCAGCCCTGAAACAAGCGTCACCAGCCTGTCCACCAACACAACAACCACAAACACCACTGGCCTCACTCCAAGCACTGGCATGACCACTATATCTGAGATGCCATACTCAGATGAAACAAATCTGCATGCCACCAATGTTTCACAGCCCATTGGGCCAACCCCTGTCTGCTTACAACTTACGGAAGAAGACTTGGAGACCAACAAGCTGGACCCAAAAGAAGTTGATAAGAACCTCAAGGAAAGTTCTGATGAGAATCTCATGGAGCATTCTCTTAAACAGTTCAGTGGGCCAGACCCACTGAGCAGCACCAGTTCTAGCTTGCTTTACCCACTCATAAAACTTGCAGTAGAAGCGACTGGACAGCAGGACTTCACACAAGCTGCAAATGGCCAGGCGTGTTTAATTCCAGATGTTCCACCTGCTCAGATCTATCCTTTGCCCAAGCAACAAAACCTTCCTAAGAGACCTACTAGTTTGCCTTTAAACACCAAAAATTCAACAAAGGAGCCCCGGCTGAAATTTGGCAGCAAGCACAAATCAAACTTGAAACAAGTAGAAACTGGAGTTGCCAAGATGAATACAATCAATGCTGCAGAACCTCATGTGGTGACAGTCACCATGAATGGTGTGGCAGTTAGAAACCACACTGTTAACTCCCATACTGCCACTACCCAGTATGTTAATGGGGCAGTACCATCTGGCCAGACAGCCAACACAGCGGCACATAGGGGCCAAGAAATGCTGCAGAATCAATTCATTAGTGAGGATACCCGACTGAATATTAATTCCAGTCCTGATGAGCATGAACCTTTACTGAGACGAGAGCAACAGGCTGGCCATGACGAAGGTGTTCTCGATCGTCTTGTGGACAGGAGGGAACGGCCACTGGAAGGTGGCCGAACTAATTCCAATAACAACAACAGTAATCCATGTTCAGAGCAAGATGTTCCTACACAGGTTGTTCCAAGCACAGTAGCAGATCCGGGACCATCAAAACCCAGAAAAGCACAGAGGCCTAATTCTCTGGATCTTTCAGCCACAAATGTCCTTGATGGCAGCGGTTTGCAGTGTAAGTGAAGGGATCATTTAATCTCTCCTGCTTGTCTTTTGGGACCGTTTAATTACTTAGAAAAAATTAAGTTGTGTTTTCAACTAGCAATTCCTTATTTTTACCGCTTTTGGAAACGTGGTAAACCACTTGGTTGGACTCAAAAGTAATCAGACTGTTGTAAAGAAAAAAAGTAATTTTTTGTTGTTGGTAATTAGTCAATGTCACAACAGTCGAACTTAATACCAACTTTAACACATGCCTTACATAGCTGCTGGTTCATAATGCAATTCACGTACTTGCTGTGAATGGTTGAAACTAAGTAAATACGAGTTTAAAATCACCAGGTAAAATGATGTCAGTAGAACTTTGAAACGGTTGTTGAGTATATTAATATCTATTATATACGCATCTAGATTTTATCAGACTAACCTTAAATCTTTAAAGTCTGGAGAAAATTCAGAAAAAAAACATTATTTTTTTTTTTTTAAACTGAAGTTCTTGGTTTTTGGGGGATTTTTTTTTAGTATCATCTTGTCCAAGAGTTATGTGTTGAGCCTCCTGCCTGCCTATGTCATCTTGCCACAGGTCTCCTAGACAGATAACTTAATACATGGTTTCTAGCTCTAAAGGGATTATAACACAAGACAGCACACCAAAATCTTTAATAGTCAACATTATACAAGTGATTTTTCTTTTAGGCTGACAGCACCTTATGAAAAAAAGCAGTCATGTTTTATGGTTGTTGTCAAGGACTACAAAATGGCCTAAAGGGATTTGGCTCTCAAAAATTAATCTGTAGGGGGTACCTGGCTGGCTCAGTCAGTGAAGCATGCAACTTGATCTTGGCGTATGAGTTCGAGCTCCCTGTGGGCCTTGAGTTTACTTAAAGAAAAAAATCAGTAGAATCTATCCCCTTGTTTGAGTGGCTTGTATTATAGACCAATTGATACACTCTATAGCAGGACTCCATAGCAATAAAATGTCTTGTCAGTTGTGGGAAGGGGAAATTACTAGAAAATTAATACTATAGTATTTATATCATTCTTCTGAAAATATTATATGCCATGTACCTTTAAAACTTGATCTGCTTTGAACATTAAGTAGAATGATTAAATGCATTTTGCCAAGTTAGGAACACTACCAACAAGCAAAGGATTTGAGAGTACAGTTTGAGGATATTGAGAACTTCCGGTTTTCTCCTCTGTTTTTGCTTGCCCAATAGAATAATCCAACCAGTTATGAACACGATTGGGCTTAAAGAGTCTCAGAATAAGTCGGTTAAGGTTTGCCTAGAAAATAATTGCCTGGCAGCATGAATTTCAAGTAATGTCTATTAATACCTCCTGCAGATGTTAGTTTGATCTGTTCTTGAGTTACAACCCTAATATCTTACTATTTAATAGTTTCTTTATATATAGTTTATTTTCCTGTCCTTTTATTTCCAGTCGGTGAGTCAACACAAGATGGCAAATCAGGATCTGGTGAAAAGATTAAGAAACGTGTGAAAACTCCCTATTCTCTTAAGCGGTGGCGCCCCTCCACTTGGGTCATCTCCACTGAACCACTGGACTGTGAGGTCAACAACAATGGCAGTGACAGGGCAGTTCATTCCAAATCCAGCACCGCAGTTTACCTTGCAGAAGGAGGCACTGCCACAACCATGGTCTCTAAAGATATAGGAATGAACTGTCTGTGAAATATTTTCAAGCCTATGGAGTGAAATTATTTTTTGCATCATTTAAACGTGCAGAAGACATTTTAAAAAACTGCTTTATCTTCCTGTCAGTACCCTCTCCCACCCTGCAAACAGGACTTGCTTTAAATAGATTTCAGCTATGCAGAAAAATTTAGCTTATGCTTCCATATTTTTTAATTTTGTTTTTTTAAGTTTTGCACTTTTGTTTAGTCTCATTAAAGTTATATTTGTCTGTTATGACCACAGAATTATATGTGTGTGTATCAAAAGTGGTCTCAAAATATTTTTTTAAGAAAAAAAGCAAAAACAATGTACTGCTGATAATCAGTTTGGACCAGTTTCTAAAGGTCATTAAAACAGAAGCAAATTAAGACAGGTTTGACTGCAGTGGTGTCTGGTATCCATGTTTTATTTCTGGGCACAAGCTAGTTTATATGTTGAACTGTTCCTGAACATGTTATCTGTTGGACATTCTTTTCTCTTGTGTTTTGTTGAACGTGCAATAGTCTATAGTCCACAAATAAGCTTTCTTGTAAGCTCTCTTCCTAACAGAGCACACATTCTTCCATAGTAAATACATTGTTCTGCCCCAACCCCTATACTTTCGGCAGGTCAGTTCTATGGCAGTGATTTTTGCACAAGAGAGAGCAGCTACCTGCTTTCTTGCTTTCTCTCTCCTTATGGAGAATGCAGAAACATTGTCTCAAAGGGCTCTAAAAAAGGAACTACCAAAACCTAATTTGAAATGCCATTTCTTTTAACCTTCCAAGTCCTAAATGTTTCTTTCCAGGCATTTTAATAAACGTATTTGGTTCTGGTTTTTGGAAGTTCGTAAGAGAGCATAGAACAAAGTAAACGAAGTCAAATATTAGCCTTTCTTCATTTTATTTTATTTTTATATGTATGTTCATGATCCATATTCATTTATTTAAGAAGCACATTTTTATCAGAAAACTTATAAAGCTATACTTATAAGGAATTTTTAAGTAGGTAGATGGTTAAGACTATATAGTGTTATAGCCTTCATTCTCTGAATAGGCCGTCTTTGACTCAAATAAAATTACATTTCCTATTTAAAATAACTTCAAAAGTAATTCATAGTTTTGAACCAGTAGTAACTTTTTATTCTCTTCCCACACAATGCCTGGTGACTTTATCTGAAAATGAGTCCTCTTCCCATGACCTAAAACACTGTGTGGAAAAATCATTCATCTGGCATGCCAAATCCCTGTGGAAGGAAAGATTGCTGCCAAACCTATCATTTTTGAGCAGACTGAGGCTTACCTCTCTTTTTTCAAAACTGTTTCTTCACTAATCCCATTTTCATAATTTGTCTTTTTGCCACCTTTTCATATGATCTTTGATATATGAGCAGCATTTATTATTTACATTATATTAGAATATACCTTTTAGTGATAACATATTAAGTATCCTTCAAGTCATATTGTTTTTTTAAAAGCTTCCTTTGCTTCTTTCCTTACTGATAGTTATCTCTAAACAACAACCTCAGCATGTTTTTTTTTAAATAAAGCACTTTATGTCAAATAAGGGACTTTTTTTATAAGCACAAATTATTTTTTATCAATTTGCAAACAGTGATGATCTCACTTAATTTTTCCAGATTCTCAGAGTACTTAATAGATGTTATTTAACTAAGTTCTAAGATTTCTCTGAAAGGTAAAAAGCTAAGAGAAAAACACAAATGCCCATATTCTTGCTTTTAGGTTTTTATCTCCTGAACAATGTTTTCTCACTTGTATTCCTCTATCTTCATCATTTAGCTAAAGATAGCATAAGTTTCCCAATTTGCTGTCCAAGATATTTATAATTTACTATATAAGGCTTCTCTTTTTTGTCATCTATTATAATCCTATGAGTTAGCTGTTATAACACTTCACATTTATGCTGATGGATGGCTGAACACAGTTTTGAATTTTTAGAATTAAGGTGATTTTTTTTAGTGCCCAGGATATCCACCTTTTATGTTTTATTGGCCCTTCTCTTGATTCGATACTTAACATTTTTCAGTCTTCTGGCATAATTATTCTTCTGTCTATGTAACACATTATTTATATCTTTCTCACCAAATTTTCATTTGGTTCTCATGCCTTTAAATGTCTTTAAACTGCATTTCATTATTTTCAAACACGTGTAGGATATCTTTGAATCAAAGTAAATTGCATTCCTTCTCCAATGGAGGATAAATGACCATTTGAGATCTAACTGATCTTTTCCTGACCGAAGTTATCCTACATTACTTTGTGTTTAGGCTACTTGGTTGTAATTTTTCCAGCATCTTTTTTTTTTTTTGATGTTTAATAATAAAATGCTTTCAAGAATTAATATACCAAAATAAAAGAATCCTTTTAAGTTTCCTATTTCATGCAAGCATGTTTAAAACAAATAATTTTCTTTCCCTCGTTTTTTTAGTAGATCCTTAAAAAATAGGAAGAGTAAAAATTGTACATCAGACCAATTTAGAATCTGTAATATACAAGCAAGCAAAATTACTTAAAATATTTGCTGACCTTATTCATCTAATAATGTTTCTTAAAGCTAATAATTAACTGCTGTCACAATATTTTGCATGTAGAAAAGCATTTGGATCCTTTAAATAAAGGCCATTTAATGAAAAAGATACTAAAATTCACTTTGCTAGTTTTACAACCTTAAAAGCATCATAATAGGTAATCAAATCCTAATATTAATTCCCTGAACTATCCTAACTGTATGACAGAACTAGATTATTTAAAGAACTTGATTTGAATTGGGTTTAGACAAAAATTATTTAATCATAATTCCTAACAGTGTTCCCCTTTTTAAATTCATAATTTGGGGAAAAGAAACCAATATCAGTGTAAAATGTTATGAAAGGGCACAGGATTTGAATAACAGTAACTGACAATTTGTTATATACTGAATGCTGGGATATACATACACAACTCTTTTAATCCTCATAGCAACTGTTTAAAGAGCATAGTTAATATTTCCACTTTACAGACTGAGGAAATTGAAGCAAAGAAAAGCTAAGTCATTTGCCCAAGTTCCACATCCTAGTAATAGAGAAAGCTAGATTTTAACTTGGGTTTGCCTCTCCACATCTCTCTCTTCCACACCACACTGCCTACACACTCTATGACAGGATGTGTGATATAGTGACATTTTGTAAGAAATTCAGTCATTACACTCCAGCACAAATGTGGCTTGTATATAGGCCAAACCAGATACCTTAATCACTTTCAAAGTTAGACGAACATAAGACATGTGGACATGTCTATGCTGGCTGTTGCTTGAGAAATAATTACTAATTCAAGATGAGATTCAATCCCACATCTGCCATCATGAATCCTAATATTATTTCACTTCTCTTTACTCCTAATATTCTTGCATTGTAGAACGAAAGGTAAAGTAAATTATAAGGGAAAAGCGAAGGTGGCTTATGAGAACAAAGACTTTTCCCTAAATTGATTCCTTACTTGACTTGGAGGAATTAATTTAACATGGATTTTAAGTTTCATCAATCCTTTGACTCCATCTTGAAAATTTCTGCTTGTAATGACTTAGAGAAGATTTTGCTAATCCAAAGAGCTAATTGAGGAGGACATAGAAAGGATACAAAGGTATCTTTTTTTACAAAGCAGTTTCAATAGCTTCCTTACACATACCCACTTACTGCAGAAAATGTACATTGGTTCTGAATGTGAAAATAATTAAAGAAAGGTAGGAGCACTCATAAAGTATGTGTTTCAGTGGGAATTGTCACAAAATTTGGCAAGTGTTTTTATTTAAAATATTTTCAAGTTTGGCATCTAAAGCCAAATAGAATACCTGGTAGGCCACAGCTATTTGCTGAACTTTCCATCCTCAAAGTCATTTAAAATGGAAGAATACTTCAATAAATTTTTTTGTTTCTTTTTTCAATATTTATGGAAATGAATATTTCGTTGGAGGTAGTTAGCTCCTAGAATTTGAGATTACATTGTATTCCTGAACAGCCTTCTATAAATTTATGTTGAGCTTACTACCAGTTATGTGGAGGTTATTGTATAACTATTCACAGATTGTTTTATATATTACTTTATCTTCCAAGCTAACTTATTAGAAATTGTACACACATATTAGTTGATTATCTAGACCTGTGTAACACTCCCACACACACCCCAGGAGTTTTTTTCAGACTGAGATGTTTCTAAATATGCCTTTTGCTGTCAGTTCACTCCTCAGCAGATAAAATTGCATTTTAATTTGTAGATTCTGAACTATGCAAATGTTAGCCAAAACTACCTTGCATGATCCACTCTTAAATATACTCCTTGACTTAGTAAATCTGGCAAATCACTGTTTAAGCTAGTTACACAAATGTTATTATCAAAAGAAGGCTTTTCTATAGCTTCTCAGATTAAACTAGTATAGAAGAAAAGAGGAAATCTCAGGGTGCTCTGGTGCACCTACCCATTACTTTCCTTCAACTGCCTTTTAGTTTGTGTCTGACTTACTGTATCCCTTGGTTATCTGAGTTGCAATCTTCTGTGTCAGGAAAGTTTTCTTCATGTCTATTCTGCTTCCCTCCTGTTTCATTTTATGTGCATTTGTCTCCTCCAGCAGTTTAAAAAAAAAAAAAGCAGTTGGCCATCTTCTCCAGTATTGTTATTTTTCATTATGCTTCAAGCTTCTCAGTTAACATCTAAGTCTCAGTTCTTCAGACAAAACTGCTTTGGTTCCCTTAGCATTTCCTTCTCAGCCCTATTTTAATAACTATTCATGCTTAAGAACACCTGAAATTATATTTTACATTATATTTGAATTCATTACTCCCATTTAAATAATAGTTCAGTAGGATAGAATTGAGAATTTGAGATGTAGTAACATCTGAATTGTTTGACAGTGGATACAACCATCAGATTGTCAGAAAATCAGCACTTAATTTGAGTTTTGTATTATCTAACATTTCCTACTAAATTGTGGAGTTTTATAATTTTATATTCTCATTAGTTATAACTAAAAAGCCATGCATACAGAATTGTATATAATTTTGCCATTAAAATTTTTAACCTATATTGCAGCAAGCTTAGCATTACAATTGAGCCACAACGTTCTACATTTTTCCTTGTATCAAATATTAAACACAAAATTCAAGATTACCTTTCAAAAACCTTACAATAATCAGGTATTATCTATGGACATTTTTGCAGACCACTTTTGAAATACTTAGTACTTTGCAACATAGACTGGACTATAACAACTTTCATTTCACTTTTAAGTGGCTGGTTAAAGTTGAGTGTTTGTGCATATAAAGAAAAATCCAGGATTTTATCTCATGGCTGATACATTTGAAAGTAAGTAATTCAGAAGATTTAATGCTGTGTATTAGAATTATGCCCCAAATAAATCTATCATATTTTGAAAATTCCAATTACGTTATTATGTGATGTTCATAGTGTTACTATTAATTGTAGTGACATTCATTTTTTTTAACTTAATTTGCAACCCAGATTCTAAAGTTTAAGAGAAGAAATCTTAAGAAATAAATCATGTCGCTAGGGCATCCATATTATGATTGAATTTTTTTAAATTACAACTTTTTAAAAATGTTTCAAAAGGCAACATGTAGGTTTTTTCCTTTTTTTTTTTAACTTTTAGATTTCAGAAACATCTTCATGTGTTAGAGTCATTCTATAGACATAATTACTTAAAAACTCAGGGCCCTTTTCATCCTTTGCACATGAGAAACTAATTGGTAACAAACAAGCAATTAGTCCAGTTGAATATTTAAAGTGTTTGTTGCACATACAGTTCATTTAATGTTTCATCTTATGATTTGATTTAATTTACATGGACATAACATCAGATTTCATTAATCATAAAAACCTGCCCAGTTCTGTAGTTACTGAAGAGAGGGAAATGACTCAACTAACTGGCTACATGTTGCAGCCTATTTAGGCCTTAGAGTTGAAGCACCATCTTAAAACCATTTCTCTTCTTTGGGTAAGTGGTTATACATGATGGGACAAATCATTTCATTTTGCTTTGTTTTTTAATAGGAGAACATAGTAAAGTTATTCCTCTGAGATAAAATTTTCTTGAGGTAATTCAACATTATAAAACTCTTCTAAAAGTGAATTAATGAGTTTATAGCTTTAGTAATAGTTTGGATGGTTTTGAGGAGGTAACCTATGGTAAGCTATTTATCACCTTGTTATATCCAAATAGAATTTTTCCTTCAATCAGACAAATCAAAGCTCCAAATTGATACGCTGTATATTTAAAATCCTAGCAGTGAAGTTATTTGTAACCAGTCTCTTGTCTCAGGCTCTCCACCTTATTACCAATCCTCTTAAGTATGATAGGGAAACATTTTTAAAGGAGCTTAATAGTAAGAAAACTAAATTACTAAAAGATGCGATTCAAAGATAGGTTCTGGTTAAAATTGAATTGCTTGGCTTCTGTGGCTTTTCTTTGTCTCGTCACATTTATTTATTTAAAGTTTTTGTATGCCTCGTCAATTATATTGTGTGTTTGTATAAGCTGGAATCATCCTTAATTTTCTGTTGATAATTTTTCAAATGACACGTGGATAATTGTAAAGTACACTAACTCTTAGGGTATTGTAGTAGCTGGAACATGGAGATGTGTAGCTGCCATGCTTTTTCTGAGTGGACAGGAGAAACATAAGCTACAGAGTATTCATTTCTGAGGATGCTTTTCTGGAATAAGAAAGGCTGAAAATATTGGCAATTCCTCAGAACCCTCTTTCTTGTTAACGGGTATCTTTTGTTGGTGTGTTTTGCTCTTACATTACAGATAGAATATCATATGAATTTATGAATAATTACTTTCAGTTATTTTGCTTTTGTAAAAGCCGTCTGAGACCTTGCTATGCTGTGTAAGTTGTGTTTGATGGATCAGTGTGAGTATGAAATAAAGCAAATCACTTTTCTTTTGTATTATCTATGGATGCCACTATGAAAGCTGACATTAAGCCACTAAAGAGTTTTTTATGAATAATTGTAAGTAAATGCTTTGATATATATAAACCTAAATAAAAAGATTGTATTGCTACAGAGACATTGGAGAAGGAAATTTTAAGACAGTTCTTTAGGTTTAAAAAAGGCTTGCTGTAAAATGGTGCATTATTCCATTTATTAAAGATCATATTAATGACAACAGTAATTGTATCTTTTGATTTTATTAGGTCCCCCCAAATTATGACTGTTAGTGTGAAATTTTAGGTGTTTTACACCAGAATAGTAAATGTTTTAATATACTCATTACTCAATATGATACAGTTTTAAAAAATCAACTAACATTAGAATAATAGTTGCACACTTCCTGTATACTAGGCACTGTGGTAGTTAATTCTACATACATAGAGTAAATAAAATACACATTGTCCCCTTTTTAAAAATTAAAAAACTGGTTCAGGGAAGTTAAATATCTTGTCCAAAGCCACAGAACTGGTAAAATGGGATTCAGTGTATTTTCCATTTTGCTTTGAACTAACAGTTTTAAATCTCTGTTTATGGCAAGAAAATTCAAAAATAAAAGCAAAAATGGCCCAGCGGTAAAAAGAATAGCCAGGAACATACATGAAGCAATTTGCTGTTACTGAAATGCTAGCAGGTACCAAAACAACTGTCTCTACTGGCCTAACATTGGTGTGTTTGTACTAAACATCATCAAATAATCTTTTAAGTTAGATCATGTTTTTAAAAGCCCTTTTTAAAATGTAATATGAGTTTGTGAAGGCATCATATATTTTTTTAAAGATTTTATCTGTCAGAGAGCAAGAGCACAAGCAAGGGGACCAGCAGGCGGGGGAGAAAGCAGGTTCACCGCTGAGCAAGGAGCCTGATGAGGGACTCGACCCCAGAACCCTGGAATCACGACCAAAGCCGAATGCAGACACTTAACTGACTGAGCCACCCAGGGACCCCATATTGGTTTTGACTCCAGATGAATTCACTGTATTAGCTAAGTGTCCTGGAGTAAGATCCTGTATAAATCCACAGGATAACCATGTTTTAAAAGACTGCTAGACTGGGGTGCCTGGCTGGCTCAGTTGGTAGAGCATGTGACCCTTGGTCTTGTGGTGAGTTTGAGCCCCATGTAGAGATTACTTTAAAAATTAAAATTTTATAAACAATAGAAAAAAAAGTGTCAGACCTGTCTTAAGTAGATGCCAAGGGAATATTTGTTTTAGGAGAAGCATGGCCTACTCTTGTAGGCACTTAAATAATATTT
This sequence comes from Meles meles, assembly GCF_922984935.1. Classification (NCBI taxonomy): domain Eukaryota; kingdom Metazoa; phylum Chordata; class Mammalia; order Carnivora; family Mustelidae; genus Meles; species Meles meles. The sequence continues at coordinate 14,473,989 of NC_060074.1, forward strand.
TAGGGATAATAGATTTGGGGTACCATTTCCCTTTTGATTTGCATGCCCTACCTCAACAATATAATGTTATGGACTACGGTTGCAATTCTCTACAGGACCCATTATGTAATATTCAGGATGATAACTAAATGTCCTTAGAGAAAATATAATGGCCTGGGGAAATGTATTATGACCTACTGAATCTTTTAATAAGAACTTCTCACAAGTAAAATTATTTTCATTTACACCTACACCTATCTGATCCATCTTCTTAGTTTACAGCCTCTGCAAATGACTAACTTTAGCTAGTGATTAATCTTTCTAATTCTAATAATGAATTTTCCCTTTATCTTGTAGTGTTTTTCAAATTAAATTATATATTTGGGCAGCTTTCATTTTATTGTTATACTGTATTGTTACTCATTTTTTTGAAATTGAATCACTATTACTATACTGAGAGATCCAAAAAGTATGGTATTATTCCTGCCCCCCAGGAACTTAAACCACCTTGTGGAGGAGAAAAGGCCTAAGAAGAAATAGTTACATCCAAACAAGATGACATGTAAGTGCCCAAATTAGTGGTAAACTACATGTTCAATATGTGTTTGAAGAGCCAAAGAAGACTTTAGTGAGGAAATGATTATTGAGCAGAGTCTTGAAAGAATAGGTGGAGTTTCAATAGGAAAGATGAAGGCAGGAAATTTGAAGTGACCAGAAAGAGATAAGGAAGAATAGGGACTGGAAATAAAGAAGAAGTAGATCCAAATATCTTTTGAAAACCAGACCCAGGTGTCTAGACTTGCTGTTGTAGCTAATAAGGAGACCAAATCTTAGCTAGGAAGGACCTTGACAGAAATTTTTAAAGAAGTTTGGACTGACAGGTATGCAGGATAGATTAGAAAGGAAAGTGATTAGAGTGAGGGCATGAGAGAAACTGCAAATAAAATGCAGTTTTCATTGTGGTCAGTAAGTTCCTTTTTCAGAGGCGCATCAAAAAAATTTCTGAACACCCTGTTTGTAACAAGTACCCTAGTAGATAAAAGACACAGCCCCACCCTCAAGTTGCTCATAGTTGATTTGGAGAATATTATAGTACAGGTTGTAAGTATTATGATAGATTGAAAGTCCAGTGTATTATGGAAGTACACGGCAAAGGTATCTAATCCACTCTTACTGAATCAGAGATAATTTCTCCTTTTGAAAGAACTTTCCTCACTGTCTTAAAATATGAGTAAGAATTAATTAAGAGATGAGCCAGGGCCTTCTAAGCAGATGTTATAGCACCCATGAAGCCCTACAGAGGGGCTAAGAGGATATTAGATTGGAATAGAGTTTGGGATACTAAGTGAAAGTTACGAAGAGAAATGGCACAGAAGAACCCAGATGACCCAGCTGGGACCATATCACAGAAGAGCTAGTATGCTATGCAAAGAGTTTGGACTTATCCTGGAAGTCAGTGGAAGAATTTAAGCAGAGGACTTTCAATTTAACTCAGCTGGTAATATAAAGAATCAACTGAGAGGAAAGAAACTGAATATAGAAACATGGGAACTAGTGTGGAACTGGCAAGAGAGAATGAGCGCCTTAAACAAGGTTGAGTCAATGATGGAGAAGCAGCAGCAGCAGGTTGGGTCAGGATTAAAGAGAACCAGTGGGACCCAACAAACTACTGAAATGAGCACTGTAGAGGTAAAGATTGTAACTTCGCGGTCCTAATATGGCAAAAGAATGAGAGAAATTAAAAATCTCAGAGAATATGCTGCTCATTGCCTTTATAGATTTTTAAAATAGAGCAATTTTGACATCATGTGTTCCAGTTTTTGGTTCCAAAAACATATGCAGACACCTTTCATCTATTACCTGTAGAAATGCTTCAAGAACAGAGCCTTCTCTAGGTAAGTCAAACAGAAGTTCAATTTTTATCTTTTTTTTAATCTTTTTGAGTGAGTGCCTATCTTTCATTCTTTATCTTTTATCTCTTTGAGTTGAGTCTAATACCAACTTGTTGCACATAGTAATATACTAGGCCATTGGGGGTGGTGCTTGCTATAAAAATGAGTTTCAAGAGCAGCCTTAAAAGGAGCAATAGCAAAAAAAAAAAAAAAAGAAAAAGAAAGAAAGAAAGAGCAATAGCAATAAAAAGATAGCCTAAGATAATGAGGAAGGTGTGTCGATGGTGGATGGGTGATCTTCCAAGAAGTGCTCGAGTCCTCCTGCCTGGAGCTCCTTTCTCCCATCCTGTCCTCAACCTACTTAACTTCTCAACCCTAGAGCTCTTCCTTCCCTCTCTCCACAATTAAAAAGGAAGGTAGAAAAACCCAGAAGCTATTAACTATTCAGGGACACAAGTATCCTAAATGCGTGTTTGGTTTGTTTTTAATTGGATAAATGAAACAGATCAAAGAGGAAGTTTTCTTTTGCTTGACCTCATAAATCAAGAATTTATGTAAGACAGCGTAGAAGATATGCATAAATTCCCAAGGAAAATATATTCAAGAAAACAAATTATTCTCCTTAGATGTCACGTAGAACTTCAGAACTACTCGGGTCTTTTTTTTTTTTAAGATTTTATTTATTTATTTGAGAGGGAGATAGAGCTTGAGTGGGGAGCAGGGCAGAGGGAGAAGCAGGGAGACTGACACAGGGCTTGTTCCATCCAGGACCATGACCTGGCCAAAGGTAGATGCTTAATTGAGCCACCCAGGTAACCCTACTTGGGTCTTTTAAAGTAAAAATTTTATTCCGTTTTTAAGGTAAGTAAATAAGTTTATTAAACTTGTTTATCCATGACACTGTTGAAGCCCTCTAGGAGTCACATACTCTCATATGTAGAAAAGTAAACATTTTCAGTAAAATTTTATAGTAGAAACTCTTAGCTGTATATCCTTAATTCCCATTGCCCCTTTTAACTGAGTTTCAAAACCCCACTGTGACCTGTTGCAACAGGCATTTAGTCTTTGGTTTTTTGTTGTTGTTGTTGCTGTTGTTTGTTTCTCCCTTTTGTAAGCAATTTTACACTCTGGTTTTTTTCTTTCTTTTCTTTTCTTTTTTTTTTTTTTTTTTTAAGATTTTACTTATTTGACACAGAGAGAGATCACAAGTAGGCAGAGAGGCAGGCAGAGGGAGGGGGAAGCAGGCTCCATGCTGAGCGCAGAGCTGGATGTGGGGCTCTATCCCAGGACACTGAGATCATGACCTGAGCCAAAGGCAGAGGCTTAACCCTCTGAGCCACCCGGGTGCCCCGCAATTTTACACTCTGTTGCCAGTCATCTTGTTAATACTCTTACCAAGTTACCCAATGGCTCAAACTCCTCAACTTGAAATTCCAAGTTGTAGCAATTTACTTTTCTAGCCTTATCTTCTACCACTCTACTAAATAGTTTCTAGTTACTTGTTTAATTATCTCCTTACTAGGTTGTCAGGCCTTTTGCATCATGGAGGGAGTCTTGTCTTTTTTTTTTTTTTTTTTTTTTTTGGCCTGAAGTACTGATTTTAATGGATGAATAAGCTGATACCAAAATAGTGAGGTTTTTAAAATTTTTTAAAAAGATTTTATTTATTTATTTGAGAGCAAGAGCAGAGTGAGAGAGAGAGAGAGAGAGCTTGATTGGGGGTGGGTGAGGGGAAGAGGGAAAGTGAAAAGCAGATGCCCCACTGAGCAGGGAGCAGGATGTGGGGTTAAATCACAGGACTTTGAAACTATGACCTGAGCAGAAGGCAGACACTTAATATTGAGTCACCTAAGAGCCCTGGTTTTTTAAATTTTTAAGTAGATTTTCATTTAACTTCTACTAATCAGGTTTCTTACTTTGAGTTCTCTGTGTGCTTGAAAGTCATTTAACTGTAAGTCAGTTAGTGAAGTTATTCTGTGAGATTTGTGGCATCTCTTTAGGATTAAAACTGACCAAAGTGATAAGCACTGAGAAAATGTGTAGATGTGAGAGAGAGAATTTTAAATAAATGAGTAATGATATCATCCATAAACTACTTTCAGCAGGTATGGTTTTAGAAAAAGTGAGAGTAAGTGGGTTTGGGAAAAGGTCCAGGAGTTAAATGCTTTTATCTTTTTTTGGTTTTTACTTCAGTGTTTTTACTCTTTACTTTTTCAGTCATGTTAATAAAACAAAATCACTATTCTTCAGGTACCCAGCAACAAGACGGCGTGCCACTTTGACCACCAGGCGGCTCCCTTATTTCATGTTCTAAGAACTGGAGCTCTCACCATTCTTTTCCATGTCTGGATGTGTCTTGTTAAATTTGGTTCACAATGTTTTCTTATTGAATCTGAATAATAAACAGAACAGGCTCCATAAACGCTATTTAACTTTAGAAGCGTCCAATGCTTTACAGTAACAGAGGAGATCAAGGTTACTAGGCAGAAAGTTTACAGGTTACCCCTTTTCCCCAGAAGAACACAAATACCAAAGCCAGGACTTAATAAACAAGACCTTGTTAAGACCTCACTTTAGTCCTGCAATGAAACGTAATTTATAATTCCTGAGACATTAACAGAGGTGTCTAATACAGAGTGGCTTGAACATTTTCATGCAACACTAGCATTTGCCAGGATTCTATCAAAGTTTAGCAGAGCTCTATGAAGGCATTTTATAAACAAAGTTAGGCTTTAGAGTTTTTAAAAAACTATCATTGACTTTGGCTTTCTTCATATTCAATTTTTTGCAAAAAAATTTTCTGATTATTTTCCCCCCTTATTTTCTCTTCTCTGATTATTTTCTATTGTTAAAATTGCATTTTAACAATATTCAGAATTGTTGAACAGCCTTCAGGATTCCTCATTTTATGATATAGTGTCATAAAAAAGAAAAAAAAGTATTAATTGCTCTAAAGCTTTCGTGTTTTTAAGTTTTCATTAAGAAGCCTTCAGATGCATAGGGGTACCTGGCTGGCTCAGTCCATGGGACATGTGACTCTTGACATTGGGATAATGAGTTCAAGCCCCACACTGAACATAGAGCTTATATATATTTTTTTAATTAATTAATTTATTTTTTTCAGCAAAACAGTATTCATTTTTTTTGCACAACACCCAGTGCTCCATGCAATACGTGCCCTCCCTACTACCCACCTGGTTCCCCCAACCTCCCACCCCTGCCCCTTCAAAACCCTCTGGTTGTTTTTCAGAGTCCATAGTCTCTTATGGTTCGCCTCCCCTTCCAATTTCCCTCAACTTCCTTCTCCTCTCCATCTCCCAATGTCTTCCATGTCATTTGTTATATAGCTTATATTTTTAAAAAAAGAAAAGAAAGAAAAAAAAAAGAAAACTTCAGATGTTTAAAATGACAGGAAGTTCCCCAAAGATAAGGTCATATTTGGAATATTAGGTGGTAAATACAGCTACTGATATCTCCTTTACTGAAGATGAAAATATAATAAGGAAGAAAGAGATATCACTACATTTATCCTAATAAACCAAAATATCCAAAATGACGAGGGGAATGTTGAGCTATCACAGATCATTTGACTGTGACTCAGGTTGGAATTTCAGGAATGTTGGATAATTTTTAATATTACTTTATTACCTAAATCTGAGCAGCTGTTTATTCATATATTTTCAAAAGAGAAATTATTTACTCCCATCTTCCAAACATTAATCCTTCTGGATTTGAAGCCTGTTTCTACTAAAACACATTGATTCAAGTCTTCCATGTGTTTCAAGCAGAACCTCTTTCAACTTGAAAATTCTTAGAAACATGAAGAATGATGTCCTCACACAGGCTGTATAGGCAAAAACCAGAAAGGGCAATGATTGAGTTTTTGTTGTTGTTACTGTTTATAGAAAGGGAAAGGGGCAGAAGGAGAGGGAGAGAGAATCTTAAGCAGGCTCCATGCCCAGAGCAGAGCCTAATGCAGGGCTCCATTTCACAAACATGAGATCATGACCTGAGCCAAAATCAAGAGTAAGATGCTTCACTGACTGAGCCACCCAGGTGCCCCATGACTTTTAACCTATGAAGAAAAAAGCTTCATCCTTACAAAGAGGTTCACACACAAATATTTTATATCCCCCAGCCTGTTAAAATTAGAAAAATCAGAATTAGGATTCCTTTAATTCAGAGATTGTCTGAAGTTCTGGAAACAACCTTAAGGTGAGTAGAATCTCAGTTAATTGTGCCCTGTGTAGATCTTCCTCTTAATTAGTTTTGATTTTCTGTATCATTTACATACCTAACATATAAGAGGAAACTAATTTAATATCTATTCTCCAGGAAAGGAAAAAAATCATGATGAGCCTACAGCTGAACTCAGCCAAGTCCATTGTATTTTGCTCGACCTGTATATTTAAAATTCGATTTTATTTGAATCCCTTTTTGGCAGGACCTGGACTCTTCTAAAACCCAGCAATTCTTAATTTCTTCTACCCATCAAGTCCTACTCATTTATGTTACTTTTCTAATGTTTGTAAACTTTTGGTCTGTGCCCCCTATTCCAGGAACTTCCATCGTAGGCATTACCTGGATATAAGGGCCTTGAGGAAATGCTTGGCATATTGGAATAACTCAAGAAGAGAGGCGGCCCTGGCTAAAACTGAAGTAAGGCAGTTTGTTTTGCTCTCTCCACTAGTGAGCACTTTTCTTCTTCCATAAGAAGTTAACCATTATTTCTTTATTATTCCTCCATCTCTCTTTGAAACCCTGCACATGAACACCCATTCATGGGGTAAATGACTACTTCATTTTTTTTCTTTCAGCTCTGTTTGAAAGGGAGAGAGGGGTGCATGGGTGGCTCAGTTAAGAGTCTGACTCTTGACTTTGGCTCAAGTCATGACCTTAGGGTCATGAGATTGAGCCCTGCGTCAGGCTCTGCACTGGATGTGGAGCCTGCTTCTCTTTCTCTCTCCCTCTCCCTCTGCCCCTCTCCCAACCACTTGCACACACTCTCTCTCTCTAAGTAAATAAATAAGTCTTTTAAAAAAAATTTTTTTATAGCTGTGTTATTCTGTCCCAATATGGCTTTCTTTAAACCAAAAGCAAACTTCTTTATGTAAACAAAATGGAATAATCAGCAATCACCCCATACTGAACCCTGCCTGGTTGTTTTTACAGAGGTTTCTCTTTCTTTTTTCCCTTTTTGGGAGGCTTCTTTCTTTCTGGTTTTTTTGTTGTTATTGTTGTTTTGTTTGTTTGTTTTGTTTTGTTTTGTTTAAGATTTATTTATTTGAGAGGGAAGTGGAGAGCAGGGGGAGGTAGAGAGGGAGAGAGAATCCTCAAGCAGACTCCCCAGTAGAGCATGGATCTGATGCAGGGCTCAATCCCACAGCCCTGAGACCAAATCAAGAGTCGGATGCTTAACTGACTGAGCCATCCAGGCACCCCCGAAGGCTTCTCTTTGTTAATGCTTTCTTTTTTAACTTGGTAAGAAAGACAATCAGCAAAAATAGAAAAGGGAGGCCACTCTGGAGAAAAGAAAAGGAGACAGAAAGAATTTCAGTTCCTCCTTTTAGAATGGTAGGACCAGAGAGAAGAGGCACTCAAAAACTGATTTGCTGTAGATCAGTCCCTTGCTTCGTAGCTAGTTCAACCAATTGTGTGTCGAGCTGTGTGCTACTGGCCTTCCTAGAAGCTCACCTCAGTGTCCTTTCCCTTCACAGTCAAAACTTATCCATACTGTTTCTCACCTGAAATCTTTCTCTTTTTTTTTTAAGAATTATTTATTTATTTGCGAGAGAGATCATGAGTGGGAAGGGCAGAGGAAGAGGGAGAAAGAATCCCAATAAGACTCTGCACTGAGTGTGGGGCCCCACCCAGGGCTTGACCTCAGGATCCTGAAACCATGACCAGAGCTGAAACCAAGAGTGGGACACTTAACTGACTATGCCACCCAGGTGCCCCTCTACAATTTTTCTGGTTGTAACCCTGGGTTATTTATTCTTTTAGTTGCTTGTGTCAAATGAAGCACTTGGTGATATGCTTTTAAATAGGTAGATTCAAAGTTAATATAAAGTCTCCCCTACAATTTTTCTGCTCTGTACAATACGGTCTCCATCTTGTTAGCCTCTTTCTCATATGTCTTATTTTGAAAAGCTCTCCTTATTTATGGCTAACTTTTCTCTGTTTTGTTGTCACCTAAATGATAGGAGCCCAAATCAAAACTTTAATATTTTCAATTTAGTATATAATGAATAATTTACAATTTCATTGTGGAGAACGTTACTGATGCTACTATTCCTGCTAAGCTGACTTTCTAGATCAACACTTGAGCTACGTTCAAAAGGTTTATGTTTATTGTACAGCATACAGAGAGACCTCGCTAAGCAAATCTGCTATCCAAAAACCTGACTTTAGAGACTATAAATGATCCTTCAATTAAAAGGACTTACCAATACTTTTCTTAAAAATAAGCTCTCCTCCAGTAGAAATAGTCTTTTCAGAAACATTTATCATGCAAATTAGCATGTGTTTGTATTATTTGGGAAAGTAAGAAGAGAAAGTACTTGCAAACTGAAGCAATTTAAAGCTGCCAGTTTTATAGAAAGTAACACTATGTCTCTGTGTCATGTTATTCTACACTGCTCTTTCCCACACCTTTCTTAGGAAGTCTCCAGCCAAAGACAAAATTTAAAGGGCTTCATTTCTACTGCTATCCTCCAGCCTAAGTAATTAAACTCCTCCCCAGATAGTAGGTAAAACAGAAATCAAATCAACTTCTCAATTAAAAGAAGTAAAAGCAAACGTATGTATTAATAATCTCTCTTCCTCTTTAAGCTTCCAAATAATTAAATTGATTTGGACTCTGACTCTTTACTTTGTAAGATTACATTTTAACTGAAACAGAGAAAGCAAGAACTTCCCTTAAAATTCAGAGTTCCTTGAATTTTTCTGTTAAGCTCCACCCTGGCAACTGACTTCTCAAAGGTATGAGCCAACACCCAAATCCCCTTTGTGCCTGGGATTAAGGGACAATATTTCTGTGTATGTGTGTGCACGCCCGCGAGTGAGTGTGTGTGTGAGAGAGAGAGAGAGAGAAACAGTCAGAGACAGACAACAAATTAAAGCTGAGAAAACTGGAATTCATAAAACCCTTTTGATCCCTAGAGTAGTGGAAAATCCATTTCACTTACATTGTTACCCAGAAGTTAGAAGTGGCAAAACATAGAGCCCTTACTGTCCTAGAAACATATCAGGCCACACTGGTAAAAGAAGTAAGTGGTTTGAATAGCGCTGCCCATTCTTTTTTGTTGAAAAAACACCCTCTTTCCACCTTTTTCCAGGAAACTACCTGTAGGAAGCTCTGTGCTTCTTTCTATACTCACCAATTCTACACCTTTGTCTGGTAAACTCAGGAATCTGCATTTCCAAAGGGGGTGGCTTACTTCACAGAATTTGTGGGTCATTTTAAAATTATTTCTTTCTGATATGGTCTAGGTTAAAGCTTGATTTCATTGTCATATTCTGGATAGGTATGCTTTGGCATTTGAAAAAAAAATTTGTTTGTCTAGTCTTGCATCTTCTGTAAGTAAGTAGGTTTTACCAAGTGGAGATAAAATTGTCTCTTTAATATGTAGGCTGGTTATTTTGGGAAAAGATTAAATCCTTACATGTTAGTTACTTTTAAAATTGACTAATTCATACATTCAACAAATATTTTTTGATCATCTACCATCATTGTCATTTCTAACATATTTTTTAACCTATATATTGGTTTATTCATGAAAAATTATATTTTAGCTTACTAAATAAGAATAATAATTTTAAGAATAAATTTCCATTTTAAAGATATTCACATTCAGTAAAATGGTTCATGTATGAACTAAAATATGCACTAACCAGATGAAAATGTCACATCATGTAGTGTGCGCTCTATTTCACAATTTCAACAAACATAAATGAAACTTTGAATGATTATATAGAATGAGAGAATAGAAATCATTGTGTATCTTAATCTCTACAATCTCTACAATCACGTGGTATCATTTTTTTAATCTACTGTTTAAATTCAAGAATATTACGTACTATAGGAGTCTGAGATAAAAACCAGTCCCCAAATAAGCTGAACAATTCTGAACTGTTGTGAATTTACTCTTTTTTTTTAAGATTTTATGTGAATTTAATCTTAAAATGCCTTTGTGTAGATTAATCTGCACATCTCGAGAAACTGCTATTTAACTGGGAATTCTCAGAATCAACTTTTATGTAAAATAAAATGCTTATCGAAGCATAAGTAATACAAATGTGCTAATTTGAAGCTTTCATTAGCGAGACTCGGTAATAGCATCAATCGGTACAGAATTTATACCAACAAAAGAATTTGGGAGGGAGTGTCCCATCATTGACATTATTACAATCAAAGACTAATGGTGATAATAAAAAGCAAATCAACTCCTACTTTGTTTTTCTTATTGTTTTTAAACACCGCTCCTTATTGCCTGAGCTAGGAAAGTACTACCCCTCCTTCTCGTTCTCGTTACCCAGCTGCTGACCAGAGCCCAGCGAGCTGTTGAGTGTTGGCACGCCATGTTGGGCAGAACAAACGAACTCCTGTTTTCATGGTGCTTCCAAGTTCATGGGAGATCAACAGAGAATAATTAAACAAATAAGAATTTACAAAATTCAAAGGACTATGGGGGAAATTAATCAGATCCAGAGACAGAGAATTACAAGAAATCTATTAGGCAAGGTGGTGAAAGAAGGCTCTCATTCTTGGTGCTTGATGAGCAAGGGAGGGGGTGTGAATTGAAGTTGGCAGAATTGAAGTTGGCTTTGAAGAATTAGGCTTTTATTCAAAGCGCACACACACAAAAATCCAAGTTTTAAGCAATAGAATGACATAAGCTTATGTTTCCAAAAGATGACATTGGCTACTATGTGGAGAACAGATTGAATTCTGGCGAGAAGAGATTCTTGAAAACCTGCTAGAGTATTTCTAGTCCTGGAGAAAGATACTCGTGGCTTGGCCTTGAGAGATGGCAACGGTGATGGAAAAATTAGCAAGATGTTTTCAGTAGGAATGAATGAAAGCAGGGAATGAGGTAAGACAAGTTGTCAAGAATGATGCCCAGGCGTTGGCTTGTGTAAGGAGGAGAATGCTGATTTTTACTTAAATGAGAAGTTTGGTAAGGGACATGTTTCTTAATGATAACTTGATCCAACATGCATCTCTCCGTGAATTTTTAGTAGTTTTGTTTTTAATAGACTTTATTTTTACAACAGTTTTAGGTTCACAGAATAATTGAGTAGGAAATACAGAGAATTCCCATATACCTCCTGCCGCTCCTCCTCGTCTCCCCATCCCTAGCCTCTCTGTGTCAGCATTTCACATGCGACTGGTACATTTGTTAAAATCAACTGATCTACATTCACACATCATTATCACCCCAAATTAATACTTTACATTAAGGTTCACTCTTCTTGTACATTTTATGAGTTTTGACCAATGTATAATGGCATGTGTCTACCATTATAGTATCAAACAGAATAGTTTCACTGCCCTAAAAACCCTCTGGGCTCTGCTTATTTATCTCTCAGTCTTCCTAACCCTTGGTAATTACTGAGTTTTCACCTTCTCCAGGGTTTTGCTTTTTCCAGGATGTCGTATCATGAGAATTCTATAGTATTTAGCTTTTTCAGACTGGTTTCTTCACTTAGTAATATGCACTTAAGTATTCTCTATGTTTTTTCATGGCTTAATAGCTCATTTCTTTTTTAACATGGAGTAATATCCCATTGCATGGAAGTATCACAGTTTATTTATCCTTGGTTGACTTCTTGGTGTTTCCAAGCCCTGGCAATTCGGAACAAATCTGTAAACATCAGGTGCAGGTTTTTAGGTAAAGAGAAGTTTTCAGTTCATCTGGGTAGATACCAAGGAGCGCAATCGCTGGGTCATTTGGTAAGAGTATATTCAGTTTGTAAGAAACCGCCAAACAGCCTTCCAAAGTGGCTATAACATTTTGCATTCCCATCAACAATGAATGTTGCTCCACATACTTGCTAGCATTTCATATTGTCAGTGTTTGGATTTTCACCATTCTGTTGGGTGTCTGTCTAGTGGTATCTCGTTGTTGCTTTAATTTGCAATTCCCTAATGACATGTATGTTGAACATCTTTTCATATGTGTATTTGCCATCCGTATATCTTTCCTGGTGAGGTAACTGTTCAGGCATTTTGCCCATTTCTTAAAAAGATTTTTATTTATTTATTTATTTCCTACTCAATCTTTTTTCTTTTCCTTTTTTTTCCCTGTAGATTTTATTAATTTATTTGAGAGAGAGAGAGAGAGAAAGCACAAGCTGGGGCGGAAGGGACAGAGGAAGAGGGAGAAGAAGACTCTCCACTGAGTAGGGGGCCCAATGCCGGGCTTGTTCCATCCCAAGACCCTGAGATCATGAGCCACCCAGGTGCCCCTCTGTGCATTCATTTTTTAAAGCTTTTAAAAGAGTTCTTTGTGTATACATCCTTTCATTAAAAAAATTCTTAATTTCACTATAGTCAACCTACAGTGTTGTAAAAGTTCCAGGTGTACAATATAGTCATTCAATAATTCTATACATTACTCAGTGCTTATTATGATAAGTGAACTCTCTAATCCTTTTCACCTGATTTCCCCATCCCCCCACCTGCCTCCCTCTGGTAACCATCAGTTTGTTCTCTATAGTTTAAAGTCTGTTTCTTGGTTTGTCTCCCTTTCTCTCTTTTTTCCCCCATTTGTTCGTTTGCTTTGAGTGAGATCATATAGTATTTGTCTTTCTCTGACTGATTTATTTTGCTTAGCATTATACCCTCTAGCTCCTACCATTTTGAGTTTATTTTTGCCTATGGTATAAGAAAGTGGTCCAGTTTCTTCTTTTTGTTTGTTTGTTTGTTTTTGCAAGTAGCTGTCCAGGTTTCCCAACATCAACAATTGTTGAAGAAGTTGTCTTTTTCCCATTGTATATTCTTACATCCTTTGTCAAAGATTAATTGATACTATACCTATGGGTTTATTTCTGGGTTTTTTATTCTGTTCCATTGATCTGTGTGTCTGTTTTTGTGTCGGTACCATACTTTTTTATTACTATAGCCTTGTAATACAACTTGAAGTCCAGAATTCTGACACCTCCAGTTTTGCTTTTCTTTTTCTTTTCTTTTTTTTTTTTAAGATTATTTATTTATTTATTTGACAGAGAGAGAGATCACAAGTAGGCAGAGAGGCAGGCAGAGAGAGAGGAGGAAGCAGGCTCCCTGCGGAGCAGAGAGCCCGATGCGGGGCTCGATCCCAGGACCCTGAGATCATGACCTGAGCCGAAGGCAGCGGCCTAATCCACTGAGCTACCCAGGCGCCCCTGCTTTTCTTTTTCAAGATTGTTTTGACTATTTAGTCTTTGTGGCTCCATACAAATTTTAAGATTGTTTGTTCTAGTTCTGTGAAAAATGCTGTTGGTATTTTGACAAGGATGCCATTAAATAGGTTGCTTTGGGTAGTATGGACATTTAACAATACTTGTTCTCCCAATCCATAAGCATGGAATATCTTTCCATTCATTTGTATCATTTTCAATTTCTTTTATCAGTGTTTTATAGTTTTCAGAATACAGGTCTTCCACTTCTTTGGTTAGGTTTATTCCTGGGTGTTTTATTCTTTTTGATGTAACTGTAAATGGGATTATTTTCTTAATTTCTCTTTCTGCTATTTCATTATTAGTCCATAGAAATGCAACAGATTTCTCTATGTCAGTGTTATATCCTGCAACTTTACTGAATTCATTTATCAGTTCTAGTAGTTTTTTGGAGGAATCTTCAGGGTTTTCTGTATGTAGTACCATGTCATCTGCAAGTAATGGAAGTTTGAGCTCTCCCTTACTTATTAGAGGGCTTTTTATTTCTTTTTGTTTGATTGCTGTGGCTAGGGCTTCCAGTACTATGTTGAATAAAAGTGGTGAGAGTGGACAACCTCGTCTTATTCCTGACCTTACGGGAAGAGCTCTTAGTTTTCACCATTGAGTATGATGTTACCTGTGAAATTTTCATCTGTCACTTTTATTATATTGAGGTATGTTCTCTGTAGACCTACTTTGTTAAGGGTTTTTTTTTTTATCATCAATGGATGTTGTACTTTGTCAAATGCTCTTTCTGCATTTATTGGAATGATCATATGGTTTTTTTCCTTTCTCTTGTTGATATGATGTAATTCATTGATTGATTTGCAAATATTGAACCACCTTTGCATCCCAGGAATAAATCCCACTTGATCATGGTGAAAGGTTTTTTAAATGTATTGTTGGATTAGGTTTGATAATATTTTGTTGAGGATTTTTGCCTCTATGTTTATCAGAGATATTGGCCTGTAGTTCTCTTTTTTTATGGTGTCTTTATCTGATTTTGGTATCAGGGTAATGTTGGCCTTATAGAATGAATTTGGAAGTTTTCTTTCCTCTTCCATTGTTTGGAATAGTTTCAAAGGAGTAGGAATTAACTTCTCTTTAAATGTTTGGTAGAATACATCTGTGAAGTCAACTGGTCCTGAACTTTTGTTTGTTGGGAGTTTTTAAATTACTGATTCAATTTTATTGCTGGTGATCAGTCTGTTCAAATTTTCTATTTCTTCCCAATTCAGTTTTAGGAGGTTATTTGTTGATAGGATTTTTTTTTTTTTCCAGCATAACAGTGTTCATTGTTTTTGCACCACACCCAGTGCTCCATGCAGTACATGCCCTCCCTATTACCCACCACCTGGTTCCTCAACCTCCCACCTCCTGCCCCTTCAAAACCCTCTGGTTGTTTTTCAGAATCCATAGTCTCTCATGGTTCATCTCCCCTTCCAGTTTCCCTCAAGTCCCTTCTCCTCTCCATCTCCCCATGTCCTCCATGTTATTTGTTATGCTCCACAAATAAGTGAAACCATATGATACTTTTTTTCTAGTTTCATAGTGTTGTGATCGGCAACGATGCATGGTATGACCTTAATGTTTTTGAGTTTGTTAAGACTTGTTTTGTGGCCTAACCAGTGACCTATTATGGAGAATGTTCCAAGTACACTTGAAAAGGGTTTATATGGGGTACCTGAGTGGCTCAGTGGGTTAAGCCTCTGCCTTTGGCTCAGGTCATGATCTCAGGGTCCTGAGACCGAGCCCCACATCAGGCTCTCTGCTCGGCACATGCTCCCTGCTCGGCAGGGAGCCTGCTTCCCCCTCTTTCTCTGCCTACCTTTCTGCCTCATTGTGATCTCATTCTCTCTCTCTCTCTCTCTCTGTCAAATAAATAAATAAAATATTTTTTAAAAAAGGAAAAGAAAAGGGTGTGTAGTCTCCGTTTTAGTTGGAATATTCTGGATAGAGAATCTGATAGATCCGTCTAGGCCAGTGTATTGTTCAAAGCCACTGTTTCCTTGTTTATTTTCTGTTTGGATGATCTATCCATTGATGTAAGTGGAGTGTTAACATTCCCCTACTATTACTGTATGACTATAGATTACTTCCTTTTATGTTTGTTGTAAGTTCCTTTATGTATCTGGGTGCTCTTGTTCTGGGTACACTAATATTTACAATTGTTATATCTTCTTGTTGGATCATTCCCTTTGTGATTATTTAGTGTCCCTCTTTGGCTCTTATTACAGTCTTGTTTTAAAGTCTATTTTGTCTGAATAAGTATTGCTACCCTAGCTTTCTTTTGACATCCATTTGCTTAATAAATGTTTCTTCATTCCCTTACTTTAAATCTGTATGTGTCTTTCATTCTGAAATGAGTCTCTTGTAAGCAGCATATCTTGCTTTTTTATTCATTCACTCACTGTATGTCTCTTGACTGGAAGGTTTAGTTCATTTACATTCAAAGTAATTATTGATACAAATGTACTTATTGCCATTTTGTTACTTATTTACTGGTTGGTTGTTTTTGTGGTTTTGTAGTTTTTCTCTCTTCTCTCACTCTCTCACAGTTTGCCGACTCTCTTCAGTGATATAGTTCAATTTCTTATTATTTTTTGCATGTCTATTACTGGTTTTTTTATTTGTGGTTACCATTATGTTTATATATAATATCTTATGCATATGCAGTCTATATTAAGTTGATGATTGCTTAAGTTTGAACCCATTCTTTTTTTTTTTTAAGATTTTATTTCTTTAATTGACAGAGACAGGGACAACTAGAGAGGTAACACAAGCAGGAGCATTAGAAGAGGGAGACGCAGGTCTCCTGCTGAGCAGGGGGCCTGATGCAGGGCTCGATTCCAGGACCCTGGGATCATGACCTGAGCTGAAGGCAGACGCTTAATAACTAAGCCCCAGGAGTCCCAGGTTTGAACCCATTCTTTACTCCTCACTCTCCCATGATTTAGGTATATGGAGTCATACTTTACAGCCCTTTACTTTGTGAATCCCTTAACTGATTTTTATAGATATATTTAATTCTACTGCTTTTGTGCTTCCTACATTTCTTACTCTTATTTATGGTCTTTCCTTTCCATTCAAAGTGTCCGTTTGATCATACCTTACAGGGCTGGTATAGTGGTGATGAATTCCTTTAACTTTTGATTTTCTGGGAAACTCTATCCCTCCTCTTCTGAATGACAGCCTTGCTGGATAGAGTATTCATGGTTGCAGGTTTTTTTCTTCCAGCACTTTGAATATACCATGCCACTCTGTTCTACCTGCAAAGTTTCTTTCTTTTCTTTTTTTTTTTTAAGATTTTATTTATTTATTTGACAGTGAGAGCAAGAGAGAGAGCATGAGTGGGGTGAAAAGCAGAGGGAGAAGCAGACTCCCCATTGAGCAGGGAGCCCAACGTGGGGCTCAATCCTGGGACCCTGGGATCATGACCTGAGGCAAAAGTGGACACTTAACTGACTGAGCCAGTTTACTAGATTACCCCTAGCCAGCAAAGTTACTGCTGAAAAATCAGCTGACAGCCTTATGGGATTTCCCTTGTATGTAACTGTTTTCTTTCCTCTTGCTGGTTTTGAAACTCTTTCTTTATCACTACTATTTGCCACTTCAATTACTATGTGTCTTGGTATAGACCTCCTTGGGTTGATTTTGTTGGGGGCTCTGTGTGTCTCCTGGATCTAGATTTCTGTTTCCTTCCACAGATTCAAGAAGTTTTCAGCTGTTATTTGTGTAAATAAATTTTCTGTCCCCCTTTCCCTTTCTTCTCCTCCTGGGATCACTATAACGTAAATGTTATTACACTTGATGGTGTTGTTAAGTTTCCTTAGTCTATTTTCATTTTTTATTGTTTTTTTCTCTCTTTGATCACTTTCCATTACTTTGTCTTCCAGATCGCTGATCCCTTCTTCTGCTTCCTCTAGTCTACTATGTACTCTGTCCAGTATATATTTAATTTCAGTTACTGAGTTCTTCATCTCTGACTGATTTTTATGTTTTCTATCTCTTTGTTGAAGATCTCACTGAGATCTTCCATTCTTTCCTCTACTCCAGTGAGTATCTTTATGACTGTATTTTAAATTCTC
Source organism: Meles meles (assembly GCF_922984935.1). Classification (NCBI taxonomy): domain Eukaryota; kingdom Metazoa; phylum Chordata; class Mammalia; order Carnivora; family Mustelidae; genus Meles; species Meles meles. The sequence continues at coordinate 14,491,369 of NC_060074.1, forward strand.
TATCAGGCATATTATTTATCTGTTTTGTTTAGTTCCCTTGCTATGATATTGTCCTTCTCTTACATTTGTCTCTCTGTAACTCTTTATATGTGTTAGAAAAATCAGCTACGTCTCCTGCTCTTGAAAGTAGTGGCCTTCTGAAGAAGTTCTATAGTGTCCTGCAGTGCAACAGCCCATGTTCAACAGAACCTGGGCTTTAGGGGGTGTCTGCTACGTGTGTTGCATGTGCCCTACTGTTATGGTTGAGCTGCATTTGCCTTCAGTCCAGTCATCTCCAATGGCTCTCTCTGCCTATTGTGTGCAGGGTTTGGTCCCTGTGTTGCAGTCTGGGGCTGCCTTTGGCTTGAAAGACCAGACCAGGCATTTCCCAGAGATGCAATAACACTGAAGTGCAGAGTGCTTTCCCTATATCTTCCTTTTGAGACGCTTTTGTTGGTGGGTGGGGCTTGTAGTCAGACCCAGTGTCTGCCCCAGCACACTGCTGGATTGGTGTGTGTGGTTATTTTCCTTTCTCCCCAAGACAGGAATCACTTTGGAGTGGTTCTGTCCCTGTCGGGGCTGCTTGCACACTCCCAGGTTTGTGGCACTGCTTTGGGTGAGCTCTGGCCAAGGGCTTATCAGAGTGGGAAGATCTACAGGAGAATGTGAGGGTGGGGTGTGAGATGCCAGAGAAATCCATGCTGGTCCATTGCAGGGGGTGGAACGTGCAGCCTCTTGGGTAAACCCCTCTCAAGACCAGCCAGGTTTGAGGGGGCAGATCTGCAGAAGAGAGAGGCAATGCATACTGTTAACAAGGTAGGTGGAGGGTATGCTGCTGTGCTGTTTCCAGGAGGTATCTGTTTATCTAGGCTTGGCCAGGGCAGGGAAATGGCACTTGCCAGCTCTTTTGTTCTTGGAGAAATTTCCCAATGATCCCTACCCCTCCAGCTCTGAGATTAGTAAAGGAATCTTCCCATATACCCCGGGCATTTTTCAAATTGTTGTGTCTACGCTACATCTTACTGTTCTTTTCGGTGTGGCCTCTTCTCTGCATTTAGCTCTGGAGAGTCAGTTCTGCCAGACTTCAGTACAATTTCTGGGTTATCTGTACAGATTTGGGTGTTGTATAGTTGCATCCATGGGAGGAGGTGATCTTGGTGTCTTCCTACTCCACTGTCTTCCCCAGACGTCCTTAGGTAACAGTTCTTTATCAGATAGAACTTTTGCAAATATTTCTTCCCAGTCCGTGGCTCATCTTCTCATGCTCTTGATTAGCTTTCCTTTTTATATCTTCAAACCACTGTTTCATGTTTCATTTTAATTCAGTTAAATGCGGAAATCTTTTATATTCTATAAGGCTTTCTTTTCTCTCTCTCTCTCTCTATATATATATATAGGAGGCAAGCAGGGGGCAAGGGGCAGAGGGAGACGAAGAAGCCGACTCCCTGCTCAGTGGGGAGCCCTGTGGGACTCAGTCCCAAGACCCAGGATCCCAAGACCGTGACCTTAGCTGAAGGCAGATGCTCAACTGACTGAAACACCCAGGCACCCTAAAAAGGAATATATTTTATTATTACAAAGGCAATATGTAGTCTTCGTGGAAAATTTAAAAAACACATAATTTGGAAAGAAAGGAAGATCCTGTGGAAAACTCTGGTACCTAGAAGACTAGTGGCCTTGGGAATATCTGGAAACCACACCCTTGGCCTGGGCAATTTGACAATACATGCCAGAAGCCTAAAAAAGATACCCACCCTTTGACCCAACAATCCATGTTTAGAAATGTATTCCAATAAAATAATTGGATGTGTGCCAGAGAACTAAATACAAGGATGTTCCTAATTGGAAAAAAATTAGAAAAAACCTATATTCATTTGCTAGGGCTACCATACAAAGCACCCCAGACTGGGTGGCTTAAGCAACGGGAATTTATTTCTCACAATTCTGGAGCCTAGAATCCGAGATCAACATAGCAGCAAGATTTGTTTCCTCTGAGGCTTCTCTCCTCAGAGAAGGAGAAATAAAAAATATTTTATTTATTTATTTGACACAGGAAGCGGGGGAGAGCATGCACAAATAGGGGGAGCGGTAGGCAGGGGAGAAGCAGGCTCCCCGCTGAACAAGGAGCCTGATATGGGACTTGATCTCAAGACCTGCCCAACCAACTGAGCCACCTAGATGCCCCAGTATTTTTTTTTAAATTTTTTTTTTTTTAAGATTTTTTTTTTTTATTTATTTGACAGAGAGAGATACAAGTAGGCAGAGAGGCAGGCAGAGAGAGTGAGAGGGAATCAGGCTCCCCGCCAAGCAGAGAGCCCGATGTGGGACTCGATCCCAGGACCCTGAGATCATGACCTGAGCCGAAGGCAGCGGCTTAAACCACTGAGCCACCCAGGCGCCCCCCAGTATTTTTTTTTTTATAACAATTCTCTGCCATGTTATTTTCCTTTAGCCATCCTGCTAGATGGCCATCCTCTCCCTGTGTCTTCACATAGTCTTATGTCTTCTGCTTATGTCTATGTCCAACTTTCCTCTTCTTTTTTTTTTTAAAGATTTTATTTATTTATTTGACAGACAGAGATCACAAGTAGGCAGAGAGGCAGGCAGAGAGAGAGAGGGGGAAGCAGGCTCCCTGCGGAGCAGAGAGCCCGATGTGGGGCTCGATCCCAGGACCCTGAGGTCATGACCTGAGCTGAAGGCAGAGGCTTAATCCACTGAGCCACCCAGGCACCCCCAAATTTCCTCTTCTTATATGGGGACCAGTCCTAGTGGATTAAGGCCCACCCTCATGACCTCATTTTAATTTGTCTCTTTAAAATCCCATCTCTAAATAAAATCAAATTCTGAGATACTGGGGTTTAGGACTTCAACATATAAATTTTAGGGAGACATTCATCTCATAACACAACCTATTCCAAGAATTGGGAATTATTAAAATAAATTATGATATCATCATACATCCATAATTATAGTTCATGTATGAGTTTTTAATTCATATTAAAAATATGGTATTAAAATAGGCCTAGAAATTTATATGGCACAGAAAGAGTTGCATGATATATGTTGCTCAATGGAAAAAATGAGCTACAAAATAATATGGGTATTTTCTTTTCTTTCTTTTCTTCCTTCTTTCCTTCCTTCCTTCATTCCTCCCTCCCTCTTTCTTTCTCTCTCCTTCCTTCCTCCTTCCCGCCCTTTCTTCCTTCCTCCCTTCCTTCCTTCCTTCCTTCCTAAGTAGGCTCCACACCACCCAGCATGGAGCCCTATGCAGGGCTTGAACTTGCAACCCTGAGATCATGACCTGAGCAGAGACAAAGAATCTCAACCAGCTGAGTCAGCCAGGCACCCCTGATTCTTTTTCTTTCTCTGTGTGGAATAAATACACAAATGCACAGAAAAATAGCTGAAAAAGCTTAACAGCAATTACATTTGGGAGATGATATGATTGATTTTAATTTGTTCTATTTCTGTTTACTTATTTGTTGCTTAACTATGCATCTACATTTTTTTCCACGGTAAGTTCGTGCACTATTTTAAAAGAAACCTCTTGTGACACAAACACCTTCTCCCACCCCCACCAAAAAAGGGGGAAATCTACCCTATGCCTAAGTATTTTTTAAAATATTTTATTTATTTGACACAGGAAGCTGGGGAGAACAGGCGTAAAGAGGGGGAGCGGTAGACAGGGGAGAAGCAGGCTCCCCGCTGAACAAGGAGCCTGATGTGGGACTTGATATCAGGACCTGCCCAACCGACTGAGCCACCTAGATGCCCCAGTATGTTTTGATAACAATTCTCTGCCATGTTATTTTCTTTAGCCATTCTCCTTTCCTGCTCCTAAGCTGAGTTTTAGTGGAAGATGAAAGCTCACTCTTTCTATTTGTCCCTGTGTAGTGATAGCCTGCTCATTTAATGTGCAGTGAAGCGCTCAGTGTACTTAATTCTTTTTTGGAGATTATTTGGAGAGGTTTTTGCTTAATCATAAGGCATTACTGAAACCAGTGACATTATGAGGAAATGATTCATCTTGGTTTAGGGCTTATGATCAGATAGGCTCTGAGCTCTGTTTTCGAATTTATAGAGAAAATTTTTTAAAAATAGAGTGGATTCCCAAAAAGAGAGGAGGGTGAAATACATTCAGAGTCTTGATCTCTGTGATTTCTAGCTTAGGAGGCAGAGGGTGCCTATTCACACCTCATTCACGGGAGAGTAAACTATAGTCATTTTTCTTCTAAAGTCTGCTATTTCTTCAGAGGCCAAGAAATTACTCTCTTTTAGGTCTGCTCCTCATTCCCCCACCCCCACCCCACTTCTGTAGCTTGGGTAATTCATGCACAAAATAAGTAATGTTTGAATAAAAAGACAACAGCTAAGTTAAGACGTAATGAAGTAATTTGAGGCTACCTGTATGCAGGACGCCACCTAACAAGCCTTCACTTTGCATTACCTGCTTACATGGCCATTGAAACTTTTGGTGCACTGAAATGCAGCAGCTCCCCAGGTTGTTACACGTAGTAGTGATGGATTTAGTGTCACTACACCTGTGTAAGCAGGTGGTCTTCACCAAGAGCACAACTTGAGAATTTAGTCCTGTAATAAAGACGGTGTTTTGTATTGAGCACCTTGTTTACACCTCTGGCAAGTCTTAACAATACGTCTAAAATTAAGAATCCTCTCAAGAGGCACATATTTCATAGACTGCTTCTTGCCCTCAACTTACCAAACAAACAGAGCTGCTAATGCTGATTTGTCCATTTTCAGAGCAGAGTAATGATCATGCACTCCGGATTCCTAGCATTTTGCTTTGATCCAGAATAAAATTTGATTAAATGACTATTTACATCTATTATTTACACCGCTCTCAGTGAGCAGCTTTGATTACAGTGTCTGACCTCCATGCTCCTGGCCAGTAAGTGTGAATTAGGGATGCTCTTCAGGTCGGTTCTTGCAGTGGCCAGTCAGCCCTTACTACCTTGTAATACTTGGGAGTTGGTGAAAGTGTTAAGAGGGGAAAGAAACCAGAAAGTTGCCTACCAAGGTGTCTCTGGCAGAACTCTCCTGAATAGTTGTTTGATCTTTGGTCAGACCTGGATAGTACTTAGATAAGAGATTATCGGTGAATACAGAGTCTTACAGGTCTTTCCTCGAGGCTGACAGCTCTTCAAGGGCATGGGCCTTGTCTTTGTCTTGAGAATTCTAGGCCTGGCACAGAACAGGCACATAATACGTATCTGTTCAATTTAATTCGCAATCAACCACCAACTTCCTTATGACCTTCATTTTATATACATTTTTCTGTTACTAACCTGGGTTAGAATTCTATTAGGGTTATGAGGCTTGAGTATTATTCTAATATTACTGATATTTTGGAGATGAATGACACACCTGAAACTAATGTAATATTATGTGTCAACTATACTTCAATTTAAAAAATAAACAAATGCATACTTTTTTTTTTTTTTTAAGTACACTCTATGCCCAACATGGGGCTTGAATTCGTGATTCCAAGAACAACAGTCACGTGCTCTACTGACTGAGCCAGCCAGGTGCCCCAAATCAATAAATATTTTTAAAAAACATTAGAGATGAAAGAGACCTTAGAGATATTACTACAGAATGCCTTCATTTTACAAATGGGAAACTGAAGTCCACAGAGGTTAAATGACTTCAAAGCCGGTTAGTGGCAGGGATGAAGCCAGGAGAATCCAGGTCCTCCTGGCTCCCAGTTAGCTACTAAATACTCCTGAGCCACTAAGAAGACTGCATCTGCTCTAAGTTCTACTGTTTTGTTTTTTTCTTTCCTCTTTTTCTACCTCTCTTCACATATTAGGTTTTTGTGTGTGTTTTTCCCCCTCCCACGTGGACATGAGATCAGAATGCAAATCAGAGAACTTGGAAGTTTTTAGAAAAACTGGGCTATCTTGTGTTGTGGCCCAGCATGGTGGGGTTGGAACTTTATCTTTCTGGAAATGTATTATATTTTCTCATGTCCTCTGAGCTGTGGTCGAATGTGAGAACTTACCCAAGTGCCGATATCTTTACTGCTCAGTGAATGAACCTGGTACTGGAATGTCAGGAGACTGATTTCTCTTCTTGGCTCTGTCACCATTCCTGTGGCCTTGGGAAACTTAAGTTTCCTCCATGGGCCTCAGTTCCTCATTTATAAAATATAGAACCTGGACCAAACGAGCCCTAAAATCATATGATTCTATCTGTTTCCACTTCTGATTTATAAACATTTAAAAAAACTTTTTTTCTACCTTTAAAAAGTAAAAGCCACACTTAAGCCCCGTGGAATTTGGTCACCCTTACATTTTTTTTAAATTTTATTTATTTATTTGACAAAGAGAGAGGTCACAAGTAGGCAGAAAGGCAGTCAGAGAGAGAGAGGGAGAAACAGGCTCCCCACTGAGCAGAGAGCCCGATGCGGGGCTCAATCCCAGGACCCTGAGATCATGACCTGAGCCGAAGGCAGAGGCCTAAACCGCTGAGCCACCCAGGCGCCCTGGTCACCCTTACATTTATGTGAATGTTGACAGGTTTTCTCTTCTCTCTTTGGTATAACTGGAATGATTTAATTTTTTAATTTCATGTTAAAAAAGATTTTATGTATTTATTTAATTGACAGAGAGAGAGAAGGAGAGAGACAGCAAGACTGGGAACACAAGCAGGGTGGCAGAGGGAGAAGCAGGCTTCCTGCTGAGCAGGGAGCCCGATGTAGGGCTCAGTGTGCTGGGTGGGGGCATGGGGGGAGCTCGATCCCAGGACCCTGGGGTCATGACCTGAGCTGAAGACAGACGCTTAACGACTGAGCAAATCAGGCGCCCCCTAATTTTTTAATTTCAGTGGCTTCAATTACTATCTTCCATTTATCATTCTACCAAAGAAGTAATTGGCACAATGGTTAAAGTCGATCTATGACTCGTTCCTTCAAGCCTTATTTTAAGCATTACTTTGAGAATCTCTAAACCTCCTCTTCTAGCTGGAGTCACACGGTGTCTATGGATCCTGTCTTTTTTGCTTCTCGTGGAACTGGGAGAGGGGGAATAGTGTCTCCTCAGGATGAGGAATCCTGGGAGGTGCCCGGAAGGGGGAACATTAAGTAGAGGGAGGGAAAACGGCCAGGTGGCTGACTCTGCCATAGCAGGTGACAAGGAGTTCGTTGCAACCTGACGCCTCTCCCCACCGTGGGGTTATTGGCTCTGTGTTGTCTCCACAAAGTCCCCTAGACATGTCACGGCAGCCTATCCCTTGCCTCTTCTGCTTACATACCTCCACACCCCGGCATGGAGAATCAAGAGATCAGCTTTTCTGGCTGCAGTGGAAAGGATGCCTTGTTGGTCAGAGGCAAGTGGCCTGACTTATCCTGAAAATCACCCTGATGTGCAGAGCTGCCAAACGCACACTTGTCTGTTACCTGCACTTACAGGAACACGAGGCCCGGCGTGGCCTTACTGTGCCTCTAGCAGACCTTTCTCGTTTGCATCAACTGTTTCACACCATCAGTCACTCAACAGCATTTACGAAGCCCTTGCCTTAAGCGTGAAGGAAGGTTGAGAAGGAAGAGAAACCATGACCTCTGGCTTTGAGGACAGAAATTGAGGAGAGAAGATCTGAGAATGCATAAAAACACTAAGTACTACAGAAACAAGTATAAATGAGCATAATGGAGAGTATTTCCAGACATTTTAGGAGTTACCTGGCATGATCAAGCTTGGGTGAAGTTAGTCAGAGGAGACTTGTAGCTTCTTAGAAGATGGTCACTGCAAATTTAATTGAATATGTGAATATATTTACCTAGAGAGTCCGGGGAAAATTTTACAAAGGATTGAAATGATTACAGAAAACCCCACCAAGTCATATTCCAGAGAACACCACAGACACAAATGAAAAAAAAAAATCACATGGCAAATGTGTGAGAAGGACTTGAGTAGAGAGACTGAGGAAGCTAAACAGATGATTTGTAGAAATACACCTGAATGCCAAGCTGAGGAATTGGATCTGATCAAATTTGTAACAGGGAGCCTCAGAGGTTCTTAAAAATGGAAATGGCATATGAAATCATCAAGGAAGATTAATCTTCCCACTATATACAAACTAATAGAGAAAAGTTAGTGGCAGGGCTCAGGTCAGGGCTGTAGCTGTGGAAATGTGGTGAAGATCAACTTGTGGGATGGATGGAACCAACCAGCAGGGCTTAACCTGGGTTTGGACAGGAACAGCCAACATTCACCAGTTGCTTTCTATGTGCTGGTCACAGGGCTGAGGGCTTGTCATGTGACTTAGAACTATATGAGAAGAAATTAAATAACTTGCTTCAGATCATACAACACGATTGAGGACCTGGAATTTGAATGGATCGCTGGCTCCAAAGGACTTCACTGCTATGCTAGACTGCATCTCTGAAGTCAAACAGTAAGGGGGAAAATTACCCTAGTGCTGTAGCTGAGAGTTTGCCCTTCAGGTTCAGACTCCCTGGGATTTCACTCTGTCTTATGACACTAGCTATCCACTCCTGGATAGTCCACTGAAAATTCCACCCCTCCTTTTCCTTGTCTTTAAAACTGGAAATAAATAGGGGCGCCTGGGTGGCTCTGTCGGTTAAGTGTCTGGCTTCAGGTCAGGTCATGATCTCAGGGTCCTCGGATCAAGCCCCACATCAGGCTTCCTGCTCAGTGGAGAGCCTGCTTCTCCCTTTCCCTCTGCTCCTCCCCCTACTCGTGCTCCCTTTCCCTCTCCCCCTCTCTCTCTCTTCTCCTTCTCTTGCTCTCAAATAAATAAAATCTTTTTTTAAATGGGGATAAATAGTACTTGTGTCAAGGACTGCTATAAAGCAGAAATGTGTTATAGTATGTAAACTACTCGTCCCCGTGCCTGACACATAGTGAGTGTTCAGTAAATGTTAACTACCAATAAAATTGTTGTTATCATCCTATGTCTTGGATCCTGGCAAAATAGTGCTATAATTGCCAGAATAATAAAAAAGGGGAAATTTGGTTTAAGGTTATTTTCCTCTCACAAGTCCTTTGCTCTTGAGTTATAGAAGATTTAGGGATCAGTAGAATCACACTAAGGGAATTGATGAGAAATGTAGAGAAGTCCCTAAGAGAAGAAAATGCCAGTCTTACAGATCACTGAAGAAAATCATGCTAGAAGTGAGGGAAAGGGAGGGAGGCTAAAACTTTGGTTAGTGTAGAGTCTCTTGGGTTGTAGGCAGGGAGGAATGGGATTGCCATTTTATTAACTTATAGATGAGCATGAATCTAACTTCCCTTTTGGTTTCCTCTTTTTCATCCTCACTATTAATAGACTATGTATATACTGAGAAGTAATCCATGCTACAATGCTTCCTCAGAACTGTATGCACTGAAAATGCAGCTATCAGGGGAGACTTTAAAAGGCCATTGCTTTAAGAAAAATACAAAAAGCAATAACATGACAAGTGACTGTCATTGTTCATAGATCAGAGGGCTGCTAGTCCTCTGAAGTCCTTTTCTTCCTAAAGAAAGCTCCAAGAGGTCTTTGTGCCCCACATGTAATGACTACTTAGGAGCTGAGTCAAACAAGGGCTCTTATTTTAGTTTTCTAAATACCAAGTCTGGGCAGGCCTGTGTTTTCACTACGTGGGTGGGGTACGTGGTTAAGCTAATTCACCTCACAGGGTACCATGGCTCAGTTAATTCTCTCAAATGACCAGAGACAGCTTAAGTGGGGAGCTAAGCTACTTCCCACTGAGCATAACAGGAAGTAGGGATTTGACATTCTACCTTCCCAGTTCCTTCTGTATTCTGGCATGGCTAAGTGATACTGAGAAAAGACAGAGTAATCATTGGTAATATTAGTGCTCTCAAAGTCATTCATTTGCAAACATTTATTGACAATGGTGAGTATATGTATAGAATACAATATCAGGTACGTAGTAGAAAGTTATATGTTGTTGACTATGAGCCAGGGTTTGGACTGCCCATTTGCCAATATACAACATTTAATTGGATGAGCCTGGTGATGGGTATTGAGGGGGGCATGGATTGCATGGAGCACTGGGTGTTATACGCAAACTATGAGTCATAGAACACTACATCAAAAATTAATGATGTACTGTATGGTGACTAATATAACACAATCAAAAAATAATTGCATTTCTTTTTATCTTTAAGTAATCTCAGGCTCGAACTCACAACCCTGAGATCAAAAGTTGCATGCTGTATTGACTGAGCCCGCCAGGTACCCCTTAATGGCATTTCTTTCTCTCTCTCTCTTTTTTTTTTTTAAGATTTTATTTATTTATTTGACAGAGATCACAAGTAGGCAGGGGCGGGGGGGGGGGGGTGGAGCAGGGTCCCTGCTGAGCAGAGAGTCGAATGTGGGACTCGATCCCAGGACCCTGAGATCATGACCTGAGCCTAAGGCAGAGGCTTAACACACTGAGCCACCGAGGTGCCCCCTTAACTGCATTTCTTTAAGCAAAATTCAGCTCTATCTATAGATAAGAAAGATTAGGTACAATATAGATTGGGTGCATTTTCTCACTTTTGAGAAGATGTGAAGAAATCCCAGCTTCAGTCTAGCCATGGCAAAGTGATGGCGATTATGCAGCAGTGACTGGTGTCTGTGAGCTCCTGTTAAGTGGTTGTTACAGAATTTGAAAGGGCAAGGCATATTTCAGGTACTAGTCCTCAACCATCTCCATCAAGCCGTCACCATGGAAACAGAAAACTTAAAGACTTCCTTACCATCATTTTGGAAGGGAAATGTCTATTTCTGGCTGATAGTTGGCCTCCCTAAAGTAGAGTTTATGAAGAGTTTCTTATTGTCTACTATGTAGTGAGAAATTTAGCACAAAACAGGGAGCAACATTGTGGGGCAAAATGATTAGCAATCACAAAAAGGAAAAAACCCACTTTGATGAGCACAGAGCTAGGTCCTACAGGTCAGCAATGACCTGAAAATAATTTAGGTACTCTAGAAGTAACTTATCTTCATGTTCTGTGGCCTGCCTCTCTCTAGCTTGCAGCTGAATAGTTTCTTGCCCTAACTATTCTCATAAAGTTACAGAGCAATCACCACTTTGAGATCAGATCTCCTGTGAACACTCAAGTCATAAACTCAATATCAGTTACCAAAGATCATCTGGCTAAGCATTTTTTTTTTACCTGCTACATCCTTAAGGGTAAATAAGACCTAGCACCTCTTGATAGGTTTCCATTTTTGTCTCTACAGCTATGCCAATTAAATAGCTTTTTTTGAGAATCTAATTTTGTTTTCAAGAAAGATGAAGAATTTAGTGTTTCATACAGCCTATGTTAATACTAATTCTGAAGCAAAGTGGAACCCATGGAAAAGAAGAATTTATTTCGGTCTATTTTACCACTTGAAACATTAATTCCATAAGGAAAATACTTTATTAAATTCTGCTGGTATTTAAAGCTAATGAAATGCATTTGCTCGGTTCTTTTAAACCACATTGAACTTTTTTCTTTGGATGCTTCCAAAATTGCATTGGAATTTATCAAATTTTAAAATGCGTGTTCTTAGATACCACAATTTCCCCTCAAGGAATTTCTTCCAGAAAAATATTCCCATTAAATGAAAGACCATTCTGAACTTGAAGCTGCTCAGCCCGGTTTCTGTCCTTGGCTCCAAGAATGCCAGACAAGAGACTGGCTGATTCTCTTCTGAAAAAATTTAACAGCACAAGAGAAATGATTTTTGGAGGCCCTACAACAAAGCGGGTGGATTCCTGCTTCATGACCCCAAAGTAAAGCCCACCAAGGACAAGCCCCATTTGAGTACACAGAACTAACAACTACCTATTATGTGAAAGTCACTTGACATTTGAGGAATGTCTCTATCATGAAAGGTAGACACCAAAACAAAGGAATTTTTGGAAAGTAGAGACAATGCAGGAAGATAAATTATATCCGTGAAACATGAATAAACAACAGTGAAGTACTATATTAAAAAGGAGTGATCCGAGAATAAAGGGAGCTCTTGGAAATGAAAAATACGATTGCTGAAATAAGATATTCATACAAACATCGGAAGACAAAGACAAGGGAATTTCCCAGAAGGTAGATCTAAGAGATGACATAGAAACGGAATAAAAGAGAAAGTAACAGTCCAGGAAGCTCAAGATTTCTTGAAAAATGGAGAGACAGAGATACAGAAGAGAGAACAGACTACATCAGATTCCCTATAGCAAACCCACTTCACCTCCTATAGTGCAAATAAAGAGACTTTTACCAAGTGACTACTTAAAGAACGGTGAGCAGGAAGGATCAGGGAGCACATAAAGGTGGTGAGTGTCCGGAGACTAGTCTCGGTGAGAAACTTTGAGTCCCAGGGCAGAAGAGGCTATAACATGCTGTAAATGGAAGCCAGTGACAACCCGAGCCCAGGAGGAAGGGCCTCCAGGGGGAGATACGGCTACTGTCCAAGAGATGTGATTCTTCATAAGGGATACAGCAGAGAAGAAATACTCTGACTTCTCTCTCTTCCTGTGATCTGATCTCACGCTGGCCAACCCTAGCCAGAAACCAGCTAACAGAACTATACTGCACAGGAACCATTCAGGGCAGGGCAGGGCTAGCGAGTGGAGAGAAATACATTGGTAAAGAATAATACAACATTATTTTCCCATCTGAAAAACAGCTGGTGTCCATCCCGGGGTATCTACAAAACAAAATAAAACAGCGCCCTACATAAGGCACAGCACAATGAAATTTCAGAACACCATTAACAAAGAGGAGATCCTAAAAGCTTCCGGAGAGGAAAAAACAGATCATATATAAAGGATCAGAAAAGACAATGGCATTGGATAAATGAACAGCAACACTGAATGTTATATGACAAGGAGTAATGTCTTCATGTTTCTGAGGAAACATTCTTTCCAAGCCAAATTGTCAATCGAGTGCAAGGTGGAAAAAAGACATTTGCAAACATGCAACGTCTCAAAAAATATACCTTCTATACACAATTTCTTAGGAAGCTATTATAAAACAATGGAGTAAACAAAGAAAGAAACACAAACGGAAGACTCTGGGTTGAGGGAACTTGATATATGCACAGCCAAGAAGGGAATGTAAATCCTAGGCTGACAGCTGTGCAGAAATCCTAGAACATATCTTGTTTAAACAGAGCAGGAGGAAAGAAGCCTCCATTAAGATGTCTTTAAGGGAAAAAAAATCACTGATCCTTTTCAGAGAGTTTTAACAATTCTTTGGAGGGTTTGGGAAAGGCAATGAAAATGAAGCAAATGACTGCTAAAGAAAATCAGCCTTCTAAAGCTATTTGATTTCTTAATTTGTGTTTACGTATTGCTTTCATACAACATTAACTTTAAAAGACTCTCACAAGAATGCAAAGCATAGGTACAAAGATATCATTATATCACTGTATGTTATATCACAAATTGGAAATAACCTAAATGTCCATCAGCAGGACAATAATTGAATTATGGTATAGCCAAATGATAGCATACCACTTATCCTTTAAAAAGGAGAGGGGCGCCTGCATGGTGTAGTTGGTCAAGTGTCCAACTCTTGGGGTTTTAGCTCAGGTCATGATCTCAGGGTTGTGAGAGAGAGCCCCACATCCAGTTCTACAGGCAGCTCTGAGTCTGCTTGCAATTCTTTCTCTCCCTCTGCCCCTTCCCCCCAACCCTGCTCGCATGCTCTCTCTCCCTCTCCCTAAAATAAAATAAAATCTTAAAAAAAAAAAAAAAAAGGAGAGAGAATCAGATGTATACTGAGTGAGTCTTAGGAATTTGTTTGGGGTAGGGGGAACAGGTTTTAAAACTTGTACCCATAATATGGAATTATTTTTAAAGTAAAAAATTTTTATAAGGGGGTGCCTGGGTGGCTCAGTCAGTTAAGCTGCTGCATTCAGCTCAAGTCATGATCCCAGGGTCCTGGGATCCATCCCTGCATCCATCCAGCTAGTTGCTCAGTGGGGAGCCTGCTTCTCCCCTGCCTGCCACTCCCCCTGCTTGTGCTTGCTCTCTCCCTCTCTCTGTGTCAATAAATAAATAAGAATCTTTAAAAAAAATTCTTTTAAGTATATATTACCTTATATGTAGAAAAACAAAAGATTGGGGAAGTGTGGATTTTTACTTTCTAATTAAATTTTTTTTTAATTTTTAATTTTTTAAATTACTTTTCAGTGTACTAGAATTCGTTGTTTATGCACCACACCCAGTGCTCCATGCAATACGTGCCCTCCACAATACCCACCACCAGGCTGGCCCAACTTCCCATCCCCCGCCCCTTCAAAACCCTCAGATTGTTTTTCAGGGTCCATAGTCTCTCATGGTTCATCTCTCCCTCCAATTTCCCTCAACTCCCTTCTCCTCTCCATCTCCCCATGTCCTCCGTGTTATTTCTTATGCTCCACAAATAAGTGAAACCATCTCTCTGCCTGGCTTATTTCACTCAGCATAATCTCTTCCAGTCCCGTCCATGTTGATACAAAAGTTGGGTATTCACCCTTTCTGATGGAGGTATAATACTCCATCGTGTATATGGACCACATCTTCCTTACCCATTCGTCCGTTGAAGGGCATCTTGGTTCTTTCCACAGTTTGGTGACCGTGGCCATTGCTGCTATAAACATTGGGGTACAGATGGCCCTTCTTTTTACTACATCTGTATCTTTGGGGTAAATACCCAGCAGTACAATTGCAGGGTCATAGGGAAGCTCTATTTTTAATTTCTTAAGAAATCTCCACATTGTTCTCTAAATTGGCTGCATCAACTTGCATTTCCACCAACAGTGTAAGAGGGTTCCCCTTTCTTCACATCTTCTCCAACACATGTTTCCTGTCATGCTAATTTTGGCCATTCTAACTGGTGGAAGGTGGTATCTCAATGTGGTTTTAATTTGAGTCTCCCTGATGGCTAGTGATGATGAACCTTTTTTCATGTGTCTGTTAGCCATTTGTATATCTTCATTGGATAAATGTCTGTTCATGTCTTCTGCCCATTTTTTGACATGATTATCTGTTTTGTGTGTGTTGAGTTTGAGAACTTCTTTATAGATCCTGGATATCAGCCTTTTGTCTGTACTGTCATTTGCAAATATCTTCTCCTATTCTGTGGGTTAGCCTCTTTGTTTTGTTGACTGTTTCCTTTGCTGTGCGTCTAATTAAACTTTTTTGTATTGAGTTGTTTTAATCAGGATGGACTTTGTGTACTCAGAAAAATCAACACATGAATTTCCAATAAGATTACTTTGGGGCTTAGAAATAAATTTTTCCATACCTTCACTTAACAATATTCATTCATCAAACTATTGTGTTTGGTATTGGAGAGACAGAGATAAATAAAATATATTTTCTGCCTTCAGTTTTATCACAGTCCAGTGGAAAGGTTTTTAAACTGCCCTGTGCTTCAGGGCTAGAATAAATGTTTGATCTGAGTTTCATTTTCAAAATATATTTTCAAAATATATTTTATATTTTATATTTTCAAAATATATATTAAAACATCTGGGGCGCCTTCGGCTCAGGTCATGATCTTGAGGTCCTGGGATTGAGTCCCGCATCGGGCTCTCTGCTCAGCAGGGAGCCTGCTTCCTCCTCTCTCTCTCTCTCTGCCTCTCTGCCTACTTGTGATTTCTGTCTGTCAAATAAATAAATAAAATCTTTAAAAAAAATCTGTAACAAAATCATTTAATATAAAAATTTTAATACATTGAAACCACCATTTCTTTTTTTTCTCCTTAAAGATTTATTTACTATTTTCTTTTAGAGAGAGAGAATGTGTGCATGAGAGCTGGGGAGGGAAAGACGGAGAGAAAGACTCCCTACTGAGTATCAGGAGCCCAACATGGGGCTCAATCCCATGACCCTGAGATCATGACCTGAGTTGAAATCAAGAGTCAGATGCTTAACCCACTGAGCCACCCAGATGCCCCAAGGGACCACACTTTGTTAATGTCTCCTGTCAGGTAAACTATCATTTTTGTCATATGTAAATTTTTCCTGTTACTTTAAAGCATATATTTGAATTTATTGTAAACATGTCATTACATAGAAAGGTTATAGCTTTACCTTGGTCTTTTTAAAATCCAGTGCGCATATGTCTGCTTCTAGAAAAATCTGCAGGTGACTGCGACCATAGCATAAGAGCTGAGCGCAATTAAATACACAGCAGAGTTCATCTGCCTGGTGTACACTTTTTTTTTTTTAAAGTAAACTACATCCAATGTGGGATTTGAACTCACATCCCAAGATCAAGAATTACATGCTTTACCAACTGAGCCAGCCAAGTGCCCACTGATGTACATTTTTATGTGCAATAATAAATAAATGGATAACATGTCAGGTAGCACTGGTAGAGTTTTGCAGGTTCTTAAATTTAGAGCTTTATACGTTTCCAGTACTTGACTTTTGTAATAAAAGATATGAACAGCTGCCTACTTTTGTGAACCAATTTTTAAAAGATTTTATTATGGACACTTTGAAGTAGACACAAAGTAAACAACAGAATAATGAACAACTTTATACTTATCACCCAGCTTCAACAATTACGAGCATTCTATCATTTTCGTGTTGTCCAAATCTCCTTCTGTTTCTCCACTTGATTATTCTTTCCAATAAACATTTCCTATCACTCCCATTTCAGGTTTCTGAATAATTTGCAATGTTTCTTGATGGAGATTCTGAATAATTTGCAATGTCTCCATTATGCAATGGAGAGAACGATTACCATTTGCAGGCACTTAGCTATGTTGATCAGCTTTGTTTCTCAATATTATCCAATCTAGGGGCGCCGGGTGGCTCAGTGGTTTAAGCCTCTGCCTTCAGCACAGGTCATGATCCCAGGGTCCTGGGAATGAGGCCCGCATCGGGCTCTCTGCTCAGCAGGGATCCTGCTTCCCCCTCTCTCTCTGCCTTCCTTTCTGCCTACTTGTGATCTCTCTCTCTCTGTCAAATAAAAAAATAAATAAAATCTTCAAAAAATACATTATCCAATCTAAACAAAATACAGAAAAATTTTGGATACCGAAGCTTACACAAATCTGCACTTATCATTTACAAGTCCTAATTTCAAACTTTCGTGTTCACCAGAATAACCTGATTTTGAGATTTTTTTCTTTTCTTTTTTTTTTTAAGATTTTTTTTTTATTTATTTATTTGACAGAGAGAGAGATCACAAGTAGGCAGAGAGGCAGGCAGAGAGAGAGGAGGAAGCAGGCTCCCTGCGGAGCAGAGAGCCCGATGCGGGCTCGATCCCAGGACCCTGAGATCATGACCTGAGCCGAGGGCAGCGGCTTAATCCACTGAGCCACCCAGGCGCCCTTGAGATTTTTTTCTTACATTAAGAAAACTTCGGTTAAAACTAATAAACATGCTTTAAAGACTTCAAACGTCGGGGGCACCTGGTGACTCAGTTGGTGAAGCAGCTGACTCTTGGTTTTGGTTCAGGTCATGATCTCAGGGTTCTGGGATCGAGCCCTTGCGTTGGGCTCTGCACATACTGTGGAGTGTGCTTGAGATTCTCTCTCTGTCTCTCTCCCTTTGCCCCTCCCCCTGCTCATGCTCTCTAAATGAATAAACAAATAAATAGAATCTTTTTTCAAAAACCTTCAAAAACTGTACGTAGTGTGGATTAAAAAAAAGAGCATCTTCCTTCCCCTTCCTACCTAGTTCCTCTTTTCAGTGGCCAATTTCTTTGTTTTTTTAATATTTTATTTCTTTTTTCAAAAATTATTTTTATCAACACATAATGTGTTATTTGTCCCAGGGGTACAGGTCTGTGGATCATCAGGTTCACACAGTTCACAGCACTCACCAGAGCACATGCCCTCCGCAAGGTCCACAGCCCAGCCACCCTATGCACCCCCCAACCCCCCAGCAACCCTCAGTTTGTTTTGTGAGATTAAGAGTCTCTTACGGTTTGTCTCCCTCCTGATCCCATCTTGTTTCATTTTTTTCCCTCCCTACCCCCCACAACTCCCCACCCTGCCTCTCAAATTCCTTGCATCAGATCATATGATAATTATCTTTCTCTGATTGACTTCTTTTGCTCAGCACAATACCCTCTAGTTCCATCCACGTTCAGCGACCAATTTCTTGAGACAATTTGCAGAAATACTCTCTGCATGCACATACGAGCATGTACATAACTATAGTCCTTAAAAAACCGTGGTGGCAGTGTACACTGTTTTCTAGCATGCTTTTGTTCATGACTATATCTTCTAGTGCATGGATCAGATCAAAGAGTTTCTGAAAAGGCACAGAAACTGCTGGTATAGGGGAACTGTATCTCTAATAGCACAACATCAGTGAACACAGAGAAGAGGGAGCCAATATCTTGCTTTTGGAAAGTAGAAAAGCCATAGGATATTTGAGCTGAATCTTCATGGAAACACCTACGTGGCAGAAAAGTAGAAGATTGTTTTAAGTGATGACACGTACCAATTCCAGACCTGATTTATTTGGTTTTCCTTTTTTCCTTTCTTCATGGCATTTGGCAGGTGCAAAATATCTAGAGCAGTTGCTCGTTTGTCAAAAGTCATCCCTACTAGGGTGAAAGAATATTAGAATATGAATCCAAAGACTTGGGTTCTAGGGGCGCCTGGGTGGCTCAGCGGGTTAAAGCCTCTGCCTTTGGCTCAGGTCATGATCCCAGGGTCCTGGGATCAAGCCCTGCATCAGGCTCTCTGCTCAGCAGGGAGCCTGCTTCCTCCTCTCTCTCTCTCTGCCTGCCTCTCTGCCTACCTGTGATCTCTGTCTGTCAAATAAATAAATAAAATCTTAAAAAAAAAAAAAAAGACTGGGGTTCTAGTTTTAGGAAAGTCATGTGACCTTTTTAGTTTCCTCATTTGTATAATGGTGATACCATGTACTTATGTTTCTCACCAGGTTTTTGAGACTAGCTGCTGAACTCAAGTACTATCCTATGGGAAAGCAAATTGTCTTTGGGGTCTAAGGGACATAGGTTTGAAGTCACTGTTCTGCTGCTGTGAATGGTACAGTTGCTAAATCATTCAGTCCATTCACAGGAAATTATTGAGTATCTGCCATACTCACAGTGCAGACACTGTCCTAGGCATGAAGATAGAAGGGTGAAGAAGACAGATAGGAACTTAAATTGTTTTCTCAGCAGTATGGGCTGGCACTGTCCTAAAACCAAGAAGTAGTGGTAAATCCTTAGGCAGTCTCATTTGCTTGCACAGCTACAAATTACATCTATATGCTGAAAATCCCCAAATTTATACCTCCTGGCCTGACCTCTCTGAACTTGAGTCTTACATAGACAACTGCCTTTTCAATGACTCCTTTTCAATAAGTCACAAGAAACTCAAACATCATACTTCCAAACCTAGACTGATTTCAGGCTCCCAAGGCTATCCCTCCCTCCTCTCTTCCCCATTTTTGCAAACAGACCACCAACCACCAAGGGGGTCAAGCCAGAGATCTGGGGGACATCCCTGACAGCTTCTCTCTCTTACCTCCCACAACCTGCAAGACAAATTAGTTCCACCTAGATCTTGAATCCATCCACTGTCTTTCTCTCTGTAATCCCCCTTGCTTTTTTTTTTTCCCCCTCTAAGATTTTATTTATTTATTTGAGAGAGAGGGAGAGAGAGCGTGCATGAGCGGGGGTGGGGAGAGCAGAGGGGAAAGGAGAAGCAGACTCCCGACTTAGCAGGGAGACCCATGTGGGGCTCAATCCCAGGACCCTGAGATCATGACCTGAACTGAAGGCAGAGGCTTAGCCAACTGAGCCACCCAAGTGCCCCATCCCCCTTGGTTCTTTGCAATAGACTCCTCAGCATTTTCCTTGCTACTTCCTGCTCCCCAACAAGTCATTGGCCACAGTGGCCAGAGGAGATTCCCAGCGCGAAAGCAAAGGCAATGGTAGTGATAACAAACACAAAACAAATTAAAAACTGAAAATATAAGAATTCTCTCATTCCCACATCTTTCTAGGAAGAATTCCACGCTCCCAATCACACACCCCCCCCCCCCCCGCTCCCCGCCCCCCCCCCCCCAGCCTGGGGCTTCTGTTGTGCCGATCAGGATAAATGGGTTGAGGTGCAGATTTCAGTCTGAAAGCATAGATGGGCTTACATTAACAAGGGCAGGAAATGTAATCTTGAAGAGGAGAGAAGGAAGCCAATAAAAGAAGAGCCAAGTCCAGATCTGGCCTACTTTTTTGGGGTAATATTCAGAGAGAGGAGAGACTGGAGAGTGTTGCTGTGCTGTACTGAGTAGAACTTAGATAGATCAAGATTTTTTTTTATCATGTTTACTGAGACTCATACACAGAAATTTCCATTTTGTGCTTATTTCATAGACTTCAGTAAATATTAGACTGCTTTTCATTTTTATGTTCACTATCTGTTGTTTCCTTTAAATGAGATCTTATGTGGATATGGGCAATGAGTGGGCTCAGCTTTATTTAAAATACACCATAGCACTTCAGATAAAAATCTAAAACCTTTGGGGCGCCTGGGTGGCTCAGTGGGTTAAGCCGCTGCCTTCGGCTCAGGTCATGATCTCGGGGTCCTGGGATCGAGTCCCGCATCAGGCTCTCTGCTCAGCAGGGAGCCTGCTTCCCCCTCTCTCTCTCTGCCTGCCTCTCTATCTGCTTGTGATCTCTCTCTGTCAAATAAATAAATACAATCTTTTTTTTTTAAAGATTGTATTTATTTATTTGACAGAGAGAGATCACAAGTAGGGAGAGAGGCAGGCAGAGAGAGAGAGAGAGGAGGAAGCAGGCTCCCCGCCGAGCAGAGAGCCCGATGCGGGACTCGATCCCAGGACCCCGAGATCATGACCTGAGCTGAAGGCAGCAGCTTAAACCACTGAGCCACCCAGGCGCCCCTAAATACAATCTTTTAAGAAAAAAATCTAAAACCCTTACCAGGGCCTAAAAATCTCTAAATCATTTAGCCTCTATTTACCTCTCCAGTCTTCTCTCTGAACTCATCTCCCCTTTACTGACACTGGTCTTCTTTTGGTTCCTCAAGCACACAGAGCCTTTTCCTTCCTTAGTCTCTACCAGCTATTCCTTGTTTGGAATTCTCTTTCCATGGATGACTCATTCTTCCCTTTTTGGTCTCATCTAAAATGTCACCTTTTCAGAAAGTGCTTTCCACCTAGCTTAGCTAGATTTCCACTGTTGTCGTTGTTCATGGCACTCTATGGTTTCCTTTGTAGAACTTCTGCAGGTGGTAATTTATTCACATGTGTGGTTATGTGTATGGGCGCACATGCCTGTTTTGCTCATCGTCTGTCTCCTGCAGATTTAAATCCAAGAAGACAGTGAGCTTGTGGGTTTGCTCATTGCTCTAGAGCCAGTGCCTCACAGTGCTCTGCACAGAGAAGGCTGCCAATGACTATTCGTTGAGTGAACAAACAAGCTCTTGTAGAGCTTAACATTGACAAGAAAATACAGATACTGAAGATAATGTGTTATGATGACTACAACCAGGAAGTATGGTGTTACTATGAACTTGAGGAAGCTAACTTAAGGGATACCTGGGTGGCTTAGTCGGTTCAGCATCTGCCTTTGGCTCGGGTCATGATCCCAGGGCCCTGGGATCTAGTTCCGCATTGGGCTCCCTGCTCAGCTGGGAGTCTGCTTCTCCCTCTGCCCCTCTCCCCACGCATGCTCTCTCTCTGCCCCTCAAAAATTAATAAATTTTAAAAAAAATCTTTTTGAAAAAAGGAAGCTAATTTAAGTGGGGAGCAAGACAATCCAAGCTTTCCTGATCTAGGAACAGACTGGACTAGGAATTGGACTAGTAGTGAGAGTGAGGAGTGTTTCAGGCAGAGGAAATAATGTGTGAAGGCCTCAGGACGAGAGTGTGAAGTATTTGAGGGAAACCAGAGAAGACAGTATGCCTGGAGCCTAGAGAGGAAGAGGTAGGCCCATGGAATGTGTGGTAAGCCTTCGGACTGGGAGCTTTATCCCAAGAGAAATGGAAAGCTTCAGAGAGTAGAGCAAGGTAATTAAGTTTGTAGTTTTAAAGGACTACTCCTCTAGATGTGTGGGGAATGGATTACAGGTGAGGAACGGGGAGCCCGGAGAAGTAGGCTGGGGCAAAGATGATCTAGGATGACTGGCTAGGTAAGTGTAAGAGTGAGACCAGAGAAGATAGAGGCATGGCTAGAAGAGGGGGTGAGTTTGGAGAAGAGTGGTGGATTCACAAAATATTTAGAAGCTAGGGTCGTTAAGATATGGTGAGTCATTGGACTTGCCATAATGGAGCGTGAGAACCACAGTGACTTCCCTGGTTTTGTTTTAGGCTGCTGAGTAGAGAGTGGCACCAGTTATTCAGATGAGGGAAAACTGGAGGAGGAGCCAGTTGTTGTATGTGGATGAGTGGAGGGAAGATGACGATCCACCTGCGGACGGGGTTTGAGGCACCCGTGAGGGACACAAGGTGAGATGCCCAGCAGGCAGTTAAATAGAGGGCAGTGTGGTGGTCAGTGGAATTCTGCATACAAATGGGCCATCGTTCTGGGGAGTGAGTGGAGTCAAAGGCTTGGGATAGAGTCCTGAGGTCCCTTACCATTTAAGGGTCAGAGTGGGAAGAAGCCAGGAAAAATGACCAAGGAGTAGAGTGGGGAGAATAACACCAGAATGTGTGATGCTGTGGAAAGCCTTCATGAAATGTTCTGAGACAGGGACACGTGGGTGGCTCAGTCAGTTAAGCGTCTGCCTTCGGCTTAGGTCATAATGCTACAATCCTGGGATCGAGTTCTGCATCAGACTCCTTGCTCTGCGGAGAGCCTGCTTCTCCCTCTGCCTGCACTCCCCCTGCTTGTGCTCTCTCTCTCTCTCTCTCTCTGACAAATAAATACATGAATAAAATCTTGAAAAAAAAAAAAGAAATGGTCATAACAAAAGTCTCTGTGAAGTAGCAGTCAGATTTTGAGGAAGAATATCAGTCAGCAATTTAAATTCTGATAATTCTGCTCTTTCATTAGGAAATTGTATACAGTAGTCCCCTCTTATCCAAGGGGGATACATTCCAAGACCCCCAGGGGATGACTAAAATTGCAGATAGTATCAAACCTTATGTACACCGTGCCTTTTCCTATACACACATACTTATGATAAAGTTTAATTTATAAATTAGGCACAGTAAGAGAGAAACGATAACTCATAATAAAATAGAAAAACATCCTGCAGTAAAAGTTACGTGAATGTGGTCTCTCTCAAAATATACTTACTCACACTTCTCGTGATGATGTGAAATGAAAAGCCTACAAGAGGAGATGAAGTGACATGTCGTAGGCATTGTGACATAGTTAGCTAATAGTGACCTCTAAGTATTTGCCGGAAGTGGGATCATCTGCTTTCAGACTGAGGTTGACTGTTGGTAACTGAAACCATGGAAAGCAAAAACGTGGATAAGCGGGGCTATTGTACCAGCATTTCTTGGGGAAGAGAATACCTCCTCAAATCCCATCTTAAAAATGACTGTTTTATTTTCATATTAGTATCTTACCCATCAGTGTTTGTTTATAATGCATAAATTTTTTTTTGTATTATTGCAGCTACAATGGATACATTTTAGTTTTTCCATTTTGAAGTGAAAGGAATTTATGACTTTGTAATTATCATTTTAGTGGCTGCATAATGTTCCATTAGGTGACATTTTAGAGAGTTACAAAAGGATATGTCTGACTTCACTAAAACTAAAGAAGAAAAAGAAAACTACAGGAAGATAAACTTTTTCTCAGAATCCACCCTCCTTTACCAAAACAAGCTCACTTTATTTAATTTTAATTTTTTTTTTCAGTAGGTACCACACCCTGTGTGGAGCCCAGCATACCATGCGGTCCAACATGGGGCTCAAACTCATGACCCTGAGATCAGGAGTTGGCTACTTAGACAACTGTGCCACGCAGGTACCCTAAAAAGATCATTTGAAAGAGTCAAGAAAACACAGAAGCAAATGAGCCTATCAGCAATGTTGCCTTCTGGAGTTTAAATACAGATAAACCAATTTCAATATGACGCTTTTTCAACTTCATACATAAATTGAATGATATCATAAGAACAGGGTTAAACCGGAGGGAGACATGTTTATTCTGTTGATCCTTGAAATACAATGACTTACTTCATAAACTGGGAAACTGAAGACCAGTATACCACCTTGATGTACCTTGTTCTGAATCTTCAACAACAGATCATGAAGTCAAGGGCAAGAGTAAATGATGCTTTTATGCATTGACATTAAATCTTAAAAACAAGGGCACCTGGCTGGCTTAGTAGAGTACACAATTTTTTTTAAAAATTTATCTGACAGAGAGAGAGCACAAGCAGGGGGAGGGGCAGAGGAAGAGGGAGAAGCAGACTCCCCAGCAAGCAGGGAGCCCAATGTGGGGCTCTATCCCAGGATGCTAGGATCACCATCCAAGATGAAGGCAGACACCCAACTGACTGAGCCACCCAGATGACTGGAGTATGCACTTTTGATCTCAAGGTTGAGTTCAGGGCCACACTGGGCGTGGATCCTACTTAAAAAAAATATATATATATATATATATATATTTTAAAGATTTTATTTATTTATTTGACAGAGATCACAAGTAGGCAGAAAGGCAGGCAGAGAGAAAGAGAGGGAGAGAGAGAGAGAGACAGGGGAGGAAGTAGGCTCCCCACTGAGCAGAGAGCCCAATGCAGGGCTCGATCCCAGGATCCTGGGATCATGACCTGAGCCAAAGGCAGAGTCTTTAACCCACTGAGCCACCCAGGCACCCCTAAAAAAAAAAAAAAAAAATCTTAAAAAAAAATAGACTGAAGAGTTCTAAGGTATCCAAGAACTGTACACACACACACAGATACATAAACATATGTGTGTGTGTGTGTGTGTGTGTATAGCTTTCTTTGATGACTTCACACCTTCAAAGTTTTGTTTACAAGCCATCACAAATATCCTTTAGTACAAAAGGGCTAAAATGGTTAATACCTGCTTTCATTTGTTTCAAGTTAACCCCTAAACTGATGAGTGAAGTAAGCTGAAAAAGAGGCATTTTCTGGAACTGTAGAGTTTTCTCTATAAGAAACATGACTAGAAGCAGAAGGTGAACTCGTGATTGATCCAAGGACACTTTAACTCTTTGATCTAATGAGATTATGTGTTGAATTCAGCACATTAGCTCAGGAAAGCAGAGTCTCTTGCTCCTACAAATAGCTCTCTGGCTTGGGGACATCAAAAGTAATTGATCAGGCACATCTGAAATAATATAACATTGTGTATCAACTATACTCCACATTTTTTTATTTAAAAAGAAAAATAAACGCACTGAGGATGGAGGGATTAATTACAAGGGTAAGCAAAAATATAATAATCTTGAACTCATCAGGAAAAGAAAAATTGATCAGGAAGCCCCAAATATGAGGGCTGCTGAACTCCCTCGGTTTAATTCAGTTAAGTTTGTATTGAGCTCCTGCTTTGTGCAGGACAAAAGTGTCAGATACAGTGTCCATGACATCTTTATTTAAAGGTTTATTTTATCTCTTACTCATCGTTTTAAGATGGGACCTCACTATCTGCGTGGATCTTGTCGGCAGTTTCCTGTGTGTTCTGTCTCATGAGCAGCTGTTTCCGTCTTACCACAGGTTGTTGGGAACCATAGTGATACAAGATTTATTCAGAGCACCAGCTGGCTTAAGACAGGTTCATGGGTTAAGGGCTTGGGGTCCTTTTTGTGATAAGGGAAGAGAGGAGGAATGAGTGATAAGGAGAGAGGTCGGCCTCTGAATCACAGGGAGGCTCTGGAATTACTGAGTGTCTTCTATGCACTATATTCTCATTTAAGCCTTGGTTAGTTATAATTATATGAAGGAGATGGTTCTGCATTTTACAGATAAGGAAACTGGCTAGTGATCTATCTATCTAAGGTTATGGATTAAGTGGTGGGTCTGGGATCTTCCAAGGCTTTCCTCCACAGTGCAGTGTCCCAGTAGAATTTCAGGTCCAGAGTGAATCATACTGTGCCCTTCACTTTCACATTTTTACAAGACGAAGTCTGTCTAGAATGTACATCTAATAACCTGTAAAAGAGGTCATGGGCAGGCAATTTGTAACCTGAGAAGTCAAGTCAATATTATAGTGTTGGGGGGGCGCCTGGGTGGCTCAGTGGATTAAGCCACTGCCTTCGGCTCAGGTCATGATGTCAGGGTCCTGGGAGCCTGCTTCCTCCTCTCTCTGCCTGCCTCTCTGTCTACTTGTAATCTCTCTCTCTCTCAAATAAAAAATAAATAATCAAATACAAATATATATATATTATAGTGTTGGGTCTAACTTTTGGGGGGGAGGTCTTGATAAGGAGCTCCTACGATTATTTTAGACTAGCGTATGCGTGTCTCCCTAAGTTCTTGTCCATACTACGAACACCTTTCCTCCATTAGACAAAAATATGAATTTATAGGAGCGCAATTCTGTCTGAAATAACGATGTATCAAATAAATCCCTTTGCAAACTATGGCACTTTACAAACTGGTAAGGTAGCACACATCTTTCCAAGGTATCGCGTAACTGTGAAGTAGCTGATTAAAATAAATTCTTGATGGCTGGAGATACAGGAAGCTAGCGATAGCACTTGGTAATTGGACTTGGTAACCACAATCTAAAACCGCATTCTAACCAGCAATTTTAATCTTTCTGAGATCTGCCTCTTTGTAGAGATTTAAACAAACAAACAAAAAGGGGTCGAGGTGTATGTAAAATGCCAATAAAATCAATTAAATTTCTCCTCTGGGCTCTGTCCAGACGTTGACGGAATTAGGACAGAACAAAAAGGGATGCACTTCCACACCCTCTGAGCTCTAAAACTGGGGTAAGAAATTAGTTATGGGGAAAAGACTTCAGACCGCTTTGGCACCGCTCTGGGTCGGGACATTCCCTTTGGCAATATTCCAGAGTCTGTGTCCCCAGGGCTCCCCCCAGTGGGAAGGGAGAGACGCGCGTGCCAGGCGCCCGTACGCGTACATTCACGTGTACACACACTTACACACGCGCGCGCACGCGCACACATTACACATACACACGGCCTGTTTCCTCCGCTCCCCTTTCCCCGGGGGGCGGGGTCTCTTTCTCTTTAAAGAACAGACGGTCTCGGCGCAAACCCAGGCTCTCTAAGGCCCCGGGGGCCCGAGACCCGAGCTGCTAGCAGCCAATGGGCGCGGTGGAGCGGCTCCAGCGCGGCTGACGCTACACCAATGGGCGTTCGCGGGGGGCGGGGGCAGCAGAGGAGACACTATTGTTGATGAGCAGGAGCGGCGGCGGCGTTGGTGGCGGCGGCTGCACCATCTCGTTGCTGCCGGCCGCGGCCCGGGCGCCCCCTGCTCCCCGGATTCCGGCTTCGTCACCCCGTCGCGGGGACCTTCCCTCCGGCCTCGAGAATCCAACCCCTGCAACCCAACAACAACAATCGCCCCCCCCCGTCTCGCCCAGTCACCGGGAAGGGGGGGGACCATGTCCCAGCGGGTGAGGCGCAATGGGTCCCCCACGCCGGCCGGCTCCCTCGGGGGCGGTGCGGTCGCCACGGCCGGGGGAGCCGGGAGCCGCCTTCAACCCATGAGGGCGACGGTTCCGTTCCAGCTGAAGCAGCAGCAGCAACATGGCAGCCCCACGCGGAGCAACGGCGGCGGCGGCGGCAACAACGGCGGCTGCTGTGGTGGCGCCTCAGGCCCCTCAGGCGGCGGCAGCGGCGGCGGCGGGGGCCTGCGCACCGCCTCGCGCAGCACGAGCCCCACGCGCGGCGGCGGGAATGCGGCCGCGCGCACTAGCCCCACAGTGGCCACGCAGACGGGCGCGTCCGCGACGTCCACGCGAGGCACCAGCCCCACGCGCGGCACCGCGCCCGGGGCTCGCGGGAGCCCCCCACGGCCACAGCCCCCACCGCCGCTGCTGGGCACCGTGTCGTCGCCTTGCTCGTCGCCCACCCACCTGTGGACTGGCGAGGTGAGCGCGGCCCCACCCCCAGCCCGCGTCCGGCACCGGAGAAGGTCCCCGGAGCAGAGCCGTAGTTCCCCGGAGAGGAGGAGCCCAAGCGCCCCGGTTTGCAAAGCAGGTACGTGCTGGGGACCGCGCGGCGAGGGGAAGGCGGCGGGAAGGGGTCCTGGGCGCGCGCTGCTTTCGCGCGGGACTGCGGCGCTACCGCGGAGCAGGGCGGCCGGGGGCGGGGCTGGGGGCGGTGCCCGGGTGGTGCGGTGCCGCCTTCGCGGGGCGAGCCCGGCGCGCTCCGCACCGCTCCCTGTTTGTCTCGTTCAGGGCTTTGCCGACCTTGCGCGGGTCGGGAATGGTGGTGCAGGTGGGGCCGCTAACCCTGTGGTTGCGCCGGGACGTGTTAATGATAAACCTGGGATTCTGCTGCGGACGCGTTACTGCTCGCCCTCCCTTGGGGGTGAGGCTGGGAGTGGTTTGTCACTTTGTTTAGGTGATAATGGTTAATGTTAGTATAGCACATGTCTGCCGCGAAGTATTTCTCTTTCGCAAAACAGTTTCAGATTGTAAAGATCGAATTCATTAGCATAGCAGATTTGGATCCCTGAAGACAGGGGAGTCTGGGAGCGTTGTGGGCATTTCCTGAGACGTAATAAGTGGGTAGCAAGAAACAAGGAATATTCCTTTGGACGGATTATGGGCTTTATCGTAGAGTCTGGGTGTTATCTCTGAAATACTGATACGGTTTAGATGTAAAACCATTTATTTGTTTTATTTTAAAAAACCCCACCGTTTGTCTTCCTTGTTATTATTTCAGCGACCAAAAAACCCTGTTGTCTTTCTGTGTACTTGGGAGCTTTCTTGGAAAAGGTTCTGAATGGAGCTGTTTGATTTCGCTGGCGTCATTCATAAAGAGTAACTAAAAAAGAAATTCAAATTGTGAAAGTGGAGAAATATTTGTCATCTGATTACCTCCGTTTTAGAATCTGTTGGAAAAAAAAAAAGAAATGGGTGGGTTTTAGCTTATGCAGTTATACTACAGACATGTAGCTTTGTTTTCCCATGCCAAGAGAATGTCTTAAGAATCTTTGAGGCAAAATTACTGGAAATTTCAGGAAACTTAGTACAGTACTTCCCAACCAAATAAAAGAGATTATTAAGTGGTTTCAAGGGTCCCTTCAAAAATGCAGGGAGCAGGATGAATCTTTCTTACTGTTATTTTATCAAAGAGTTTAGACAGTGGATACGTTTTTCAGAGAGATTGCCCTGGAAAGTGATCAATAGTGTTTCCTAATTAGAAAAAGACTGTTTTAAACTTTTCAAAAATGCAGGTTTTTTTCAACGTCAGTTGTTAAAAGTACTAGAATCTTCCTCCCCCTCAAATAATAGTTATCACTTTACTGAGCTCCTGCTGTATGTTTGGTGATTTACCTGCAAGACCTCATTTTAACTCTCAAGGTAGGTAGGTTTCAGAGATTAAGTAACAAGTGGTAAAGTTGATACTTGATTTCTGCTGGGTGATACTCCAAAACCATGTCTTTGACATCAAGAGGGTAGCTTCATGTTGTGTAGGATAGAACCTGGGTATATATAACACAGCAAAATTACACGTGCCTAGGTTTTGAAGCATCTCTTAGGTGTACCTGGTGAACACGATTACTTCAATTTGCCTTTAGCCGGCATAGTGTGGAAAGTGGAAGGGAAGAAGGAGGTGGTGACCCCAGTCTGACAACAAAATGTGGCTCCCCGCTCAACTGTGTGCCCCTTGAAGTAGAGCAGCAACCTGAGGAGAGCCTGGTTAAATTAAGTATTGGTAAAGAGTGGAGGAAGGTGTTCTTTTTTTCTGCTCTTTAGGACTCTTTTTTCTGGAGTCTCAGCCTCTTCATGTACTCCCTCTTCATGTTTCCCAAAGCTCTCTTGTCCCAGATCTGTCATTCCATTCATGCTGTAAAATTAACCCTTCTCAGAAGCTTCCCGTCTCCCCACCAAAACCAAAAAACACGAGCCAGAAAATAAAAACTTCTCCTCTAGCAGAGCACGCTGAACTAACTAGATGTGAAAGGAGTAGTGTCTGTCATTAAGTTACACTGAAGCGAATGTCTGATAGCTTCCTTCCCAGGAATGTCTTGTTTCACTCTAGTGAGTTTTTATGCAGAGTACAACTTTCAGATTTCAAGTCTTCATAACACAAACTAGATAATTTGCTATTTTCTTCAGACTGAATCTGGAAGGAAAGAAGAGGGGAAGAGAATCTTTTTAATCGCAGAGACTCCCTTTTTGATTAAAGGAGAATTATCACCAGTTTCCAGCCTTAGTGAAATGTACAAATCGTTACAGGTAGTGGGAAAGGGTCTGTAGTTTTATAAACCTCATATGACTCAAATTTCAGGGACCATCTAGATAAGGCTCCAACTTCAAGGTGTCTCTGATGCCCTAACCTTTTAGGGAATCCAGTATCTGAAAGCCTCTGAGTTGAAGGTGTCAGAGTCTTTAGGGGGGCATCCCCATTCTTCCAACATTCCTACCCGGTTGCTTTATTCTCCCAGCGTTAAAGATAATCGTTTGTTAATCCAGAACTTTCTTCTCTTGACTACTATAAAGTAATCCAAGCACCTATTCCTGACATATTTTAAACTTCTCACCTTCAGTGCCTGCCATCTCCATGGCAAACTGGTTTGCCATTAGGAACTGAGAAATGCTTAGAGAGGGTAATTAGGCAACAGTGTTAACTATAGATAAAATGAGGAAGAAAAAAATGAGGAAGAAGGTGAGGTTTGTTTTTGTGCTTTCCCTCCTTTTATCTTAATAAAATGTCAAATAGGCATATTACAAGTGGAGAGGTGGCATATTAGAGTAGGCTTTGGATAGACAGTCTGGGCTTAATATCAGTTTTCCACCACTTAGAAGCCATATGATATGGGGAAGTGAATAACTTTCTAACCCTTGACTTTCTTATCTGTGAAATAGGTGATGATGGAGGATATCTGCTTCATATGGTGGGAAGGATTAACTGAAAGGAAATTGAAAAATACTGAGCACAGTACCTCGGTATAAAAGTTAGATATTGTGTATCCTGTTAGTTTTGCTTCTAGTTTTAGTGGATGTAACATAAATTTGCCAGTGTAGGCTTAATTTTCATGGTTGTATGCAATTTCAGATTGGAGAGAATATTGCCTGTGGGCATCCAGAACTGTAGTTCAAGTGTGGTCTGTGCTTCATCTCTATCTGAATTACTTAGGGTCCTTGCTGCAAAGGCAGACCCTGAAAGGCCTCCACTGCAGGCCTCTGTGGTTTTGTTATGCGCCAAATTAGAACAGCAGACACTAGAAACCCCAAAGGAAAATAGTTTGAAAACTCATTGCAGAAAAGAACACTAGTGCAGTGTGTAAAAATTATTTTTGCAGTGTGGCTGATATGTACATAGCAATACGTGTTTTTACTAATTTTCTGCTTACTTGTATACATTACGTTATGTATGAATTTGGTTGTTTATTGGGGTAAGGGAGTGGCAAGAGCAGCAACAAGAGATGGACTTCTCTGGACTAATAATCAGGAGGCCGGTTGCCAGGACTTCATATCTTTGGCATCTTAGACTTCTGCTTTCCAGTACTTTGTGAAATATGCAGCTTTAGGAATTCAGTGTTTCTCCAACTTTTGGAGGATTGATGCTGACTTCATACCTTCAGGGGAATCCTTTTGGTTTGTTATGTCTGTGTTTTACAGTTTGAAGATGAGGCAAAGTGGAACCTTCCTATTAGTTCAACATCTTGTCTAGCAGAATTTACATTTGACTCAGTTCTGTAAGGGCACCTGGTTCGCTCAGTCAGTTAAATGTCTGCCTTCAGCTCAGGTCATGATCGCAGGGTTGTGAGATTGAGCCCTGTGTTGGACTCCGTTCTGGGTGTGGAGCCTGCTTAAGATTCTTCTCTCCCTTTCCCTCTGCTCCTCTCCACCCTCCTGTCTCTTAAAAAAAGGGCGGGGGAGGGGGAGGATACTAGTAGTGTTTATAGTAGAGAATTGTCAGAAGGATAAGATCCTTTTAAACTCCGTGTGGTTATAGAAATCTCTCAGTATTGTATGTTTTCATTTCATCTTTATCATCCTCATCATCCAAGGGTTTAGACATTTGGGGTAATTTGTTAGTGTTGGGGTAGTAGTATTTACTTTTTTTTTTTTTTGAGTATTTACATTCTTAAGATGTGTATTACTCAGGATGAGTAGAACATGAATTTGAGATGGGAGAGACTATAGGGTAGTAACTAAGGCGTCGAGCATGTGAATTTAAGTGCTAAAGAAGTGGGAATGGTAAGGGTAAAAGAGGGTGAGGAGACTTTGATTTGGTAACCTGTTGGACATAGGGATTGAGAAAGAGGCAGCTGAGGATAATTGGTTGGTTGATGGTACTAATTGTGATAATACAGGAGGGAGTGCAAGCTTGTGAAAAGAAAATGAACAAAGTTTAGTTTAAATGTTTAGTTTGTCTTCTCAGGAAATCCAGGTAATTGCCTAGATTGTGGCAAATACAGTTTTAGAACTCAGGAGTGCAGTTTGAATTGGGGCAGAAAGTTGGGACTCACTGATTTCAGTTCAGTAAACAGTCATTTAACATGTACTTCATGCTAGGCATTCGCATGTGGGCAATGCTTGAAATGATGAGACTGGATCAGATGATGGGGAGAAGGCTCAGGATAGAACTCTGGGAGAAAACAAGCATTTTAAGGGTAGAAAGAAAAGCCAGTGAGAAGCATGAGAATGGGAGGAGGAATGGTAGAATAGTGTTGAGAGAGCCGAAAGAAAGATGGGATTTCAAGGAGGGGATGATAAAGATTTTCAAATTCTGTGACGAGAACAAGGGTGACCCTGGAGAATAGGCTTTTGAATTTGATGATTCAGATGATCATCAGTTGATGATGGCTCAGAGAAAGTAGTTTGTGGGGGACAGAAATTGGACTAAAGTGGTAGGTGAGGGTTATTAAGTAAGGGTAATGAGGGGAGCCTGGGTGGCTCAGTGGGTTAGAGTCTCTGTCTTCAGCTCAGGTCATGATCCCAGGGTTCTGGGAATGAGCCCCCCATGGGACTCTGCTTGGCGGGGGTCCTGCTCCCCCCCCCCCCCCGCGCCTCTCTGACTACTTGTGATCTCTGTCTGTCAAATAAATGAATAAAAT
Organism: Meles meles; assembly: GCF_922984935.1. NCBI lineage: Eukaryota > Metazoa > Chordata > Mammalia > Carnivora > Mustelidae > Meles > Meles meles. The sequence goes on from NC_060074.1 coordinate 14,524,431, forward strand.
ACTTAAAGGAAAAAAAGTAAGGGTAATGATTAAAAATTACTCTTAAGGAGTACAAATTTCTCTTATGTCACTGAAAGGAAGGAAAGGGACAAAACAGGATGAAGAGTTGGGCTAAGGTTCATTTGTTTGTTTATAGAGTGGGGGAATTTTATGTTTTTTTTTAGGTGTGGGGAAAGGATTCAGGGGAGAATGAGACTGCTAGTGTAAGAGAAAATGAAAATAGTAGATGGACCGAGGTCATGGAGAATGTGAGCGGCAGTGGGATCTAGCTCACCCAGTCTGGAAATCTCAGAAATGACTAAGGACACTTCTTTTTCTGAGAATAAGAAGGTGGTGAGGGTGGGTTAAAATGACAGCTTTAGCAAGAGAAGGGAAGTAGGCCGTAGAAGGGAAGGAAGTTGAGAAAGTCAGCTACTTGTGTGTCCAAACTCCTTGAAGAAGAAAGAAGTGACATAATTGTCGAATGCTATATTTTAAAATTTAAATTTGGTTTTTCTCAAAGTATATTTATATAATTAAAAATATCAAAAAGCACTGGGGCCCCTGGCTGGCTCAGTTGGTAGAGCATGTGACTTTTGATCTTGGGGTTGTGAGTTCAAGCCCCATATTGGGTGTAGAGATTACTTAAATCTTAATGAAAAAAAAAAATCAAGTAACACTGAACTTACAATCAAATAAGATGTTTTATTGTCCCATCTCTACTCCTACCTCCTGCCCTTAGAGACGGTCCCTTTCAACTCTTAGTACTCTTTGTTTCAGGGGAAAGTTTTTTAATCACTTCTCCTTTCTGTTGTCTGTTGTATCTTTTTGGAACTCCTGCTATGTGGGACCCCTTGGATTGAACTACTACTACTTTTCTTATTTCTGTCCTAGTTTATCGTATTGTTCTTTTTTCTAACAGCTTTATTTTATTTTCTGTCCTTTTTTTAAAAATTTTTTTTACTTATTTTTACTTATTTATTTGATAGCGAGAGTGATTACAAGTAGTCAGAGAGGCAGGCAGAGAGAGAGGGAGAAGCAGGCTCCCCGCTGAGCAGAGAGCCTGATGTGGGGCTCGATCCCAGAACCCTGAGATCATGACCTGAGCTGAAGGCAGAGGCTTAACCCACTGAGCCACCCAGGTGCCCCTATCTTCTGTCCTTTAAATTGATTTTTAAATCTTGGTCATCATATTTTCGTTTTTCAAGAGAATTTACCTTGCTCTGTGATTGTCAGGGTCTACTAAAAATGTTTATAAAAGGTGTAAATACCCTCAAAGTTGCCTTCTGCATTATCTTCAGCGTTCTTTTTGTCTTGAACTTTTCTTCTGTCATGTTGAAAAGTAGTTTTCTATTATTATTTAAATAAGACCCGAAAACGCTGATTAGGTGTTCTGTCTGGCTAGGTCAGGATGGTGGACTGGGGGATCTTACAAGAGAATGATGACAAAAGGACTCCTAGTGTAGGGTTTTTTCCTGCCAGGTTCCCCCGGGAAGGGTTCTACAGTATCATGCCTGAGGTTAAGTCCAGAGTCTGCCTAGTTAATCTCGCTAAAGCAGTTTTTCCCAGTCTTTTTGCTTGGGGGATATTTTCTGTTTCTCAAGGAACTCCTGCTTTCATGGTCACTAAGCTGAGATATAATGGGATGGTGGTAATTAATACACTGAGTACAGACTGATTTCTCTGTGGATCTATTTGACCAATGTATTATAAGTTTATTCATTTTGTATAATTTTCCCCGCTACCTTTTCTTGGGGAAAAACAGTTTAGCTCACCTTTCTTGAAATCAGTCTTCCTTCTTTTCTCTTTCTCACCCCTCTTTCTTCATTCCTTCCTTTCTTTCCTTCCATTCTTTCCTCTCTTTCCTCCTCTCTCCCCTCATCTTTTCCTCCCCTCTTCCCCTCTCTTTCAAGCTCCATGCCCACCATGGGGCTCAGATTCATGACCCAAAAATCAAGAGTTGCGTGCTCCACTGACTGAGCCAGCCAGGCACCCCAATCTCTTTCCCTTTCATAGATTTTTAAAAATTCCTAAGACAGCCACAATACATTTTGCTTAAATGGCTTAAACCAAATGGGATTTAATTTTTCTAAAGGCAGACTCAGTAGTGAAGTTAGTAAAGTTGGTTTTTACAATATGAAAATTTATTGACAAAGGTATATAATAAAGCTATGGAAACCATAACCCAAGATAATATGAAAAAAAAAACAGCATGAGACACAATTTGTATAATAGTTTGAAAGAATTCTTTCCAAGTAACGTGATCTGTCTCAAATATAAGTTATGCAGAATTGTACACATATGTTGGTTCCTTGATCTCTTTTTTATACACTAAAAGTGATGTTTCAGAAATAAAAACAAAATTTATCTCTTTAAGGCAATACATGTACAGTTTTGCTGTACAAATAACTCAATTTTGTGTTGAACTTGAAGTGAGCACACCCACATTTCATTTTCAAATGAAATGAAACATTTCTGTCCTCGCTCTTGATGCTTGTTAAACAAGAAAAAGTTTGTTTATTCATATAAGAAGTTGAAAATGCAGCAGATTATTCATTGCTTTACTGTGAATGGTAAGGAACTTTTCTTTGCACAGAAATCTAGAACTTCTGTTGGACAGTTCAGGAAGTTTTGGGTTGAGTTAAAATCAGATTGCAGCTAATTTATCACTTAATATATCTGCTTTCAAAACTTGGTTGAAACATCTCTTCTGATGTTATCTTTTTTCCTGTCTGTTGTCCTTGGGGGCTATACCTTTCTATTCCTTCAGTATTATAGGAGTGTAATAGAAGAGCTTTCTGTTAAAGGCTTGCATACAGTGGAGGTGAAATTACCTAGAGTGTATTCCCAGAAAACCTACATGAAATTTTTAGTTGACCATTCTTCTTTATGAGCTAGTGTAAAATTCTTCTGGAAGTAAACTTAAGTATTTTGGGGGGTTCTTGCTCTTAAAGAGCTGATGTTGTAGTTGTATGTTGCAGTCTACCTACCTGCATATATTCCTCCCCCCACTTTCCTTTCTCTGCAGATAATGTGTACACGTGGTGAAAAAAATTATAAACGGTAAAAGAAAATATCTTTTCTTTATGGTAAAAGAAAATATTTAAGTTCATTATTCTCAGAGAAATTCAGTTAGCTGTTTCTTGTATTATTCCAGAGTTATTCTGTGGCACATACAAGTATGAATATGTGTGTCTGTGTTTATAGGGTAATTTACCATTCATTATTTCATCAGGTTTTTAAAAAACATTTATTTATTTATTTATTTATTTATTTATTTTAAGATTTTATTTGTTTATTTGACAGAGAGAGAGATCACAAGTAGGCAGAGAGGCAGGCAGAGAGAGAGGGGGAAGCAGGCTCCCCGCTGAGCAGAGAGCCCCATGCGGGGCTCGATCCCAGGACCCTGAGATCATGACCCGAGCCGAAGGCAGCGGCTTAATCCACTGAGCCACCCAGGCGCCCCTACATGGGCTCTCTGCTCAGTGGGGGCCTGCTTCCCCCCACCCCTGCCTGCCTCTCTACCTACTTGTGATCTCTCTCTCTCAAATAAAATCTTTAAAAATAAATAAATAAAAACATAACACATTATGTTAAATATTCTTGTTTGTGTACTTAAGAGTTTATCTGTAGGATGAATGCTTAGAAGTGAAATTTCTTGGCCAGAGATATACATTTTTCTTTCTTTTGTCAAGTATATGTCAGGACTTGGTATCAGTTCATACCTGACTTCCAGGAGCCTGTTTTTATCCCCCCCCCGTCATCCTTTGGATTACTGTTTTAAGATTGCATTTTATCTTCACTGTTAGTTATTAGTTATATCTCATCTTACTATGTTGTTAGGGGTTGCACTCGAGCAGCACTGTCCAAGAGAACTTCCTACAGTGATGGCTATGTTCTGTATCTGTGTTGTCTAATAGTTCACGTTATAATCTTTTGTTAATACACTTCCATTTCCTGCCTCCTAAATATTCTGCTTCTCTGTTATAAATCCTATAATACATTGTTACTGTTTTTACTTTAGATGAATATCTTTTATAAGCAATTAAAAATAAAAAATCTTTTATTTTTACGTCTTCAGTACTCAAATTGAGTACTGAAGACGTGAAAAAAAGAAAAAGAAAAAAAGAAAAAGTGGTTGTAGTGTGAATGAAAAAGGGCTTATGAGAAGCAAATAATTGATAGGACTTGTTAACTGATTACATTTGAGGGATGAGGGAAATGAGAGAGCATAATGAAGGCTGAGATTTTTGCCCTAATTGGGTGATTAAGTTAATAATGTTAATGACAACTGGTTTCATAAATGCTACTATATTCTACAGGCATACAGAGTAGATCGTATACTTTTGGAGCATGGTGCACTGACACTATTAATAATGACATGGACATTTTGGAAGATAAAAAAAATTTTTTTACACTTCTAATTTAACATTCTTTTTTTTCTTTTTAAAGATTTTATTTATTTACTTGACAGAGATCACAAGTGCAGAGAGGCAGGCAGAGAGAGAGAGGGAAGCAGGCTTCCTGCTGAGCAGAGAACCCCATGCGGGGCTTGATCCCAGGACCCTGGGATCATGACCTGAGCTGAAGGCAGAGGCTTTAACCCACTGAGCCACCCAGGGGCCCCTAATTTAGCATTCTTAAAAATTATTTTACTTGGTGTCTTACTGGGATTTTCTAAGCTCTGGTAGTTTCTGGAAAACCATTTCACATCACTTATGTTTTCCTATTGTGCATGTACTGATATTTCTAAAGATAAGGATGAGTAATGTCTCTTTATATTATTTTAGGACTTAAGTGCACTCTGTGCAGAGTAGCTTTAAAGATATTAAGAAGACATCCCTGGCCTTACAGACTTTAGAATTAAAGAGAGAGGCAATATAGAATTTTGCAGTAGTCAAGGGTTAATATTGACTTGTTCCATATAAACAAGAAAATATATAACGTTACTAAGAAGAGTAACATTGAATGGCAAAAGCCTGATAATGGCCCTATGGGACGCTGTCTTGAGTCAGAGTGCTTTATGTATAGATATGGATTGCTAAGTGAATTGCAGGTAGATGTTCTTCACTTTCCTGGAAAGGAGTTGCATTAACGATATTGCTAAGAATTCTTGAAATGTCTGCTTCTGGAAATTGATTTAGTGCCTTACGAATGCCCCTGATCTACTTCAGAAACGTTATGTTTCTTGTATAAGAAAGGCTTGGAACCCATATCTTTGGACAGTCTCCCTACCAATTAATTTTTTAAAAAATATCGTGTGGCCCACCCGTTACTTTTCTGTTAGAATTAATCTATTCCTTTCTCCCTTCAGTTGGGGTAATCAAGGTAGGGAAAGCTTGTAAGATTTAAATGAGACCCAGTAAAAATTTTGTTTGAATGAATGGATGGATTCCTGTCTTTAAAAAATACTTGTAAAGACCCATGCCCCATCCTCAATTTTTTGGTCTGCTTTTTCCCTATTTGTTTGGAAGCCTTGGGTACAGTGGATTTTGCCTGAATACTTGAGTACTTGCTTGAGTACTATTTTTTTGCCTTATAAATGAACTTTGTGTATGAAAATTATACTGCTAGCTCACTATTGAGTATATTATCTCCAAAAATCCTTGGCGTCCTCCTTTTGGAAATTCCTTTAATACTGGAAGTTTGCATATTTCTAGTAACAGTTCATTAGATTATTCTGGTCCATCTTCACAGTCTTGACTAATACTATTCATTTTTTACAATTTTATGTATTTGACAGAAAGAGAGCGAACAGGGAACACAAGGCTTCCTGCTGCACTGGGAGCCTGATGTGGGGCTCAGTCCCAGGACCCTGGGATCTTGATCTGAGCTGAAGGCAGATGCTTAACGACTGAGCCACCCAGGCACCCCTTGACTGATGCTTTTTAAGTTAATACTATACTTCTAATTGCTAACTGGTTTTAAAGCTAAGTACAGTAAGAGATTATAGAACAGTTTCCCCCTTTTAAAACTTTGAAAAATGTAATGTTAAGCTTTTTTTTTCCTTAGAGTGTGGTGGGGTGCAAGAGCGAGAGGGAAAGAGAGAATCCTGAGCAGGCTCTGTGTCCAGCACAGAGCCTGATGCAGGGCTTGATCTCATGACCCTGAGTTCATGACCTGACCCTAAGTCAAGAGTTCTACACTTAGCTGACTGAGCCACCCAGGCACCCTATGTAATGTTAAGTTTTTAAAATAAAGGCAAAAAAACCCACAACACTCTGTGGATGTCAGACTTATACCATTTAAAAAAATATGTGTGGGGGTGCCTGGGTGGCTCAGTGGGTTAAGCCTCTGCCTTTGGCTCAGGTCATGACCTCAGGGTCCTGGGATTGAGCCCTGAATCGGGCTCTCTGCTCAGCAGGGAGCCTGCTTCCCCCCCTCTCTCTGCCTGCCTCTCTGCCTACTTGTGATCTCTCTCTGTCAAATAAATAAATAGAATCTTAAAAAAAAAAATACGTGTGAAGTGACGTAAATTTTTTAATGAGTCTGAACCTTCAAATAAGACGTAAGAAAGTGTGCTATGCTATTTGTATTGTAAGGTTGAAATCTCTGCCAAGTTTATAAATTTTGGCTTAAGCATTCTCCTGTTTAGTGGACATTTGTTTCTATTTTCCTCTTTATAAATTAATAAAAATCTTTGTAATGTATTTGGGGGGCAGTATGAATATACATTTATATATATCCTCTTTAGAAAAAGGTCCCAGGACTGAAATTATTGAGTGAAGTTTTAAGTAATGTGATTTTTTTTTTTGTAGCATTGCTTTCCGAAAGGATTGAATCACTTTACCCTGTCAACAGAAAGCAGTATATCTACCTGTTGCTGTGAAGCCTTGTCAGAATTAGACTTGATGCTGTTTCTTTAGTTTTACCAGTTCAATGTGTACAATAGTGTACATCATGGTTTTCATTTGTATTTCCTTACATATTTCCATAGTGAGTATTTGAGACAATATTTTAATCATTCTCATATAGTAGCTACTTAATACCATTTAGTAAGCAATAATGTTACTAATAATAGGGCTGAATATTCTTTTTTTTTTTTTTTAAGGATTTTATTTACTTATTTGTCAGAGAGAGAGATCCCAAGTAGGCAGAGAGGCAGGCCGAGGCAGAGGGAGAAGCAGACTCCCTGCCGAGCAAGGAGCCCGATATGGGACTCCATCCCAGGACGCTAGGATCATGACCTGAGCCGAAGGCAGCCGCTTAACCAACTGAGCGACCCAGGTGTCCCAAGAGCTGAATATTCTTTTAAAATGTTTATTCACTGTTCATGTGGAGTCTTAACTTTGTATGTATTGACTGATGCTTTATTCACTGAGGATGTAGCATTTTTAGCTATTCCTATTTTTATTTTTATTTTTTTTAAAGTTTTTACTTATTTATTTGAGAGTGAGAGAGATTGAGAGAACGAGTTGGGGGAGAGGCAGAGAGAGAAGCAGACTCCCTATGGTGCGGGGAGCTCGATGGTCTGCTCCATCTCAGGACCCGGGGATCATGACCTGAACTGAAGACACACGTAACCAACTGAGCCATCCAGGCGTCCGCTATTCCTGTTTGGCAGGTGTGCGGGGTATAAGCTTTATTGAGATATAATTTACATACACCAAAATTCATCCTTTTTAATAGACTGCTGGGTGAATTTTGGTAAATAACACAGTTGTGTAGCCACAACCATGACCAATGTATAGAATATTTCTATTACCCGTAAAGTTTGTCACACCTGTTTAAGCCAAACGCCACTCCTTTTACCTCTAGGCCAGGCTGCAGCAACCGCTGCTATTTTTTTTTTAAATCATATAAATGAGTTACATAGTGCTTTGTTTCTTGAGTCTGGCTTCATTTTCTTAGCATAATGCATTTGAGATTCATTAATGTGGGGCTCCTGAGTGACTCAGTTGGTTGAGAGTCTGACTCTTGATTTCAGCTCAGGTCATGATCCTCAGGGTTGGAGATCTGATACTGCGTTGGGCCCGGCATTGGGCTCTGCACTTAACAGAGTCTGCTTTCTCTCTCTCTGTCCCTCACTGCATTCTCTCTCTCCAATAAATTAAAAAAAAAAAATCATTAATGTTATTGCACGTATCAGTAGTTCATTCCTTTTTATATCTGACTAATATACTAATATTCCATTATATAAATGTACCCCAGTTTGTTTATTCATTCACCAGTTGAAGGATATTTGGGGGTTCTCATTCCTGATATTAGAAATTTGTGCCTTCTTTTTTTTTGTAGGCAGTCTTAGGTTTATCTTTTTTTTTTTTTTAAGATTTTATTTATTTATTTGTCAGAGAGAGAGAGGCAGAGAGAGAAAGATCACAAGTAGGCAGAGAGGTAGGCAGAGGCAGAGGGAGAAGCAGGCTCCCCGCTGAGCAAGGAGCCCGATATGGGACTCGATCCCAGGACGCTAGGATCATGACCTGAGCCGAAGGCAGCCGCTTAACCAACTGAGCCACCCAGGCGTCCCAGGTTTATCATTTTTGTAGATCTCGTCAAAGACCAAGTTTTTGGTTTCATTTACATTGTTATTTTTCTGTTTCATTGATTTCTGTTCCTGTCTTTATTATTTTCTTTGTTCTACTTGATTTAGGTTGAATTTGCTTTTTCTGGTTGCTTCTCTGATGGAAGCTTAAATTACTGATGTGAGACTTTCTTTTCTAATACAAGCATTTAATGCTGTACATTTTTCTCTGAGCAGTTTACCTGCATCCCACAACATTTGATTTTTAAAAATTTTTATTTTAATTTTTTTTAGTACTTAACGCTGTGAAACAACACTGTATAGAAAGTATCTGCTTTCAAATGTATGTGTGGAAGCATTAGCCAAGTACCATTTTCTTCACTTTGTGCACCAACACTGTGTAGAAAGCATTTTTTTAAATTTTTTTAAATTTAATTTTACTTACTTTTTTCAATTAAATTTTAACATACCGTGAAAGTTTGGTATTTTGTATTTTCATTTTAATTCAGTTCAAAATATTTTCTAGTTTCCCTGAGACTTCTTTTTTGGCTCATGAGTTATTTATAAACATTTTATTTGAGGGTTTTTCTAGATTGCTTTCTTTTATTGATTTTTTTCTTTTAAAGATTTTATTTATTTATTTGACAGACAGAGATCACAAGTAGGCAGAGAGACAGGCAGAGAGAGAGGAAGGGAAGCAGGCTCCCTGCTGAGCAGAGCCCAATGTGGGGCTCCATCCCAGGACCCTGGGATCATGAGCTGAGCCGAAGGCAGAGGCTTTAACCCACTGAGCAACCCAGGCACCCTCTTTTATTGATCTTTAAAGAGAACATACTTTTTTTTTTTTTTTTTTTTAGGATTTTATTTCTTTATTTGACAGAGACACAGCAAGAGGGAACACAAGCAGGGGTTGTGTGGGAAAGGGAAAAACAGGCTTCCTGCTGAGTGAGGAGCCCAGCCAGGGGCTCTATCCCAGTACCTTGGGATCATGACCTGAGCCAAAGGCAGGTGCTTAATAACGGAGCTACCCAGGTGCTCTGAGAATATACTTTCTATAATTTCATTTCTTCTAAATATTTTAGGGGGTTTTTTTTTGTCCCTGGATATGATCTGCCTTGACAAATGTTTCATCTCCTTTGACAAATGTGCCCTTATGCATTGTGCTGTTGTTGAATGGAATGTTCTGTAAATTTAAATTAGGTGAAATTGACGGTTTTCAGGTCTTCTATATTCTTGCAGATTTTTGGTCTACTTATTTTGTCAGTTCCTGAGAGAGAAGTTGAATTCTCCAAATATAATGGTGGATTTTTCTTCCATTTCTGTTTGCTTTGGCTTTGTGTATTTTGACACTTTTTTTTTCCACTTTATTTATTTATTTATTTATTTTTTATTTCTTTTCAGGTTAACAGAATTCATTGTTTTTGCACCACACTGAGTGCTCCATGCAATACGTGCCCTCCTTAATACCCACCACCTGGTTCCCCCAACCTCCCACCCCCCCGACACTTATTTTTTAATCTGCAGAAACATCTAGAATTATTATGTCTTTTTGGGATTGATCTTTTAAATCATTATGCATTTTTCTTTATCTCTCTGGTAATTTTCTTTGTTCTGAAACCTACTTTGATTAATGTTTGTGTGTGGTCTATTTTTTCTGTCCTTTCTGTATTATTCTATATTTCCATCTTATCTGCATTGTATTTGGTGTGTTTGTCTTATTGACTGCATATAGTTGGGCTGTGGGGATTTTTTCTTTTTATTTGTTTATTTGTTAAGTAGGCTTTATGCCCAGTGTGGGACTTGAATTCATGACCCTGAGATGAAGGGTTGCATGCTTTACTGACTGAGCCAGACAGGGGCCCCAGGGTCTGTTTTTTGTTTGTTTGTTTGGTTTTGTTTTAATTTAACCTTATGATCTCTGTTTTTAATGTGTTTAGATCATTTACATTTAGAGCAATTATTATATTTTGCTGTAGACCTGCTTTTTTATTATTTTCTGTTTCCCTTCTGTTTTTTGTGTTACCCTCTTTTTTTTTTTTTTTTAAGATTTTATTTATTTATTTATCAGAGAGAGAGAGAGTGAGAGAGCAAGCACAGGCAGACAGAGTGGCAGGCAGAGGCAGAGGGAGAAGCAGGCTCCCTGCAGAGCAAGGAACCCAATGTGGGACTCCATCCGAGGACGCCGGGATCACGACCGGAGCGGAAGGCAGCCGCTTAACCAAGTGAGCCACCCAGGCGTCCCTTTTGTGTTATCCTCTTATCTGTCTTTGGATGACTTGACTATTTTTTAATAATCCATTTTAAGGTAAATATTGGCTTTTTGGCTTTCTCTTTGTATAGATTTTTTTGTTGTTGATAGCCGTGGGGATTACAATAGAGATAACTGACTTTTTATATACGTCAGTAAAAGGTAGAAATTCTTTAATTGGTTGTGTCTCTTTAGACTCTTCCTTTTATGTTATAGTCTATATATTACATCTTTATATGTTGAAAGCCCTACACAGATCATGTATGATTGTATGTATGGACCTGCACACTTTGCCATTATAAAATTTGACATAATAGTAATAATTGTTTCAAAAGAAAACTCAATGATAAAGGTTCTAACTGATTAAAATTTGATATAGTCAAAGGCAGATTGGTTCTTTATTATAAGCTTTCTATTGAAAACAATTGAAATGGAAGAAAATTATTTTAGCAACATAAGCATGAAGTTGGAAAAAATAATTTATGCTCCTCAATAAAGTAACCAAAAACAAAGTTGGCTCAGTAGAGTTTGCACTGGAGGGTACTTTGTAAAAAAACTTGTTACAAACACACACATATGTACTCATAGCTTTGGGTGAGGATGTAGCGACAGAAGACTTGAAGAGTTAGAGAAGCTCTAACTGGGGCATCTGGGTTTTTTGTTTGTTTGTTTTTTCCTGTCTGAGTGTGTACATATGTACATTTATGTTCTGAAAAGTGTCGGGTATTTTTATGTGCTACCCGGGTTTCCACTGATCGGATGGGGAAATGCAGTACAGATAACTTTTTTTTTTCTTTCTTTCTTTCTTTTTCTTTTTTTTTTTTTAACTTTCACTTTCTACTTGAACAGTTCTGTTTTTTGAATACTTTTAAATAGAATGTTTCGGGGCGCCTGGGTGGCTCAGTGGGTTAAGCCTCTGTCTTTGGCTCAGGTCATGATCTCAGGGTCCTAGGATCCAGCCCCGTATCAGGCTCTCTGCTCGGCTGGTAGCCTGCTTCCTTCTCTCTCTCTCTGCCTACTTGTGATATCTGTCAAATAAATAAGTAAAATCTTAAAAAAAAAATAGAATGTTTCATTTCTGTAATAAAATGGCTAATAAAATATCTGTTTGGTGGGTGCCTGGGTGATTCAGTTGGTTAAGCATCTGACTCTTGATTTCGGCTCAGCTTGTGATCGAGCCCTGTGAGGGGCTCTGTGCTGTGTGTAGAACCTCCTTAAGATTCTTTCTTTCTCTCTCCCCCCAGTCCCTGTGCATAAACCTGCTCGCTCTCTTTACTTAAAAAAAACAAAAAACAAAACTATTTGTATTATAGCAGTGATTTATCATGGAGTTAAATGTTAAAGAAAGAAAGATTAAAAATACAGCATTAGTGTTAGTTCCACTTTTTCCAGGCCTCTGTTTGGACTGTTTTGGTAAATTTTTCTCTTTGAGCTGGCTTCTTCTACATATGTGTTCTCTCTTTTCGTAGAAATGATATTCTGTTCTTAAATCCACTGAGGAAAGTAATTACATCTAGAGGAACAGCTTTGTCATGGTGCCCTTGGTTGGTACTTTTATTATGTTTTAGACCAATCTCAAGATGAACCTTAGCCATTGGGCCCCACTGTGACATTTAGGGGTCTAACTTAAAGTAAATAACTTACACTGGATTATTCTAGTTGAAGAGATGTGCTGACTGTTTTTATTTCTGTTAGGTTTCCATCTTTTGAAGCCCTTCGGATAGTGGCAGTTTAGGATAGGGATGTGATCATCTGGCATGGCTGAACCACCAAAAAGAGTAGTGGATGAGGTCATGGAATAGTACAGAGGATAGCGGTAGAGTTAGAAGTAAAATCACTATCAAATCAGCGTACATACGACTGGGCAAAATAACTAGGTTGTGAAGATTTTATTGAGAACTACCCTACATGCATTAAACTTAGTTTATCTAGAATACCTAAACATTTAGGAAATGCAATTTTTTAAATATTCTGTTTTATAGTTTTAAAGAGATATTAGTAATAATCCTCAGCTGACATAAGGATTTATTTAAAAGCGGCATTATTCAGAATGTAGTACGGAACATTGTATTTGGAGTGCAGTTTTCTTTATTTTCTGTATGACCAAAGAGGAAAGGAAATATGTTTGAATTTATGCCTCTTGAATTGGATGCATGCCTCCAGATTAGGCTATACTTACTCCCATTTCATAGATGAGAATTCTTGGAGTTAAGTCGTGTAGTATTTCTGAGAGTTAATAAATGTGGGATTTTGACTGGTACTTCATTTCAAGACCTGTTTTGTTCCCCCCCCTTAAAGATTTTATTTATTTGAGAGAGTGAGCATGAACCAGGAGTTTGGGGGGGGGGGGTGGCGGGAATGACAGAGGGAAAGGAAGAAGTGGGACCCTGGTATCATCATCTGAGTTGAAGGCAGATACTTAACTGACTGAACCACCCAGACACCCCACGGCCTATATTTTTAAATTTTGACACAATATTATTTGACATAATTTAGCCAACATTGGATAATTTTTACAAATAGATATCATACTAGGCTATTGGTTTGAAAGAAGACAAAAATAAAGCATTGCATATACCAGAAGTTCCTTCTTCCTTCTAGTTGGAGGAGTATCTAGTACTGAGTGCCTCTAAGATTGTCTAATATAGGAATAGTCTTAGGGGAAACAGAGAATAAATACACTGATAAGTCAGTGGATGGAATGATCTGGAAAAATTGGTTGAACAGGTTGTAAAACAGGGCATTTCAAGTAGAAATATTTTTGAGTGTTTTAAAATTACATCAGTATTTAGCAAACACAAATATTATACTGTAATGTTAGAAATTTCAGAACAGACATGATTTCAAAAATAAAAAGTGGTGATTCAAGGAGAGAAAATTGTAATTTAAAAAGAAAAGTATGATGTGCTATGGTGAGCGCTGTGAAGTGTGTAAACCTGGCGATTCACAGACCTGTTCTCCTGGGGATAGAAATACATTATATGTTTATAAAAAATAAGAAAGAAAAAGAAAAGTATGTTTTTTGGTTTTTTAACAGTAGTTCTGATGTAATGTCAGTGTGTTTTCTTGCCAATAGGTTTGTCAGTCACATAGTGTAGAAATCAGTGAGTTTTTTTTTAACTTATGGAAATCTTTGTTTTTATTGCCTGAAGTGCAATAAAAATACCAACTTTACAAAATTAATAATCAGGAGAGGAAAAAGTTAGCTTATTTTGGGAAGCAGGGGGAGAGGAGATGAACTGGAAGATATTTTCTGCTGAAATTATTCAGATTTTTTTTTTAAATCTGTTAACTGAATCAAGCTTAAATTATAACAACGATTCTTGGAGATATTTTGGCCAGGAGAAATGTTCTTCACATTGTTTCAGCTGGAATTTTCAGGCATGTCATTGTAAAAGTATTTCCTTAAGTCATCCTTCAGAAAAAACAGTAGCCAACTGTTGCTTTTTTTTTTCTTTGGAATCCTATCTTTCAGTGTTTTATTAGGTCAGAGATGAAGAAATGTTAAAAGCACCAATTTGCTTTATCCATTTTTTTCTTTATTCTTTTTTTTGTTGTTGTTGTTGGATTTTTCCTTTCTTTGCTTGAGGTAGTATTTTTCTAGACTCTTGGTTGCAAATAACAACCCAACTTCTGAGTAGAATGGCAATAGAATTCATAAAATTCTGAATAACCAAGAACTTGGATAGTTGGGTCCACAAGGATAAAATGTTTTCAGGATACTTTGTAATAATCCCTTAATCTTTCATCTGTGTCTGTTAACTTCACTCTGTTCTGCTGTCTCAAATTAACATTTATTGAGTATCTACTATGTGCTAGACACAATTTTAGTTGCTGGAGAAACAATTGAAATAAACAAATGAAATAAAGCAGTAAGTTTGTGTCCTCAAGGATCATACTTTCTAGTGTGGGAACTTTCTCTCCATAGCTGGGAACAAGGCCACAGACTATTCCAGACTCATGTTTTCTTCTGTAAAACCCATGAGGCAAGTGGGCTTCTTCTCTACCAGCTCCAGCTAAACAAAACTCCAGGGCAGGACTTGGGTTTTGTGCCCATTCCAGAACCAGTAACTACACCCAATAGGATGAGGTTCTATTTTTAACCAAGACTGGGTCATTGGTTAAATGACCATGACTCTGGGTCATGCTGTTCAAAGACCAGAGTCTGTTACCAAAAGAAGGAGAGAGGTCGGGAAAGAGTATATACTCCACAGGCAGATGGTAGCTCTTCCCTGATGCTTACATTTTGAAGTTTGAGTCCTGGTATTCAGAGTTTCAAATGAACTTACCAAACATGCCAGCACTTTTCTAGCTTTGAAAGCTTGAAAGTGTTGGTCTCTCTCTCCTGTTTTCTAAATCAAGGGTAATTGTAGTCTTCAGTTTGATGCCCAAAGAGCCAGACAGATAATTCAAATGATTTAGTATATTGTTTCCCATATTATTTGCCATATTGACAGGAGTGTTGTCTTGTAGAGTATAAAGACATAGTTTTAGATGTTAATGTTACATGGTGTTTTTGGGTTCCTAGGTGCCTCAACGTTTCATTAATTTTAATGGTGGTCTTTAAGACCTGTAAATTTTATTTTTCCCCCTTAATTGTATATTGAGCATGTACAGCTAATCAGTGTTTCCTTTATTGATGGATACATCAGAAAATTAAAAATAAGGGCAGTTAGTTTTCACAAAACTGAAGATTCTTACCTAAGTTATTTATCTTCTAGCAAAGAAATGCAGGGGAATTTCTTAATTTTCTCTTTGAATAAAGTTTTGGCACTGCTTAGTGTAAAAGTTTTCGAAAAGGTTTTTCCAGGGGCACCTGGGTGGCTCAGTCGGTTAAGCCTCTGACTCTTGATTTCAGCTTAGGTCATGATCTCAGGGTCATGAGATCCAGCCCCACATAGGGCTCCCTACACCCCTTAGCTGAAGGAGTCTGCTTCTTTCCCTTGGCCCCCTCCCCCTTTTTTGCTCACTTTCCCTCTCTCTAAATAAATAAATAAAATCTTTTTAAAAAAAGAATAAAGGTTTTTCCAGTGGCTAATTCATCTACATAATAAAAAGTACAGTTTCATATAAAACTTTAATAATTTTCATGGATTCCAGTATGTTCTCTAATCCAATCTAAAAAAATTTTTTAATAAAGTTTATATTGGTTTATTATAGGGGATTTAGATAAAAGGCCTATACTTAACATTTTCAAACACACAATGCTGAGGAAGTGAACACCTCACCTGTGCCCAGTATACATGAAAATCCTCCTCAGTTTAAGTTGAAAAATGATTGCAGGAAAATAGCCGGGAGAGGAGAGCATGTTGACTATGAAGCCTCAGCTCAGTTTCTTTCTGATGACTTCAGCATTAGGTCTTATTTTTAAATGAAACATGTTCTCTTCAAAATAGAAAGTACCTATAATTATGTTAAGAAAATATAGGGGCACCTGGATGGCTCAGTGGGTTAAAGCCTCTGCCTTCAGCTCAGGTCATGATCCCAGGGTTCTGGAATCGAGCCCCGCATCGGGCTCTCTGCTTCACGGGGAGCCTGCTTCCTCCTCTCTCTCTGCCTGCCTCTCTGCCTAGTTGTGATTTCTCTCTGTCAAATAAATAAAATATTTAAAAAAAAAAAAGAAAATATAAACTGTTAGGGCGCCTGGGTTGTTGGTTGGTTTAGTACTGACACTTGATTCCAGCTAAGGTCTTGATCTCAGGGTTGTGAGTTCAAGCTCAGCTTTGGTCTCCTTGCTGGGGGTGGAGCCTACTTTAAAACAAAAAGTATGAATTGTCAAAATTTTAGTAGAATTTTGTTTTCTGTAGAAGGCTATAGTTAAGAAAACAATAGGTATTTGTTTTATATTCCAAATAAGAAATTATCATACCAAGTGTACATTATTGCTCTGGAAGTTGATATTCCTTAGCCTACTTGATTTTCAAATGGGAAGTCTATGAAGAAAGCTCAGGGTCATTATGCCAGATATTAGACTTACCAGGAGTAGGTAAACCTTTTCTGGAAAGGGCCAGACAGTAAATATTTTGAACTTGTATGCCGTATACTTTCTGTCACAACAGTCATCTCTGACATTGTAGCAAGAAAGCAGCCATAGATGACGTGTAAATAAGTGAGTATGGCTATGTTTTAATACAGTTTTATTTACAGACATTGATATTTGAATTTCACGTAATTTTTACATGACACAAAATACTCTTGGTGTTTTTTCCAACCTTCTAGAAAGTAAATACCCATTCTTAGCTACGTGGCCCATGGTCATAGTTTGCTGATCCCTGCTGTATTCTATAATTGATCAAGGTGACAAGGAATACCTTCAGGGATCTTACAGCCTAGTGTGAGACAGACTGTTGAGTTCAGTAGACTGTGTGGCAAGCACTCAAGTGTGTATTCAGTGCTGATAGGAACACAGAAGAAATGTATTTGGCCTAGAAAGTTGGGGAAAGTTTCTTGGATATGATTCTTTTTTTTTTTTTTTTTAATTTACTTGACAGAGAAATCACAAGTAGGCAGAAGTAGAGAGAGGCAGGCAGAGAGGAGGGAGAAGCAGGCTCCCCGCTGAGCAGAGAGCCCGATGTGGGGCTCAGTCCCAGGACCCTGGGATCATGACCTGAGCCGAAGGCAGAGGCTTAACCCATTGAGCCACCCAGGCGCACCCCCTGGATATAATTCTTGAACTGGCTCTTAAGTAAGAGTGGGTGGGCTTTCATCAGGTTAAGAAGAAAGGAAGTTAGCCAGCCATACTCTATCTCTGTGGCCTTGCCATGTTGACTGTATTTTGATATCTTGAGCAAAATACTCTATTCTGCCTCATGTCCATTGCACATTCTTTATTCTTCGCTTGAAGAACTCTTCCTGTCTACCTAACTCATGCTAATTCTTCAGGTCTCAGCTTGATGACACGTCCTGTTTCACAAGCTTCCAGAGCAATCTGTTCTTCTCCCTTCTTAAGAGTCATTAGGGGGCGCCTGGGTGGCTCAGTGGGTTAAGCAGCTGCCTTCGGCTCAAGTCATGATCTCAGGGTCCTGGGATCGAGTCCCGCATCGGTCTCTCTGCTCAGCAGCGAGCCTGCTTCCCTCTCTCTCTTCTCTCTCTCTGCCTGCCTCTCTGTCTACTTGTGATCTCTCTCTGTCAAATAAAAAAAAAAAAAAAAGGTCATTAGGTTTGGGGCACCTGGGTGGCTCAGTGGGTTAAATCTCTGCCTTCCGCTCAGGTCATGATCCCAGGGTCCTGGGATCGAGCCCCGCATTGGGCTCTCTGCTCAGCAGGGAGCCTGCTTCCCCCTCTCTCTCTTCCTGCCTCTCTGCCTACATGTGCTCTGTCTGTCAAATAGATAAATAAAATCTTAAAAAGAAAAATAAGAGCTTTATTAAAAAAAAGGGGTCATTAGGTTTCTGATTGCCTGTTTAGAACCTGCCTATCCCAACAGATGTAAATGAGCATTAGTGCCTGACAATATGTTGGTTTTAAATATTTTTAATTTTTAAAAATAATATGTGTACATGACTAAAAGAAACTTATGCTTCATGGAAGGATTTAAAATGGAAAGTAAATATTCTTCTTGATGGCCCCTTATTAACAGTTTTTTGGGATATTCTTACAGAATTTTTGTATATGGTACACTCCTGCACACATACCCCACATGCATCCTATATTTTATTTTTTATTCATTTATATTTAAGATTTGATTTATTTATTTGTCGGAGAGAGAAGGAGAGAGAGAGAACACATCTGTACAGCCGGGGGTGGGGGGTGGCAGGTTGAGGCAGAAGCAGACTCCTGCGGAGTAAGGAGCTGGATGTGGGACTTGATCTCAGGACCCTGGGATAGTGACCTGAGCCAAAGGCGGAAGCTTAACTGACTGAGCCACCCAGGTGTTCCTTCATACATATGTTCTATAAATTTTTGGCAAATTTAGTAGAATGATAACATACTTTATACAGAGTTACATGTTTTTATTGTACATTTATTATACATAGAGCTATTTCTCTTTTGAAGAGACTATTTTTAACTTTTATTTTTAGGTATAAACAATTTATATAGAATAGAACTCACTCATTTTATTGAGGTTGTATTTTATATGTAGATATACACAATTTAATAAATTTAATTGAATACATAAACTGGGAGGTCGTAGGTATATCTAGATTAATACTTGAAATTTTATATTTTTTATAAAATATGTATGATGTACCAGGGATGGTTCTAAATGCTCTGCATAGATTTTTTTTTTTAACAGTCTTCATAGCAGATCTTAAGCAGAGTATCATAATTATCCCCTTTTTACAGATGGGGAAACTGAAAGTATAGAGATATAAATAATGTGCAAAATAATATATCTGGTAAATGATAGACCAGGGCTTTTAATCCACACAGTGTGGTGGACAGAGCCTCTGTTTTAACCACTGTATTCTACTGGCTCTTTCTAGGAGCAGTAGAAAAAACAGGAAATACAGGCTGGGCACATTGGAGGTGTGTTTAAATGCCAGGTTAAGACTATAGATTTTATTCAGTGTGTATTGTGGAGTCATTGGAAACTTCTGTGGGAATGAGTGACCTGACCAGATGGTAGCGGAGTGTAGGATGGAGGGAGGGGGAGAAACGGAAGGCAGACGAGTTCCGTGCAGTAGTTCAAGAAGTGATGGAAAGCTGAAATTAGGACCGTAGTAATTGGTATGGGAAGGAAGGAATGACTGGAAATATATTGTCTTGGTAAATCTTACAGTTTTTGTTGGGAGGGTTGGGAGGAGAGGAGAGGGTCAAGTGTTTTCCAGCTGCCAAGAGTGCTTCTACCTCAGGGCATTTTCACCTTGTTCTTTCCAGCATCATTCCTCAGATGTCCTTGTCTCTCTCCTGTGTCTGTTCTAAGGTCTTTATTCACATGTCACCTTACCAGAAAGGTTTCCCTAACTTCTGTATAAAATGGCAACCCCTCAGGGGTGCTTGGGTGGTGCAGTCTGTTAAACATCTGACTCTTGGTTTCAGCTCAGGTCCCTGATCTCAAGGTCATGATCTCAGGATCACGAGATCCAGCTCACATCAGTCTCTCCATGGAGTCTGCTTAAGACTTTCCCTCTCCTTCCGCTCCTCCACACTGTTGTTTCTCTCTCTAAAACAAATAAGTCTTTTTTTTAAAAATGGCAACCCCTTGCAGCATGCTCCCTAACTCCTTCACCCCACTTTGTTTTTCTCTGTTGTTAGTATCTAACATATTTGTTGACTTAATGGTCTACTTTTCCTGTTACAGTATGTTTTCCAAAAGCAGGGACCTTTCTCTTTTCTTCATTCCTGTATCTATAATAGATGCTTAGTAAATGTTTATTGAATGAATGCTCTTGAAGGTAGGCAAAATAGTATGAATAGAGAAGGCAATAGAAATGATAGGTTCAGAATTGCTTGTGTATTGCTCTAAACATACATGGTAGGCAGTTCTAAATTTATGTCTCATGCAAAGGAGAGAGAAAACTAATGGTATGGATGTTAATAAGTACAACATGTGTTTACTGATTGATACTAAAATTCTAAAGTACCTTTTGAAATAGGAAACAAGTTCTTTTTACTTTTTGTATTTTGTTCTTTTATTGTCACTCTTTGAAGACTGCTGTTAGCAAGTGTTTATTAGTTGCAGATGGATTTGTTTATTTTAGTTTGGGCTGGGGTTTTTTTGTTTGTTTGCAAGAAAAGTGAAAGACTACAGTGGGAGCCCAGAAAAGAGCCATGGCATATTTATGAACTGAAGTAGCATAAAATTTGTTTACAGTTGGCTGGTGTCATATATGCGATAGGGCTAAGTCCTTGTTTCACCACAAAGCATTTCCTCTTACTGCTTGTTTTGGACTTGATTTTGGTATAAAAAAAAGTTGCTAGCCAGCTTTAAGAGTGGTGAATTAAAGGCCAATCATTCCTTCTTAAGTTTTTACTTTATTTCTTTCCCTTCTTAAGAAACTATTATTAAAGGATCATGTCTAACTTTTTGCTTTCTATTCATGCCTCAGACTATCCAGTGTGACTTCTGCCTGTTGGCTTTATTGAAATGGCTTTTGACTTTTGAAGGGAATGCAGTATCCTCTACATGCTAGGAATTTTATGTATTTTTTTCTTCTTAATCCTCACAGCGATCCAGAGCAGTGTCTTTTTCAAACTTCTCTTTTTTTGCAGGTCCCTGGAATATTCCTGTTTCAAGGGTTTCAGTTAGTCCTTGTTTCTCTTATGCGTCATCAGCTGTTTGTTTCCCAATAGCTTTTTACACAGATTACTTCCAAATTTGTCCGTCTGGCATAGAACTCCAGGCACACTCTGTAGACCCATTAATGTGTAAAACATTCTATACCTATATGAAACTTAGTGGGGGTGAAATTGAACTAATTCTATTCTGGTTGCCCAAACCTGAAACTTTTGGAAGTCATAATAATGGTAGATGCTGTTCACTGTGCATAAGCTTTGTCCTTTAGTCCTCACAACAACCTTGTTTTTTACAGATCCATTAAGAGAGGCTCCCAGCAGCTAAGTAACTTAACCAGGGGACAGGATAGCTGATGGAGTTGGATTTGGACAAGGTCTGGATAGTTTCAAATTACGTGTTTTTTCTGATCCGCTGCGCTTCTCTTCCACTCCTTTCATCATGAATGTAGTGCACATAGACACCCCTAAGAGGACTCAGTACTATGGTCTCTTGAATTGCTCAGGAATATTTCATGTCTTGATTCTACTTGCCTTGCTCACTTGGATTATTTTAATAGCCACTTGATATATTTTCCTGACTTAGTTTATTCTCCATCTATACTGCTTCCTAAAAATTTCTTCTAAAATACAAATCTGATTATGTCATTTCCCTTATGAAATCCAAAATCGGGGTGCCTGGGTGGCTCAGTTGGTTAAGCTTCCAACTCTTGATTTTGGCTCAGGTAGGTCATGGTCTCAGGGTTGTGAGCCCAGGCCCTGGGTCGGGCCCTGCACTAGGTGTGGAGCCTGTTTAAGATTCTTTCTCTCTCTCTGGGATGCCAGTTAAGCATCTACCTTTGGCTCAGGTCATGATCCCAGGGTCCTGGGATTGAGTCCTACATCGGGTTCCTTGCTCAGCAAGGAGCCTGCCTCTCTCTCTGCCTCCTGTTCCCTCTGCCTGTGCTCTCTCTCTCTCACACAAATAAATAAATAAAATCTTAAAAAAAAAAGATTCTTTCTCTCCCTCTCCCTTTGTGACCCTTCCCCTCCCCGACCCCTGTGTGCATGTGCGGGTGCTCTCTCTCTTAAAAAAAAAAAAAAGAAATCCAAGGTCAGGTGGCTATTGCAATAATCCAAGTGAGCAAGGCAAGACCTTCTCTAGCCAATTCATGGTGATATTGCATCATTCTTTTGTTTCAGCCATTATAAAGTACATGTAGTTCTTAAAGCTATATTTCACCCTTTTTTTTTTTTTCTTTTGTCAAGTCCTTTTCTATTGGCATGACTTTGGAACCAGGCAGTGAATGCAGGTTGTAAAACTTTTGTTGATCATGATAGAGAAGTTTCTTTGAGCAGACTATAAATTTGGGCTTTGAGGAATGTCCAAGTGAGGGCTCAAAAGGAAATGAGAAATGTATTGTTGAAAACTGAAGGAAGAGGGTTTCTTGTTCTGCTGAGGCAGAAATCTTAGCAACATTTTTGCCTTCAGTAGGATGGAGAGTAGGAAATAATGCCTGATGAACTGGGTGATCTATGGATCTGTGGAGATTTCTAAGCAAAATGTTGAAGGATTTTTTTTTTTTAAGATTTTATTTATTTATTTGACAGACAGAGATCACAGGTAGGCAGAGAGGCAGACAGAGAGAGAGGAAGGGAAGCAGGCTCCCTGCTGAGCAGAGAGCCCCATGCGGGGCTCGATCCCAGGACCCTGGGATCATGACCCGAGCTGAAGGCAGAGGCTTTAACCCACTGAGCCACCCAGGCGCCCATGTTGAAGGATTTTTAAGCAAAAATGTGGGAGAGATTTCTTCTTGCTGCTTTTAGTAAAATGTGAGGTCTCTGTGAGTCTTCCTCTTAACACTGTGGACATAACCACTCTTCTAATATTTGTCATACTATGTTGTATGTCCTTAACTACCTGTATTTCTTAAGTAGGTTGTGAGCCCTGTGACAGACCTTTTAATATAGTCATTTAGAGGGCGCCTGGGTGGCTCAGAGGGTTAAAGCCTCTGCCTTCAGCTCAGGTCATGATCCCAGGGTCCTGGGATCGAGCCCCACATCCGGCTCTCTGCTCTGCGGGGAGCCTGCCTTCCCCCTCTCTCTGCCTGCCTCTCTGCTTACTTGTGATCTCTGTCTGTGAAATAAATAAATAAAATCTTAAAAAGAAATAGTCATTTAGATCTTGCTCAGAGTCCAGTTTTAAAGAGATTTACACTCAAACCTTGGCTCTGTCTCTTACTTTGTAACGGTGACAGGTTATTTAATTTTTCTAAACCTCTGTTTCCTCATCTGGAGAATGGGATTAATGATGATAAACTCCTAAAGATTATGCATTTTGACTTTAACACTCACCACTATGTCACCAGTACCTAGAAGAGTCTAGTAATAGGTGTTTAATAAAGATTTATTGAATTAATGAACTGAGTAATCTCTGCCTCAGAGTGTTAAAATGAGGTAATGCATGGAAAGCAATTAGCACAATGTCTGATATGTATTAATTGCTCAATCAATGTTAGCAGTATTTGGGTATTTTTTGCTCATTATTTTTATTTTCATCTTTATCATTATTTATATAGTTCCATGTGCATCAAAACTATTCTGTGAATAAAATAACTCACTAAGCAAAAGATTTGTTTATAGTTCTGGATAATAGCTCAGGAATAACTTGATATGATTATTTGCACATGAAGAGATTTCTGCTTCTGGCCCTGAGGAGAAATCATCTCTGAACTTAACTTCCTATGGTAAACAGTGAGAAAATTGGACAAAAGACATCATACAGCTGTTTTTAGATATTGGACAACAAGCAGCGTGGGAATGTGATTCGTGAGAAAAGGGGAACAAGTAAGATGAGTGCTATTAATTTCCCTGGGTTTCTGCTAGAAGACACATTTCAAAGCATAGTGCAGGCAGGGGAAGTCTTGTCAGTCCATTATGTCTGGTTGAATTGATGAGATAGAGATTGTAGTTCAGAGAGTTTGAAGTGGCTGAAAATTGCTAGACACAACTTCAGAGAAAAAGGAGCCATGTAGCAAAAGAGTTCTAGAGATCTCGGGGCACCTGGGTGGCTCAGTGGGTTAAAGCTTCTGCCTTCAGCTCAGGTCATGATCTCAGGGTCCTGGGATTGAGCCCCGCATTGGGCTGTCTGCTCAGCAGGGAGCCTGCTTCCCCTTCTCTCTCTGCCTGCCTCTACACCTACTTGTGACCTCTGTCAAATAAACTGGAATCTTTAAAAAATAGTATCTTTAAAAAAAAAAAAGAGTTCTAGAGATCTGCATAAGGGCTTCCTTTAGCTGGTGTTAAAGGAGTGTGTAGAATGTGTGTATGTACAGTAAAACTCCATAAGCCTGGACAAGGACTGACTGGGGAGCTGTAAGTTGAATAATTCCCAGAGCTGAGGAATTGCTCATGCACTTAGCAGATAGAATGGGGAGACCTTCCCCCCGCCACCCCTCCCCCCACTGCCTTTTATCACCCAGGATGTTCAGTAGAGATCCCAAAAGGACCATGCCTTAGTAGTAAGGCTAACCTAGATGAGAATAAAATCTACCCTCAGTCTGTTCTAAAACTTAAAAACAAACTTCAGAGTTGAAGCCGATCCACAGGTTACTTAATTGACTTTCAGTAATTGACAAAGCCTAACAACCTTTAAAGAAAGATAACAAAATCCAGACACTTAAAAGTATATCGCTGTGTATAACATCCAGTAAAAAAATTTACTAGAATCAGGAAAACATGAACTTCCAGAGAAGACTTAAAGACTAAGATAGCAAAGACAATAGAATTAGCAAAAACTTTAAAGTGGGCCTTATAAATATGCTCAGAGATTTAAAGGAAAACAGTGTAATGGGAAGAAAAAGTAAATTAAAAAAAAAAAAGAATGAATAGAATTTGTACAGATGAGAAATATTAAGTGAAATGAAAAAAATCACTGATTGGGATTAACAGCAGTTTTTTATCTGATAAAGGAAAGATTAGTGAACCTGAAGACAACAGTAGAAACTATACAAAAATTAAACAGAAAAGAAAGATATAATTGAATGAACAGAATTTTTCTGATCTGTGGTATATTATGGGTATAATTTTACTCCAGAAGTAACAGGGAGAGGGGAAATAGTTTAAAGAAATAGTGACTGAAAATTTCCCAGCTTTATAGAGATTATAAATCTGCTGATCCAGGGGGGTTCAATATCCCAAGCAGAATAAACACAAAGACCATACTGAGGCACATCTCCATCAAATGGCTGAAAACTGGTGTTAGAGAAAAAGTTTAAAGCAGCTAGAGGAAAATGACATTTTGTGTACAGAGGGATAAAACATGACAAATTTATTCTTAGAAGTAATACATGACAACATAATGTAAGGACTTTTTTTTTTTAACTTGAACTTGAATTTGACATACCATGTTATGTTAGTTTCAGGTCTACAACATAGTAATTCAAGAATTCTATACAGAGTGCTCACCATGACTCCTATTCTCATCTTAAAATTTATGTTAACTATATAACATATGATTTTTTACTGTTACATTTAAAAATATATGAAACTACAAAGACCTGAAATTTATATTGAAATGCAAGTAGACAATATTGAAAATTGCTTCAAAAAACATCATTAAGAAAATAAAAAGGCACACCTCAGACTAGGCAAAAATCTTCACCTACGTGTATTTGACAAAGGACTTGTATCCAGAATATAGGTATACCTCGGAGATATTGCAGGTTTGGCTCCAGACTGCCACTATAAAGTGAATGTTGCAATAAAATGAGTCAAATTAGTTTTTAAATTTCCCAGTGCATATAAAAATTAACGTTTATACTACACTGTAGCCTGTTAAGTGTGCAATAGCATTATGTCAAAAACAAAAACAAGGTATATGCCTTAATTGAATAATGCTAACCATCACATGAGCTTTCAGGCAGAGAGGCAGAGAGAGGCTGAGCAGGGAGCCTGATGCGGGGCTCCATCCCAGGACCCTGAGATCATGACCTGAGTCAAAGGCAGAGGCTTTAACCCACCGAGCCACCCAGGTGCCCCTTCATCACATGAGCTTTCAGCTAGTCATCTTTTGCTGGTGGAGGGTTTTGCTGTGATGTTAATAGCTGCTGACTGATCAGATTGGTGGTTGCTGAAAGTTGGGGTGGTGATGGAAATTTCTTTAAGGCAACGGTGAAATTTGCCACATTGATTGACTTTTCCTTTCATATGATTTCTCTATAGCATGTGATGCTTTTTGATAGCAATTTTACCCAGAATAGAACTTTTTTCCAAAATTCAGGTTAAACCCTGCTGCTGCTTTACCAAGTTAATGTAATATTCTAAATCTTATGTCATCATTTCAACAGTCTTCATACATAATATCTTCACAGAAGTAGATTTCAAGAAATTACTTTCTTTGCTGATCTGTAAGAATCAACTCATCTGTTTGAGTTTTATCATAAAACTGTAGCACCAATCTTCAGACTCCACTTCTAATTGTAAGTTTTGCTGTTTCTACCATATCTGTAGTTACCTCTGCCACTCAAGTCTTGAATCCCTCAGTCATCCATAAGGTTGGGATCCATGTCTTCCAAACGCCCCTTCATGTTGATATTTGGACCTCTGCCCCCAAATCACAAATGTTCTTAATGGTATCTAGAATGGTGAATCCTTACCAGAGGTTTTTAATTTTACTTTGCCCACATCCATCCAAGGAATCACCATCTAAGCAGCTACAATCTTATGAAATGTATTTTTTTTGAGATTTTTATTTATTAGAGAGAGAGATCACAAGTAGGCAAGCAGAGAGAGAGAGAGAGGAAAGCAGGCTCCCCGGCAAGCAGAGAGTCCGATGTGGGCCCGATCCCAGGACCCTGAGATCATGAACTGAGCTGAAGGCAGAGGCTTAAACCACTGAGCCACCCAGGCGCCCATGAAATGTATGTCTTAAATAAGACAAGTCAGAATGACTCCTTGATCCATGGGCTGTGGAATGGATCTTGTGTTAGCATGCATGAAAACATTGATCCGGCTGTATGTAGACCTCCATCAGAACTCCTGGGTTACCAGGTGCATTATCAGTGAGCAGTACTATTTGGAAAGGAATCTTTTTTTCCCGATCAGTAGCTCTCAACAGTGGGCTTAAAATACTCAGGAAACCATGTTGTAAACAGATGTGCTGTCATCCAGGTTCTGTTCTTCCATTCATAAAGCACAGGCAGAGTAGATTTAGCATAATTCTTAAGGGCCCAAGAATTTTCAGAATTCTCAATGAGCATTGGCTTTACCCTGGTTACCAGCTGTATTAATCCCGAACAGAACAGTTAGTCTCTCATTTGAAGACTTGAAGCCAGGCATTGACTTCTCTCTGGCCATGAAAATCCTAGATGACATTTTTTTCCTATATAAGGCCGTTTCATCTACATGAAGAATCTGTTGTTTGGTATGGCAATCCTCTTTTAATTATTTTAGCTGGGTCTTCTGGATAACTTGGTATAGCTTCTACATCAGTACTTGCTGCTTCATCTTGTACTGTTATGTTATAGAGATGGTTTTTTCTTTTTTTCTAAACATTATTTTTATTTTTTTAAAGCAGGCTCCGTGCCCAGCATGGAGCTCAAACTCACAACCCAGAGTTCAAGAGTCACATGCTCTATTGACTGAGCCAGCCAGGGGCCCCAAGTGGCTTATTTTCTTAAACCTCATGAACCAACCTCTGCTAGTTTCCAGCTTTTCTTCTGCAGCTTCCTCACCTCTCTCAGTCTTCATAGAATTGAAGAGAGTTAGGGCCTTGCTCTGGATTAGGCTTTGACTTAAGGGAATGTTGTGCCTGGTTCGATCTTCTATCCAGACTACTAAAACTTTGTCCATATCAGTAATAAGGCTGTTTGGCTTTCTTCCCATTCATATGTTCACTGGAGTGAAATTTTCTTTTTTTAGTATTTTATTTATTTGACACAGAGAAAGAGATAACGATGGGGGAGAGAGAGAGAAGTGCGTGTGCAAAAAAGTGCACCAGCAGAGGGAGAGGGAGAAACAGGCTCCCTTCTAGCTGGGCTCAGTCAGGATCCTGGGATCAAGACCCCAGCCAAAGGAAGATGTTTGACCAACTGAACCACCCAGGGACCCCTGGAGTAAACTTTTAATTTTCTTCAAGAACTTTTCCTTTGCATTCACAACTTGGATAACTGTTTAGTACAAGAGGGCTGGCTTTTGGCCTTTCTTGGCTTTGGACACACCTTCTTCACTAAGCTTAGTCATTTCTAGCTTTTGATTGAAAGTGAGGGATGTGTGATTTTTTTTTTTCACTTGATCACATTGTAGGGTTATTAATTGGTCTAAGTTCAATATTGTTGTGTCCCAGGGAATAGGGAGGCTCAAGGAGAGGCAGAGAAAGGGGGGGACCTGCTGGTTAGTGATCAGAACACACAGCATTTATCGACTAAGTTTACCATCTTATATAGGTGTGGTTTGTGGTACCCCAAAGTGATTACAGTTATAATATCAAGGATCACTGATCACAGATACCGTAACAAATATAATGATGAAAAAATTTGAAATACTGCAAGAATTATCAAAATGTGACACAAAGACATGAAGTGAGCAAATGCTGTTCAAAAAAATGGTACAGATAAGTCTTTATTCAATTCAGGGTTGCCACAAACCCTCAATTTGTAGAAAATGCAGTATCTGTCAGGTGCGTTAAAGTGAAGCACAATAAAATTAGATATGCTCGTATTTCTTTCCATAGACATTTTGAGGGATGGGGAGTGTGGTTGTGCGTGTGTGTGTGTGTGTAGGAGGTAGTTTAGACAGTGGAAGAAAAGGCATATACTTTATAGGAATTTATTTCTTTTTTTTTTTAAAGATTTTATTTACTTATTTGACAGAGAGAGATTATAAGTAGGCAGAGAGGAAGGAGGAAGCAGGCTCCCCGCTGAGCAGAGAGCCCGATGCGGGGGCTCCATCCCAGGACGCTGGAATCATGACCTGAGCCGAAGGCAGAGGCTTTAACCCACGGAGCCACCCAGGCGCCCCTACTTTATAGGAATTTAATCAGACTATGCATATTTAATAAAAATTGACTACATTTTACTTGAAATTAATGAGAAAAGGAAGCTAAAATGAAACTGAAACAACTCCTTTAATTTAAATATTTCTTCCACAGAAGAAAAGATCTCTATAAAATTAAGAAAAGAGAGATCAGGAGTAATATTTTTAAAATACTGATAATGTATAAAAATATAAATTCCCAGTAAAATATGAATATTTTATTACTCGATAATAATTGAAATACAAATAAAATGGTATTTTTCATCTTTGGCAGAAATTGATGAAGTACACTGCAGAATATGGGTAAATAAGTATTCTTAGGGCAAAATACTTTCTGGTGGAAAGCAGTGTGGCAGTACTTAACATTTTAATCTATGTATGTCCTCGGATATACAATTTGATGTCTAGAAATTTTTTTCACCAAAATAATTAAATGTAAAAAATACATATTTGCCTCTGGAAATGTCCATCATTTATGGGATTAAGTCAAGGTATATCTATTCCGTAGGACCATATACAGCTATTAAAAATGGTAACGTATTGTAGATTTATATTTATTGCAATGGAAATAGGTCCTCAACAAGCCCATTTTATTTCTCAGCAGTAAGTAATATCACACCTAATGGGGCCTCATTTACATAAAATTGTGTGTGTGAGTGATAGACAAATTTCTGCAAGAAATACTCATTAAAATGGTTATCTCTGAGTGGTGGCCTTTTGGGATTACTTTTATTTGTACTGTTAGGTTTCTGTATGAGGCATATTTATCATTTTTATACTTGAAAAAGGAGAGATTCCACCCTCCCTTTCTGAGCAAATATGAATACAGCCTTTTTTTTTTTTTTTAAAGATTTTTATTTATTTATTTGACAGCGAGAGAGAGAGATCACAGGCAGGCAGAGAGGCAGGCAGAGAGAGAGGGAAGCAGGCTCCCTGCTGAGCAGAGAGCCCAACGCGGGACTCGATCCCAGGACCCTGAGATCATGACCCGAGGCGAAGCTCAACCCACTGAGCCACCCAGGCACCCCTGAATACAGCCTTTTAAGCCAGTACCTGATTAAATTCTACAAATACCTAAATCTAACAAGGGCTGTAGAATGTGCTAATTTAATACCTAGGGGCTGTGGTTTGGGACACTCTATTGTTGTCGTTTTGAAGTCACTCAGGAACCTGTAGAACTGGTCACAGACAGTTGGGGAGTTCTGAGCTCCAGAGCCCAAGGCGCTGACTGCTGTTTTTAGTGCCACATCTGCTGTGGTTAACTTCTTTAAAGACTTGATTGTTAAAAAAACAAAGTCAAGTTTGAAGCTTTGTTTTGTTTTGATTTACTCCCCCCACCCAGCTTTATTGACATAAAATTGGCAAAGTTGTAAGATATTTAAAGCGCATACCTGATGATTTGATAAACCTGTACAGTGTGAAAGGCTTCCTCCAATCTGTTTAATTCATGCGTCCATCACCTCACATAGGTCTCTTTCAGTTCTGCACTCAGCAAAGTTGAATTGTGCCATGCAGTTAATCAGCCCTGACACCATGTTACATGTGAGGACCCGGCAATGGCTTTTCTATGAGTTCCACTTTTTTTTTTTTTTTTGAAGATTTGCATGTAATTAGTACCAGGCAGTATTTGATTTTGTTGCTTTACTTTGGATTAATATAAGAGTATTGTAGTTTATTTGGCACACTTGCCCTTGTTGATGAAGAATAGTAACATTAGAAGTCATTCTGTTGTCTGCATCTTATCAGGTACAGTCTTAATCATTGGGGTGGAGGGGAAGGAGAATTCCTGCTTTCCAAAATCTCATTCTCTATTGGAGCATTCAAGGGACTACTTCTGTGAACCATGCTGTGGCAACATACAGTAGGTCTTCTGACTTAGAAGTGGGTGTGTTTCTTGGGCTTAGGTTCAAGGAAGATTTTCCAGAAGAAATACCTGAACTGAGTTTTGAATTGCAGTTTAGACAGCTGAACTGAAGTTTGAAAGGTTAAACATGAATTAGCCAAACCAAAGAAAGGGATTTCTAGGGAAATCTAAGTGGAGACAAAGGCGAGGAGGCGTACAGGGACATGGCACTTGTTGGAACTGCAGGTAGGGATTGAGCTGGTACAGGCTGTGGAGGGAGGCTGGAGAGGCCTGATCAAGAAGGGTCTTGTCGGCTGTCACAGAGGTGCTTTCTCAGAACTTCCTTGTAAATACAGCCTTTGTTCAGGTAGGATGGGAATCTTTGAGTCATTTTGACTCTTGAGGCTCCCTCCCCTCCCTTAAGCTCCGCCATAATTAGGCACCAAATCCTGTCAATTTCGGAAACTTAGATTGAAATGTAATAATGACAAGCTAAATTAAACTGTGCTCTTTAGAGCAGACTGTAACTTAGTCTTTTTAATTTCTAGGGCTTTGCACTGGCTCACAGACCTTTAGTAAATGTTCAAATGAATGGGTTACAGGAAGGGAGTTCTAAAGAGAAAATGTTTAGTATATTCACATATGACCATGTATAATTTTTCTGATCTCCCGTTTCATTATGGAAAATTTAATAATCTTAAGAGGCCTAGTTGAAAAGTCAACCCTTGGATAATTAAAAATCTTCAAAATGGAATCAGACCCTTTAGTAAGGACTGTTTGATTAGTGTACTGGTGGGTGACTGAAGCAGCATCACAGGAGGGAAATAAGTACCAGACAGTCTGGCAATTTCATTTTGATGACTATATCCCAGTTTCCGGAGTGTATGTGTCTTTTTTTTCCCCTCCCCCAGCTGAGAACAATCTTCTTGTGACCGTCCCAATAGAGATTAATTTTTTAGTTTAAGGAAAATGGTGATTGCTTTTTACTTGTCATAATGTGAGAACATGCTTTCTTGAACTTATGGATCTGTACTCTATTTTCTGTTTATTATAAAAGGAGGACTACAGAGATGGTTAGCATTTGCAACAATTAGGCATTGTTTTAGTGAAATAATTGTGCCATTTGGAAGCAAATTATGTATCTGAGGCATATCTGTGAAGCAGCTTTATGATTATCAACAACACAGCTGCTGTAACTATTATGTTAGTGGAATTGAATCTTTTGTTATATGGGTCCGGGAACCAGCAGCTGAACTTTTATACTTGTAACTATGCAAGATTCTTATTAAGACATAATGTAATACAAAGTGGGGTGGTCTTAAAGTGTTTTCATATATGGGCTTGAGAAGCGTAAGGTATTTGTTATATAGGACTAGAATGATAGCATTGTAAGATAGTCCTACTTATGCATATATTTAATATTTTTAAAGTCTTTTCTTTCTGTAGTTAACATTTTGAACCTTTTTTCTTCCTTGCCTGCTTGCTTACGTTCTCTTTTTCTTTCCTTCCTTCCTTCCTTCCTTCCTTCCTGTTTTTCTTTCTTTCTGTTTAAAGTATAAATTAGCTAAGCCCATTTCCTTCCCCCATTTAAAAAAAAAAAGGAGATATAAAGGTTTTTTTCTGTGTCACCTCTCACTTCCCATTACCTCTAATTTTTTTAGTTTTTATTTTTTGCTTACATCTAAATACATATCCTGTGTAGCTTGAAATGGAAAAGACTTTTGCATATGGCTTCAATGATAGCTCCTGTAGCCTGGTTAATATAGTTTTATTGTAACAAAATCTCCCTGAGATATGTGTCATATTAGAGCTGATTAAAATGGAATTTTCCCGCAACTTTATCTTAACTGCCTTGTATCATTTTGAGTATAGGTGGTGTAATGGTAAGTATTTTGTGTGTTACACCTATTTAGTCTTAAAACCAAGATGAACCTTTTTAAAATGGTTAGATATACATTTGTTTTATTTTCTGTTTTTCTGTAGTGATGATTACAGTTGTAACAAATAATACAAGTTTTTTATACTTTGCCCTGTCTCCCTCAATGATAACATTTTGTAGAACTGTAGTGTAATATTGCAGCCAGGATATGGATGTGCTGTATGATCTATTCATCTTAATTCGGATTTTTCGTTTGACTTGAACTCATTTGTGCATGTATATAATTCTTGCACTGTTTAATCTCCTCTGTATGCTTGTCCATCTATCACTGCAGTCCAGCTGAATAGCTTCTTATCACAAGGGTCTCTCTTGTTGCGCTCTTACAAGGCCCGCTTCTCTTCTGCCGCATCGTTTTCCCTCTCCTATCTCTAACTTCGGCCACTACTTTAGTCCATTTCTAAAACTTTTTTCATTTCAGTATTGGTATATAAATGAAATCACAGAATATGTAACCATTAGAGACTGTTTTCACTCAGTGTAATTCCTTGGAGATTCATCCAAGTTTGTGTGAATCAGTAGCTTATTCACTTGTTTTTTATATTTATTTCCACATCGTTTAAAACCTAGTTTCTACTTTGTTTCCTTCATAATCCATTTTCAAAATACATGTATTTGTTTTAAATCTAGGTGACAAAACACGACCACCATCCTCAAGTCCCTCTAGTATTATCCGCCGGACTTCCTCCCTGGATACTCTTGCTGCGCCATACCTTGCAGGGCACTGGCCTCGGGATAGTCATGGGCAAGCTGCTCCTTGCATGAGGGACAAGGCGACACAGGTAGGTTTATTCAGATTCTTATCCTGAAATGTTTTAGCCTGAAACTGTTTCTCATAACATTATTTGTTTAATGCTGTGCTCAAATTCTTGAAACATTAGTGTGTATTAGAAGAACCTGAGAAGCTTATCAAAAGTGCAGATTCCCAGGCCCGACCTCCAGATACTTTGTAGTAGGCTTTGGTTGAGGCTTGGAAATGCACGTTTTAAAGAGTTCCCACAGTAATTCCAATACATAAGGATAATTTATGGACACACTTTTCACCCATTTCCTCTTTATTGTTAGTTTAGAACATCAGAATATATTTAATATATTGAATTTGTAACAGTAAGGATTACTTTACTTTCCATCTAGCCCTGTATTTTGGTGCCAAAATTCGTTATGTGTTGGGAGATGGGGATTATATTATGTTGCAGATAGATTCTGTAAATGTAAACATCCTGACAAAGAGACCCTGGGAGCAGACTTTTATACTTTCAGATTTATGAGTTGTTTTTTTTTTTTTTTTAAGTTTTTTTTTTTTTAATTTGACAGACAAAGATCACAAATAGGCAGAAAGGCAGGCAGACAGAGAGGGGGAGGCAGGCTCCCTGCCAAGCAGAGAGCCCAATGCGGGGCTTGATCCTAGGACCCTGGGATCATGACCTGAGCCGAAGGCAGACGCTTTAACCCACTGAGCCACCCAGGCGCCCCTTATGAGGTTTTTTAATTAAAAGAATCTTAGGAAGGACACCTGGCTGGCTTAGTTGGCAGAACATGCAACTCTTGATCTTTGGGGTTGTGAGTTCAAAGCCCACGTTGGGTATAGAGATTACTAAAAATAAATAAAGGAAAGGTTCTTAGGAAATCATTTAGATCTACTTCCTGATTTTACAAATGAGGAAGCTGAGGTCCAAGATCAAAAAGCCAGGTGATGACTCTGTCTGTAGTTTCTTTTATAACACTTACTATAATTAAAGTTAATCAGGTAGTTGTCTATTCATTTATTTAATGTTTCTAACACTCATTGGTGTTGAGCCGGTGGCCTGGCTCACCCATTTCTGTGTTCTCATCTCCAGGATTTAGTACTGTCCTGAAAGAATAGCCCTCCAGGGTTATTTGCAAAGGAATGAATGAGCAGAACATTAAAGCTGTGTTGCTAGTAAAGAATGAAAATCAGTTAAAGAGTTAAAAGGTGCTTTATATTGACTGTTGAAAATCAGCTAAGGTATATCTTGACTTAGACTTCACATTTACATCACTTACGGTAGCTTGGTCCCAGCACTTTATGAAGAGAATGTCCTTTTATAGAACCAAGTAAGCACATTTTGCGGTGGTTTTTGGATTTGCATTTTGGTTTCCATAATTCCACATGTTCTTGTTGGCCTTAGTTTGTTTTCTGTTCTGATATTCTTGAAACTGAGTCCCACTGTTAGAGTAGATGCTTGGGATATGAGATTACCTTGAGGTTCATATTCCAGTGGCAAATACAGAAATGAAAACAGAGTCTATGCTCCTCAAAATTAACGAATATTTTGAGAAACTGACTTTAACCAGAGCTGTAGAATATTCTCCCTTTATTCAAAAATCCCTAAGTTTGCTGAGATTAGGGCATATAGTATGAAAAATGAGCAGTTCCTTCTTGATTTCTACTTAATCCACGTGCCATGTTTAAATTACTCTGGGTATCAGAGTAATTTAGTACTCAGGTCATCCTTGAACATTTCTGCAACCCTTGATATCTCCTCTGCAGTTTCAGGTTCATTGGGTTCAGATATTTTGTCTTATCAGTAAGAATAAACAATCTTAGAAGCCAGTGGGAGCCCACCTAGCTCTGAGTACATTGAATTAAAGTATAAACCTCATACTCGCTTCACCTTTTTCTAAATGTCCCCCAGATTGGGAATGTTAAGGGCAAAAATCTAAAGAAAACTCATAATTATCATACTGTTTATCTTGCTTGTCAAGCTCACGTTAGAATCTCCTAAGGTATAATGCAGCAGTAGCTGGGTACTCCACTCTTCCAATGTGCGTTAGTTCTCAGATTCCCTCTTGGTAGGTGTTGGATTCCCTAATGTACGTATGCTAGTTAATGAAGTCAGTTTTTTAAAGGTTTTTTTTTTTTTTTTAGTTTTTATTTATTTGAGAGAGAGAGAGTACAAGCAAGGGGAGCAGCAGAGGAAGAGGGAGAAGCAGGCTCCCACTGAGCAGGGAGCCCGATGAGAGACTCGATGTAGGACCCTTAGATTATGACTGAGCCAAAGGCAGACGCTTAACTGACTGAGCCACCCAGGTGCCCCGAGATTTTTTTGTTTTTTTTTTTTAGGGAGAGAGAGAAAGAGCATGAGCTGGAGGAAGAGGCAGAGGGAGAGGGAGAGAGAGATTCCTAAGCAGATTCCATGCTGAGCATGGAGCCCAATGGAGGGCTTGATCTCGTGACCTGGAGATCATGACCTGAGCTGAAACCAGTAGTTGGATGCTTAACTGACTGAGCCACCCAGGTGCCCCTTAAATCAGCTTTTTAAAATTCGGTAAAATATATATAACATAAAATTTGCAATTTTTAGGTAAACAATTAAGTAGCATTAATTACATTCATGACATTGTGCAACCATTGCCATTGTCTGTTTCCAAAACTTTTCATCACCCCAGACAAGACTCTGTAACTCCTCTTTCTTTCTCCAGCCCCTGTAACCACTATTCAACTTTCTGTTTCTGTGATTTTGCTTGTTCTAGGTATTTCATATTCATGGAAGCATACAATATTTGTAATTCTATATCTGGTTCATTTTGCTAAGCATTATGTTTTCAGGGTTTATCCATGTTGAACCTTTTCTTTTTCATGGCTGAATAATATTCCATTGTATTGGTAAACATGTTTATCCATTTATCTGTTTGTGGACATTTGGACTTTTTACAAATTTTGGCTATTCCGAACAATGCCAAAATGAATGTTGCTTTATAGATATCTGTTTGAATCTCCACTTTCAATTCCTTTTGGTACATATATAGGAGTGAAATTGCTGAGTCATACATTTAGCTTTTAGAGGAACTGCCATACTGTTTTCACAGCAGCTGCACCAGTTTGTGTTCCCTCCGGTAATGTGTAAGGGCTCTCATTTCTCCATATCCTCACCAAGCCTTATTTTCCTGTTCTTTTTCAGTATAGCTATCCTAATAGGTATGAAATTGTATCTTATGGGTTTTATCTGTATTTTCCTAATAATGAATCTTGTTGAGCATCTTTTCATGTGCTTTTTGTGTATCTTCTTTGGAGTCAGTCACTTCTGTGCCTTTGTTTCCTCATAAAATGGGAGAAGAATAGTACCTATCTTTTAAGATTATTATAAGGATTAAACAAAGAAATATGTGTAAACCCTTAGAACAGTGTCTTGCACACAGTAAGCATTTAGTAAATGCTTGCCGTTAAAACTACTACCTTTGATTATTGTCAGGACAAGGATGGCATGTCGGTTTCCTGTCTTATGCAGTTTGTTGATTGCTATTAGCTTCCTGGAGCATTATGTTGAAAAAGATTCAGGCTAACAGTTATTGGGCCTGATTGGCTTGTTTTGCCCTTGATGAGAGTCCCTGGGCTCTTTTATCAGCCCTGGTCCGTATAGTGCTAGAGCAGTAAGTATGATGGAAGTAATTTATTTTATATTATAGATGGTACTTCCAGGAAGTTCCTCCGAGACTTTTGACAAAACATCATGTCACCACTTTGAGCCCTGGTTCTTCATTAAAAAAAAAAAAAAAAAAAAAAAAAAAAAATTATGTGTGAGTCTAAGGTCTAGGTATCTTAGGGATGAGTGGGAATGGAAAGAGGAGGGTCTGGGAAATACAGAGAAAGGCAGCGTTAAAATTTAGGAATATGGAGCAAGTTTTTAAGATGCTGATTGCCCATCCTCTGCTCCTCCCTCGCCCCATTATGTGTGATTAAAATTTTATTGTCCGTGATTATTTGTGTCCTTACTTGACACAAAGATAGCAAAAATATGGCATCATTCCTTTTTTTCTACATCTTTGGCGTACTTTGGTTATTCCTGGTGAACTCAAAGAGCCTGAGAGTCTCTCTAGCGGTACTGTAGCTTGCCGTTGCCAGTGGAGCAGGGCTGGTCTGCCACTTCTGTTTAGAGTTTGATACACTGCTTAATACTACATTGTCCCCAACCTCTGCCTCCTGTGCCCCCACCTCCCATGTTCTTTTAAAGATTCTTTTAAAAACTGACCATTTGGGCAGCCTGGATTGAGCATCTGCCTTCGGCTCAGGTCATGATCCCAGGGTCCTTTCCCTCTCTTTCTGCTCTTCTCCTGGCCTGTGCTCTCACTTTCTCTCTCTCTAACAAATGCATAAATAAAATATTTTTTAAAAACCTAATAAAATTAAATACTTTATAAATTAGAGAC
This sequence comes from Meles meles, assembly GCF_922984935.1. Taxonomy (NCBI): domain Eukaryota; kingdom Metazoa; phylum Chordata; class Mammalia; order Carnivora; family Mustelidae; genus Meles; species Meles meles. Next base: position 14,562,256 of record NC_060074.1, read on the forward strand.
TAAAATAATGCCGAATTACTGAAGGTAGCAGTTTATAGCAACACTACACTATGTCTTAGTGTTATGAAATGAAAGTACTGAAGAGGTGGATCAGCTTTTTTAAAAAAATTACTTTTTGAGTGACTCTTGCATTTTGTATAAAACCTTGGTCCACTGGTTAAAATTGGTAATATTAAGAAGGAAGGAAAGTGTTAAAATCTTTTTTTCTTTTCCAGACCTAAATCTAATGACCTCTGTATAAGCTCTTTGGTTGGCTTCTCAGTAGCTTTGCCTTTCTTGGTTAAGCCGAGGATTCTGAAATAATCTAAATTTCTAGATGCTTTACCACTTCATTAGTGTTCCTCTCCTTTTTTCACATTTTTAGATCAGAAATTAGCAAAGCTATCTATTGCTTTTCGTGCTTACTTTTATTTTTCTTGCTTAATTCTCTTGCTCTCATTATCTTCAATTTGTTTTTAACAAATTTAGAGGAAACTTTTATATTCCTTTGCTTTTCCTTGAGTTAAATTTTATACTTAATATATTTAGATTGCCCTAATTTAAAATTTTTTTTTATTTTGAAAAAGTCTCACTTATAGAAAAATGTAAAGAACAGTAGATTAAATACCAGTAGACTCTTCACCTGTATTCACCAATAAACATTTTTCGGTTTTTTCTTTTTTAGTATAGATAATAATTTCTGTTGTTACTATTTACTGATTAGTAAGTCACAGACACTCTGACTCTTTTCAAATACTTAAACATATATATGAAAAAGGACTTAAATAAAAATTACCAAAATGATTACCAAATCCAGGAGATTTAACATTGATACAGTGCTTTTAAGTTTCCTCAGTGATATTCTCTGTAGTATTTTCTCCTGTAAGCCAGGATCCGGTCAAGAAGCAGACACAGCATTTAGATATTACGTTTTTTTTAATATCCTTTAATCTGAAACAGTTCCTTAGCTTTTCTTTGTCTTTCCTGACCTGGATATTTTTTAAGAGTATAAGCCAGTATTTTTGTTGAGTATTGTCAACTTGAGTGGTTTTTGTTTTTGTTTTTTTCCACAATTAGATTCAAGTTACTACATTTTTGGCAGGAATATTATATATGTGATGTGTATATATTCTTTTACAACCTTGTTTTTTATTCAAGAACATTACTCTATCCATATAGAAAGATTCTCTCCTAAAAGGCCTGCCCTCTTGTTTTGAATGGGCCATATATTCACTCTTACACTACAAAATTTAAGAGGTACAGAAGTATATACAGTGAAGGAAGGATCTTCCTCCCATGAGGTGGCCACTGTTAATATTACTTGTGTTACCATGTATATCCTTGCAGAGATATTTTACATAGTGTATATTCTTTCTAGTGGCACTAGTCAAAGGAAGTTGCTATGCACACTGTGGTGAGCCTTGAGTTTTTCACTTAACAATCTCACAGAGATTATTGTGAATTTCCTTATTCAATTTTTTATAGCTGAATAAGTATTCTTTTAAGACACACCGTTATTTATTTAACAAATCCTTTGTTTACATTGTTCTAATCTTTTACTTGTAAAAATAGTGCTACTGGGAATAATAGGCTGTATCATTTTGTTCATAAAGATACATATTTTGTACATCTGCATGATAAATTACAAAAGAAGGTGAGTCAACAGTATGTGCATTTGTAACATTGACAGCAGTTGCTTAGTCCTCCTTCTGTAAAGGCTGTACTAATTTGCAGTTCACCAGCAATACAGGAAAGTATCATATCAGATTGCCCAGTCTCAGCGAAGTTTTAATTTGGTTCTTACCGGTGAGATTGAGCATATTTTCACATACTAAGAACTCATTTGTAATTTTTTTTCCCTAATACAATGTGTTTGAATTCTGGATTTTGTATAACCACTAAGGATTTAACATTTGTGAGGCTATACTTTTGCAGATACCTAAATCAAGTCTAGACATTGTATGGATGTTAAGATTATGAACTCCAGAGTCTTAGATTTTTATCTTGGCTTTGCCACTTCTCAGCTGTGAGACATTAGGCAACTTACCAAACCTCCTTATCTGCAGAATCTGTAGAGCTTCTTGTGTGTATTCAGTCAGATAATAGGGTGAAGACCTTTCACTACACTTCTATGAAGCAAAGTGCCTAGCACATAATAAGATCACAGGAATGTTAGCTATTATTAGTGTGCATTTGCTCGACAAATGCTATACTTATTTAAAAATAATAACTAAGCATTTATTCATAGAAATGAAGGAAATAGGCAAAAACACTGTAATTAAAGTAAGTGCTGCTAGAAGGATTTTGGATTATTGTGCTGTTTTAAATATCCTAGTACTTAATTTTCTTTAATGGGAATGCATTGTATAATAGAAAAGTGTATACTTTTTTAAGAAATGAAACTTTTTCAGGTTTGAGATAAAAAGACATATACAGCACTGTATAAGTTTTTGTACAGCATGACTTGGAATACACGTATTATGAAATGATTCACAGTGAGTTTAGTTAACATTCATTACCTCATATAGGTAAAAAAAATTTTTTTCTCTTGTGATGAGAACTTTTAGGATCTACTCTTTTAGCAGTTTTCAAGTATACCATATAGCAGTATTAAGTATAGTCACCTTACTATACCTTACATCTCCAGTACTTATTTATCTTATAACTGGTGGTTTGTACCTTGAATCACCTTCATCCACCTCCCCCTTCGAGTGCCTCTTATAAGCACAAATCTGATTCCTTTTTCTCTGAGTTCGTTTTTTAGATTGCACATGTGAGATCATATGGTATTTGTCTTTCTCTGCCTAACTTATTTGATGGAACATAATGCCCTTCAGGTCCATCCATCTTGTTGCAAATATGGTATGCATTTATCGTTAAATGGTTAACTTACCCCTTCCCTCTTTTTCCCATTATAGACAGAGAGTGCATGGGCCGAAGAATACTCTGAAAAGAAGAAAGGGTCTCACAAGCGGTCAGCGTCGTGGGGCAGTACAGATCAACTTAAGGAGGTCAGGAAAATGGGTCCAAGAACTGGGTGTGGAAGTTTATCCCTTCCTTGGCTAGTTCCTGGAAGTTGTAGGCAACAAGGATTTGTCAGTTTCCATTGTTTTGTTTTGATTTTGATTTTTTTGGTTGTTTTGTTTACTTGAAAAATAATGAAAATAGTTATTACATTGATTGGATAAAGATTTGAATGAGGGAAGTGTACACATTACTTATCAGATTATGTTTTTCTTTGTCCTTTTGTTGTATTAAACCAGAGTCTATACCTGTTTTGTTTTTGTTTTTAAGATTTTATTTATTTGAGAGAGAGCACAGGCGGGGCGAGGGGCAGAGGGAGAAGCAGACTCCCCGCCAAGCAGAGAGCCCAATGCAAGACTCCATCCCAGGAGCCTGGGATTGTGAACTGAGTGGAAGGCAGATGCTTAATTGACTGAGCCACCCAGGCGCCCCCAGTCCATACCTGTTAACATAACCTAAGCATCAGATGTATAAAATTGTAATGATACAACAGATTCACATTTATTATTTCTGTATATAATGGTAGTATTTTCAAAATTCGGTAACCCAATACAACCAAGTTGATTGTGGCCCTATGCTGATTACCATTTTCTGTGCTTACAATTATGATGTTTCTACTTTACATAATATAGAACTAAAGATTTACTCAAGAAGTAATATAGAATATTGATTGAAATTGTATTTATTATGTAAAGATTGTGTCTGTGAATGCATTGCATGGCTTGAATTGATTTTTTTTTTTAATATTTTATTTATTTAACAGAGAGAAATCACAACTAGGCAGAGAGGCAGGCAGAGAGAGAGGAGGAAGCAGGCTCCCTGAGGAGCAGAGAGCCCGATGCGGGGCTCGATCCCAGGACCCTGGGATCATGACCTGAGCCGAAGGCAGAGGCTTTAACCCACTGAGCCACCCAGGCACCCCTTGAATTGATTTTTAAATATTGTTGAATTTTTGGAGCTATTGAAGACTAGGTGTTTAAAGACATCTAAATAAAATCACTCATTTTAGGACAGTGAGAATAATTTTCATTATTTTTAAATTTTTTCTGAAAGCTATAATGTAATTTATTCTTAAGTGCTGAAGACTTCATTGGTTTAGTACTGGGAAGCTCGAAGGCTCTGAACAGTGTTGGAACATAATTTTTATTTCTTTTCAAAAGAAAGATACACATATGTGCACACATAATGGGTGTGTATGTATAAATTTCATACAATAAATCAGATTTTGTGACAGGGTTTTATTTTTTCTATTTGTGTGTGTGTGTGTGTGTGTGTGTGTGTGTGTGACAGCGTTTTAAAAGAAAAGATTTATTAAGGGAGAATTTTACCGATTCTTATTAAGGAAGGATATGTTTTATGTAGCTTGGAAAACTCTGATGCACTTTTGATATATTTTTTATTCTTCTCCTTTTCAGATTGCAAAATTACGCCAGCAGTTGCAGAGAAGTAAACACAGCAGTCGACATCATCGAGATAAAGAAAGACAGTCTCCATTCCATGGCAACCATGCAGCTATTAACCAGTGTCAGGTAAGAGCACAAATACTGCAAAATCCAAACAAGGGATTTGTTGTATTCCTGGTGATAATGTTATTTTATAGGCAACTTTTCTGACAGAAATGTCCAAAAGCATATTTGAAACAGTGATTAAATACTGAATCAGCCTTAATAAAAAAAAACCTAGAATACTAAGTTGATAAGTGATACTTTCCTTTAGTGATCTGTGATTTGACTTTTAGAGGGCATAGCTAATCACATATTTTGATTTCATATTTGTGTCTTTATCAGTTCAGTATACTGAGGCAGACTAATAGAGAAAGAAGCATTGGCTATAGAATCGGACCCGGGATGAACAACCTGTTCTGTCTCAATTTCCTCAGCTGAAGATTGAGGATAATAGTGATACATCTCATAGGGGCACCTGGGTGGCTCAGTGGGTTAAAGCCTCTGCCTTCGGCTCAGGTCATGATCCCAGGGTCCTGGGATCGAGCCCCACATTGGGCTCTCTGCTCAGCGGGGAGCCTGCTTACCCTTCTCTCTCTGCCTGCCTCTCTGCCTACTTGTGATCTCTGTCTGTCAAATAAATAAATAAAATCTTAAAAAAAAAATAGTGATACATCTCATAGAATCCTTTCGTAGGGGAAAACCTTTAACTGCCTTGATTCCTGTAGAGAACCTTAATGAACGGCTCTTGATGGCTCACCCAGGGAGCATTTCTCTTTAACCGAATTGAAATCAGATGGCATCCTTGTCAAAAAGAGCAAGAAAAAGTTTGCCCACCTTTTTATAGGGTGATAGCTTCTGATAGCCAAGTAAGTATATGTGGATTTTTTGCAAGAGAAAGTAGAAGTATATGTTTTTTCAAATTAATTTTGCCTTTAAATGTTGATACATAAATGTATAGTTTGGTTGTAGTTTCTAACAGCTTTTTTCCATTTTAAGGTATTTTAATTATGAAATGTGAGTACACAGTAATACATTTAAAAACCTAAACAAACTGCATTTATGTTTGGAGAAATAGAAAATACAAAATTGACAAAATAAGAAATGAAAAATTTGAATAGACTAATAACCGTCAAAATTGGAATACTAACTCAAAACCAAACTCTTACTTTCAAAAGACTATAGACTCAGGTGGTTTTATAGGTGAATTTGCCAACCTTCTACTCCCTCTAATTTATCCATTAATAATTTGTATGTATTTCTGAGAGATAAGGCCACCTTTTATCTCCAAACTCATATTTTTATCCTCAGATAGAATAGGAGTTAAGATTGAACTTTAGTGAATTAAGTGATAATGTTTTAAGAGTTAGTAAGTTTCTGAAGTGATTTTTTTTAAAGTTGCATTAAAATTAGCAAATAAAGTAGTAAAATTAAAAGCTTTTTTTTTAAAGTTGAATTTGCTTAATAACATTATTGGCATTTGCACAAATTTCATGTTTAACTCTGAAACATCTCTTCCCAGAGAAGGTAAGGACTAGAAAATAGAGTAACTTGAAAAGTAAGTTTACGTAACTTGAGTTCTGTACACTGGACACAGCAGACACCTGGAGTTTTTGAGCTCTCATAGCCAACCAGAGATGCAGTGCATGAGCATCATGGGAGCTGAGCTGTGGTTCAGCCGTGGTTGTGTGTCATTGAAATTTTCAGACTGTGGAACACGAAGATTCTGTGAAGTTAACGGATTTGGTTTTTAGTTGATTCTCTCTAGTGGAGAAAAGTACCACTTTGAGATTGTATACCTTTTGAGGTCATTCCTCCATCCATGCAGCATTTATTAAATATCTACCATATGGCTTATACTGTAGTACTCATTAGGGGATGCAGTGATAAATATCGCCCCCCACCAAGTGTCAGGTAGCTGTAAGTAAAAAATTACTACCCCGTGTCATGAATGTGGGAGAGTTGACACTGTTAGAGAAGGGGTATTAATTATCCTCAGACTGGCTCTGGAGCCATCTATAAAGGCTTTTTGGAGCAATTCGTGTCTGAGCAGATCCCTGAGAGCTCACTGAGCTAGTCTTCTAGAGGTGGAAGAAATCATGGCTCCAGGTAGGAGTACTAGTAAGAGATTAGGCTAGAGAGTTAAATAACAGCGCAACCTGAAAGTCTTAATGTCTCAGTTGTTAAGAAGTTTGGACTTTGTCCTAGAGGCACCAAAAAACTATTTTTTTACATGCAGCAGATTGATTTTAATACTGGTTATTGTCAGTTCAGAGTAGAGAATAAATTTGGGGGAGGACAAGATTAGAGGCAGGAAAACCATTTAAGAATAGGGTTTATAGGGGCGCCTGGGTGGCTCAGCGGGTTAAGGCCTCTGCCTTCGGCTCAGGTCATGATCCCAAGGTCTTGGGATCGAGCCCGCATCGGGCTCTCTGCTTGGCTGGGAGCCTGCTTCCTCCTCTCTCTCTCTCTGCCTGCCTCTCTGCCTACTTGTAATCTCTATCTGTCAAATAAATAAATCTTTAAAAAAAAAAAAAAAAGAATAGGGTTTATAGGGACGCCTGGGTGACTCAGTCAGTTAAGGTTCTGCCTTTGGCTCAGGTCATGATCTTAGGGTCCTGGGATTGAGCCCCGCATTGGGGCTCAGCAGGGAGCCCGAATCTTCTCCCTCTACCGGTCCCCCTTGCTTGTGCTCTCTCTCTCTTTCTGACATACAAATAAACATAAATAAAATATTTTTTTTTAAAAAAAGAACAGGGTTTATAATCCAAGTATGAAATGAAAGTGGCCTAGAATAAGCTAGGAGCTATGGTGCTAGAGAGAATGGCCAAATCTGAGTCGTATTTAGAAAGCAGTAATTAATAGTTGAAGTCTATTAAGTGCTTACAATATGGCAAACACTACTCAGCTTTTGTATGTATTATTAGCACTTAATCCTCATTTTTGGGGTGGGACTTGTTACTGTCCTTGTTTTACAGACAAGGTAATTAAGGCCCAGAGAATTAAGGAATCTTGCTTTAGGTCACAGGAGACAAAGCTCCTATTCTAACCCAGGCATTTTGACTTCAGAATCTGAGTTTGTTTGTTTTTTTTTTAAGATTTTATTTATTTGATAGACAGAGATCACAAGTAGGCAGAGAAGCAGGCAGAGAGAGAGAGAGGAGGAAGCAGGCTCCCTGCTGAGCAGAGAACCTGATGCGGGGCTGGATCCCAGGACTCTGGGATCATGACCTGAGCCAAAGGCAGAGAGGCCTTAACCCACTGAGCCACCCAGGCGCCCCCAGAATCTGAGTTTTTTAAATGTGTGTGAGGTGATGATCAGAGGAGAGCGATGGTGAGATGGGAGTAAAAGGGTAATGCCAATTCTAGCCTTTAAAATACGAGTTAAGGGGTGCCTGGGTGGCCGGGTTGGTTAAGCAACTGCCTTCGGCTCAGGTCATGCATGATCCTGGAGTCCCAGGATCGAGTCCCACATTGGGCTGCTTGCTCAGCAGGGAGTCTGCTTCTCCCTTTAATCCCTCTCCCCTCTCATGCTCTTTCTCTCACTCTCATTCTCCCTCAAATAAATAAAATCTTTAAAAAATAAAATATGAGTTAAAAAAAAATACGCCCATCTACCTCACACCTTATACAAAAAGTAACTTAAAATGGATCAAAGACCTCAGTGTAAGAGCCGATACTAAAGGCTTTTGGATGAAGACATAGGCATAAATGTGGGGTTGAATTAGGCTGTGGTTTGTTAGGTGTGACACGGAAAGTGCAAAACAAAGGAGATATATTGGCTTTATCAAAATTAAAAAACTTTTGTGCTTCAAAAGACACTACCAAAAAAGTGAAAATATAACTGACACAATAAAAGATATTTGTGGATCATGTTATTTGATAAAGCACTTGTATTTAGAATATATACAGAATTCTTGTGTCTCAGTAATAAAAAGATAACCCAATTTTAAAATGAGCAAAGGATCTAAATAGAGAGTTCTCCAAAGAAGATACACAACTAGCCACAAAGCACCTGGAAAAGTGCCATCATTCCCTGTTCGGTAGGGAAATGCAATTAAGAATTCCAATGGGGGGGGGGTGCCTGGGGGGCTCAGTCATTAAGCCTCTGCCTTGGGCTCAGGTCATGATCACAGGATCTGGGATAGAGCCCCCCCATCGGGCTCCCTGCACATTGGGCTCCCTGCTCACGGAGAAGCCTGTTTCTCCTTCTCCCTCTCCCTGCCTCTCTGCCTACTTATGATCTCTCTCTTTGTCAAATAAATAAATAAAATCTTAAAAAAAAAAAAAAATTCCAGTGAGGGGTGCCTGGGTGGCTCAGTTGGTTAAACAACTGCCTTTGGCTCAGGTCAAGATCCGAAAGTCCCAAGATCAAGTCCTGTATCAGGCACCCCCTCAGCAGGGAGTCTGCTTCTCCCTCTGACCCTTTCCCCTCTCATGCTTTCTCTTTCTCATTCTCTCTCTAACTCTCAAATAAATAAAATCTAGAAAAAAAGAAAAAAAAAAGAATTCCAGTGAGATACAACTTTATACTAGGATGGCTAAAATTAAAAAGACTGCTAAGTGTTAGAGAGGCTGTGGAGACATTGGAACTGTTAATATATTGCTGATAAGAATCTAAAGTGGTGGGGCGCCTGGGTGGCTCAGTGGGTTAAGCCTCTGCCTTCGGCTCAGGTCATGATCTCAGGGTCCTGGGATCGAGCCCCGCATCGGGCTCTCTGCTCAGCAGGGAGCCTGCTTCCTCCTCTCTCTCTCTGCCTGCCTGTCTGCCTACTTGTGATCTTTCTGTCAAATAAATAAATAAAATCTTTAAAAAAAAAAAAAGAATCTAAAGTGGTGCAGCCACTTTGGAAAATAGTCTGGCAGTTTCTCAGAAAGGCTAAACATAGGGTTACCATATGACTCAGCACTTTCTCTCCAGGGTATGTACCCAAGAAAATTGAAAACATGTGTTCCCATTAAAACCTGTATGTACGGGCGCCTGGGTGGCTCAGTTGGTTGAGCATCTGACTCTTAGTTTCAGCTCAGGTCACGATCTCAGGGGTTGGGATTGAGCCCATTGTCGGACTCCATGCTGGACACTTGAGAGTCTCTCCCCCACCTTCCCTAACCCCTGTTCGGGCATACTCCATGCGCTCGCGCACGCGCTCTCTCTTCTCTCTCTCTCTCTAAAATGTAAGGGTGCCTGGGTGACACATTCAGTTAAACGTCTGCCTTTAACTCAGTTCAGAGTCTCAGGGTCCTGGGATTGAGCTCCATATGGGGCTCCCTGTTCAGTGGGGAGCCTGCTTTTCCCTCTTCCTCTCCTCCCTGCTTGTGCTCTCTCTCACTCTCTCTCCCTCAAATAAATAAATAAAATCTTTAAAATAAATAGGGACACTTGGGTGGCTCAGTTGTTAAGTGTCTGCCTTCAGCTCAGGTCATGATCATAGGGTCCTGCGATCAAGCCCCACAACTGGCTCTCTACTCGATGGGAGGCCTGCTTCTCCCTCTCCCACTCCCATTGCTTGTGTTCCCTCTCTTGCTGTCTCCTATCAAATGAATAAAATCTTGAAAAAAAAAAAATCTTAAAAAAAAAAGACTTGTACACAAATGTTCATAATAGAAAGGTTCATAAAATTTGGAAACAACCCAGATATTTATCAACTAGTGAATGGATAAATAAAATATAGTGTATCCATCAATGGAATATTATCCAGTCATAAAAAGGGAGTACTGATGCATGCAACAGCAGGGGGAACCTTGAGAACATTGCATTAATGGAAAGAACCAGACACTAAAGAAGACATATGATTCACCTTGAATGTCCAGAATAGGCAGACCTAAAGAGACACATTATAGATTGGTGATTACCTGTTGCTGGGAGGCTCCGGTGGAAATGGAGTGACTGCTGATAGGTAAGGAATTTTTTTTAGTGTGCTTCTAAAATTAATTATAATGGTTGCAAAATTCTTCAATAATCATTAAAACAGTTTTACACTTTAAATGGGTGAATGATATGGTATTGTGGGTTATATTTCAGTAAGCTCTTACCAAAAATATCTGTCAACCAGCATTAAAAACAAATACATAAAATGCAATATATTTGTCTAGAAATAATAGATGAGATGGTAGAAACCAAAAAATAAACTGGAAGGTCATGTAACAGTATAGAGAGTGAGTACAGGTGCTTTGAGGTCAGACTGTTTAGCTTAGACCCAGGTCCTGCCACTTGCTAACTGTATGAAGCTCCTCAGGTTCTTGCATTATAGTATCTGTTTGTTGTGTTGTCCTAAGGATTAAATTGGGATAGAATATTATAAAACAGTTAATGCAATTCTTGGTGCACAATCATTGCTCAATAAATCTTAGGCTGTTTGAGGTAGGACCTAATATAAAAGAAATAATGAACCAGTTGGGTTTTCACCAGGCTTTTCTGCAAATTTCATATTGAACTTATTTTTTAAAGCTTTTTTTTTTTAATTTTGGGCTTTTTTTTTTTTTTTTTTTTAAGTAATCTCTGAACCCAACATGGGGCTCGAACTCATAACTGCAAGAGTTGTATGTTCTACTGATGGGGCGCTTGGGTGGCTCAGTGGATTAAAACCTCTGCCTTCGGCTCTGGTTATGATCCCAGAGTGCTGGGATCGAGCCCCACATCGGGCTCTCTGCTCAGTGGTAAGCCTGCTTCTCTTCCTCTCTCTGCCTGCCTCTCTGCCTACTTGTGATCTCTGTCTGCCAAATAAATAAGTAAAATCTTTAAAAAAAAAAGAGTTGTATGTTCTACTGATGGAACTAGCTGGGCACCGCCAGCTTTTATTACTAAAAGTATTTATATGCTTATCACAGAAATTTTAGATTTTTTTTTTTTTTTTTAATTTGTCAGAGAGAGAGAGAGAGCAAGCACGAGTGAGCACAGGCAGACAGAATGGCAGACAGAGGCAGAGAGAGAAGCAGGCTCTCTGTCAAGCAAGGAGCCCGATGTGGGACTCGATCCCAGGACACTGGGATCATGACCTGAGCCGAAGGCAGCCGCTTAACCAACTGAGCCACCCAGGCGTCCGTATCACAGAAATTTTAGAAACAAAAAATACCAAATAGAAAAATTATATCTTAATAAAGTTGTTATTTTTTTAAAAAATCAGAAAAAAATCATCCAGAGTCTCATCCTCTAAAGACATCATCTTCTTTTTTCTTTGCATTTTTGTTGAGATCATACCATATTTTATTCTTTATATATTTTTTAACATTCTATGGAACATCTCCCAAATTTTGGCCATTTAGTTGGGGTCCAGTATCTCTGTGCTTAAAGCTTTTTCTATATTTTTCTTTTCTAGGGATAGATTTTCTATTATTTGGTCAAGAAATTTGAATATTTGGGGGAAGGGATCTTTGATTTTTCTCTTGATGGACTTTCCAGGTTATTAAAATGTTTTGTTTGTATTTCATGATATGTGGATTACTTTTAATGAGGAAATTCCTTTAGTGTTCCTTAGTGTTCCGTAACAATCAAGGGACAGTATTGTTCTTCTCATAGTAGTATAGTCTATAACCACTAGTTAACAAAAGGTCTTTTTCTTGTGCTTATGATGGTTTTATTATAGTTAGAAAAGAATTCTCACATACTTTTTTGAGTGGTTCTTTCCTTGGAAATTCAGGGGGAGAATTATTTGTTATGAGGAATAAATGCTGCCAGGTTTCTTCGAAGAGAATCTTTCACATTTCATTGGTTTCCAAAATTGATGAAGGCTTCGGATGCTTAAAATGTCATATTTTTAGGGAGTATTTCAAGAAATACTCTCATTTAGAAAATACAGCCAACACATTTCAGAATTGTTTAGGGATTAGAATCAGATGTTAGTAACAGAGGAGTGTAGACGCAGGCATCCTCATGCCCCATAAACTAATGTAGAGGGAGAATTAAAATACCATGCAAGTGTTTTCTGGCCGTTTGTTAGAGCCTCAAGCAAGAAAGCCCTCCCATTGGATTTTCTTACTTCATTTGGGCTGGGGACACTATAGTTTTGCAGCAGCCTAGGTGGGTTTATGAGCAAAGGGATAGTGAGGTAGAAAAGGAAAAAAGCTTACATCTGAGGAATGAAGGGCATTACACCTTAACAATGAAGATCGCTGCTCTACACTGGAGCCTCCATATGCTGGTCCAGGAAGTGACTGCTACTCTTAAAGATTCTACCACTTGGAAGTCAAAAGAGTAGGTACTTGTGGTACGTCCTTTATTAAACAGGATAGCTGCAGCGTAGGAGAACTAAGAGGGGGATGCGGGTGAGAACAGTGATTGCTGGAGGCCAGGACTAAAGTAAGGGGGACAGGGCAGGAGGGATCAGGGCCACACAGAAGACCCGGTTCAAAACCCGTAAGATACAAAGGCTTTTTTTTCGGTTGCGTTTCTGATTTCTTCTTCTTCTTCTTTTACCATGCCAGACAGTTTCCCCCTCCCTTTTGTTATGTTGGGCTCAGATTTACATTCTGGCACACATTTCTCTCCTAGATCTCTGCTGAATTGCTAACCAGATCTTTTTCTATACTACTTCCTCTTAAAGCGTGTTTTTCTTCCTTTGAAAATTTAACTGTATTTCTTTTCCCTATTCAGCTACTGCTTCAGTGGGTTTTCTTCCCATCTTTCCTCTCTCTCTCGTACACAGTCTTACCGCCACACTTGGAAACACGTATTTAAGTTGTAATGTAGATTGATCTTAGAAGATTTGGGATTGGCCAAACCTTTTGGTGATCTTTAATTTCTTTGTTGGCTAACTCTCAGCTTTTAGACAGAATTTGATCTTGTTCTCTTTTTCAAGATTGTATTTATTTTTTATTATTATTTATTATTAATTAACTTATTTATTGTATTTATTATTATTTGTATTTATTAATTAGAGCATGTGTGAGAGAAAATGGGTTGGGGGGAGCAGAGGGAGAGGGACAAACAGACTCCCTGCTGAGCAGGGGGGACCCTGACGTGGGGGTCCGTCCCAGGACCCTGAGATCATGACCTGAGCCAAAGCAGATGCTTAACCCACTGAGCCAGCCAGCTGCCCAGGCAGAATTTGATCTTTAAACTGTAATATATAGAGACATATGGAGAATGTAAGTAGAAAATACTTATTTGTATATTATAATGTATAAATACATTATACTTATAATGGTGATTCATCTAATTAAAACCCTTAACTGATTGGAAAATACTCTGATTTGAAGAGAAAGAAACAAAAGTTGAGAAAATAGGGGACGCCTGAGTGGCTCAGTTGGTTGGGCGGCTGCCTTCAGCTCAGGTCATGATCCCAACATCCTGGGATCGAGTCCCACATCGGGCTCCTTGCTCGGCAGGGAGCCTGCTTCACCCTCTGCCTCTGCCTGCAATTCTGTCAGTCTGTGCTCACGCGCGCTCTCTCTCTCTCTCTCTCTCTGATAAATAAATAAAATCTTAAAAAAAAAAAAGTTGAGAAAATAGGAGATTCTTGTTCTTGATGTTTCCAAAGGATAGATCTTAGGAGAGGAGAGATTTTACCTCAGTACAATGAAGAGCTTGTAATCTTTCAGTGCTGTCTAAAGATGATCTCTCAGTTAAAGTAACTCACTTACATTTGCATATACTGACTTATATTTAGAAATACAGATTTTATTACAGAAACCTATATAGATATGGGAAAAAAAAATTACACACACATGCACACATAAAATTCCCTAGGCGTCCTTGAAATGAAGCGTGAAAGTTTAATTTTTTTTTTTTTTTTTTTTTTTTTTTTTTTTAGATATTTTAGAGTATGGTTTATGTGAGGAATGAAATCAGAGGCCTATTAGCTTCTACTTCTGGAACAGTCATAGTGTGTTTAATGAAGAAAATCTTTCCCAGGCAGCTTGAGTGGATTACTTTTCTTCAAATCATATAAGTAGTTAAATTAATTACAGTTGAACCTTTGCTTCATTTACCTAAAATGCTGTGTTGACCTTAAGGAGGTGGCAGTTGTCTTTCTTTTCCTTCTTTTTTTTTTTTTTTGCTTTGCTTTAAACAAACTAAACTGTTGATAAATACTTGCTGCTCTTTGGATTCTATTTGAGAAGAACTTCTTACCAGTTGTGTAGGGGGTGACTTCTCAGCTACCCTGACAAGCAGTAACCAGGTGTACAGTCGGCTGTGATACTGGCAATTTCTGTATGTGCATTTCCCAACACAACAGCCAGAAAACTTAGGCTTCCTGTTGCTAAGGTATTTATGATTCTAAAATCCAAGAAGGTCAACATTTTGCAAAAAACCTTGTCAGAGCATCCTTCCCTTCTAGACTCCTTCTTCATTTCTGTAACTTAGCAGTTATAAACCAAATGCCTATCCGAAAATGCCACCCAGTGCCAGCTGTTATTTTTGTGACATTGAGAAAAAAAAGTTAGCTTAGAGTTGAGCATCTTTCAGTTAAAAGGAAAAAAAAGTATTTATTAAATATGTACTAACTCCTGAGATCTTTCTTTGTCTCTCCTGGTGCTCTGCCATTATTTCCGGACACAGGACGAGCCCAGGCAGAGGGAGGATGAGTGCGTGACAGAAATGTTCTAATATACGCTCCACTCCAGACGAGTGAGCTGTAGATTTCTTCTAACTGCTTTTTTAGTCTGACTCTGTTTCCTGTCACCTCGGTACTTCCTGTCTTATATTGGATCAAGTCCCCATTCTTCTGTAACCTTAATTGCTTCCGTACAGCCCCACCTCCAAATAATAGCCACTTTGGGGTTAAAGCATTTTAAAAGGGGATGCAGACTTTCAGTTCATAGCACCAGCCTTGTTGAATAAGCACCGTGTCTGATGGAGACTCCTTTAGGCAGTGGCAATAAGGAGATGCCTAAGAGGCAACGTCGCTTAGTTACTCCTGGGCTCCTGAGTCTCCCTTTCTCTGCATGTAACATGGAAACATTGCAACCCACCTCAGAGAGACTGGTCTTAGAATGGAATGAGAGGACCTGTGGTGTCCGGGCCAAGGTGGTTGGATGCTCTGTAAACAGTAGCTACAGCTTTTATTTTGTCTTTTCCCTCTTACATATTTTATTTTTACAATAATTTCTTGCCTTTTCACAGTCTTTCTCAGGTACCATTTTCTTCTAGTACTGTCTTCTCATTTTCCCCTTTTTAGTCTCTCTGTTCCCCAATCTTCTCTCCATACCCTCAAGCTTCTCCTATTATCTATTCTCTTACCACTTCCATCTCTCCTTTCTGTCCACTCCTGACTGAAGCTTCCTCTTGGCTTTTTTCTCGGAATTTCCCAAGGATGGAAATTTGCCTTTCCTAAGGATTGTTGTTGTGTTATGCTTATTTTAAAACATTTTTATTTATAAAGGTGAGCAGAAAAGAAGGGGAGAAATATAGGTTTAACAGAAAGTTCTGTATCAGATAACAGGTTATATCCATTGGATGGAAACTAGTGGTGATTGGAGGCCCTGTTACCTTTGTCTCCTTGCCCACGTTCCCCGGAAAGAGGTTTCTCAAAGAAACCGCCATAAAGGAAGAATGGGTTAATCCCATTTCTTTACTAGATAGCAGGACAATAGGCAGGATGATCTTCTGGATCACTGTTGCTGGTAACTTTAGCAGATACCTCTGTAATTCTAGTTTCATAGTCTACTTTGAGTATCTTGTCAGGAAAGCCTGTAATATCCTTTAATTATGTAATCAGTTATTTTTTTTCAAAAGTAATATGCCAGTGGGGAAAAAGAGGAAAATGAATTATATCATTTTCTTTCTTTAACAAAGCATATTAAAATCATCACAGTGGAAGTGTAAATAATTAAATTTCACAGGGAAGTTATTCTCGTGTCTACAGTCCTGCTGGTGTATGTGGACTTTGGGACTGATTTTGTTCTTCCAACCAAAATATTTTTTTCTGATAAATCACCTTTTTAAAACTCTGTTCCCCGGAGGGTGGATAGTTGTGGCCCTGGAAGACGGTTTTCAGTTCTGAAACCTGAACTCTCTTATAGTCATACAAGAGTTCTTGAGATTGACATGCTTTCAATATTTTCCTTTATTCCTCTCTCTTTAAAGTCCTCATAGATGTGCATAAACTTCTGAGATTCTACTTTATCTGGAGTTTTGGCTTTAAATTATATTTTGTGTATACCAAGGAGCATGTTTAGTTACTCACGCTTTTTGTGAGGCCCGTTAACTTAATTTTGATTTATTTTAGAGTTATGCATGTCAACAGGAAGTATGCTTCAAACTACAGAATTTAAATGAAACCTATTAAAGCTCTCTTCTCCCTTCTCCACTGCTTTTTCTTCAGGCTCCTGTTCCAAAGAGTGCACTTATTCCCGTAATTCCCATCACCAAATCAACAAGCTCCCGGTTCCGGAATAGTGTGGAAGGATTGAATCAGGAGATTGAAATAATAATTAAAGAGACTGGGGAAAAGGAAGAACAACTTATAGTAAGTAATCTTGTTTCTTAAAATTGTCCTTCCACATTAACTGTTCTAATTCTTTAAAAAGTTACAGTTTCAGTTTCCATATTTACTTACGTTTCTTCCTTTTCGTTGGGAGAGAATGAAAATTTGTCTCTCTTGAAAAACTTCGACCTTAGCAAGTGAATGAAAGGTTTTCATTTATTTGCATCTCATAGAGATAACTGATACGACTTAAATTTAGGTCCCTGAACAGAAACTACTTTTTGTTTATCTGTATTTAAAAATCACTAGACAGGTGTTATACTTCTCATCTGCTATAACTCCATGTAACAAAAGTTTAGATGACGAATTTGTTGGGGAGGGAGGTGTATGACTTCAGATACTTTCTAAGAAGGAATCTACCTGTTCCTTACTGTTCGATTGTGAGTTACTATTTGGTTGCCTTTATGATCATGAAGTACAATTCTGCTTACCTATAATATGATAAGACATAGGGAACCTGGGTGGCTCAGTTGTTTAAGGGTCTGCTTTTGGCTCAGGTCATGATCCCAGGGTGCAGGGATCGAGGCCCACCTCAGGCTCCATGCTTAGCCGTGAGCCTGTATCTCCCTTTTCCATCTCCCTTTCCCCTTACCTCTCTCTCTCTTTCTCTCTCTCAAATAAATAAAATCTTTTTGAAAACACATGTTAAGATATAAGAATGATTCCTATGTAAGACCCAGAAAATTCCTGTATATATTTAAAAGCATGTGACAGTATACTTAAGCTTTCACTCTTCAGTGAAAGAGGAGTTGGGGAGTTTGAAGTAGTATTTTATTGATGCTTACGATATCTGCTCTGTGAAGATTAAGGGTTGGCTTAGCTTAGAAAGACGTAGCTCCCCACACGCTGTTGCCCATACTGCATCATGAGTAACCCCCTGATATGAGAGAGGTCCATGAACCAAAGGGAGCTAGTTTTCCTGCCAAGTGAGCCACACAGGATTTCCTCTGAATGTTCTTGATTGCCCCCTGTAATTACTATTGCCCCCATTAACCTTTCCCTTATTAAGGAAGGTTTCTTTGGAAAAACAGGGGGATGTATGTGGGCAGAGGATGAAAGGAACAGGACCTGTCATTAAATATCACTGGTTCACACAATGGTCAACCTTCTCTTCTGATACGGAACCTGGGGTTATACCTTCTTTTCTCTCCTCTCGTTTACCATGGCAGTTCTTCACAAGTTTAAAAATACGTAGCACATAGTAACTCAATCACTGCATTTGTCATTCAGCAAGCTTTGACCCCTGTTGTGGACCTTCCCCCGGAACACAGAGTCACCGCATATGCTAGTAGGGCAGTCATATTAGACCGGATGTCACTTAGGGAGCAACACAAAGGATTTTTTCTCGATAGACCTGATAAATGGGGCATTTCTGATCTGTGAGTCATCTGGAACAATAGGGGAGGGTTGATTTGGGGTGCCTTTCTGGTGAATTTGGAAATCAGTGATAAAATACTTACGTTTTTGAAATTTTGTAACAGCCGCAAGATATTCCAGATGGGCATCGTGCACCGCCCCCCCTCGTGCAGAGAAGTAGCAGCACCCGCAGCATCGACACGCAGACCCCCGGTGGGGCAGACAAGGGGAGCAACAACAGCAGCCGTTCTCAGTCTGTGTCCCCCACATCGTTCCTCACCATCTCACACGAAGGTAGCGAAGAGAGCCCTTGTTCGGCTGATGACCTGCTTGTTGATCCCAGGGATAAAGGTACAATGCAGGAGGAGTTTGTTACCAGATCAGTGAGCACCCCCTGTTGTATCATTCATTCTGTCCGTTTTTAGTAGAACACACACATTTAAGGCTCCTAAGGTAATTACTTTGACATATGTTCTTAACATAGATGTTAAAAAATTGAAGTACAAACCAGTCAGGTTTTACTGTGGTGCCAAGTAATGGTCTAGTCGGTGGGTTTATGGACTTTGGTTTGTATCTCTGTTTTTTTTCCTTTTTATTGTTAATGCTACCTCCGTCTTAGTGAGAAACATCCTTTTTGGTATAAATGGACATTTGTCTTGAAAGACTTCATTTTCTTTCACCTTAGTTGTCTTGTTTTTACTACCTTACCTTTCAGTTGAACTTGAAACCTTCAAATTAATGTTTTTCAGAATATCTTTCTGTGACGTTTCTAACACGAATTATGCTGACTTATGTCAATGCAAGATGAGTATTGAAGGCAAGCCTGAGTGAAAGGTTGGAAGGCTTCCTTACAGTACAAAGTAGCTATGCAACTCAGAAGATAACTTGGAGACTGAAGCTGTTTGAATATTAATTACTAACATTCTTGCCTTTTAAAACAAACATGGCCTGTCATCTGTCTGTATCAGGGCAGTGTTTTGTTAGCCTAACCCAAGTTATTCTGTGTACTTGAGAGCAATGATATATTTGTAAATTCTGCAGCCCAGTTTAGAACCCACTACTCCAAGTGTGTTGAATGCCCTAAAAAGTTACATTGGCCATTATTCAGTTGCCTAAATTATTGAGACTGGAACAAGTGCAAAGACCATAAGATTTCCTGAAGAAGTCCGTTAAAGGTATGGGCAGTTGTAAATATTATTATTTGGACTATTTTTTTTTTTTTAACCAACTTCTAGGTTAAGTAAAATATGGCTATTCCAGGCCAACAACCTCCACCAGTTAAATCACAAGCCCTGGGGGGTCGGATACAAGTACCAGTAGTTTTTATTTATTTATTTGAAGATTTTATTTATTTATTTATTTCGTAGAGAGTGAGAGAATGACAGGGGAGAAGGTCAGAGGGAGAAGCAGACTCCTCATGGAGCTGGAAGCCCGTTGCGGGACTTGATCCCAGGACTCCAGGATCATGACCTGAGCCAAAGGCAGTCACTTAACCAACTGAGCCACCCAGACGCCCCAAGTACCAGTAGTTTTGGTTTTTGTTTTTTTTTTAAAGATTTTATTTATTTATTTGACAGAGAAAGATCATAAGTAGGCAGAGAGAGAGGAGGAAGCAGGCTCCCTGCTGAGCAGAGAGCCTGTTGCGATCTCCTGACCCTAAGATCATGACCTGAGCCGAAGGCAGCAGCTTAATCCTGAGCCACGCAGGCGCCCCAGTACCAGTAGTTTTTAATGCTCCCAGGTGATTCCACTCTGTACGAGGTCTGACACCTTTAACAGAATTCAGTCTTTTGGTTGGGCTGTATGTTTCTTATCAGGAATCTGCATAATTAACTACTACTTATTGTTAGGATTGAAAGGAATGGTAAATACAAACCATTTAGCACAGGTACTTGGTGCTCAATCAAATGTAACACTGCCCCCCAACCCTTAAAAAAACATGGCCATTAACCTCTGCCCCTCGTTTCCCAGACTTTCTACTTTTACTTCAGTAGCAGGTTGGAACTCCATGAGTTTTATGTAATGCTTTATTTGACCTTGGGAAAAGTGGGGACTGGTTAGCTTCTCTGAGTTTCTGTTATAGGAAAGAAGGCCACAGTGCTACTGCCTGCAAAAAATCTATGGCTTAGTTGACGCGGACTGAAAATTTAGGACACGTAGCTAATGTAGTAGGAATTTTAAGTTAACGTAGTGGAAGCTGAGGATGTCGGCCCTGAACAGGAATGCCAGAGTGGAAGGAGTTTTTGCTTCGATAGGGTTAATTTGGAAAGATTTCAAAACTTCGAGCTAGACTTTGAAGGAAGTTTTGGCACATGACTAGAGATGAACCTGTTAGGTATGGAGAAGTTCACAGGCAGAAGGGAAGCCTTCGGTGTACAGTGCTTCTCACTGCCCGGAGCAGAGATTGTCTTTAGAGGAGCAGAGAAATTAAGAAATGCTGAAGGGCAGGCCGGGAGTGAATGACAAGCCACCAGGGAAGAGCCATCTCAGCTACGTGTGCTGGGAAGGAAAGAACCGGCATTTGAGTCTGACTGCGGGTCCCATGACAGAAGTAAGGGAGCGGGGTCTCGGTGTCACGTGAGCTAGGCCCAAGCTGTAGTAATTGTCAGTGGAAAAGAAATAAGCATTTTTTGTTCATGCGTTTATTTAGCCAGCATGAATTATCCCCTCTTTAGCAGGTGTTGTGTCATATGGGGGGGTGTCGGTGAATAAAACACTGTTCTTAGCCTCAAGTAGTTCGGGGTGTGGGGGGAGGCCATGTACACGTAAGTGTATTATGACTGCATGTATGTGGTAATAATGCCTTAGTAACCCAGCATGCCATTTTTTTTGCAGAGAATGGGAACAACTCTCCTTTGCCCAAATATGCAACGTCACCAAAACCCAACAACAGTTATATGTTTAAAAGGGAACCTCCCGAGGGCTGTGAAAGGGTCAAAGTCTTTGAGGAATCCTCGTAAGTACCCCGCCAATGACTTTTATTATGAGAATTTTCAAGTAAGTTGAAGAGCAGTACAGTGATTACCTGTATTTCCGCAACCCAGACTCTTCGGTTAACGTTCTGTTAATACGTGCTTTGTCCGCACACGGTGCTGGTGGTTTCTGCTACAGTGTGTGGGAATCAGTCGCAGACATCATGACCTTTCACCGTAACCACAGTTCCCTGTTTGTCTCCTAAAAGTGACCACAGTACTCCCACGCAACCAAAATACTATTATCACACCAAACAAAATTAGCAAGTGCTTAATATCAGCAAACACCCAGTTTCTTTCAAGGATTGAATTCCCTTCAGATTTTATGTACCTTTGGTCTCTAGTTCTTTAAACGGTATTAGAAATATTCTGTCTGTTCTGTATAGGAAATAGAATTCTGCTACTTTGTAGAATCAGGTTACTGTGATGACGATAATGTAAGAAGCAGGATTCTAAATAGTGTCTAGGACCGTTGATACATGATTTCCTGTGCTCGTATTTCTGCTGACTGGTACTCTAGGGGACGTACTATAATTTTAGACTCAAAATTTGCTCAGAATTAGCCTTAGTAATTTCAGTAGCCGTGGCTGCTCGCTCTGTAAGTGATGGCTGCAGCATTGTAGGGGTGTGCGAGACAGCGGATGAAGCACTGAACAGTATTTGGGGGTGTGATGGTAGTACCGAGCACTCGCTGCCCAGTCTTGCTACGGCTGCACGTCTGGGTTTTCTCGCTTGTGAAACCTGAAACACAATGTGAAGCTTGTCCAGCCTTGTCTGACTCATGTCATCGATCTTTTTCCTCCTTTATGAACATCTTGGAATCATTTTGAAATGTGGCATCCTTTTGTTCATCTGTGTGCTCCTCCGGTCAGTGCTTCCTTTCGCCTAAATGCTAAATGATTTCGCCATGCAAAGAGCATTGTTTTTGAATTCCCTCAGTTTCTTTTCTTTTCTTTTTTTTTTAATTCCCTCAATTTCTATACTAGGAAATCCCAGCTGTCAGTGTCCTGTCTGCTTTCGTGACAGTAATTGAAAACTCTGTTTTAGCAACTGTCCCCCCCACCCCTTGCCTACTATATTAGACTAAAAGCTTGACTGGTGCCAGCGAAAATTGAAGCAGAATTTCTCCAGACCTGTTCCACGGACTCCCTGAATCATCATCATCTGGTTGAGTTGGAGCTGCAGATTCCCAAGCCCCATTCCAGGCCTAATGCATAAATATGGAGGCAGGACCAGGACTGTGCATCTCTGACAGACACCCCATTTTTTTGTTTAAAGATTTTATTTATTTATTTGACAGAGAGAGATCACAAGTAGGCAGAGAGGCAGGCAGAGAGAGAGAGAGAGGAGGAAGCAGGCTTCCCGCCGAGCAGAGAGCCCGATGCGGGACTCGATCGAGGGACCATGAGATCATGACCCGAGCCGAAGGCAGAGGCTTAACCCACTGAGCCACCCAGGTGCCCAACACCTCATAATTTTTTATGCCCAAGTTGCAGATGCTGGCTTAGACTTTTCCAGGAGAGTTCTTAAGATGTAGAATCATTTTACTAAGTAAAAGTCACATGGGCCAAATGGACCTTTTTGGAGTTGAGCTCATTAATTTACTCATTGGTAGCTAAAATTGCCCAAATGCGGGGGTGCCTGGGTGGCTCAGTCAGTTAGGCACCCAGCTCTTGATTTCAGCTTAGGTCATGATCTCCGGATCTAGGGGTTGAGTCTGCGTGGGGCTTAGACTCAGCATGGAGTCTGCTTGGAATTCTCTCTCCCTCCGCTCCCCCACCCCATGCTCACGTGCTCATTCTCTCTTTCTCTGAATAAATAAATAAAATCTTAAAAGAAAAAAGATTGTCCAAATGCAGAGAAATCATTGATTGATTCAAAAGCAGTTTCAATTCCTTTTACAAATGACTGAGTGCATATTTGTTGTGTAGGTTGGTGTCATGTGGTATCTGCCTTAAACTCTTGAATTTGGATTTCTCAGGACTTAATATCTGAACTATGTATATACTGTTACATTATTTGTATCTGAAGGGAGGGAAGAGTGGATAGGGGTGTGTGTGTGTGTGTGGATGGATAGCTAGATCACAGGAATAGAAGGTAAACCCTAACATCTTACGTGTTTTATGGTATATCCACCTGTTATTGGTCAGTAAACTTACTCTTTTTAAAATGTACATAGTTTGTTATACATTATACTGATATGAAGGATGTGTAGCATATAGAAACTTACTCTTTCTTAAATATTTTCATTACGTTTCAAAACTAAACGAACAACAGTATCGTAAGAATGGATTCCTTAGAGGTAATTTTTAAGTTTCTGTCAATAAAACAAATGACTCAAGATCTAAAAAAATTAGTCTCTTCTGCCCTACCTCTGTCTGGCAAAATGAGAGCAAACCCCCTGGGCACACTAGCAACAAACAAACATAGATTATCGGTCCCCATTAAACATTTTAGAGTTAATTAACCATTCCTTGAAGAATATTTTTAACTCTTAACTAATGTTTGAAAGGCAGTAACTCGGGGAGCCTGGGTGGCTCAGTTGTTAAGCGACTACTTTTGGCTTGGGTCGTGATCCCAGCGCCCTGGATTGAGCCCCGCTTCGGGCTCCCTGCTCCTTGCAGGAAGCCTGCTGCTCCCTCTCCCAGTCCCCCTGCTTGTGTTCCTTCTCTCGGCAGTAACTCTGACAACTGGGGATTGGAGTGGGGTGAGGGTTGTTTCTAGAACTCTATGTTTATTTACCTGAAAGAAAATGGGTGGTTGAATTTAGACCCAGAATTTAAACCACATCTTGTACTTTCGGTCTCTCTGTTCTTTGTGATACAGTATATACCATAGCCATATCGTCTGTACTTAGTCCTTTTTTAAAGAAAGTCATATTTATCTTTCTTCCTCCAAACTAATGAATTTCTTGGCCTTAGTTACATTATATTCCTAGGTATTGTGGCCTCTTTGCAATATAGCGGTAGTATTAAAAATATAACATGACCCTCCTCTCTCTCTCCTTTCGATTATAAGTAACTTGGATCCACCATTTTCTTTACTGGCAATTTATGCCTGCATTTAAAGGTATATATACAGGCCTTTAAAGAAAAGGTAAGAAAGAATTCCTTGCATCAGTATAAGAATACCTAGAATTACTATGCAGCCCATCCATCAGGTTTTCAGAAAGTTAGCTTGCAACAGTTATATCCACGTTGAGACACAATCCTTTTGGAATAATTTCTTAAGGAAAAATAAAAATTTAAAGTTCTGAGATTTTTTTTTTCTCTACTTATGCTTACTAAGCTGAAAAAAGCTTTGAAGTAGTAGTGGTGCTTGTGGCTTTTGCTAGCGTAGGTATACACCGGTCTTCCACCCCGGTGCTGGGTGATTTGTTTCTTGAGTGGTTTGCTTCTAGACAAATGTTAGCGATCAGGAGTGATTCCTCCACTAGGTTGGGGTGGCCACTGGAAGAGGGGACAAAGGTAGGTTTTTTTGTGGGGGAATTTTGGTGCTATTTACTGTTAATGTTTTGTTTGATCTTGGCACTAGTTCTGTTTATATTATTTTCTTTGAGCTCTGTTTTAATGAAAGCAGTAAGGAAATTAATTTTTAACAAGATAACCTCAAACAATTAACTAAAAACCTAGGCCTCATTTGGAGGATTGGCCTTTTTTCCCTAAGAATGAAAGTTATTTCTAATAATTCCATCTTCGGAAGAAAATTCAAGCATTTTTAAGTTACGGAAACCTAACTTCAACCTCCTGTTTTCTTGAAGGAATTGAAAACCACACTCTCATATATTAGAGGAGTGTGTTCCCTTCTTATCACACGATCTATCCAAATACACTTGTGGCCCTAAAAGTACTTGACGTTTCCATTGTATATTGGAACAGTGCACAAGTAAATCATCAGTTAAATGATTTCTTTGTTCTTAAATTACTGTATTTGTCAAAGCTGTCCTTGGGTAGGATTCGCTATTAATAAAATCTGCCCACCAAAAGCATTGTCTACTTGGAGCTTTTTGGGGAGGGGGGGCACCATTCCCCAGGTCTACTGTTTATTAATTTTTTAAAAAGATTTTTATTTATTTATTATAGAGAGAGCAGAAGCAGGAAGAGTGGCAGGCAGAGGGAGAAGCAGGCTCCCCACTGAGCAAGGAGCTTGATACGGGACTCTATCCCGGGACCCTGGGATCATGACCTGAGCTGAAGGCAGACACTTAACCGACTGGGCCACTCAGGTGTTCCTGATTATTAATTTCTTTTTTTTTTCCTGATTATTAATTTCTTACAACTCAGCTCAGATGTTACTTCCCTTGTAAGCCTTCTTTTACCAAATTCTTCCTCTTCCTCTGTGCCACAGGTTATCCACTCTCCTGTGCTACCTTTAAACCTTTTATAAGATACTTTTATCACATATCTTGGACCCTTTACAGGAGTTCTTAACCTTTTTTTTGTTCTGTGGACACCGTTGGCAGTGTGGCAAAGATTAGGGAGGTTTGAAGTAATTCATAACTTCTGTCTGAATAACGTTTTAAATGCAGAAAACATGCAAGATTACAAATGGGATTAATTACAGAAATACAGTTCTGTTCCCAGTATGTCCCACCCCCCCCCACAAAAAAACTACGTATTTAATCAGATTTTGGGGGCCCCCAGAATCTAGTGCAGAGTTGGCACACTTGAATTTAAATTTTAAAACTTCATTAGGAGAGGTGAGAACCAACTGTACTTTTATCGTATGATATTACCTTTTCCCACATGAATTTTAATTTACTTAGGTTCTCCTACTTTAATTTCTTGTTAATTTTGTGGTACTTTATATTTAACAATTTAATTTTTTAGTATCTTTTTTTTTTCATAGAATACCATTAGTACTAGTACCCGTTCCCAACCATTTGGGTTAGTTTTCAGGAGTACCTGGAGACCGGAAGGGACAACGATTAGTTTTATTTTGAGTTTACATTTCCATTATGTTTCTCAGAAAGCCATCACGGTTAACTCAAGAAATTTGTTTCGGTCAAAGGGATTCTTAAGCACACTTGAAGAGAAAACTCACACCTACCAAAGTTTAGTCATGCAGTGGTGGAATTTAGCAAAAGTGGGATATTGTGTGTCATTAATTGACTTGCTTCTCCCTTCAAAATAGTACAGGCTTTGGAAAAACCGTAGTAGTGGAACATATTTTTGTCCTTAAACATCTAGAATTTCTTTTGCCTTAGGAAATTGTTTATTCCTAATGGCTGTCTTAGATCTTCATTGAAATCAGAGGTCGTCGGCCTGGGTCCCCAGTATGGTGCACAGGGTTCTTCAGGGAACTGAAAGCAGCAAAAATGAATGATGTCCTTTTGGCATTCTAAGTACACATTTTGAATTATGTGTCTAATTCCATTTTGGACCATAGCATTTGGAGCTTTTGATATTTCGTGTGTATGTAAGTTATCTGTTCAGAAAAAAAAATAACGAAAGAACTTACTTCCAGTGATCTGTGACTTAACAACAACCGGGTTGTCTGTTCTGTGCCTAGGCCAAAACAACTCCATGAAATCCCAGCCTTTTACTGTCCCGACAAAAACAAAGTGAATTTCATTCCTAAAAGCGGCTCTGCCTTCTGCCTCGTCAGCATCCTCAAGCCACTCCTTCCCACGCCAGATCTCACCCTCAAGGGCTCCGGTCACAGTCTGACCGTTAGCACGGGCGTGACCACCACGCTGCTGCAGCCCATTGCCGTGGCCTCCCTGTCTACAAACACAGAGCAAGACCGAGTCTCTCGAGGAACGAGTACAGTCATGCCCTCGGCCTCTCTGCTCCCACCACCAGAACCCATTGAGGAAGCCGAAGGATAGGTCACAGGGCTGTGTGGCCGTTTTTCCGAGCAACTGAGAACCTCCTCAGATCATTTCATTGTGATGGCATCGCGCGCGCCCCGTTGGCTGTGCAGTGTGCTCCAGCTCTCGGCGGGGGCGCGTCACAGTGTGGCTTCTGGAAGAAGGCAGCGCCCTCTGATGGCTTTGCTCACTCGTGAAGGCCGATCCGCATTGCTTAGCCTGCTTTTTCTTAAAGCACTGGTTGAAACAAGAAAGGTCTCATTCTTTACTTTCGGAGGGCCGGCATCACATCCTTTTTTGTTTTCAAACTAAACTTCTTTAAAAAAAAAAACAAAAAGCAAAAACAACTGATCCCTGCAAACATAATTCCTGAAGGGAGACATGAATGATGCTGCAAGAACCATCTTTTATATGAAAATGACTATTTTATAATACCAGTGTTACATTTTCTGAAACGTAGCGGACAGGATGTTCAAAGATTCTTCGGTGGCCTCTTGTTTCTTGTTTCCCTTTCTAGATGTGTGCTTTTCTCAGCTGTTTCCAGCTTTGGGACCAAAGGGATTGTTGACATTTTCCCAGCAATCTTAATCTCATGACTATGTTTTTCTCCCAAACAAGAATTGATAGGTAAATGCATTGAGCGAATATATAACAAGAGATAAAAAGCAATATTAAATATTAGTACATTATGTGATTTATGTTTTTTGATGTCAGAAGTTTGTGCTTTGGGTGAAATACTTGTAAAACTGCTGTTTTCTTCACTACACCTGTATACATTTCACCATGTGGTCAGAAAAATTATAGTCTGGAGACAAGTGCTTTAACATGTTCTCACCCATCATTGGAACTTGGTTGAAAAGTCAGTGAGCCAAAAGGAAACTACCCAGTGTTGATGACTAGCTAGGAGTAAGGAGCCCCTTTGGATTTCTACAAAATACTTATCACACGATCTCTCTTTATCATCACTGTATCATAGTTCCAAGAGGTCCTAAAATGACTGTGCATGGATTTCCTCCTTTGCTTTTGTGATGTTGTTGTCTTGTGGAATTGGTCAGGGTCAGTAGTTTGCCAGGAGTGTGATCCATTGAATAGCAATCCGTAGTCACAGAATCTTGCGACTGCCATTTTCTTTACGGTGGCTGACACTGAGATAATGTTGCTTACAGATTTTGCTAGTTTTCCCTCCAGCATTCCACACAGTGGGGAAGACAGGCCAGGAGAGCTTCGGAGCATATAAACAACAGAGATCTTTGAAAAATCCATACAGTTTTGGATTTAGGCTCATCTTAATACAATCACTGCCAGTATCACACGCCAACAGTATTTCATGTTCCGTGTATGTGGTAGTGAGAGTAAGGAGCGGCTCTTTTTAAAAAGGAGTTTCGGCCAACAGTATTGATAAAAAGCATCCTTCCGAGATCTTCGTATACTACCTATGATGCAATAATTTAATGTTCCTATACGTACTATAGGGAGAAAAAAATTTAAATACTTGTAAAAGGGATACAGTTTAGAAAGTTTAATATGTCAGTTGGTTCGGACATAAACCATCAGAGGAAACCTCGTGGTAGCAATAAGTCTTCTGAAAGGACTTCTTATACTCATGCACCTTTAAAACATCTAAGTAATTAAAATTATGCCCTATGAAGTTTAAAATGGAGATGTATTTAGGCAAATTAGATAAATTCAAACATTTGCTTAAGTCTGTCAGGTTTCAGTCGGCAGCACTGCTGAGTTCCGGTACCTTCTCCATCCACAACGAATTCACTTGGAATTAGTACACTGTGGCTTCTCAGTCAGTAAAACTCAGTTCTTCAGGATCTAAATTTTCTGGTTTGTTGGTTTCTTGAGAACCTTGATTCTTTGCCTTATTTGTTACGTGTCTTGACTTGACCATCTTGCCCCTGAGAACTGCTCTATCCAAAAGTACAGAAAAAAAGGTAATGAAACTCACCAGGTGAGTTGGGGTGAATGGTAGGAGGAGGAAGTGAAAAACAAGTTTTAAAAACCCTCAGTTTTTGGATTACTTGAATTTCATTAAATCTGTTCTTTACCTTACACTTATTTTCTTCTGTCCATTCCTGTAAATCAGAAGGGTGTTTTATAAGGAAAATGTCACTTTATAAACAGTTTTTCCCTTTACTCTGTTGTGCATATATGTGTGATTCACTTCTTTCTGTAGAGTTTCAGATATCCTTAATCTAAAGTAATTTAAAACCGGAATAGGAGAACAAGTTTGAGAGTTATTATTTACATAGTCTTATAAGTGGAACTTTGAATGTTTGGTTGTTAAGGGGAATGTGAATTTGCAGGTAAATTAATTGTATGGCAACCAAACATATTCCTTGGGTTTGGGAGAGATAGAGCCTGAGATTTGAAAGAAAGACAAAAAGGTACAAGGTCCAAACAGCTCTAACTGCCAGTGCCAAAGGGCTGATTTTTAAGCGTATGAGCTTTATTGCAGTCTTGAAAAATATTAACCCATAAGTCCATTCAGCTCTTTTGCTTAACCCTTAGTTCACAGGTGGCTGATTTTTAAAAGAAATGGATCTACTTTCAAAAGAATATTTCCTAAAATTACATTCCATAATTATCTTGTTATTCTGTAGAAAACTGTATAGAAGATAAATTAGGATAGCTTCAATGGGAATATAATTTAAATTTTTAAAAGTTTTAAATAAATTTTCTTCCATTGCAGGAAAAGAAATAGGTGGCATGTGTATTTTGGCGAAAGGAGCTATTCTCTAGTTTCTTTCTTTGTCTTAAGTTTCTTCAGTTATTTTTTACTCTTGATGTCTTCCTTCTGATGATGAAGACATAAAAAAAATTATCGTTTCTGATCGTGACTGAGTCTCTTCCTTGTCCTGGCTTTTGTTAGCAGTTATATTTTTAAAATACCTGTTCTGCCTCTTTGGTTAATATGACGAGCATGGATGCCAAAATTATTGTTTAGAATATTTCTTTCTTCTTATGACAAGCCAAATCAGCCTTTGAGAAGGTGCTGTTGCTAACTGTGGAGTAACTGGCAGCAAGAAAGCCTTTTTTTTTTTTTTTTTTTTTCTTTTTTAATGGTTGGCTTTTGCTGGAAAAAAGATATTTTTTAAAATGGCAGAATTTATAGCCTTCTCTCCAAGATTAGGACTGGATTGTCAATATTTTCTTCTGTTAAAGGAAATAAAAGAAAAATTGCCATTACTGAATTCAGTTTACTGTTTTAAACTTAAGATTCATTCCTTAATGCTTGGAATTTTGATGTCTCAAACCGGACCAGTTGAAGTGCTGAATTTGCATTAAAAAAGCTAAGAATACTTCGCACTTTAAGGTTTAAGTTTTACTCTGCTTAAATTAATGATAAGCAGAGCAGCCCTGAACAATATTTTGTTTATACAATCCTGTTGAAGAATATAATTTATGGTTTTCTTTTTGAAGTCTGTATCTTTCATCTCTGTTTAAGCTGTGTAAATCTTTTTAAAATGCAATTTTTAAAAATTTTGTTTTTCTAACAAAAATCTCCCCAAAAATAGCATTTCCAATGGTGATAAATATTGTTATTATGTACTTACGTGTTCCCTGTATCTGACACTTACTGCTGCCTCACAAGAAAATAGAACTTTTATGTTAAAAATAAAGTCTGTTCTTCTTGAGAATTTTTTTTTCCTGTGTACTTTTATGAATGTTGTTGCTTCAGTTCATATTTTCTTTTCAGACACTTCTGGCCTGAAATAACTTTTAGTGTATTCTTTTTCACAAATGTATATAGAAAAATGAGTGTGTCTAAGTAGCAGGAAATGTAATATTGTCAGTCATTCCTTCTATCTCTTTACTTGCTCTGGAACTTAAAGTACCTGGTCTTTGTGGCAAACTGTGATAAACTGAAAGACAGTACCTGTTTATAAGTAATTCATTACTTCATCGGTAGACATTTAGCTGGTGCACTTAATTTTATCCTGAAGTACACATAGAGGATTTTTTCCTTTTGTTTGGTAATTCACTTTTTCTGAGTCAGCCATGTGCTTCCGTAAGCACAGTGGTTTATATATGCAAGGTAGGTGTTCAGGCTCCGGGGTTTAGTCCGTATGCAGAGAGCAGAACTAGTCAGATATGCCCACTGTAGGCTGTGTTGTACGCTGTCTGTAACACGTAGAAAATAAAAAAGTCACCACAGCAGTCAGTCATAAAAAGTGGTCATAAAATACATTGTAAAAAATTCTAAAAATTATTTGTGGGGGAAAGAGCTGGAATTTGGGGAGGCTAAGGACTACATATTTACATTACAATATAGCATAGCGCCAAATGCAAAGATCTCAGATGGGTTCCGAATCTTCAGGTTTTTTTTGTCTTAGTCATTCCCCTCCAACTTTAAAGAGGTTGAGAGGAAAAACATTATTTATATTTTTTTAAAGATAGAACAAGAGAGAGCAAACAAGCAGGAGGTGGGGGCAGGGAGCAGAAGGAGAAGGAGAGATCTCATGACCCTGAAGCTCATGATCTGAAACCCAAGGGGTTGCTTAACCAACCATGCTACCCAGGCACTCCAAGAGGAGAAAATTTAGATCTCAAGTTGGGTGTTCCTCTCTTCTCCTATTTTTTTGATTTTTTTAATTTGATTCATTAAATATACCCCACACAAACAAAACTTTATAGGTCTGTAATCTTTTCCCTTTCAATTGCTTTTAAGTGGTTGGGTGTGAGATAGAGCACCCCTTTCATAGCAGTTCCCTGCCAATGTGTCAATATCAGCTTTTTTCCTTGCTAAGATAAGGTGTATTTTTAAAATATCTTTATTTTAAACTTCTTCTAGAGCATGGTGCGGTAATACAGATAGTCTTTGTATCTCTTTGGTTTAGTGTTTTCCAAACTGGGTCTTGAAATAAATGTAATGGGTCTAACCAGTGTTTTGTTTTGTTTTTTTTTAATGAAGCAGAATAGAAAAAATAAATATTCATACATAAGGAGAGTATTATTTGTGTGTAAAACTCTTGCTAGACGTAGATACACATTAGGTTGTAAAGTAAAATCAATTTCTTACTATGAGTTGGAATCAAAATGGTTTGAAAAAGACTGCTCTAGGTACAGCTTTGTGTGTGTACACGTGTGCCTTTAGGTTGGTTTGGTATCTTAACAGAGATGAGACTAGCGTCTTCAAGACATTGTCTCTAATTCCCTTTAATTAGTATCTCCAAATTGCTGGATTTGTAAAAATAAAATACTAGTCTTTACCGCGGTTCGCATCTTCTTCAAACTGAGAATTCACTTCTATACTCCTTGTCTGATTCTGCATGCCTATATGGCTTAGTCTTGCTAAATCATTATGTTTTATAGATGATTGTCATGGAGTCTTCTCCATGTTATTTTTCTCCAAGGTTATTTTTGAGATCGTTGGGATAATCCAGAGGAGGTGCAGAAAAAGCCCTGTATTTAGGGCCACAATTTGGTACCAGCTCTGGCTCAGCAGCTTAATGGTCATGGGAGCTTGAGCAAAGAAGTCACCTTGTTCAGTTTCACTTTTCCTCTCGATGAGATGAAGGGAATAAGTAGTGCTTGTCTGTTAAGTGGCTACTGAATGTGAAAATGCTCAACTTAAAAAACTAGAAGCAAACACTTGTTACCTCCTTTATATTTTGGTAGATAAGTTTATTCAATCTTTAAGAAAGCCCAAAGTTTTCAATCTTAGGAAATGGTCCCATGTAGTTCATTTTAGCTTATAAAGTTGTAATACATTTAATCCTTGAACAGTTTTTTTTTCAATAAATATTGGAAAAATTTTTAAAGATTTTTGATGGTTTGAAAAAACGAACTACGTAGCTTAGAATTATTAAAAAAATTAAAGATATCTCATGAATGCATAAAATATGTGTAGATTAGTCTATTTTATCATTTATTACCATAAAATATACACAAAATATCTTAAGTAAAAATGTATCAAAACTTAGTTGCACACATAGCCATACATGGTGCCATTTATAGTCAAGAGCAGTACAAACAGACGTAAAGATGTGCTATAAAATAACTGCATAAAATTTAGTGCATCCTATATGTTACTGTAGTAATTTCGTTTATACCTGTTTCTAGTGCAGTAAGTTCAGGTGTTACAAGTATCCTCTTAAAATGCTGTGTGACATTAAAAAAAAAAAATTTTTTTTTAATGCTGTGTGACATTAATCATCATGAGCAGGTCATCTTTTCAGTAAGTTATGTAGGACAGTAACAAGTGATCTTGCAGTTCTCATGTATTTTTCATGTTTAGTGCAAGACCATGAACCTTGACTAACACCATGGGACCCATACAAAGTGCCACTAGATACGCTGGAAGTTCTCTCAAGAAGCAAAGAAAAAAAGTAGGATTGCTTGATAATTTACCATAGCTTGAGGTCTGAAGCTGCAGTAGCAATACTTTTAAGGTAAATTAGTATATGGACCATTGTAAAAAAAAAAGAAGCCACTGTAGCTACAGCAGCAGGCATGAAACCTTGCAAAACACCTTTTTGTCTTGTACTGAAAATGCAGCTTTTATGTGGGTACAGAATCGCTGTAAGAAAGGCATACCTATAGACTAATGCAATATGAGAAAACTCGAAGTTACTGTATGACAACACAGAAGGAAAAATAAAGGATTCAAAGCTAGAGAATTTAATGCCGGGAAGAAACGGTTTGATAATTTTTGAAGTGGTTTGGTTTTTAAAATGTCAAGATAACCGAACACCTTCTCATCACCAAGAGGCAGCAGATGAGTTCCCAGACATTGTAAAGACAAGCATTAAGAAAATAATAGATGAGAGAGGATATCTGCATGAACGGTTTTCTGTTTTTAAAGACCTTATTTATTTATTTGACAGACAGAAATCACAGGTAGTCAGAGAGAGAGGCAGAAGCAGGCTCCCCACCGAGCAGAGAGCCCGATGTAGGGCTCGATCCCAGGACCCTGGGATCATGACCTGGGCCGAAGGCAGAGGCTTTAACCCACTGAGCCATCCAGGCGCCCCACTGAACAGGTTTTTAATGCAGATCAAAGTGCCTTATTCTTGGGGGGTAAATTCCATTAAAGGACATTTAATAGGAAGAAAAGTGAGCACTAGGATTGGAGGCAGGAATAGATAAACTAATTCCGCTTTTTTTGTGCAAATGTAGTTGGGTTTATGATCAGGACCGCCCTTCTCTATAAAGCTACTGAACCCCAAGTCAAGGGAAAAGATACCAGAAGCCAGTTTCCACAACAAAAATGCCTGGACGAGGAGAACTCATTTTCTGGGTTGGTTCCACTGATGCTTTGTCCCTGAAGTCAGGAAGTACCTTGCCAATGAGGGACTGCCTTTTAAAAGTTTTTTTGATATTGGACAATGCCCTGGTCACCCTGAGACCCCGTAAGTTCACCAAAGACATCAGACTGGTCTACTTGCCCCCAAACACGGTGTCTCTAATTCAGCCTGCAGGTCAGGGGATCATAGGGATTTTTTGGTTAAAGATTTCATTTATTTGTCAGAGCACAGCAGGGGGAACAGCAGAGAGAGAGGGAGAAGCAGCCTCCCCACCGAGCAGGGAGCTTGATGTGGAACTCGATCCCAGGACCCCGGGATCATGACCTGTGCTGAAGGCAGACGCTTAACTGACTGAGCCACCCAGGGGGTCCCCAGGGACTTTTAAGGCTCATTACACACTGTGCTGAATGGAAAATATTGTCAACACCATGGAAGAGAATCCAGACAGAACATAACGAAAGGCTTGAAGGATTACATCCCTGAAGATGGGTGGCCTCACTTACAGAAAAGGCTGTGAAAGCCGTGAAACCCAAAGAATAAATTCCTACTGGAGAAAATGGTGTCCACATGTTATGTATGACGTCACAGGACTTAGGACAGTCAAGGAAATCGTGAGATTGTGGATGTGGCAAAAATGTGTGTGTGAAGAGTTTCAGACATAGGGTTCTTGGAGAAATTCAGGAGCTGACAGACTCCACGCAAGAGGAACTAACAAAAGATGTGATGCAGGGGAGCGCCTCGGAGCCCGCGGCAGCCCACGAGCGAGAAGGTGTGGAAGCAGCGGCACCAGCAAAGAGTGGACACTGGACAATCTGGCGGAAGGTTCGCTTGTTCAAGACTTTCCACTTGTTTCCTAACATGGACCCTTCTGTGATACAGGCGCTGAAACCAAAGCAAATGGTAGAAGGAGGCGTGATACCAGATAGCATTGCTTTTAGAGAAAGAAGAAAGCCCCCAAAAGCATGTTTTGACATGACTGTGCATTTCCCTAAAGTCGACCGTGAGTGCGCCTGCCTCTCCTGCCTTGTGCCCCCGCTGGCCTGGGACCGTGTGAGGTCGAACGCCGCCCAGCCCTGCTGCCCCGTGAGCACGAAGGGGAGGACGGTGGTCTTTCGGGGGCTTCCACTTAGCGAGCGTAACTAACCACGACGCCGTGCTGCTGATGGACTTGCCCGCGTGGGTCGTTTCTCCGTGTGGCGATCTGGAGACTGTATGGCGGGAACTGCAGAGACGTTTTTGTGTCGCCGTCGTCGTCCCGCCTGAGTTCGCGGTG
Organism: Meles meles; assembly: GCF_922984935.1. Taxonomy (NCBI): domain Eukaryota; kingdom Metazoa; phylum Chordata; class Mammalia; order Carnivora; family Mustelidae; genus Meles; species Meles meles. The sequence continues at coordinate 14,597,795 of NC_060074.1, forward strand.
CAGAGCATCGCGTGCAGGACGCCGGGCCGATAGCCTGTCCTCACGCAGGCAGAAGGTGCGTGACGTTTAGTATAAAATTCACGTGTTCGTTTTGTTGATAACCTTGTTTTCCAGGATCCCGTTACCGTAGTTACGCTTCTCGTAATTGGAGCAGCTGTGTCAGCCTGTCCTCACCGGTAGGTGGTAAAAAGGTCATTTTTTTTAAAAAGTGCTGTTTCCTGTGCCGTGTCGTGGATGACACCGCGGCCGCCCGGGGCCGCAACAACCTAACGATCCGTTCGCTAGCGCTTGGCCGGGCTCTGGACGCCGTCGGGCTGACGCTGCTTCGCGCTCGGGCGTGAGTTGTTCGCCCGGAGTAAGTACGAATGTCTTTTTCGCATCGCCTTCATTTTTGATGACTCGTGTTATGACGCACAACATCCACAGCCTTGTGTAAGCATTGGTGTACGCGCTGGGAGATGATGAAGTTTGTAAACACGATACCAAAAAATGACGGGCTGTGAATGTATCTTACGGTCTGGGGATTTTCATGTCTGACTTCATCGTGGGAATGCCGTGTAGGACATGAAAATGTGTTATTCGTAAGCCTTCTGGTCAGCAGTAGGCTAGCAGTAATTCGGTTTGGGGGAGTCAGCAGTTACCCAGGGACTTTCAACTGTGCGTTGGGGGGGGTTGGCCAACCATCCTGCGCTGTTTGAGGGTGGGCGGCAGCCAAGGCTCTGGAGCTGAAATGGTGGTAAAAATGGGGAGCGCTGCTGATCGCGGACCAAGTACCAGGCACCCTGTATGATCACCGTTTGCCTTTGCAATAACCCTGCGAAGCCAGACACTGCTCTTTTTACTCTCTCCAGGTGACCAGATCAGAATTAGCGGAACTCTTCCATGGTCATCGGGGCATGTCAGCGTTTGGCTTTGAACCAGGTCAGACTCCAGGACTCAAACACGAAGCCCTGCTGCCAGTTCCTCCGTTACCATGACCGGAATTAGGTGTTGGGTCTCACTGCAGATCCCGCGCCATCGAGCCATTGCCTTGCTTTCCTTTGCCGTCCTCTTCGCTACTCGGCTGCCGGCAGCTTGGCTCGGAGGGCGAAGAGAAGGTAAGGCTAGTTGGACCCCAGTTCCTCACCAGAGAGGCTGCTGCTGCCAGTCCTCAAGCTGTCCGTCTCCCGTTGCACGGCTGCAGAAATCCCAGAGAGACATGAAGTCGGGGAGCGCAAGTTCTAGAGACGCAGGAGTTGACTTCGGTCACATATTGGTGCATTTTTTTTAACCGACCTTTTGAGGAAAAGACTGATTTATTTTTAATTTATTTCATCGTGATGCGTGCACTCCTCAATCCCCACGGCCTGTTTCCCGCATTCTCTCCGCCCGCCTGCCTTTTGGTACCATCCCTTCTCTCTAAGACCCTTTCTTGGTTTGTCCTTTTTCCCGTTTGACCTTTTGTTTTGATTCCAAATTCCACCTATAAGGGAGATCATGTGGTATTTGTCTTTTTCTAACTTATTTCACTTAGAAGTATCCTCCCCAGCCCCGCCCGTTGAAAAGGGCAGGATTTCATTCTGGCGGCTGAATGCTGCTCCCCGCTGCGCGCGGCCGCTCCACACCTGCATCCGTCCAGCTGCCGGCCCTGGGCTGCTCCGGGTTGGGCCGCCGTCGATGACGCTGCCAGAAGCATCAGCACGTACGGAGCCCGTCGCCGTAGAGTTTTTGTATTTTTAGGGTAAATACACAGCAGCGTGGTTACTGGCTCGTGGGGTAGCTCCACTTGGAATTTTTCGAGGACGCCCCGCGCTGTCCTCCACAGCGGCGGCACCAGTTTCACACGGTGCTCCTTTCCCCCTCCTCCCTGCCAACACTGTTGTTTCTTGCGTTCTAGTCTTTCTGACAGGTGTGAGGAGATACCCCGCTGTGGTTTGGATTTGCATTTCCCTGATGATGAGTGATGTTAAGGCTTTTTTTTTTTTTTAAGATTTTATTTATTTATTTGACAGACAGAGATCACAAGTAAGCAGAGAGGCAGGCAGAGAGATGGGGGGAAGCAGGCGCCCGGCTGATCAGAGAGCCCGATGCAGGGCTCGATCCCAGGACCCTGAGATGATGACCTGAGCTGAAGGCAGAGGCTTAACCCACAGCCACCCAGATACCCCTTCCCCTTTAAAAAAGATTTTACTTATTTATTTAACAGAGAAAAATCACAAGTAGGCAGAGAGAGAGGAGGATCTGCCCATTTTTAAATTGGATTGTTTGTTTGGTGGGTATTGAGTTCTTTTCTATTTTGGATACTAACCCTTTATCGGATAGGACATTTGCAAGTATCTTCTGATACATTGCCTTTTTAATTTTGTTGACTGTGTCTTATGCTGTGTAGAAATTTTCCATTTTGATATAGTCCCAAGTTTATTTTTTTAAATTTTATTTATTTATTTGACAGAGAGAGAGAGATCACAAGTAGGCAGAGTCAGGCAGAGAGAAGAGGAAGCAGGCTCCCCGCTGAGCAGAGAGCCGGATGCGGGGCTCGATCCCAGGACCCTGAGATCATGACCTGAGCTGAAGGCAGAGGCCCAACCCACTGAGCCACCCAGGCGCCCCCCCCCCCCCCCGATAGTTTATTTTTGCTTTTATTTCTCTTGCCTCAGGAGACATCTTGGAAATGTTGCTACAACCAATGTCATTGAGATTGTGGTTCTTTTCAAGTACTGTTATGGCTTCAGGTCTCACATTTAGGTCTTTATTCCATTTCCAGTTTATTTGGTGTAAGAAAGTAGTCCCGTTTCTTTTTTTTTTTTTTTTCTTCCCCAGTGTTGAAGCAGGTTTTCCCAAAACCATTTGTTGAAGAGACTGTCTTTTTTCCATTGTTAGTCATTCCTCCTTTGTCAAAGATTAACTGACCAAATAATTGTGGGTTTATTTCAGGGTTTTCGGTCCTGTTGCATTGATCTATTTTTTCAATGCCAGTACCGTACTATTTTAAATTACCACCACTTTGTAATGTAACTTGAAATTTGCAATTGTGATAGCTCCAGTTTTTTTTTTCTTTTTCAGAATTGCTTTGGCTATTTATTCAAGATCTTTTGGAATTTGTATGGTTCCATACAAGTTATACGATTATTTGCTCTTTGAAAAATGCTGTTGGTATTTTGATAGGGATTGCATCAAATCTGTAGATTGCTTTGGGTAGTGTAGACATTTTAACAATATTTGTTCTTCTTCCAATCCATGAAAATGGAATGTCTTTCATTAGTGTTTTCTAGTTTTCAGAGTACTGGTCATTTACGTCTTTCGTTACATACTTCATTGTTCTCAGTGCGGCTGTAAATGGGATTGTTTTCTTAATTTCACGTCTTGTTGCTTTATTTTTAGTGTGTAAGAAATGCAACAGATTTCTGTACATTGATTTTGTATCCTCTGACTTTACCGAATTCATTTATCAGTTCTAGTATCACTGCAAATAGTGAGAATTTTACTTCTTCCTTACCAGTTTGGGTGCCTTTGATTTCTTTTTGTTGTCTGATTGCTGTGGCTAGGATTGTGTTGAATAAAAGTGGTGAGAGTGGACATCTCTGTCCTGTTCCTGACCTTAGGAGAAAAGCTCTCAGTTTTTCACCCTTAAGTATGATATTAACTGGGTTTTTCCTATATGGCGTTTATTATATTGAAGTATATTCCCTCTGCACTTTGTTTAGGGTTTTTGTGATGAATGGGTGTTGTACTTTGTCAAACGCTTTTTCCTACATCTGTTGAAATGATTATATCCTTTTTATCCTTTCTCTTGTTTATGTGATGTATCATGTTGAGTGATTTGCAAATATCGAACTACCCTTGCAACCCAGGAATAACATCTCACTTGATTGTGGTGTGTGATTTTTAAATGTATTGTTGAATTTGATTTGCTATTTTATTGAGGATTTTTGCATCTATAATTCATGAGAGATATTGGCCCATTGTTCTCTTTTTTTGTGTTGTCTTTATCTAGTACTGATAGGGTGATGCTGTCCTCACAGGATGCATTCGCAAGTTTTCCCTCCTCTTGTATTTTTGGGAATAGTTTGAGAGTAGTAAGTATTAATTCTTCTTTAATAATTTTATTTTATTTTATTTATTTGACAGAGAGAAATCACAACTAGGCAGAGAGGCAGGCAGAGAGAGAGAGAAGGAAGTAGGCTCCCTGCGGAGCAGAGAGCCCGGTGCGGGGCTCGATCCCAGGACCCTGGGGTCATGACCTGAGCCGGAGGCAGAGGCTTTAACCCACTGAGCCACCCAGGCGCCCCATTTTTTTTTTTAATAATTTTTTTTTAAATTTATTTGACAGAGAGAAATCACAACTAGGCAGAGAGGCAGGCAGAGAGAGAGGAGGAAGCAGGCCCCCTGCGGAGCAGGAGCAGGAGCCTGAAGTATTAATTCTTCTTTAAATGTTTGGTAGAATTTGCAGGTGACGGTGTCTGGGCCTGGACCTTTGTGCCTTGGGAGACTTCAAATTACTGATTGAATTTCATTGCTGGTAATTGATCAGTTCAAATTTTCTATTTCTTCTTGCTTTAGTTTCGGTAAGTATAGGCTCCTAGAATTTTTTTTTTCTTTTTTTTAAATTTAAATTCAATTAGCCAACATTTGGTGCATCCTTAGTTCCAGATGTAGAGTTCGATAATTCATCAGTTGTGTGTAGCACCCAGTGCTCACACATCATGTGCCCTCCTTACTGCCCATCACGCAGTCACCCCCACTGACCTCCCCTCCAGGAACCCTCAGTGTGTTTCCTATAATTAAGAATCTCTCACAGTTTGTCTCCCTCTCTGATCTCTTCCCAGTTTTCCCTCCCTTCCCCTCTGATCCTCTGTGCTGTTTCTTCTATTCCACATATGAGTGACACCATATAATTATCTTTCTCTGATGGACTTGTTTTCTCAGCGTCATGCCCTCCAGTTTCATCCATGTTGATGTAAACGGTGTTTGTCCTTGACGGCTGAGTAATATTCCACTGCATTTATGTACCCCGTCTTCTTTATCCATCGGTCTGTCAGAGGACATCTGGGCTCTTTCCACAGTTTGGCTTTGTGGACATTGCTGCTATAAACATTGGGGTGCGAGTGCTCCTTTACATCACTATATTTGTATCTTTATGTCTCGAAAATTTACCCATTTCTCTCAGGTTGTCCAATTTGTTGGTATATAGGTTTTCATCATATTCTGTTAAAATTGTTTGTATTTCTCTGGTATTGGTTGGTATTTCTCCGCTTTCATTGGTGGTTTTATCTGGGTCCTCTTTCTCCTTCAGTGGGTCCAGTTAGAGTTTATCAATTTTGTGATCTTTTCAAAGAAACAGCTCCTGGTTTCATTGATCTGTTCTACTGGGGTTTTTTTGTTTTGTTTTTAAGATTTTATTTTTTTTTGAGAGAGAGTGTGTGTGTGCACAAACAGGGTGAGCAGCAGGCAGAGAGAGAGGGAGAAGCAGACTCCCCACTGAGCAGGGAGCCTGATGCGGGGCTTAATCCCAGGACCCTGGGATCATGACCTGAGCCGAAGGCAGGCGCTTAGCAACTGAGCCACCCGTTGCTCTGTTTTTTTAGTTTCTATGTTATTTATTTCTGTTCTAATCTTTAATATTTCCTTCCTTTTGCTAGGTTTGGGTTTTATTCTTATTTTTCTAGCTCCTTTAGAGGAGTAAGGTTAGAGCATTTTGAGATTATTCTTGCTTCTTGAGGTAGGCCTGTATTGCTCTAAACCTCCCTTTTAGAGCCAATTTTGGTGCATCCCCCAAATTTTTTGGACCATTGTGTTTTCATTTTCATTTGTTTCCATGCAACTTTTTATGTTTTCTTTGACTTCCTGGTTGACCCATGCATTGTTGTCGTAGCATGTTATTTAATATCCATGTGTTTGTGCTCTTCCATATTTTTCTTGTGGTTGATTTCATAGCATGTGGTCAGAAACGATGCATGGTATGACTAATTTTTTTTTTAATTTGTTGAGACCTACTTTGTGGCCTGACACGTGATCTGTGCTGGGGAATGTTCCATGTGCACTTGAAAAGATTGTGTGCTCTTCTCTTTGGTATGAAATGTTCTGAATGTCTAAAACCCATTTGGTCTAGAGTGTCCATTTGAAGCCACTGTTTACTTGCTGACTTTCTGTTTGGATGCTCCGTGCATCGATGTGAGTGGGCATTGAAGTACTACTACTGTATTGCTGCTGTTGTATTACTGTCAGTTTAACTGTTTTATGTATTTGTGTGCATAATATTGGGTGCATAAATATTTACTATTGTTATATTATTTTTTAAAAATTTTTTTATTTGAGAGAGAGCAGGAGAGAGAGTGCTTAAGCAGGGGGACGGGCAGAGGGAAAAGCAGACTTCCCTGCTGAGCAGCAGGGAGCCTGATGTGGGGCTCGATCCCAGGACCCTGAGACCATGACCCGAACCAAAGGCAGATGCTTAACCGACTGAGCCACCCAAGCATCCCTAAAATTGTTCTATCTTCTTTTTTTTTTTTTTTTAAGATTTTTATTTATTTATTTGACAGAGAGATCAGAAGTAGACAGAGAGGCAGGCAGAGAGAGAGGCGGAAGCAGGCTCCCCGCTGAGCAGAGAGCCCGATGCGGGGCTCGATCCCAGGACCTCGAGATCATGACCTGAGCTGAAGGCAGGGGCTTAACCTGCTGAGCCACCCAAGCGCCCCAAAATTGTTCTATCTTCTTGTTGGATTCTCCCCTTTATTGTTATATAGTATCCTTCTTGGTCTCATTACAGTCTTTGTTTGAAAGTATAGTTTGCCAGGGGGTGCCTGACTGGCTCAGTCGGAAGAACAAGTGACTCTCGATCTTGGGGTCGAGAGCCCCATGTTGGGTACAGAGATTACTTAAATAAATTAACTTAAAAAATAGTCTATATACAGTATTGCTACCCCAGCTTTCTTTTGACATTCATTTGTATGATAAATGTTTCTCCATCCCCTCGCTTTCAAAATGTACATGTCTTTCAGTCAGAAATGAGCCTCTTACAGGCAGTATATAGATGGATCTGGTCAAAAGTAATTTTTTAATCTTAATTTGGTATGCTCATTTCAGACAGGAGACAGAATCACATGCATCAGTTTAATTTATATGTGAGACCAAAGGCACTCTTAACAGTGTATAATGTTAATAGCGGTTATGCTGGATGGTAGGGTTGCGAATGATTTTTCTTAAATGAGAGGGTATTACCTTGATATGGGGAAAAGGAAGCTTTTTTCCTTTAATGTAAAAACATGCACTTCAAAATCTTACCTATTAATACCACCTGGATCTCCTTTTTGTATTTATTCTTTGGACATTGATTGGTTCTTTATAGTGCTGAATGAGGAACCATGTTTAAACTTTAAATGCCAAGAAGAGTTTTTAATTCAACTTCTTACAAGTCTTTTTAAATGACACATAAAGAAGGAGATATTTTATGGTTGGCAAATTAATGTGACCCATCCTGTTCAATAGGTTTTTATTGCCACATTTAAATACCTTGCCATTGTATGTTTATTGTGTATTACCTTCAATACTGCTGAATTAATATTTAAAGTCTGTATTCCCTTCCTAGCTTAATTTCAGCATCCCAAGATTCTGGGGGCGCTTCATTGTTCAAGGTAAGAAAACACAGGGCCTACAATACCATGGAAGAAGATACAAACTAGATTGATTCTGGCTTCTTTTTATTCCTGCCTTCCGCAAATCAGGTTAAATACTGTGCTTATATTTCCTTGGTTATTGTTTCTAGGCTCAGAATTTTAATATTGATGGTTTGTATTTTGTTACTGAGTATATTTACACAGAGAGCACATTCTGTTATTTCCCGTATCTTATAACATCCCTTCTGTAGGAAGTAAGTTACAAAGAATGAGTCTCACAAAGGTATTCATCGCCTTGGCTTTATTTTCATTCTTTGTTATCTGTATCAATTCAAACTACCTTTTAAATACTATGGTCCTGAGGTAAAACCCGAATTTTCTAATAGGTTAACAATAATTGGATTTGTATCGAATACTTTAGGAAATCAGCTTTTTTGTCTTATGCCATCTTGTAATCTTTATTAAAAGAGGCCCAGGAAAATAGAGCACAAACTTCCTTTGTTCTTATGATGTAAGACCTCTGCATTTCCAGATGGTCTATAAAGATAGTTATGTGAAATAAATATCCGTCGTTGAAATACAAACACTGAATTTCATTGTGCAAATACTGAAGCCTATTTTTTTTTAAATACAGTTCATGTCTAACCATATCAGAGCTATGTTTTACAAGTAATGAAAGATTTCAAAAAATACAAAGTTACACCGATCTCATCTTAATATGCCCTGGTATTCCCGTCTCACTGGTAAAGTGGTCGTAAGAAAGATTAGACAAATTTTAGTTCTTCTGGGGCTTTTCTGAGCTTACATGCATTCTTAATTTGGTAATAAAAAGGAGGAGATATTATTTTCCCCCATTTAATATAAAAACATCCATTTACTTTGAAAGAGTTCTCAGCCTACCTTTGGTTAAGGCTATTTCTTACTGAATGTTTGATCTAGATTTAAATAAATAGCAACCCATCACCCTTCTGCTCTGTGTTTCTCATGTCTTTCCTTCACTCCCTACTGAATAGGCGGTTTGTTTCCTTTATACTAGCAGTCTAGGGATAATATAGCCAGATTTCTGTTTCTGGCCTCTAGACGACTGAACTTCAAATAATTTATCTTAAAAAAATACGGTTACCTTCATTTTAACAACAGTTTTCAATGTGCTCTTCAAAAATGGGGTTGTGCGATTTGTTGAAATTATAACTGAACTCGCTCAGACAGTTAATGTTGCTTTTGGATCAAATGGGCAGCTGTATACTCTGAGAGAAAAAATGTTGAGAATCTAAACTGAATAATAAAAATCTATTGTGTATTTCTATTTTTTTTTTTTTTTTGAGGACTTTTTTCTTTGGAAATTGAGTGCAGTGTGAATACACGGGTAGACGGGGATTCTGGCTTGGAAAGTGGCTTTCCTCGGTGTTCAGGTGTCTTTGTTTATTTGAGATAACAGGGACTGCTTTGCATGCACGTGAAGGAGATAAACAAATATTTTTGAGCGAATGTATTAGTGAAAGAAAATTAGTGAAAGAAAAATGGCACAAACTCGAGATCCAGAGTTCGCATTATTTTCGAAGCGTTCCAAGTTGACAGTACAGAGTCACCATAGGTACAGAATTTAGATTGTGATTGTGATCACAGCCCTTGGTGATGAATCTTCTGGAGAATTTCACTGAATAAAAAGGAAGAGGTAAAAAATGCTTCTGACTGAAAGGATAACCAAATAAGGAAATAAGAATAAGCATGAAAAGACTACATAACCTCTTCCTGAGTCCGTGTTTCTGATCCTCAGATAAGGTCTTTCTGGCCTATGCGGTGCTGCCCCACACCAGTGACCTCCTGCAGGGCTCAGGGCAGCTCCGGGTGTTGCTCACCCAGAGCGTGCTGTGCTTGGAGGTGGACTGCACTTTCCCCTCTCTGGTGCATTTCCAAACAGTGTCCTGTTTACAGTGACTTGGACATTACAAGCCATTCTCTTGTAAACAATAAATAAGCCTGTTTGTTTAAAACTAGGAGCACAAAAATTAATTAATTAAATAAATAAATAAAATAAAAGTAGGAGCACATGGAAACTACTGTGAACACTTTAGTTAAAACGTTCCCTTATGGAGATGTAATGGATTGGATGATAAAAATAAGACACCTGGAGAACTGCCTCAAAGCCGAAGGCTGGGCAAGAAAAAAGAACAGGAAATTAAGTGATAATGTATTTCCAGTGGCTATGGGTTCACTGGCTTACACGAACTTCCCTCCAGTAAGGATAACCATTTTTCCCCAGTAATCAAATAGAGCCTCAGAAGGTGTCACCCACAGAAAGAGAAAAGTGGAAAAATAAGACCCTTTCTGATTGATCATGTAGAACCTTCTGTGACGGCCAGAAAAGAAATCTGGATTAAATTGTGCCAAGAAAAAAAAAATAGGTAATAAGTATACAAATATGTACAAGAATAAGCTTGGAATTTTTCCCTCATTCAGATAGAAGTTTCTGGGTAATTTCAGGAATACTGTTGCCAGTTGCTTAGGGATTGTCCTTCCCTTGCTTTCTTTTCAGAAAGAATGTGAGTACTTTACATCGTGGTAACAACGTGTGAGAAACCAGGCTGAAGACACCTGTACAATGTCCTGAATATTACTGGCCATTCTTGGGGTTTAGGAGATGGGTGTATGAGTTTCTGCAGAAGACAGACTTAGCAAACACATCATCCTGCTACTTTGCCATGAAAATTCAGTAATGGAATTGAGGGGTGTCCATGATTTTCTATGAAGGAAAAAAACTAAGTAATATTACATTTTAGCCTCCAAGTGGAGAAAAGCACCAAGTTTCTCTGTGATTTCATTAAAGCGAACTGAGTTCTCAAATCTTACTCCACTTTTCTAACTAAAGACAAAACTGTTTTGGTTCTAGTGCTATTTTCACAACAGAAAACTCCCCCTGCTATGGTTTTATTTAAAAACCACCCCCAAATCACAACCCAGTTTACATGCTGTCTTCATCCCCATACAGAATTCTCACAGCCAGCAAGGTAACTTACACATATACAGCTTTCCAAATAAGCCCAATTCCTTATTTACAGAAGTATTCCTAGCTAGTATTTTGAAATAAGTTTTGGTATCTCTTTCAGACTCAATGGCTCATAATATTTCCCACATATTATCAACAGCTACAAATCCAAGATATTAAAGAAATACTTAATCTATCCAAATGTAGTCCTTACCATCTCTTTAAAGTTGGCTGAAAACTGTTAGATTCACAAACACGATGCTTTTGTGTATGGGTTACAAGATAAACTCCTTTCCACAAAGGCAACATGTTGAAAATTGATGTCTCAAGGCCACTGAAGCGACGACACAATCCCAGTCAAGCATTGAGAAGTTCATCATCTGAGTGTCCAATGGCATCAGGGTTTGCAAGTGGATCCAAGTCTGCAAATAGATTGAACCAGGCTGACATGTCTTGGTCACCGTTGTTGGGAGCTATTAACGAAGAAAAAACACATTTAAGAGTCTCAGGTGTTTAAAATCACATTACTGCACCATTTACGTGATTTTACTTTCTTTTTTTCAATGCCATATACTTCTACTTTGTTCTCTTAAGATGCTAGCTTTTATTTTTATTTTTTTACGAGATTTTATTCATTGGAGAGCGAGCGAGCACGGGTGGGGGCAGGGGAGGGGCCCAGTGAGAGGCGGAAGCGACTTCCTGGACTCGGGGATCAAGACCTGAGCCCCAGGCTGACGCTTTACTGACTGAGCCGCCCAGGCGTTCCTCCTTGATAATTTTGAAAAGCTAATAATGCAGGTACCTTGTGGTTCGCTGAGTCCTTTCTGTGTAACTAATTTTATGTTGCTCTGAGAAATGATTAAAAATGAACAGGCAGGGGGCGCCTGGGTGGCTCAGTGGGTTAAAGCCTCTGCCTTCAGCTCAGGTCACGATCCCAGGGTCCTGGGATCGAGCCCCACATCAGGCTCTCTGCTCCGCGGGGAGCCTGCTTCCTCCTCTCTCTCTGCCTGCCTCTCTGCCTACTTGTGATTTCTCTCTGTCAAATAAAAAAAAAAAAAAAATGAACAGGCAGGCAGTAATCGTCTTATAAACACAGATAATTTATAGGAGTCGCTCAGGTAAGGTTCAAAAGTGAAAGTACCCTTTGTTCCCACTTCGCAGGAACATGACATTTGTAACCTTGGTGTTTAAAGATCTATTATAAAATATTAAACAGGAGGAAGAAAATCCTCCTATCACAGTTACATACTCAACAGTTCTCATTCTGGTCTACAGCTGTTTCCTTTGTCTTGTCCATGTGCATCTCACAAAGTTTTCCTACAGTTTATGGAGTGGATTATGTCACAGATACAACCTCCTGTCAACCAATTCCTCTCTCCTCCCTGTGGAGACTGGAAAATCACGTGTCAATAGTCTATAGGTGGATCCGCGGCAGAGATTTCAAGGATATACATTTAGGCAAAAGGCTGAAACTACTAAAAGAATGCACAGTGGCATAGACAGTCATCTCAGAAGGCTAGGCTGTTAAGAATTTAGATTTTTATTAACATTCTCGGGCTTAATTTTATTAAATTGAAGCCTCAATGATTGTAGACAAATAGCTTTCCCAGTACTTCTGTTTCCCAATAGTTCTTTCCCTATGTCCACTTACGACATTTTTACAGCCTCTGTTTTAAATGATTAAACACAAATTTAGTTTTCGTGGGTTTTAGGGAAAAAAATTATAAATAGGCTGAATCCCAAAGGGATGGCTGTATTTTGATTCAGCTCGTGTCATTCTCTGATTTGCTTGGCGTTAATGAATTTTCCGATTTATCCCAGTACACAAAGTACTGGGAAGACTAAAATTCCAAGAGTCTACAATGATACATAACAAATAAAGAAAAAATGAGGGACAAGAAAAAGCCGTTCTGTACAGTAGAATGTCAACTAATAAATGTAGAAGGATTGAGAAAAGAGAAAAACCACCATTTGGCAATAACCATAGTAATAAATATTTCATGCAAAGAATGTTAAATTAGTGGGTGAAACTTGGATGGAAACAAGCCATTTACACAGTTTCAAAATATTTTTCCCACAAAATATTACAAATGGAAAAATCTAATAGTAATTTTATAGTGTAGTCACCTGGGAGACACCATCTCAATCAACTGACCAAAGTTACCATCACAAGCAATGGGACAGTTCAGATGTCATGTGCCTCCTGATATTAAGTTGTTACGGGGCACCTGGGTGGCTCAGTGGGTAAGTCTCTGCCTTCGCCTCAGGTCATGATCTCAGGGTCCTGGGATCGAGCCCCGCATCGGGCTCTCTGCTCGGCAAGGGTCCTGCTTCTGCCTGCCTCTCTGCCTACTTGTGATCTCTCTCCCTCTGTCAAATAAATAAAATCTTTAAAAAATAAAAAGGCACAACATCACTCTTGTTAGGCTAGTCTTGCCAAAATCCCTAACCTCAATTTGATTACGGAAAAAAAAAATCAGATAAACCAAATGTGAAGACTATTCGACAAAATAAATGACCTCTGTGCTCTAGAGGAGTCAGGATGGTGAAAGACAAAGAGTAAGGAACTGTCCCAGATTAAAAGCAGTTAAAGAGACTTGACAACGCAGTGTCAGATCCTGGATTGGATCCTGCACAGGGTGGGGGAACCTCTCTCTCTTTTGTTAGAGAAAAGCACAGGGGCACCTGGGTGGCTCGGTGGGTTAAGTGCCTGCCTTTGACTCAAGTCATGATACAGGAGTCTCAGAATCAAGCCCTGCGTCTGGCTCCCTGCTCAGCAGGAAGCCTGCTTCTCCCTCTGCCCCTCACCCCGCTCATGCTCTCTTGCAAATAAATGAATAAAATCTTTAAACAAAAAACATTAGTGGGACAATTGGCAAATCTGAATAAGGTCTATAAATTAGATAATAACAGTATGATGTTAATTTCCTGATTTTGATAACTGAATTGCAATTATGTAAAAGAATATCCTTATTTTTAGGAAAAAGATAATGAAGTATTTAGGCTTAAAGGAGCATGATGTCTGGTACTTACTAGTCTCAGAATAATTTCAGTTCAGAAGAAATTATATATATATTATACACACACAGAATAAGACAAATAACGATTCACATTTTGGAAAATCTTGGTGAAGTCACAGGAATATTTTTTATTACATTCACAAGCCTTTCTGTAGGTTTGAAAATTTAGAAATATTGATACGATATCATAAACTACTAAAAAATATGAATCCATATAGGGGTACTTGGGTGGCTGAGTCAGTTAAGCGCCTGCCTTCGGCTCATATCATGATCCCAGGGTCCTGGGATCAATTCCCACATTGCGGTCCCTGTTCAGTGGGGAGCCTCCTTCTCCCTCTGCCTCTGCTGCTCCCCGGCTTGTGCTCTGTCAAATCAATTCTTTTTTAAAAAATGTTAATCCCAGGGACGCCTGGGTGGCTCAGTTGGTTGGGCGGCTGCCTTTAGTTCAGGTCATGATCCCGGCATGGTGGGATCGAGTCCCGCATCAGGCTCCTTACTCAGTGGGGAGCCTGGTTCTCCCTCTGCCTCTGCCTGCCACTCTGCCTGTGCTCACTGTGAGAAATAAAATCTTTAAAAAAAAAAAAATGCTGGGGTGCTTGGGTGGCTCAGTGGGTTAAAGCCTCTGCCTTTGGCTCAGATCATGATCCCAGGGTCTTGGGATCGAGCCCTGCATCGGGCTCTCAGCTCAGCGGGGAGCCTGCTTCCTCCTCTCTCTCTCTGCCTGCCTCTCTGCCTACTTGTGATCTCTCTGTCAAATAAATAAATAAAATCTTTAAAAAAAAAATGCTAGTCCATATAGGTAGTACATAAATGGAGAAGAAGATTGTTTGTAGCAGAGTACTGAGGGCGGGCAGAAGCAGTGAACTCTATGGCAAGTGAATTATATGTCAATAAGGCTATTTAAAATTATGATCAAATAGCTAAGTAGGTTTTAAAAAATTAATATATCCATATAAAGAAATATTAAACCTTAAAAGGGAGAAAATCCTGTCACATGCTACAACATGGGTGAACTGCGAGGACGTTGGACTAAATGAAATGAGCCAGTCCCGAGAAGACAAATCCCGGGTGAGGTGCCCGGGGCGGTCACACTCATAGAAACAAACTCCAGTGTGGTCAGCAGCAGAGGAAAGGGGATTTGTTGTTTGGACCTAAAGTTTCAGATCTGCAAAGTGAAAAAGCTCTGGAGATCGTTCCACGACACTATGCACATACTTAACCTGACTGAACTGTTCGCCTACAAATGGTTAAGGTGGTTCTGTGTTTTCTACGATGATAAAAATGCGGAGGGAGCGCTGTGGTTAGAAAATCATCACTTTTTACCCCCGTCATACTGAAGACTGACTCGGGCCAAAAGCAACGCCGGACGCTAAATGGAAGTAGCAGTTGTGACGCCGAGCTGGACTCGGGCACAGAGTGTCCCCTCACGGACGCTCCGTGGCTGCAGAGAGGATAAAGAGCGTGAAGTGGGAATTACTTGGGAGGAATACTGGACAACTCCTTGGATGGGCGCTCACCACTAGGCTCCCCGGCGAGGGAGAAACGGACAACATCAGCTTCGGCTGTGCAGCCCTGAGAGGAGCGGCGCCGGGGCTGTCCTCCAGGCAAGAATGAAGAACCTGAACTTAACCGCGAAGAAAAGCTGTGGAAATGTTTCAGGTTAAAAGAGGCCAGAGAGACCGGACAAGTGGGCATATGAGCCTAGGCTCACTTCCAGACGGAGAGAGTGCTGCAGGGGACGGGACTGCGCAGCTCACCCAGCAGGAAGACGGGTGCGTGGTAGCTTACAGGAAGAGTATCGGGTTATTGCCATTACATTTCCTGACGTTTGCAAGCGTTCTGTGGTTATGCGAGAGAATGTGCCAGTTCTTAGGAAATGTACACCGAAGTACTTTGGGGCAAATAGTCACGATGCGTGTAACTCGCCCTTGAGTGGTGCAGAATAAAATAACAGACATGCGTCTACGCCAGCAAAATGCTAACAGCAGATGAACCTCATAAAGGGTGCGCACGTATTCTTTGTGCTGCTTTCACTTACGCAACACGTCTGTACATCTGAAATTATTTCCAATTAAAATTTTTAAAAATCAGCAGCAGTGACTAAGATTATCATATATCTAAAATCCTGGCAGAGTGTCTGTGTTCTCCGCACAGCCCACACGGTGATTACAACATGGGTCGGTTCTGCAGGTGACAGCGTGGGGAGTTCCCAGTCAGTGTTAGCGATGAGTGTGCGCCGGGCCCTTTGCTGAATGCCTGAACGCATAGGCATTCCATAGGCATCTTGTACTCAAAGAATACCTTCTGTCTCTAATGCTGTCACCCGTTACCGACAAACCTTAACACAAAATACAAAAAATTAAAGTACACAATTTAGTTTACTATGACAAGCCCACAAGTTCTATTCAATTTTTTCCATGATGAGGGATAGCCAGGTATGACTTACATTTTATTTATTTCAAGATTTTATTTATTATTTTTTACGAAGATTTTATTTATTTATCTGTCAGAAAGAGAGCACAAGCAGGGGGAGTAGCAGGCAGAGGGAGAAGCAGGTTCCCGGCTGAGCAATGAGCCTGAAGCGGTGCTTAATCCCAGGACCCTGGGATCATGACCTGAGCCAAAGGCAGACGCTTAACCGCCTGAGCCACCCAGCCATCCCTATATATTTAGTTGAGAGAGAGAGAGAGAACTTGTGTGCACAAGTAGGGGGAGGAGAAGGAGAGGAAGAGAGAGAACTGCGCAGACTCCGCAGCGGAGCCTCACAACCCTGAGATCACGACCTGAGCCAAAATCAGGAGTTGGGACGCTTAACCAACTGAGCCAACCGAGTGCCCCTATAACTTTCATTTTATTATTTTTTTTAAAGATTTTTTTTTAATTTATTCATTTGACAGAGAGAGAGATCACAAGTAGGCAGAGAGGCAGGCAGAGAGAGAGGAGGAAGCAGGCTCCTTGCGGAGCAGAGAGCCCGATGCCAGGCTCGATCCCAGGACCCTGAGATCATGACCTGAGCCGAAGGCCGAAGGCAGTGGCTTAATCCACTGAGCCACCCAGGCGCCCCCTTTCATTTTATTATTAACAAAATATTTTTCTGAACACTATGAAGCAAACACTATAAAATGATCCTTTTCTAAATTTATCTGCATTCAACCAATTGCTAATATAATGGCAAAGAATATAAATATGTAACTTACACTTTGTTAATTTCTTTGGACTCTGTGAAGGCACTGGCTGGTTATCAGTGTGTGAAAGAGGAAGTTCTAATCCCTCTTGGGAGGCCCAGCCTAGGGGAGGGAAGTAAGGAATTATCCATTGTTAGTCAAGAAGGAAGCAGCATCAGAAAAAATAAGAAAAGGTAAAAATATCTAATGAGTCCTCAAATCTTTCTATCAGGGTGAGATTCTACAATGTAAGACACGGGAGACACAAAATGTATCTGCAGTTACGTATTTTAGTCAAATCATCTAAGTTTAGTTCCAGCTAGAATTAGACTTACTTATAGTTTTCTAAGTGGTTTTGAAATACAAGTTTTCTTTTTAAACAACTGCAAATAGATGAGGCATAAAAAGAGAATTTCTGGGGCGCCTGGGTGGCTCAGTGGGTTAAGCCTCTGCCTTCAGCTCAGGTCATGATCTCAGGGTCTCTGGGATCGAGCCCCGTATCGGGCTCTCTGCTTGGCAGGGAGCCTGCTTCCTCCCCTCTCTGGCTGCTGCTCTGCCTACTTGTAATCTCTCTCTCTCTCTCTCTATCTGTAAAAAAGAAAAAAAAAATTAAAAAAAAAAAAAAAAAAAAAAAAGAATTTCTAAGGAGTTGGGAGAGAGGAAACAGACCTGCCAATTAGAATCTTGAAACCTTTAAGTATGTTTATATCCTCGGATTTAGTAATCCTAGTTCTAGAAATTTATCTTAAGGAAATAAGCGAAGGGAAAAAAAAGCACACGTATGATTATGTTTATTGCAGCATTATCTATAAAATGAAAAAGTAACAGTAGGGAAGGAATTATGGGAGATAAATGTGACAAAATATTATGCAGGCAGTAAAAAGTATCATTATGAATACCCATTACTAAAACAGTGAAATGTTTGCCATAACATGGGGAATTATTTAGGCTATAATTAAAATACAGCACTAGAAACGAACCCAGATTACCCTGCCTACTGCCCTCCTTGAACAGAAAAGATCACGGGAAGCCCAAGTTCGTTCTTAGAGTTCCCAGAACATAGATCTTTTAACTCAGGCTAGCTCACTCTCCTGGTTTACACTGCAGGAGAACAAGAAGTAGACATAAAGAAAAGGCGGGTGAAGTAGGAAGGGTCCTGCCGTGGAGGCAGAAGACCAGATTTTGGTTTCCTCTTAATTGTTTACTGCCTGGGGATCTTAAGCAAGACACCGATTAAACAGAGTATTAACTGCCTGGGCCATTGCTTGGGAACATCCTGTCAGCCCGCAGGCAGGGACCAGAACAGAGGCTCTGAGTGGTGAAGAAATACCAGTGATGATGTACGGCCAGAAAAGAAGAAGAAATCCAGTGCTGCTAGAGATGCGGCAAGTCAAGGAGAGAGGGCAGTGGTGTTTCACGTGGAGAAGGAATCTGTTTGTAAATCTGGGTAACTATTACGCCACTGATAAGGCATATAAAAGTAACTTTTTTCTAAAACTTTATAGTAAAACATCTGAACTATCCTCGGTAGAGTGCCTCTTTATCAAATGATACTGCATTCTTACTTTTAGGCTATTTAACAAATTCCTACTGAGTGCTCATTGAATTGCTATTTTATCTATTGAGCTAACTTTATGCTGCAGTCCTAGAAAGCACAAAGACAAATCACCCCACAGATTGTGACCTTGAGGTGCTTACGGATCGGATGACGTATGATGGTCTTGCAGATATAGGATGAACATAAGTATTTTTCATTTTTTCATTTTAATTTTTTACTTATTTGACAGAAAGGCCACAAGCGAAGGGAGCAGAGCAGCAGGCAGAGGGAGAGGGAGAAGCAAATTCCCCACTGAGCAGGGAGGGCAACAAGGGACTCAATCCCAGGACCCTGGGATCATGACCCAAGCCAAAGGCAGCCGCTTAACCGACTGAGCCACCCAGGTGCCCCTGAACAGAAGTATTTTCACAAAAAGTACAATGCATTAAGATACTGTTAGGTGTTGTGAACCATTTCCTCAGGAATAAAATCTACTCGGGGATGGAAGACAGGGACAGAAGGCAAGATGAGCTATGATGACAGCCACGAAAACAGGGCGCAGTGGGAGGCCAGAGGCGGGAGAAAGCACACACCGGGCAGTACGCAAGAAATATTCGGCTGTTGGCTGCCACGGAGAAAGCACTGGACTGGGAATCCAACACGGGCTCAAGTCCGTGCTCCGTTACTGAACACCATAAACGAAAGCAGCAACACAAGAAATGATGTTTCAGAGGGATCTGAAAAGTAGCCGATATATTTATAGAAAGTGGCTAAGTATTCTGATGTAAGCTAAGAGAGAGGAGTGCACACACAGGCACAAGTTTTATCCTGGAGCCCGTGTTTCTTCATTTTTTTAAAAAATGTAAGCAGAGTAGGGGCACCCGGGTGGCTCAGTGGGTTAAAGCCTCTGCCTTCGGCCCAGGTCGTGATCCCAGGGTGCTGGGATCGAGCCCCGCATCGGGCCCTCTGCTCAGCAGGGAGCCTGCTTCCTCCTCTCTCTCTGCCTGCCTCTCTGCCTACTTGTGATCTCCATCTGTCAAATAAAATCTTAAAAAAAAAAAAATGTAAGCAGAGTGCTGACGTCAGTGTCTGCCTCTTGGAGAACGAACTCTGGGGGAAGCCTGGAAGGTGACCTGGGGTTTGGGCGGCCCGGAGGGAGGACCCTAGCAGCAGCCCAGGAAGCCAACTAAGGCTCTAAATGCCGCCGTAATAGAAGTGGAGAGGAGGAATGTGCAACTGGAGCCATGGTATGGAGACAGAACTGGCAGTACTTAGCAGCAGGATGGAAGTGGGGAGCGAAAGGACAGTGGCGGTGCGGGGTTGGACACGGGCTGGTAGGACAGCAGGTCAGCAGACGGAGTCCCTGACAGACAAAGCAGGTGATCCTTGGAAGACACCCCGCCCCGCTTTCTGCCACCGTCCTCCAGTCCTGCTCCCTTGCCCAGGCGGCTGCCGTGGCACTATCCTTGTCTGCTCTGAACCCATGGGGAGAGAACACACCGAGATTTGCTAGAGGGAAGAAACGGTATCACCTGCCCTAGGCAGGAGTAACTTAGCAGGTCAAGAGTTTACAATAAGACCCCGATTTTCTATGTAGAGAAGACTCTGGAGAAAGTCAGTCTACAAAGTGGGTTTGACAGAGGTGGCCGGAAAGCAGCCCTTGTTTCGCCCTTGTCAACAGACTCCGGTGACGGTAACGACCGGAGTACCGGTGGTAGTAGTTGTTACTTTTGCAGTTGATGGGGGAGACACAGATTTTGCTCAGCAGTACTGAAGTTAAATCAATATCCTTGTTGATTTTAGCATCTACATACACACAGTTTTGCTTCACAAAGATAAATTAAGTCATGCGTGTCTAAGTGTTTCATAGGCACTTACTGTTAAAAGCTCCAGCAGCATGAAGGCCAAGGTCAAAAAGCTGTGAAGGAAGGAATCGTGAGGAATAAGCAAGAGGCTCTGACCCCACAGCAGGCTCCCGCGACGTGAAGCTGGCCCCAGGGCTCCCGAAGGCAGTCTGGCATTCTGGGGTGAATTCACCAGTACTTGAAGAACCAGGGCTTAGGAGGTTGTTGAGAAATGAGAATTCCTTCTCAAAATCATCTTCCAGCGAATCTATAGGGAAATCTTTTACAACTGTTGAGTGGACATAAAAACAGAAGGCTTGTGACTTTGCGAGGAAATGAGAGTAGGATATAGGGCAAATCAAATTTGTTTCATTATTCCCATACATTAATATAATTTTTGAAACTTTTAAACATAATTTATAATGAACAATTAAGCTGATTGGAAGTTTATGAGAAATTATTTCTAATGGGACAGTCTAGTCTCTAGAAATTGTTCCAAGGACACACATGAGGAGACATTTATTCAAGACAATCTATTGGAAGTCTTGGACTAAGACTTCTAATGGTATTTGAACTAAGAATCATTCCCTTCCTACCCACCCCCCCAATTCAGCACAATGGAAATTCTACTCTACACCTGTGTGGCCAAAAACATAAGGCTCCCTTCTCCCCCCAGTTATGTTCTTAGGAGGGGGAGGATGTCAGCATTTCATATCCTGTTCTCAGTTACTTGGCTAAGTCCGGGCAGTGCAGTCAAGAGGTGGAAGCTCCCATTTCCCACCCAGATAAAAAGACCACAGTCATAAGATGGGACTCTGATTTGAGTCACAAAAGGATGGAGCAGTTTGGGGAAAAATGGATAATAATCCCCAAATTTCTTGAAAACATTAATATACTCATTCATCAAGCTTAATAGAATCCATGCAGAATCAATACAAAGAGATCTATATCTAGATACATCATAGGCAAATCACTGAAAGTCAAAGATAAAGAAAAAAATCCCCCCATTCATAAATGGGAAGAATCAGTATTGTCTAGCTGGCAATTGACTCCAAATGAATTCAACATAATTCATAATTAATTTATGTATGAATTCAACATAATTCCTATCAAAATCCCAGTAGGCGTTTTTGGATAGAGATTGACAAGATGATTGTAAAATTTTTATGGAAATGCAAAGGAGTTAGAATAGCCAAAACAATTTTGAAGAAAGAACAATGCTATGGGATTACTACCACCAAATGTCAAAAATTTCCTATAAAACCACAATAATCAAGACAATATGGTTCTGGTCAAGGACAGATATACAGATTAGTGGAACAGAAACTAGAATCTAGAAACACAACTTTTTTTTTTTTTTTTGGACACTGGATTTTAACAAAAATGCCAAGAAAATTCCATGGAATAAGAAATGTCCTTGCAGGGGCACCTGCGTGGCTCAGTGGTTTAAGCCGCTGCCTTCAGCTCAGGTCATGATCTCAGGGTCCCGGGATCAAGCCCCGCATCGGGCTCTCTGCTTGGCAGGGAGACTGCTTCCCTCTCCCTCCCTCTGCCTGCCTCTCTGCCTGCTTGTGATCTCTGTCAAATATAAATAAAAATCTTAAAAAAAAAAAGTCCTTGCAATAAACGGTCAGGAACGACTGGATGTGCATATGCAATAAACAAAAACCAAAAATTAAAAGACATACCTCACACCATAAATACCAATTAACTCAAATTGATCATAGTCCTACATATAAGAGCTAAAATTATAAAACTTCAAGAAGAATACATAAGAGAAAATCTTTGTAACTTTGGGTATAAAGAGTTTCTAGACAGGATACCAAAAGAACATATAAGAAAAAAAGTAAGTTGAACTTTGTAAAATTTTTAAAATTTTGTGTTTTAAGAGGCAAATTTTTTTTTTCTTAAAGATTATTTATTTATTTGACAAAGATCACAAGTAGGCAGAGAGAGGGGGGAAACAGTCTCCCCACTGAGCAGGGAGCCTGATGTGGGACTTGATCCCAGGACCCTGGGATCATGACCTGAGCTAAAGGCAGAGACTTAACCCACTGAGCCACCCAGGCACCCCATTAAGAGGCAAAATTTAGAAAATAAGATGACTGGGATAAAATATTTACAAGTCATATGTCTGATGAAGAATTTGCACCAAGAATAAAGAAATCTTGCAACTTAATAATAAGGTAAATAACCCAATTTTAAAATAGGCAAATAGCCCTGGAGCTAATAATACATTATATGCTAATAAAAAAAATAAAAATAGGCAAATAGGTCTTCATAGATTTGTCAACAAAGAAGATATATGAATGGCCAGTAAACACAAGAAAAGATACTCAACATCATAAATCACTGAGAAATGCAAATTAAAGCCACAAATTAAAAGTACTAAAATGTACATTTTAAAGAGACAATACGCATGTTGACAATGAAATGGAAAAAACTAGACACCTCATTCTTTGCTAGTGGGAATGAAATGGTAGTAGAGACATTTTTAAAAAAACAATTTGACAGTTCCTTAAACCGGCCACCTGCAAAACAATCACGTTGAAGCTATCACTAGTACCATATGGCTAAAAAAACCCCCAAGTGAATTAGAGATGTAAGTGTAAAAAATAAAAGTATACAGATACTAGAAGACAGCATAAATAAATTCTAACTTGGGTTTTACATACGACAAAAATGAAGATCTAATAAAAGATTAATAAATTTGACTACATAAAATTATTTTTTAAATTTTCATGGCAAGAAACAACTACATGAAAAGACAAAAGACAGGGAACAACATAGTGGGAAAAAAATATTTGCAACATAAAGATAGTCAAAGTAGTATTTACAGAGTGTCTACAACTGCTGGATGACAGAGGGACACCAGACAGACAGACACTGTCCTACCAGTCCTCACAGTTACACACATACATTTGGACAATAGCTCAAACATATAAAACAAATAATGACTTAATTTCCATTGATATGTGCTATAAAATAGAAGTAAAGGGTTGCATCCCTGTGTAGAGACCTATACAGGTTTTAATGTTAAGGAAATAATTATTAAATTAAAACTAAAGAATTTTAAATAATAAACTATCCATATATATAATGAAATTACCATTTAGGTGTGCAACTTATATTTTCAACTTACGATAGGTTTATCAGAACATAATGCCATCTAAAGTTGAGAAAGATCTGTAATACAATATATATAATTCACACACAAATAACTTTATAATACCCATAGGTATTCAGGTCCTGTGTTATATCTATGTCCCCTTGAAAGTTAAAAGTTTTCACATTCCAGGTAAACTGGTACATCTGCTATGGAAAACAGTATGGAGTTTCTCCCCGAAATTAAAAACAGAACTACTAAATGATTCAGCCGTGCCACTTCCGGGTATTTTACATGAAAAAAAAAAAAAAAAACAAAACCAAAAACCACTACCTCAAAAATATATATGCACCCCAATGTTCACTGTGGTATTATTTACAATAACCAAGACATGGAAACAACCCAAGTGTCCATCAATGGATAAATGGGTAAAGAAAATGTGGTGTGTGTGTGTGTGTATGTGTGTGTGTGTGTGTGTGTGTGTGTAAAATATTAATCAGCCATTAAAAAATGAGATCTTGCTATTTTCAACAACATGGATGGACCTTATAAACATTATGCCATGTGAAATAAGTAAGACATAAAAAGACAAATACTGTATGATCTTGCTTATATGTAGAATTTAAAAAACAGACAAAAACCAAGCTCACAGACAGACCAGATTTGGTAGTTGCTGGAGGCAGGGGATGGGGGAGGTAGGCAAAATAGGTAGAGAGGGTTAAAAGGTATAAACTTTTGGTTATAAAATAAATAAAAGATATGTAAGATAACATGGTGACTAGTTAATAATACTGTATTGCATACTTGAAAGTTGCTGAGTGAGTAAATCTTAAAAGTTCTCATCACAAAAAAAATTTTCTAACTGTGTATGGTGATAGGTGTTAACTAGACTTATTGTGGTGATTCTTTCACACTGTATACAAATACCAAATCATTATGTTATAAATCTGAAACTAGTATGTCATTTATACCTCAATTAAAGAAAAGTTTTCACATTCAGAAGCCTAGCCCTTCCCTAGTGGACTTGTGTCTAATTCTGTATTCTCTGAAAGTCCATTTTATATTTTGTTCTGCGTGATCTCCATGTCTCTGGACAACATATTTATTTTACATGCAGAGTTGTAAACAGCTTCTCTGCATTCCTCACCTCCACCAAAGTAAGAGTAGTAGTAATTTCATATGAAGGCGAAGATCAGACAAATGTGCTAAAAGACAGCATACTCCAAAAGCTCCAAGGCAAAAAGTTGTTTAAAAAAAAAAGATCGCCTCCGAAGGGGCACGTGTACCCGAATGTTTATAGCAGCAATGTCTACAATAGCCAAACTATGGAAAGAACCTAGATGTCCATCAACAGATGAATGGATAAAGAAGATGTGGCATATATACACAATGGAATACTACGCAGCCATCAAAAGAAATGAAATCTTGCCATTTGCGACGACGTGGATGGAACTAGAGCGTATCATGCTTAGTGAAATAAGTCAATCGGAGAAAGACAACTATCATATGATCTCCCTGATATGAGGACATGGAGAAGCAACATGGGGGGTTAGGGGGATAGGAGAAGAATAAATGAAACAAGATGGGATTGGGAGGGAGACAAACCATAAATGACTCTTAATCTCACAAAACAAACTGGGGGTTGCTGGAGGGAGGTGGGATAGGGAGGGGGGAGGGGGTTATGGACATTGGGGAGGGTATGTGCTATCGTGAGTGCTGTGAAGTGTGTAAACCTGGCGATTCACAGACCTGTACCCCTGGGGATAAAAATACATTATATGTTTATAAAAAAAAAAATTGGAAGGGGAGGCGAACCATAAGAGACTATGGACTCTGAAAAACAACCTAAGGGTTTTGAAGGGTCAGGGGTGGGAGGTTGGGGGAACAGGTGGTGGGTAATAGGGAGGGCACGTTTTGCATGGAGCACTGGGTGTTGTGCAAAAACAATGAATACTGTTACGCTGAAAAAATAAATAAAATGGAAAAAAAAAAAAAGATCTCCAAGTTTGGGGTATATACTGAGACAAGTTATGCCCTATCATTAATCTGGGATCCAGTTTCCCACATAATTCATCTGTACCTCATTTGCAACCCAGTATACACACACAGACTAGGAAGAAAAAAAAAAATAAGAAAGAAAAACCAGGGGCGCCTGGGTGGCTCAGTGGGTTGGGCCGCTGCCTTCGGCTCGGGTTGTGGTCTCGGGGTTCTGGGATCGAGTCCCACGTCCGGCTCTGCTTCCCTTCCTCTCTCTCTGCCTGCCTCTCTTGTGATTTCTCTCTGTCAAATAAATAAATCTTTAAAAAAAAAAAAAAAAAAAAAAGAAAGAAAAACCAAAAAAGTCCAAGGTTTTGACATCTTCAACTATTATCAAGGACACTTTTTAAAAAGATAATGAGGGCGCCTGGGTGGCTCAGTGGGTTAAAGCCTCTGCCTTCGGCTCGGGTCATGATCCCAGGGTCCTGGGATCGAGCCCCGCATTGGGCTCTCTGCTCCACAGAGAGCCTTCTTCCTCCTCTCTCTCTGCCTGCCTCTCTGCCTACTTGTGATCTCTGTCTGTCAAATAAATAAATAAAATCTTTAAAAAAAAAAAGATAATGAAACCTAAAAATCCTAAATGTCTCCTACATAAAACATGAATAGTGTTGCTGCTGTACAGTGAGCTTAGAGGATGTACTACATCTAAGGACAAGGTAGTAATATCTCTACTACACTCTTCTTTAAAATTTGATGCTCAGGGGCGCCTGGATGGCTCAGTGGGTTAAGCCGCTGCCTTCGGCTCAGGTTATGATCTCAGGGTCCTGGGATCAAGTCCCACATCGGGCTCTCTGCTTAGTAGGGAGCCTGCTTCCCTCTCTCTCTCTCTCTCTGCCTGCCTCTCTGTCTACTTGTGATCTCTCTCTATCAAATACATAAATAAAATCTTTAAAAAAATGTGATGCTCAATTTGAGATACTATAAAAGAAAATGGAAAGAGTTAAACCAACTAAAGTAGTCAAACGGAAAACAAAATCAAAAGAAAGGTATAAGGAATTCAGTGTTATTTAGCTTTAAGATAAGGAAGCAAAGGATAAATTAGTTTCTAAGTTCAAATAGTATAAAGATGGTTTAAAACTACAGAAGATTAAAAAATATAGACTATCAATAAAGATTTCAGTTGAACTCTGGAAAAATCTGGGAATGAGAAAGAGATTCTGGAGGTGACTAGAGAAGGAAGTGAAGAAAAGAATAAGAGTACTAATACTAAACTAATACTACATACTAATACTAAATAATAGTATTTACAAAGTGGTGAAAGAAAATACCAACCAACCTAAAATTATTTACTGAGCAAAACTGTCTTTCAAAAATAATAACAATTATTTCCAAACATAAGCCAAGTTTACCACCATGGCATCTTTAATAACTTCCAAAACTAAAAGCTATAGTTACAGAAAAGGAAAATGAGGTCACAATGAAGATCTGAAATATATGAAGAAATAATAACAAAGAAAAAATACTGGTAAAATAAAAATAGCATTTCTTCATAAAACAATAATATTTTTAATTGATTTATGGGAACTCACAAAAAGAAATAAAACATTGAAGAATAATAGTTGGTGAAGTGAGATGGGAGTGACTGGATTTAGTTTAAGATCTTTGTAATGTTTTGGGAATACCGAGATAGTCATAAACCTAGCCTTTATTTCAAGTATGAATGATATGGACACCTGGTGGCTTAGTTGGTTAAAGTATGCATGATAGGGGCACCTGGGTGGCTCAGTGGATTAAAGCCTCTGCCTTTGGCTCAGGTCATGATCCCAACGTCCTGGGATCGAGCCCCACATCGAGTTCTCTGCTCCGCAGGGAGCCTGCTTCCTCCTCTCTCTCTCTCTGCCTGCCTTTCTGCCTACTTATGATCTCTGTCAAATAAATAAATAAAATCTTTTTTTAAAAAAGTATGCATGATAAAATTCAAGGGAAACCACCAAAAACAAATAAAATTGTAACTTCCAAACTAGTACATGGGGGGAAAAAAAAGACTGAGAAATCTTTAAAAACAAATGAAAAAATCTTAATCAATCCAAAGTAAGGCCAAACAGGGGACAAAAGAATGGGGTGGAAGAACAAAACAAAAACAGAAAGTACAAGTCCAAATATAAATCATGACAATAAATGTAAATGGACTAAATTCATCAAATAAAAGAATGACAAACTGATATATGGGGACTTTAAAAGAAAATCCAGCTTAATTTTATTTACAAGAGACATAACCTAAGATATAAGAACATGGGAAAGTTGAAAGTAAAAGTGCAGAAAAGGGTATACAAAGTAAATACTAACAAAAATAAAACTAAAGCTAAGTTAATGTCATACAGAGGAAACTATAAGCCAAGAAGTAATATTAGGGAAAGAAGGGATCATTATATTATTAACAGATTGATTTACTAAACAGATACAAGAATTCTAAACTGGGGTGCCTGGGTGGCTCAGTCAGTTGAGTGTTTAACTCTTGGTTTCAGCTCGTCATGTTCTCAGGGTTATGAGATTGGGCCCTGGGTCAGGCTCTGTGCTCAGCATGGAGTGTGCTTGAGATTCTCTCCCTCTGCCCCTACCCCCACTTGTGCTCCTTCCCTCTCTACAACAAATAAGGGGTTCCTGGGTTGCTCAGTCGGGTAGGTGGTTGCTTTTGGCTCAGGTCATGATCTAAGGGCCCTGGTAGTGAGTTCAGCATTGGGGGTCCCTGCTCAGCAGGAGGTCGGCTTCTCCTCCCTCTGCTGCTGTCCCTTCTTGTGCTCTTTTGCTCCCGTGCTCTCTTTCTCTCTCCCTCAAATAAATAAAATCTTTAAAAAGAGATTTTAAACTTATTTGCAACCATCACTCCAAAATCCTCAAAGTATATAAAGTGAAAAAGTGCAAGAATGAAAATCCACTTCAGTAGCAGAGGTTTCAAAATACATTTCTCAATTATTGATATATCAAGTAAACAAAAAATTAGTAAAGATATAAAAGACTTAAAGCAGCACAAATAATTGGCTTGATGTAATAGATATGTAGGCTCCTGCATTCAATGATTAGAGAACACATCAAGCCCATGGAATATTTAGAAAATTTGTCCACTTCTTAGTCCATAGAGAGTGTCCCAATAATTCAAAGAATCGGTATGACAAGGATACATTCTCTGATGATGATGAAATAAAGTTTAAAAAATCAGTGACAAAAAGGTTAATTTCAGTATCCCCTTAATTTGGCAATTTTAGAAACGCAATTTAAAATCACCCATGGCCATAGAGGACAAAACATATAATGAAAAGTTAAAAACAATTTAAATCAGTTTATAATGAAAATACTATATATCAAAGTTTGTGGACATCCATACAATGTATTAAGCAATAAAAAGGAAGTACCAACACAAGTTGTGTCACGGATGAAGATCAAAGTGTTACATGAAGTGAAAAAAGATACAAGAATACCACACATGGCATGATTCTAGCTACATGAAATGTCCAGAAAAGGCCTAGGAGTGGGAATGGGGATTACAGCAAGCAGGTGTGAAGGATCGTACTGCTGAGGGGATGAAAAGGTTCTAAATCTGACTTCTAGAGATAGTTGCAATGCTCTGTAGTAACTAAAAATTACTCATTTATACAACAGAATGAGTTTTAGGATAAAATATACCTCAATAAAGCCTTTTAAAAAAACTTGTGGGATGCAGAAAAAGAGAAATTTCAGCTTAAAAAAAAACAAAAATAATAGAGGAAGAAAATAATGAAGATAAGAGCTAAAATTAACGAAACGGGGCGCCTGGGTGGCTCAGTGGGTTAAAGCCTCTGCCTTCAGCTCAGGTCATAATTTCAGGGTCCTGGGATCAAGCCCTGCATCAGGCTCTCTGCTCGGTGGGGGGCCTGCTTCCCCCTCTCTTTGTCTCCGTGTGCCTCTCTGTCTACTTGTGATCTCTGTCAAATAAATAAATAAATAAAATCTTAAAATTAATGAAACAGAAACAGATTCAATAGGTTTAAGAAAACCAAGAGCTGATTTCTTGAAAGAATAAATAAGCCCTTTAGCAAAATTAATTAAGAAAAAAAGAGAGAAGGAACAATAAATATCTGGAATTAGAGAGCAGACATAAGGGGCACATGGATGGCTCAGTCGGTTGAGCATATGACTCTTGTTTTGGCTCAGGTCATGATCTCAGGGCTGTAAGACTGAGCTCTGCATTAGGCTCCAAGCTCAGCAAGTCTGCTTAGATTCTCTCTCTCCCTCTCCCTCTGCCCCTCCTCCCACTTGTGCTCGTTCTCTCACTCTCTAAAATAAACTCTTAAAAAAAAAAAAAGTAGGGGCGCCTGGGTGGCTCAGTGGGTTAAAGACCCTGCTTTGGCTCAGGTCGTGGTCTCAGGGTTCTGGGATCGAGCCCCACATCGGGCTCTCTGCTCAGCAGGGAGCCTGCTTCTCCCTCTCTCTCTGCCTGCCTCTCTGCCTACTTGTGATCTGTCAAATAAATAAAATCTTAAGGGGCACCTGGGTGGCTCAGCGTGTTAAAGCCTCTGCATTCGGCTCAGGTCGTGATCCCAGGGTCCTGGGATCGAGCCCCACATCGGGCTCTCTGCTTGGCTGGGAGCCTGCTTCCTCCTCTCTCTCTCTCTGCCTGCCTCTCTGCCTACTTGTAATCTCTATCTGTCAAAAAAATAAATCTTTAAAAAAAATAAAATAAAATCTTAAAAAAAAAAGTAGACAAAATTACTGATACAGCAGTTTTTGAAGATTGAATAATGCTACAAATGAATGGTGAAACTACAAAAATGTCCATTATATTTCATCTGGGCCTTTTAAAAAAATGCTCTCTACTTGGGTACGGGATTATGTATGCACAAGAAGCTAACCTGAACATATACTTGAAGCTGGTTAGATACACAAGTCCACAATTATTATTGTTTATCAATATGACCCGTATTTATGTGTACACTTAAAAATGCCTCTTGCATTAACTGTACACCTATCATGTGCCGGGTAGTTTATAAATATCTCTAGTCTTAATATCTCTGTAAGGTAGGAGTATATGACTCACATTTCAGATGAGAAAAATGAGAAAGGTAAATATGACTTGTTTTTAAAAGCTGACATTCAAACCTGGGTTTTTCTGACTCCAAAGCTGCACTGATTGAATATGTACTGATTGTATACATAATATGTATTTATAAAAAAACAAGAACATGTATCGAAGTGTGAGGAAAAGCTTGAAACTTAATCATACCACCCTGTGAAATAAAGTCTACATTAAAAGCCCTCATCTTGGAGAAAAATCAAAATTCCCTAAGGAAAATAATTAGACCTTTTAATTTGGTGCTGCTAGAAATCTAACTCATTGCTGAGTACAGCCTCCAGGCCCACGTGACTAGGAAGCCTGGACTGAGACCCTGGGAAGTTATGAAGCGTATCCTACCACCCACCCAGAAAAAGAAACAAGTCAGCAGCTTCACCCGAGTATGAAGCCTAATCTCCTGCCTTGCTCACGGGGAAGCCCTAACAGCGACCGTGGGAGCACCAGAGCCCAGCTTACAGTGCTGCCTAGCAGCCAACTCCGGTCTATAGCACTGCCTGGCACTGAGGCCACGCGGATGGCTATGCTCAGCTGCTGAGCACAGCCTGCAGTCTCAAGCGAGCCGGGAGCCCAGGCAGTGATCCCACTCAGTTGTAAAACACAGCCTCAAGCCCTGCCCAGTCATGCAGTAAAGCATGAGGCCCACTCGGCTAGGAAGTATGGCCAGCAATCTTGCCCAACAGCAGAGAACAGCCACTGCCCTGCCTGATTTAGAACCCAGCCTCTGCAGTCCTAATTGCAAAGCACTGGGTTAGCCCATATCAGACCATGAAGCCCTGCCTGTGACCCTGCCTGAAAAAAGAGGCTCGGCAGTGGCATCCTTTGATCAGAGATGACTGTGAAGCCCAGCTAGTGACCCTGCCTGACCTCGGAGCACAGCCCTTTCACCAGGGATCCCAGCTAACAGCACCACTTAAACACAAAATACAGCCAATGGGTCTTTTCCAACCTCAGTGCATGAGCAGCACCTTTGTCCAGTCAGATACCACAACACACTGTAATCCTACTGTCAAAAGTCAAAGACTGAGTTTTTAAAGCAGCAAGAGAAAAGTGACTTCTCACATATGAGGGAGCCGCTATAAGACTGTAAGCAGATTTCTCAGGAGAAATTTTGCAGGCCAGTAGACAGCAGTATGATATATTCAAAATACTGAAAGAAAAAAACTCAATGAAGAATACTATACCCAGCAAAGGTGTCCTTCAGAAATGAGAGATAAAGCCCTTCTCAAACAAATGAAAGTTGAGAAAGTTCATCAACCACTAGACCTCCCTTACAGAAAGGCTAAAGGACATTCTACAAGATGAAATGAAAGGATGTTAAATAACCTTGTAAAACCACATGAATGTGTACAACTCATCAGTAAAGGTAAATATATAGTCAAAGATTATATGATATTGGAAGAGTTTTATATCCATCACTTTAAACTCCAGTTAAAAAAACAAACATTAAAAATAACTGTAACTACAGTAATTTGCTATTGGATACACAATGAAAAAGGTGTAAATTATAACATTAATAACCTAAAATGTGAGGGGGAGAAAACTGTGGAGTTTCTGTATACTATTGAAGTTCTTACTAGCTTAAAATAGGATGTTATAAATATAGTTCATGAATGCATACAGAATGGAATTACTCAACCATTAAAAAGAAAGAAATCTTGCCATTCGTGACAACATGACGGACCTAGAAGATACTAAGAAGATACTACGCTATGTGAAACAAGTCAGACAGAGAAGGACAAATACCATATGATTCCCCTTATATCTGAACTAAAAAAAAAAAAGCCAAAATGAAGCAAAACAAAACAACAACATAAATACAGAGAACTACCCTTTGGATATATATATAGATACAGAGAACTAGTGTTTGCCAGCGGTGAGTGGGGTGGAGGCACAGACAACATACATAATAGGGAGTATGAGGTACAAACTTCCAGTCATAAAACAGATAAGTCACGAGAATGGAAAGTACAGTACAGGGAATACATATTGTAATAACTCTGCAAGATGACAGATGGTGACTGTTTATTATGGTGAACATTTCATAATGTCCATAACTGTCAAATCTCTGTGTTGTGTACCTGAAACTATTATAGACTTTTGTTTATTTATTTGATAGAGAGACGGGGAGAACAAGTGGGGGTCAGGGTGGTGGCAGGCAGAGAGAGCGGGAGAGACAGGCTCCCCACTAAGCAGGGAGCCTGATGTGGGGCTTTCTCCCAGGACCCCGAGATCATGACCCAAGCTGAAGGCAGATGGTTAACTGACTGAGCCACTAGGCACCCGCAGTACCGGGAACTAATATATGTTAACTATACTTCAATTTTTAAAAAAAACTGGGAAGAGACTCTTTGACATTGGTGTTGGCAATGATTTTTTTGCATTGGACACCAAAAACACAGGAAACAAAGGCAACAATAAAGAAGATTACATCAAACTAAAAATCCTCGGCACAGCAAAAAAAAAAAAAATAATAATAATAATAACAACAATCAACAATCAAAAACCCAATCACATTTGCCTACAGAATGAGTAATATATTTGCAGACTGTCTGTATGATAAGGGGTTCCCATCTAAAATATGTAAGGAGCTCATAACTTAATAGCAAAAACAAAATAACCTGATTAAAAAAGGGAAAAAGAACCTAGGTCCACATTTTTCCAACCGAAGAAGACATGTACACAGCCAACACATACTTGAAAAGGTGCTCAACGAAACACTACTCATCAGGGAAACAAATCAAAACCACAGTGAGCTACCACCTCACGCTTGTTAGAATGCTAGTATCAAAAAGACGAGAGAGAGCAAGTGTGGGACAGGCTGTGGAGAAAAGGGAACACTTGTGCATTGTTGGTGGTAATGTAAATTGGGGTAGCCATTATGGAAAGCAGTATGGAGCTTCCTCAAAATATTAAAAACAGAACTACCATATGTTCCAGCTATTCCACTTCTGGGTATATATCCAAAGGAAATAAAATTATTATCTTGAAGAGCTATCTGCATCCCCATGTTCTTTGCAGTATAATTTACAATAGCCAGGACATGGAAACAACTGAAGTGTCCATCACAGATAAATGGATAAAGAAAATGTTATGTATATAGATATGTATAATAGAATCAAATTGAATATTATTTACTCATAAAATAACATGGATGAATCTGGAGGATATTATGCTAAGTGAAATAAGTTAGAGAAAGATAAATACTGTGTGATCTCACTTAAAGTTTAGATTTTAAAAAGCCAAACTCAGAAACAAAGAGTAGATGGGTGGTTCTTAGGGTCTAGGAGGGGGAAAACGGTGAAATATGGTCAAAGGGTATAAACTTTCAGGTAAAGATGATAAAGTTCTGGGGATCTAATGTACGTGGTGACAACAGTTAACAATACCCTCTTACATACTTGACACTTGCTAAGAGAATAAGTTTTAAATGTTCTTGCTGCCAAAAGGTATATAGTACCTATGTGAGAGGACGGATGTGTTAGCTATATTTATAGTGACAATCATTTAGCAATACGTACCATATCAAATCATCACATGGTATACCTTAAACCTACACAGTGTTATATGTCAACTGTAACTCATAAAGCTGGGGGGAAAAGAAAGCTAATTCAAAAGTGTTTATATAGAAGAGATTTATAAATGGATTTAACATTTTTTTTAAGTGAATAGATATTAATACAATCTGTTTTAAAAGGTTGTGACAAACTGTTTTGACATTTCAAATGTGATCATTTCCCATTTTAATGAATTTACCATCTTACCTGGTTCATTTCCCAAGCTCACTTCCTCATCTGATATAACTAACCTAAAGTAAAAACCAAAAAATGCAAAGATTTTGGTTAAAATATACTTGGGACTCATATCCTATACTTGTATATGGTTAAAAAAAAATTTTTTTTAACTGAGATGACATATAAAATAGTTGTCTTGTAGATAACTCTAAAATCTGAGACAAATGCCACTTCTTCTCTAGATCTACACAGACTATGAAAATAATCCTTCATCCCTTATTCTTTCAACAACAGTTACCGAGTACTGAGGAAGCACCAGGCACCGTGTTTGGTATTACAGGCACCGTGCTAAGTACTAGTATAGTGAACATCCGTCACCAAAGTCCTGGAGTCTGAGGTTTAGTTTTCAAGCACGGAAGCAATTTGCTCAAGAATACTTGGGATCTAAGTAGCGGGAAGGAAGAATTGCAGAAAAACCGGAGCACTCTATTTTGAACAAAGTGATGTTTGCACAAGAAGACGCATTTGCCTAAACTATTCTCAGTCAATACTAATTTTGGATATTTGTATCATCCATAAAAAATAAAAAAATTAGACAAAGAAATTGAACATGGATTAAGGCATTATTCCTGGAGTTTAACCTCACAACTCTGGTTTTAGAGGCTCTCTTTAATAAATCTTTAAAGATACATGAAAAGCAATACAGGTCCCGCCTGCTTTTCAAAGTTTGCATTATGCTTCTACAGAAGACCTACGTTAGTACCCACCTTTGCCAACTGAAAGAAGTCCAAAGAGGATTTTCACTTTTATAAAAAAGGCAAAAAGCAAAAAACAGTGTTGTTTTGCAAGGAGCCCTTTTAGAGGCCGTGCGACCCTGAGCCGCCATAGCGGCGCCACCAGGCTCCTCCCCGGAGAACTACACTCAGCCTCTCAGCATTAACCGCTAGAGTTCCGAATGGTGTCTGTGCACAGCTGGGCTTTATCTCGACTTATTTTGTGCCTGTGCTAGCCAGATGTGTGCTAGGGTGTCAGGAAAGCCTAAGAGAGGCTATTTTTTGGGTCTAGGAATACTCAAAAAATTTTCCACAAAAATTAATGGTAATTGCTTCTTTGCCTTACACAGTACTGGCTTATGAAATGTTTCATTGGAATACTTCACTTTCAGATAGCAGGGGAAACCTACACAGTATTTATTTGCAAAAAACACAAAAATAAACCTACAGAGAAAATAGATACTAATGACTTGGAATGAAATTTCCAATAACAGCATATATACATGGGTTTTTAAACAACTTGGATGGAAGAAAAAATAAAATGCTCTGTACTCTGTTAGTTAACTGAAAAGGTAGTTATCAAAATGCTGAAGATGCATGGGAAAACGTTCATGAAATGTGATAGTAGAAAAATTTTACTAAATGAATATATTTCATGTAACATAAGATTTTAAATGTTAATGTATAAATTTTACAACTATACATTTGATTAATCTACATCCTAAATTGTTTATATATTCAAGTTAGCCATGATATTTGTTTGGATTTCCCCACAGAGAAAAGAGGGACCGGCTGATATCCTGGATCACGTTTCACTCAGCAATACATGATCTGTCATGTTCGGGTCTTATTTCTGGGTTTGTTACTACACGCAGTGCAATCTAGTTAAAATGAAAAGTGGAAGCTCTGAAAGGAAAACAAAGGTACAATAAAAAGGGAAACAGGCAACGTACAGGATGTGCATGGCAAGAACCCCCATTTTCAGGCAACCAGCCCCAGTCCTATTGGCGTTGCTCTGGAGATAGATTGTCAAGAGCTTCCGTCTCATAGCTGCTGGCACCTGTCCCTTTCTCTTGCAAGCTGATCCTTCTGGGATTCTAGGTAGAGGCTCTTAATACAAAGCTCAGTCTCCCAAACTACAGAATTTGGAGTTATCACCTCAATCTGTTCTGTACTGTGGCCATCAACTTTGCCTGCCATGTCTAAAATAGGGGGAAAAATAAGGCTTCAAAACAAATGTTTAATATTAACTGGTAAAATGGGGCACCTGGCTGGCTAGTCAGTAGAGCACCTGATTCTTGATCTCTGGGTCATGAGTTCAAGCCCCCTGTTAGGTGCAGAACTCACATTAAAAAAAAATCCCTTAGAGATATTAACTGGAAAAATGACATAAATATTCAGTAAGTCAGAAAAGAAACAATTCTTTCTAAATATATCATGAATCAGTAGCCACACTTTCCAAATATATTAGCATGTATCAGTATCCATAATACCATACTTCTGCCTGCTTACTTATTGAGGTTTTCAGTGAGAGAACTGTTTTCTATTTGTTCTTTGTGGTCTTCGGTAAACTTGCTTGGAGTGTCCTGTAGTTGCTAAGGACAAGAAATTCAATGTTAAGTAGATGGAATGTTTCTCTTTGTGCAAACAAAATGAGAATAAAAATTCTAAAAAACAACATAAAATGGAGATAATTTTGAAGTAGACTAGAGAGTGAGAGAGATGGGAAATGTATGCTAATGTAAACTGAACTAAGCCCTGTGTCTCTGTTTATCCTGGCTGCCTATGGCAAGCATATGGCCTATGACATAGGCTAGCCACAGGGTTTCTAAGTCTGTGATATGCCAAAGAAGACTCACACAGTGTTTCCGACTTTGACTGCAATGTTCTAAATATGGCTGAAGATTTTCAATTTCATGTGAACAGAAATTAGATATTAAATTTGCCTAAAAACACAGTATGCTATCCAGTGAAACATTAATATAGAAAAATTAAAAAAAAACATACGCACAACAAAAAACATAAAGACTAATACGAGGGTATCTATTAGACTGGAAGATGCTCTGTCAGAACATGACTTAAAAATCCATACCAAGCCCCGGGAATACACAGGTGCAAGATAGGGATCTATCCCAGATACCACATCTAGCTTGAGTAATCTCAACAATAACATTTTCAAGCTCTATTTAAAACAAGACGATTCACACACCTGTACCCCTGGGGCAAATAATACATTATATGTTAATGAAAATAATGAAAAATAAAATAAAACAAGGCAGAAAGATAGGTTCAAAGGCACTGAAACCTAGCCTACCCAAAGAAATGATTACCACGGTGTGACTCTGCTGGATAGGCCATATGCAAAGAAGACTGACAGGAAGATAAACAAATATGAAAAACCTGAGAGTACCTTTTACTATGTAGGCATTACAGAAAGAGCTGATCTAATACAAGAGAGCAGTCTCTTAAGCTGTAATCACCCATATTTTTTGCTTCACGAATCACATCTACATATGATTCTATTCTCTACAGAAGAAAACTATACTTTACAACATAAGTATAAAAGTAAAGCAAGGAAATTCTTAACTTCTAAAGAGTCAGGTATGTACTCTGGTTGTTTTTGAAAAGCAATGACCATTTTCCATTGCTTGTTCCTCTGAAGTTTTTCTTTTCCATAACTTTTTCTTATCTCATTTGCATTTTAATTTTCTTTTCTCTTGCTCGCCCTTTTACTCCCCTCTCTAGCCCCCACCCAATATCTTGAGCCCACCAGCAGTATTCTCATGTATTGTTTAGTGTTGCCGGTAGCACTTGGAATTAGGGAAGTGCAGACAAACAACTGGCTAAAGGAGTATAGGAAAATATTTCCCAGTATTTTGTGAACTGAAAGTTAGGCTTAGCACAAAATACTTTCAGTGTTATCCAAATGAAGTATAATATATCTAACAAAAGAACATGGAAAGAAATGTACCTTGACAGCTACAAAATCATAGGGATGGAAGCCAGTACAGGCCCCATGGATCTGGGACATCAATCGAGCTGTTTTCTCCCAGAATCCAAGCAGTGTCCTCTGCAGAGAAAGAAAGGTTGTCACTACAGATATGATTTTTTTTTTTCACTACTGTTTTTCCTCACTAGTGTAGGTAGATGAACGGTTGCTGAATAATAAGCAGTAGGAAGTAAAATCAATTTCCAGGCTTGGGAACCACACAGCTGTGTAAATAGTAATTCTGCATAAGAACTGGCATCTGGGGGCACCTGGGTGGCTCAGTGGCTTAAAGCCTCTGCCTTCGGCTCAGGTCATGATCTCAGGGTCCTGGGATCGAGCCCCACATCCGGCTCTCTGCTCAGCGGGGAGCCTGCTTCTCCCTTTCGCTCTGCCTGCCTCTCTGCCTACTTGTGATCTCTCTCAATCTGTCCAATAAATAAATAAATATCTTTAAAAAAAAAGAACTGGCATCTGTGTCGGCATATGTGAGTGCCTTTCCGTACACAGCAGTGGAAGGTACACTGGAGTCAGCTAGAGAGTAACACTAGTAGACTAGAACACTTTCTGGAGAGTCCAAAAGAGAAATGTTAAAAGCACAAAAATACTGTGTTTATATTAGGGGTATATGTGTAAATCTTTATGTTGGTAAGCATATACAAACCCTTGTTAATTGGAAAAAAATAGCATGTACCACTAAATTTAGTCTTTCACTTGGGGCACAAGAAAGAAAAAAAGAATGTGTTCTCAAGCCAACTGAAGTTACTGAACATTTTCCTTGGTGTTTCAAAGTTCCTAGTCAAAGTAAGGGGGCTGAATGGAGAGAATAAGGAGAAGCAAACTAACAGCTGTTGTGTTTCAGGTGTACGCTACATGGATTGCCACACTTTTATTGTTAAGTGTGTGCTTTCTTGACTCCTGAATTCCATAATACTGAACGGAAGGAGGCAGATTTCCTACAGGGCCCAGTGAATGTCCACTCCCTTTAGTTTATTATTCTTATCTTATGTAAATACAATTTATTCTATTTTGCCATTCATGAATACATGTTAAAATTAGTCATTGCTGGGGCGCCTGGGTGGCTCAGTGGGTTAAAGCCTCTGCCTTTGGCTCAGGTCGTGATCCCAGGGTTCTGGGATTGAGCCCTGCATCGGGCTCTCTGCTCAATGGGGAGCCCGCTTCCCCCTTTCTCTCTGCCTGCCTCTCTGCCTACTTGTGATCTCTCTCTCTCTGTCGAATAAATAAATAAAATCTTTAAAAAAAAATTAGTCATTGCTACTAATTAACATCTGACTTAGTCATTGCATGATATTTATGTGTGATTTGAGGTCACAGGAGTGCAGGTGAGACTGCTGAGGTTAAAGTGGTGGGAGACAGGACTTGGCAGAATGAAAGAACACAGGACCCAGCATGTGAAAACTTGGGTTTTTAGCCCAAATTGATATTTACTTTAATTCTCCTATGTTTCACTTTCCTCAGCTATAAAATGACAGGAAAGTTTTAAACTACTGGGCCACAGCTAGTAAACTATTTTAATAGCTTAAACTAGTTTTAAACTATCAAGCCAAAC
This sequence comes from Meles meles, assembly GCF_922984935.1. NCBI lineage: Eukaryota > Metazoa > Chordata > Mammalia > Carnivora > Mustelidae > Meles > Meles meles. Next base: position 14,637,188 of record NC_060074.1, read on the forward strand.
AACAGTTTAAAGTTTTAAACTACTGGGTTGAGGATGTGAATCCTGCCTCAACACCTCCCACTCAAACCTAGACCGCCCCTAAGTCTCCCTCTCCTAGGACACCAAGGAGAATAACATGAAGATACCAGGAGTAGGCAATCCTGAATGTCTTTCTCAGTCTAGAATTCTATGATTCTCTCTCATAACCTCAGTAAGTCAATTTTCAAAGTCAAAAGAATCTGATCAGTTACGCAATTTTTTATACCCTTTAGACAACTTTTAAAAAGGAATCTCACCACTCATCTTTACTGCAAGGACATGCTGACCATGGAGGTGGGTACCTGGTAGGTAGTGAGTGAGTGAGATAACATATTGCAGCGACTAGCTCCAAGTAAATCCACTTTCTGACAAACATCCATCTTTAACTTGTCAAAAGAAGCTTTGCTATTTCTCACTTGGATCTGTACCTGGAACCACAATAATATTTATTATTATTACTGATAATATAGACATAAATATACCATACAGGCTCATGATACATATTTTCCGGCACATGAAATTGTAATAGGGAAGACTAATTCCCTTTCCTTGTATTATTATTTCATGATTAATGGTAAAGATTTTGGCTATTTTTAGTAATTGTAGGAGATTCTTTCCAATGGATATCTTTATGCTGAGAAAGTATGCAGTGATAAGTATATAGTTAAGTTAGATAAGTATGCAGTGGAAAGTATGTAGTTAAGAAGAAAATACCCCACGGATTCCAAATAAAAAGAAACATCCAAAACTACTGATGGACAATAACTACCTAATAGAAGAATGAATGGAAAGGGGACATAGTTAACGTGTTGAGAAGCATTAATCATAGTTCTGAATCATGGAGATACATTTATAAATTTAAATATAGGCCTATCATATTTCTTACACATGAGGTAAGTCATACGTCACCAAGTGGCATGAATATTCAACTTTTAAATATACTTATTGACTCATTCAACAAGTATTTATAAGGTATCTATTATATGCCAGGCACAGGGATATTGTGGTGAACAAAACAGTGTTCTTTCCCACCATCCCTGAGTGAGGAGGCACAGGAAAAAACAGTAGTAAATAAATATATAAGATCATCTCAAGTTGCAAAGATAACATATAAGTGAAAAGAAATTACTACTTCTGGTAAGATGATGAGGGAAGCCTTTGGTGAGCTCATGCAAGATGTTTGAACTGAGACAGAAAGAAGATAAGCGAGCCACGCCAACATTCTGAGAAGAGCATTCTAGGTTCAGGGAAATGCAAGGGCAAAAGTTCTGGGCGTGGGAGGTCGGTGACAAGTTTAATATGTTTGCAGAACAATACGGAATAGGCTAGAACATATTCCTTCTTGGGGCATGAGAAGGGCTAGTGTATAGGGAGTGTAAGATGTGGCTGCACAGGGACCAGGAAACAGGCTGTGCAGGGCTATCTGGGTCCAGATAATTTTAGAATGCATTCTTTTTCAATTAGGTGCAATTCAGATAACATAAACTTAACCACTTAAAAAATATACAATTCAGTGACATCAGTGCATTCACAATGTTGTCTAACAACTCCCTTGGATTTTATCCTAATTGTCAAGGATTATAAAGGGGAAAGATTAACAGGTTGCTCGGCCTCTACGGCTGGCTTGGGTAAAGGCTCCACCAATATTAAATACGATTTGTAGCATATGTACTCTATTTACGAAATGAAGGAGTGAAATTTACCATTTATTATTCATAAATGGTAAACTGAGGGCATACAATTCGTAAGTAGTCTATTTTGTGAAAACATAAGTCCATACATACTTTGAAAGTCTGTGGCCAAACTATGCATTGTAGCAGAAGAATCTGATAACCTTCACTTTTTCTTGTAATAATCAAGTTACCTGAATTTTTAACTTATTTATTTTTTCCTTACTAATAAACTCTTTCCCCCCTGTAAACAAATCCCAAAAGTCCGGAGAAGCAACATTTAAAGGGTAGTGACATCTACCGTGAGAGGATAAAAAACCAATTCATAGAAAAGGTTGATAGGGTGGGGATGTCACTCAAAGAGTAAAAAAGTATAACCTTTTGTACTTCAAAGGTCTCCAAGCAACCAAGAATTTATAATATAATGTGTTTCAAAAATAGCCTGATATTTTATGATCTTGATTAAATTATTCTGTGTAAGTTCACTAGGTTTATGTATCAAGAAAATGACGGGGAAGGGCTTTTCATACTTTTCTGAACTTTTCCATTTGTTTTAGGGTATCTGGGTCCAGCTCTTGGGACACATCCTTCATCCAGAGCAGGGCTCCTCTGTATTCTGTGCGCGCCTGTTCCATCCGATTGATTGTCATCAAGGTATCAGACACCGCCCTTTGACTGAATGTTGCTACTTCTTGCTTGAGACGAGACAGAGGAGTATACAGGGCCAATCTAACGGCAGAGAGGTAAAAACCAGAGGGATGTACATCCCATCAACAAAATAAAAAACAAAGGTTTAAAACCGTAAAGCATATCTGCTGTCAGGATGAGTCTATAAAACAGGAAATTATTAAGATGCCTAAGGAACTTTAGAAAGCAAATAAAGATCATACAGCCAACTTTGAATTGTTAATAATGATGTCTATATCTCCCCTTCTCTTATTTTAAGAAATACATTATTTTTGCAACATTTTCGATGTTAATCCACGCATAAATAACCTGCCAAGTAATTCTGCCATTTAGAAAAGTGTTCCATGGGTAAAAGAGATCCTGTATTCACAAAGCATAATCCTATAAATAGAAAGTCTTTCATGTGACAAATTGAGGTAAAACCTGGGTATAGAAAAGCAGATAAAATGCTAGAACTAGTGAGTGTTGAGTTCTTAGCAGCTGAGGATGAGAACAAGAAAATGAAGAATTTAAGAAATGCAAATCAAACCCAGCTCCTCTAGTCAACATTTTTTACTTAGTTGCACTGAAGGGCCTTGTACTGAGTGTTCCTTTGTTAGTTCCTTAATGATGGGCTTTTGCTCTCATGTGGTGTTTCAGAATAAAGTCACTTAAGTTATACATCATCGCTGCAGGTCTGATAAGACCTGTTTTTATTTTTCTTCTGAAAATGCAAAGATTTTGACTGTATTTAGTAAATGTAGGAGAGTCTTTGCTGCAGGTATCTTTATGTTAAAAATTTATAAAGTGATAAATGCCAAATATATAAGAAGAAAAAGTTCTCCCTGCTTAAAAAGAAAGAAAGTTCTAATGTACTCCTAGATAGTACAGTGTTCAAAAAAAGAAAGAAAATAATTAAAATATACGTATTTTTCTATGTATGTACCTGTTACATTAAACCACATACATTTAAATACAGGCTTAAAGCCTATTTTTAGGAATTAAGCAACCTAAAATGTCCATTTTTAAGTAATTCTTTTACATACAAAATAAATAAGAGGCATCAAAACAAGTATATGCTGTAATATATCTCTCTTTTAACCCTTTACTGAAATGACCGGTAACCTTTACAGATATGCAAATTTAGAAACATAGGCCAAAACTATCATGTTGAATACAGATTTAAGGATGATGTGAAAAATAGTAAACCTTTGCTTGGCTGAAGAACAGAGTGCCTTGCCAGTAGCATCCATCATTTTACCAGCTTGTGTCGGATCCCGTTCTGCTTGAAACTTTAAAAAGAGTCCTAGTTCATTTTCTTCCTCTGATATAACTAGGAAAAAAATCACAGTATAGTTAGTTGTTTCATTTCATCATTTGTTTAAAATACACAACTAAAATTCTCACAGCAGTAATTCTCAATATGTAAGAATTACTTGGAGGGAGGAGAGGCTTATTTTAAAAATGCAAATTCCTGGGGCTGCATTTACAGAGATTCTGATTTTAGAGGTCTTAGGATCTGCTTCCCCCCACCCCCAAGTACTCCGGATGGTTTTGATGTCAATTCTGTGAATTCTCAGAACTTGCATTTGGGGAAGACTGATCTTTAGTGAAGAAGAAAAAAAAAAAAAAGTTCCAAAATGACAAAACCACAAAGGATGCACTAGCAATTGTGCAGACATGCATTTTAGGATCATTGCCTCTTAGAAAGTATTCGTATCCTATTTAAACTTAACTTAATCTTGACTCCCACCCTGGCTTTGGTGACCTGTATTCAGTATCCCATGCCCACAGACATTCACAATTTTACTGCTGAAACCGTAGAAGTTGTCATGTAGTACACTACTACTCAGAGTGTGGTCCACCAACCAATTCCAGTCCTGAACCATTTGTTACCAGCCTGTAAGAGGTACCAAAACTAAGAGGCTGTTTAGAAACTTACTAATTTGAGTATTTCATATCTGTTGAGCCTAATAATCATAAAGAAGTGTGCTTACATTTTGCATGTCCTCTTTAATTTCATTTTTCTAGAAATTAATTTTATTGTATATTATAAAAGTGTCAGTTTACAACAGATTGAAAGTAAAACATGAAACAAAAGTGGTCTTTGACCACAAAGTTTTAGAAGTCTGACCCCCTAATCACAATAAGACTAATAAGTGGGGGAGCCCATGAAGTGTTCAAATTATAAGCTTAAAGTGACAAATGACTAATGTCATGCCAATTACACCCTGGTTCACTGCTGGAAAAGGTGAAGCTAAAAACTGAAAGAGGAAGGGGTGCCAGCTGCCTCAGTCAGTAGAGCATGTGACTCTTGATCTTGGGGTCGTGAGTTCAAGCTCCACGCTAGGCATAGAGTCTACTTTAAAAAAAAAAAAACCAAAAAACTGAAAGGGGAGTCCCTCAGTACGTCTAAGGCAGCAGCAGAACTCAAGCCCCTCACTTGCTAGCCCCCCATTCCCACTGCTCCTTGCTGTTACTTCTTTGTCATAAGGAGCCATTCACAAAATAGTTCAGTAAACTATTGTTTTTATATTAAATATTTAATTCACAAAAATGCAAGTGAATTATTTATTTTAAATGAGAATTATTGGCTAGATATGTAGGATTTCATACCATTGAGTCTTAGCTGATATTTCTCAACTATCTTCAGAAGTTCAGCGCATGTCTCTTGAATGGAGTGAAAAACCTTTGAAATACAAATTTTATTAGGACAATCTAAAGAACCATAGGCAAATATTATATGTTATAAGCACTTTGAAAGCAGAACATTTCCTTTTAAGTGGTATGTCTGTTTTCCTTGACTTAGATGTACTTCACCATTGGTTTTATTTTTGATATAGAAAATTGAGATTTCCCCATGAGGGTTGGGAAAAATGGCGATAAATACATGGGAATTAATAAAAATTTGTAACTGTGGAGTTTGTCCTCCTCTTAGCTCCAAACTATCTAAATAGCAAAAATTTAAATCCAATACAAACTGTATCAAATAGTGCCAATTACAGATGAAAAGAGTATAGATAACCTTAGAAAATGTAAACTCTCAATCTGGCTTTTCTACAATATTATCTTTAGCATAACAGGTGAGTGAGTTACCATAAAAATTAAGTAATATATTATAATATCAAAAATAAATTACTTTCAGATTATTTTTGTTTGGAATTTTCCCTTCATTACCGCTGTTGCAAATAGCTAATGGAAAAATAAACCATCCAGTAGACACCCATTTCAAAGTAAGCACATGAAAATTTGAGATTATACACAAGGTGACTCTTCATACATATCTATAAATTAAGGTTTTCCCAGGGAGATGGCGTGGCATAGGTTTTAGGGTACAGCCTTCTTCCCACAAAGTGCTCTGCTGAAGAACTGTGACAAGACTTTAATTCAAAAAGACCTTGGCATTGTAGCATAGTATTAGGCACTAATAACCCTTTGAATATCAAATAGATTTCCAATATCACCACTGAGCCTGTGTATTCCCTCTCTGAAACAGTTTTATTATTTTGATATGATTAGACCCAAGGAAGATCAGTGATAGACACTAAAATCTAAATGGAGGAGCAACCATTAACTTTCCACATAAGGTTGGGTATGTTTGAAATGAATTTGGTAGATGGACTTGGCAACTTAAAAAGCTGTTTTAAAATCACATGGAAGACTAGAAAAATCTATAAAAATGATTGTCCTAGGGCGCCTGGGTGGCTCAGTGGGTTAAGCCTCCGTTTTCAACTCAGGTCATGATCTCAGGGTCTTGGGATTGAGCCCCGCATCGGGCTCTCTGCGCAGCAGGAGCCTGCTTCCTCCTCTCTCTCTCTCTGCCTGCCTCTCTGCCTACTTGTGATCTCTGTCTGTCAAATAAATAAATAAAATCTTTAAAAAAAATGTTTTTAAAGAATTTAAAAATAAAAATGATTGTTCTACTACGATAAAATGATTATAGTTGTTTTTTCCTCCCCGCCATGGGTCTTTGAAAGATTTATATACAGCTGCTTTTTATTTTTAGAATGAATTTTTTTTAATGTAAGGGGAAGTATAATTTGACAAAACTGTAATATATTTAAAGCATATAACATTATGATATAGGTATACATTCAATGAAAATTTTTCTCAACCTTAAAAAATATAATAGTGTGGGAGAAAGTACTTGGGTGATTTCAAATATTTGTCTAATGGACAAGAAAATATGTCATACAGATTACCTAACAATGTAAAACAAGACAGTAAAATTTACTTATGTGGGAATATATGTGAACAGTAAAGAGTTCCTTTAGCCTCAAAACACTGATTACTTATAATCAAGTCCCTTCATTTTTTCCACACTTGTCATTGAATCATAAGAAGAATACTTTTCAAAACAAATAGTAAAAGCTTGTTAATTTGTTATCTATTTCTATATTTGTTATGGCTGTGACGTAACTTTATGTTTTGTAGAATAAAAATACTCAGTAGATTATGACCTATTTAATGAGACCTGTACTTTTAAGGACTGCAACAAATGATTATATTCCAAGCATAATAGAACTCCTGCTTGGAAATATTTTTTAAAGGTATTTTCAATTAGTATACATACATGGAATTAGTAAACCTGCATTTAAAAACCCAGACCTTTGGGGCCCCTGAGTGGCTCAGTGGTTTAGGTCTCTGCCTTCGGCTCAGGTCATGATCTCAGGGGCCTGGGATTGAGCCCCGCATTGGGCTCTCTGCTCAGTGGGGAGCCTGTTTCTCCCCCTCTCTCTGCCTGCCTCTCTGCCTACTTGTGACCTCTCTCTCTGTCAAATAAATATTTTAAAAATAAAAAAAATTAAAATTAAAAAATTAAAAAAATAAAAACCCAGACCTTTTTGTATATATAGGAAACTTTTCTCTAATTAGTTTAATTACTTGAAAGTATAAAACAGTTATAGGTTTAAAGTAGTTTCATGGTAATTACTTATTTTATTTAAAATGAAAAACATAGCCAAAAACATAGCCAAAAAACACATTACAAAATACTTCAATAACTCTATCCCTTAATTACAGAAACAAAGACTCTAACTGTAAAAATACTCTGTCCCCTCTGGGGACACTGGCAGGCAGACTCAGTCAGTGGAGCAGGTAACTCTTGAACTCAAGGTTGTGAGCCCCACAATGGGTGTAGAGATTATTTAAATAAAGAAATAAACTTTAAAAAATGATTAAAAAAAAAAATAAAAAACCTCATTATTTGATTTCACTTAATTTCAGCAAGATATAAGATGTCACATAAAAGTAGTACAAAATATTACAACATGATATATAATGAGTATATGGTCTCAATTAAGAATATAATTAATTCATTAATATTTAGCTTAAAAACTAATACTTGCACCAGAGAAATTGTTTAATTATTCTTTCTCTAATTTATGAGTCCCAGTTCTGCTGATTCTCAACTTGTGAGAATTGTGACCTCCTACGCGGATCTGATTGTGGGGGCATAGCTCAGTGGTAGAGCATTTGACTGCCGAAGATCTGACAGATGAATACAATTAAACATTCTATTACCAAATTGGCAAGCTCTTTGGTCACAGTCCCAAAGAATAACCACTTACATGCAACGTAAAGAATCCTCAAATTTACCTCGAGTTTAGCATCCAGTTCAGCATCAGATGCCACCACGTGCTCATCCTCCTTTTTTCCTGTTGCTTTGATAAAGACTTGTTTAGTTTTCCAGTATTTCTTTTGCATTCTGCTAACTACTGACTGGTTATCTTCTGGTCTGGGTTGCCCAAAGGAATCCATGGAGTGACTACAAGGAACAGACTAACATTTCTTAAATTTTTTTCAATAATATATATCTAATCAGCAAGTATTTAATCCAATTGAAAAAGTGAAAGATACTAAATGGAATATTAATGTTAATAACTTTATATTTGGTCTGTATGGTCCAAACTTATGACACAACTTGCACAAGTAACAGGCAAAAAGATTAATGATGCTTACATTAATGTCAGTTAGGAGACAAAGGTGATAAAACTATTAAAATTTTGTAATAATGATTAGAAATAACTTTATTTTATTTAACTGATCTATTTATGGACATCTATTAGTTTCTAATATTTACTTTGTAATAATACTGCAAAATGAACTTATACGTACATCTTTGCATGTTACTATCATTTCCTTTAAAAAGTCTGATATAGTTATAACTATACACATAACAGAATACACATTTAATGAATACTTGTAGCTATGCAAACACTCAGATACATACTCTTTTTTATGACTCAAAGAAATACTTTAGTATCCAATAAATAAACAAAAATTAAGATCTTAGGTATAGGGAAGATATGTTAGCAATAAAAATGGGAGCAGCCTGGGTGGCTCAGTCAGAAAAGCATTCGACTCTTGATCCTAGGGTCATAAGTTTGAGTTATTTATAAAAATTATAAAAAATAAAAGAAGGAAATTGCAACCTGTCAACTTGAAAATTAATGTCTAAGTAATTCTTAATATGGTTAACATGGCTGTATAAGGAAATGCAAATGTAAAAAGTATTCCTTAAGGAGATATAAAAAAGGAAATAATAATACTCTTTTTCCCTTTTTTATTTAACTATGTTATGTTAGTCACCGTACAGTAGATCATTAGTTTTTGATGTAGCATTTCATGGTTCATTGTTTGTGTATAACACCCAGTGCTCCATGCAATCCATGCCCTCCTTAATACCCATCATCAGGTTCACCCATCCCCCAACTCCCCCTTCTAAAACCCTCAGTTTGTTTCTAGGAGTCCATAGTCTCTCTTGGTTCGTCTCCCACTCCGATTTCTCCCTTCATTTTTCCCTTCCTTCTCCTAATGTCTTCCATGCTATTCCTTATTTTCAAAACTTTATTTTAAATTTATTTGACAGACAGAGATCACAAGTAGGCAGAGAGGCAAGCAGAGATAGGGGGTGGGAGCGGCTCCCCACTGGGCAGAGAGCCTGAAGCAGGGCTCAATTCCAGGACCCTGAGATCACAACCTGAACCGAAGGCAGAGGCTTAACCCACTGAGCCACCCAGGCGCCCTATTCCTTATTTTCCACAAATAAGTGAAACCATATGATAATTGACTTTCTCTGTTTGACTTATTTCATTCACTTAGCATAATCTCCCCCAGTCCCATCCATGTTGATGCAAAATTTGTGTATTCATCTTTTCTGATGGCTGAGTAATATTCCATTGTGTATATCCACATCTTTATCCATTCATCTGCTGAAGGGCATCTTGACTCTTTACAGATTGGCTGTGAACATTGGGGGTGCATCTTTTCACTACATCTGTATCACTGGGGAAATACCCAGTAGTGCTATGAACACTGGGGTGCACATGCCCCTTTAGATCACTACCTTTCTGTCTGTGAGGTAAATACCTAGTAGTGCAATTGCGGGGTCGTAGGGTAGCTCTATTTTCAACTTTTTGAGGAACCTTCATATAGTTTCCCAGAGTGGCTACACCAGCCTGCATTCCCACCAACATTGTAGGAAGGCTCCCCTTTCTCGGGATCCTCACCAACATCTGTTGTTTCCTGGCTTGTTAATTTTAGCCATTCCGACTGGTGTGAGGTGGTATCTCACTCAGCTTTGGGTTTGTATTTCCCTGAAGCTGAGTGATGTTGAGCATTTTTCATGTGTCTGCTGGCAATTTGGATGTCTTCTTTGCAGAAATGTCTGCTCATGTCTTCTGCCCATTTCTTGACTGGATTATTTGTTCTTTGGCTGTTGAGTTTGATAACTTCTTTACAGATTTTGGATACTAGCCCTTTATCTGATATGTCATTCCCGAATATCGTCTCCCATTCCGCCAGTTTCCTTTTGGTTTTGTTGACTATTTCCTTTGCTGTGCAAAAGCTTTTTATCTTGATGAAGTCCCAAGAGTTCATTTTTGCCCTTGCTTCTCTTGCCTTTGGCAATGTTTCTAGGAAGAAGTTGCAGGCGGCTGAGGTCAAAGAGGCTGGTGCCTGTGTTTTCCTCAAGGATTTTGATGGATTCCTTTCTCACACTGAGGTCTTTCATCCATTTGGAGTCCATTTTTATGTGCAGTATAAGGAAATGGCCCAGTTTCATTTTTCTGCATGTGACTGTACAATTTTCCCAACACCATTTGTTGAAGAGACTGTCTTTTTTCCATTGGACATTCTTTCCTGCTTTGTCAAAGATTAGTTGACCATAGAGTTCAGGGTCCACTTCTGGGCTCTCCATTCTATTCCACTGATCTATGTGTCTGTTTTTGTGCCAGTACCATACCGTCTCAATGATGACAGCTTTGTAATAGAGCTTGAAGTCCAGAATTGTGATGCCACCAGATTTGGTTTTAATTTTCAATATTCTTCTGGCTATTTGGGGTCTTTTCTGGTTCCATACAAATTTTAAAATTATTTGTTCCATTTCTTTGAAAAAAGTTGATGGTATTTTGACAGGGATTGCATTAAATATGTAGATTGCTCTAGGTAGCATAGACATTTTAACAATATTTGTTCTTCCAATCTATGAGCATGGAACATTTTTCCATTTCTTTGTGTCTTCCTCCATTTCTTTCATGAGTATTCTATAGTTTTCTGAGTACAGATTCTTTGCCTCTTCGGTTAGATTTATTCTTAGGTATATTATGGTTTTGGGTGCAATTGTAAATGAGATTGACTCCTTAATTTCTTTCTTCTGTCTTGGTGTTGGTGTATAGAAATGCAACTGATTTCTGTGCACTGATTTTGTGTCCTGACACGTTACTGAATTCCTGTATAAGTTCTAGCAGTTTTGGGGTGGATTCTTCAGGTTTTCCACACAAAGTATCATATCATCTTCAAAGAGTGAGAGTTTGACTTCTTTGCTGATTCAGATGCCTTTTATTTCTTTTGCTGTCTGACTGCTGAGGCTAGGACTTCTAGTACTATGTTGAATAGCAGTGGTGGTGATGGACATCCCTGCCATGTTCCTGACCTTAGGGGAAAAGCTCTCAGTTCTTTCCCATTGAGGATTATATTCGCTGTGGGTTTCTCATAGAAAGCTTTGATGGTATTAGGTATCTACCCTCTATCCCTGCACTTTGAAGAGTTTTGATCAAGAAAGGATGCTTTACTTTGTCAAATGGGTTTTCAGCACCTATTGAGAGTATCATATGGTTCTTATTCTTTCTTTTATTAATGTGTTGTATCACATGGATTGATTTGCGGATGTTGAACCAAACTTGCAGCCCTGGAATAAATCCCACTTGGTTGTGGTGAATAATCCTTTTAATGTACTGTTGGATTCTATTGGCTAGTATTTTGGTGAGAATTGTTGCATCTGTGTTCATCAAGGAAACTGGTTTATAATTCTCCTTATTGATGGGGTCTTTGTCTGCTTTTGGGATCAAGATAATGCTGGCCTCCTAAATGAATTTGGCTGTTTTCCTTCCATTTCTATTTTCTGTAACAGTTTCAGGAGGATAGGTATTAATTCTTCCTTAAATGTTTGGTAGGGAGGTGCCTGGGTGGCTCAGTGGGTTAAAGCCTCTGCCTTTGGCTCAGGTCATGATCTCAGGGTCCTGGGATCGAGCCCCGCATCGGGCTCTCTGCTCATCAGGGAGCCTGCTTCCCCCCCCCCCCTTCTTTGCCTGCCTCTCTGCCTACTTGTGATCTCTGTCAAATAAATAAATAAAATCTTTTTTTTTTTTTAAATAAATGTTTGGTCGAATTCCCCTGGGTAGCCATCTGGCCCTGGGTTCTTTTGTTGGGAGACTTTTGATTATTGCTTCAATTTCCTTACTGGTTATGGGTCTGTTCAGGTTTTCTATTTCTTCCTGGTTCAATTTTGGTAGTTTATATGTCTCTAGAAATGCAGCCATTTCTTCCAGATTGTCTAATTTGCTGGCGTATAGTTGCTTATAATATGTTCTTATAATTGTTTGTATTTCCTTGGTGTGGGTTGGATGCTCTTTAAGCTCCATGTATTTGAGTTCTTTCCAACTTTCCTCTTGTGGTTAAGTTCTAGTTTCAAAGCATTGTGGCCCAAAAATATGCAAGGAATGATCCCAATATTTTGGTACCAGTTGAGACCTGATTTGTAACCTAGAATGTGATCTACTCTGGAGAGTGTTCCATGAGCACTAGAGAAGAATGTGTATTCTGTTGCTTTGGGATGGAATGTTCTGAATGTATCTGTAACGTCCATCTGGTCCAGTGTGTCATTTAAAGCCTTTATTTCCTTGTCGATCTTTTGCTTAAATCATCTGTCCATTTCAGTGAGGGGGGTGTTAAAGTCCCCTACTATTATTGTATTATTATTGATGTGTCTCTCTGATTTTGTTATTAATTGGCTTATATAATTAGCTGCTCCCATGTTAGGGACATAGATATTTAAAATTGTTAGATCTTCTTGTGGAACAGATCCTTTGAATATGATACAATGTCCTTCCTCATCTCTTAGTATAGCCTTTGGCTTAAAATCTAATTTATCTGATATAAGGACTGCCACCCCAGCTTTGTTTTGATGTTCATTAGCATGGTAAATGATTTTCCACCCCCTCCCTTTCAACCTGGAGTTGTCTTTGGGTCTAAAATGAGTCTCTTGCCGACAGTATATCGGTGAATCTTGTTTTTTTAATCTAATCTGATACTCTGTGTCTTTTGATTGGGGCATTTAGCACATTTACATTCAGGGTAACTAAAAGATATGAATTTAGTGCCACTGTATTGCCTGTAAGGTGACTGTTACTGTATATTGTCTCCATTCATTTCTGTTCTATGTTACTTTTAGCAGAGGATCTCTTTCAATATTTCCTGTAGGGTTGGTTTGATGTTTGCAAATTATTTTTGTTTTTGTTTGTCCCGGAAGTTTTTTTTATCTTTCCTTTTATTTCCAATGACAGCCTAGCTGGATATAGTTTTTGTTTGTTTGTTTGTATTCTTGGCTGCATACTTTTCTCATTCAGTGCTCTGAATATATCATGCCAGTCCTTTCTGGCCTGCCAGGTCTCTGTGGATAGGTCTGCTGCCAGTCTAATGTTTCTACCATTGTTGGTTACTAACCTCTTGTTCCAAGTTGCTTTCAGGATTTTCTCTTTGTCTCTGAGACTTGTAAGTTGTACTATTAGATGATAGGGTGTTAACCTATTTTTATTGTGCCTCCTGGATTTTGATGCCTGTGTCCTTCCCCAAATTAGGGAAGTTCTCTGTTATAATCTGCTCTAATATATCTTCTGCCCCTCTCTCTCTTTCCTCTTCTTCTCGGATCCCAATTACTCTAATATTGTTTCATCTTATGGTATCACTTATCTCTTGAATTCTCTCCTCATGACCCAGTAGTTGTTTATCTTTTGCTCAGCTTCTTTATTCTCCATCATTTGGTCTTCTATATCACTAATTCTCTCTTCTGCCTCATTTATCCTAGCAGTTACAGCCTCCACTTTCAACTGCACCTCATTAATAGTCTTTTTTTATTTCAACTTGGCTAGATTTTAGTTCTTTTGTTTCTCCAGGAAGGGATTCTCTAGTGTCATCGATGCTTTTTTTCAAGCCCAGCTAATATCTTTGTAATAGTCATTTTGAATTCTAGTTCTGACATCTTACTAATGTCCATATTGATTAGGTCCCTGGCAGTTGGCACTGCCTCTTTTTCTTTGAGGTGAGTTTTTCTGTTTTATCATTTTGTCCAGAGAAGAATAGATCAATGAGAGAACAAAATGCTAGAAGGGTAACAACAACCCCAGAAAAATATACACTAAACAAATCAGAAAAGACTTGAAACTGGGGGTAAAGTAGTGGTGGTGTGGGGGGAGAAGAAGAAAACGATCAGGCTGGTGAATAGAACAGAGCCACACACTAGATTTCGGGTGTATTTTGGTCTGTTAGAAGAAACTTCCTCTCAAAATTTTAAAGAAAGAAAAACATATATATATATATATATATATACACACATATATATATACATATATACATACATACATACATACACAAAAATAAGGGTAAATACGATGAAGGGATGGAAAATGATTGTAAAGATGAAAATTTTAAAAGATTTTTTTTAAGATTTTATTTATTTATTTGACACAGAGAGAGAGAGATCACAAGTAGGCAGAGAGGCAGGCAGAGAGAAAGGGGGAAGCAGGCTCCCTGCTGAGCAGAGAGCCCAATACGGGGCTTGATCCCAGGACCCTGAGACCATGACCTGAGCCAAAGGCAGAGGTTTAACCCACTGAGCCACTCAGGCACCCCGAAAATTTTAAAAGATTTTAAAAAAGGAATTGATACAATGTTGGTTGAAAAAAGAAAGAAAATAAATAAATTTAAAAAAGGGTAGAATGTGATCAGGTGGGAGACTGGAACAAAGCATATACTAGGTTCAGGCTATCTTTCCATCTGTTAGAAGAAATTGTACCCCAAAATTTTAAAGAAATTAAATATATATATATATTTTATTAAATATATATATATATAAATATAAAATAAGGTTAAATATAAGAGGATATAGAATATGACTGTAAAAAAGAAAATTTAAAAAGATTTTTAAAAGGATTTGATAAGATGTTGGTTGAAAAGAAGAAACATTCAAAAAATAGAAAAACAAAAAGAAATTTTTAACAATTAACTTGAAAGACTAAAGAATCATGGGGGGAAAGTCATGAATTCTATGTGCTGTATTCCCCTAGTGCTGGAGTTTTGCAGTTCTCATTGATGGGTAAACTTGGTCTTGGCTGGGTGTTCTTGCTTATCTTCAGGGAGAGGGGCCTTTTGCTTTGATTCTCAAATGTCTTTGCTGGATGTGGAACTACACTGCCCTTGCCAGGGGCCAGGCTAAATAATCTACTTTGCTCTTGGTAGCTAAGTAATCTAGGTTTGCTCTTGGTACCTTTTGTTCCCTGAAAGCTTTCTATACAGTTTTGGATGACGAGAATGAAAATGGCGGCTTCCTAATTTCTGGCCCCAGAGGAGCTGAGAACTTGGGGTCTGCCTCCTCATTGCACCCTCAGAGAAAAGTAATCACTCCTGTCTTCTTGCTCTCTGGCCACACTCCATGCTCACGCAGACTGTGACCCAGCATTTCTTTTCTTTTTTTTTTTTAAGAAAATTTTTTAAATTTATTTGACAGAGATCATAAGTATGCAGAGAGGCAGGCGGGGGGGCGGGGTGGGTGCAGAGGGGAAGCAGGCTTCCCGCCAAGCAGAGAGCTGGATGCAGGGCTCAATCCCAGGATCAGGACCTGAGCCAAAGGCAGACGCTTACCCCACTGAGCCACCCAGGTGCCCCTGACCGAGAATTTCTATCTCTGGCACACAACCCCATTTGGCATTTCCAAACTCAGCAGATTTCTGTGGCATGATCCTGCGCCACTCCTCCCAGGGGAGGAAAGGGAGTCTACCTGGATCTGCCACTTGTTGGCTCCCTGCTCAAAGAGTAGTGGCCCAATTGTGCCATGTATCACGGTTTATGACATCCCCAAGCTGAGATAGATGGTCAGTTTCTAGACATTCTCTGAATACTCTGCTTTGGATATCCTCCTGGATTCCTGACAGTTCAGGTCAGTTACCATTTAAATGCAGAACCTCTCATATGTGATGCTGGATAATATGGCTGGACATAAGTTGAGACAGAAAATAGAAAGAGAATTTAATCTTGGTACAGAGTCAATTGGATTTGATATAATCATTATACCGATCCAACACATGAAGAATCTTGAGGGAAAACTTGCAGTTCATCTTTCCTGTCCATTTTCTGTCTGCTTTTGGTTGCTCTTGACTGCTTCCAATTAGTTTTCCTCCCAGACTATTATTAGCAAGGGTCAGTCCAATTGTATGACAAACTGCTGATTTCTTCTACTAAGCTGAATGGAAGTTTAGGCCAAATCAATTAAGAGAACAAAATTCCAGGGAGTATCAGAAAAGAACATCTTTTCCCTGCCTCTACTTCAATGCTAACAGAGCTCAAATAGTATATTCCTTGCCTCTCCCCATCCCTCACTATCTCCTTCATGGAGAAGAAAATGTAATTTACCAGACTAGACTTGAGAGAAATAAACTAAGCCCTCCCTTTTCTCTCTGTAAAGAAGCTATCCTGACTGCAGAAAGCACATATTTCCTGGCAAGGAGAGGACAGTGGCTGGGGGGTAAATCTGCAAAAAATTAGAT
This sequence comes from Meles meles, assembly GCF_922984935.1. Classification (NCBI taxonomy): domain Eukaryota; kingdom Metazoa; phylum Chordata; class Mammalia; order Carnivora; family Mustelidae; genus Meles; species Meles meles. The sequence goes on from NC_060074.1 coordinate 14,653,641, forward strand.
TTGCACATTTGTGGTTTTTGACTAAGGGCACTGCTGAAACTGCTTACCACTGGAGGTATGTTAAACAGAAAGCAAAATCTTATAGGCTTGAGATATCAAGTTCAAGGCTGATGAACTACAGAAATTTAGGAGGGATATCCTAGAAGAGAGGGAGCCAAAGAGATGATCCCTAAAATCTGTATACAAAGACCTCCCAAGACCTGTGCTGATTACTAAACTAACCATGAAGTGAGGGAAGGGACCCCAAGGATGCTGGCAGAAAAAAAAAAAAAAGCAGCTGGAAACTAAAGTAATTAAGTAAAGATTTAAGCTACGACCACTATAGAGGAGGAAGTCTGGAGTTAGAGTTCAGCCTAGTTATCTGCCCTCTAGAATAAAAGCTGTTCTTCAGAAAAGCAAAACAGAGTCCAGAGTCTCTAAAACTCATCATTTAAAATGCCAAGTAACCAACCAAAAACCACTAGACACACAAAGAACTACAAAAATGTGACCCATACTGACGGGGAAAAAAGCAGCCAAAAAAACAAATTCCAAAAATTTCCTGGATATTACATTAATCACACAAGTACTTTAAAGCAGCTATAATAAATATGTACAAAGACAATGTAGGATATGTGCACAATGGGTTAAGCCTCTGCCTTCGGCTCAGGTCATGATCCCAGAGTCCTGGGATCGAGCCCCGCATCGGGATCTCTGCTCAGTGGGGATCCTGCTTCCTCCTCTCTCTCTGACTGCTTCTCTGCCTACTTGTGATTTCTGTCTGTCAAGTAAATAAATAAAATCTTTAAAAAAAAAAAAGTCAGAGTCTCTAGTTGCAAACTTCAATAACTATAGTTAAAAACTCATTGGATAGGTGTAAGAACAAACCAAAGATGGAAGATAAGAAGTGAAGTTAAAGATGAATAAAAAATTACCTAATCTGAGAAATGGAGAGGAGGGGAAAAAAGACCCAGAAGGAGAGGAGAGATCACATGGGGAATGGGAAAAAAAAAAAAAAAAAAAAGAATAGGAGTGCCTCGGTGACTCAGTGGGTTAAAGCCTCTGCCTTCGGCTCAGGTCATGATCCCTGGGTCCTAGGATCGAGCCCTGCTTCAGGCTCTCTGCTCAGCGGGGAGCCTGCTTCCCCCTCTCTCTCTGCCTGCCTCTCTGCCTACTCATCATCTCTGTCTGTCAAATAAATAAATTTTTTAAAAAAATGATACAGTGTTGCAGATTTTATTTCTGACTTTTTGGGTGTTTTTCACTCAGCCCTTTGTTTTTAGGTTCTACATATGTTGCTATGTATGCATTTGTTCTGTTGTTTCCATTACACAACATTCTCTATTTTTTAATTATTTGAGGATAATCAAAGGATAGAATCCTCATGTTTTATCGCATCTATTGTAGTCAATGAGAAGTCTGGGGTTAAACTCTCTCTTTCTGTGTAAGCTCTATGGTCTTTTGAATCTTAGAGTGTTCTATTTAACCTTGATGCCTTCAGGCTAAGATGTGTTTTGGTAGAGTACTGTCATTCTGGAGATTCATGTCTTCCTTCAGTTCTAAAAAAAATTAGGCTATATTTTTTTAAGCCATAATTTCTTTTAAGCCAGTATTTTTAAGACAATATTTCTTTTAAGCCATAATTTCTTCTTTTTATCTGTTTCTTCTATTGGGTGTTACTCTTTATAGGTCTTAATGGCTCATTTTTATATCTGTTTTTCTGTACTGTTTTTTGGGTAAATTCCTCAGTACAATCTTTCAATTTAAGAATTCTCTTTTCAGTTTTGTCTAGAGTTCATCCCAGCCTTTAAGATTTGTTTTTTAATATCCAGTGACTATTTCTTTCTTTTGTAATTTTCAAGATTTCTAATTGGTTCCTCATATTCTTCTTCTTGTCCTTTAATTTTTCACTTTGGCACCCTAAATATAGAATTCTAAGACTCTTCTATAAAATTATTTTTACCTGGAATGAATTCATGTTCCAAATGTTGATTTTGTTGAATTTTATAGGCTCATTTTGAGTACAGAATCTTTAATTTTTTCCTTCTTCCCTCTGTGGTTATTTCTCCTTACTAGTGGCTATACAGTTGTTTTTCATTCACCTTCAGGGTTCCTACTTCCACAGAATCTTATACTGTTGTTTTAGGGCCCCTGTTATAGTGATACCTGAAATACCATTGATCTAATCAGGTTTGAAGGAACAGTGTATGGGAAACACTTAATTTCTACCAACCTGCAGAAACTGACCTCCTAGATACCAGAGACTATTTCTATATTGAGAGCTCAGCACATCTGATCTCAGCACAGATGAGCACATCTGTTTCAGCTCCATTTACTACTTTATTTTTCCACTTTGTTTTGGTTTATGCTTATTATCTAGGCAAGATACATCTTTTTGGGTTTGCTTCTAAATTTCTTTTCTAATTACCATGAGTTAAGAGCAAATGTTATTATGCCATCTTAACTAGAAATCTCCTTTATTTCCAGTAAGAGAACAATTTTTTTTTTTTACTTGAACACAGTCACCATATAGAACATTTTATTCCTTTTTGCACCATATAATATTTAAATGTTTTAGCTATTTCTTAGATTTGGAGTACAAATCTTAAAACAAATCAATATTCTCTTTAGAGGTAGTTTTCTACTCACTTTAACATCTCATTACTGTGACATCACTAAAAAGGAAGCAAAACAGACTGATGGTAATATGCAGACTGATGAAAGTACTAAAATCCCTTGAGAAAAATAATCTGTAAAGACTTTTGACTAAATATAACATAATCGCTTGATGCAATTAAGAAAATACATTAGAGGGGTGCCTGGGTGGCTCACTGGTTTAAGCCGCTACCTTCGGCTCGGGTCATGATCTCAGGGTCCTGGGATCGAGTCCCGCATCGGGCTCTCTGCTCGGCAGGGATCCTGCTTCCCTCTCACTCTCTCTGCCTGCCTCTCTGCCTACTTGTGATCTCTCTCTGTCAAATAAATAAATAAAATCTTTAAAAAAAAAAAAGAAAAAAATACATTAGACAAGTTTGCTGTTTAATATTAATGTAGTACTCCTGATTACTCTGGCTCCTAAGCCATAACTTTTATTACAAACACAATCAGCATTTCCTCAAAGAATCAGAGTTTGTTAATGATTTCAACTAATGATATGAAACAGTCCAAAATGTCAACTAATTTTTTCTCTACAGTGGGATAGAGTGATAATTTTCTGTAGTTTCCAAATTTACTACAATTAACATGTAAAACTAGCTTTTGTGTAACTATTATTATTTTGAAAAATGTTTACTTGATTATCAAGCCCATTTATATCTTTTTGGCTTTGCCTTTTTGATTTATCATTATTATTAGGTAGCACTAGCAAGCCCTTATCCAAAGGTGAGAGTCATTCCATTCATTCATTGTTAGAGCACACATTAAGTAGTTATACTTTTATACAATTTTATTTATGAATTAGTAAGTGTATAAAAGAAATCTGAGGGCGCCTGGGTTAAGCCTCTGCCTTCTGCTCAGGTCATGATCCCAGGATCCTGGGATGGAGCACCACATGGGGCTCTCAGCAGGGAGCCTGCTTTCCCCCACCCTTCTCTCTTCCTGCCTTTCTGCCTACTCGTGATTTCTCTCTCTGTCAAGTAAGTAAATAATCTTAAAAAAAAAAAATAAGTCTTACAAGGTAAAAGTTATTACAAAGACTATGTATTAATATCACATATACATTATTTACAAGGGAACTCCTATTCCCTATTCCTTTCTCTGGTCAACAATCTCACACCTATTAATAAAAGAAAGAAGATTAGAATTCAGGTGTTCTAGGTCCAAAAGTGAAATATTGAAGAAATACAGAGATCTTAACAGCATGAGACAAAGAAATGTCATTTCAAAAACAGGCTGAAGAAGGAAAATGTAGGTAGGTGATAGATTGTAGAGGTCTCTATATTTTATTTAATAGGTAATGTGGGCCGATAAATGTTTTTGAGCAGCAGAAAATTAGACAGTTCATAACAATCTTTCCACATTCCAGACATAATCTAATAAGAATCAGGACCAAGGATATTACCATAAGAACAGATGTGAAGGAAGAATCTACAGAATTTGGTTAGTAATGACTTAACAGTTTGCCCCTGAAAAATAAGGAGGTTTAGAAGAAATGGGAACATTATGCATCTAATGTGTGAAATTCTGAGTTTGAAATGGTAAGTGGCATCTGAGTTCACAGAAATATCTAAAAGCAATTACAACTGTAGTGATAAAGATTATTTCAAGCTTGGGTCTCTAGTCGGACTGTAGGTTTGAACCTAGTAACTCTACTACGTCCAGCTGTGGGACCTTGTGTGAGTTACATTAATCTCTCTGACCTTTATTTTCTCATCAGTAAAACAGGAATAATGAAGTAAATAGATTGGTATAAGAATTAAATGTGAAAATACGTGTAAAGCACTTAGAACAGATATTGTGGGTATTTAAGAAGCATTATTTTATACTTTCTCATTTTAAATTTTATTGGTGCTCAGATTAGAAGTGGTGATTTGGGGGACACCTGGGTGGCTCAGTTGGTTAAGTGTCTGGTTCTTCATTTCAGCTTAGGTCTTGATCTCAGGGTTGTGAGACTGAGCCCCACGGTGGAGTCTGCACTGGACACGGAGCCTGCTTAAGATTCTCTCTCCCTCTCAGACAAACCATAAGATTCTTAATCTCAGGAAACAAACTGAGGGTTGCTGGAGGGGAGAGAGTGGGAGGGATGGGGTAGCTGGGTGACAGACACTGGGGAGGGTATGTGCTATGGTGAGTGCTGTGAATTGTGTAAGACTGATGATTCACAGACCTGTACCCCAGAAACAAATAGTACATTATATGTTAATGAAAAAATTTTTTTAAAGATTTCTCTCTCCCTCTCCCTCTGCCCCTTCCCCACCAAAAAAAAAAAAAGAAATGGTGATTTCTTTTTTAATGGGGAGTTAGCTACAAAAAAGACAGTTAAGCAGTGAGAACTGATGAGACCTTCAAAAAAGAAAGCAGAAAGGTGGTAAAATTTAGAGAGGGTTTGAGGAAGGTGAATCAAATTTGGACCAGGTTCTTGGTATTGTGCTATGGATTCACTATGATAAGAATGATACAGGTTAATGAGAAATGTGTTCTTTATATATTAGATATTTAAATCACATAACTAAAAGAAATTAAAAAGAACTTCAGAGGTTTAGCTGTCTATTTTGGTTCAAAAGGGATGAAGACGTCTATAGAATGAGAGAATAAGAGAGAGCTTATAAAACCTTTTCATAACTAAGAGTACAGAACAATTACATACAGAAAACACATTCTATACAGAGTCAGAGGGAAAAGCTGACATTAATTTTCTCACTCAACAGTGCTGTAAAGGGATTAGAGTATTGTTTATACTCATTTGTTACAAAATCATTCACCGGTACATTAGCAATAGACTTATGTGCTTATTAAAATTTTCATTAATAAGATGACTGATCAGTATGAACTTGGTAACATTAGACCGTTTTTGACCTACAAAATGAGCAATTTCAGATGGTTCGACCTAATAAAATGATCTCAAGTTTACCAATGAAATCTAACTCATCTCTGAAGAATGTGCTTTGTGCACAAATGATCTGCTGAACCAAGAACACATGTCAACTCAAGTCAGGGATCTAGGCTGACTGGAAAACTGGTCTGCAGAGAAAAATTAGTTCTGAGATGCTTTTTGCTACAACAGCAGAGATAAGTAGATCCACCAGATTGCATGGTCCACAAAGCTGTATTTACTGACGATATGGCCTTTTACCAAAAAAAAAAAAAAAAAAAAAAAAAAAAAAGTTTACAAAACCCTGACTTAGACCATGATTCTCAAAATTATAAGTCTCTTTAAGCTTTACTGTTTGTAATAAGACAATGCCTATCTTTGTTCATATGCATGTATGTATATACACACACATATATGTACACATACATTATATATATGCTTAATATATATATAAAGTATATAATTTTTAAAGATACTACCTGACTAATCTTTCATCAACTGTCCATTAATTTGAGAATGGTTTTTAGTTTGGGCCAATGAGTACATTAAGTTTATTTGTCCCCTTTCATGGATGGAGATAAACTGAAGCCCATTAAGATTATTAGGGACTGGGCGCCTGGGTGGCTCAGTGGGTTAAGCCGCTGTCTTCGGCTCAGGTCATGATCTCAGGGTCCTGGGATCGAGTCCCGCATCAGGCTCTCTGCTCAGCAGCAAGCCTGCTTTCCTCTCTCTCTCTGCCTGCCTCTCTGTCTACTTGTGCTCTCTCTCTGTCAAATAAATAAATAAAATCTTTAAAAAAAAAAAAAAAAAAAAAAAAAGATTATTAGGGACTACAGGGACCTTGGGTGGCTCAGTTGGTTAAGCAACTGCCTTTGAATCAGGTCATGATCCTGGAGTCCTGGGATCAAGTCCCGCATCAGTCTCTGTGCTTGGTGGGGAGTCTGCTTCTCCCTCTGACCCTCCTCCCATCATGATCTCTCTCTCTCTCTCAAATAAATAAATAAAATCTTTTTTTTTTTAAGTTTATTAAGGACTACAGATATGAAAGACTATCAAGTCACAGATTGAGAATCTGCCCTGAAACGGCTCTAAAGAATATATTCTATATAAAGCATCAACTTCAATATTTGACTAGAATTGCATAAAAGTTATAAACATGAATCTTTTCAAATACATAAATTAACTATTGTTTAGCCAAACATAGTTTGGTTACTGAGATACCAGAAGCATTACAGGACAAGAGTAATTGAAATTAAAATAAATACAAAAGGGACACCTGGGTGGCTTAGTCAGTTAAGCGTCTTCCTCTGGCTCAGGTCATGATTTCCTGGTCCTGGGCTCAAGCCCTACTTTGGTCTGTCAGTCTCCCTGCTCAGTGGGGAGTCTGCTTCTCCCTCGCCTCCTGCTCTCCCTCAATCCCCACATGTGATCTCTTCCTCAAACAAATAAAATCTTTTTAAAAATAAGATTAATAAATACAATGGACACTAGAATTAGTGTAGAACTAAATTAGCTGAAATTTCTAAGTAGTCTCTGTAAGGAAGTCAGTTTCGCAAGTATATTAAATGCTGGCTTTATTCTGGGTGCTACAACTTGGCACTCCAATCAAATATCAATAAGGCACTGATCTGAGAAAATTCAGTTAAAATAAATATAGAGCTGAGTTTATCTAAAATAGAAGGCAATACTTACCATTCAATCACAGGCACAGAGATCCTGTACTAAGCAGGTAGGTTGCCCACGGAGAGGTTACCACCTTGACCAAATATTCTTATTTAAATACATTTTTTGTTTTGTTTTTTTAAGATTTTATTTATTTATTTGACCAAGAGAGACACAGCAAAAGAGGGAACACAAGCAGGGGGAGTGAGAGAGGGAGAAGCAGGCTTCCTGCCCAGCAGGGAGCCCAATACAGGGCTCAATCTCAGGACCCTGAGCCGAAGGCAGACACTTAAAAACTGAGCCACCCAGGCTCCCTGTAACCAAATATTCTTATAAACCAAATATTCTTATAAAATGACTAGAGCTTAATCATTTTAAAAAAGATTTTTATTTATTTACTTGAGAGAAAGAGAGAGGGAGAGCACAGAGGGAGAGGGAGAAGCAGATCCTTGATGAGCAGGGGGCCCAATGTGGGGCTTGTCTCAGGACTCTGGGATCATGAGCTGAGCTGAAGGCAGATGCTCAACCTACTGAGTCACCCAGGTGCCCCTTTAATCTAGATTTTTTTAAAGATTACACTTATTTGAGCTTAATCATTTTTCTAAAAGAATTCAAAATTATACAAAAGGTAAAGTCTTAGGGGAGGCTTATGATACCTATATCTAGATGTTTCTGATCATCTTAGTATTACTACATACTAAAATAATAATTACACTTGTAGAACTCTTGACAATTTTTTAAATTGTCACACATCTCATCACCTTTGATTCTTATAATAACCCCAAAAGCTACAAATGTTAGATTTCATTATTCCAGTTTTATAGAGATCACTGAGGCTCTGGGAAATTTCTCAAAAGAACACCTTGATACTTAACACACATCCAGGTCTTCTGACTCCACAAGCATAGTTCTTTTCCATTTTGAAGGCAGGAAAACTGTGATTCAAGATGTCTCCTACCTTATAGTGAGTTAAGTGAAATATACAATATTTAGTTCCCAATTTTCAGGTAACCCACTTCGAAAAACCTATATAGGTTTTCAGGAACTAGGTATACATAAAAATTGGTGTTGCTTATAAGAATGAAAACAAGAGAGATAGATATTAACAAAACCAACAAGTTCTGATTGCAAACTACATTTGAATTTCTAGTTACAATAAAATTTATTTTTATAGAAATAGTCTATAATTTTGGTAGTCAGTGTAATTTTAGTCTATAAAGAAGTTAAAAAAAAAAAAAGATCAGAGCTCATTTTTTCCAAAAGTGATGCTTCAAGATTCTTATCTACTTATCAGACTTTCTGCTTAAGAATTTACTATAGAAATATAATTTACTTATATCACTTTAATCATATCATTTCATAAAGAACAGAAAGAGCATTTAAAATAGATTACTGGAGGGGCGCCTGGGTGGCTCAGTGGGTTAAAGCCTCTGCCTTCGGCTCAGGTCATGATCCCAGAGTCCTGGGATCGAGCCCCACATCGGGCTCTCTGCTCAGCAGGGAGTCTGCTTCCTCTCTCTCTGCCTGCCTCTCTGCCCACTTGTGATCTCTGTCAAATAAATAAATAAAATCTTTAAAATAGATTATTGGAAAATAAAACTTGAAAAATAACAATGGAGTCAGTAAGACCATTCAAACTATAAACAATATATTAAGAGGGGCTCTGGCTGGCTCAGTCAGTAGAGAGTGTGACTCTTGATCTGAGGGTCATGAGTTCAAGACCCATATTGGGTATAGAGATTACTTAAATAAATTTTTTAATTAAAAAATAAGAAATAAGGGGCACCTGGGTGGCTCAGTGGGTTAAGCCTCTGCTTTTGGCTCAGGTCATGATCTCAGAGTCCTGGGATTGAGCCTCGCATCGGGCTCTCTGCTTGGCAGGGAACCTGCTTCCCTTCCTTTCTCTCTGCCTGCCTCTCTGCCTACTTGTGATCTCTCTCTGTGTCAAATAAATAAATAAAATCTTTTAAAAAGATTAAAGAAAAAAAGAAATAATAGTAACTAAAGGGGCACCTCGCTGGCTGTCAGTGAAGCATATGACTTGATCTCAAAGTCATGAGTTCAAGCTCCACACTGGGTGTGGAGATTACTTAAAAAAAATTTTTTTTAATCTTAGTAAGTTAAGGAAAAGGAAGTAAACTACAGAAGAAGTTTCATTTTTGGAAGAATGGCGAAAAACTAGATTTCAAATCTTTTTAATAGTTTAAAAGTATCAAAAACTAAATTTTTATTTTAAAAAGATATTAGAGCTAATCTCCTATGAAACTTAAGAATATTTCCAACTTCACTGCATATTTCTAGTCCTTTGCTAAGCCCAACCTTCCCAAGTGCAGAGCCTCTCATATTATGAGGATCAAATGGGATGACATATGCAAAATTGCTTTGAAAAATATAAAGTCGTGGGGTGCCTGGCTGGCTCATTTGGTAGAGCATGCAACTCTTGATCTCAGGGGTGTGAGTTCAAGCCCCACATTAGGCACAGACTTTACTTAAAAATAATAATAATAATAATAAAGTTGAATGCAAGTATAAGACATTCTTTGAATTATTACATACAACCTATAAATATACTTGATCTTAGCCTAAAGGCTGAGAAGTTGTTACATATAGCTTCTAAATAAACAAAAATACATAGGATATAAATTTTTAATTTTTTTAAAATTTCATTTATTTGACAGAGAGAATAAAAGCAAGCAGAGTATCAGGCAGAGAGGAAGGGAGAAGCAGGCTCCCCATGGAGCCAGGAGTCTGATATGGGACTCAATCCCAGGACCCCGTGTTCATGACCTGAGCTGAAGGCAGACGCTTAACAGACTGAGCCACCCAGGCGCCCTAGGATGTAAATTTTTAAAACATGAAACTCTTATTTATTTAACTGACTTAATTTTAAAGCTCAAGTTAAGAAATAACCTGGAAGAGGTTATTAAAAACAGAGTATTAAAAAACAGGGTACCCTGTTAAAAATGCAGGTTGACCTCATGCACTTACCTGCTTTCCCTTCCCTAACCCACTAAAATAACAAAAAAAGAATAAAACAAAAATGCAAGCCATTAACTCATAAGTACAAGAAGAGTCAGTATAATGGCAAGAGCAGATGAGAGACTTCAATACATTTTGGAGAGGAAGTTGTCCCCTAAACTTTAATAGAGGAATGCTGATAAGCAATGAGTTAATTACCCTAAGAATATAGAAAGACGTACCATTTGGAAGCAGAAAAAGGATTCACTGAAGTCTGTATACAGCTGCCTGGACCCCGAGGTCCCTTTCTAATCTGTGTCACTCAATGGGGGTTGAAGAAATTGAACCAAGAACGTTCTGGACTTGGGCAAGACAACACAGCAGAAGACTCGGCCTAAAAACGATAAAGTGAAGATCTACATACAGAACTGTTGAATGTCAAGTGATTTTCCCATTCTTTGCTCACTAGTAGCAAAGCATCCCCCCACCCCCCACACACCCCTTTCTATTCCTTAGAAAAGACTGTAACGTCTTTTCTCTGGAAAGAATTAAAAGCTCCAGAGTAAAGGAGTATGTCCTTTGGACATTATAGAAGGATGAATCTTTGCCTATTCACTGTAGAGCAAAATATGCCACTAACAAGCCCAATCATAGATATGAAGCTTCTGCTTAGTTTTGCTAGTTTTCCTCTTAAATATAAATGAAAACCCAAAGATCAACAGATATCTGAGGAAAGTCTTCAGTTAGAAAGACCTCTGACCCAAACCAACAAATAGGAAAAAGAAAAAAGCTGTGGGTGATTAAGAAAATACAGAAAGAAAACACAAATTAGTTACTTTGAGAGTAACTAGTACTCTCAAAGAGGAATAATAAAAGAAAAAGAAAGGGTTCTCTGGGTGGCACAGTTGGTTGTTTCTGACTCTTGGTTTCGGCTCAGGTTATGATCTCAGGGTTGTGAGATTAAGCCCCATATGGGGCTCTGAGCTCAGCATGGAGTCTGCTTGAGATTCTCTCCCTTTCCTTCTGTCCCTCCCCCTTCTCACACTCTCTTTCCCTCTCTCTCAAATAAATAAATCTTTTCTAAAAAGAATAAGAAAGAATGCTTGTGGAAAAGATAGGATAGCTGAAAATTGTTAAAAAATTTAATAAAAAGGGGCGCCTGGGTGGCTCAGTGCCTGCACGTCTGCCTTCAGCTCAGGTCATGATCCCAGCATCCTGGGATCAGAGCCCGCATCAGGCTCCCTGCTCAGTGGGAAAGCCTGCTTCTCCTTCTCCAGCTCCCCGCTGCTCGTGTTCCCTCTCTCACGGTCTGTCTCTGTCAAATAAATAAATAAAATCTTTTTAAAAAGTTTTAATAAGAGAGTTGAAAAATAACGGAAGGACCTAAATCTCCATCCAAAGAGAGATTCCAAAAATGCATCATTGTGGGGCGCCTGGGTGGCTCAGTGGGTTAAAGCCTCTGCCTTCGGCTCAGGTCATGATCCCAGAGTCCTGGGATCAAGCCCCACATCAGGCTCTCTGATTGGCAGGGAGCTTGCTTCCCTTCCCCTCTCTCTGCCTGCCTCTCTGCCTACTTGTCTGTCTGTCAAGTAAATAAATAAAATCTTAAAAAAAAAAAATGCATCATTGTGAACTTTTAGGAAACTGGGTGTAAGAAGATCCTAGAAGTTTTAAGAGAAAAAGTAGACTATGTACAAATTATTGGGAGTCAGAAAAAGAGATTCTTCAAAAGTAGAAATGTAATATGGAAGACCAAAATCCAACCTGGAAGAGCAACAAAGGAAAGGCTCAGGATGACAGCTGCATAGAAAAGTAGCTCAGGGGCACATGTCTGTCTCAGTTAGTAGCACATGTAACTCTTGATCTTGGGGTTGTGAGTTTGAGCCCCATGTTGGGTACAGAGATTAGTTAAAAATAAAATCTTAGGGAAAAAAAAAAGGAACAAGCAGCTCAAATTTAAGCAGGAAGATAGACTCTGGAAAAGAGACCTTTGGGTGGACTCCTTGGGGGACTCAGTTGGTTAAGTGTCTGCCTTCTGCTTTGTTCATGATCCCAAGGTCCTGGGATCAAGCCCCATGTGGGGCTCCTTGCTCAGTAGGGAGTCTGCCTCTCCCTCTGACACTCTCCCTGCCTGTACTTTCTCTCATTCTCTCAAATGAATAAACAAAATCCTAAAAAAAAATTGTTCACCATGACATAAACACTAATTGGATGTAATAAAAAGGGTATTATATCTATACTGGGGGAGGACAAGTGGTAATAGCGGTGGTGAAGTGTAGCTAATTCCTCATCTGCCATTTAAGGTAGATAATGCCTTAAATCAATAAATCAAATATCAGCACACAGTGGTGTCTGGCTGGTACAGTCAGTAGAGGGTGTGACTCTTGATCTCAGGGCTCGAAGTTTGAGCCTCATGTTGTGTGTAGAGATTACTTACAAATAAAATCTTTTAAAAATCTACATATGAACACAGAATTTAGAGGTGGGGGGGCAAACCAGGGGAAATAGGTTGAAGGTAGGTGCCAATAGAGATCAGAACTTGAATAGGAATGGGAAGGCTGCTTTTATACATTATAATCCTTGAATATCTGACTGTTAAAGGGTCATATACAACTTTAATAAAATAATATTTAAAAAATAATTTAAAAATTTAACTTTATATAACAAATGGAACATAAGCAAATTTTGAAAAGAAATAACTAGGCAAGGTAAGATAGAAATAAGAAATTTTTTTAAGATTTTATTTATTTGAGAGAGTGAGCACAGAAGGAGAGGGAGAGGTAAACCCCCATTGAGCAGGGGGTCCAATGCAGGACCTGATCCCAGGACCCTGGGATCACGACCCAAGTGGAAAGCAGATGCTTAGCCAACTGAGCCACCCAGGAGCCCCATTATTTTTAAATTGGAGAACTCATAAGTGAAAAGGCAAACACCTTTTGAAAGATAAGGACAAAACAAGAATAGGCAATTCACAAAAGAACTTCAAAGATGCAATGAATACACAAAAATGTTATCTAACCTCTTTTGTAATTCAAGAAGCACAAACTTAAGAAAAGTATGTTCATCTGTTAGATGAGCAAGGATTTAAAGGTTAGCAGCTTCTGGGAAAGAGAGGGAAATGCATGCATGTTTGCATAATTCCTTTTGCTGACAAAAACAGAACCAAAATTAGAGAAGGAAACCCCATGCAAAATAGTCATATCTCACAGCATTGATGCCAACAAATAAATCTTAGCTACCGTGAGGTTTTGTATCATATTTAAAGAGGATGTCCAGGGGCGCCTGGGTGGCTCAGTGGATTGAGCATCTGCCTTAGGCTCAGGTCATGATCTCAGGGTCCTGGGATTGAGCCTGCCTCCTCTCTCTCTGCCTGCCTCTCTGCCTACTTGTGATCTCTGTCTGTCAAATAAATAAATAAATAAAATCTTAAAAAAAAAAAAAAAAAAAGAGGATGTCCAAATCTGCCATGCATTTGCTCTAATCTCAAACAGATTCAGTTTTGGCAAATTGAGTGGGTCCTGAAGAACACTTCCCCATAATCAATCACTAACTTGAAAACATGAGTCCTTAAAGGCACAGCAGCCAGACTTACGGAGAAAGCAGACGCATTCTACTTGGTACCTATCTGCCTATCACAGCCTGGCAGAGACTACTAAAGAAGAGATCACAGTGTTTAAGGTGGAGATGTCGCTTGTCTTCTAGTTTCCATGAGGACAGACCTTCTATAAATCTTCCTAGCGTCTTGCCCCTTTACCCCTTAAGTGAGAAACCTGACTGGCGAGTTCACCAGTGGTCCACATTTTTTGACAGGGGAGAGCTAATTTATCAAAAGTCTTAGGTAAGCATGTCTATTACAAAGATCCAAAGTATCCCTTGGGTGGGCTACTCCAGGTCTGGGCTGGGGACATATGGGAAGACCACCTATACCATACATATCTTCCAACAGGTCTCTCAACAATGAAGTTGATATTTTATCTCCACCTGCCTAACTAAGCTCCTTTGACCACATCTGAATTGGTCCCAATCTTAGGAGGGAACAAAAGAGCCAAGAGGTGTCATGTACTGGGCTCCCTAAACTTACAGTTGCCATGGCATTTTTTATTTTCCTCCCCAGGAGCCCAAGCATGGCTGTAGAGAAACAGAAACAGTAAGCTAGTGGCCAACATGCACAGCAGAGTAAAGCAGATCAATCAGATACGTCAGCATTGCTCTGCGGCTGCCATGAACGTTTAACATGTGCTGTGGGAACCTGCTTACAGAGAGCATATGACAACTGTGTCACCAAGCAGCCAGTTTAAAGAAGAGAGATCATGACAATGTGTTCAGTCTCCTGTCTCAGCCTCTAAGGCAGCTTTTCCAATGACTTATGCCATTTTTGGGCAAAGAATAGGCCGGAACATAACTTTTCAACAATAAATAACATAAAAAAGTAAGACTGCATAAAAGGAGGTGGATCATAATGTGGAAAAGAGGGGAAAAAACCACACATTTGAAGAACTGCTTCATAGAATAGAATTTTAAAGAAAAACTGCTTTGTATCAAATAAATAGAACCTAACTCCATAAAACAGATTTTTGAAAAGAGCTGAAACAAACAAAAGATAAAAAGAAAAAAAGAGAAAAAATACCACAGTACTTGAAGTCAAATTAGAAACAACTCCAAGTAGAAAAGATACTTCAGAAAACCAAGTTAATAATAAGGATGACAAGCCAAGGAAAATCATTCAGAATGAACATGACAAAATAAAGGTGGTTAGACTCTAACAAAGTAGTCAGAACAAAGATGATAGATTTGTAAGATAAACAACTGAAATCTAACATAAGTAATATTCTTAGAGAGACAAACAATATGGAACAGCCAAAATATTCAAGGATATAGAAGTGAAAAACTGAAAGATCTTATTATGTATCAGGAAAAATTAACAGGAAATAATCAAGATTTAAGATATATTATGGAATGTTGCCAAATTTTAAGAGTAGAAAAAGGATGCTTTTAGGATCTAGAAGAAACAGGGTCACCTACAAATTAAATAATTTATGCTGGCCTCAGACATCTCCTCAGCAACATTAGACAATGGATACAAGTGAGTACTGTGTACAATGGGAAGTGAAAAAGAATACAACTTGGGGGCGCCTGGGTGGCTAAGTCAGTTAAGCATCTGCCTTTGGCTCAGGTCATGATCCCAGAGTCCTGGAATCGAGTTCCCAGTAGGGCTTCCTGCTCATCAAGGAACCTGCTTCTCCTTCTCCCTCTGCTGTCCCCCCTGCTTGTGCTCTCTCTCTGTTAATACCTAAAATCTTAAAAAAGAAAGGAAGGAAGGAAGGAAAAGAAAAATAATATGACATGGAATTTTCTACGTAGGGGAATATAATTTTAATGGATATTTAACATTCCATTAAATGAATGTGTTATAATTTACTAAAATGGTATACTATTGATGGATATTTAAAGATTGTTTCTGGAATATTATTAAGCCATGCTGAATAAAAAATAAGAATAAACATACATGTATTATTTAAAATACATGCAAGTTTATCTATAGGATAAAATCCTGGAAGTATGTTGGCTGAATCAAAGGGTATATGCATTTAAAATTTGTCATCTTCCTAAATTGTCCTCCATAGACATTGTACTGATTTTTACACCCACCAGTAATGGAGGAAAGTGCTTGTTCACTGCAACTCAGCATACAGTTATTAAATTTCTAATTTTTCTCAACCTTATAGATAAAAACTATTTTTATAACAAATTTTATTGTTAATAATTTGGAATTATCTTACCATATTTTTAAAAAGATTTATCTATTTGAGAGAGAGAGAGAGTGAATGCACATGAGTGGGGAGGTGGGGAGGAATGGCCAGAGAGAGAGGGAGAGAGAGAATCCTCAAGCCGACTCCCCAGTGAGTGTGAAGCCTGACATGGGGCTAGAACTCACAACCCCAAAGTCATGACCTGAGCCAAAACCAAGAAAGAGACACTTAACTGACTAAGCCACCCAGGCAACCCTATCTTAACATAATTCATCCACTGAAGACATCATCATAAAGGCACACCATTATTTTATATATCTCTATTGAAGAAAATGAGCTATAAAGTAAACGGTTTCAAGTCATCAATTTTCAAACACATAAAAAATTCAGAGGACTTGGGATCATGACCTAAGCCCAAGGCAGACACTTAACCAATTGAGCCACCCAGGCACCACCCCCTCCCCCGCTTTCAAAAGATTTTATTTGCGAGTGAGAGCTATCGAGAGAGAGCAGAGTGGGGAAAAGAGGGAGAAGCATTTTCTTAAGGATTTTTTTTTTATCAAGAAAGGATGGTGTATTTTGTCAAATGCTTTTTCTTCATCTATTGAGAGGATCATATGGTTCTTATCCTTTCTTTTATTAATGTGGTGTATCACACTGATTTATCTGTGGATGTTGAAATTTGTGGATATTCCTGCAGCCCAGGAATAAATCCCACTTGTTCATGTTGAAAAGATGTGCTCTATATACAAACAACGGAATAATACTCCGCCATCAAAAAGAATGAAATCTTGCCATTTGCAATGATGTGGATAGAACTACAGTATATTATGCTAAAATGAAATAAGTCAGTCAGAGAAAGATAAATACCTTATGACTTCACTCCCATGTGGAATCTAAGAAACAAAACAGATGAGCATAGGGGAAGGGAAGGAAAAATAAGATAAAAACAGAGAGAGGGGCAAACTATAAGAGACTCTTAAATGTAGGGAACAGACTGAGGGTTGCTGGAGGAGAGGTGGGTGGGAGGATGGGGTACTTGGGTGATGGGCATTAAGGAGGGCACGTGATGTAATGAGAGCACTGGGTGTTGTATGCAACTGACGAATCACTAACCTCTACCCCTGAAACTAATACTGCACTAAATGTGAACTTGAATTTAAATAAAATCTTGAAAGAACAAAAAGCATAAATATGTTCATAAATACAAAGGAATTTTTAAACATTTTAAACATTACATTACACATGCATCTTTAAATTTCACTAAAAGATTACTGATTCTTTAAATTAAAAGTAATAAATATAGAGAGCACAGGAAGGGCTAGAATGTTTGAAAATCAGCGGTGACAAATTCAAGACACATGTGTAATCAATCTCTAAGATCATCAATAAAAATATAACATGAAGAGACTAACTAAAAAGATAGAAAAAGAAATATTCTTCTAAAAACTCAGTTCACCCAAAAAGGTGGCAGGGGAAGAGAACAGAAGATTAAATGAAAAAAGAAAAAAATGGGAAAAGAAGGCCAATATGCTTTATCCAAACACAGAACAAAGTTATAAAAATAGAAGAGGACTGTATAACACTATTAAAACACAAAGATTGGTGAGACCGAATAAATAACTACAACCCAACAGTCTGTAGTTTATAAAAAACACACTTTAAGCATAAACACACAGACAAGAGGAAAAAGGTAGCAAGAGACAAACATTAAGCTTATATTAATGTCCGACAGAACAGGTATCCATGTAGAAAGTATTTTCAGGGATAAAATGGACATTTCATAATGATAAAAGAGTCAATTTGGCAAAAAGATACAGCTATCTTAAAAGTGTATGTGACTAACAACACTACCAAATCCAAGGTAAAGCCTGACATAAG
Source organism: Meles meles (assembly GCF_922984935.1). Taxonomy (NCBI): domain Eukaryota; kingdom Metazoa; phylum Chordata; class Mammalia; order Carnivora; family Mustelidae; genus Meles; species Meles meles. The sequence continues at coordinate 14,671,401 of NC_060074.1, forward strand.
TGAACGGAGAAACAGACAAATCTATAATCATAATTAGAGACTTGAGACTTAACACTTCACCCAGAGTAACTGACAGAATAAGGAGACATTAAAAATGTCAATATACAAGGTTTGACCAACACTCTCAACCAGCTTCACCTAACTGACATTTAGGCCACTCCACCAACCACCAGTAGAATACACATTTTTCCCTGACGGTAACTGGAACATTTCAATACCTTTAAATTTATTGAGGTGTTTTTTTTTTCTTCTTGCATAATCTAACCTTGCCTAACCTATTACAGACCATAGGTTTGTATATGTTTTCTGACCACAACATCACTAATTTAGGAATCAACAGCAACAATCTACCTTAAAAATTCTAAAATATTTGAAATAAGGTAACACGCCTCAATAAATAATGGATCAAAGAAATCAGAGACATTTTGAAGTATCTTTAACTAAATGATAATGAAACATTCCAAACTTGTAGGATTTACTAAAGCAAGCTTAGAGGAAAATTTACAGCTTTAAATGCTTATATAAAAGGAAAAAAGGTATAAAATCAATTATTTCTTTCTACCTTAATAAGTTAGAAAAAGAGCAAATTAAACCCAAAGTAAAAGAAACAGAATGAAAGTAAGAGTAGAAATCTGTGAAATAGAAAAAAGACATATACAGAAAATCAACAAAGTCAAAAATTTAGATGTAGGACACAGCACACATGAAATCACAAAGTCGGACAGTGTCAACAAAACAATTTATATCATGTTTTATATCTGCTATATTTTGATATTTGGTACTAGTTCAGTCACTGGTATAAATTTTTATTAATTACTTTATAATAAATATTTCTAATAAAAATGTGACTCCCTAGTTTTCCCACCAGTCTCATGTGGCACCAGTCTCATATTTTCAGCCTTCCCCCTTTGGACTGACTGAGCTCTGAGCACCCATTTAACTCTAAAATTATAATGATTTGTCTGACAATTATAATTACTCATAATTAGAGCAATGTCTTGCACAGTTATTTCAATGGCTAGATGCACAATCATCCTGTACTATTAAATACAGAAATTTCAAAGATATTGGTAACGCTGGGCCCAGCCCAATATAAAACGATTAAAATTTTTCATCATATAAAAAGTATATACATACCATTAGCTGTTTACCTGGCCAATACATGTGTAATTGACTCCTACTAAAGGAGGAGGCACCTGTGGCTACTCCATAAATATTGATGTTAAAACGATGAAAGTAATATCGCCTTACAGTATGCTGCCTAAGTCTAAACCAAATAAATCAATACATAAATGCTTAGAGAAAATCCAAAACCGGGGATAAACGTGATCTTCCCAATAAGCTGTTTTACGGTGACCCACAGCTTACAGCCGGGTTTATGGTCCGTGCGTGAACATCATCTGTGACATGAAAAATAATCCCACCCCCTCTGCTGGCAAACCCGCAGCATCGCGGGGTTGTTGCCAGGTCGGGTTTTTTCCCCTCTCCATCTTTCTCAGAGCATCAGGTATCTGACCATTGACATCATCTGGGCGCCCGACCAGGACATCCGCGATGCCACCAGCCGGAGGGGTGCAGCGGCGGGGCTCACGCCCTCAGGCCGGAGGGTTTGTGCACGGAAGCCCGCGGCGCTCGGCCATTCCGCAGTTCGCCTCCAACCGCACATTTACTTAGGTTTTGTTTTCACCAAACGCTTGCCACTTCCTTCTAAAGAAGGCATTTCCATTACAAAATAATGACATAAATAAGCACAACGGGAAAAAAAGAGGTCAGCAGGGAAAGCACCTAAAGGCTGGGAACATCCGCTCTGCGGGAAGCGATCTCCAACCTCGAGAGAATCGCCCAAACAAGCCTCGGGCTCCTGCGCACGTTCGCTCGCGGGGCCAGCGGGAGGGCAGCTCCTTGCGTCCGGAGGGGCTCCAACCTCGCTGAAAACCACTCCTGGCCCGTTCTGCCCCGGGGAGCTCGGACCCGGACCCCGTCCGGGAGGGAGGCCGCAGGGGCCGGCGAGGCCCTGAGAGACCGCGTGCGCGCGTGGCGTGCACGTCCCGCCGCGCCTCCACCTCAGGGCGTCGCCAAGGGAACCAAGGGTTTGGCCTCTGGCCGGGTAGGCCGGGGGCGGTGGGGGTGGGGGGGGCGCGGCCTGACCGCCGCCGGGAGGGAGGGGGAGCGGGAGGCCGCAGACTCTCACCGCGACGCTGAAGCCGCGACGCGCCGGTCCTCCGCCACCTCGGGTCGCGCTTGGCTGCGCGGAGGTCCGTCCCGGCACCCGTTCCCGCCGCCGCCGCCGCCCGCGAGCCCCGAGACGCCGCCGGGCCACTCCCGCAGCCCGTGCCCCTCCGCACCCGAGCGTGGAGGTGTCGGGCTCCGGCTGCGGGAGGCGGGAGATTTAAACCGGGCGGCCTGGCGCGCGCCGAAGCCGCGCTGCCCTCGGCGTCTCGGTCTGGCGTCCGCGTTCTCGCCCTTTCGGGCTCTGCCCTAACCCCGCCGAGGCCCGGCTCTCGGTCCGTTTTTTGACGACCTCCGGGACCCATTCTGGTCTGTCTTTACCAAATGACAGGTTGTTAACAAACCCCGAAACGGTCGGAACGTCAGAATTAAGGAACTGTGTGTGAGACCCGTGAGGCATTCTCGGTCTCTTTTTCTAAGGCCAGCGCCCTCCGCCCGGGTCCCTCCCTCCCTGCCACCTCCCAGTCCACACCGCACCCGCCGGGCCTTCCCGGGCCACCCCTACCCCGCCAGGTGCTTCAGAGCCTCGGCATCCCTGGATCCTGGGGCGCTACTCAGGACCAGTGCCCGCACGCGGTAACTGTTCACGTGCTGTATTTAACTCTTATGGAAAGGATTTGAAGAGGATTAAGTTAACAGCTGTTAATAACCGACCTCAAATGCACATATACATAACCATAATTTGTGGTCATAAGTGAGTCTTCAAGAGTAAAAGGCAAAGTTTGAGCCTAAAAACTAAAGAATAAAAATAAGTGAATTGTTATTGGTGGAAGATAATTTAAATTCAAAGAATTTTCAAAGGTGACTCAAAATATCCTATCACTTTACCAAAGCTATACAAAGTATGAATTACAACTGTGACACAGCCTAGCAAGGAAAAAAGTTCACACTCCAGGTGATAACTAAGTCTGTAAGATCGTGAAAGATGGAGTGAGATTCTAGAATATTATTACAAAGTACTTACCTTAAAAACCTGAAGGTGGTTTTAAAATAAGAAAAGGAATAGGCTATGTATACTAGAGTTAACTTGGGCTGAAAATAGTAAGAGGTCTTTAGGCGGGGATTCTAACCCTGAAATTTATGGTGTTTCACGGAGTGGGTGAATACCTAAAATAGTACGCAAAATTTTGGTATAGGTCTTTTGAAAGTATTTTTTGGAAATGTAACCAAACCCAAGTTCCACTCTCCAAAGCACAGAAAAGCCAATCACTGAGACGTCATGTACAAAAGAAAAGGGTTTATTCTAGAGGCAGCCAAAGAAAAGAGATAACAGGGCAAGCTTCAAATCTGCCACCTAGAAGGGGGAGAGAAGTTTTTTATAACGACAGGGGTTCAGATTACATATATATTGTTGAAAAATGTGGTGAAAACTTGTGGTTATTCATGAGGAGAGATGGCGCATGCTTACTGAGCAAATGTGTAACATACATCCTGTACTCACTTGTGGTGGAGACTTCAAATGAGGCAAAATTCAGCCCCTGCTGTCAGACATCTTAAGACAAGGAAAGGGACTATGGGTTTTCTATATGAAAGCCGGGATAGGGGCGCCTGGGTGGCTCAGTGGGTTAAAGCCTCTGCCTTCGGCTCAGGTCATGGTCCCAGGGTCCTGGGATTGAGCCCTGCGTGGGGCTCTCTGCTCAGCGGGGAGCCTGCTTCCCTTCCTCTCTCTGCCTGCCTCTCTGCCTACTTGTGATCTCTCTCAAATAAAATCTTTAAAAGAAAGAAAGAAAGCCGGGATAAACTGGAGGGGGTCTTGGGCTCATTATCTAGGGTGAGGAAGATAGAGCCTTGCTGTTCTTAGGCTGGAACCGTATCAGTGACTTCTAGCCTAGGTCTCCCTAGTTAATTTGTCAGCAGGGTCTGTAAACACACAACAGCTGATTAGGGAGAAACAGGTCTCCCGAAAAACAAGCTTTAGCTTTCTGAATTTCAACCTCATTAACCCTGTGGGGACAACTTCAGAAGGAGTCCACAGCTTTCCTCATTCTTCAAGTCCAGACCCTTAGAAGCGTAAGAATTAGCATTTGGCAGTAAGGATGAGTGCTGTACTTCCTCAGATCTTCCCTGACTCACTCATGGTAAGTTTGGCATCCCTCCTAAGGACATATTTCTACTCTCAACAATTGTAATTATTTTTCTGCCTGTCTTCCTCACTGGATGTTGAGCTCCTCCAAAGTAAAACGCCTATGCATTTTGGGAGCTTTACCTCTTAAACACAGAGCCTAATACATACTGCATTCTGAATGAGTTTATTCAATCAGTAAGTGAACAGAAGCAAAGACAGCTAATTGACAACTGAAGGATACTGTATAAAATATCTAAAAAGAGTTGAACACCTTTCTTCCCAAAGAATAAATGATTCTAATATGGTAATAAAATGACTTTCAGAATGTTACCATGCACATGTTAAGTTTTTTGGGGTATTTTAGAAAATGCTTCTTCCAGTAGGATGAACTTTTGTTTTTTTAAAGATTTTATTCGTCCATTTGATAGAGGGAGACAGCACAAGCAGGCAGAGCTGCAGAGGGAGAGAAGCAGGCTCCCTAGTGAGCAGGGAGCCCGATGAGGGGCTCCATGTGGGGCTTTATCCCCAGACCATGGGATCACCACTTACGTCAAAGGCAGAGGCCCAACTGACCGAGTCACCCAAGCGCCCCCAACAGAATGAAGTTTAACTCAAGAAGATATTAAACTTCAGCTCAATCTGAAGCAGAGAAAAGTCCTCCAAGAAATATACCAGAAGTTGTAGTGACTACGGGCAAGTAAGTCCTGTTGGTTTTGTTCACCTTTTGGAGAAAATTACTGGAAGATACACGATGTCTCCAAGCCACCATAAAATGAAGAATTTATACATAATTACATTTCCTTCACAGGTCACACAGAAAGGTGGGCAAGTGGTAGCAGAGTATAAGAATGGCTTCTGCAAACAAGGTCGAGCTACTGACACTCCTGAGCAGGAATCAGGTTTTCTTAATCAGGTATTTGATATATGTTTGTAGAATGAGTTAATGAACTTGTTAGCTGTTGGATTGATAAGAAAATATTTGGGGGCACCTAGGTGGCTCAGTCATTAAGCGGCTGCTTTCGGCTCAGGTCATGATCCCGGGGTCCTGGGATCAAGCCCCTCATTGGACTCCCTGCGTGGCAGGAAGTCTGTTTCTCCCTCTCCCACTCCCCATGCTTGTGTTCCCTCTCTGTCAAATAAATAAAATCTTTAAAAAAAAATTTAAATGCCTTGTACTAGTCCCTTAACATATAATGAGGCACCCAGAGTAGTTAAAATTTAGTGTTTCATAATAAGATTTTTTAGGAAACAAAAGAATTAACACTATTAAAATGCTTTTATATGGGAGGATATAATTTCATCTGGAAGTGCAAATATTTATAGAAATGTTATTTTTTTTTTCAGATTTTACTTACTGAGGGAGAGGGAGAAGGAAAAGGAGACGCAGACTCCCCACTGAGCCGGGAGCCGGGCACAGGGCTCTACCCCAGGACCTGAACATCATGACCTAAGCCCAAGGCAGATGCTTAACCATCTGAGCCACGCAGGTGCCCCTATTTCATTTTCTATCAACAGGTTTATCCTAATATAAAGTATTTTCCTCCACTGTAGGCTTCTACAGGTAAACTAGAAAAGACAATTAGATGACTTGGAATGTGGGGCTTCACAAATTTGGGACCCAGAGCAATAAGCAGCAATGATCTTTTGCACTATCAAGCAAAGCTCTTGTTAATCTACTAAATAAAACTTCAATTGATATTAAAACACATATTAAGAATTCCACACTTTTGTATTTACTCTTATTAAGGACTAGGGATCTACTGAACCAGATGTCATGGAAATAGCTGCATTTCTTTTTTTTTTTAAATATTTTATTTATTTATTTGACAGAGATTTCAAGTAGGCAGAGAGGCAGGCAGAGAGAGAGAGGAGGAAGCAGGCTCCCCCCTGAGCAGAGAGCCCGATGCAGGGCTCGATCCCAGGACCCTGGGATCATGACCTGAGCCGAAGGCAGAGGCTTTAACCCACTGAGCCACCCAGGCGCCCCAATAGCTGCATTTCTTTAAGGTGTTCCACTTTCCTTTTAACCTGTGTGATCTTTTCAAGGAAGTCAGAAGTAACAGGTCCTTGGCAGTTAGAGAGGGTATGGAGAGCTACCTTCCCAGATGTCTACACTAGTACTTACACAGGGCAAGCTAAACGTGCTCTCTACCATTCATTTTTGTTGATTCAGGTAAGGCTAGAATTAGAGACAGTATTATTAGGATGATTTTTTAAAATGTGAAATGTTATAAACCTACAATAAAAAGTATTTCCTAACCCTAAAACAACCACTGAACTGAATTTGGTATTAATAATTCCCCAGCATGTTGTCTATACTTTTACTATCCATACAATTGTTTGATGTTGCTCACCTCCTCAGATTGTACCTAACAAAATCCTTTCTCTGTATCTCTAATTACTGAGGCATGTGTCCTATCTCCATCATTAATTGCCTATACACCTTAATTGGCTATAGATATTTCTACAGTTGCCTTTCCCTCATATATAATTCCCATATGAAAAGAAATGGGTTTTTAGGGGCGCCTGGGTGGCTCAGTGGGTTAAAGCCTCTGCCTTCGGCTCAGGTCATGATCTCAGGGTCCTGGGATCGAGCCCCGCATCGGGCTCTCTGCTCAGCGGGGAGCCTGCTTCCTTTCCTCTCTCTCTGCCTGCCTCTCTGCCTACTTGTGATCTCTGTCAAATAAATAAAATCTTTAAAAAAAAAAAAAAAAAAAAAAGAAATGGGTTTTTAAAGAACACTATGTTATTAGGTTAATACACTTAGTAGTACACTAAAATTGAAATTAATTTTAAAGCCAAAACATGCAAAGCTGAACATTAACATTATGGTAATTTGGTAACAATGAATGTCACTTAGATTTATATATAATCTTTCTCTTACGTAGGTGAAAACATCTTCAAACTTGTTCTTCACTTATAAAAATATCATTCTTATGAATGACTTCAGAATTGGCAGAATATATATGCAGTAGTTAAGAGCTTGAGCACTAAACTCAGATACATCCAAATTCAAATCCTGACTTATCTACTAGCTACATGAAATCTGGTCAAGTAACTTGACCCCTCTAACACATATATTCCTCCTTTAAAATAAAGATCACTTCGTCATTTTCATGTCAAAGGATTGCTATGGCAGGATACAGATGGATTTGGGTGTCTTTTTGGTTTTTGTTTGCCATTTTAATAGACACTGCCAGAAAATAATTTACTTCTTCAGATCTGTGAATATCAGTGGATATTGTAACAAAGATAGCCTATGTAACCCAATTAAGCAACTCCCCTCAAAATTCTAAGTTACATTAAAGACATATCTAGTTTAAAATCAAAACCACAAGAAACTGGGACTCCTGGGTGGGTCATTTGGTTAAGTGTCTGCATTTGGCTCGGGTCCTGATCCTGGGATCCGGTCCTGCATCCGGCTCCCTGCTTAGTGGGGAGCCTGCTTCACCCTCTGCCTGCTGCTCTCCCTGCTTGTGCTCTCTCTGACAAACAAATAAATAAAATCTTAAAAAAAAAAACACAAAACACAAGAAACAGCAAGCGTTGGCAAGGATGTGGAGAAAAAGGAACCCTCTTGCACTGTTAGTGGGAATGCAAACTTGTGCAGTTACTGTAGAAATGCTATATGGTATGGAGGTCCCTCAAAAAAGTTCAAAAAAGAGGGGCGCCTGGGTGGCTCAGTGGGTTAAGCCTCTGCCTTCAGCTCAGGTCATGATCTCAGGGTCCTGGGATCGAGCCCCGTATCGGGCTCTCTGCTTGGCAGGGAGCCTGCTTCCGTCCCTCTCTGGCTGCTGCTCTGCCTACTTGTAATCTCTCTCTCTCTCTCTCTGTAAAAAAGAAAAAAAAAATTAAAAAAAAAAAAAGTTCAAAAAAGAACTACCCTAAAATTCAGTAATCACACTACTGGCATTTACCCCTAAAATACAAAAACCCTAATTCAAAGGGATACGTGCACCCTTCTTTGTTGCAGCATTATTTACAATAGCCAAACTACGGAAACAGCCCAAGTGTGCATCAATAGATGAACCAATAAAGACGATGCGGCATATATACACACAATGGGTTCCTCAGCCGTAAAAAATGAAATCTCACCATTTGCAAGACATGGACGGAGATAGAGAATAATGTTAAGTGAAGTAAGTCAGAGAAAGACAAGTACTATATGATTTCACTCATGTGAATTTAAGAACACAACAAAGGGAAAAGACAAACCAAGAACAGCCTTGTAACTATACAGAACAAACTGACGGTTACCAGAGGGAAAGTGGATGAGGGGTATGAGAAATAGGTGATAGGGATTAAGGAGCACACTTGCTGTGATGAGCCCTGGGTGACGTAAGGAATCGCCCAATCACTATATTATGCAAGAGAAACTAATATCACACATGTTAACTATATCAGTATTTAAATGAATCTTAAAGGGGCTCCTGGGTGGCTCAGTAGGTTAAAGCCTCACCTTCGGCTCGAATCATGATCCCAGGGGCCTGGAATCGAGTCCCGCATGGGGGGGGGGGGTCTCCGCTCAGCAGGGAGCCTGCTTCCCCCTCTGCCTGCCTCTCTGCTTACTTGTGATCTCTGTCAAATAAATTTTTAAAAAATCTTTAAATGAATCTTAAAAAGGAAAAAAGATGAATTTAGCTTATGTAACAAAATGCTAATTAAGTTTTTAATAGCTCAAACCCCCATCCTATACCTCTTCTTAGTATGTTTGATAATAGAAGTCTATGATAATCTAAAACTCTCAGTATTAAAGTAAATAAAAGTTCCTTTTATTAGCAGTTTCTCATTAGCAAAATTTGATTTCACCTTTTGAAACCTGATTCCAATTAGTGGCTTTTAAAGTAAAATAAATAATTGAATATTGCTTGCATATGCAGAATCTCAAATGTTTTTTCCTTTTATAAGTTAGAGTAGTATAAAGATTATTTCTCCTTATATTTGCTTTATACAAGCAAATGATTTTTCAAGATTAGAATACAGAATTTTTGTGAAAAGTCTTTTTTTCACCCTAAAGATTTTATTTATTTGACAGAGAGACAGCGAGAGAGGGAACACAAGCATGGGGAATGGAAGAGGGAGAAGCATGCTTCCCACCAAGCAGGGAGCCAGATGTGGGACTCGATCCCAGGACCCTGGGATCATGACCCGCGCCGAAGACAGATGCTTAATGACTGAGCCACCCAGGCGCCCTTGTGAAAAGATTTTAATGTTATTATCAGAAATTCCCAGATAGTATTTGGTTTGCAGGGTTGTTTGTTCAATTATGCAGTTATGTGTATATAAATGTAAACTTTCATTTGTTCTTTTCCCAATGATGATAGCAAGCACTTTGATATATTATTATGCATCAATGACAAGTTTCAAAATGGCCAATCGAAATTCAAAGGACAAAGCAAATACTGGTCCTCTATTTACAGAAAATCATTGTGTTTTTTCTGCACTCTATGTAGAATCAAAAATCTTATGTAACTCAAGTTTCTACTCTAATAATCTCTGGGTAATTGTCACAGCCAGGTGACAAAGAAAGAGTTTCTTAAAACTTTGCTCGTTGAGGTAAGAGCAAGTATCAACATGTTTAGGAATGTCAAAATTTATGGCAAGATGGCAAGAATAAACTTGTACCAGTCAGCAGGTCCTGAGTACTGGTACTACCTTGTTCCTAACTTTGCCCAGTGCTAGGAAAGTAGCCACACTCATTTCTCCACAAGAATCTCAGGAACAGGTAAGTCTATATAAAGCCCTGTCTCTGGTGTAACTAAAAAAGAGGAAAATGAACCAGAGAAAGGGGGGAGATTCCTACTTTTGAGGAAAAGGTGGAGTTGGGGGTAGGAGAGCAATATGTTGTAAGAGCAAGGAGTCTTCTAGGCTTCAGTTGGCCTCTCATATTTCTCCTGTTTGAGGAGAAAGAGCTAACCATCTGAGTTATACAAGAAGAGAAATTTGGCAGAGATTGATCCCAGACACTGGGTCACTAATGTTATACTCATCATCCCAAGGGAGAATGCATGAACCGTGAATGTATCCTCCTTGCAATCAGGATTGAGAAATAAGTGAGGGACCAATACTTGACCAATACCACTTCCTTCTTTGTCTACTACATCTAGTAAATAAGCCTCTTTACCTTTGCTTCAGCTACCTAGTGCATGCTTACAACTGAAAAGCCCAGACTGGCTGAGTCAAGAAAAACATTTAGGTAACTGTGACAAAGGGTCATTCAGAGAACATTCAAAACAAGAATATAAATTCTTCTTTGTCCTATAAAACTTAGACTTCCAGACACTACAGATATGATGAAATTTATACCAATCTGCACTAAATGAGAAAAACACACTGGTATATTTTCTTGCTAACTTGATGTTCACTTTTTTTTTTTTTTTAAGATTTATTTATTGGAGAGAGAGCCTGATGCAGGGCTTTATCCCAGGACCCCTTGATCATGACCTGACACTTAACCGACTAAGCTACCCAGGCACCCCTGGTTTTTTGGCATTTTTTTAAAGAAATGATATAATAACTACGGCTCTAGCTCTTATGTGAAGATGAGGATCATATCCTAAGGATAGATGGAGCCTGGGTCCCTAAAAGTGTGGAAGGAAATCCATTCTCCCAGCCCTGGTCTGCCTCTGGATTTCATCTTAGAGGAGAACTAAACTCCTAATTGGCTTAATCTACTGTTAATTTGGCTCTCAGTTGTAGCCAAGTATACGTATTACTTCCTAGACCTCTGTGATAGGAATATTTTATGAGATGCACTGCATTACAGTCTGTAATGAGACCAACCTTATTCTCCATATATTAGAGGCTGAAGTGCTCTGCTTGAGGAATACCAATCCATTAAAGATGGAAGTCACACTTTAAGAAGAGACTTACTTTAAATATTTGGTGAATAACATATGCATTAAGATAAATGCTAATGATATAAAATTTATAGAATGTTTATTATCTAATACTGACTGGAAGGTTTTGTCTAAAGATTCTATTCTATACAAGGAAAGGCTGGGAAGAAAGATTCCTGGTTACCATGAAATCTGTATGCGATTTCTAAAGGATTCTAACATATCTTTAATACAAAGGATTCTAATAAGTCTTTAGTACGTACTATCTTTAATACTTCACTTAAAATATGTCAACAAACTCTTAATTGGCAGCATCTACATGTTTTAATGTTCTGAATACCCACAAAGTATTATAGTTAGACATCACTTATCTTACCAACAAATTGTATTTCTAATTTTTTCTCTATTAGAATTTATTTCCTTAAGATATATTTTTTAAACAGCTAACATTGGAAAACTTAAGTTTCCCAACAGAAATAAAATCTGGACAATTACTCTATTTTTAATATATGCTTTAACAGCATTTCCAAAGCAAATGTTACTTCAAAGCAATACCTGTGAAAGGAAACAAAAAAAACTCTGTTTAGCTTCAAGAGTTATGGCAGAGAGGGCAGGCCACGTTTTATATTTTAACAACACAAACTATTGTATAATAAATATAAAATAAAAAGACAGTGACAGCTATTATCAAGGGTGAAAACATTGTATAAACTTAAAGAGGCTGCTTTCTGAACCATCACTGATGTAATATGAAGCTTCTTTATCAATTTCATTTACAGAAACAATCTCTGTAGTCAAATTTATCATTCACGTTCATGCCCCCACATGAGAAGTAGTAGGTGAATATCTGTAGGAATACAGTTTATTGTCTGCTCCTCCACTCAGAAGTAACTGTGTAAAGGGAGAGAAAAAAAAATATAAGTAAACATAATTATTTCACATGATAGTTAAACATAGTTATATACAATGATTCTGATTACAGAAGGAATTATGGATGAGTAGTATACTTGCATTTAGAGTAATACTTAAATGGACCAATTACATCAATTTTCGCTACCATATTATAACACACTATATTAAAACTTTAAAAGTGATCATTTAAATTTGGTTGAGGCATGATGTGCTATTGTTCTTTCTATGAGGTATTTGTTAAGAAATGTAATAAAATTTAAAAGTTTTAGGGGTGATAAAATTTTATCTATTTAAGAAAATTAAGTTTTATAGGAGAGTATCTTAACTGTTTGCAGCTAAATGGATATTATAAATTATTCAAGCAGCCCTAGGATCTGTATTTGGAAAGAGTTCTTCAGCAATAACAGCTAATATTTGTACATAAAAATGAGTAAACTATAATTCTTTAAGCACATTTTATGGTCTAGACTTATTATGCAAGATTTTTTAAAGTGGGAAATACTTAGAACTAATTGGTTTAATGGAGCAAATTTATGGACTTAAAATATTTCATTAAAATACTTGAGGAAAAAACTGCTTCAAAATATTCAAATATTACTACTAATTATAAAGAACAGATTTGTTTCTCCTTTGAATGAGATGTGAAATTTTTATGAATAATATTAAGGGAAACTTAGAATACAGAATTATAATTATCAGCCACATTGAAATTAGTAACTCCCTAAATACACACACGAGATTCTCTCTTTTTCCTCTTTACCAAATAACGAGTAAATTCTTACCCCTGTGTCTGTCCAGTCTACACTCAGAACTTTGTCTTCATGAGCAGCCAGATCATACAGAGGAGCCTTACAACTAAAAGATCAAAGTATTACCATGTTATATGCATTTCACAACATTAAAAAACATTTATGACTAATTGCAATTTTTTCTGAAAACTTTAGAGATTTTATCATCCTTGCCCCAGTAACAGTTAATTTTAAGATCCTGAATATTTACTTGACCATCTCTCCTGATTTTCCCCGATCATTAGCAGAATACAGAGATTTACTACAACAAATATTCAGGATAAATGCTATTTATTTATAAACATTTATTCATAATCAGACATTTTCACACTTCCTTGATTAATTTTCTTTTATCCTCAAATCATGGCTTTATATATCCTCTGTCCATCCATATATATGCTGATAACTCTCAAGTTTATATCTTTAGCCCGAACTTCTGCCCTGATTTTGATATGCATATCCAATGCCCATCATCTGTATGTCTCATGGGCACTATAAATTTAAAACAACCAAAACTCTTGATTTTTCCCTCATAAACTTGTTTCTCTACTCTTTTCCATCACAGGAAGTTGCACTAGTAATGACTCAATTGCTCAGGCAGAAAATAATGGGCATTATCCCTTGACTGCTATCTCCATAGTCTGTCCATGAGCCAATCCTGCCAAAGAGCTGTCTTCGAAATATACCTAGAATCCAACCTAGAACCCCTCTGCTTCCATTCTTCCAACCTCTTTAGAGCACCCACAAAGCCTTCTCCATTATACTTAGAATGGAACTCAAATTCCTTACCATGGCCCATAGGGTCCTGCTCAGTATAACCACTACCTGCTTCATCTCCTGCTACTCTTCTTGCTTCCTCCATTCCATCAACACTGGCCCTCTTGCCATTTTGCCAACATGCCAAAAATTTCCACACTTTTTTTTCTTTTAAGATTTTTATTTATTTATTTGACGGAGACAGACATAGTGAGAGAGGGAACATAAACAGGGGGAATGGGAGAGGGAGAGCAGGCTTCCCGCTGAACAAGGAGCCCGATGCGGGGCTCGATCCTAGGACCCTGGGATTATGATCTGAGCCGAAGGCAAACACTTAACAGTGCCACCCAGGCGCCCCAAGATTTTCCATACCTTATCTGCTATTCCCTCTAACCATGATTTGTGACTGGCTATTACCTTCCCATTACTCAGTTCACTGGAAAATCACTTTCAAGAAGTACCCCATTCCTAAAGAAGTATCCCTTTACTCTGCTTTACTTTCTTCACAGCACTTCCTACTATTTCAGAAACGATATGCTATTGCTACATAAAGTATCCAACTAAAATTTAATGTAAGTAGCCTTCTAGATGTTAACAAGTCATGCAGCACAAGGTAGTGTAAGGATGTCAGACTACTGATTTAGGCAAACAACAAACATGTATTTGATTAATGCCTCTCCATTCTACTTATAAAAATATGTAAGTAAATTATATATGCATTTCATTGGGGGTATTCTCTCTCTCTATATATACACACACATATATATAACAGTATCAAAAAAGAAACTAATGTCTAGTTATCTTTTAAATTATATATTTTTACTTAATTTTCTATTACCTTATGATATATTATTTGATTATAGTCCCATTTATTCAGAGACCACTGGCCTTCTATATCATATTTATATTAAGGTTCAAGATAATCTTTTTTAGGGATACCTGGGTGGCTCAATGGGTTAAAGCCTCTCCTTTTGGCTAAGGTCATATCTCAGGGTCCTGGGATCGAGCCCCACATCGGAATCTCTGCTCAGTGGGGAGCCTGCTCCCCGCCCCCGCCCCCGCCCTCTGCCTGCCTCTCTGCCTACTTGTGATCTCTGTCAAATAAATAAATAAAATCTTAAAAAAAAAAAATCTTTTTCAGAATGCAAAAAATAATCTATCAACATGAAGAAAATCCTTTTGAGGGGCACCAGGGTGGCTCAGTTGTTAAGCATCTGCTTTCGGCTCGGGTCCCAGGATTCTGGGATCGAGTCCCATGTTGGGCTCCCCGCTCGGCGGTAAGTCTGCTTCTCCCTCTCCCACTCTCCTGCTTCCGTTCCCTCTGTCTCTGTCTCTCTCTCTCTCAAATAAATAAAAAAACCTTTAAAAAAAAAAAAAAAGAAAGAAAATCTCTTTGACCCTGGGTTTCTTTCTGACACCAATATTTATCAACTCAGGGCATATAACCAAACACCTTTCTTTTACCCGTCTGCTTCTGGATAATCTTTTCAGCATTCATTTCATTTTCTTTGTATATAATAGGTAATCAATGTTATTTTCTTCGTAGATTATAAATAGGATTTACCTTCTTGTATCCCACAGTTTGACAATGTTATCTAAAGAACCTGAAATCAGCTGCTGCTCATGGGTAGGAGACCACTTTAATGATGTGACCCAGCCTGTATGTGAGGTTAGGGACAGCGACACCAAAGTACCATCTGAACAAAATAAAGATAATAATTACTGAATTTTAGAAGAGAAGTAGGCAGAACCCAAAACAATGTTTGTAGAAAATTATCTTTTTATACACATCTCTAGTGAGAGAAGAAACTGATGTTATTTACACATATTTCTCCACCAGAGATTTACAGAACTCACCTTTGGTTCGGGGATCCCACAGTCTGATATGCCTATCTGTGCTTCCAGATGCTAAACGTTTACAAAGTGGAGAATAGGAGATACAATTAAACACTTTATTTCCTGTCTGAAAAACAAAGAGGAAAGAACATTTAACCATGGTGGGCTAGAAATAACCATCTTTAGAAGCTCAAAGTTTAACAGAGAATCACTGAATTTATGTCTTACCAAAGTTGACTTAAGACTGCCAGACTCTACATCCCACACCCTAATTGTGTGGTCCCAAGATGCACTGCAGATTTCTTCAGCATCTGACCACAGAACTGAAGAAATTGCTTCCTTATGGCCAGAGAGGGTCACTATGGGAGTCTAGAAATAAAAAAAGATAACCAAAAGGAAAAGCATTTCAGTTTAGAATAATTGAAACAATAATAGGAGTTATTTACTTGTGAAGCCCATATGCCAGATGCTTTAGCTTTCATATCCTGCCTTATTTCTTCTTTACAACAATCCTCCAAAACAGGTACATGTTTTGTTTTGTTAAGATTTTATTTATTTGACAGAGATCAGAAGTAGGCAGAGAGGCAGGCAGAGAGAGAGGAGGAAGCAGGCTCTCTGCTGAGCCTGATGCGGGGCTTGATCCCAGGACTCTGGGATCATGGCCTGAGCCAAAGGCAGAGGCTTTAACCCACTGAGCCACCCAGACGCCCCCAGGTACGTGTTTTTATTTTATAGATGAAGACACTGAGGTGGAGAAAGAGAACTTGCTAAAGGTCATATAGCTTATACAGGGCGGATTTAAGTTTGAACCCAAATATTACTCCGAAGTTTGTAGTCCTTCCTCTATATCCTGATGCTTTCTCATTTGTTCTGCTTTTTACTTTGAAAAGTATTAATATTAACCCTAACTTAACTCTCTTCTACAGACATGTCATATGTAGAAGACAGCTGAAAAAGCTCTGGGGCCAGAGAGATCTATGTTTGAGTCAAGGTGCTGCCATTTTTTTCCTCACTCCTCCAGGTAAATCAATCTCAATAGGTTACTCTCACCCTTTCCTCAACACCTATTGTCCACTCTTTAAATAATGCTCATGGTTCATTTATTAGTACTCCAAAATCTCTAATGTTTTTCTCAAATTAAAATCCCCAAACTAGGTGCAATGTCTATCTTAAATATAAGGAACACATGAAGGAGAAAGGAAAAGATTTCTGAAAAGGGAGACAGTTAATCTACTTTTATAACTTTGTTGTATTTTGTTATATATGACTTAAATATAACTTTGTTGTATTTAACCTCCTTAAATATTATCATCTCATCTGTAATGTGAGGGGCTGATCAGAGATCAGCAAAGTTTCTCATAAAGGTCCAGAGAGTATTTTAGCCTCTCTAGTGTCTGTTGTATGTTCTTCTTTGTTTTTTAAACCCCTTAAAAATATAAAAATCAGGGGTGGCTGGGTGGCTCAGCAGGTTAAGCCTCTGCCTTCGGCTCAGGTCATGATCTCAGGGTCCTGGGATCGAGCCCCACATCGAGCCCCTGATTCCTCCTTTCCTCTCTCTGCCTGCCTCTGCCTGCTTGCGATCTCTCTCTGTCAAATAAATAAATAAAATATTTTAAAAAAATAAAAATAAAATCATTCTTAGCTCTTAGTGCAAAAATACTTACCCTCGTTAGTCCCAATTGCTCTGTTTTCTGTTTCTTTCTTGGTCGATTTGTGGATTCCTCCATTTCATCTTCTTCATCTGTAGGAACTGTATCACAGAGAATTAGATTTGATATGTGAAAAATTTATGGTAAATATTAATTGCAAAGTTTGATTGATTGATTGTAACCCCTACACCCAACATGGGGCTTGAACTCATGACCCTAAGATCAAGAGCTGGATGCTCTACCACCTGACCCAGCCAGGCGCCCCCTGATTATCAACAGCTTTAAAAGATTTCTTCTTTTTCTGGGTATATGTTTTCTCCATGTTATCTCAACTGGTTAGGGAATGGATATTCCTCCTTATTCTGGTTAATAGAAGTTTATATATATAAACAATACTCAGGTTATCAATGTTCCAAAAGAAGAAAGCAAAAAACAGATTATATTAAAATCCTAAAGTCTTAACAGTTTGATACTTTGCTATGTCTTTAAGATCATCATTGTAATTATTCACTTTACCATATCTATGAAATACTGCTTACTATTAGTTGTAGGAGAGTTTGCCCAAATTGCATTTGTTTTATGAAGGAATGGCAAGGTTAAACAAACACATTAAAAGGGGATACAATCCAGTCATGTTTATTTTTCTTGACTATTTCACTTTTCTAACAATGAATTAAAGGTATTTCAGACAGTAAAATCTTCCACGAAAGGAAAAATTATCCTAATAAACAACTTTCTGCCTCAAAACTGTTTGCTTTAAGGGGTGCCTGGGTGGCTCAGTCGGTTAAGTGTTCGACTCCTGATTTTGGATCAGGTCATGATCTCAGAGTCATGAGGTCAAGCCCCAAGCTTCAGGCTCCCCACCTGCCATGAAGTCTGCTTGAGATTCTCTCTCTCTCTCTCCCTCTGCCCTGGCCCCCATTATATGCACTGTCTCTCTCTTTCTAAAATAAACCTTAAAAAAAAAACAAAACTGTTTGCTTTAAGCACTACTGGGAAATCTTCTGAAATGACTTCCGTATTTCCCTCCACCTGACACTGCTCAAGCTTTTCTTGATCCCTGAACTCTACTTTGTGAACTGTATTTAGGGTATTACACTGTAATACAGCGATTTCCTCAGAAGTAACAGTGATTTTGCTCTGTTTACCTGTTTAAATAATTCTAGACTACTAGTTCTTTTTCATTTAAATATCTGTAGGTCTTCCCCTTCTTTCCTCCTCACTATTATCAAGGCAACTTCCTCTAAGACTCCTCCCTCCTCCAACTGTTTCTCCACTAATTGTTCCTTCTATGTTTTCAAAGTAAAAAAATTAAGTTTGGTAAAACTGCATTTAAAAAAATTTTTTAAGTAAATCAGCTTAACTTTCTTAAAAGCTTAAATGTCTTAAAAGAAATTTCTCTAATATTGGAGTGTATCAAAATGACTCAGAAGGTATTTCAATTGCAGGTTCCAGAATATGAGAACTCTGAGAACTAAGGCAGTTATGTACTACTGTATCAATCATGTTGTTGGTTACTTGCAGCAATTCAGTGACTTGGTTCAATAAATAAGAGGGTGGTAGACAGAAACACATTTTTAAATGTGTTTAAAGAAGTATATTAATTTTTCTCTACATGCTCCTTTATCTGTATCCTCAAAAGCTCGGGTCCATTTTTATGGAAAAATGTGTGTTAAATAGTCTTTCACTGAAATTCCTGAAACTCCCTTAATAAGTCAAAGTACAAGTATTTACCTGTAGACCATATCTTTAGCATCTTATCCCAGGAGCCACTGCAAAACTAAAAAGATACACATAAACAGAAAGAGTATGTAACATAATCTACCATATTATTTGCCTTCTTTTTCTATTTGTAACTTAAAACCTTTACTTTGTTCTTAAGTCCTTTACTATTATGGTATCATCTACACAGCTTCCTAGTCTCCTGAAAGTTGTACCCTCAATCTCCTGACAACGGAAGGAGCTGCCGTTGTTACATGGCTCTGCACCCTGGCTATGGTGGCTTAGACTGAGGTGGGCAGCTGCTCTGCACTGTGCACACATGTCCCTTCTTCCTCTGGGACTTTTTTTTGAGAACTTGTGTTCCAGAGAGTTGAAGTTAGTCTTTTTCAGGGACAGATGGTATAGGATGTAAAACCTAGGAATACTGAAAGCCAGGTTTTATTACCACATGGAAAAAGCCAGTTTGAGGTGAAAGAGAATAAAGTCAACTTAGGGAGATGGGTCGGGGGGAAATATTGGCCACATTCAAGCTCAGCTCCTTTGGTTCCTAAGACCCAAATGCTGGTGATGTGATTGTTCACTTCTTCGTGGATCTCATAATCTTTTAAGCTGAAAAATGTTCAAGATGAGTTTCTATCTCTGAATGGCCAGAGACAGGATATGACTAATTTATTTAGGTTTTGACTTGACAATATATAAACCTCATTTATGGCTCAATATGAATAATCATAAATCTTTACCTCTGAATGCATGAAATGTTCTCTGTTATGCTAACTAGCAAAGAAACACTGAAGAAACATTCTTCAATCCAAAATTTTCAATGTGCTTTAGGGAATTTCAAATGGCAAGAGAATGTGTAACCCTTCCAAAGTCATACAGTGTTGCACTCAGGCTTGTTTCCTTTTAACTAACTTGGACCATTTTGTCATGATAGAGTAAATCAGCAATACAAGTAAAACCACCTCTATTAACACTAACCTTAATGTACACTAAGGCTTAGATGATCAACTAGACCTTGTCAATTGATGACAGCACTGAGGAGCTCAAAGACTGAAAGTGGCAATCACTATGATTAAAGAATGTTACACTGCTTGCTTACCTATTTCATAAAATTTCTGCGGTTTATATAAAGTCTAAACTAGAGAAACTCAGACTGAGGAAGTAAATCTTTACACCTCTTCTTTTAAGATTATTTACTTTGGTTCAAAATCATATTAATTACTAAATATCACAAGTAGGACAATCACAATGAACACATGAAGAAAAAAATCTCTGCGTAAGAAGCTCAAACTTGAATTCAACAGTACTAGTACCAGTACAACTAGCACAGCGCACTAGCTACTTACTTTAGTTCCCGTGCTATCAACAGCTATAGAATCCACACTTCCTGCATGACCTCGGCAGCAGTGCAGGGCTTTCACCTTGTTTCTCTCCACATTCCACTCCCATAAGAGAATAGTCTGATCCATAGAGGCACTCAGTAGTAGGCAAGACAAACTATCTGAAGAGAGGAGAAGAGAAGAATAAGAACAAATTAGTACAAAAATTTAAAATACGTTGTATTCTGAAACTGAAGAATTTTTTTGTTGTTGAGAAAGACATTAGCCATCTTTGAAAAAGAAGTAACTTATGGTATAAAAGGATGATCCTTCAAAAATACTAGAAAATAAGAGTTTAACTTGAAAGTATATTTTATCTGTTTTAAGTCAGCAAGGGTTTAACTCTACCACTTATGGATTTTCTTACATAATCTTTTTCTTCTTGAACATTATATTTTCGAAAGACCTCACAAAAACTGAGGCATGAGGCACTTCCAACTCATCTCCATTCTGTCCCAGCACTGAAAATGGCTTTTTTCCAATTTCCTATGCAGGATTCCTTTCAGTTTAGGCAAAGAGTCCTAACCTTTTTTCACCCAGGCCACATCTTTTACAACGTCTGTATGTCCCACAATTGTCATTATTGACTTTCCTTCTAAGGACCAGATCCGAGAAGTCTTATCATAAGAACCAGTCAAGATCCTATGAAGAGAAAAAAAAATCCTATGAAATACAAAAAGCAGCTTTTCAAAACCTGAAATCAAGTATATTTCTAAAGCAATGACAAAGTAAACCTTCAGGATTATACTTATTATTTTTTTTTTTAACATGAAGACTAAGATTTCCAAACACACTCGAATAGATTAGAAGAGGTTAGATTTGACTTTTCCTGACCTCCTAAAAATAAAAATATACTGAAAAACCCTGGATTTCATTTTCACTACTATTGTAAACACTACAACTCCCAGGGAACTTGCTTATAAAGCCTAACGATCCTTTGTACTTAACCAGTGAAAACCTTTTAATAGAAAAACAGTAAAATCCTCTAAAATAAAAGTAAAACCAGTAAAAAAAAAACACTTGGGAAACAACTCCAGGAAGATATTCTTTGTTTTTTGTTTTTTGTTTTTTTAAATATTTTATTTGACAGAGAGAAATCACAACTAGGCAGAGAGGCAGGCAGAGAGAGAGGAGGAAGAGGCTCCCCGCGGAGCAGAGAGCCCGATGTGGGGCTCGATCCCAGTCTGGGATCACGACCCGAGCCAAAGGCAGAGGCTTTAACCCACTGAGCCACCCAGGCGCCCCTGATGTTCTTTGAAAGAAGTAAGCTAGTACGATGATTCACTCACCAAGGTGCTTTTCTACAAGTATGGCCAGTGAGGGTTTGCCATCCATACCTGCTCAAATCTAGTCTGCCCTTTTTAGTCCCAAAAATAACATGATCTGCATCTTCTTGGTAATAGGCTAGGAGATTTGTGGCTATAAAGGTTTTTTTTTCCTTCTGTGAAACAAATTATAGCTTTGGTCTAATAAGCAACACACGCAAATAAAACAAATGCCCTAAGACACTTGACTTACCCAGTATACTGCCAAATGTCACTACATCTCGAGACAGAACAGAAAACCTATTAATAGGTGTTTCATCTTAAATAAACTGAACGGAAAGATCTTCAGCATGGTCATCAAGACATTTATCACAAAATTACTTTTACAAAGAACACAGTCAATCGGAGAAGAATATTCACACAGTACACTCAGAAAGACTGAGGGAGGCGGCATGGATAGAAGAATATTCATACGGCAGTACCATTCCTCTGCCCCTTGGACGGAACTGATCCAGTCGTCATGGAACATGCATTGCTCTGGCTGAGGAGCAGTGTACTTCTCCACATATTCCAATTCCACAACCTCTTCCTAGTCACAGAGAAATAACCAGAAATCAATCAGGCGGTACACTTTTAAAATAGTACACTATGAAAGGACTCCCAGTTTAATAGGTCTCCTTCATGTCAGTCCCCGCTGTAACTCAGAAAATTTGGAGCCATGCAAAGGTGAAAAACTTTATCTGACCTAAAAGCACTATTAAAAACATTAATGACCTTGGAAAATTTATGCCAAAAGTGCAGGGTCGGGGGGGATAGAATATAAGAAACTTTAAAAAATAAAATCAGTATCATAAAAGCATTCTGTTTAATGAGGATGATGGGAAAGTTCTGGATATGGACAGTAGTGATGCATGCATGTTACTATGAATGTACATAATGCCACTGAATTATACACTTAAAGATGGTTAAAATGATAAATTGTAATTTTATCACAGTTCTAAAACCTGCCTAAAAGTATAAAAGCAATTATAATTATAAAAGCAATAGTAAGGATGCTTCAAAAATTAGAGGAAGGGGGAACCACTATAAATCCCAATAACCTAACCCATAAGTTTTTATATGTACATAATCATTTTGTACACCTTTATTAGCAGTAAACATATATTTGCTATTCCCTTTCTTGACAATTCTTCCATAAATACGAAAGTTCCTTTCCATATTGGTTCACCTGCACTTCCTAATACACCTTCAGATGAGGGGACTTCAAAACTGAACACACAAAAACTAAAGTTCAAATTTCTAGAAAAAAAGAATAATCAAAAAAATCTTTGGTTGCTAAAGACACAGGTGATTCTAAAAGCTTTCCACATTATCTGAGAACACTGGACATAAAATACAGCAGGTAAACATTTGAACTTACTGAGGAGATGTTTTCCAGTTCCATGTGTTTGAGCAAGGGCATTCGCAGAAACTGACCCTTGATAAGGAAATCGAACTCCACATGTTTGTGGAACTCTAAAGAAAATGCATAACAAAACGATCACTCTTAGCACATGAAGTAACATCAGCAGAGGTATATGAGAAACCCCCAAACAAACAGGTACCTATTATCCCCATGTGGCCTCTGAGTTTCTCCAGAATTTCTCCATGGCATAATCAGGCCATGTATTCCAGTATACTATGTGATTTTTAAGAAAGAGTACTTTCTTCTTTTGGTATAATTTTTTATTGGTGGTGTTGGTATAATTCTCTCTGTTTAAAAACACTTTTTGTTCTACGGATAATTCCAAATATATACAAAAGTAGAAATAACATTATGAAACCTCATCTCCATCACATATTATGACAATTAACAACTCATGGGCAATCATCTATATACCTCACTTGACTCCTCTGCTGATTTATTTTAAAATCAAACCCTTGAAATGCTATCATTTTATCTGTAAATGCTTTAGTTTGTATTTCTAAAATATAAGGACTTAAAAAAATAGTTGCGATGTTAAAAAATTTAATCATTATTCCTTTTAATATTAAGTGGCCAATGTTCATGCTTCCTTGTTTCATGAATGTCTTTTTACAGTGAAGTTTTTTAGAATCAGCATCCAAAGTCCACACATTATATTTGATTAATATGTCTTATTTAATCTTTAACATTTTTCCCTCCTTTTTATCCCTTGGCATTTACTTGTAAAAGAAACTAGGCCATCTGTCTTCATTCTGGATTTGTTTACATCTCCATGGTATCCATTAGCAAGTTTCCTCTACCTCCTACATGTCCTGTACACTAGGCAGACCTAAACACTTGATTAGATTTCAGGTTTGCTTTTTTGGGGGAGTAAGAATATTTACACAAAATATTATGTGTCTCCTATCGTATCACATCGGGAAGTACATTATCTTGATAGATCTCTTTCTGTGATGTGAAAATCTGTATCTGAGCTCTGATACTGTCAGTCTTATCCCATCCATCATAATATTCCGTCAGTCTTTTAACTAATAGTTTTATCAGCTATTGATAATCACTACTTAAACCCATTATTTCACTTGGAGTTACAAAATGCTAAAAATTCTTCATTTTTACTGCATTTCTTAGCTAGGATACTTCTGAAAGAACTCTCATTGATTATCTGGATTGTTACTTTTTAAAAATCTAAAATCTGAATCATTTGTATCTTCAACTCAAGAGCAATGACTTTATCATTTAATTTATTAAAAAAGAAACCAATGTTCATTCTACAAATTTAGAAAAATATGCAACTGTTTGGGCAACAACAAACATCCATATACTGGTAATGCAAAGCATTTATTCCAAGACTAATTCTTTTTTTTCTCCTTAAAGAGAGAAAGTATGAGTGGGTGGGGAGAGGTAGAAGGAGAGAGAGAATTCCAAGCAGGTTCCACACCCAGCAAGCAGCCCAACACAGGGCTCAATCTCATGACCCTGAGATCATGACCCTAGCTGAAATCAAGAAATAGAGGCTTACCCAATTGAGCCACCCAAGCGTCCCTATTATGAGAATTATTCTTATTATAGTTGAGATATTTTTTTCAATAAGAATATATGGTAGTTTGGTAATTTAGAAGTAACGATGTATCAAAAGCTCTATACATCAACAGATGGAAATAAAGACAAAGACCAATGGGAAATATTACATGAACAGCTCTGAATGAAAAACAACAGCCTGCTAGTAATGAAAAAATTGCAGACCTTGCCACATGCCCCACCAAAAAAAAAAAAAAAAAAAAAAAAGTTGTTCAGAAACATCTCAGGGGTGCCTGTGCCTGGCTGCTTCAGTTGGAAGACCATGAGACTTTTGTTCTAGGGGTCATGAATTCAAGTCCCACCTTGGGTATAGAGAAAGGTAAAGAAAAAAGAAAAGAAAAGAAAAGAAAAAAGTAAAAGGAAAAGTAAAAAGGTAAAAAAAAAAGAAAAGAAAAGGAAAACAAAACAAAACATCATTTCACACTTAACAAAAAGATTATGGGACTATTTGAAGATGGAGAAGGGGAAAAATCACGTATTAGGTTATAACTCTCACCTCTCCATTCCTCCAGCTAGGGTAGAATTAAAAGAACACTGAAGCATCAGAAACATCTGCTTAAAAATATGCTTGCTTTGGGGCACCTGGGTGGCTCAGTATGTTAAGTGTCTGTCTTCCGCTCAGGTCATGATCCTAGAGTCCCTGCATCAGGCCCTCTCCTCAGCGGGGAGCATGCTTCTCCCTCTGCCTCTCACCCCACTTGTTCTCTCCCTCCCTCAAATAAGTAAATAAAATCTTAATAAAAAATAAAAAAAAACTTGTCAATGACATCATCATTTGGAAGCAAGCATATTTTTAATTTTTTCAAGTTTATTTCATATTTTTTAAGAGAGAGAGTGTGAGCACGCACAAGCAGGGGGAGTGGGAGAGGGAGGTACAGGCTCCCTGCTGAGCACGGAGGTGGAGGTGGGGCTCCATCCAGGACCAGATCAGGACTGGGGCTGAAGGCAGACATATAACTGAGCTCCCCAGGTGCTCAGACAAGTTTTATTTTTAAACATCACACTTTATGTTATTCTCAATTTTTCTGTTTACATCTTCTATTTTATGTATGGTTTCATTAATTTTTCAAAAAGTCTGATTATAGAAAATGTCAAACATAAGCAAAAGAGGAGAATAATAAACCTTCACATACCTCTCACCCAATTTCAACAATTATCAACCCATGACCAATCTTGTTTCATCAATATTTTTGCATAGTTTGTTCATATTAATTTTATGGGCTAATAATTTATTTTCATACAACAGCATATATTTAATATTTATATTTTTTAAATGTTTTACTTGATACCCTTTATAAATCTTTATCCATTAATTTTTCAATGAATTTTAAATACTTGAAAAAATACCAGTATTAATATTGGCATCTGTTATTACACAAAATACTCAAATAGTTACATTGTCATTTTGCTTTGTATAAGTATAGCTCTTAAGTAAGACCCAAGCACCTAGATGCTTATTCTATGTCTACCCATCCAAGTCCTTCCTAGCACAATCACAAAGCCATAACTAGTACACTAAAATATTATCCCTAAATCTCAATCACCATATTGCCTTAAAAACAAATTAAACTGAAATAATTTTTTCCAAAAACTTAAACTTCTATTTCAAAGCACTTGAAAAAGTATCACGCAGCAGGGAAACCCATGTTACACTTTATAACTTTTACCATTACAAAATGCATACAGTATCATAAAATAAGGCCCAAAAGGGAGGAAATAAAATCAAAATGTGATATATTTTAGTGTAGTTCGTGGCATTGCACCCTTTCCTAACTTCTCAAAGTCTTTATACCCACCATTTTTGGCCTCCAGCAATTTATTGATGATGTTACTAAGGTCAGCAATTTCAGAGGCTGCAGGAATTGAGAAGGGAACATCATCTACCGCGTATCTGTAAAAAGGAAATGATAAGTCAAAGTCAAACTACAGATATTTTAACAAATGTGCATTTATTCATTCAACAAGTATTTAATGGATATCTAATACATGACAGACATTTTGCTAAATGGGGTTAACAAAAACAAATTAGGACATGATCTCTGTTCTCAGAAAGTGTCAGAGTTGGGTTATCAAAATACAAAAAAGTACATAAGAACAATGTCATAAGTGATATACAGAATGGAGAACAAAGAAGCTGTAGGTCATTTCAGCCAAAGGATAAAAAAACAGGGTATAAAAGAATGCACAAGGAAGATCACTCTTTTTTTTTTTTAAAGATTTTATTTATTTATTTGACAGACAGAGATCACAAGTAGGCAGAGAGGCAGGCAGAGAGAGAGGAAGGGAAACAGGCTCCCCGCTGAGCAGAGAGCCCGATGCTGGGCTCGATCCCAAGACCCTGAGATCATGACCTGAGCTGAAGGCAGAGGCTTTAACCCACTGAGCCACCCAGGTGCCCCAAGGAAGATCACTCTTAAGTTACATCTGTAAAGTGACTTTGTCAGTAACAGAGGTAGACGGTAGAGGTAGAAGGGGTGCAGAAAAGCAGGAAGAGCAGTAACCAATAGCTCACAGTTACTAAACTGCCAACTCAGCCTATTCCACAGAGTGTGATTTTGCTCTAGACAGTGACCAAAGGTAAGGTTAAGGAGATGTGCACAGAATGGTTAATCCACCACATGAAGTAATTTTTACTTCTTTCTCTAGGCAATGAGGTACCACTGTAGTGGTCCTAATTAAAGAATAATGTCATTGGAATTTTGTTTCATTATATCTTCCTGGCAGCACTGTCGAGACTGGATTAGAGGAACACACAAGAGTCAAATTAGAAAATTATTCTAAGAGAGAATGGGAGAAAATATGTGCAAATCATGTTTCTGATAAAGAACTTTTATCTAGAATATATAAAGTACACTTACAACTCAATAATAAAAAGACAACACAATTTAAAAAACAGGCAAAGAATTAAAATAGACATTTCTCCAAAGAATATAGACAAATGGCCAACAGGCACTTGAAAACGATGCTCCAAATCATTATTCATCAAGGAAATGTAAATCAAACCATACAATATCAGTTTGCAGTCACTATAATAACTACAATAAAAGAGAACGAAGTGTTGGTGAGGAAGTGGTGAAATTCAAACCTTTACTCATTAGTGATGGGAATGTAAAATGGTACAGTTGCTTTGGGAAAACCTGGCAGTTCCTCAAAAAGTTAAACATGGAACTACCATTTGATCCAGCAACTCCACTTCTACATCTATACCCAAGAGAGATGAAAATACATGACCACACAAAATCTTGTACACAGGGGCGCCTGGGTGGCTCAGTTGGTTAAGCAACAGACTCTTGGTTTCAGCTCAGGTCATTATCTCAGGTCATGAGATCAAGGCTCATGTTAGGCTCCAGGCTTAGCTCAGAGTCTGCTAAAGACTCTCCTTCTTCTTCTGCCCCTCTCCCCTGCTCACTTTCACTCTTCCCTCCCCCAAATAAATAAATCTTTAAAACAAGAACAACAAAACCTTGTACACAAAAGTTCACATCACCACTACTCGTAATAGCCAAAAAGTGGAAACAATCCAAATGTCCATCAACTTAAAAATTGGAAACAAAATTTGGTATCCCATATCCATATAATGGAATATTATTTGGCCACAACAAAGAATGATGGGGCACCTGGGGTGGCTAAGTCGTTAAGCGTCTGCCTTTGGCTCAGGTCACGATCTCAGGGTCCTGGGACTGAGCCCCGCATTGGGCTCCTTGCTTGGCGGGAAGCCTGCTTCTCCCTCTCCCACTTCCCCTGCTTCTGTTCCCTTTCTCGCTGCATGTATCTTTGTCAAATAAATAAGTAAAATCTTAAAAAAAAAAAAAAAAGAATGAGTACTGATACATATTACCAAATGGATGAATGCTATATACATCATCCTAAGAAAGTGAAAGAAGCCAGTCACAAAAGACTACATGTAATTATTACTATTTTTTAAAGATTTTATTTATTTGAGACAGAGAAATAGCTAGAGGGAGAGACTGCACACACAGAGGGAGAGAGAGAGAGAGAAGCAGACTCCCCACTGAAACAGGGAGCCTGACATAGGGCTAGATCCCAGACCCCAGGATCATGACCTGAGCCAAAGGCAGTTGCTTAACCAACTGAACCACCCAGGCACCCCTATATAATCACATTTATATGAAATTCAGAACAGACAAATCCACAGAGACAGAAAGTAAATTAGTGGTTGTCAGGGGCTCAGGTTGGAAGGATTAGGGGGTAATAGCTAAAGGGTGGTGAAAAAATGTTCTAAAATTGTAGTGATGGTTGTACAATTTTGCAAATATTAGACACTTTATTTTATTTATTGAAGAATTTTATTTACTTACTTGATAGAGGAAGAGAGAGAGAGAGAGCAAAAGCAGGGGGAGCAGCAGAGGGACAGGGAGAAGCAGGCTCTCCAACTGTGCAGGGGGCCCAATGTGGGGCTGGATCCCAGGACTCTGGGATCATGACCTGAGCCAAAGGCAGATGCTTAACTGACTGAGCCACTCAGACGCCCCAATACCGGACACTTTAAAGTGTGAATTCTGGGGGTGTCTGGGTGGCTCAGTGGTTTCAGCCTCTGCCTTCGGCTCAGGTCATGATCTCAGGGTCCTGGGACTGAGCCCCGCATCAGGCTCTCTGCTCAGCAGGGGGCCTGCCCCCCCCCCCTGCACCGAATCTCTGCCTACTTGTGATCTCTCTTTCTGTCCAATAAGTAAGTAAAAGCTTAAAAAAAAAAAATGTGGGAATTCTATTGTATGTGAATTACATCTCAAGAAAGTTGTTCTACGAAAAAAAGTCTAAAGCCTGATTTAAAGCCCTATCCGTGAGGAATGGAAAAGTTTCAAAAGGTGATAAGGTAGAATCCAGGAGCTCATCAAGACGTGATACAATAAATCTTTTTGCCACAATGCGGTAAAGAGCTTCAAATCTTGTTAAAATGTAGATTCTCAATCAGTAGGTCTGAGTGGAATCTCAGATTCTGTTTTTCCTAATAAGCTCCCAAGTGATGCTGATGCTGCTAATCCTCAAACTACACTTTCAGTAGCAAGGCTGCAGTTATATTTATATGTATTATACCTTAAAAAAAAAAAAAATGTAAGTAATGACTTAGGTTCTCCAAAAGGTAAAAAAACCTAGAATTAAAGTGTTAGGTTTTTCTGGGGGTGCCTGAATGGCTCATTTGGTTGGGCCTTTGATTCCTGGTTTTGGCTCAGGTCATGATCTTATGGGTGGTGAGATCAAACCCTGCACTGGGCTCAATGCTCAGTGGCAAGTCTGCTTGGAATTCTCTCTCTCTCCCCCTTTCCCTCTCCCCCACTTGCACAAAAGCGCGCTCTCTCCAAAATAAATAAATAAATCTTAAAAAAGAAAAAACACTCCCAAAAAGGTTTTGGTTTTTCCCTTCGCTTACTATTTGGTCAGTAAATGAGGGGGGAAAGTAGCATAATTCATACACACGTATATGTAAGTTATACACATATATGTAAATATATGTAAGTTATACACATATATTTACATATATTACATATATTACATATATGTAAAAAAATTACCCCTCCCATTTTACTCACCAGAACATATTATGTATAAGAATCAAGAACTTAATTTTTAGGTTTTGTTACCTTTTTGAAGAATTTAAAAACACACACACACACAAACATATATATCATGTCTATCCATTTACCTCAGGGGTTAAAACATAGTGGCCTATTATTTCTTAAACTTCACGTGAATCAATGATTATCTCAATAAAAATTTCAATTAGAAAAAATACAGTGTTTATGCTATTGTACCACCTTCCTTCAAAAGTATCTAAACCAAGTATAAATACTCATGTGCACTGATAATACAATTTATGTGTCCTGTAAGCAACAATACAAGAGGAGTGAATATGACTTACCCAGTCAACTCACAAAGCTAAAAAGAACCAAAGAGATAATCATAATTGAAGTGGAAATTTTCTAGTTTACCACTGACATTAGCTTGTTAATACAACAAATATTCATTATATATCATCAGCATGCGAAGAACTTGACAAACATTTGTTGACTCAGTCAATCCAAGAACTATATAATTCACAGTCCCCTACCATCAAAAAACTTACACTGTAGCTGAAGAGACAGTAAGAAAAATTAACAGTATAATATACACTGCAATACTGAATGAATGCTACTGACCTAGGGACCATTAGCAAAAATGCTCATACACACACACACACACACACCCACGCATACATGTGTAAGCATATATATAAATACACAAACTTGTAACTAACTTAACTTTACAGTCTTTATCAAAAAGCAGTTCTGCCAACCCCCTAATCAGAGCTCCACTTTCTAGCCTGATTTAGAAAAGAATCGTCGATCACCTATTTAAAAAGAAAATAAACTGTGTTTTCAGAAACGGTGAAACACCACTAACAGGCAGCCTGTAACAATTAGGTCCATTGTTCATTTTTAAAATTACGTATGTGCTTCATTCAGGAAGCAAACCCGAAGCTCTTCAGATCCCTCTACATTCGCAATTCAAATTTTACCCACAGCCTGAGAAGCTAAGCAAAAAAAGGATCTGTGATCTCAGAGGTCGATCCCTGAGCAATCCTGGCAAGGTATAGCTTCCGATCGAGTGGAAAACTCACTCAAGCCAGGAGTACAAGAAAAAGGAAAAGAAAAACTGGGGAGAAATTGAGAGCAAAGACAACTGAGGCTCCACAAAGTCATACGGAAGGAGTTTTTGGTAAGGATCCTAGGGAGGCAAGAGGAGAGGAAAGAAAAGGACGCTTACTTACTTCTTGTTGTCAGTGAAGAAGCGTGTCTGGAGCTGAGCCATGGCGAGGAGTTCACACAAGACTTGTCTACAGAAGCGTAAGTGGTAATAGGCAACAGACGCTCTGGTCTCTTAGGATTACCAAAAGAGGCAGCTCAAAATGAGCTTGCACGGGTACACGAGAAGATGCAGTCTTCTGGGCTTCCGCTTTCTTGGCTCCGGCCTCCACAGCAACGAGACCACCACGAGGCTGCTCTGACACAGAGACCCAGCCCACAAACATCAACTACCTATTCCTAGATTAGGAATCATCGATTAGAGAAGCATAGTTTTAAAGGCGCAGTGTCCCTAAGGTTTTAAAATTTTCTTTAAATATATTTAGGCCTGTGATCGATTATGAAGATACGGAAAGGCCCAATTCAAACTGCTTCTATCTCTTCTTAATTTTAAGAGGTTGTCTTCAGAACCGATACTTCAAACACAGTTCCTAGACACTACCACTCCCAGAAAGCAGCGCTTCTCAGACGCCGTGACCACTGGGAATTGTAGTCTTTTGCCACGCTGCCCTCAGGATATATTATTTGCGTTTAATTTTCCCAGTTCTAGCCAGATGTCTATTATATTTCCTCTGCCTTCAACTTTAATTTAGAAAGACTTTACGGCTTTATTTTCTTACGCATAATCCAATCATAACCTCACTTTACCGAGCTTTTCGGAGGGCTCCCGCCTCTAGCGCCAGGCTTTAGATCCAAGTGAGAGTCCGGACTACAAAAAAAAAAGAACGAATCAAAAAGGAAACGGACGACGGTGGCCGATAGTGGTCTAGTCTCACAGGACTGCGCTGCGCGCTCTCAGAAGGATGCGCCTGCGCATTGTGCTGGTCTCCATGGCAGGGCCTCGGAGCCAAGACGAGGTTGAGTAGACTCGTTTTGAATTTTCTCCCCTCCGCTCCGGCACCTTGTGGACTTCCCTCCTCGCCCTGTAGGGCTCTCGGAGGCGGCGGGGCTGGGGGAGTTGGGGGTTTGGCCGAGTTGTCTGCGCCCACGAACGGGAACCTCCCAACCCCCATTTCTTTCCTCCTGCCTCTTCCTCCCGTCACCTCCGGACCAGCCTGCTCCCTGAGCGACGCTGGGCTCCTGCCGTAGTCGGGCCCGGGTGGTGACTTCAGCGCCCCGCCTCGGGGCCTATTCGGGGCCCCACACGATGAGGCCCACTAACGCCCTTCCGGGACTGCGCCGGGGGGCCTCGGGAAGGCAGGTTGGAGAAGGCGGAGATTAAGTGTCTGGAAGAGGGTTGCCGAGCCCCAGGACACGCCACCGCCACGGAGAAGGACCCAGACCCCTTGGGCGGGAGCGCCTGGTGTGTGGTCCTTCGCACAGCCAAGAGCTCCGCTTTATAGCTTTTGTGTTTTTTGTTTTGCCTTCCCCCCCGCCGCCTTAGGAGCCCTTTTATATCTTCTGATTAGTAGGGAAAAGGCGTCCTCCCCCACATTCTCCTACGCTGTTTGACTTTTTTTTTTTTTTTCCCCTCGGTCTTGAAGTTACCTAAAGGCCTATGCCTAACTCTAAATGGTCCGGAGAGTTACTCCAATTGAATTTAGTTGTTTCGCTGTGGGACGATGGAGGGAGAGATGCTATCTAGAACTCAAAGTTACTTTTTTAAGTCTTTCGCCAAAACTGCAAGAGGGGGTCTTCAAGAGACAGCAGTTTAGAATCAGGCAAAACTGGATTGCAGAATTTGTGGGCAGAGCGGTATGTGTGCAGGTGAAAACAACTTAAGTTTTCCTTTGCGTTGTTTAAAGATGAGCTGCAATTAAGTAGGCACCTGGTATTGAAATCAACCATAGCCTGTGAGAAAGTAGTTAAACAGTTGCAAGCGGAAAAATAATATTTTACTGGAAAGCAATGATAATGAAAGGATATTTTCAGTTCACTCACCTTTCTAGAATGCCTCAGCTACTTATTAACTGCTCTGTGCCACACTTGGGTCACTGTGAGAATTAATTGCCACATAGTAAATGTTAAATTTATCCCATCATTATCATTTAGATGTCAGTTTGGCTAGAAGCTTTGCCAGCCTGAACAAATAAGGGAGAATGGCCTCATGGTTAGAGGAATTTCTCTTAGAGAAAAAGAACACCTCTGTACTGAAGTCCTAGGAAAGGAGGAACTGGGGTTGCAAACGACCGGTGGTCATGTAACCATGTGATTCCTTGTAATGGTGAGAATTGTATACCTTAAATAAGTTAGACCACCTGAAACTTGAAACACTTTCTTAACTGAAGTCTTGCTATTTAATCCGTATTTTCTGAATTTGGTAGAGGTGGAAAGAAATTTGACAGTTTTAAACATTCTCCTTTAATTATAAGTGATTTTTGAGATACAGCAGTAAAATTGCCTGAATTAACATTCATAGAACGCGAAATAATCTTCAAATCATTAGGTTCTTTTTCAGATAATTTTTTTACTATTGATAAAATATTATTGGTTAAAATATCTTTGAAAATGTATAGGTAGAGGGATTCCTGGCTGGCTCAGTCAGTGAAGCATGCAACTCTTGATCTCCGGGTTGTAAATTCGAGCCCAACATTTAAGAGTACTTAAAATCTTAAAAATAACAACAAAGAAAGTATGGTTAGTTTCATAAATTTTAGTGGTCAACAATTTGACCTTTACCAAATAAAGTACAATACCCGATAGTCACTAAAGGTTGATCTTAATTTGAATGGGGTAGTATGACCAGTAAGATACAAAACCTAGATACGTACTTCGTAAGATAAACCTTCAGTTTGCAAAGCAGAAATGTTGAATTCACCAAAGTACAGTTTTCATTTGAGACCTTCCTTTAGTTAAGGAAAATTACAAGTGTTCAGACCAACTGAACACCCAGTATGATGGCTTTGGTGTTTTTTTTCAGTAGTGACTCCTGTTGTATTTGGTGTTTCCTCCATGCAGTACTTAGGGTAGTACTTTTGAGTGTTTTTCTTGGAACATGAACTTCAGGCTTTTTGTTCTGGATGATTTCCTACATGGTTCATTTACTGTGGTCTTCATGAAGACACAGTGTGATCTGGAAAATCACAGCTTGGAAGACTCGTGTCTCTATTATAGGGTTCTTTTTTTTCTGCATGTAATAGCATGGTATGGTGTGATCTGAAGACTATGCATGGGCTTCAGAGTTCTATTTGTTTTGTTTTGGTTTTTTTTCCCAACTTAGTTTTGAATCTGAGCCTTAATGCTCTTTGTGATCTTAGGCAAGTTACTTGACAGCTTTGGTTTTCTTATCTATAGAGGTAAGATCCAACTCAGTGGATGTGAGGATTAAGTGAAATAATCTGTAGAGCTCTCAAAGAGCAGAAGTAAAAAGAGTTGTGTATTTACAGGGTAAAAAATGGATAGAAACCAAGATTATAGGGAAGTTGATAGAGAGGGCAAACCTTAAGATTAAAGAGACATTGTGAACACTGGCCTTAAATTTTTTTTCAGTGAAAATTTAAA
The DNA here is from genome assembly GCF_922984935.1 of Meles meles. NCBI lineage: Eukaryota > Metazoa > Chordata > Mammalia > Carnivora > Mustelidae > Meles > Meles meles. Next base: position 14,706,125 of record NC_060074.1, read on the forward strand.
ATAAGTTATTGTTTATATATATTTACATATACTTAAAATTTTGATGTTGACTTAACACACTAAAACTTTACAAACCCGTATTTAAAAAATATATATAGATCTCCTATCAAATATTTGTGAACTAGGAGTCTTGATTTATTTTTGACACCACTGATAGTAATTTTGTATACATCATAAAAGGAACTTGGTGTCATTTATGTACCCTGAAAGATAGAGAAATTTTATTTTCTAACGTACTTTTGAGCAACATTTTCAATGTTAATAAGTTAAAAGATCTGGCACTGATATTTAATCTATTTCAAGATCGTTTAAATCTTAGGACACTAAAAGGGACCTAGAATTAGGAGAGTCTCTAAAACTAAAAGTGGCTTCATCTTTCAGTTACCCTGTTTGGGTCTTTATTCTCAGGTAATTGGCTTTAACAGATACATTTTACCACACACAAGACTGTAGAGGAAACTCAACAAAATAATCAGATGTTAAGAGAGAATTACCTCTAAAGTACTGAACAAATAAAATTTGCTGAACAAAAGCAAAACAGCAATGGCCCAAATATGATCCACAGAGATGTGAGTGACCTGAAAAGAAAAGAAAAGCCTGAATAGCCAGTCTTTTCCTTTCTGCCATACATTCAGTATGTATAAACAATAAAAAGCCCCTTTTCCCTATAAAACATGAAACTTCTCTTTTAACAGTTTCTTCCTAATCTTTGTTTTTGATGTGAGGTAAAGTCCACTCTTTTAATGTGATGTGAAATATTCTAGAAAGCAATTTCACAGCAAAATGTAATGCTTTAGTGTGTTCTGAACTCCAGTCATTAACTGTCCATACATGTAATACTTTCTTCTTTCTGTTTTCTTTATGTAATCCTAATACTATTTGCTTAAGAACTATCCTCGTCAAACCAATTCCAGGATGTTTTACAGGGCGTTGTTTAGGGAGGGTGATCTTTAGTCTCAAGCTTCTGTGGTTCCAAAAAATGCCCTGTTAGTAAATATTTCATGAGAGAAATGCAATTTACTGGGGAGGTCATTGAGTAGTAGTTACAGAATGTGACTTGAAACAAAACTGTAGTCCACATGCCTCATTTTAGGTAAGGAAACTGACACAGAGAGGTTAAGTCACGTACTCCTGGACACATGCAGTTATCTGTAAAGTCAGTCCTAATCTTTAGTTTTCTTCAGCTGAGTCACTTGATGGTTCTGCTGTCCTAGGAAGGCAGCTATGCTCACCACTATACCACCAACGCAGTTCTGTACTAGGATGGTAAAGGCTATTTTATAATAAAATCTGCATAAAATCTAGTAGTTTTCCTTATGTGTAGGAAAAGAAAATATATATCGAATACTTTCTCATTACAGAAGGAATGCTGCTGTGAAGACATAATTATAGCTCTCACACAAATGAAGCCACAACTGTCATGATTTAGTGCCCCTCAAAGGAAGAACTTGAGTGGACAAGAGAGGGCATGTCTGGGAATAGTAAAATGTTTGAGGCCTGAATTTAAACTTGAGCTACTACCTGAAGGTAATATTTTTATTTTTAACTAATTGAAAGGAACAGCTCTATAAAAGTCAACTATTATCTATTATATATTAATGAAAAATCAAATTATACTTTGGATATAGGTACTTTGTTCTGTTTGTGTTTACCAGTTGGAAGAAGGCATTTTACACCTAGCTACTTAATATCTTTGTTCTTAAAAATGTCACTTTGATATAGTTAATTGAAAATTAGGGGGATGCCTGGGTGGCTCAGTAGGTTAAGCGTCTGCCTTTGGCTCGGGTCCTGGGATCAAGTTCCACGTTGGGGCTCCTTGCTCAGCGGGAACCTGCTTCTCCTTTTGCCTGCCACTCTCCCTGCTTGTGCTTTCTCTCTCTCTCTCAATCTCTCTCTGACAAATAAATAAAATCTTTAAAAAAAAGGTTAATACTTTCTAGCATATACTGACATTGAGGTTAGATGGGAATATTGGATATTTTAAGTCACCCTGCATTTGTCAGGATTGAAAAGCATGCAGATTGATGGGGGAATTGAGGGAGGAAGGAGTAATACTTTTCCCTTCATTCAAAAAAAATTTGATTTTGAAAAGGATGTCTGTAACATAGGAATGTACTTTCAACTTCCAGTTCAACAATGGATTTGTCAATAGATACCGAAACCCATTTTTCCATATAGAAACTACTTTAAGTAGTATTTTCCCAGATTAACGTATAAAATTTCTTTAGCCTGTGGATACTAAAAGGAAAATTTTGAGTTTTGAGTTCCAAAACACAGCGGAAAAAGAAATTCTCTTTGAGTGGCAAAATCCCAGTCTGAATAAAATCCTGAAGTAGGTGGTTTATGTTTGGCGGTGTTCTTCTGTTAACATCTTCACCACCTTTCCTGGTATAATTCCCTGGGGCGTTCATCCTGTCTTCTTCATTGCAGCATAGCTTAGGCCTCTGCTAAAGCCCTTTTAAATGTTCTGAGCTTCAGGTGTACTTGCTTTCTCACCGCCAAATTAAACTTTCCAGGGTAGCTATTCTGAACTTTTCTTCTTCTTCTTCTTCTTTTTTTTTTTTTTAAGATTTTATTTATTTATTTGACAGAGATCACAAGTAGGCAGAGAGAGGGAGAAGCAGGCTCCCTGCTGAGCAGAGAGCCGGATGGATGCATGGCTTGATCCCAGAACCCTGGGATCATGACCTGAGCCGAAGGCAGAGGCTTTAATCCACTGAGCCACTCAGGCACCCCATGAACTCTTCTTAAATGATGAAAGCTGTATAAATTTAATATATAAATTTACACAAATTTGTAAATGACTGATACTATGTCCAGGGTGTTTTCAGTTTTAAGAGAAAATGTTGAGGCGCCTGGGTGGTTCAGTCATTAAACATCTGCCTTCCGCTCAGGTCATGATCCGAGGTCCTGGGATCGAGCCCCACATCAAGCTCCTTGCCCAGTGGGAGTCTGCTTCTCCCTCTCCCATTCCCCCCGCTTGTGTTCCCTCTCTCACCGTATCTCTCTGTCAAATAAACAAATTAAATTATATTAAAAGGGCTTATTATCTCCAGTGAAAATTTCAGCTTGGGTAAGAGGAAGTAAATAAAGTGAAAAACATTTAGGCTAGTAGGGATAATTTATAATGGGATCAGGGCAGCTATCAGGAAACTGGAAGTAAGTCTTTAGAATTCTTTCCGCTAAGCTATTTGCACTTTTTAGTTCTTCTCAAGCTCCACTTTTGAATCTGTTTGCAGGATGTTTTCTCAGTGATTAGTGTCTGCAAGATTCGAACTCGAGCTTTTTCAAGGGATCAGAAGTGTTTATATTGTTTGCAGGAGGGCTTTGGTGCTTTAGGGTCTGCCTCTAATTGAATTTCAGCCAAGAAAAGTAGAGAACAAAAAATGAACAAAGAATTTCTTTTAGCACCTATAATTTGTTAACCTATCCAAAAAAAAAAAAAAAAAAAAAAAAAAATTTAAAGCTGTAACTAATGAAGGAAGAAGGGAATTTTTTTCTGTGACTTTGAAAGAGTTCCTGTTGTAATAGCAATGAGTAGGATTTGGGGATCAGTACATGTGCCTTGGTCAGCTACTTAGTGTATTTATAATCTTGGGAAAGTTACTTAATTGCCCGAGTCTTACGTATTTACATGTAAATTGGAGCAAGTAACTGAATCACAGGGTTGTTGAAAGGATTATATAAAATGACATATATGAAATACTTTTAGGGGTGCCTGGGTGGCCCAGTTGGTAAACTTCCCAACTCTTGATTTCAGCCTACATCATGATCCTGGGGTGGTGAGATCCAGCCTGTGCCATGCTCCATGTTCACTGGGGAGTCTGCTTCTCTCCCTCTGCCCTAATGCCTGCTCGCAGTCTCTCTCAAATAAACAAATAAATCTTAAAAAACAAAAAAACAAGAAAAAACCTTTAGCATAGTGCTTTACCATAGTGCCCATTAATTGATAACCCCATAACCTTAAGCAGTGAGTCTCAATATCCTTTTCAGTAAAAGGGTGGTAATAGGTTCATATCACAGAATATAGAGTCATTATTAATAATTCTAGCTAGTAATTGTTAAGTATAATAAACATTCAGGGGTGCCTGGGTGGCTTAGTCAGTTAAGCACCTGCCTTGGGCTCAGGTCATGATCCTGGAATTCCGGGATCGAGCCCCACATCAGGCTTCTCATTTGGGAGCCTGCTTTTCTCTCTCGCTCTGCCTTCTGCTCCACCTGCTTCTGCTCTCTGTCAAATAAATAAAAACAAACTTTTTTTTTAAAAATTTATTTCATAGAGCACAAGCAGGAGGAGTAGCAGGTAGAGGGAGAGGGAGAAGCAGACTCCCTGCAGAGTAAGGAGTCACATGTAGGCCTCGATCCCAGGACCCCGGGATCATGACCTGAGCCGAAGGCAGTTGCTTAACCAACTGAACCACCTGGCGCCCCAATAAAAATAATCTTAAAAAAAGAACCATTCGGGGCCCCGGGTGGCTTAGTCGCTGGGCTTCTGCCTTTGGCTCGGGTTGTGATCCCGGGGTCCTGGGATCGAGCCCAGCATTGGGCTCCCTGCTCCGTGGGAAGCCTGCTTCTCACTCTCCCACTCCCCCTGCTTGTGTTCCCTCTTTAACTGTGTCCCATAAATAAATAAATAAATGCTATTAAATCTCATGTTAAATAAAATCTTGAAAAAAATTCAATAAACTTTAAATTATATAGCTTTGACAAATTTATAATCATCTATTTTGTCATAGTGGTGTTTATATTTAAAACTCAGCTCTCAAAAACGTTTTTTTTTTAGAGACTTATTCACTTATTTTAGAGAAAGAAAAAGAGGGAGAATGATGGGGGCAGGGAGGAACAGAGGGAGAGAGAGTCCTAAGCAGACCTTAGACTGAGCATGGAGCCAGACATAGGACTTGATCTCACAATGCTGACAGCACAACCTGAGCCAAAACCAAGCATCAGAGGCTTAACTGTCTACCCAGGCACCCCTCAAAAAGATTTCTTAATCTTGATGTCACTGTGGTTAGACGTTGAATATTTCTTTTCTTTCTTTTCTTTTTTTAAGATTTTGTTTATTTATTTGACAGAGAGAGAGAGATCACAAGCAGCAGAGAGGCAGGCAGAGATGGGGGGAGCAGGCTCCCTGCTGAGTAGAGAGCCTGATGCGGGGCTCGATCCCAGGACCCTGAGATCATGACCGGAGTCGAAGGCAGAGGCTTAACCCACTGAGCCACCCAGGCTCCCCTAGACAGTGAGTATTTCAATATACTTAACACTGAATTATATTCCTTTTTTTTTTTTAAGATTTTTTTTTGAAAGGTTTTATTTATTTATTTGACAAAGACCACAAGTAGGCAGAGAGGCAGGCAGAGAGAAGGGAAGGAAGCGGGCTCCCTGCTGAGCAGAGAGCCCAACGTGGGGCTCGATGTGAGCCGAAGGCAGCGGCTTTAACCCACTGAGCCACCCAGGCGCCCCACTGAATTGTATTCTTGACAGCAATTATTTCAGTCTTAATGCATCCCTCAGTGGTACTTTATTTTCATTTGACTCTATAAGATTTTTCTTTTTGAATAGTGTTATTTTTCTACTTTGGACATTGGAAGATTTACAGAAAAATCAATAGCTTTACAGAAAAACTGAGCAGGGCATCTAGGTGGCATAGTCAGTTAAGCATTCAGCTCTTGGTTTCAGCTTGGGTCATGGTCTTGGGTGGTGGAATCCAGCTCTGCCTCTGGCTCCACCCAGGATGGAGTCTGCTTGAGATTCTCTCTCCTCTTCCTGCCCCTCCCCACTTCTCTCTCTCTCTCAAATAAGTCTTTTTAAAAAGGAAAGAAAGAAAGAAAGATCAAGCAGGGAATACAAAGATTTCCATATCCCTGCCCCCACAACATTCCTTTCTCTGTGTGCTAGCACAATTTTCCCTGCTATTAACATTTTGCATTAGTTTGGTACATTTCTTTCTTTTTTTTTTTTTTAATATTTATTTAATAAACTCTGTGCCCAACATGGGACTAGAACTCACAGTCCTGAGATGAAGAGCTGCGTGCTCCACAGACTGAGCCAGCCAGGTACCCCTAGTGTGGTATATTTCTTAAAGTTAATGAACCAATATTGATACAGTATCATGAACAAGTCTATAGTTTGCATTAAGGTTCTCTATTTGTGTTCTATAATTTTATGGATTTTGACAAAACCTATGTTAAAATGTCATGTATCTACATAACAGTATCATAAAGAATTGTTTCATCACAATAAAAATTTCTTAACCTGTGGCAACTATTTATCTTGTTACTAAGTCTATAGTTTTGCCTTTCCAAGAATGTCATGTATTTGAAATTGTATAGTATGCAGGCTTTTCAGAGTGATTTCTTTTACTTATCAAAATATGTTTAAAGTTTTCCTTGTCTTTTGTGGCTTAATAGCTTTTTTTTTTTTTTTTAAAGATTTTATTTATTTGACAGAGAGAGATCACAAGTAGGCAGAGAGGCAAGCAGAGAGAGAGAGAGAGAGAGGAGGAAGCAGGCTCCCTGCCGAGCAGAGAGTCCGACATGGGACTCGATCCCAGGACCCTGAGATCATGACCTGAGCTGAAGGCAGAGGCTTAACCCACTGAGCCACCCAGGTGCCCCTTAATAGCCTTTTTTTAAAAATTGAAGTATATTGGGCGCCTGGGTGGCTCAGTGGATTAAGCCGCTGCCTTCAGCTCAGGTCATGATCTCGGGGTCCTGGGATCGAGTCCCGCATCGGGCTCTCTGCTCCGCAGGGAGCCTGCTTCCCTCTCTCTCTCTCTGCCTGCCTCTCTATCTGCTTGTGATCTCTCTCTGTCAAATAAATAAATAAAATCTTAAAAAAAAAAAAAAATTGAAGTATAGGTCACATATAATAGCAGTTTCAGGTATACAACATAGCGATTCAACAATTATAAACATTATGAAATGCTTACTGTGATAAGTATAGGTACCATCTGTCTCCATTAAAAAGGTATTACAATACTATTGACTATATTCTGTGTGCCGTACTTATTATCCTTGTGAGATATTATTTTTTTTGAGAGAGGGCGACCAAGCAGGGAGGAGGGAGAGGGAGAGAATTTTTTTTTTAAAAGATTTATTTATTATTTTAGAGAGCAAAGGAGAGGGGCAGAGGAAGAGGGAGAGAGAGAATCTCAAGTAGACTGCACTAAGCACAGAACCTGACTTCAGCCTCAATCTCACAACCCTGAGACTGTGACCCTGACCGAAACCGAGAGCTGGACGCCTAACTTGACTGAGCCATCCAGGCACCACCTGACTTGCTTATTTTGTAACTGGAAGATTGTATCTCTTAATTCCAGATGTAAGAGAGATCATGTGATACTTGCCTTTCTCTAGTTGTTTGTATATTTTCTTTAGTAAAGTGTTTACTCAAATATTTTGCCCACTTTTTATTGGGTTGTGTTATAATTGAGTTGAAACAGTTCTTTACAGAGTTGGGATATAAATTCCTTTATCAAGGGACGCCAGGGTGGCTCAGTCAGTTGAGTGTCTGCCTTCGACTCAGGTGGTGATCCCAGGGTCCTGGTGTGGAGTCCTGCATTGGGCTCCTTGCTCGGCGGGGAGCCCGCTTCTCCCCTGCCTGCTGCTCCCCCTGCTTGTGTGCGCTTGCTCTCTCTTCTTCTGACAAATAAAGTGTTTAAATAAATAAATAAATTCCATTATGTATTGCATGGGGCACCTGGGTGGCTCACACAGTTGGGCGGCTGCCTTTGGCTGAGGTCATGATCCCAGAGTCCTGGGATCAAGCCCCGCGTCGGGCCCCCTGCTCAGTGGGAAGCCTGCTTCTCCCTCTCCCTCTGTTGATCCCCCTGCTTGTGCTCTCTCCATATCTCCCTCTCTCTCTGTCAAATGAATAAAGCCTTTTAAAAAAAAAAGGAGGAATATGTTTTGCAAATATTTTCTCCCAAAATGTAATGAACAAAAGTTTCATTTTGGTGAAGTCCAATTTGTAGACTTATATTTTTGTGCTTTTTGTGTCATATTTAAGATATTTTTGCCAAACCCAGAGTCACAAAGATTTTTCCCTGTGATTTCTTCTAGAAGTTTTAATAGTTTTACTGGCCATGATTGTTTCAAGCTGGTTTTTTAATATGGTTTGAGGTAAGTGTCATTTATTGTTTTGCATGTAGCTATTGTTTCAGCTCCATTTTTTGAAAAGACTGTCCTTTTTCTCTTAATTGCCTTGGCACCTTTATCGAAAAGCATTTGACTAGGAGCACCTAATTTCTGCTTGAGATTCTATCTCTCTCTGCCCCTCCCCCTGCTCTCTCTCTCTCTCTCACTCTCTCAAATAACTAAGTCTTAACAGAAAAAAAAGCAATGACTATATATGTGAGGGTCTATTTCTGGATTCTCTATTCTGTTCATTGATCTATTTGTCTTTACACTAATACCAACTATCTTGATTATTTTAGCTTTGTGACAAGTCTCAAAATCAGGAAGTATAAGAATTCCAATTCTGGTGGGTTTTTTTTTCCCAAGTTTTTTGGGCTATTTTGACCTTTGAACTTTTTTTTTTTTAAGAGATGGAAGGTGGGGCAGAGGGAGAGTGAGAGAGAATCCCAAGCAGGCTCCACGCCCAGCACAGAGCCTGACAGTGGACTCAGTCTCATGACTCTGAGATCATGACCTGAGCTGAAACTGAGAGTTGGACACTTAACTGACTGAGCCACCCAGGTGTTCCCTTTATATATTCTAGACCTTATCAGAGATTTGATTTACAAATATTTCCTCCCATCTGTAGGTTGTCTTTTCATTCTTGTCATGGTGTCCTTTGCACAAAAGTTTTTATTTTTTTATTTTTATTTTTTAAAGATTTTATTTATTTATTTGACAGACAGAGATCACAAGTAGGCAGAGAGGCAGGCAGTGGAGGGCGGGAAGCAGGCTCCCTGCTAAGCAGAGAGCCTGATGCGGGACTTGATCCCAGGACCCTGGGATCATGACCTGAGCCGAAGGCAGAGTCTTAATGCACTGAGCCACCCAGGCACCCCAAAAAGTTTTTATTTTTATAATGTCCAGTTTACCTATTTTTAATTTTGACTCTACAGTTTTTTGGTGTTCTAGCTATGGAAGCATTGCCAAATCCAAGGTCATGAAGATTTATCCTTATATTTTCTTCTAAGAATTTTATGGTTTTAGCTCTTACATTTAGGTTATTGATTGATGTTAGAGTTTTTTATTTGTTTGTCTTTTTTATATACTATGAGGTAGGGGGTTCATTTTCATTATTTTGCATGTGGATATTGAGTTGTTCCAGGACCAATTGTTGAAGAAGACTACACATTTCTTACTGGATCCCTTTGGCACCCTTGTTGATAATTATTTGACTATAGTTTTGAGTTTTTTCCTGGACTGGGAATTCTATTCCATTGATCCACATGTCTATCCTCAAGTCATTACTACCTTCTTTTGAGTATTGTAGCTTTGTTTTTTGTTTGTTGGTTGGCTTTCTTTTTTTTTTTTTTTTTTTGAGTATTGTAGCTTTGTAGTAAGATTTGAAATTGTGAAGAATGAGTCCTCCAACTTTGTTCTTTTTCAAGATTGTTTTGGCTGTTTAGGTTCCGTGTAATTCTCTATGAATTTGGCTTTTCCATAACTAAAAAAAAGGCCATTGGGATTTTGATAAGGATTGCATTGAATCTATACATTGCTTTGGATAGTATTACCATGTTTGTGTCTTCGAATTCCAGGAACACGGTATGTCTTTCCATTTATTTACATCTTTAATTTTATTCAACAGTATTTTATAGTTTTAATGTACTAGTCTTACACTTCTTCCTTAAATTTATTCATCAGTATTTTATTCTTGTTGATAAGATTGTAAATGAATCATTTTCTTTTTTTTTTTTTTTTTTTAAGATTTATTTATTTGACAGATAGAGATTACAAGTAGGCAAGTAGGCAGAGAGGCAGGCAGAGAGAGAGAGAGGAGGAAGCAGGCTCCCAGCCAAGCAGAGAGCCCGATGCGGGGCTCGATCCCAGGACCCTGGGATCATGACCTGAGCCGAAGGCAGAGGCTTTAACCCGCTGAGCCACCCAGGCGCCCCTAAATGAATCATTTTCTTAATTTCATTTTATTTTGGGATTGCTCATTGCTACTATATAGAAATGCAATGGAGTTGTTTTGTTTTTTTTTTTAAGATTTTATTTATTCATTTGAGGCAGAGATCATGAACACGGGAGAGGCAGAGGGAGAGGGAGAAGCAGACTTCCTGCTGAACTGGGAGCCTAACGTGGGGCTTGATTCCAGGACCTGGAGATCATGACCTGAGCTGAAGGCAGATGCTTAACCATCTGAGCCACCCAGGCACCCCCCCCCCTTTTTTTTTAGAAATATGATGGAATTTTGCATATTTATCTTATCCTGTAACTTTGTTGAATTTATTAGCTCTGACAGTGTTTTGGGGGATTCTTCAGGATTTTCTATATACAAGACCAAGACCATAGGTGAATAGATACAGGTGTACCTTTGTTCTTAGTATTTTCTCATGATCTTTTTAGTTTATGTAAGATTTTTTAGTCATGTCCCATTTCGATTTCTGATTCTAGTTATTAGTGTCTGTTCTTTTTTTATTGTCAGTCTAGATAAAGTTTTGTCGATTTTATCAATCTTTTTGAAGAACCAACTTTTAGACTGATTAATTCTTTTGCTTTTCTATTCTTGATTTTGCTTATCTCTTCTCTAATCTATATTGTTTTCTTCCTTCTACTAGATTTCAATTTAGTTGGCTCTTGTTTATTTTTGAAGAATAATGTAAGGTTATTGTTTTGAGGTTTTTTCTTTTTTTTTCTTTTTAAATATAGGCATATTTGCTCTAGATTTCCCTTTGAACATTGCTTTCCCTGCATCCTATCGTTTTGATACACTGATATACTGTGTATATCTGTCATCACCCCCTCCTGAGTTATGTGTATTTTATTTAGTTCTTCAGTATTTTATTTCTATTCTTAAAACACACATATAAAAAATTATAATAGCATTATTGTTATTTATACAGACAGTGTTTATTTGGATTTTTCTTAGAGTTATTAATTTACTAGCTTACCATTTTTCTGGCATCTCTGGATTTCCCTCTGGTATCATTTTTATTCTCTGTATTCTTTAGAAATTTCTTTTGTGTAGGATCTATTCATTGTAAACTTTTAGTTTTTTAAAAACTTTTTCTTTTTAAAGATTTTATTTATTTATTTGAAAGAGAGAGAGAGAGAGCACAAGCAGGGAGAGCAGCGGAGGAAGAGAGAGAAGCAAACTCCTTGCTAAGCAGGGAGCCCGATGTGTGGCTTGATCCCACTGGGATCAAGAACTGAACTGAAGACAGACACTTAACTGACTGAGCCACCCAGGCACCCCTTAGTTTTTTAAAATCTTAAAATCTCTCTCTCTCACCCTGCTTTGTGAAAGAAATCGTTTTGAGCTTATATAATCATATGCTGAGAATTACTTTTCTTTTTTTTAACATGACTTCTGCCAGTGTTGTTATTGAGTAGTCGTCTGTATATCTAATGTCAGTACCCCATGGGTGATCTTCTCTCTCTTGCTTCACTTTCAGATTTTCCTTTCTTTTTAGAATTCTCTACTTCTACTACATTGGGTATAGATTTCTTTTGATTAATTTTGGTACATTTTCTATTATCTGTGGAGTCAGTGTTGAAAAATTATTAGTTTTTTATCTTCTGTTTTTCCTGTGATGAATTCTGGGTAATTTTTTAAAATATGGCTTCTAATTTAATAGTTCTTTCTTCCAAATTTATTCTATTTAATGAATCCATTGACTTACTTTTTTTTTTTTTTAATTTCTGAAAGTTCTGTTTGGTTCTTTTTCAGATTAAACTTTTCAGTCTCATTACTTGCTTATTCCTGTTATTCATTCAGTTTATTTCTTTGAGTTTTCAATGGTTGTTTTATATTCACTGTTAGATAGTTCCAATATCTGAAGTTTAAGGAGGTGTCTAACTTTGCTGACTCTTTCTTTTGATGGTTTATTTCCTTGTGTTTTTGGCACTCTGAGTATAAGCTTATATTGAATCTCGATATGAAAGGGAACTAATGCCTTAATTGGGTTTGGGTTCCTCCAAATAATAGCTCTGTTTGTTCTTACCAGAAGCTGAGCTAAACTATTGTCTCAAGATCTTTCAGGTTCCTAGTCTTATCTTGGGAAGTTTAATTTCCCCTCCCCTAAGAGCTACTTATCCACACCCCAGTTTCCCAGCTATAAAATTTGTGTGTTAGTACTGCTGCCGCTTGGCTTGTGCTTTTCACTTCGGTTTTGGCTCACAGTTTTTGCTTTTCTTTTTTCTTTTTTTTTGTTTGGTGGGGGAGGGGACGTAGACAGCAGGGAGTGGCCTTTGATTTTTGTTACGTCCTGTAACAGCTCCTAGTCACAAAGTATTTTTAGACCCACTTTCTTTTTTTCGTTTTCTAGCAAGAGAGCCTTCTATATTACCTAATCTACCATATTGCCATTAGTGGAACTTTCTTTTTATTTTTTAAACTATATATAAAACATATTATTCCTAAGTTTTATATATGTAAAAAATTCAAAACGGAACAGAACCAGAACATTATCAAATAAAATTGCCCTTAACCTGAGAGGGACCTATAGGTTTTTGGGATTTTTGTAATGAATTAGAATACAAGTGATAATTTAAAATCTTAAAAGAGAAACAACTTTAAGATATTTTAAAGTTATATATTAAAAATAAGACTGATTTTTAACCTATTACAATTCATATTTGAATAGAAGTATGATATTTTGGAAATATGAAATGGCAAACCTTGTAGATTTTCTGAAATGGTTAATTTTACAAATGTATGTGTGGATGCTATCAAAGAAAAATAAGTTTTCAGTGTGTTCAAATATATATACCAACTAAGTCTTAAGTACAAGGTATAAATTTAAATTATAGCATAGGATGACTTTATTGTTATATATCCTGGCTGTGATGTGGTTACATGTGTTAAAATCCATGGAACTACATAGCGAAAACAAAAAAAGGAAGTTCAATTTAATGCATGTTAATTTAAAAATAAGACTTTCAGAATTTAAAAAAAAAAGACTTTGTGCTGTTTTATTAAAAATAAAATTAAATGTGTGGGTTCTTAAAAAGATTCTATGAAGTTTATTTTATATTATAAATTTTCCAGTGTTATTCTTCACCAGCTTTGTTTTGACCTTACTCCAGTTTTGAGATTTAAAGCATCATTACTTTCAGATAATCCAGAATCTAGTATTTGTTATATTATAGTAGGCCAGGATTTCTGAACCTCAGCACCATTGATATTTTTGTTTTGGAGGCTGCCGTGAGCATTCCAAAATATTTAGTAGTACCCCTTGCTTCTCTCCATTAGATTCTAGTAGCACTCCTCTCATTTTTGACAACCAAAAATATTTCCAAACATTGCCAAATATCCCAAGGGGGCAGTGTGTGTGTGTGTGTCTGTGTATGTATCGGTGTGTGTGTAAAGCCAGGTCACCAGTAGAACTACCACTGTACCAAGCCTAAGTGCCTCAAACTTTTGGAATACATATTTCTTCATTTTCGAAGTTTGTCAACCCAGTATTAGTGGTATGATGTGCATTATGGTAAGATCTGTTTGTGTATAATCTGTCTACACCAAAACATCTTTTCTAAAATTATCTAATGCTACAATAGCATGTGCCCAACTCATAAAATTAAGAACCTTTATTTGCATTAAATCTTCATAAAATGAGAATTTTAGAAGTATTTGAAAGGGTGAAAAGTACCTGTCCCATAACAACAATCTTAATTAACCAGTACATGAGTGTAATCAAGAGTAAGATGAAGAAACTACATAATGGTAATCTTTGTTTTGGCCTGAATGTATTCTGGTGCCTTGGCAAGTCATTTAACAAAAATGTTTATTTTCTTAATCTATAGAATTTTCTTAATATATAGAATGGAAATTATTTAACCTGGATTGTATGGGTTAACACAGTAGGAGAAATGTGAGATTTATTTAAGACAAACATTCCATAAAAATGTTAAGTGCTTTAATCAGATACTTACACTTTTTTCAGCTATTAACTAATAGAAGAAAATGGAATTGAATATACCAGCATGGAACAATCTAACAATTCACTAGGAGTCAGCCATAAGGATTCCGAAGAATCAAAAACAGATTCTCAAGTATATGAGGTATGAATTTAACTGGGAACTTTTTCCAATTCCATTTAACAACTTCTATATTTTTTAAAGATTTTATTTATTTATTTGATAGATAAGGCAAGCAGGGAAAGTGGCAGGCAGAGGGAGAGAGAGAAGCAGGCTCCCTGCTGAACAGGGAGCTCTATGTGGGGCTTGATCCCAGGATCCTAGGATCATGATCTGATCCAAAGGCAGATCCTTAACCAACTGAGCCACCTGGGTGCCCCCATTTAATAAATTTTTAATGTATAAGAAATAGTATTCTATTTAATCAAGAATGTTATAATTTATCCACAATTCTATCATACATTTAATTTTATAATATAGAGCTTTACTTAAAAGTAAAGCTTTTTTTTTTTTTTTAATTTGACAGAGATCACAAGTTGGCAGAGAGAGAGGAAAGCAGACTCCCTGCTGAGCAGAGAGCCAGACATGGGGCTTGATCTCAGGACCCTGAGATCATAACCTGGGTTGAAGGCAGATGCTTAACCCACTGAGCCACTCAGGTGCACCAAAAGTAAAGCTTTTACTTAAAAGCTCTATTATAAAAATTCTATATTCTTAAAAATCTATATATAAAGAAAAATCTGTGTTTTGAATTATATATCATGATTTCAGGATGTGTTCCCATGGACAACTTTATTTCAATACGATTGAAATAAAATATAAAAATCAACAATTTCAGTTTAGAACAACTTTCTGTCTATATCAGTCTGTGTGAATTGACAACTCTTGTAAAAAATGAAGTGAATAATTAACTGAAAAATGAATCTTTCCATTTTTATTACAGCATTCTATTTTACTTTAAATTCCAGATAATTAACATATTATATTAGTTTCAGGTATATAATATATTGATTCAACCGTTTTATACATCACCAAGTGCTCATCACAAGTGCAATCCTGGGTGCCTAGGTGGCTTAGTCTAAGGTTGGGCATCTGACTGTTCAACTCAGCTTAGGTCTTGATCTCAGGGTTGTTAGTTTGGGCCCTGCATTGGCCATGGAAACTACTTTAACAAAGAGTAAAAACAAAAACAAAAAAAATTGTAAAAACAAACAAAAAACCCCAAAAAATCCCCCAAAACAAGTGCATTCCTTAATCCCCATCTCCAATTTAACCTGTCCACCCCACCTCCCCACCCCCTGCTCTAGTAATCATCAGTATGTTCTCTTTTATTAGTCTGTTTCTTGATTTCTCTTTCTCTTTTCCCATTTGTTCATTTGTTTGTTTCTTAAATTCCATATATGAGTGAAATCATATGGTATTTCTCTTTCTTTGACTGACTTCACTTAGCATTATACTCTCTAGCTCCATCCATGTTGTTGCAAATGGCAAGATTTCATTCTTTTTTTAATGGCTGAATAATATTCCATTGTGTCTTATACCACATCTTCATCGATTCATACCACATCCATTCATCAGTCATTGGATACTTAGGCTGTTTCCATAATTTGGTTATTGTAAATAATGCTATATAAACATACGGGTTCATGTATCCCTTTGAATTAATGTTTTTGTATTTTTGGATAAATACCCAGTAATGTGATTACTAGATCATAGGGTAGTTATGTTTTTAAATTTTTGAGGAACCTCCATACTGTTTCCACAGTAGCTAATAAACTTTTTTTTTTTTTTTTTTTTTTTTATTGTAACATGGGCACTGGGCTGGTTCAGTCGACAGTATGCTCAACTCTTGGGGTTGTGAGTTTGAGTCCCATGTTGGGTGTAGAGATTACTTAAAACCTTAAAAAAAATTTTTTTTTAAATTTAAAAGATACAAATCATGACATTATATTTTACAAACACCCTTAGTGTGTGTGTGTGTTTTTTTTCCTTACAAAAGCATCTAACCTGCATGGACTCCAGGGATCCTTCCTTTGGACAGAATGGTTCTCCTAGAGTTTTACCCATCACCTCTCATGAAGCAGATAATTCACTCACATCACAGAATATACCAGGGGTCCTGACTCAGACACAGACTCTTTCTGCAGAACAGTTTCATCTAGTGGACCAAAATAAGCAACCTATTGAATATGAACTCCAGTCACTGGGGGATTCTAATGCCCAAATGGTGAGTGTATTTTATAAATAATCAGTTTTATGCTATTTAGCAAAACATATTAACCTTACTAGATGACCTTAATTTCTTGAAACTGTTGACTTGCATTGCTTTGAAAATACTGTTTCCATGAAGTTCATTTTTATGCTACCTGAAGATTTTAAAAGATTTCATTTTAGGACTACTAATAGAATGTTAAACTACTTCCCAGTCACTAGGTTTAGGTACACTGTCACTTTGATATCAGTTGGAAATGTATCATAATCTGTGACTAGTGCCAGAGTTTACATGTAACTTACATTTATTTTTGTGTATGCATTTGACTGAACTCAAGGTTATTGCTTTATTCATCTCTTGTCACTAACTTGCATGCCACAGGTTGGTATGCCTTCTTTTTTTTTTTTTTAAAGATTTTATTTATTTATTTATGTGACAGAGAGAGATCACAAGTAGGCAGAGAGGCAGGCAGAGAAAGAGGGGGAAGCAGGCTGTCTGCTGAGCAGAGAGCTCGATGCAGGTCTCGATCCCAGGATGCTGAGATCATGACCTGAGTGGAAGGCAGTATAACACTGAGCCACCCAGGTGCCCTGGTATGCCTTCTTGAAGCAAAAGAAAACAATGGAAGTAGCAGTGGTATACTGGCAATTAGACATAGCTTTGCTGATGTAGATATGTATGTGTCATGTAAGTAACAGTGTATATAAAGTGAAAATCCTGCTTTACCTTGTTTCTGAAGTATTCATGGCCAAGTTTATAGTTTGAATAGAAGAAATGAAAGATGGTTTTGTTGGAAATTAAAGAGAATTATTGAGAAAAACTTCGTTTCCCTCTGACTAATAAAAATATTCTTACATTAAAAAAAAGAATATCCTTACATTAATAATATGAAGAATAACATATGTCTTGTTTACCTGTTTTCCAAATTTTCTACAATGGGTATTAATTACATAATAAAATTATTATTTTTTTTAAAGATTTTATTTATTTGACAGATCACAAGTAGGCAGAGATGTAGGCAGAGAGAGAGAGGAGGAAGCAGGCTCCCTATGGAGCCTGTTGGCGGGGGGGGGTGGGGAGCGGGGGGGAGCGGTATTCGATCCAAGGACCTGAGATCATGACCTGAGCTAAAGATAGGCACTTAACCGACTGAGCCACCCAAGCACCCTAGTGAATTATTTCAAAGACAGTAATCTGATTGTACATCTCTAACAGGATATAATCTAGGAACAAAATGTGTAAACTTTCAATGAATTTAATATTAACAATAATATTAGCATTGTTATTCTGAAGCTATTATATATCAAGTATAGAACAAAGCATATAAATATTTTAAATCTATAGAATCAGTAGGATGATGCCCCCTTTTTATTCCTGACACTGCTTGTTTGTACCTGCTCTATTTTTTCTTGAACAGTCTTATAAGATGTGTATTAATTTTATTAGTCATTTATAAAGATTTTATTTTTTATTTGTCAGAGAGAGAACACAAGCAGGCAGAGAGGCAGGCAGAGAGAGAGGAGGAAGCAGGCTCCCTGCTGACCAGAGAGTCCGATGCAGGGCTAAATCCCAGGATCTGGGATCATGACCTGAGCCAAAGGCAGAGGCTTTAACCACTGAGCCACCCAGGCACCCTAAGAGCAGTTTTAAAGATTTATTTATTTGACAGATAGAGATTACAAGTAGGCAGAGAGGCGGGCAGAGAGAGAAAGAGGAGGAAGCAGGCTCCCAGCTAAGCAGAGAGCCCGATGCGGGGCTCGATCCCAGGACCCTGGGATCCTGACCTGAGCTGAAGGCAGAGGCTTTAACCAGCTGAGCCACCCAGGCGCCCCCTAAGAGCAGTTTTAGATTCAAAGCAAAACTGAGCAGAAGTACAGTGATGCTTAATAAAGCCCTTGCCCCTATACCTGCGTGGTCTTTCCCATTTTCAAGATCTCCCACCATATGGAGCTTTTTTAAAAAAAAACGTTTTTTAATGTGATTTTTTGATGTAGAAGTTATCAAGGAAGTAGTAAAGATTCTGTAGTTGATGAATCTGCAACAAATGAAGAGGTTTTAAAGTGAAGCAGGGATGGTATTTTGGATTTATCAGATATATTGTATAGTACATGAAGAGCCCAGTAAATATGACTACTTATTAGTCAAGGTTTTCTGATAATGTTCATGGTCTGCCTCAAATAGAATGCATTGCAACAGATGACTTTTCAAAACTCTGTTTTCATAGCAAAGATTAAAAATAACTTTCTTAAAATAGGAAAAGTAATATTGTTGTCACCATTATCAAATTACATGAACTGAAAATAGTTTTCTAGGTACCAGGTAGAAGGAAGCTATGGAAGGAGAAAGCTAAGGAAGGAGAAAGTGGAGGAGGCTCTCCTCCACTCTACATAGGAAACATATTTCTGAAAGTAAGACGTATTCCACAGATATTTCTTAATTATGGAATTTTCATATGAGTAAATAAATTATAAATATATGTGTTTTATTTGAATTTAGTAGATTCATTTTCTAAGAATGAATGGAATATTTTTTACAAGTATTTGATCTTATTTAAGGAGAAATGAATTAAAAAACCATGTTATTACTGTTGCCTTTTAAAGTCCAGCAGTATCTCTTGTATTTGTATTTGTTTTTGTCTTCTCTTAGGTTAAGTAAAATCATCAGATAATGGGAAGCAGTACAGAATAGTTATTTGAATTTGGGTTTGAATTTTAACTCATCACCCTTGCAACTTGCATGAGTTTGTGTAACCTCTTATGACAGTATCCTCAAGTATAAAATGTATATACTTCATTTACATATGATAGGGAATAAATACAGTAATGCATGTAAAGTCTTGCCACTTGGTATGCACTCAACAAATGTCAAGCAATTATTGTCATCAGAGTTTACAATTACTTTTTCATGATGAAGTGATAAGAGGTATGGCAAGGTATTTTTATCTCAAGAAACTTGATAAACTTTGGGGGAGTGAAACAATTACTAGTCTTAATTTCTGAGAAATGTTTACAATTAATTATCCCTAAAGTATCTACTTCATTGAAATTTTTTTCAAATTTAATTTTTTTTCAATTAAAAGTTTTTTCCAATGACCCTCTTAAAACTAGAACTGCAGTCTCTGTCATGCATCAGTAATGTTTTCATGTTTTATAAAACAGAAAGGCTGTCTTACCTCCAGGCCAGAGACTGGGAGGCTGCCATTTTCATTCCTGTCCTCCAGGACTCTAGAGAAAGTGTTCAGGGAATAAAAGAGCTCCTGAGAGCAAACGGGAGATTACTTAGCCTGGCCCCTGGCAAAGGCTTGCAATTCCGCCTCGGGCAAAGACATTTGAGAATCACCCCAGAAGATCAGCAAGAACATCCAGCCAAGACCAAGCTCACTGATCAAGGAGAACAGTGGAATTCCAGAGGAGGAGAAAGCAAAGCGTGGAATTCATGGCTTTCACCTCATGATTCTTTAGTCTTGCAAAGTTAATTTTTTTCATTTTATTTTTTTGTTATTCTAATTTTATTTAACTTTTCCTCTTTCCTCTTTTAAGGTTTTTTTATTAGTTTATCTTAACAATACTTTATTTAAAAAAAACTGTTTAAACCTTCATTATTATAGTCATATTTTATCCTTCATAGTATCTAACTTTATTTTTTGTATACATACAGGGTTTTTTCTATACAAAAATTTTGGGATACAGTTTCTTCCAATAGATCAAAATATACCCTAAATCTAGGATAGGGCTTTGGTATGGTCTCCAGCCCAAGCAAATTCTCTCCACTTTCTTTTTCTTTATTTTTACAACCAACTTATCTTATCAATTCCTTGTTTAGAATTCTTTTTTTATTTTCATCCTTACAGTCATATTCCATTCCTTCATCATGTTTGCTCTTATTTTGGTATATATATATAAGTTTTTCTTTCTTTAAAAATTTTGGGAGGTAGTTTCTTCTAAGAGACCAAAATACACCCAAAATCAAGTGGGTGGCTCTGTTCTATTCTCCAGTCTACTATATATATTTTTTAAATTTTTTAAAAAAATTTCTTTTTACCCCCTTTCTTGTCCCCCTATTTGGGGTCTTTTCTGGTTTGGTTAGCGTTCATTTTTCTGGGGTCTTGGCCACCCTTTTAGTGTTTTAGTCTCTCCATCATATATTCTTCTCTGGGTAAAATGAAAAGGCGGAAAAACTCACCACACACACAAAAAAAGAACAAGAGGCAGTACCGAAGGCTAGGGACCTAATCAGTACGGACATTGGTAAAATGTCAGATCTAGATTTCAGAATGATGATTCTCAAGGTGTTAGCTAGGCTCAAAACAGGCATGGAAGATATTAGAGAAACCCTGTCTGGAGAAATAAAAGCCCTTTCTGGAGAAATAAAAGAACTAAAACCTAACCAAGCTGAGATCAAAAAAGCTATTAATGAGGTGCAGTCAAAAATGGAGGCTCTTACTGCTAGGATAAATGAGGCAGAAGAGAAAATTAGTGATATAGAAGACCAAATGATGGAGAATAAAGAAGCTGAGCAAAAGAGAGACAAACAACTACTGGACCACGAGGGGAGAATTCGAGAGATAAGTGATACCATAACACGAAACAATATTAGAAGAATTGGTATTCCAGAAGAAGAAGAAAGAGAGAGGAGCCAGAAGGTATATTGGGGTGAATTATAATAGAGAATTTCCCTAATATGGCAAAGGGAGAAAGCATCAATATCCAGGAAGCACAGAGAACCCCCCTTCAAAATCAATAAGAATAAGTCCATACCCTGTCATCTAATAGTAACACAAGTCTTAGTGACAAAGAGAAAATCCTGAAAGCATCTTGGGGCAAGAAGTCTGTAACATACAATGGTATCATACTCAAAATAACGGAATCCGCTATATCATACTCAAAGGGTCTGTCCAACAAGAAGATCCAACAGTTTTAAATATCTATTCCCCTCACGTGGGAGCAGCCAACTATATAAACCAATTAATAACAAAATTAAAGAAACACATTGACAATAATACAATAATAGTAGGGGACTTTAACACCCACCTCACTGAAATGGACGGATCATCCGAGCAAAAGATCAACAAGGGAATAAAGGCCTTAAATGACACACTGGACCAGATGGACATCACAGATATATTCAGAACATTCCATCCCAAAGCAACAATACACATTCTTTTCTGGTGCTCATGGAACATTCTCCAGAATGGATCATATCCTGGGTCACAAATCAGGTCTCAACTGGTACCAAAAGACTGGGATCATTCCCTGCATATTCTCAGACCACAATGCTCTGAAGCTAGAACTCAATCACAAGAGGAAAGTTGGAAAGAGCTCAAATACATGGAGACTAAAGAGCATCCTTCTAAAGAATGAATGGGTCAACCAGGAAATTAAAGAAGAATTGAAAAAATTCATGGAAACAAATGATAATGAAAACACAGCTGTTCAAAATCTGTGGGACACAGCGAAGGCAGTTCTGAGAAGAAAGTATATAGCCATAAAAGTCTTTCTCAAGAAACAAGAAAGGTCTCAGGTACACAACCTAACCCTACACCCAAAGGAGCTGGAGAAAGAACAGCAAAGAAAGCCTAAACCCAGGAGGAGAAGAGAAATAATAAAGATCAGAGCAGAAGTCAATGAAATAGAAACCAAAAGAACGGAGAACAAATCAATGAAACTAGGAGCTGGTTCTTTGAAAGAATTAATAAGATTGATAAACCCCTGGCCAAACTTAACAAAAAGAAAAGAGAAAGGACCCAAATAAAAAAAATCATGAATGAAAGAGGAGAGATTACAGCCAACACCAAAGAAATAAAAACAATCATAGGAACATATTATGAGCAACTATACGCCAGCAAGTCTGACAATCTGGAAGAAATGGCTGCATTCATAGATATATATAAACTACCAAAACTGAACCAGGAAGAAACACCCATAATCATTAAGGAGACTGAAACAGTCATCAGCAGTCTCCCAAACAAGAGCCCAGGGCCAAATGGTTTCCCAGGGGAATTCTACCAAACATTTAAAGAAGAAATAATACCTATTCTCCTGAAACTGTTCCAAAAATTGGAAATGGAAGAAAAACTTCCAAACTCATTTTATGAGGCCAGCATCACCTTGACCCCAAAACCAGACAAGACCCCATCAAAAAGAATTACAGACCAATATCCTAGATAAATATAGATGCAAAAATTCTCACCATAATACTAGCCAATAGGATCCAATAGTACATTAAAAGGATTATTCACCATGACCAAGTGGGATTTATTCCAAGGCTGCAAGGTTGGTTCAACATCCGCAAATCAATGTGATACAATACATTAAGAAAAGAAAGAAAAGAACCATATGATATTCTCAATAGATTCAGAAAAAGCATTTGACAAAGTATAGCATCCTTTCTAGATTAAAACTCTACAAAGTATAGGTATAGAGGGTACATACCTCAATATCATCAAAGCCATCTATGAAAAACCCACCACGAATATCATTCAATGGAGAAAAACTGAGAGCTTTTCTGCTAAGGTCAAGAACATGGCAGGGATGTCCACTATCACCACTGCTATTCAACAGAGTATTAGGAGTCCTACCCTCAGCAATCAGACAACAAAAAGAAATTAAAGGCATCCAGATCAGCAAAGAAGAAGTCTATCACTCTTTGCAGATGATATGATACTTTCTGTGGAAAACCCAAAAGAATCCACTCCAAATCTGCTAGAACTTATACAAGAATTCAGTAAAATGTCAGGATATAAAATCAATGCACAGAAATCAGTTGCATTTCTGTACACCAACAACAAGACAAAAGAAATAGAAATTAATGAGTCAATCCCATTTACAATTGCACCCAAAACCATAAGATACCTAGGAATAAACCTAACCAAAGAGGCAAAGAATCTATACTCAGAATACTATAAAATACTCATGAAAGAAATTGAGGAAGACACAAATGGAAAAATATTCCATGCTCATGGATTGGAAGAACAAATATTGTACAAATGTCTATGCTACCTAATGCAATCTACACATATAATACAATCCCTATCAAAATACCATCCATTTTTTAAAAAAAAGAAATAAATAATCCTTAAGTTTATATGGAACTAGAAAAGACCTCAAATAGCCAGAGGAATATTGAAAAATAAAGCTAAAGTTGGTGGCATAACATTTCCAGACTTCAAGCTCTATTACAAAGCTGTCATCATCAAGACATTATGGTACTAGCACAAAAACAGACACACAGATCAATGGAACAGAATAGAGAGCCCAGAAATAGACCCTCAACTCTATGGTCTACTAATCTTTGACAAAGAAGGTAAGAATGCCCAATGGAAAAAAAACAGTCTCTTCAACAAATGGTGTTGGGAAAATTGGACAGCCACATGCAGAAAAATGAAACTGGACCATTTCCTTACACCACACATGAAAATAAGACCCAGAATGGATGAAAGACCTCAGTGTGAGAAAGGAATCCTTCAAAATCCTTAAGGAGAACACAGGCAGTTGCCACAGCAATGTCTTCCTAGAAACATCACCAAATGCAAGGGAAGCAAGGGCAAAAATGAACTATTGGGACTTCATCAAGATCAAAAGCTTTTGCATAGCAAAGGAAACAGTCAACAAAAGCAAAAGACAACTGACAGAATGGGAGAAGATATTTGCAAATGACATATCAGATAAAGGGCTAGTATCCAAAATTTATAAAGAACTTACCAAACTCAACAGCCAAAGAACAAATAATCCAATCAAGAAATGGGCAGAGGACATGAACAGACACTTACGCAAAGAAGACATCCAGATGGGGGCGCCTGGGTGGCTCAGTGGATTAAGCCGCTGCCTTCGGCTCAGGTCATGATCCCAGGGTCCTGGGATCGAGCCCTGCATCGGGCTCTCTGCTCCGCAGGGAGCCTGCTTCCTCCTCTCTCTCTGCCTGCCTCTCTGCCTATTTGTGATCTCTCTCTGTCAAACAAATAAATAAAATCTTTAAAAAAAAAAAAAATCCAGATGGCCAGCACATGAAAAAGTGCTCCACATCACCCAGCATCAGGGAAATATAAATCAAAACCATAATGAGATATCACCTCACACCAGTCAGAATGGCTAAAATTAACAAGAAACGACAGATGCTGGTGAGGATGCAGAGAAAGGGGAGCCCTCCTATCCTGTTGGTGGGAATGCAAGCTGGTACAGCCACTCTGGAAAACAGCATGGAGGATCCTCAAAAAGTTGAAAATAGAGCTACCCTATGACCCAGCAATCGCACTACTATTTACCCTAAAGAAACATAGTGATCTGAAGGGGCTTGTGCACCTGAATGTTATAGCAGCAATGTCTACAATTGCCAAACTATGGAAAGAACCTAGATGTCCATCAACAGATGAATGGATAAAGAAGATGTGATATATGTATATGTATATGTATATATGTTTGTAGATGTACATATATTGTATACATGTGTGTATACATACATATACATATATAGACACACGATGGAATACTATGCAGCCATCAAAAGAAATGACATCTTGCCATTTGCAACGACATGAATGGAACTAGAGGGTATTATGCTGAGCAAAATAAGTCAGTCAGAGAAAGACCATTATATGATCTCCCTGATATGAGGAATTTGAGAGGCAACATGGGGGGTTTGGGGGTAGGAGAGGAAAAAATGAAACAAGCTGGAATCGGGAGGGGGACAAACCATAAGAGACTCTTAATCTCACAAAACAAACTGAGGGAAGGGGTATGGAGAGGGTGTTTGGGTTATGGACATTGGGGAGGGTATGTGCTATGGTCAGAGCTGTGAAGTGTGTAAGCCTGGTGATTCACAGACCTGTACCCCTGGGGCAAATAAGATATGTTAATTTTTAAAATTTAATTTAAAAAAGGCCCTCTTAGAAAGCGGGTTGGAATAATTACAAAGAATTACTTGAGTAAGAACTGAGGCTAGTAGACTTCGGGTAAAACAGTAACACTGTGTCAATAGAAGAGTAGTATGTTAGGTAATAAAGTTTACAAGGTGTCTGAAAAGTCTGGAAATTTAAGATAAACTTGTCTTCAAATGGAGGACACATATTGCATGGAGCACTGAGTGTGGTACATAAACAATGAATTTTTGAACACCAAGAAAAAAAAAATTAAAAAAAATTTTGTTTTTCAAATGATGGGCTCAAAAAAATTTTTTTTTCAGCTTCAGACACCCTTTTAGTTGACAGTTCTCTAAATTTAAGGTAGTAGATTCCATTCTTAAACTGAAGGAAGAAATGGAAATGATAAACATATAATTTTTCTTACATTTTCAGACTTTGGGTGCATTCTTCGGTATTCCTTATGGACCAAGACAGAGTATATAAAAGTTCAGATATATAAAAATAAATTCTGTTTAATTAGGCATCTAACAAGATACTGTTTTTAAACGAAGGAAAGTGACATGAAATATGGAACAAATGATTACCACACAAATAATCCAAACACATAGGGATATAATACAGTAAGTAGAAAAAAGCAAATATATTAAGTCCAGTGAGATCCTTGTTCACATAACTAAGTAATTAGACCTCATACATGTGTAATGATTAAGACCATACGTGGTTTAGATCATAGGACATAGGGTCAAACTACCTGTTTTGAATCCTAGGTTTTAACACTTACCAGCTCTGAAACAGTACCTCAGTGTTTTCATCTACAAAATGAGGGAAATAATAGTATCTACCATACAGATAGTCATGTCTTTAATCATTTATTTAGTAATAATTCTGTTAAAGCATTGTTGGCTTATGCATTTGATTTCTTTCTTAATGCTTTCAAGATGGTTGTTGCCAACCCCTCAGAAAATGGACAGGTGCTGCGTGTAATTCCATCTACACAGACAGAAATAGCACAAGTGATTGTACCTCAGGGGCAGCTTGTGGATGTGAATAGTCCTCAGGGTGAGTAATCATGGGATATATGGGATTTAAGAATGTTTTAAAGAACAAATATATATATCAGAAAATCACCTCATGAAAGTCCGTGCTAAAATCGATCTCTTTGGGTAAGGTTGTGAACTGAATAATTAGAAAAAGTTTCTTAGCCCAAATAAATTTCAAGTTCATTTTTCAACTCCTGTCTAGGTTAGCTGTCTATTTCATTTTGGAATTCTATGAAGCTGGTTGACTCTTGCTTCCTCCCAAATGACCAGTGAGCATAAAATAAATTCTTCTTAATTATAATAACAGTAATAATAACAGCTACAATAACAAGATTATAGTGTTACTAGTTACTGGAGAAATTATTACATTTGTATTTTTATCAATAATGTTGTTAGCCATTTGACTCATTATTCTTTTAACTATTTTTTGCATCCTCTTTGCTCTTTTTTTCCGTCAGACTCAGAAAGGAGAATCATGCTCCCCAGTTTTTTTTTACTCTTTCTTAGCCTATTGATACTATTCCTGTTCTCTTTTGCTTTCCTTCCTTTTCTATCTAATACCATAGCTACACTGTTTCATCATTCATTCATAGCTAATGATTTAGAATAGATACTTTTACCTTAGTGATATGGTTCTTCGCCTTTGTTAATAGTTAAAACTTAAGGAAAAAAACAGTTTGCAGACAAAATGAAAAACATGGTATAAAAATGAAAAAGAGTCTGAAACTAATGATGTGTTATATGCTGGCTAGTTGAATTAAAAAAAAATTTTTTTTAAAAATGAAAAAGAGTTTTATACTTTCCTATTATATTATGAAACTGTTAATATAACAGTTGTACCACTTTTATATCCTAGCTGTTCAATATAAGCTTCAAAAATGTATTATAAAATTTCAGTAGTCAGTATTATAATTTGAAACTAAACAAGTTTATTAGGGAAATTCTCAATAAAACATAAGTTTTGGCATCTTTAGAGCATATCTTGCCTTTCCTATTTCAAATCGATTAGTTCTACTTAACTACATTCTCACGGACTTATTCAAGATACTGACGTTGCGTTGTTCTTGTTATTGCTGTTAAGATGTCTCTGAAGAGAAGTCCAATGATAGAAATTTACCAACTGTAAGAGTGGATGTTCTAGCAGATAATACCAGTAGTTACACTCTTCATCCACAAGCATCTGTCACATTGCCCAAAAAGACAGTGGCCAGGTGAGTCCGTGGGAAAGAGGAGTTCATGTTTTGAAATTATCATGGAAATCTTTTTTAAAATTACCATATCTGAAGCGAGCTGACTAAAAAAAAAAGATCAGAAATTCAAGAAACAGAATAAACTATCATCAAATTGTCAAATATTTTTAATTATTTAAATGACATCTTGGCAACTAGGAGACTGTTTTAGAAGCTATGTCTAGGGGCGCCTGGGTGGTTCAGTGGGTTAACGACTCTGCCATCGGCTCAGGTCATGATATCAGGGTCCTGGGATCGAGCCCTCCGTCAGGCTCTCTGCTCAGCGGGGAGTCTGCTTACTCTCTCCCCTGCCTGCCTCTCTGCTTACTTGTGATCTCTGTCTGTCAAATAAATAAATAAATAAAACCTTAAATTAAAAAAAAAAAAAGCTATAATGTCTAACGTGCTACTTTTCCTCAGTGACACTTGCCTGTTATCTTTTGAAACAATCTGAAAACATCTGGCACTAATAGTTTTAGAATAAAGAAATATCCATTCAAAAAAAAAAAAGAGAAAAGAAATATCCATTCTAGTTCCCAGAATATTTAATGGTTCATCATCTTTTTTTTTTTTTTTTAAGATTTTATTTATTTATTTGACAGAGAGTCACAAGTAGGCAGAGAGGCAGGCAGAGAGAGAGGAGGAAGCAGGCTC
Source organism: Meles meles (assembly GCF_922984935.1). Taxonomy (NCBI): domain Eukaryota; kingdom Metazoa; phylum Chordata; class Mammalia; order Carnivora; family Mustelidae; genus Meles; species Meles meles. The sequence goes on from NC_060074.1 coordinate 14,734,156, forward strand.
CCTGCGGAGCAGAGAGCCCGATGCAGGGCTCGATCCCAGGACCCTGAGATCATGACCTGAGCCAAAGGCGGCGGCTTAATCCACTGAGCCACCCAGGCGCCCCAATGGTTCATCATCTTTTTATGTATTTAATTCCTCTGTGGTAAAGTAATGAAGTGTTTTTGTTAATATGTTTCAGTTTTTATTTTTGCCTTAACACTATAATAATTCAGGCAAATGTAGATACGGATTTTGTATTATTTGTATTCTTTTAACTCTTAAAGACAGTATTTAAAAATTTACACACTACTTATTACATTTGTCTTAGAGCGTGACATAATATCATGTTAACAAGTCACCTGAAGATGTTTTATTGGTTCATTTTTTTTGTTAAATGAAAAACAATTATAATGAAATAAAATGAGAAGACTACAAATAAGATTTGAAGGAGATATTAAAATACTTAATTTTATTGGAGCTGTAGATATTTGGAAGAAAAAACATGGGCCTTTTCTTTAGCAACTAATAAAATAATGCTGTTTAAAGAAAATTATAATTAAAGTACACCCACCAACTCTATGGTTATTATTACAGTTAAGATCTTATATCCTTATTTTTTCAAATTAACTCTACACCGAGCTTGGGGCTTAAACCATTTGTGCCAGCCAGACACCCCTATTATTACAGTTTCTTATTGATGACCTCAGTACATTTTCTGTAACACTGGCTAAGGGGATAAAACGGTTGAATGTCGTATGTGTGTTTGTGTGTGTGCAACTTCTATTATATATTTATGTATATTCCTTCCTTGTCCCAGAATGCTTGAAGAACCCTTTCTGGCTCCTCTCCAGCCACTTACTTCTAACACACCTATGTGGGCCTGCCGTCTTAGGAGCTGTGAGGTGAGTTAAAAATAATCCTTACCTGGATTCACTAAATTGATTATTGCTATAATGCATCCCAAAATGTCCACTTTTGACTGTATCTGTAATACTTTGTTTTAATGCTAACTCTGATTTTATTCTTTTTTTTTTTTTTAAGATTTTATTTATTTATTTGACAGAGAGAGAGATCACAAGTAGGCAGAGAGGCAGGCAGAGAGAGAGGAGGAAGCAGGCTCCCCACGGAGCAGAGAGCCCGATGCGGGGCTCGATCCCAGGACCCTGAGATCATGACCTGAGCTGAAGGCAGAGGCTTAACCCACTGAGCCACCCAGGCGCCCCATGATTTTATTCTTTTATTCCTTAGAGATTGTAAGCTTTGTTAAAGCAGAGATCATATAAATTCCTTCATGCTTCACTATCATTTCTTCTCTTGCATGTCTTCCATGAAAACTTCATTAACATGTTTCTCTACTTTTTATTTTTTGATCATTACTTTCTCTTTTCTTGTACTTATTTCTTTTCATATTCTCAGTGGACATACTTTTAAGTTTTGCTGTTTGACTTTGCCTTATTTCTCTACATTTTATCCCTTGGAGAGCTGATCAACTTTGTTAATTTTCAACTCTCACTTTTATAAAAATGATTTCCAAATCTATATCACTGGTTCTTTAATTGTGCCCTTGCCCCAGATCTCCAGCTACTTAATTGGAGCTTTACTTGAATTTCACCTCAATTCACCAGGTGCTAAGCAGAAATTACCATGTCACAACTAGCTGTACTTCTTTTTTTTTTTTTTTAACATTTATGTATTAAGTTTTTTTTTTAAATTTATTTATTTATTTGACAGAGAGAGAAATCACAAGTAGGCAGAGCAGCAGGTAGAGAGAGAGGGGGAAGCAGGCTCCCTGCTGAGCAAAAAGCCCAATGCAGGGCTTGATCCCAGGACCCTGAGATCACAACCCGAGCCAAAGGCAGAGGCCCAACCCACTGAGCCACCCAGGCACCCCAACTAGCTGTACTTCTAAATTCCTTGTCTGTTTAGTGACAAATACCTTTTCCTTAGACATTCAGGCAGAGCATTTTACTTTATTTTTATTTTTTAAAGATTTTATTTATTTGACAGAGAAAGAACACAAGCAGGGGAGTGGAAGAGGGAGAAGCAGGTTCCCCATTGAGAAGGGAGCCCAATGTGGGGCTCAATCCTAGAACCCTGAGATCATGGCCTGAGCCACCCAAACACCCTTAGGCACAGTGTTTTAGATTAAATTCTTCCTCTCCCATACTATAGTAGTTATCTGATTCTTTTAGTTTTTCTTTTAAAGTATCTCTCTTGGGATGCCTGGTGGCTCAGTTAGTTAAGCGTCTGCCTTTGACTCAAATCATGATCCCAGAGTCCTGGGTTCAAGTCCCACATCTGGCTCCCTGCTGAGCTAGGAGTCCGCTTCTCCCTCTGCCCCCATTCCCTCTGATTGTGCCCCACCTCCTGACGAATAAATTAATTTAATTTACAAAGAGCCTAATAAGACATTCTTAAATAAATAAATAAAATATCCTTCATAGACTTTTGTTATCTTGAACTTAATTATAGTAACAGCCTTTACTTTAATCTCTGACTCTTCTATTTCTGGGACCTACGGTCTAGTTTTCTAAAAATACCTATCATTAAATATTGCTTTCATTATTTCTTCTCACTGCCTAATAAGTTCAGTGTCATTTTTTCCATATCATTCACCACTATAAATAGCTTTCAAGTCTTCCATAATCTGGTATTACCTTTTCCTGTTTTATTTTCTACTTTTCTCCCAACTCATCCTTCATTCTTGTTAAGCCTTGTCTTCCTAATTTGTACAAACACTTCAGAATATTCCTTTATCTCTGCCTTGACTTGTTTTTATTGCCATTTCCCAGTATGTTTTATTTTCTTCTGTTTCCTTTCTAACTATTCTTAAATCCTAATGCAAGTCCTATGTATCTTTTCTGTAAATAACGATTATTTTAGCTTTTACCTATTTATCTCCTTAAGTGCTTTGGTATTTATTATCACTGCCATTCTTAATTAATTGCCTAATTATTTGTTCATCATTACATAGCATTTAGACTACACTTTTGAGAGAAGGGACCGTGCTTTTGTTTTTTTTTTTTGTTTTTTTTTAAAGATTTTATTTATTTATTTGACAGAGAGAGATCACAAGTAGACAGAGAGGCAGGCAGAGAGAGAGAGAGGGAAGCAGGCTCCCTGCCGAGCAGAGAGCCCGATGCGGGACTCGATCCCAGGAACCTGAGAACATGACCTGAGCCGAAGGCAGCGGCCCAACCCACTGAGCCACCCAGGCGCCCCGGGACCGTGCTTTTGTACCTGTAAACTGTACATGATAATGACTAATTATTAAAATCCTTTATTGTTTTATTTTTTATTTTTATTTTTAAGATTTATTTCTCTATTTATTTATTTGGGAGAGAGAGATCACAAGTAGGCAGAGATTCAGGAAGAGAGAGAGGGGGAAGCAGGCTCCCTGGGCTTGATCCCAGGACCCTGAGATCATGACCTGAGCTGAAGGCAGAGGCTTAACCCACTGAGCCACCCAGGCACCCCAAAATGCTTCATTATTTTAATCAGATTTTCAAAATGGAAAGGAAAAACATTATTTCTGTTTTAATATTTCATGAATGTTCTAATAATAAAGTCTAATGATGTGATATATTGTATTGAGTAGAACAGTTTTACTCTTGTTGCTTTTCTAAGTCATTTATATATAAATATATTTGTACAGGTAGGTAGACAGATTTTTTTCCCCCTCACACTTTTTGTTATAGTTTTTCACTGGTTTCCAAAAGTAACTATTATTGTTGTTTGATGAGGGTTTTTTTTTTAAAGATTTATTTATTATTTTACAGAGAGAGAGAGCATGAGCAGAGTGAAGGGGAGAGGGAGAGAGAACATCTCAAGCAGACTCCCTGCTGAGCCCAGAGCCATCACGGGGCAATCCCAGGACCCTGAGATCATGACCAGAGTTGAAACCAAGGGTCACATGCTTAACCGACTGAGCCACACAGGCATCCCTGATGAGGATTTTTAAAATCGTTATTGTAAACTTTAGGAATGCTATAGACATTAAAGCATTAGCAATTATGTAGTCAAATCAGCTTGTCTTACAACCATGTGCATTGTGTGGCTTGCCTAATGTCATACATCTTGTAAGAAATTCATCAAAACGGGCGCCTGGGTGGCTCAGTGGGTTAAAGCCTCTGCCTTCGGCTCAGGTCATGATCCCAGGGTCCTGGGATCGAGACCCGCATTGGGCTCTCTGCTCAGCGGGGAGCCTGTGTCCCTTCCTCTCTCTCTGCCTGCCTCTCTGCCTACTTGTGATCTCTGTCTGTCAAATAAATAAATAAATAAATAATCTTTAAAAAAAAAAAAGAAATTCATCAAAACTGTCCAACAGAATGAGTATCTCTATCAGTGAAGGATTCTTTCTTCTCTCCTAAGCTATATCAGTAGTGAAAAATAGTTTTGATTAATGGCTGAGGAAATATTTCCTGCATTTTGCTTCAAAATATTGTTTAATAGTGGCACCTGGGTGGCTTAGTCTGTTGAGTGTCTGACTTTGGCTCAAGTCATGATCTTGGTGTCCTAGGATCAAGCCCTGCGTTGGGCTCTCTGCTCAATGGGGAGTCTGCTTGTCCCTATTCCTCTCCCTCTGTCCCTAGGGACATGCTCTCTCTCTCTCAAATAAATAGTCTTTAAAAAATAGATAGATAGATATAGATAGAGTTTAATAATCCTTTTTACTTTTTGACTTTTTTTTTTTTTTTTACTTTTTGACTTTTCATTTAAATTGTTTTTCCATATGCATTTTTTAGGTTTGACCAAAATGTACTAGCTGGATAAATTTCAAAACTGTATTAAACTTTTATCTCCTGGGGGCACCTGGGTGGCTCTGTGGGTTAAGCTTCTGCCTTCGGCTCAGGTCATGATCTCAGGGTCCTGGGATTGAGCCCTTCATCGGGCTCTCTGCTTGGTGGGGAGCCTGCTTCCCCTTCTCTCTGCCTGCCTGCTTGTGATCTCTCACTTTCTCTCTGTCAAATAAATAAATAAAATCTAAAAAAATATATATATTAAACTTTCATCTCCTTATAGAGGCCTGGTTATATTATACTAATTCTGAATTTTTCTTTTCATTGAAAACATTATAAACTCTGTTCATTTTATTTGTTAAAAAATGTTAATAGGTGGACTTTGTTTTTACTTTTATTTGCAGTTGATATTTGATGAAGAAATATCTGGGATAGAAAAATGTTTGTAAGCCTAGGCATTTTTATTATTTTTAGAGGAAATTGGAGATAATGTATTGCTTGACATAAGATTCTCTCTTCTTCTTTTTTTAAAGATTTTATTTATTTATTTGAATAAATAAAAGGCAGAGGCTTAACCCACTGAGCCACCCAGGCGCCCCCAGATTCTCTCTTCTTATTATGACCTAATGTACAGCCACAACAGTGTTTTTATTAAATATATTCTTGCAGTGTGATATATTTAGTCTAATAAAAAGATTCCTAGTCCCACATCTCCGGTCTTGTTCCCTTTAATGGAGAAAAATACATGGAGTCAGTTGTAGATCTATGTGCGTTTTAGTGCAGGAGATCACAGTTAATAGATTTTTCTCTCTTGGTATGGAAAAAGCTTCTACTTCTGTTCAAGTTTACTTACGTGTTTGTGGAGAGATAATATTAGTTATTTACACAATTTATTTACATCTTCCTTGTTTTAGGAAGAATGAAGATAGCTTACAAAATACATAAAATATAGTAGCAAGGTGGAAATTAAAATGGGAACTAAAGAATAAAGAAAAACAAGAATGTAACCATAAAATGGAAGTAAGAAATGTGTATCTTAATGAACGGTGGGTATGCACGCACACATACATATATATGTGCACACGTACACACACACTTTTCTATAATTTAAGCATCTACATTTCAAAAAGGGGAAACCCAGTTATTAAATTCTGTGTCCATGGGTGGCTGGGGGGCTCAGTGGGTTAAGCCTCTGCCTTCAGCTCAGGTCATTATCTCAGGGTCCTGGGATCAAGCCCCACATCGGGCTCTCTGCTCAGCGGGGAGCCTGCTTCCTCTTCTCTCTCTGCCTGCCTCTCTGCCTACTTGTGATCTCACTCTCTCTCCTCTGTCAAATAAATATTAAAGAAAAATAAATTATGTGTCCATTATTAGGTAAAAGTAATTAATTTCCAAAAAATAAAACCATTAACTATTTTTGGTACTAAGTTCAGACAATTTTCTCTCAGAGAAGGATCTTCTTAAAAAGAATTTTGATAAAATGAGCAAATTCTTTTATTTAAGAGATACTATCACAGTTTTCATAAGCTTTCAAAAAGATTGATGTCATACCAAAATTAATTTTAGCAAAAGAAGCCCCATAGGGAACCAGTACTTTTATGGCTAGTTTGTGCCTATCTTTTTGGATCCAGAGGTAGGACTTTAAATATATGGATGAATGGATACACAATGTGTTCTTCAAACTATCCTCCCTAAATATTATTTCTCTCAAGCAAAATTTTGATACTGATGGTGTGATCATGAGTTTGACATTATATTCTCTAACATATTTGGAGAATATCTATTTGATAATGCTGGTTAAAAGCAGAGCAGATACACTGGTTGTAATAGATCATTAATCTGAGAGGACAATGACAGTCTCTTGAAAACTGATGAGTCTTTTGGACAACCACTTCATTTAATTTTTTGTACAATGAAACATATTTGCTAATAATTTTGTTATTTAATTTCTACCATATGCAGAAAATTGGAGATTCATACCGTGGCTACTGTGTAAGTGAGACTGAATTAGAAAGTGTTCTAACATTTCATAAGCAGCAAACACAGAGTGTTTGGGGGACCCGCCAATCTCCAAGCCCAGCCAAGCCAGCTACACGCTTGATGTGGAAATCTCAGTATGTCCCATATGATGGAATCCCATTTGTCAATGCAGGTACTTTTTAAAAGGAATTATTTTAAAAGGTTCAGCACTGCCATGATCCATTGTGAAAATGTGGTTTTCCTAAAAATTTCCTACCAAAATGTCGTTTTTGTGGATGACAACTGAATGTTAATTGATGAAAATGCATGTTAAACTAAAAAGAAAACTTAAGTATGACCAATTATTTTATGAAATTTATTTTAATATATTAGAATAGGTAAATAATGCTTCCTTACATATTATGCTGATACATAGAAAATAAAAATATTAATGGAGCAATTTTATTATTCTAAATATGTATATCCATTGGATTTTTTTTTATCCAGTCCAGATATTCTCACCTCCCTTGATTCGTTTTGTTGGAAAAATTTGTATTCATTTTATATTTTATAGCTCATGACTCTCAAGTTACTGTGTAGAATTTGAATGCAGTCTGGAGTTATTTTATACGGAATTGTAATATTAGGATTCTCAAGCATCAAATGTGTTACATATGCCAGTCCAATATTGGGCTAGTGTGTATTAAAGGGGTAGAGTTTTGTTTGTATGTGTTTTTAAGATTTTAAGTAATCTCTGCACCCAATGTGGGGCTTCAACTTACAACCTTGAGATAAGAGTTGCATGCTCCACCGACTGAGCCAGCCAGATGCCCCTAAAGTGGTGGAGTTTCAGTTTCCAGAGATTCACCCTCAGGCTAGTCAAATCCCAAAAAACATGACGACAAGTGATTTATTTTAGGACTAGGGAAATACTGGTTCAGCTGGAAGAATTGCAGTCTCATCTTGGACCTCTGAGGGTAAAAAAAGATGTGTGGAGGAACATGAGGTAAATGTAACCTTTTCTGCCCGGGATTCATCAGTATTCTATAAAAGAAATACAACATTTTTCCCTCACTAGTTCTAATCCCCATGCCAACTCTCCACAGGCAGCCACTACATAAATTTGGTGTGTATCTTTCCAGTCTGCATTTTTATACTTTATCACACATATTTGTATTTACAGTAATGTATTTTATTGTTTTGAATATTTTGAAATATTCATGAATGGTAAACTATGGACATTGTTATGTAAATTTTTGCTCACCCTTATTTCTTGAAATTCATCTGTATTGATGCTTACAGATCTTAATTTAACGAGTACATAACGTTCCAGCATATGACGAAACCACAGTTATTTTTCTACTAATGATCATTGAGGATGTTTCTAATTTTCCATATTACAAAGAATGCTATAGTCAAACAATACACATTTTCTTTTGAAAAGATGTAAATAAGTTAATAGTGCATGCATTAAAGTGGAAATGCTGAGTTGTGAAGTATGCCCATTTCATTTTTTACAAGATTATCTCAAGTTGCTCTCTAAAGTGGTTGTACAAGAGCCATCCCCCCAAAAAGAAATCTTGCATTTGCAACAACATGGGTGAAACTAGAGGGTATCACGCTAAGCGAAAGAAGTCAGAGAAATACAGTTATCATATGACCTCACTCATATGTGGAATTTAAGAATCAAAACAGAGGATCAGGGCGCCTGGGTGGCTCAGTGGATTAAGCCACTGCCTTCGGCTCAGGTCATGATCTCAGGGTCCTGGGATCGAGCCCCACATCAGGCTCTCCGCGGGGAGCCTGCTTCCTCCTCTCTCTCTCTGCCTGCTCTCTGCCTACTTGTGATCTCTCTGTGTCAAATAAATAAATAAAATCTTTTTAAAAAAAAAAAAAACAGGATCATAGGGGAAGAGAGGGGAAAAAGAAAGCAAGACAAAATCAGAGAGAGAGAAAAACCGTAAGAGACTCTATTCATAGGAAACAAACTGAGAGTTGCTGAAGGGGAGAAGGGTGAGGGATCGGGGTAATTGGGTGATAGACATTAAAGAAGGCACATGGTATAATGAGCACTGGGTACTATATAAGACTGATCAGTCGCTGACCTCTACCTCTGAAACTAATAATACACTGTATTAATTAGTTGAATTTAAATTTAAGAAAGACCACCTAGTGAAAATATAAAAAATAAAAAATAAAGTGGTCATACAGGTGCAAAATCTGTTCTCTAAAATTTTTGGCCACATGTATTTCAGAATTTTTGGAATGTAATATATTACAGAATACTCAACAGCAAGTGTTCTGTTGACCCTATCACATAATTGAACATAGTAATATTTTATGGATAGTAACACTAAGAGGTACAAAGATAATAAATAGTCACATAAAGTTCAGGTCAGGTTTTGCAATTAAATGCGTTCCAAAAAATTTTGTTTTCTGAACTTCTTCAGTTTCGGAATTGTACGTGAGGAATTAGCAACCTATACCAATTTTTACTTGTTTCAGTAATGTATGAAGATTTCCCTTTCCTTCATTTACCTTATGACACAGCATTGTCAGACTTTAAAAATCTTTATATTCTGGAAATTTTCATATATATGTATATATAAAGATATATATACATATCTAAAAGTAAAGGTAGCATATATAATAGTGTGTGTGTGTGTGTATCTATATATGTCTGTATCTCAAAGTAAAGGTAATAATACATAAAAATCCCATGACTCTCCCTGTATCCATCATCCAGCTTCAACAACTATTAGCATATGATCATTCTAGACTCATTTATATCCCTACCCACTTTTTCATTCCTCACGTCCAAATGATTTTATAGCAAATTCCAGATATCCAGTTGCTTTATCTGTAATTACCAAAGTATATATTATATTCTAAAATATATATCCCGAAAAGATAAGGATCATTGTATATGTACATATATACAATGGCAATCACATTATCATATTCTAAAAGAATTAACAGTAATTTCTTAATGTCATAAAATGTCCAATGTTCCCATTTCTTTACTTATCTAATAATTCTTTTTCCATAGGTTTGTTCAAATCCACATCCAGGCAGATTTCACAGATTACATTTGGTTTTATCTCTTGAAATTTTTCTAAAAATTTCTCTCCTCTTTTCCCCCAGGTAGTTTATCCTGTAGAGTTTTCTGTATTCTGAGTTTTGTTGATTCCATCTCTGTGCTGTAGTTCAACATGTTTTTTAAAAATCCCCTATATTTCCTGCGGACTGTTAGATCTAGAGGCTTGATTAAATGAAGATTTAATCTCCATTAAAGTATTTTGCAAGAATATGTCATAGGTGTGTTCTGTACTTCTTATTACTGCCGATGTGCAGTAATGTTTTTTTTTTTTTTTTGTGATGTTAAAATTCATCAGTGGATTCAGTTATTTTAGAATACTGTCAGATTTTTTATTTTTGCCAATGTGAAGAGTGTGAGATAGTATTTTACTATTGTTTGAATTTGCATTTCCGTATTTACTAGTAAAGTTGAACATCTTTTTATTTGTTTTGTTAATATCTTTTTTTCCTTTCTGAATTGCCTATTCATAGTCTTTACCCATTCTTCTGTTTGGTCCTTTATTTTTATTTTTTTTTAATAGATTTTTTAAAAGTTTTTATTTATTTGTTTGACAGAGAGAGAGAGATCACAAGAGGCAGAGAGGCAGGCAGAGAGAGAGAGAGAGAGAGAGGGAAGCAGGTTCCCTGCTGAGCAGAGAGCCCAGTGTGGGGCTTGATCCCCAAATCCTGGGATCATGATCTGAGCCGAAGGCAGAGGCTTTAACCCACTGAGCCACCCAGGTGCCCCTTGGTTCTTTATTTTAAAAAATTATTTGTAGCTCTTTACATTCTCCATATTAATTTTTTATTATGAGTATTATCTCTAAGTTAATATAAATTCTAAAATTTATATTTAAAATTTCAAAGTTTTACATTTCATCAGCTTTATCAGCACTTTTACTTATGATTCTTTTTTATTTTATATTTGAAAAATTTGCTGTACTCTATCTAGAATAGGATATTTTACTTAAAGCCATAAACTATATCGTTTTCACATACACTTATTTATATTCTATTACTATGTAACAAATTACCCCAAACTTGATGGCTGAAAACAACAAACATTTATCTCCTGGTTTCTGTGAGTCAGGAATCAAAGAGCAGTTTAGCAAGGTGGTTCTGCCTCAGTTTCTGTCACAAGACTGCAGTTAAGGTGTTGGCTGGAGCTGTAGTCGTCTCACCATTTGGCTGGGGGAGGATCTGCTTCCAAGCTCACTCATGTGGCTTATTCCTTGCCACATGGGCCTCTGCACAGAGCTGCCTCACTGCAGACAGTTGATTTCGCCCAGAGAGACCAATCCAAGCAAGAGCAAGAGAGTACCCAGGATGGAAGTCACAGTCTTTTTATAACCTTATATCAAAAATAACATCATCTCACTTCAGCCATGTTCATTAGAAGTAAGTTAATAAGTCTAGCCCATGAACAAGGGGAGGGAATTAAGCAAGGACATGAGTACTAGGAGCCAGGGATCATTGGGGGCCATCTCAGAGGCTGGTTATTACATAATTATAGTCCCCCCTTATCCGCAATTTCACTTTCCAAGGTTTCAGTTGCCTGTTCTCAACCACAGTCTGGAAGCAGATGATCCTCCTTCTGACATAGTGTCAGAAGGTGAATAGTAGCCTAATGCCATGTCACAGTGCCTTCGTCATTCACCTCATTTCATCTCATCACATAGGCATTTTATCATCTCACATCATCACAAGAAGAAGAAGGGTGAGTACAGTACAATAAGATATTTTGAGAGAGACCCTATTCATACAGCTTTTATGACAGTATATTGTTATAATTGTTCTATTTTATAAGTTATTGTAGTTGATCTCTTACTGTGCCTAATTTATCAGTTAAACTTTATTATAGGTATATATAGATAGGAAAAAACATAATTTATATAGGGTTTAGTATTATCCATCCTTTCAGGCATTCACTGTGGGTCTTGGAACGTATCCCCCGCGGATAAGGGGGGACAACTGTATTCTAACAGTACAAATAGAAATAAGGAAAAATTTTAAAAGAATATAAAACTTTACATAACAATAGTTACTAACAAATGTAACTTTTGCTAATTTCTACTTACAGAGTACTGAAATTTTATTATTAAAAACCATATGTATGTAAATATCAGTTAACATTCAATAATTGTGGTATTTGTAAATTTCTTGAACCATAATGTACTTTTGATAAATATTATAATCTTTTAAACTTAGGTGTTTATACATCTTAGTAAGACTTACTGATGTTTTCTTTCCTTAAAGTTGTGTAATTGAAAGTGTAAATTTGGACATTGCCACCACTGAGTTATTTTTATTCTAGTGTCCAGAACAGATGGATACTTGAATTAATATCAATAGTTGGTTTTGGCCCACAGGGAGTAGAGCCGTGGTAATGGAGTGCCAGTATGGGCCAAGGAGAAAAGGTTTCCAATTAAAAAAAATCAGTGAGCAGGAGAGCAGGTCTTGTCAACTCTACAAAGCCACTTGTCCAGCCCGGTAAGCTTTATTTTCTTTAATTTCCTGTTTATTAAATATTTATTTTCTAATAACTAATGTGCACATTTTTATTGCATTTAAACAATGCCAATAAGTGTACAGTGCAGTATGTTTCCTTTTACTTCTACTCCCTGTGTCCCTTTTTATATATTTATTTGTTTATTATTATGTTCAGTTAGCCACCATATAGTACATCATTAGTTGTTTTTTTTTTGTTTTGTTTTTTTAAAGATTTTATTTATTTATTTGACAGAGAGAGATCACAAGTAGGCAGAGAGGCAGGCAGAGAGAGAGAGAGAGAGAGGGAAGCAGGCTCCCTGGTGAGCAGAGAGCCCGATGCAGGGCTCGATCCCAGGACCCTGAGATCATGACCTGAGCCGAAGGCAGCGGCTTAATCCACTGAGCCACCCAGGTGCCCCACATCATTAGTTTTTGATGTAGTGTTCAACGATTCATTAGTCCTGTGTCCCTTCTTAAGGCAACAGCTCTTACCAGCTTCCCGAGTAACTCTCCAAAGATATTCTGTGTATATGCCTGCATACCTATCCTCCTTTACACTCATGAATGTTGCAATCTCAGTAAAACTTACTAATATTTTCTTAAAGTTAGGTAGTAGTAGGTGCCTCGCTAGCTCAGTAGGTAGCACACCAGTCTCATAAAGTTAGGTAGTGGTATACTTTCTTTCCTGCTGTGAATTCGCGTTGCTTTATTTCTGTTCTAAATGCCTGTTGTGGTTATTTACTGCACAACTGTTTCTGCTTCACACTAGTGTGAATGTAATGACATATACCACTCTATGCTTTGTTTTTGTTTTTGTTATTTCATTCCCAGTATTGTCTCCGTATCTGCACATGAAAGGACTTGTTCCTTCTTTGCATTTATTTATTTTAAAAATTCAAATATAATTGGCATATAACATTATATTCGTTTCATGGTTCCTTCTTTTCGGGAGCCATACAATATTGCATTTATGGATAGATTGTCATTTACTGAATTAGTCCTCTAATGATGGACATGTAAGATCTGAAAAGTATTCTTTATTATTATATACAAAGCTCCAGTTTATAACATTATACCTATTTGTATACTTGTACAAGTACATCAGGAGAATAAATTTGTTGAAATGAAATTGCTAGTGCAAGGGTTATATTATTTTAAATGTTTACAGGTATTATAAAGACAATCACTCTTTAGAAAGATTTTAACAATAATATTCATACCAGCAATGTATGAGATCAACACAATAAATTTTAGATAGATTAAGACTACAGATTCGTGATTGCTTTGGGTGAGAATGAAAAATTTGAAGCAATAAAAGATTTTTGTAATGTTCTTTCTAATATTTTTTTAGACATTGGAAGTTTTAAATTCTCAGATAAAATTTTAAAAGATAACGTATAAAGGTTGGGCATAGTTGATCTTTGAAACATTTTATTTCAACGTCACATTTTATATCACAAACCTGTACATTCTCAAGAAGTTTTTCAAGTTAGTTCAGAAGAGTTTTCATAACTTTAGGTAATGTTTAAACCTGACTGTGAAGCAAAACTTTTCACTGCTTTTAAATATAAGCAGTATAAAACTTTAGATATAACTTGGGAGAAAACCTCTATGTGTGAAGAAATAACTTTATTCCCTATATCATTCTACAAGTACTTTTTGAATATCATTTGTACCCAGCAATACCTTGGGTGCCATGGGAAAGAGGGAGACTGAAAGAGGTACAAGTACTTAATCATGGGAAACTTAAAATATTGTTGAGGCAGATCAGAAAACAAAAACTGTTGGAAAAGATAATGGTATAGTATATAGTGCCAAATGTGTTAGTTAGCTAACTCAGCAGAGAAGGAACATATCCATGCAAATTCATTAACAGGGAAGAAAGTACAACTTAACATGAATGCTGAAGTTTAGATCGCGTTTGGGTAGATAAAGAGTGAGAGGGGAGATATTGTAGGTCAGGAAATTATATGTATAAAGATAGGATGTAATTGTATTTTTGCTATCAGAGGGGGAAGGAACATTGAAATGATAAACTTGTCCAAAAAAAGCAATTTTACATTTGAAGTAATTGAAAGTTAGATTAGGTAAATAAGCTAGAATCATATGGGATGCCTTGACTGCTGCCAAGAAATTTGTACTCCATTAAAGAGCAGGTAGATTCTTCAACAGAGAAGTACAAATGTGAAGAATTATTGTAGTATTAATATATCAAGTGGATTTAAGGAACGAGACCAAGAGGCCCAGAAGGAGGCTATTAAATTAATCTAGGCATGAGTTTTTTGTTTATGTTTAAGATCTAATTATCATTTATTTTTACAAGTAGCAAAGTTCCTCCCTTTTTTTTTTTTTTGGCTTATTGTATATGAATATAAAAAAGTATTGATTTCACACTGCCTCCCACCCCAACAGAATGGGGTAACAGGAAGTTGTGAGTTGAAAGTAGCCTCCTGGCACCAAGGTGGTTTCCTCTTTACCTGGGACTTGAACTCTGGTGCTCTCATCAATCATCCTCTTACCATTTTCTTTTCAGTTTATGAAAATCAATGAGTGTATGAGCATTCTTCCCAGTAGATGGGTCTGCAAAGTCTTTGGGAAGTCAGTAACTCACGTAAGACAGGGTTGAACTGTCACTTTACGATTTGTGTAACAGAAGGCTGAAGAAATCAATTCATACCATTTTCAAAGAACAAGCTCATATTCTATACAGGGATATGGAGAATCATCAGTACAATGAAAAAATGGTTGAATGAAGTTGTGAGTGATGAAATCAGAACTCTTGAACACTAGAAAGACTTCACTGAGGGCTTTACATTTCAGAGAACTGTTCATTGCTATCCAGTATGTATCCCTTGGGGCACTCCAGTTAAGCTTAGGAAATACCTCCCCCCTCCAGGGAGTTGATAGCTTCTTGACCTTTAGTGGTGACTTTGGGAAATTCTGGTGCCATAAGGGTATCCGTGTTCTCATCATCCGACCACTGTATTTCTTCTGCCTTATTATCACTGTTTGGCTAAGAACTTGTTGGCGGATCTTCTCTTCCTGAAACCACCAGAGTTCCATCATCAAGTAGATAATCCTTCACATTCTGAGGAGTGGAAGAATGGCACGTAATGGTAAGGCTTCCGAACAGTGGCTGCCACACAGAGAACTGACAGTGCAGCACGTGCTCCTTCTTCATCCTCCAGCTGCCACAGCGGCTGCCCATCCCCTCCTGCCGGCACCCTCCCAGAACCCCCAGGCATGAGTTTTTTATGGCTTCCAGGAGAATTGGGAAGAGGCAAATCCAGAAACAAAAGTTAATATCCATAAATATTCAGATATTTTTCCTGATGTCTTGATTATTGTTAATTTGCTAAATATTGCGCACTGAGAATATGGCCTATTTTTTCAACATAATCCGCTGAATGCTTTCTAGTTTAATTGATTTTTCTCTAAACTTCAGTGCATAAACTTCCACTTGGTAAATTTGATTTTCTTGATATTATAATGAAAGAAATTCTTCTTTTACTTACAAACAGGATTTACATTAAAAAGGTACAGAAGTTTCCTGAATATAGAGTTCCTACAGACCCCAAAATTGATAGGAAAATAATCCGAATGGAGCAGGAAAAAGCTTTTAACATGCTAAAGAAGAACTTGGTAGATGCTGGTGGTGTTCTTAGGTATGACATTTATATTATTATTTTATTTTTACAAATTAATTAGCTCCATTTACAAGATATTTTTGTAAGAAAAATTATAAATATGTCTTCTAATTATTTCATTAAGAATGGTTTTTATAAAGGAGCTGTCTCATTAGCAATTCCCTAGGTATTAAAATTTGCCACTGTGTAAGCCATTGAGTTTATCAGCCACATGTTCTGATAATGCTTACAAAAGACTTATGTATACCATATGGAAAGTTTTCCCCAAAATGACAAATATGTCTTTAGCAACACATGTAATTAATTATATATTTCATACTTTGTTTCTGATATTTCTTAGGAGCCAAACTTACAGTCACCTATATATATATTTTTTAATCCATCTTTGATTACCTATGGCAGCCAGAAATTAATTCTAAGTCCTGCATAAAATTCCATTTTGTATACTTTTTGTGCTTCAGAGTTTACATAAGAAGAATGTTGGCTGGCTTTCTTACTTTTCTTTATGTGTTCGTCCACAGGAAGAATTTACAGTAGTACAATGGGATTAAGTGCAATATAGTTTTTGTAAAAACAAAATAAAACAAAAATACTTTTGGATATGGACACCTGGGTGGCTCAATTGGTTGGGTGTTCCAACTCTTGGTTTCAGCTCAGGTCATGATCTTGGAGTTGTGGGATCAAGCCATGTCAGTCAGAATCCATGCTCAGTGGGGAGTTTGCTCTTCTCTCTCTGCCCATCCCCAGGCTTGTGGGCTCACTCTCTCTCTCTCTCATAGACAAATCTTTAAAAAAATAAATACATAAGTATGTAAAATGAACTTTTGGATATATGAAAAATGAGTAGCCAATAATTAGATCATTCAGTTTGGAGAACATTGCATATATTTTTTTTCCAATTTTAAATACAGTTTTATTTAAGACATTGCGTTTTCCACTTAACAATACAATGCTTATAAAGTGCAATATTTATTTCCTTTCCTGTGCACATATTCCATATTCAGGTATCAAGAATGCCCAGTTTTTTGCTATAGCAAATCAACTCTACAGCTGCCATGGAATTTGCTACAAATTTGGGTCCTTTGAATATTGTGTGTGGAACAATGATAGACCTATTTATTTTCAGGTTGGTTTAATCAACCTCTTCAATGGTGGGCCCAGAGGAGGCACCACCAGAGGGAGGAGCTCCACCGCCAGGAAAGCCTCCAGGCACTCCTCCTGGCATGCGCCCTGCACTCTGGTACAGCTTGGTGGTGATGGGATTGTAGACTTTCTCCGGTTCTTTCTGCTGGTGTTCAAATTCTTCCTTCTTCGCAGTCTGGTTCTTATCAAGCCGGTTGATGATTTCATTGCACTTGTCAGGAATCTTCTGTTTGTCTTCATCATTTATCTTGCCCTGAAGGTTTTCATCTTCAACAGTTGCTTTCATGTTGAATGTGTAAGACTCAAGTGAATTCTTGGAAGACACCTTGTCCCGCTGTTTCTCATCTTCAGCTTTGTATTTCTCAGCTTCCTGGACCATGCGCTCAATATCTTCCTTGCTCAAGCCGCCCTTGTCGTTAGTGATGGTAATCTTGGTCTCTTTGAGGATACCATTAGCATCAATATCAAAAGTGACCTCAATCAGTGGGACACCACGAGGGGCAGGAGGTATGCCTGAGTTCAAACTTTCCAAATAGGTCGTTGTCCTTGGTCATGGCACGCTCACCTTCATACACCCAAATAAGCACACCAGGCTGGTTGTCGGATCTGTGTCTAGTGAAGATCTGTGTCTGGTAGGAATGGTAGTATTACGCTTGATGAGAACAGTCATGACTCGTCCAGCAGTTTCAATGCCAAGGGAAAGTGGAATGACATCCAACAACAGCAAACCTTGAACATTTTCAGGTTTGTCTCCAGAAAGGATGGCTGCCTGGACAGCTGCACCATAAGCAACAGCCTCATCAGGGTTGATGCTCTTATTCAGTTCTTTTCCACTGAAGAAATCTTGGAGAAGTTTCTGAATCTTGGCGATACTGGTAGAACCACCCACCAGGACAGTATCATGGATCTGAGACTTGTCTAACTTGGCATCCCGAAGGGCTTTCTCTACAGTATCCAGGGTGCCACAAAACAGGTCAGCATTTAATTCTTCAAACCCAGCATGAGTGATAGAAGTATAGAAGTTGATTCCTTCATACAGAGAATCAATCTCGATACTGGCCTGAGTGCTGGAAGAAAGTGTATACTTAGCACGTTCACAAACAGTACAGAGATGACGAACTGCCCTCTTGTTTTCACTGAATCTTTCTTATGTTTGCTCTTGAACTCTGCAATAAAATGGTTGACCATTCAGTTGTCAAAGTCCTCTCCACCTAAGTGGGTGTCTCCAGCTGAAAGATCCCATCTTCCGCAGTAAGAATTGACACATCAAAAGTGCCACCTCCTAAGTCAAAGATCAGCACATTCCTTTCAGCTCTAACTTTTTCGTCTAAGCCATAAGCAGTAGCAGCAGCAGTTGGCTCATTGATGATTCAAAGTACATTGAGACCAGCAATAGGTCCAGCATCTTTGGAAGCCTGACGCTGAGAATCATTGAAGTACACAGGTACTGTGACAACTACATTGGTCACCGTCTTCCCAAGATAAGCCTCTGTGATTTCCTTCATTTTCGTCAAAACCATAGAAGACACCTCCCCTGGATAGAAGCTTTTTGTCTCTCCCTTGTATTCTATTTGGACCTTAGGCCTGCCAGCATCATTCACCACCATGAAAGGCCAATGCTTCCTATCAGATTGGACAACAGCATCATCAAATCTCTGTATAATCAGGCATTTGGCTTCAAAAACTGTTGGTGGGGTTCATCACAATTTGATTCTTTGCAGCATCACCAATAAAGCATTCAGTGTCCATGAAGGCGACATAACTTGGGGTCGTTTGGTTTCCCTGATCACTGGCAATTATTTCCACTTTCCTGTGCTGGAAGAGCCCACGCAGGAGTAGGTGGTGCAAAGATCAGGGCCAGCTGACGTGGTTGCTTCCGTGTGGGCCTGGCTCAGCTTGAGAAGAACACAGCAATCCAAAGATCCAGCCCCACGTTCAATGAGCTGGAGAACATTGCATATAATTTTTAAATAGCCTCCGTTTCATGCAGTATCAGTCATCACAGGCACTTTGTACAAAAGTATCAATTAAAACAGTATCCTACCAGATCATTTCATCTTCCTAGCATCTGTTCTTTTCCACTGCAATATGAAAGACCTATATTCATCTTCTAGTTGATTCTCTTGCCCATTGGAGCAATAAGAGCTGTGTGCAGTAGAGGGCCTGTGGGGCAATAGAGGTAGTATATTGAGCTCCTGTCAGGGAAGATTCTCCCACTGAGCTCAGTCTTGGTAGACTCTGAATTATAGCCACCCTTTGTTTGGAAGGATTATAGGTGGAACACAGAAGTTATAATTTGGGGACAAAATCATAGAAGAATGGGAAAATACACAGTTAAGAAGATGATGATTTTAAAAGTCTCATTATTTTGAGGTAAATTTAATTAGCATGAAATTTAAAATACCATTTTCATATATACTTAACCCCTGCACCCTCCTTAACTAAAGGGCCATAGTGAAAATCCATAAGGTTTTATAAAGATTTTTGTTTAATTGGATATAAAGCCAACTTAGAAGAGTCAAGCAGGGGGGTGGGGGGCGCTTGGGTGGCTCGGTTGGCTGTCCAGCTCAGGGTGGTGAGATGAGCCCCAAATTGGACTCCATGCTCAGTACAGAGTCTGCTTGAGATTCTCTGCCTCGCCCGCTCTTTCCCCTCCACTCTCCTTCTGCCCCTCCTTGCCCCCATGTGTGCATGTGCTCTCTCTTTCTCTCTCTCAAATAAATAAATTAATTAAATATTTCTAAAAAGAAGAAGCCTAGAACATTTTAAATTTTGTTTATATCTATTCTTTTTTTTATTTTTTTCAAAGATTTTGTTTGTTTGACGGAGACAGACAGTGAGAGAGGGAACACAAATAGGGGGAGTGGGAGAGGGAGAAGCAGGCTTCTCACTGAGCAGAGAGCCCGATGTGAGGCTCGATCCCAGGACCCCGAGATCATGACCTGAGCTAAAGGCAGAGGCTTAACCCATTGAGCCACCCAGGTGCCCTGAGAATCTATTATTTTAAAATTTTAGTTACATTTACTTAATATGATATATCATCTTTTCTTAAAAGATTATTCTTTTTCTTGTTGAGTTTAACATAAGTAACTGTGATTCTTGCCTTCATCTAGTAACATAATTTTAAATATTTCTTCTTACCAGGTGGTATGTACAGTTACCTACAAAGCAAGCTCATCAGTACCATGAATTAGAGACTTCCTGCCTCCCTTTGCCACCTTCCCCTTTTCCTGTGTCTTCTCTTGAAGAAGAGGAAACTGCAGTTAGGGATGAGAACTGTGCATTACCCTCACGTCTACATCCTCAAGTAGCACACAAGATTCAAGAATTAGTGTCACAGGGAATAGAACAAGTATATACAGTAAGGAAACAGCTAAGGTACAGTAAAAACAAACTGTTCTTTTACATTTTTCATTATTGTTTGTTGGTTTAAATAATATATTTATCATCATAGACATTTTCCAAGATATGTGGTATCAGAATAGTTAAGGAATATAATTTATTAATGTATTAAAATAATCTTATTTATGAACTGATCATTTTCTAGCAGATACTTGGCAAGCTGTGAGTAATGATTCAGCTTACTCATTTGAAATATTCCATATTCAAATTTAGCAAATTGGACTATTTCTGAATTATATATAAATTGAATTACATAATAAATGCCTTTATAGAAAAAAAAAAAAAAGCCTTTGTAGAGCCAAAGATTTTAAAACCTAGACCAGGATACTTACTTAAGCTATTTGAAATGCAATGAAATTGTATTACAACAAAAGAACATGGATGGTTCTTTGTATGATGGAAGTTTACATGTAGCACTCTGGTCCAGTGTTACCGATTCTCAGGATACAATACTCATGATTGCATTTATGCTTGCAGCTATATAAAGTGGGTGTATTTACCTCTATCCCGCCCATGAGAAAGCAGGTACTACAAGTGGTTCAATAACTGGCTCAAGAGGTAGAGGCAGGGGCACCCGGGTGGCTCAGTGGTTTAAGCCGCTGCCTTCGGCTCGGGTCATGATCTGAGGGTCCTGGGATCAAGTCCCGCATCGGGCTCTCTGCTTGGCGGGGAGCCTGCTTCCCTCTCTCTCTCACTCTGCCTGCCTCTCTGCCTGCTGTGATCTCTCTCTGTCAAATAAATAAATAAAATCTTTAAAAAAAAAAAGAGGTAGAGGCAGAACTGAAATCTAGATCTAATGCTACAGCCTGTGCTCTTTTACCGTGATTTCTGGTACTTAACTGACCTTATTCCTACTGGTTATTATGTAGTCCGAGCTGAATAACACAATGAGTATTTCCTAGGATTATGTCTTAGTTAATACCTGATTTTCCCATTTAGCAGTTTTCTCAGACATCTTACACTCATTTTCATTGGGGCATTGTTAGAGAACAGAGCCAAAATTTGGTAAAGCCGTACATTATTTACTAAACTTGAGCCTTAAGAACAGAGGTATAATTCAGCTCTGCAGTATGGTCTGTAGACTATAATGCATAAACCATATAAATATTGGACTTTATAATTTTTTGTGTATTTTTTTATATTGATGTGTCAATGCCGCCTTTTTTCTTTTTTTTTTTTTTTAATTTATTTGACAGAGAGAAATCACAACTAGGCAGAGAGGCAGGCAGAGAGAGGAGGAAGCAGGCTCCCTGCGGAGCAGAGAGCCTGGTGTGGGGCTCGATCCCAGGACCCTGAGATCATGACCTGAGCCGAAGGCAGAGGCTTTAACCCACTGAGCCACCCAGGCGCCCCTCAATGCCACCTTCTATTTCTATATTTTTCTTTTGTCTACTTAAATTCAATCAGGTCATATTTCATATTGTGATGCCTTTTGGCAGCAGAGTAACATGATGTTTATACAATAAGCTGGGTGTACGCCCAGGCTCTCTTGCTTACTAGCTAGATGTATAACTTTGGCAAATTATTTAACTTCAACAGCCCTCAGTTCCCTTATCTGTAAAGTGGGAATGATAATTGCACTTATCTCACAGGATTATAGTAAGCATTAAAGGAGATCCTTGATGTGAAGTGTTCAGTACACTGCCTGACATAGCATTCAAAACGTATTATGCTTAAACTGACAATAATGATTCCTATAAAAATGTCCAAGCTTACTCTAGATATAGAGGTATTTAATCAATGAAAGAATTATATTGCTTTAATCTGCATGATTTATTTGATTTAATATGCAGAAAAATTAAGGGGAAAAATATAAATTATAAAGCTGTAAACCATAATTTACAGAAGTTTATGCTAAAAAAGAACCATTTTCTCCTTTGATCTGAAGTGCATTACTAGGCTGTTTATGTTTTTATTCTGTTTTATGCTCTCCACAGAAAATTTGTAGAAAGAGAACTATTTAAACCTGATGAAGTACCTGAGAGACATAATTTATCCTTTTTTCCAACTGTAAATGATATTAAAAATCACATCCATGAGGTACAGAAATCCTTGAGAAATGGAGATAATGTGTATAACTCAGAGATTATTCCAGCAACGGTAGGATTACAATTGTAATTCTTTGTTTTATTATAGAATCTTTCTCAACTTCTCTTACTATTTGGCCTAATGGGATGGTTGTTATTAGGCTGTATAAATAACTGTAGCCATATAAACATATAAAAATCGTAGTTTTAGGGGTGCCTTGGTGACGTAGTTTGTTAAGCATCCAGCTCTTGGTTTTAGCTCAGCTCTGATCTCAGGGTCACGAGATTGAGCCCTGCGTCAGGTTCCATTCTCAGTGCACAGTCTGCTTGAGTTTCTCTCTCCCTCTTCTTGTGTCCTTCCCGCCCTGAGCTCTCTCTCTCACTGCAATAAATCTTTTTCTTTAAGATTTTATTTATTTATTTGACAGAGAGAGTGAGAGTGCGCACAAGCAAGGGGAGCGGCAGGCAGAGGGAGAGGGAGAAGCACACTCCACTGAGCAGGGAGCACAATGCGAGACTTGATTCCAGGACCCTGGAATCATGACCTGAGCCAAAGGCAGCTGCTTAACCAACTGAGCCATTGAGTCACCCCTGAAATAAATAAATCTTAAAAAAAAAAAAAAAGGAGGGGCTCCTGGGTGGCTCAGTCAGTAAGCATTTGCCTTCAGGTTGGGTCATGATTCTGGGGTCCTGCAGTCAAGCCCTGTGTCAGGCTTCTTGCTTATCAAAGAGTCTGCTTCTCTTCTCCCTCTGCCCCTGCTCCTTGTGCTCTCTCTCTCTTTCTCAAATAAATATATAAAACCTTTTTAAAAAGAAGAAATAGTAGTTGTTCTTTTATTTATTTTTATTTATTTTTATTTATTTATTTATTTGACAGAGAGAGAGATCACAAGTAGATAGAGAGGCAGGCAGAGAGAGAGAGAGAGAGAGGGAAGCAGGCTCCCTGCTGAGCAGAGAGCCCGATGCGGGACTCGATCCCAGGACCCCGAGATCATGACCTGAGCCGAAGGCAGCGGCTTAACCCACTGAACCACCCAGGCGCCCCATTTTTTTATTTTTTTAAAGATTTATTTTATTTTATTTTATTTGACAGAGAGAGAGATCACAAGTAGGCAGAGAGGGGAGCAGACTCCCTGCTGAGCAGAGAGCCTGATGTGGGGCTTGATCCCAGGACCCTGAGATCATGACCTGAGCCGAAGGCAGAGGCTCAACCCCTGAGCCATCCAGGTGCCCCTAAAAAATAAAATCTTTGAGTTAAAAAAAAAAAATAGACAAGTTTCAGTAGAATAGTTCAGACTTGAATACACAAAGAAATGGTGTTCATTCTATATGCCATCTATAGATATCAATTTTATTTCATACTGTGATACTCTAATTTCCCCCAGAATATTGGTCAGTTCTATGAAAATTTTGCTTACTCTGAAGAGTATAATGTAATTATACAAAAACTACTAATTATAATACAGAAAGTAATTACAGCATTAAAACCTTTGTAGTGGGGCACCTGGGTGGCTCAGTCAGTTAAGTGTCTTGACTTCAGTTCAGGTCATGAGTTTCTGCCTCTCCCTCTCCCCAATGCTTACATGTGCTCCCTCCTGCTCTCTAAAATAAATAAATAAACTTTAAAAAAAAAAAAAAAATCTCAGTAGCAATACCCTTTGCTTCCCAAATTTTTACTATTATTAATTATGTCTTCTTACCTAAATAGATTAAGATTTTAAGCTAGTGCTATTATTCTTTTCCATCCCAGACTCTCTTAATTATTCATTATCCAAAGTTCGGGAAATAAAATGGATTTGGTTAGCGATAATCTTTGCCATCTGTACTTGCTATCCAAATTCTTGCTATCTGAACTTGGGAAGCTATTGTATTTGGATAGTGAAGTATACTCATGTTTTGAGAATGTAAACAAGTGAAGAGTATAATTACTGAATAAAACACAGTTACACTATCACTGAATAAAATATGATACCTGTATTGATATTTTAGAACATGTTTTAATATAAATGCTTTATTGTTTTTACTGAAATAAATGTTCCCATTCCAGCTTCAATGGACTGCAGATAATGGGCATATTCTCAGAGAGACTGTGACAGTTACATTTGCAGAAGGTAGGTTATTTTGAATATCTTTAAATAAAATCAGTATTAAAACTGGAAGACACTGAAGATGTTATCTCATCTAATCAAAATTTTTTCATGGATAAAGAAACCATGGCCCAAAGAGACAGGAACAACTATGTTAGGGTTTGTCAAATAATTCTCGCTGTTTAAACATATATATTTATATGTTACTCACATATACTTTCTCATATATGTTATTCAGCTGTAAAAAAGGATGACACGTTCTCTTTTGTAATGACATGGATGGACCTAGAGAGTATTATGCTAAGTAAAATAAATCAAACTTCTAATGAGAAAGACAAAAACCATATGATTTCACTTATATGTGGACTCAGATAAACAAAACACATGAATAAACAAAAAGCAGAATCAGACTTATAAATACAGAGAACTAGCTGATGGTTGCCAAAGGGGAGAGGTGGTGTGGGATGGGTAAATGGGTGAAGGGGAGTAGAAGGTCATGAGATTGGGCTCTCCATGCTCAGTGGAGAGTCTGCTTGAAGATTCTCTCTCTCCCCCCTTCCTCCCCTCTCAAATAAAATAAATTTTTTTTAATTTAATTTTTTTTTTTTTTAGGCACAGCATAGGGAATATAGTCAGTGATACTACAATCACAATGTTTGGTGACAGTTTTGGTAGCTATACTTGTGAGCATAGCATAAGATATAGGGAAGTTGAATCACTGTTACACATCTGGAACTCATGTAACATCATGTGTTAACCATATGCAAACAAAAGTAAAAAATAAGGGGTAACTGGCTGGCTTAGT
Source organism: Meles meles (assembly GCF_922984935.1). NCBI lineage: Eukaryota > Metazoa > Chordata > Mammalia > Carnivora > Mustelidae > Meles > Meles meles. Next base: position 14,759,512 of record NC_060074.1, read on the forward strand.
TAGAAGAGCATCTGACTCTTGATGTTGGGTTTGAGTTCAAGTCCCACAGTTCAAGTCCCACAGATCTAGACTACCAAAAATAAAAAAATAAACTTAAAAAAATAAATTTCTTCATATAATCGGCTTTTGTGCTTTATGATTAAATTTTGAGGCTGATTACTAGTACAGATCACTATAAAGCTAGGCTAATTCCAGTAATAATAACCTTAAGATACCCTGATCAGGAAATTTTGTCCATTTTACATGGTTTGCTTTTTCTCATATGCTATTACTCCTATGTTATCTTACTATTCCAAGCTTCTTTTACCCTTTTTTTTCCTCTTCTGGAAATGTATTTTCTCTGCTTCTGTATGGCTAACTCCTCTCACTCTCCAATCAATCCATTAGCTTTAAGTGCTCGCTTAACTTCGCCCCCTATATAAAGTTAAACATTCAGTCTTTTGTACTTAGTTTAATATGGTATCCTTTTGTTTATACATCTGTATCTTTCATTATGGTTTGAGTTCCTCAGGAGCAAGGGTTATATTTCATTCAAGTTAACATAACTAATCGCTAGCATAATCCCTGCTACAAAGTTAAGATCTAAATAAATGCTTCAGAATAAATAATGAATTGTACTGTATACAGTACAGTTATCTCTTTCTTTTCTGGCTTTTTAATCTTTAAGAGTCACTGTGCAAAAAAAAAAAAAAAGTCACTGTGCATAAAGAATAACTTTCAAATTCTTTATCGTTATTCATTTGTTCTGCACCTATTGTACTTACTGGGATAAATGCTGGACATAAAAAAGAAAAAGTTTCTTGCTTCATTGAATTTCAAATTTAGCAAGAGAAAAAGACACTAAGCAAATATATTCTAATTACTGTTATATTGCCATAAAAGAATTGTGCAAAATTGTGTGAGAATAGTGACAGAGACATATAACTTAATCTAGGGAGTAGGGAAATAACACTTGAGAAAGTGGCTTTTAAACTGAGAACTGCAGAATGGATAGGAATTTGTCGATCAAAAGAATACTGTGTTTGAAAGCTAAGCAAAAAAGAGCTTGTCATGTTCAAGGAACTTAAGAAAGTTGGTGTGGTTTTAAGCATAGACAGTGCTTGGAGATAAAACTAGATACGCAGAATGGGCCTAGGAGGCCCTTTGAGCTGTCCAAATGAAAGGTGTGATAGTGGTTTAGTCAAATTTAGTGGCATTTATACTAGAATTGGGCAGATTTTAATTGTTTTCAAAGGTTTTGGTTATTGGTTAAATAGGTGTTGTGGGAGGGGGGGAGAATAGGAATGATCTGGGATGACTCCTGAGTTTCTTCCATGAGCAACTGATGGGTAGTGGCATTTACTGAGGTAGGCAATACTGGTTTAAGAATAGGATTTGGTCATGACAAGGGGAGAGAAAAAAAAATTCATGAAATCAGGTTTGGAAAGCTTAGGTATCATAGCCATTTCATTTTAGTGGATTGGGAAGAAGCCACATTGGGATGGTCGAAGAATGAATGAGTGATGAATGAAGAAGTAGAGACAGTGTGCTATGAAGAGAGTACAGGGGTTGAGGGAGGGTTTTTTCAGATAGAAGAGATCTGAAGAGAGAGATGAAGATGAAGGTACTGGATAGCTTTGATGATGAGAAGTTGAGAAAATTTCTGATAGTTTTTCTTTTCTCTTTAAAAGTGTTAAGAGTGAAAAAGATCTTAGGAAGTGTGACCATGATTGGACATTTGAAATCTTCTATAATATAGAATGGGAGAGGGGCACCTGGGTGGCAGATGTCATAGGGCATCTGCCTTTGGCTCAGGTCGTGATCCCAGCATCCTGGGATCGAGCCCCACATCAGGCTCCTTGCTGGCAGGGAGCCTGCTTCTCCCACTCCCCCTGCTTGTGTTCCCTCTCTTACTGTGCCTCTCTCTGTCAAATAAATAAATATAAACTTTAAAATATATAGAGAGAATGGGAGAAACCTTGTAAGGTTGTCAGGTACAGGTGAAGGTCCTGTTGAAGTTGATGATCATGAACTGATCAAGAAACAGCAAGTTTCTTTTTCAGTGGCATTCAGCTTAGCATAGATAGGCGCTGGAAGCCATTTTCATTCAGTGTTCGGATTGTACCAGGGGTTGTAACACAAGTACAAAGAAGCAAGGGAGATTAGAGGATTTTCAGGAGAGTGACTGAAGCTATGACCGTGGGATTCGACTAAGCTGGATGGGGAGAGAAGTTTATTAAGTGAAAAGTTGATGTATCTGAAGAAAACTGAGGAATCAAAGGACTGGAGGTTCACATGAGGTCGAATAATTGTAGTGAAGTACTTAAGCAAAATCCCTGGAAGAATAAGAGGTTGTGATCAAAGAATGGGATATTTGAAGTAGAGATTTTTAGATGTAGAAGAGTCGAGGGTATGGTAGTCGTAGTGGGTGACTGCAGCAGAGTGAAGTTCAAGGACAATTAGAAATGAAGAAGCCAGAAAGTGAAATAAGTCAGACAGAGAAAGACATATACCATGTGATTTCATTTATATGTAGAATCTGAAAACCAAATAAGCAAATGAAAAGCAGAAACGGACCCATAAATACAGAGAACAAACTGATGCTTGCCAGAGGCGGGGGAGTGGTGGGAGATGGGCAGAATGGGTGCAGGGGAGTGGGAGACACAGTCTCGGGTTCTGGAATGAACAAGTCACAGGGATAAAAGGGAACATAGTCAGTGGTACTGTAATGGCATTGTATGGTGGCAGAGAGTAGCTACACTTGGGATGAGCATAGCACAACATACAAACTTGTGGAGTCACTGTAGATGGAACATTGTGTATCACCTATACCTTAATTTAAAAAAAAGAACTAACGAAGCCAAGAAATGTGAAAGTACTGTTTAATCTTCTCAACAGTCCCTTGAAGAAGATTCTCTTACTATCCTGGTTTTACAGATGAAACTGAGGTTTAAAACCCGAGAGGCATGTTGAAGGGTGCAGAGAAAAGCTAGCTAGTGCTTAATTCCATCCTTGTCTCACGCCAGGACCATTTTGAAAAATTACTTAGTTTCAATATGGAAGCAGTAAACAGTTGTTGATAATTGGTTTTTTATTAACTTAAAGAGATTAATATATTTGGATTAATACATAGAATTTACATGAGAGGGATTATATTCCCTAAGGACAATTACTTTAGCAGTTGAAATAATAAGAAATCAGAGAGATTTTTACTCTTAGTCATTTATTCCAAAATGAGTTATTGAAAGAAATTTAATGCTGCTATTTTGGAGGACCCACTTCATGTCAGGCATTGTCCTAGGCATTAGGGCTACCAAAGATGAATTAAGTTTGATCTCTGTGATTGAGAGGCTCTGTAGGTTTCACACATCCAGAGAAGTTTTGAGGTAGTCTAGCATCATAGCATGGAAAATGGGCTAGATTAGAGTTACAAATACATAATCTTTCAAGGAAAAAACTACTGTTTCTAACATCACATCCTAGATATACTGAATTAAAATTAATGGAGGTTGAACCTCAGAATTTCTATTTTCAAAAAGTTCCTGAGTGATTCTGATTCTACCAGGTCTGGAAACAGTGAACAAAAGAACTTCTTAAAGTCCTTTTCAAACCTTTGAATTTATTCCATATTCTAATTGTAATAGTAAGTGTTGTAATAAAATGTAGTGTCATATAATATAGAAGCCATAAACATTATTTTGTTATGATAGATGATTTTTTTTTATATATATAACTTAGGAAATTCACCAGGGGAATCAATTAACACCAAAGTGGAAACAAATCAGACAAGGGGTTCTTTGTCTCCAGAGCCAGCCCACTTGCTTTCTTCACTTTCCTCATTTCAACCAAAAATATTTACACAACTACAGGTAGGTATCCAGTGAAATAGACAAAACTGAAGCCCTTCCCTTTCTTCCTTAATCTCTCTTCTTCTAGGGATGTTATAGAATTATTATAGAATTATAATAATGATCACAGATGTTTTTATTATTAATTTCCTGATGTTTTTGTATCTTGATATAAGATCATTTAAATAATACATTTTTTAAAAGTTGGAGTTGACTGTGCATGCAATAAAGTTTAGTTGTACTACTTTTCCTTTGATTCTTGTTTCTGTCCTCGATATTTGTTAGTAATTATACTCCTCTATTTTATTCCAATTATGTGTCAAAAGAATAATATATCCTATGAGAAAATTATACTTAGTAAATTTAAACATTTTGATGTAACTCTTTTCGGTTTAAAAGGGTTTGCAGTTGCAACCAAGATTCACTTCTCCTGATGGATCACCGGCTGTGATATCAGTAAATAACCACCCTTCCTCCAGTCCTTCAAGACTTCTGGATTCATTAGAAAGTACTGTAATGAATAATAATTCTCTGCTGCTTGGTCAAAGTCATAGTCTTCAAACAGATACATGCCTAACCCCAAACAGTAGCATTATTGCCTCTACCATGGCTAGCCTTCCAGGACCAGATCAAAATCTGGCTGCAATGGACCAGCTGGTGGAAGTTGGAGATGTTGAGGATGCAGAGAATATGGAAGGAGGTGTTCACCGGATTCTGCTGGGAAATGGGCAGACCATCCCAATACAGATTATAGATAGCCACCCAGCTATTAGTAAGTTAAAAGCAACTTGTGATTTTATTTTTAACCTTTTTGGACTATCATTACTGTTACACTACAGAAAAAAACAATCATTTCTACTCAGGGGTTTATAAAATATAAATAAAGTGAAACCACTAGAAAAAGGGGAAATTATCAAGAACATAGTAACTTCTAAGCTTTTTAATTTTTTCTTCTCCATCAAAATTATTCTCCAATTACCTCAGTTTACATAGAAAATCTGTGGGGATACGAAATCAGAGGGTCATTGTAGAATGCATGAAAAAAATGAGAAACTTTATTTTTTCAAAGATTATGTATGTATTTATTACAGAGAGAGAGGGCATAAGCAGGGGTGGGTGGAGAGAAAGGGAGAAGCAGACTCCCCACTGAGCAGAGAACCCACGGTGGGGCTTAATCCCAGGACCCTGAGATGATGACCTGAGCCGAAGGCAGCCGCTTAACTGATGGAGTCACCTAGGTGCCCCATAAAATGAGAAACTTTAAAAGGAAAACTTACAGTGTAAAGGTTACTATGGAAAAAATGTTACAAGGAGAAATGGAATGAAGTGGACAGATATAAATGTTAAAGATTTTGAGTTATAAACTTTAATGTTGAGTTCTATGGAAATTGAAAGGGAACTAGTTAAGCCTTAGGGACTTGGGTTTAATCCAAGACCTTGTTAACTTCACTTAGTAACAAACCCAGTCAACCTACTCCTACTTGACCCACGTCACTCCCTTTCACATAGATTGTTTTGGATTGCGAACTTTTGTGGAGAAAGATTTGCAGTTTGCTTTGAAAAACAAAAATCTTCATAGAAATCCTTAGAACATACAAAGTATTTACCCTCAATTCTGTCTTCATTCTTCTGGGTAAGGAAAAGTGTAAGTTAGTTCCTTCCAGAAAAGAATCATTTTCTTAAAAGTAATAATTCCAAAAAGTTTAAAAGATTTTAAATTTTAAATTTAAAAAATTTTTTGGAATTGTTACTTTTTTATTTTAAATTTTTTGGAATTGTTATTTTTAAGAAAATTTATCTGGAAAGTGTGGTTCAGTAGTTGTCACTACTGAATAAGTTTAGTAGAAGTTTAGTAGAAAAGGAAAGGAATATAGGTAAATTAATCCTCAGAACTTCATGTAATAGTTGTTGGTGTCCCCATTCTACAGATAGGTTAATCAAGACTCAGAGAGTTTAAGCAATTACCTAAAAGTGATAGAGCAGGGATTTTAACCCAGATCTGTCTGCCTTCAAAGTTTCTTTCCATTCTAACATGCTTCCTCCCTCTATGTTGTACCAAGGTATTTCTGGGAGCTCTAATCAGTTTGCTTTAAAGGAGACCCTTTTTGGATCTGAACTTGCATGATTTATCAAGTTAGATCATGATCTGAAGGACTTCTTCACCTGAATATGAATCCGGAGGCCCATTCAAATTCATCTTCTACTGAATGGTGTGGGCTAAACTCTAACACATCCATATGTGACAAACATTAGGGGTGTTCAACACACTTGCCTGAGCAAATATTGGTCCCCTTAATCTTGGTTCCCTTTAGCAACTGAAAAACTGATATCCCTGACAAAGAGACATCTCACCTGCCAGTTCAAGATAGTGTCGCTGGTATGCTGCATTCAGATTAATCTGATCATAAGTACTTTAAAATCAGAATGGTAAGTGCATTGTGCAGTGTTTCAGATAAGCAAACATACAGCTTGTGCAGCTAAGTCAGAACTATCCATTAAGAGGTGTCATATTTTTTTCTAAAGTACTCATGTAGTTGAGTTTCTTTAGGGAGGGAGGATTTGCCTTGATATATGGCCACATATGGAAGCCATAGTAGAGTGGTAACAAATTTGTTAATTTGTAATACATATACCTACTCTTTGCACAACATTATTTTCCAATAATAGGAGGCTTCCTGACTTTTGTTTACTCATAGTTTTAAAGGCAGTTAACTTTAAATATGAGATAGTCCTCATACTTTCATGAAATTATGGACTGCTTTTTTATCAAAGCATCTGTAGAGGAGAGGAACTCTGGTTTTCTTAGTCTCTTCTTGTTTTCATTACCAGAAGCATACTGAAGAAACTTTTTTTAAACTTCTCAACATTTAATTTTTTATTTTTATTTTTCTTTACTTTTTTTTTTTTAATTTTTATTTATTTACTTGACAGACAGAGATCACAGGCAGGCAGAGAGGCAGGCAGAGAGAGAGAGGAGGAAGCAGGCTGTCCGCAGAGCAGAGAGCCCGACGCGGGGCTCGATCCCAGAACCCCGGGACCATGACCTGAGCCGAAGGCAGAGGCTTTAACCCAAGTTTAGTTGACATAAAATAGTACATTAGTTTGAGGTATACACATCCTGAAAGAATTTATTATGAATGACTATTAAGATGTCAGAAGTACTGCGTTCTCAAATACACTGTTTTTAAAAAAACGACTGTTTTTTGCTTTGCTTCTAAATTCATATAATTATAAAGATTCCAGTGTTATAAGTTTACATTAACCTTTAGGGTTTTTCTTTTATGTTTGGTTTTAAAGTTGAAGAAAATCCAGAAGGTACCATTTCTCTGAGCCAAGTTAAGCAAGAACCCAAAGAACCAGCATTGTCTATGGAAGCAAAAAAAAATTTGGACTGTAAGAAATTATCTACCACATAAATTATTGAAGCTTTTCAGAATTTATAACTTGGGTAACTTCTGATGTCATAAAAAAGAAGGTGAATATTGTCAAAGTGCAGTATTGTGATAGATGGACTGAAGACTTGTTCAATGAGCAACTTTGATTTAAAACTGATATGTTTGTTGCCAAGTCCATATTTTTGGAAGCTATTTTACTGCTGTCATTTTGTATAATTCTTATGCTTTTTGATTATCTAATGAGGCCAGTATTTCAAAAGATCATCTGAATTTATTCATGACAATATAGTCTGAACACAAATAGTTACATAACTCATCTCTTGAAAATACCCGATTTGGGTTCTGAAAAGACAAAAACAACAAAAAATAGTGTGTGTTTGAGAGAGAGAGAGAGAGAGTGTGTGTGTGTGTGACTGTGTGACTGTGTGTTGACTTTTTATTTAAAAGTGATAAAAACTTACTGCCTCTTTAAAGTTGTGAAGAAATTCTTTACATTATAGCAGACAGGTGAGAGATTATTTGCAGTCTCTCAAATTAGGGAAGATAAAACAGTAGTAGATTTGAATCATAATATGAAGCCCAGCATTCTCATCTGTGGAAACAGTAGTTGCATTTTGGCTTCTTGCATTATAATTTTTTATACTTCAAACTACCAACCAATAGCATACTAATGGTCATCTAATAGAAATTTGAAGTGTCTTGGTAAGTACTCATAATTTTAACTTGAATTAATCAGATAAAACAGAAATAAATGTATATTGCATGGATTTATATAGTATTGTAGGTAAAGCACTACTTATGGATAGGAAAATATAGAAATTGAGAGAATTCAGAAAGAGTAACAGACTTCCCCTAGTGTTTACAGATGATTTGGAGCACTTTTTGATATCAGCAGGGGATTTTTTTTTTTTTTTCCTATTTTGTACTGAAGATTTAGCTCTGGTTGGAAAAGAATTTGAGTTGTATTTATTTTTCTATGCCAGAGTTTTTACTGAATTGGTGGTATTAGAATTTATGTTATTTCAAGGTAAGTATTTGTAGTTAAAAAATTAGTTCATATTTAAAACTTTAAAACAACTGATGTGTATGTATATTTACTTGTTGAGTAAGTATATTTACTCGAAATACTGAATAAGTACTAATCACTATATTCATTGTAAGCTTCTGTTTTCTGGAAGGTTGGCAAACTAGAAATGTCAATTATAAACTGTCAAGAAATTAACGTAAAGGCTTTTTTTACCCCAGGGACTATATGTGGGTATATTTAAGCTTTTATTTTAAAATAATAAGGATTTCAAATGGGTATGGATTTTAATATTCAAAGGATATGAAATATAATATGAAATTTAACCTTAATATTTTACATGAATATTTTTAGCTTTTCTAAATCCAGTCTCCCATTCTTAATTCATTTTAGTTGTTGCAGGTACATTTGTTTCTAAGTTTAAAGCATTGTTATATTAGAAGTGAGTGGAACTTTAATAAAACATCTTGCTCTTTAGATTTATAGCCTATTTAATACAAAATGTATGATTTATGCCCCTATTTAATACAAAGTTAATATTTAATTACATACATGATTTTAGTTAGAATAGCTAACTGTTCTAAGAACTGAAAATATTTGATGTCAGCATTTTAGAGGCAGGCTGCCAAATCTGATTATGTTACTCTAAGTGAAACACAGCCCTTAATTACCTCAAAACCAGATTTCTCTTAGTCTGTGTGTACTTAAAGGGTATAAGTCTAAATTTATATTTAGTATTACATTGTAGATAATATTCTTTTCATTTGTTATTTCCAGTTTATGGAAACTGTTTTCAAGATTTTAAGTAATCTTCACTTTTTTTGATGTTGAGTTGTTAAGGAGAAATGCTTGTTAAGATACAAACTCTAGTGAGTTACCTATGAGAATGAGAGATGTTAGAGGATTCAGACTTTGGCACTTAACAAAACACAGTTTTAACAAAACAGTTAAAAAATATTTCTCTCACTTCATTCTATGTGAATGTCTCTCTGGTACTCGTTTTTGTTTTTGTTTTTATGAGGACAGAAAGTTACAGTGCATCCTCCTTACAAACAAAAAGCAAAATTAAAAAAGAGCATGAAGGAAGGTTTCAGTCCCTAATTGTATACTCTTTTGGTTTTTAGGTAGAAACTGGAACTATCAATATTTTCATGTAAGTATTTCAATGAGTAGCTCTTTAAAAATAGTTTCTAAATTTTTAGAAAATTCATGTGTCCTCTAAATGCATGTTCAGTCACAATATATCAGTATTGTATTTTAAAGGTGCTTAGCATCGCTTTTTTAAAAGTATGTTTATATGTTTTAAATATTCAATTATTTTTTAAATGCACAGGGTATTAAATACGAGTGCATAAAACTTTCAGTATCTATATTTCGCATTCTCCTAACAGCTCTACAGCAAACTTTGACATCTGCTCTTTTGTGTGATGTATTGCAAGGTGTAATATATGTAGTAGTGAATTGGACATTCAAAATAAACAGAAGTTCATAATTACAGCTGAGCTTTTTTCATCATTGTAGTTGCCATGTTCCAAAGCCTCCCAGTGAACTTTATATATACTACAGTGAGTTATAGATAAACACTGCCATGGTGGGCTTTTTCTTTCAATATTAATTTCTCCATAAGCAGTTAACATGCTTAAAAGAAAAAGCTTTTATACTAAGTACCTTGTCTTATCCAAGGTAAATGTTTTCTAAAAGTCACAAAAATGATGGAAAATAGATTTTGGAAGCTGGTCCTTCATTGCAGTTTCTGATTTTGAGGCCCACCAGCTTGTGTTTCATTTTTACATCCTGTCAAAATACAGACTTAAACATGTGAGTATGTGAAAGATGTCATTTAATTTGTACCAGATTTTTAAAAAAGTTTTAAAATGTGTGTGTATATACATATATATATATATTGTAACAATGTATAGTGTCCTTGTTATAATGTAATTTTTTTCATTAAAAAAGCCTGTGTTATTTTTTTTCTTAAACTTGTTGGTAGTTTTCTTTTTATACTTTTTCTGGGGATAGTGGTAGTTTTGTTCCTCTTAAAGATGTTAAATAAACACTTTAATTACCTGCGAACTTTGGCTAGAAATTTATGTTCAATTTGGAACTTGAAAGTTTTTCAGCATAACTACCAGTAACTCCTGTTATCATTCCATTTAGGGACATATATGCATTTAGTACTCTCAGCTCAGCCAGTCATCAACATTTTAATATAATGCATGTAATAAGGTATTAGTAATTCTTTTTCTCACACCTTGGCATTGTGACATCTTTAAGTACAGCTTTATATTTCTTGGTTAAAAAGGAGGGATCATCAGTGTTTTCCGTTCTGGCTTTTCTTTTCTTTTCCTTTTTTTTCTTTTTCTCCCCCCCCTCCCCCCGGCTTTATTCCACCTGCCTATTTTGTAGTACTGTAGAAAATCTTACTGTCTCCAGAAGGGGTACTGTATTAACTATTCCCTATCAGCTGATTTAGCTTCAGACATCTTAAATGGTGTATTGCTTTGGTATCTAAATGTCTGTAATTCTACTTAATTAACTTAGTTGTAATGGCAAAGCCTTAGTGTACTTTTGCCACATACACATTAACTATGAAAACTATTGTTAAATAATGCAAATACTTGTTGCTGACTGAAGTCTTAAAACTTTAGGAATAAAATCAGAATCTTAAAAAAACTCACTAGTGGATTCTAAATTTGATTCATGAGAAAAATAAATAAGTTGTATGGTTAATATTGAAAACCTTTGAAAATGTGATATGGGTATAATTGTGCAGGGGAAATGTTCAAGGGTAAAACTTGCAATCAGTAAGTAAGTTCTAGAATTCTAAGGTACAGCATAGTAATTATAATCAATAATACCGCATTATAATATTCAAAGTTGCTCAGAGACTACATGTAAAAGGAAAGAATGGGGGGTAATAAAAGGGAAAGAATAATTGTGTGACATGATAGTGGTTATTAGCTAACTCTGTGGTGATAATATATTGCAAAATATAAATTACCAAATCAACATATTGTATACCTTAAACTTAATGTGTTAATCATATCTCAATTAGAAAAAAAAAAAGAATTCTAAAACCAGAGGACAGAGTAGGAGTCCAATATTAGAGTTTTTAAAAATATTTTTATTGAGGTATAATTGACATAAAATAAATTGTACATATTTAAAGTGCACAGTTTAATAAGTTTTGATATATATATACATCTGTGAAACTATCACCACAGTCAAGATAATGAACATATCCATCACCTCTAAAGCTCCTAGTGCTTTATAATCCATTCCTTTATAATCCATTCCCTCTTTATAATCCATTCCCTCGTCTGTTTCCCATTCCTACCTCACCATCCCCAAACAAATACTGATTTGCTTTCTGTCATGAGAGATCAGTTTGCTTTGGCTACAGTTTTATAAAAATTATCTGGTACAGGGGCGCCTGGGTGGCTCAGTGGATGAAGCCGCTGCCTTCGGCTCAGGTCATGATCTCGGGGTCCTGAGATCGAGCCCCGCATCGGGCTCTCAGCTTAGCGGGGAGCCTGCTTCCTCCTCTGTCTCTGCCTGCTTCTCTGCCTACTTGTGATCTTTGTCTGTCAAATAAATTAAAAAAAAATTATCTGGTACAAACATTTTTTATGACTCTTGTCACTCAGCATAGTTATTTTCAGATTAATCTATGTCAGAATATATGAATCGCCCATTCCTTTTTACTGCTGAGTAGTATTCCATTGTATGGATATACCATAATTTGTCTAGCCATTCACCTGTTGATGAATAGCTGGGTTGTTTACATTTCTTGGCTATTACAAATAAAGCTGCTATGAACATTTGTATGAAAGTCTTTTTATGAATATATGCTATCATTTCTCTTAAGTAAATAGTAGTGGAATACCTGGGTTATGTGGTAGGTATATATTTAACATTTTAGGAAACTCAAGTGATTTTTCTGAAGTGGTTATACCACCTTACATTCCTGTCAGCTGTATATGAGAGTTCTAGCCAACACTTGGTAGGGGCTGGCTTTTATATTATAGGCATTATAATAGGTATATAGTAGTATCTCATTGTCATTTTAATTTCCATTTCTCTGGTGACCAATGCCATTGAACATCTTTTCATGTGTTACATGCCATCTGTATATCTTCTTTAGTGGAGTGTCCTGTTTGGTCCTTACTTCATTTTTTTTTTTTTAACAACTTATAATCCCCAGAGGTTGGGCTTTTTTTTTTTTTTTAAAGATTTTATTTATTTATTTGACAGACAGAGATCACAAGTAGACAGAGAGGCAGGCAGAGAGGGAAGAAGGGAAGCACTCTCCCTGCTGAGCAGAGAGTCCCACCGAGGCGCCCTCTTCACCTCATTTTTAAATGGAATTGTTGTTTGCTTATTATAGAGGTTTAGAAAGTATATTCTAGATACAAGTCCTTTTTTTTTAAGATTTTATTCATTTATTTGATAGACAATAGCAGGGGGAGTGGCAGGCAGAGGAAGAGGGAGAAGCAGGCTCCCCACTGAGTAGGGAGCTGGATGTGGGGCTCCATCCCAGGACCCTGGGATCATGATAGCTGTGCCACCCAGACACCCCATAAAGAGCAGTTCTTAATTATGATTAAGTCCAGTGTATCTTTTTTTTCCTTTGTGGATCATGCTTTTGTGTAAGAGATCTTTACCTAACCCAAGATTAGATTTTTCTCCAGGTTTTCTTCTCAGAAATTTTATAACTTTGAGTTTACATTTAGGTGCATCATCTATTTTGAGTTAATTTTTATATACATAGTACACGACCCTTTTTGCATACGAATACCCTATTGTTTCAGTACCATTTTATGAAAAGACTGTATTTCTCTATTGAATTAAATTTATACCCTTGATGAAAAAAACTCATTGATCACGTATATTTGGGTGACTTTCTGGACTCTGTTCTTTTTCATTGATACATTGTCTATCTCAGTGATCTCAAGCAGGGCAATTTTGCCTCTAGGGAACATTACACAAAGTCTGGAGACAGTTTCATTAGTGATGGCTAGGGAGATACTACTGGTTTCTGATACCTTGTACAATGTATAGAACAGTCCCTACAATAAAGAATTGTCTGGTCCAAAATGTCTGTAGTACCAAGGTTGGAAAAGTTGGGTCCATATTGATGCCAGTAGCACATTGTCTTGATTACTGTAGCTTTAAGATAAGTCTTAAAGTCAGGTAATGCAGCCTTGGTTTTTTAAAATTTTTTATTTAAAAAACTTTTTTTAAAGATTTTACTTGTCAGAGAGAGAGGGAGAGAGAGCATAGGCAGGGAGAGTGGCAGGCAGAGAGAGAGGGAGAAGCAGGCTCCCCACTGAGTAAGGACCCCAATGCAGGGCTTAATTCCAGGACCCTGGGATCATGACCTGAGCTGAAGGCAGACACTCAACCTACCTACTAAGCCACCCAGGCTTCCTGGTAATACAGTCTTTGAACCTTACTCTTCCTTTCAAATTTCTTTTGGTTCTTCTAAGTTCTTTGTTTTTCCATGTGAATTTTAGAATCTCCTTCTCGATTTCTTTTTTTTTAAATGCCTAATGGGATTTTGACTGGGGTAATATAGAATATAGAGATCAATTTGGGGATAATTGAAATCTTAATATTGATACTTAATTTTTTCCTTGGCAATATCTTAGAGTTTTCAGTGTATAGGTTTACATGCCATTTGTCAGATTTATCACTAAGAACTTCTAAATGACATTTTTAAAATTTCAATTTCTTATTTTTGCATAATATGAAACACAATTGATATGTTATATGGATCTTTTATTTTGCAACCTTTTTTTTTTTTAAGATTTTATTTATTTATTTGACAGAGATCACAAGTAGGCAGAGAGGCAGGCAGAGAGAGGAGGAAGCAGGCTCCCTGCCAAGCAGAGAGCCTGATGCAGGTCTCAATCCCAGGACCCCGGGACCATGACCCGAGTCAAAGGCAGAGGCTTTAAACCACTGAGCCACCCAGGCGCCCCAGTTTTGCAACCTTCTTAAACTCACTTATTCTCATAGATTTTTCGTATACTCTATTAGATTTTTTTACGTAGACAATTACGCTGTTTTACATCTTCCTTTCCAATCTGGATGCTTTGTATTTCTTTTTCAAAGCTGTTACACTGACTAGAACCTAAAGTACAGCTTTGATTAGAACTAGTTAGAGTAAATTAAAAAAAATAAAGAACTAGTTAGAGTAGACCTTGCCTTGTTTCTGATCTTAGGGGGAAAGCATTTAGTCTTTCACTATTATGAGGTTAATCATAATTTTAGAATATGTCTTATCAAATTGAACGAGAGTCATCCTGTTTTAGCATGCTGAGAATTTTTGTTAGGAATGGATATTTGATTTTGTCAGATGCTTTTTCTGCGTATGTTGAGATGATCATTTGGTTTTTCCTTTTTTTAGTCTCACAGTATGATAAAAGACTTTGACTGAATTTCAAAGGGTAAAGCAGCCCTGTATCCTTGCATTCCTGGAATAAATCATACTTGTTCATCAAGACACATTATCCTGGGGCGCCTGGGTGGCTCAGTGGGTTGAGCCGCTGCCTTTGGCTCGGGTCATGATCTCAGGGTCCTGGGATCGAGTCCCGCATTGGGCTCTCTGCTCAGCAGGGAGCCTGCTTCCCCCTCTCTCTCTGCCTGCCTCTCTATCTACTTGTGATCTCTCTCTGTCAAATAAATAAATACAATCTTTAAAAAAAAAAAAAAGACACATTATCCTGTTTTATATATTGGATTTCAGTTGCATTTAATGTCACTATTGATATGGTTGTTTTGAGTCTTCCCTTCCATCTTGTTATTTGTTCCATCTATACTTTGCTCCCTTTTCTTTTTCTGCCTTTTGATGCAATTGCCCTTTTTAATGATTCAGCTTTACCTCCTTTATTGACTTATTAGCTGTAACTCTTATTATTTTAATGATTGCTTTAACGTTTATACTGTACTATACCAGTCTACCTTCAAATACTATTCCATCATTTCACATATAAGAATTTTACAATAATATACTTAAGTTTTTCCACTTCTTTGTGCTATTGGGGCCACATATTTTATTTCTATGTATCTTATAACTTCACAGTGCATTGTTACTGTTTATACTTTAAATAATCGGGTATCTTGTATATATTATTTGTATATATTTTCCTGCTTTTTTGCTTTCCTGGTAACTTTTGATTGGATGTCAGACATAACTTCTGCCTTGTTGGGTGTTGGATATTTTTGTATTCCTATTCCTATTCTTGAATTTTGTTCTAGGACACAGTTAACTTTCTTGGAAACAGTTTGTGCCTTTAATGTCTTGCTTTCAAGCTTTGTAGTGTTAATATTGTCTCATTATTGAAGCAAATCCCTTCTGAGTACTCTACACTACTTTTGAATTAATGTGGTTTTCTACTCTGGCTGGTGGGAAGGCACTCTTCAGGACCCTACGAGCCTCGGAGCGTTATTCTCCTTCTAGTCTCAAGTAATTTCCTTATACTCATGCACTGATCATTAAATACTCTGTTGAATGTTAGAGAGTGCTCTTCTGCAGAGCTCTGGAGTTTTCCGTGTAGCTATCTTCTCCAGTACTTTATCCTACAACTCTAGTTGCTTGGGCCTTCCTTGATTCCAAGTTTCATGTCCTCCCTCTGAGAGGCACTGCCCAGTTTTCCACTCTGTGTGCCATAGCCTGGAAACTCTTCAGACAGCAGTCTGGGATGGCATAAGCCTCATCTCATTTGTTTTCCATCTCTCAGGGATCACTGTCCTCTCTTGCATAATGTCCAGTGTTTTGAGAATCATTGTTT
The DNA here is from genome assembly GCF_922984935.1 of Meles meles. Classification (NCBI taxonomy): domain Eukaryota; kingdom Metazoa; phylum Chordata; class Mammalia; order Carnivora; family Mustelidae; genus Meles; species Meles meles. The sequence continues at coordinate 14,775,554 of NC_060074.1, forward strand.
CATATATTTTATCAAGTTTTATAGTTGTTTCAGGCAGAAGGGTGAATCTGATCACTTGTACTCCATCTTGACTAGATATGGAAGTTCTCCAGACAGTGTTGATACCATGTCCCATTTGGGTTTCTGCAAGCAGTTGAGTTGGAAGACGACATAGAGGTTGTAAGGGAAGCATAAGGATAGATCATGAGATGGAGTAAGGTACCACAAGTCTGGGTGAGACATATAGGTATCATGGTGGGATTTAGGGTACAGGATTGGTCCAAAGTAATTCTCCAGAACAGCCTGATTGTATAGGGACCACCTTCGATGGTATAGTTTCCAGTCCCCACTGCCATGGTTCCACCAATCATAATGACTCAGCCTTCTGTGTACCTGACCGAGTTAGACCATGCAGGATATCAAAATGCATGATGTAAAAGTTTGCCTTAAAGGAGCTTGTTGTCTATTACAGGCAATATATAACCTTAAACAAAATAGAAAATGGTAAATTTGAGAACAGGAATATGGATAAAATCATGTAAGAATTAAGAAGAATGGGCGCCTGGGTGGCTCAGTGGGTTAAGCCTCTGCCTTCCACTCAGGTCATGGTCTCAGGGTCCTAGGATCCAGCCCACGTCAGGCTCTCTGCTCAGCGGGGAGCCTGCTTCTCCCTCTCTCTCTCTGCCTACTGCTCTGCCTGTTTGTGATATCTCTCTCTCTCTGTCAAATAAATAAAATCTTTAAATTAAAAAAGAATTAAAAGATGACATTACTTACAAGGAAGAGAACTGACAGTAAGCACCAGGCATTGTATTTGGTGCTTTGTATTGTTTGGTTAAAGCACTTGGCATTTTGCCTGGCAAAAAGTAAGTCATTCCTTATTTTTATAGTTAGGATCGGTGATTAAGAGCATGTGCTCTGAAGTTGGACAGTTAGATTTGAATACCACTTCCTCTTAATTAGCTGTGTAACTTGGTCAAATTACTTAAACTTTCAGTTCTTCGTATTTTTCTTTCTTCTGAAGGAATAGTAGTAGCTACCTAACTATTACGAGGATTTAATTAACTTTTGTTGAAATCTTGGAATCTGTAACATACCAGTCAATATATGTTCATTTTTATAATTCATATTAATAATAAAATTTTAAGTCCTGAAAGGTAAGCGTGATCCTTATTTATTTTTTTAAAGTAAGCTCTACATCCAGTGTGGAGCCCAACATGGGGCTTAAATTCCTGACCCTGAGATCAAGACCTGAGCTGAAATCAAGAGTTGGACGCTCAGCCAGCTGACCCACCCAGGCACCCCATCTGTATTCTCAAGATGATGTATCTGTTAGAGAGCGTCTTTGGCTGCTTGCAACAGAGATACGATTATGGTGGCTTAACAAAATAAAGAGGTCTAACTTTTTTTATGAAACCAAATCTGAAGGCAGTCTCACCAGGGCTGGTATGGTGGTTCCCTGTGCCCACCAAGAACCGAGCCTCCCTTAATCTTTTCATATAACCATGTCTAACATATGGCTATCATCTATGTACTTGTTGCTTTTTTGTCCATGATGGTTGCTCCACTTAGCAGCACTGATGATAGTTCAGACTGTAAGAATCGAATAGGCAAAAGGCCTGTGCTGGGAGAATGAGCCAAAGGTCTTTTTTAGGAGACCCATCAGCAACTTCCACTTTTATCGGACTGGTTAGAAGAGTTAGATAACCACCCCACTTATAAGGGCTGCTAGGAAATGTAGTTCTTTCGAAATCTGGATACCACCCCAAGAAAAATTGCATTTTAGTAAGACAGAATTCATTGACTAACATTTAGGCCACTAATGATGTCTCTCACAAATGGGAGAACTGAAATTCAGAAATTCAATTGTTTGAGGTTGTTAAACAACTACAAAGTGATAAAGTTAATATTGGTAGCAAGGTCTATCCAGTACCATTCCACATTCCTTTTGCCACATGGTCCAGCAAACAAGTGATCTTTTCATTATAGGATCTGTAAGTTGGATCTTTCATGACATGGACGTGAAATTAAAATGCAGATGAATAGAATTCAAGGAGCAAGTAGAAGGAATTATATGGCTCTTTTGGGGATGCAAATACAACGTTCATTTTGATGAGAGTTTTAGGAGTCAGTGAAGGAAAGAAGTTGGGGAAAAGACTGGAAAGGTGAGAGAAAGCTTAAATGGTAGAAATTCCAGAAGGCCAGACAAAGAATTTTATATTTTGCTTAGTATGTGTTACATTTAAAGTCTTACTGAAATGATCCATTAAAGGGGCCCATTGAATCAAAAACCTTTTCTAGGGGCGCCTCGGTGGCTTGGTCGGTTGGGCATCTGCCTTTGGCTCAGGTTGTGATCCCTGGTCCTGGGTTTGAGCCCCACAGCCCTGTATCTGCTCTGCTCAGCCAGGAGCCTGCTTCTCCCCCTCCCTCTGCCTGCCACTCTCCCTGCTTATCTACACCCTCTCTCTCTTTCTCTCTGTCAAATAAATAAAATTTTAAAAATAAGAGCACTTTTTAAAAATTTGGATGAAACTTAAAATTTCACAGGTTTCTGAAGGTAGGTATAATGGACAAATGGAAGTGCCAGAGTAATTTTTTGATTACCATAATAAAGTTGTATAACAAATTTCTGGCCTTGACTGTTGTATCTATAACTGCTTTATAGAAACTGTTGGGTTTTTACATTTATGTTCTACAAAGACACTCAAAAATCTTAAAAATGGACATTCATTCATTCTGCAAAGCAGACATATTTCCTGCCCTTTTGGAGTTGACATTCCAGTAAAGGGAGAAAGATAATAAATAATAAACAGTAATAAGTATATATAAACACAAGCACATTGTATATGTTTATATGTAAGTATATGTCCTTAAATCTATTATTGTATGTATACTATATGCTTATACATTAGGTTGACAAGTGATATAGAGCATAAAAATGGAGTAGAGAAAAACATACAGAGTTAGTATGGTAAGAGTTGCAATTTTTAAGTAGGGCAGCCAGAACGGGCCTTATTGAGAAGGTACATGCAAGCAAATTCTTAAAAGACAATTAAAAGCCAGAACGGGCCTTATTGAGAAGGTACATGCAAGCAAATTCTTAAAAGACATGCAGATCCCATGCAGAGCAGTGCAAATAAGAGGGAACTGCAGGATCAGGCAGTATTCACCGTGCCTGAAGGTCAGCAACAAGGCTAATGTGTTTGGAGTGGAGTGAGCAAGTAAGAGAGTACTGGGAAATTAGGTCAGAGTGATAATGCGGAGTCCGATCATATAGGGTCTTATAATCCATCATAAAGATTTTGGCTTTTACTCTGAGCAGAAATGGAAAGCTGTTGCCAAATTTTGAGCAGAATGACAACATAATATGACACCCTTTAAGAGCATAATTTTGGGGATGCCTGGGTGGCTCAGTTGGTTGAGCATCCACTCTTTGATTTTGGCTCAGGTTGTGATCTCAGAGTCATGAGATCAAGCCCTGCATGGACCTCCATACTCAGAGTGTAGTCTGCTCAAGATTTGCATTCTCCTTCTACCTCTGTTCCTCCCCGCACTCTTTCTCTCTCTCTCTCTCTCTCTCACAAATAAATAAATAATTTGGCCATTATATTAAGAACAAACTTTATAGTTTGTCTCTCCCTACTCGATTAAAACTGCAGGGGCAAGGATCTTTTTCTTTTTTTGGTTCGTTGATAAATGACAGTGGCAGATGCTTAGAAAATATATTTGAATGAACATCCAGCTTTTAGAGTGTCCTTATAAAAAAATAAATGGGGAACAACCTAAAGAGAGTAGGGAAAGTTGTTGAGGAAGCTCCTGAAGAAATATTTTTGAGTAGGAGAAAGGGGATCTAGTCCCTAAGAAAAGGGCTTAACTTTAGATAGTCCCATAGATACCTTATCTATGGATAGAGGACAAAGCAGACTGTATAGGTAGAGATGCTGGTAGGTGACTACGAGGGAGAGTCTGGAAATTCTCTTGATTGCTTCAATTTTCTGTGAAATAAGAAGCAAAGCCCTTAGGTAGCTGTGAAGATGGGTGTGTGGGGGAAGCATGTTGAGGAGAAAAGCTAGTATGAGAGTAATGAGGCAAGGGAAGTATAATATTAATGGGTCTACTTGACTAAGGGTTCATTTAAGGTTCACGTTCATAAATTGAAAATCAGATTAGTCAGCATGTTTGTGTGTTTGTCCAATCATGACCAGCAGTGGCTGAGTATTGAGAACCAGACACTGTGCTACCTGCTGGCTGTATGAAAGGTTAGCAAGACCTAATCATAGCCCTATAAGGACGCACAGTGTAGTGGCAGGCAGGTTGTTTTGTTTTGTTTTTAAGATTTATTTATTTTAGAGAGCACAGGCGCAGGAGGAGAGGGAGAGGGAGAGATTCTCAAGCCGACTCCCTGCTGAGCTGAGAACCCTACCTAGGGCTGGATCTCACTACCCAGAGATCATGACCTGAGCCGAAATCAAGAGCCAGCCGCTTAACCAGTTGAGCCACCTAGGCACCCCGTGGCAGACAGTTTTTTCATCAACTAGTCATAAAATGGTGTGATAAGTACTTTCAATTCAAACAAAGGAAAAAGCAAAAGTAAATCAAAGAAGTTCCAGCCTATTGGACAATTCAGGTTATGGAGGGAATAACAGATTAGTCTAAGAAGGCGAAAGATCATGAAAGAATCAATTCTAAACTCCCACTGTCCAATAAAAAAGGTATTATGTATAAACTTTGTGTCATTCCAATCAGATCCTCTACCTTGCAACTCATCTTAAAATAGATCCCAGGACTCAAATATTGCACCTCTAACATCCCCTGTGAGATACTAGGACTATCCAGATAGTATTCTCCCTTACTGCAATAAGCAAAAACCTCAGTTTTGCTTTATCAACAGGTTATTTTGGAGGTATTTTAAAGGAGCCAGCATTTGACGGTCTTGGAGGTCTAATCAAAACTGGTCACCTTGGAAACAGCATGCTTTTCTGAGGCGTTTTGAGCCTCCTGCACAGGGGCTCTTCCATGGCAGTGGTGAGGTAAGTTCATATGGGTTTGAGCTCTGATTTCTAATTTTTTTAATCAAATACTCCAGATGCTAAGTTTAGTTTGTTTTGTTTAGTTTGAGAGTGGTATCTTGGAATAAACTCTTTAAAAATCCATTGATTGATCAGAAAAACTTTTATCTGGTAGAAATCTGCGTTATTACTGTCAACACTACTGTTTGTCCTTGTCATTTCTTCGTTGTGGATCTGTGAGAGGAAGTTCATACGGACGAAGATGGGTGCACACTTGTGGGTTCAGAAGGTTTCTCTTCAGACTGCCATCCTTTGGAAAAATTGTCTCAAGTCATTTATGAAAGTTTTATGAGAATTTTGCCCACTCTTTTTTTGTTTTGTCCATGAAAGCCTGATTCTCTTTAGGAAGGGGTCCCCAAGATTCAAGGCTCACATTTGGCTAAGTGTTGTCAGACTCATGGGTTTACCTTTAGTCTGGTTCTGTAGCCATTCTGGACTGGACTCCTGCATCTTAAATGTATTTATGCTAGAATCAAAATGTGTCTTGTTTGCTTTCTAAATGATAAAAAGAATTATTTGGAATTATAATTGGTTTATAATTACATATACATATATATATAATTACATACAGTTATATAATTATAATTGATTATAATCAGGGGAACTTTTGATATAAATAAAACTGTTCATTTGGGGAGGTATTTGAAGCAAAAAGAAAGCAATATCCCATACACACAGTTGTCTACATTTTAAGGCAAGAGGAAAATTCCAAAATATATTGAAGGGATTATGAAATTGCCTCCTTAAAAGATTCTTTGGCAAAGGCAAGAGAAATTTTTGAAAAATTTAAAACTGTCTTTTCTAAATCCTTTCAAATCACAGTTTGAACATGATGTCCTTTATTCTTCTATTCCACATCCTTGTCCCATGTTCCTCCATTTCCCTCTGTTCTGTCTCTCCTTGTGACCTTTTTTCCTTCCCTTCAAAATGCCCCAAAAAGAGATAGTTTTACTGCTCTAAAAGAGAAAGATGACTTTAGTATAAGAAATACCCCTGTCATTTTTATACTTAAGGTATTAACAATTATTGGCATTTTTATCATATAAAATCAAATTATCAAGGGGCCTAAATTACAGTTTAAACCAGTTGTAATGGCTGATTCTCCTCCCTCATCCTCTTTTGTGTGCATGTATGTCAAAATAGGTTTTCCTGCATCTAAACTTTCCCTTCGCTTTAATTAAGCAGAGATAATTAGTCTTTTACAATGATAATTTTGTATTTGACTAAAGCTGACCACTCTCGTTTTTTATTTCTCTTCCTCTTCTTTTCCCTCCCTAGGGAAACATTAAAGATTAATTGATGAAAACAATTATTCTCTCATTATGTGTTCAGTCCAGGAATGTCTAGTAAAGAATTTCTAAAATAGAAAAATCGTTAAACTGTGTTGTGCTTCTTTTTCTTCAAAATTGCTTTTCAGAGATATTTCTGATTAAAACTACAGGAAAAGAGACGCTTGGGTGGCTCTGTCACTTGAGCATCGACTCTTAATTTTGGCTCAGGTCATGATCTTAGGGTCATGAGATAGAACCCTACACTGGGCTCCATGTTCAGCACAGAGTCTGCTTGTCTCCCTCTCTTTACTCCTCCCCATGCTCGCTCATCCTCTCTCTGTGTGTGTGTCTCTTGCTCAGATAAATAAATGAAGTCCTTAAAAACTGCAAGAAAAGAAGGAAAAAACCTTGATTCCAAGATGAAGGGCTTTGAGGCAGGATTTAAAAGAGTCTTTATAATTTCATTTATGAATACAAAGTTTATATGTTATGCAGAAAATGTTCATAAGATATTCCTGATAGAGGAATCATTGGACAAATTAGAATGAGTTAATCCTACTGGTTTAAAGGATTAAAAAACAATTATCTTCCTGACTTTAAAAAGTCACATTAATGAAAAAGAAAAGTCACATTAATGCCAACAGGATATGCTAGCTTATATAAGAAGATGGAACATCTCATAATTTAAACTTTATATATTTCTTGCATTGGATTTATGGACAAATTATCATTTCTACAAATTATTTATGCTTACAAAAATTTAGAATTGTGACTAACTAGATAAAATTGTAATGATAGGTATCTTCTAAAAGTTTATAATCTTATTTCTATAATATCAAAATTCTTTTTTTTTAAGATTTTATTTATTTGACAGACAGAGATCACAAGTAGGCAGAGAGGCAGACAGAGAGAGAGGAGGAAGCAGGCTCCCTGCGGAGCAGAGAGCCCGATGTGGGGCTCGAACCCAGGACCCTGGGATCATGACCTGAGCCGAAGGCAGAGGCTTTAACCCACTGAGCCACCCAGGCGCCCCTATAATATCAAAATTCTTAAAGACTTTATATTTGGGGCACCTGGGTGACTCAGTCAGTTAAGCGTTTGCCTTTGGCTTGGGTCATGATCCCAGGGTCCTGGAATTGAGTCCTGACTTGGGCCTCCCTGCTCGGGAGAGTCTGCTTCTCCATCTGCCTCTGCCCCCTCCCTTGCTTGTGCTCTCTTTCTCTCTCAAATAAACAAATAAAATCTTAAAAAAAACACTTCATATTTAACTAAAATGGTAATTTCTAGTTCCTTAGCTAACTTAAAGACCTTAAACAAAGGTTATACTGAGTTAATTGATACATAATCTTTGAATACTTGAACAAACTCTAAAGAAAAAAAATGAGTGACGTTGGTCACTGAACAGTTTTATGTTACTGCTAGTCTTATATGTTCAAAAATAGATACATATAGCTTGGGACTTCTGGCTGGCTTAGTTGGTAGAGCATTTGACTCTTGATCTCAGGTTTGCAAGTTTAAGCCCCACATTGGGCCTGGAGCTTACTTAAAAAAATAAAAATAGATACAGATATACAGGATGTGAAAATAATTTTGGAATTTATTTATTTATTTTAAGTAAGCTCCACACCCAGTGTGGAGCCCAGCTCGGGGCTTGAACTCATGACTCTGAGATCAAGACCTGAGCTGAGATCAAGAATCAGCCTGGTGGTGGGTATTAAGGAGGACACATATTGCATGGAGCACTGGGTGTGGTGCATAAACAATGAATCTTGGAACACTGAAAAAAAAAATGACGAAAAAAAAAAAAGAATCAGGAAAAAAAAAACCAGACACTTAACCAACTAAGCCACCCAGGCATCCCTGGATTTTGTTATATACATAATCTCCTTAAAATTTATAAAGACAATATGACAAACATGCTCATTAGAAAAAGAACTAAACAATTCTTACTTTCTGTCTTCTAGTTTTGTCTAGGAAGGAATAAAAGTTGGTCATCTAGGTTAAATGGAGCAAGTAAGACTATATTCTGTATAATTACAGAGAGATAGGACTCTGTATGCAAGACCATGTGTTTGGTTTGTTTCTCAAAGAAATTGTTGCACTTAGTATGATACTTTGACAGAAGGCTGAAGTGGCCTTCTAAAAGCAGAGCCTCAGTGTTAACTCAGAGGCAGCATTCTGAAAGGATTGGTGCCATCCTTGAAGATGTAATATATGCCTTATTCCAGAGAACTCTTATTCTTCCTGTCAGGAAGAATACATGGGTCCAGTCACCGAGTAGCCCCGATGACATTCCCAGGGACACACTGAGAGATTTTATTCTTCCCATCCCTTATAAGGATGGAGGTCCTGGTCCCCAAAGGGAGCATACCCTTGCCAGGGGGAGCACAAAGTTTTTGTTCAACTCTGAGATAAGGCTGCTGTTAGTGCACTTTGACATCCCTGTGTCTGGGCACCAACAGGTAAGAAGAGGCATCAGCATTGTGGCAGGGGTGATCAACCCGGTTCAGCAGGAGGACATAGGCAGGGGGACTGCAGGTGGAACCCAGATGACTCATTTGGACACCTTTTTGTATTTCCGTGCCCCACTGTAACTGTGAGGGATGCATGCAGTGGTGTCGGCATAAGAACAACAGCTCAGTCCCCTCAGGGGACTGCTAAGATTCCTGATTTGAGTCATACTGATGTGGGAAACAAAGGCAAAAGAAAAATTAAATATCCTTACTACTTACAGCCCATTGACAAATCCTTGAAACAGGCCAAGTGACATTCTTCTAGGAATTCAGATGCCTCCATGTTAATATTTTGCTATGGGGAAAAGACAATGTTAGCCTGACCCCCAGGTCTAGTTTAACATGCAAAAATTCCTTTGGAAACTTCCTTTATCTCTACACCCCAAGATACATGTTGGCAGTCAGATATACCTCTGAAGGGTCTCACGACTAAGGTTTTTATCAGACAGTAATAGATGACCTTTTCCTAGCAGTAGCCCCCTCAATGTCCTGGAAACCTTGTTTCCAATATTTCTTAGAGTCTTACACTATCCCTAACGCCCTCCCAACTTGAAAGTATATAATCCCACTCCTCATGACCCCAGTGCGGCTTTTTCTGTGCACAGGTCCTGTCCCTATGCTTTCATAAAACCACCTTTTTCACCAAAGATGTCTCAAGAATTCTTTCTTGGCCCATGGTCCTGAACCCTAACATCTTTCCTACATCAGTCCCACCAGTAAGCCCCCAAGACCTGGTGAGGTAATAGCGTTCCTTCTGAGTTTCCCCTCGGGAGGATGGACCCAGAAGAACCACGGAACGCTGGCCCTCTGACCTGTGGGGAGAGAGAAGTCTGTTCAGCACAAGAGGTTGGCCATGACAGCCGTGAAAATGAGCCGCTCGGAGCCCCTGCTGCGGATGGAGTAATTGACAAATGGTCCCAGCCACTATGCTGTGGATCTGCCACGGTGCTTGTGCAGAAGATGGGCTTCCCGCAGGCCGCTCCCAGACAGTGGCTGAGACGGCAAAAGTACGAAGATGGTCCCGTTTCTGTGAGGAGGAGGACTCTTTGACTTGGGGTTTCCCCATCAGCCTTGCAGCCTTTACTCAATACTAATTAGGCCCTTGCATTGAAGAACTGAAGTTAGACTCCCCGCGCCCGAGCCTCATAAATATCTTACGTTTGCCCTTCTTCCTCAGAGACACCGCTAAGATCTGTCAAGGTAGTATTCTTACTGCAATAAGCAAAATACTTAGTTTTTCTTTATCAACAGGTTATTGTAGTGGTATTTTTAGGCAGGTAGCATTCAACAGATGAGAAGGAGCCATCATTCAAAGTTAGGGGGAAGAGCTTCACAGGTAGGCGGAATAGTAAATGCGAAGGCCTTGAGGTGGGAAAAGGGCATTGAAGGACAGAAAGGCCAGTGTGGTTTTAGCTTAGAAGCAATAGAGAAGGTGGTATGGGATGAGGTCAGAAAAGTACAGAAGGCCTTGGAGTCCATGGTAATTGTAGTATCAATATCATTCTGAGTAAAACAAAACCCATTAGAGGGTTTTTAATGGAGGAGTGATTTACCTGGGTTTATATGTTGTAGAAGAGTGTGTTATGAAGGGACATGAATGGAAATGGGGCCAGCAATTCCATTATTGGAATAGCGCAGGTGAGACCTTAGGTGATTTAGCTCTAGAGTGATAGTGATACAGGAAGAAAAGAGAAATGGACAAATTCAGGATATATTTTAGAGGTAAAATCATCAGGACTTGCTGACTGGTTGGCGGTTGGGGAGGACATGTGGGGATGTATGTGAAGGAAGCGAAGGAATGAAGAATGACTCCAGCCAGGGTTTTACCCTTGAGCAACTGTGTGAATGGTAGTGAATTTTACTGAGCTGAGGAAAACTGAGGGGAGGAATAGATTCAGATGAGAAAAGCAAGAGCTCTCTTTTGAACCTGTCTGGTTTTGTCTTCCAAATTGAAATATTAAGTAGGCACTTAGAGTTGTAAGTCTAGAGGTCAGGATTGGAGATAAACATTGTTGTGATTGATCAACATACGGATGGTAATGAGGAACTAGACAACAGAGACACCACCTGAGGAAAAAAATGCACATAAAGAAGAGGATTGCCCGGAGGCCTTCCAGCGATTACATTAGCTAGAGCAGGAAATACATGTAAGATGCTAAAAGGAACACCAAGAACACTTAAAACTGGTAAATTGAGTCCACTTTGGAACCTGTGAGGAAAAATTGGGGCAGAAACTATCTCAGATTAGGTTAGTTGCTAATTAAAGCAATCTGTTCTATCCCTTAGTTAACAAATATGTATTCAGTGTATACAATGTATTATAACAGACGTGTCCAAGAGACATTACAGCATAAGGTGGTAAATCCAGTCTGAATAGCCCTTAATAAACCATGTTTATATATAATACGCCCCTGCAAGTGAGGCATGTCGGATTTTTAGACTTGATTATAAAAATATTTCAGAAAAGTAAGTCTGTCTGCTTTGTAGTCTTTATTTAATTTTATTTTTTATTTATTTATTTTTTAACATCTTAATTTTATTTTATTTTTTCAGTGTTCCAAGATTCACTGTAGTCTTTTTTTTTTAATTATTTATTTATTTGACAGAGATCACAAGCAGGCAGAGAGGCAGGCAGAGAGAGAGTGAGAGGGAAGCAGGCTCCCCGCAGAGCAGAGAGCCTGATGTGGGACTCGATCCCAGGACCCCGAGATCATGACCTGAGCCGAAAGCAACGGCCTTAACCACTGAGCCACCCAGGCGCCCCCACTGTCGTCTTTTTTTTTAAGGATTTTATTTATTTATGAGACAGAGAGCGGTTGCACAAGGGGGAAGGGGCAAAGGCAGAGGGAGAAGCAGGCTCCCCACCAACCCCAAGGTCACGACCATGACCAGAGCATAAGGCAGACACTCAACCAACTGAGCCATCCAGGTGCCCCCGTTTTCTAGTCTTTTTAAAACTACCTTAGACTCTTAATTTTTATCTTTTTTATACATTATTCAATTTTTAATTTAATAAACATTAAACTTTTTAAGTTATTTTGCTTTTTTGCCTAAAATATATTTAGATGGCAGTAATAAATTCTGCCTTTAAAAAAAGATGATTAGAATTATATAAATATATTAACTATCTTAAGAAGACACTTCTCAGTTCAGGCTGGATTAACATGTGAAAATACATTATAATGTTTTGATATTCTTCTAGAAGAGTTTAACCAAATGATATAGGAAAAAAAATAACAACTAGCTTGGAGTAGCTATAAAAATACAATTTGTGGCTTTCAAAATAACAGACTTCTGTATCAGTTGCGTAATAGCGATTATTTATTCATGGAGTCTTTTTATTTCCATGGAAACACTGAGATCATTTTAATTTTTAATTACACTAGAGTTTACAGTTCCATAGACTTTAACTCTGTAGTAGCAAGTACAGAAGCTAGAGCTTTATCCATTTCCACTTAAAAAAATATAAAGGAGGAAGAGAGGGTTTTAAATGATCATGAATTTCATTTAGTTACAACCTTTAGCTGCATAATTTCTCCTAAACATGCCCTGCAATTTTTTGTCCAATTAATTCTTCATTTTTTGTCTACACCCTTTGGCTAGAAGTGTTTTCACAGGAAGTGACTGCAGTGTGAAATTCAGCAATGGGTGCTGTTAAGTAGTTTGTGAGATGTCTAAAGTTGTTGTCAAGTAGTAGAAGCAGGAGACCAGCTCTGCCACTTAAATTAGCTGAATTATCTTAGGGGAATCAGTTCATTTCCCTGGCCCATGATTTCTTCCTCTGCAACCTGAAGACTGAGGCTGAATGACAGAATTAAATGATTCTCTGAAATAGCTTGACTATGTGGTGCCCAGGACTTGTGGCAAATATCCACATGGGCCTTACAAATATGGTCATAGTATTTCTCATGACAGGAGTACCTGTCAACAGGGACTGGATGCAGAACAGTCATAAAAATCTATTTAATGGAACAGTTTGTTCACTAAGTAGATCTAATGAGGATTTTATAGATAGGAAATCTTTTTTTTAACCCCCTTTTTGTATCATTGCATTTCCTGATATATAAGTTTTACAGGTTTGGTTCCTGTTTGATCAAGGTAATTTTCAGAGTGCAAACGATGTTGTTGCAGTCGTTCTAATTTATTACTAGTTTTGTTACTCTCTTACTGTGCCTAATCTATAAATTTAAATTTATCATAGATACATATAGGAAAAACATAGTTTGTTTGGGTTTAGTATTGTCCATGGTTTCAGACATCCACTGAGGGTCTTGGAACATTTCTCCCATGGATAAGAGAGGACTATAGTAATTTGTCTTCTTTAAACATAATTTGGATCATATACAGTTATAAATCCTGCTTTTTCAAAAAATGAACACTATATTGTATTGAAGGTTTCTTCAAAATTGTTCTTAATTGATGCATAATATTGCATAGCATGTTTTTCACATCCATTTTAATTATCCCCAGACTGTTGAACATTTAGATATTTTCAGTATTTTTAATGCCAAATATTTTTTGTATAAAAGTCATTTTTTGCATCTCTGACTGTTTTTGGTGTGGATTCCTACACATAAAATAACCGTTCAAACAGCACTTTTACTCTTGTTAATATTATCAATTTTTTTTCCCATTAATGTTATACTGTTTGTCTATTCAAAGTAGTTTTTGTTGTGCATTAAATCACATCCTAAAGCACCTGGGTGGCTCAGTGGGTTAAAGCTTCTGCCTTCAGCTCAGGTCATGATCCCAGGGTTCTGGGATCAAGCCCCACATCGAGCCCTGTATCAGGCTCTCTGCTCGGTGAGGAGCCTGCTTCCTCCTCTCGATCTGCCTGCCTCTCTGCCTACTTGTGATCTCTGTCTGTCAAATAAATGGATAAAATCTTTAAAAAAATCACATCCTCATGAGAATTAAATATAATTTAAAGACTTTGTAATTTGAAAAACCTTTTGTTCAAATTAACATTTTTATTAGGTGTTTTCATATATATTTTTTAATGTGAAATACAGTCTTTTCAATAGCCCATTTTTACACTTGATCTTAGCCAAAAGGCCGAGAAGTGATTCACTAGTCCATTTTTTTTTTTTTAAGATTTTATTTATTTGACAGAGATCACAAGTAGGCGGAGAGGCAGGCAGAGAGAGAGAAGGGAAGCAGGCTCCCCTCTGAGCAGAGAGCCCGATGCTGGAGCTCCATCCCAGGACTCCGAGATCATGACCTGAGCCGAAGGCAGAGGCTTTAACCCACTGAGCCACCCAGGCGCCCCCACGAGTCCATTTTTATATTGCAATTCAGCTAAAAAATAAATTTCTATTGGCCTTTATTTTTTTTTATTGTGGAAAAAAATTTTTTTTAATTTCTTTTTCATTTTTAAATATTTTTTTGAGAACTTTGAGTCATTTGATTTTTTAAGATCTATGAAAAACATTTGGGGAAAAGCAGTAGAAAAGAGATGGGGAAAGTTAACTCTTTAGGATAGAGTGTAAATCAGTGGAAGAACAGCCCAATGTGAATCCTGTGTTATGTAATGTTCATAAATCCTGTCTTTCTCTGTGCAGTCCTTTGTTTATTTTTTAAAAACATGTTTATGGGGTCATTGTTTTTCTCTTATTACTCAAGCAGATCTCTGGTTGTAAAAGATTAAAATATGGAAATATGCATAGGAAATTACTTCCTCGCTGACACATTTCCTTATAGATAACCATTATCCACAGCATTTTAGAGTACAGTATTCCTATTCTTATTCTATTAATATGTATATATCTCTATATTCTTTAAATGTGTATATATAAGTATACACAAACATATATGTAAAAGTAAATGGATCATATAATACCTACTATTCAGAATCTTAAGTTTCCTTACCTACTAGTATGTCTTTAAGAGCTTCCTTTTTCTCCCTACAATGTAAGAAGCATCCTTCCCCACATTATATACACTACAGATGATTGTAATAAAAAATTTGATTAAGATATGAAAGATGTTTTTAAAATAATAAAAATCACCTGAAGTCAGTCCAGAGATAATCACTATTAATATTTTGGCAACCATTCTTTCATGCATCTCTTAATATATCATATGTAATTAGTGTTTTTCTGACACCCAACTGGTATACTGCAATTCAGTTCTGGCTTCAGCCACCCGAAGTTAACACAGACCACACAAATTGAAGGGCATGGTTTCCAACAAGACTGCCCCTACTTCAGACACCAGTCAAAAATAGGGTCCCCAGGCCACCTGCATGTCCAGCTGCCAGCAAATCTGGGACAATCCCATGACCTCTGAAGATTTGATAATTTGCTGGAATGACTCAGAACTATATTTAACAATTACAGTTTATTAGAAGGATACAAGACAGGAACAGCCTAATTAAGAGACATTTAGGGTGAGGTCTGGGAGAGTCCTGAATGCAGAGGTTCCCATACCTTTTCCTCATGGAATCAGGTCACTTCCCCTCCCATGATATCAGTGTGCTCACCAACCAGGAAGGACCACTGAGCTTCAT
This sequence comes from Meles meles, assembly GCF_922984935.1. Lineage (NCBI taxonomy): Eukaryota > Metazoa > Chordata > Mammalia > Carnivora > Mustelidae > Meles > Meles meles. Next base: position 14,790,894 of record NC_060074.1, read on the forward strand.
TCATAACTGGTAGGTTTTGTTTTTTTTTAAGATATTTATTTATTTATTTATTTATTTATTTATTTATTTGACAGAGATCACAAGTAGGCAGAGAGAGAAGAGGAAGCAGGCTCCCCACTGAGCAGAAAGCCCGATGCAGAGCTCGAACCCAGGACCCTGGGATCATGACCTGAGCTGAAGGCAGAGGCTTTAGCCCACTGAGCCACCCAGGTGCCCCCATAACTGGTACTTTTATTGGAGTTTCATTACATAGATATAATTGATTAAATAATTGGCCTGTGATGGAACTCATTCTCTAGCTGCCTCCTTTTCCCAGACGTCAGGAGGTTGGGTTGACATCATATGATTCAAAGTCCCAACCTTATAATGGCATGGTTGGTCTTTCAGGTATGACCAGCCATCCTGAATGATTGAAGCTATCTAGGGCCCACCATGATTAACCTCATTTGCATAAAGTAAGATGTGATCCAAAGGGCTCATGAGTAATAGACATTCCTTTTACTTGGGAAATTCTGGGAACTTAGTTCACTCCCAGGAACCAAAGACAAAGGTGAGTTAAATCCTTTATTATACGGAAATGTCATATATATAGTTTGTTTTTTATTGTAGATGCCTATTTTTGTCTCTGATTTCTTACTGTGTCTATATATTAGTTCTATCTCATTTTTTCTCCAAGGATATGGTATGAAACATAACATGTTTTATGTATTAAATATATTAACTCTGTCTATAAATAGTTCTTCTTCCCTTTTTTAGTTTGCCCTTTAATTTGGTGATTAAAATGCGTAGTCCTATGTTTAGTTCTTCTCCTTTAGACAACAAATAAATATTTATCTAAAACTTCTTACAGCTTTTAAGTCTTTTTTCCCCTCATATATTGAACTTATTTCGGTGCAGAGTACAGGTAAATTTTAAATAGAGGTTTGTTTTTTTTTAAGTAACTGATTGTCCCAACACAATAAAATGAATTTCCATTTTTCAGATTTACCCTTGCAAGGAATTTGGGGTTTGATATGTTATGAGGAAAGTATTATTATCCCCATTTTTTAGATGAATACACTGAGATTCAAAGTGGTTAAATAACTTTCCCCCATTTATCTGGAGAGGGCAGAATTGTCTATCTGAATCTAAAGCCTAAAAAGCACATTTATTAAATACTTTTTTTTTTAAAGGGGCATTTAAAAATTGCCAACATCGGAGTCACACATCAGTACCAGATGACTTAGTGGGTACTTAAGATTATGAAATAATTTGTTCAGATATGATGATTGAAAATTAAGCAGAACACAGGTGAAAACCTAGTCACGACAGTGGAAAATTAAATTAAGCATAAGTGTAGGATATCCAAACAAAATTATTTCCCACTGTGTTGATCAATTTAAATTAATACTCTACTTATTACTGAATCATACAGAAATGACTAAAAATGTTCACCAAATTTTGGGATTATGCTTATAATCAGCTGGAAAGTTTGGTGATGCACATATATATATATATTTTTAATTTATTTAACAGACAGAGAGCACACGTAGGCAGAGAGGCAGACAGAGAGAGAAGAGGAAGCAGGCTCCCTGTGGAGCAGAGATCCCGATGCGGGGCTCAATCCCAGGACCCTGGGATCATGACCCGAGCGGAAGGCAGAGAGGCTTTAACCCTCTGAGCCATCCAGGCACCCAACTGTGATCACATATGAAGACAATTCATATTAAGAAGTCCAAAGGGGCATATTAAGGAGATAGAAATCTTCCTGAGCAGCTCAAATTCAGAGACTCCTGCATTATAGAGGACTACTCAAAGACACATGCTGTACATTAAGACAGAAATTGAGGGGCATTTGGGTGGCTTTGGCTCAGGTCATGGTCCTGGGGTCTTGGGATCCAGTCCTGCATCAGGCTCCCTGCTTGGCAGGAAGCCTGCTCTTCCCACTCTCGCTCTGTCAAATAAATAAATAAATAAAATCTTGAAAAAAAAGTGATTCTCAAATGGAAGATCATAAGAGATGTTGATTTGTGATCAAGTGACTTCACAAAAGCAATTCCTTGTAGTGTATTTTAAGGTGAACAGCAGAGACTCATTTGTTGAAAGATGGTAGTGACGGGTACTGAATTTCAGGAGGGCCCACTAGTTGAACAAAACGATTTAGTGGGAAACTATCACTTTTTTCCTCTCCTTCTGTCTGTAATAGGGCACATTGAAAACATTTATACTTAAAAACTAGAATGTTAAGCTGAAAAGAAGGAGCAAAATAATTCAGATCACCATGGATGAACCAAGTAGTTAAAATTTCATAGATAGGGGCGCCTGGGTGGCTCAGTGGTTTAAGCTGCTGCCTTCAGCTCAGGTCATGATCTCAGAGTCCTGGGATCGAGTCCCACATCGGGCTCTCTGCTCAGCAGGGAGCCTGCTTCCCTCTCACTCTCTCTGTCTGCCTCTCTGCCTACTTATGATCTCTCTCTGTCAAATAAATAAATAAAATCTTTAAAAAAAAATTTCATAGATAAAAAGCAAGTGGAGAAGATGCTATTTTGTGAAATATGGCATCAGCATTCACTATATTTATAGAGTAATACATTTACTTTTTTTTTTTAAGTAGGCTCCATGCCCACAGTAGGACTTAAACTTAGGACCCTGAGATCAAGAGTCACATGCTCTCTGAACTGAGCCAGCCAGGCACCCCATAATATATTTACTATTAAATATACTACTGAATACATTTTAAAAATTGACAACTACTGCATGAATTATAAAAATCTGCTCTAGGGGCGCCTGGGTGGCTCAGTGGGTTAAGCCGCTGCCTTCGGCTCAGGTCATGATCTCAGGGTCCTGGGATCGAGTCCCACATCGGGCTCTCTGCTCAGCGGAGAGCCTGCTTCCCTTCCTCTCTCTATGCCTGCCTCTCTTGTGATTTCTCTCTGTCAAATAAATAAAATCTTAAAAAAAAAAATCTGCTCTAGGCTCTGACTTCCTCCATTAATCTTACCTTTAGATACTATTATGTTTGGTTAGTACTTTATAGTAATAATAATATTTACAACAATATAACCTTCCTCAAGTTATACAGCATTCAGATTATCAGTAATCTGATAATCAGTAATCGTGAATCATTTTTTTTTAAGATTTTATTTATTTGACAGAGAGAAATCACAGAGAGGCAGGCAGAGAGAGAGGAAGGGAAGCAGGCTCTCCGCTGAGCAGAGAGCCCGATGTGGGACTCGATCCCAGGACCCTGAGATCATGACCTGAGCCAAAGGCAGCGGCTTAACCCACTGAGCCACCCAGGTGCCCCAGTAATCATGAATCATAAAGCCATTACTTATTTTGTTTGAGTAGGCAGGCAGTTAGGTTCTAGCAGGAGGTCTAGAAACCACCAAAAGAGAAGTCGGGGCCAGCTATCTGGAAAGTCCGAGCCTGTCCTAGCAGCTCTCCACAAGAAGCCGGATCAGACAAGACAGATCCAAGATGACAGGGGCCATGGCAGGAAACCCTTGACCAACTAAGGAGGAAAAGGCTCCAAACCCTGCTTCTAAGAGATCCTTGCCCTGAGTAATGAAGATGCCACCCCCTAGTTAACAGCTGCTACTAAATGATAAAAACCCAAACCCAAGAGTCAAAGCTCCCATACTTGCTCTTTCTTTTTCATGCTCACTCTCACTCTCTATCTTATTTTAATTCCAGTATAATTAGCATACAAATTTATATTATTTTCAGGTGTAAAATGTAGTGATTCAACAATTTAATACGTTATTCAGTGCTTATCATGATAAGTGTACCTTTTAATCCTCTTCACCTATTTCACCCATCCCCCCACCTCGGTCTTCTCTGGTAACCACCATTTTCTTCTCTATAGTTAACAGTCTGTTTCTTGTTTTGTCTCTCTCTTTTTTTCCGTCTTTGATTTGTTTCTTAAATTTCACATATGAGTGAAATCATACGGTATTTGTCTTTCTCTGATTGACTTATTTTGCTTAGTGTTATACTCTCTAGCTCCATCCATGTTGTTGCAAATGGCAAGATTTCATTCTTTTTGATGATTAATATTTCATTACACACACACACACACACACACTACACTTCTTTTTCCATTCATCTGTTGATGGACATCTGGGCTCTTTCCCTATCTTGGCTATTGTAGACGTTGCTGCTATAAATAGGGTGCGTGTATCCCTTCGAATCAGCATTTTTGTATCCTTTGGGTAAATACCTAGTAGTGTGATTGCTGGATCATAGGATAGTTCTGTTTTTAACTTTTTAAGGAATCTCCATACTGTTCTCCAGAGTGGCTGCACCAGTTTGTGATCCCACCAATAGTGCAAGATGGTTTCCCTTTCTCTGCATCCTTGCCAACACCTGTTGTTTCTTGTGTTGTTGATTTTATTCCTTCTTATAGGTGTGAAGTGATACCTCATTGTAGTTTTGATTTGCCTTTTCCTGAAAATGAGTTAGGTTGAGCCTCTCTTCATGTGTCTTTTGGCCATTTGTATATCTTCTTTGGAGAAACGTCTGTTCATGTCTCTGTACCCATTTTAAATCGGGTTTTTGTTTTTGTTTTTTAAATATTGAGTTACATAAGTTCTTTATATATTTTGAACACTAACCCTTTATTGGATATGTAATTTGCTAATATCCTCTCCCATTCTGTAGGTTGCCTTTTCATTTTGTTGACTGTTTCCTTTGCTGTGCAAAAAGAAACTCTTTATATAGTCACAACAGTTTTGTTTTGTTTGCTGTTGTTTCCCTTGTCTCAGGAGGCGTACATAGAAAGATGTTGCTATGATTGATGTCAGAGAAATTACTGCCTTTGCTCTCTCTTCTAGGACTTTTATGGTTTCAGGTCTCACATTTAGGTCTTCAGTCATTTTGAGTTTATTTTTGTCTACAATGTAAGAAGGTGGTCGTGTTTCTTTTGCATGTAGCTGTCCAGTTTTTCCAACACCATTTGTTGAAGAGAAAGTCTTTTCCCCACTGGATATTCTTGCCTACTTTGTAAAGATTAGTTGTGGGTTTATTTCTGGGTTTCCTATTCTGTTCCGTTAATCTATGTGCCTATTTGTGTGCCAGTACCACGCTGTTTTGATCACTACAGCTTTGTAATATAACTTGATATCTGGAATTGTGATGCTTTGAGCTTTGGTTTTCTTTTTCTTTTCTTTTCTTTTTTTTTTTTTTTTTTTGAAGATCTTATTTATTTATTTGACAGACAGAGATCACAAGTAGGCAGAGAGGCAGGCAGAGAGAGAGGAAGGGAGCCTGATGCGGGGCTCGATCCCAGGGCCCCAGGGTCATGACCTGAGCTGAAAGCAGAGGCACCCCTGGTTTTCTTTTTCAAAATTGCTTTGGCTATTCAGGGTCTTTTGTGGTTCCATACAAATTTTAGGATTGTTCATTCTAGTTCTGTGAGAAGTGCTATTGGTATTTTGATAGGAATACTTTAAATCTGTAGATTGCCCTGGGTAGTAATGACATTTGAACAGTATTTTTTCTTCCAATCCATGAGCATGGATTGTCTTTCCATTTCTTTGTGTTATCCTCAATTCTTTCATCAATGCTTTAGTTTTCAGAGTACAGGTTTTTCACCTCTTTGGTTAGGTTTGTTTCTAGGTATCTTATTATTTTTAGTGCAATTATAAATGGGATTGTTCTCTTAATTTCTCTTCCTGCTGCTTCATTATTAGTGTATAGAAATGTGACAGATTTCTGTACATTGATTTTATATCTTGCAGTTTTACTGAAGTTATCAGTTCTGGTATTTCTTTTAGTGGAGTCATTTCAGTTTTCTGTGTATAGTATGATGTCATCTGCAATAGTGAATGTTTTACTTCTTCCTTAATGATTTGTATGCCTTTTATTTCCTTCTGTTCTCTGATGGCTGTGCCTAGGATTTCCAGTCGTATGTTGAATAAAATGGTGAGAATGGGCTTCTTTGTCTTGTTGCTAACCATAGGGGGAAAGTTCTCAGTTTTTCCCCATTGAGTTTGATATTAGCTGTGGGTTTTTCATATACAACCTTTATTATGTTGAGGCATATTCCTTCTAAACCTACTTTGTTGAGGGTTTTTATGATGAATGGATATTGTACTTTGTCAAATGCTTTTTCTGTACTTATTGAAGTGATCATATGGTTTTTATCCTTTTTCTTAATGATGTGCTGTATCTCACTGATTTATTTGGGAATATTGAACCACTGTTGCATCCCAGGAATAAATGCCATGTGATCATGGTAAATGATTATTTTAATGTTTTGTTGGTCTTGGTTTGCTAATATTTTGTTGAGGATTTTTGTATCTATGTTCATCGGAGATACTGCCCTGTAGTTCTCTTTTTTTGTGGTGTCTTTATCTGGTTTTGGTATCAGGGTGATACTGTACTCAGAGAATGAGTTTGGAAGTTTTCTTTCCTCTTCTATTTTTTGCAATAATTTGAGAAGAATGTATATTAACTCTTCTTTAAATGTTTGGTAGAATTTGCTTGTGAAACCATCTGCTCCTGAATTTTTTGTTTTGGGGGAGTTTTATGGATTAATGATTCAATTTCATTGCTGATAATCAGTGTGTTCAGATTTCCTATTTCTTCCTAATTCAGTATTGGGAAGTTACATGTTTTTAGGAATTCATCCATTTCTTCTAGGCTGTCCCAATTTGTTGGCATATAATTTTTCATATTCTCTTGTAATTATTTATATTTCCTTGGTTTTCATTGTTATTTCTCCTTTCGTTTGTGATTTTGTTCTCTCTCCCTCTCTCTCCTTCTCTCAAGCTCATCTGCTCTCACATCTCAAGAATGTACTTTCAATTTAATAAACTTTCCTGCTTGTGTTGCTTGTTGCTGTCCTGTGTCTGTCCTTGAATTCTTTCTGGTGATGAGAAGAAGGATCATCTTTGGGATGGGTTGGGTGGAAGCCCCAGGGCCTGGGGTCTCTCAAGTTCACCTGGCAACAATTTAACTTATATTTACTTTAGCTGGTTCCAAAATATGATAATAGATAATATTTATTGAGAGCCAAATGCTTTATACTTATCAGTTAATCCTCACACCTGGCCTGGGTATTATTATCGCAATTTTATGGAAGAAAAACAAACAGGTAGATTAAGTACCTTGTCCAAGATTATACATAGCTAGGAAGCCAAGAATCAAAGATCTAAACTCAAGACCCTTTTACTCCAAAGTCTGTGTTAAAATTAGATTTAACTCTAAATTAAACAATTCATGAACTATCAGAATTCACCACATGGAAGAATATACTTCCTGCCAACCTAGAGTCTGTAAATTAAAAGATAAGGGACTGTAGGGTGTGCATTAATATATTAATGGGGGAACTATTTTTTTTCCAAAGTAGTATTAACACTTTAATTTTATTTACAACCCACCTTGATCTTCGAAATATCTTGCAGTAAAATATTTAACTAAAAAGATATTATAAAGATTTGAAAAATAGAGAGATGATATTCAAGTTTTTTTCTTTCTATTTTTTTTTTAAGATTTTTTATTTCACATACAGAAAGAGATCACAAGTAGGCAGAGAGGCAGGCAAAGAGAGAGGGGGAAGCAGGCTCCCCGCTGAGCAGAGAGCCCAGTGTGGGGCTTGATCCCAGGACCCTGGCATCATGACCTGAACCGAAGGCAGAGGCTTTAACCCACCAAGCCACCCAGGCGCCCCTCTTTCTTTCTTTTTAATATAAGTACTACACCCAACATAGGGCTCAAATTCAAACCCCAAAATCAAGAGTTGCATGCTCTACCTAGTGAGCCAGGCAGACACCCTGAGGGCCAATCCTTAAGGAACATTGGCACTGAACTACTGTCTTAGATTTTGTAAACCAAATAGTTCAAAGGATATTTAAGTTGGAAAGTAAGCATTACATTCTGTAATTCATACACATTTGAAACTCTAGATTTTAGATCGTTTCTAGTTTGCCAAGAGTTTATGAGTAGATATTGACTTTTGTCACATACCATATCCTTTGAGATCATTCTATGATTTTCCTCCCTTAGTCTGTTACATTTGTGAAATGCAGAGATTGTTTTTTTAAGTTTTTATTTTAATTACAGTTAGTTATCATACAGCATTGTGTTAGTTTTAGATGTACAGTTTAGTGATTCACCTCTTCCATATATCCCTCTTTGTTCATGACTGCAAGTGTACTCCTTAATCTCCATCGTTTGTTTAACTCATCCCCCTACCTCTCCTCCCCTCTGGTAATCATAAGTTTGCCTTCTATATAAATTGGTGTTTAAATGATACATGTCATACATATCTTTTGGTACATATGCACACATTTTCTCCAGCTACATAAAGGTAGTTGGATCATTGGATATACATATCTTTAGCTTTCCCAGATACTGCCAAACTGGTTTGCAAACTGATTGTACCCATGTACCCATGTATATTCTCACTAACAGTGTATGATAGTTGCAGTTTCATATCTTTTGTTATCGAATTTCCTAATTTTTCAAAACTGATAAATATTTATTTTTATTTTTTATTTTAAAGATTATTTATTGGGGCGCCTGGGTGGCTCACAGGGTTAAGCCTCTGCCTTTGGCTCAGGTCATGGTCTCAGGTCATGGTCTCAGGTTCCTGGGATCGAGCCCCACATCAGGCTCTCTGCGCGGTGGGGAGCCTGCTTCCCTCTCTCTCTCTCTGCCTACCTCTTTGCCTACTTGTGATCTGTCTCTGTGTCAATTAAATAAATAAAAAATAAAATAAAGATTATTTATTTATTTATTTGACAGGTAGAGATCATAAGCAGGCAGAGAGGCAGGCAGAGAGAGAAGAGAGCAGAGAGCCCAATGTGGGGCTCAATCCCAGGACGCTGGGATCACGACCTGAGCCGAAGGCAGAGGCTTTAACTCACTTAGCCATCCAGGTGCCCCCATTTATTTTTTCTTAAATTGTGGTTTTACTCTATGATAACCAACATATTGGTGAAAATTGGTGTAAAGCCTAACAAATATTTCCTTAATTTCATTGGGAAAGAGGAATCTAATTTTAATTTTTAAAAAACTTTTAAAAAGAGGGGTGCTGGGGTGGCTCAGTGGGTTAAGCCTCTGCCTTCAGCTCAGGTCATGATCCCAGGGCCCTGGGATCAATCCCCGCCTCAGGCTTTGTGCTCAGCCAGGTACCTGCTTCCCCCATTCTCTCTCTGCCTACCTCTCTGCCTACTTGTGATCTCTGTCTGTCAAATAAATAAATAAAATCTTTTAAAAAATAAATAAAAATAAATTGTGGTTTTAATTTTCATTTCCTTAGGTGCAAATGAGTTTGAGTACCTTTTCAGTATTTGTTCACCATTCGTATTTCCCTTCCTGTGAATGGCCAATCCATATATTTTGCCCACTTAAAAACTTAGTTTCTTCTCAAGAAACAAGAAACGTCTCAAATACACAACCTAACCTTACACCTAAACAAACTAGGGAAAGAAGAGCAAAGAAAGCCTGAACCCAGCAGGAGAAGAGAATTTATAAAGATTAGAGCAGAAATCAATGAAATAGAAGCCAAAAGAACAGTAGAACAGATCAATGAAACTAGGAGCTGGTTCTTTAAAGGAATTAATAAGATCAATAAACCCTGGCCAGACTTATCAAAAGAGAGAGAGAGAGAGAAAGGACCAAGATAAAATCATGAATGAAACAAGAGAGATAACAATCAACACCGAAGAAATACAAACAATTATAAGAACATATTATGAGCAAATATATGCCAACAAATTAGGCAATGGGGGGAGTAGGGATGGGGTGGATGGATTATGGACATTGGGGAGAGTATGTGCTATGAAATGCTGTGAAATATGTAAGCCTGATGATTCACAGACCTGTGCCCCGGGGCAAATAGGACATTATATGTTAGTAAAAAAGAAAAAGAAAAATATCTCCCAACAAACGAGAGTCCAGGGCCAGATGCGTCCCAGAGGAATTCTACCAATTTTTTTTCTTTTTTTTACCAAATTTTTAAAGACGAATTAATACCCATTTTTCTGAAGCTGTTACAAAAGAAGAAGAAGAAGATGATGACCATGATGAGGAGGAGGAGGAGGAAGAGGAGGGAGGAGGAGGAGGAAGAGGAGGGAGGAGGAGGAAGGAGGAGGAAGAAGAAATGGAAGGAAAACTTCCAAACTCACTCTAGGAGACTAGAATGAACCTTCATTCAAAACCAGACAAAGACCCCAACAAAAAGGAGAATTGTAGGCCAATATCCCTGATGAACATGGATGTAAAAATTCGTACCAAGGTACTAGCCAATAAATCCAACAGTACATTAAAACAGTACATTCACCACAACCAAGTGGGATTTATTCCTGGCCTGCAAGGGTAGTCGAACATCCACATATCAATGTGATAAAATACATTAATAAAAGAAAGGACAAGAACCATATGATCCTCTCAATCGATGCAGAAAAAAAATTTTGATGAAATACAGCATCCTTTCTTTTTTTTTCCTTTTTAAAAGATTTTATTTATTTATTTGACAGAGATCACAAGTAGGCAGAGAGGCAGGCAGAGAGAGAGGGGGAAGCAGGCTCCCCACTGGGCAGAGAGTCTGATGCGAGGATTGATCCCAGGACCATGAGACCATGACCTGAGCTGAAGGCAGATGCTTAACCCACTGAGCCACGAAGGCACGCCAAATGATTGCTTTATGCCACCAAGTTTTACTAAGTTTTTTTAATGCATAACATAATTTTATTTTGTTAAAAAATATACTTGCATCATTGAATACATTTGGAAAAATGGGGGGAAATGCACACTGAGTTGTCATGTCTCTGGATCACACACATTTACACATAATGACACAAGGTTGGCTAAAAGGAAGAGAAATTTTACTCAGATTTCAAGATATCTGATGATCTTTCCAAATACTTATTTTTTATATCATTTATTTAGACAAACAACAACAACATTCATCCATTTCTTCCACCCCTCGAGCCTGTCTCTGGCAACCATCAATCCATCCTCTGTATCTATGACCTTGGCTTTTATTTATTAAAAAAATTTTTTTTAGATTCCACATATAAGAGAGATCATACAGTGTTTCTCTTTCTCTTTTTTATTTCACTGAACCTAATGCCTTTGAGGGGCACCACTAACTTTTAAGACGGTTTGTTATATAAGAATTGTAGATTTAAAAGACCATGGGAACCTTTTAGAAGAATGTTGTGATAGGTGCAACTTAATAGTTTTTAGTCTCTGGAGATAGTAAGAGAATCAAACAAACCATGTTCAGTCATCCTGATTACATTGGGAATAGGGTAGTATGGCAGACTGCTAGTTGTTCTTCCCAAATCCATTTCATAGTATTAGCTAGGCATATGGATTCCTAGTGTGAAATAGAATTTTCTAGTATTCTTTCCAGCTGGATGTAGGTGTTGACTAAGGTCTTGCTCATGGAATATGAGAAGTGAGTGCAACTTTATGTTATCTAGGAGGAATTGGTCTTTCATTTCCACTTTCTCTTCCTTTCTATAAGCTGTTTAATGAGGACAGCATCCTGGGGGTTGGAAGAGCAGTGAGAAGGAGAGAACTACGGTCCTTAAGTCTTTGTGGAATGAAGTTGCCTATTACCTGGACAGATTTCCTACCTTAAGACTGTTAGAAGAGAATGCCTTAAATTCCTGTCTTATTTAATCCGCTGCATTTTATATCTGTGTTACATTAGTCTACTCCCACTCCCCACACCCACTCCTTAACTTAAACAGGTAGTTAGTTAAAAATAGGAGTGGAGAGACAGAAAGATAATATGATTCCTTGGAGCACAGCCTAGGAAGTTGGCAAGATTGGAAATTAACAAGACATCACTTTAAAACAAAATCTTTAAAGGGGGAATCGGGAAGCTAAAAGGGAAAGGAAGTTGCTGTCTTTTATTAATCATATGCTGACTCAGCTGGTCAGTTACTGGTCACTCAGGTCTCTGGAATTTATAATCACTTCTATAACCTCTATTGTTTTTTAATAGTTATTACAGCTGGGGGCACCTGGGTGGCTCAGTGGGTTAAGCCTCTGCCTTTGGCTCAGGTCGTGATCTCAGGGTCCTGGGATCGAGCCCCGCATTGGGCTCTTTGCTCAGCGGGGAGCCTGCTCCCCCCACCCTTCTCTCTCTGCCTGCCTCTCTGCCTACTCGTGATCTCTGTCTGTCAAATAAATAAAATCTTTAAAAAATAGAGTTATTACAGCTGACTGATGAGAAATAAAATTCATAATGCATAAAACATTACACAAAATGTCCTAACTGGCTTTTAGAATTCTTGCCTTTTGTCCATATCCCAGTCAAGTGGAACAACTGCACCTCTCTCTCTAATGATAAATTATACATAAGGTGAAGTTTACCTTTTTAACTATTTTAAAATGTACAGTTAATTTCCATTCAGCACATTCACACTGTTGTGCAACCATCACCACTATCCGTCTCCAGAACTTTCTCATCATCTCTAACTTTAACCCTATAACCATTAAATAATAATTCCCCATCTTACACCACCCTAAGTGGTCCTCTTTTTTTGTAATAAAATATTAATAAAGCATCAGAAAACCTTTAATAAGACTGAGTGGTTGGGGCACCTGGGTGGCTCAGTGGGTTAAAGCCTCTGCCTTCGGCTCAGGTCATGATCCTAGCGTCCTGGGATTGAGCCCTGCATCGGGCTCTCTGCTCAGCAGGGAGCCTGCTTACCTTCCTCTCTCTCTGCCTACCTCTCTGCCTACTTGTGATCTCTGTCTATCAAATAAATTAATTAATTAAAAAAAAAGACTGAGTGGTTAACTGTAAACAGTAAGAAGATATAATTGCAAAAGTAGACTTTTGTATGCCATTTCTGTTTGTGAAATTATTCAGATGAGGATATATTCTCTACAGAGGCTGCTTGATTTCTCATCTGGAAACCTAAAAACTAAACTGAGAAATTTTTTCTTTAATTTTCTACTCTCCCTCTTGATTTGTACTGAAATAAGCTTTTGCTTCATTTGTACTTGTTTCTTGAGGGCACTATTTTCCATCTGCTTATTCACAGCTGGAAACCATAATCTTCTTGATCTGCTAACGTGTTTCACTATGATGAATCATGTGATAAACAAAAGCTAATGATCCTTTTGGAGATAAATATGAGAATGTAATGCTCAGTAAACAAAGATCTTTCCCCTTAATTAAATCCATTATAATAAAATAGGTAAAGTGAAATATGTAAAAATATAAACTTTTTTCAGAAATGTCTTTTAAAAACTGTGAAGCATTTCATGTTTTTAATCATTGTTGAGCTGACTGCCTTAAATATGTGTCAAACTATCAATTTAAGTAGGAACTACCCAATCTCAGATTTTTAAAAAGTGTTACCTTTTTTTTTTTTTTTTTAAGATTTTACTTATTTATTTGATGAAGAGAGAGAGACAGCAAGAGAGGGAACACAAGCAGGGAAGCAGGAGAGGGAGAAGCAGGCTGAACAGGGAGCCTGACATGCGGCTCCATCTCAGGACCCTGGGATCATGACCTGAGCTGAAGGCAGAGCCTAACAACTGAGCCACCCAGGCGTGCCATCCTTTCTGATTACTATTAAAATTTTGTTGTAATATGGAAAAGTAAAGCCATATGAGTCATAGTTATAGTGCTTTACCTCCGACACTATAGATCTTATAACCTTAATTCCAAATAAGCTGATAATTATTAATCTACTTTATTACTCAAACAAAAAATAAAAGCCAATAAATCAAATAAATATACAAATCAAAAGAATTATCCAAAAAAACTGAAAACCAGTGCCAGATGTAGTTCCTAAGAATGCTACTAGACTAGGGGCGCCTGGGTGGCTCAGTGGATTAAAGCCGCTGCCTTCTGCTCAGGTCATGATCTCAGGGTCCTGGGATTGAGCCCCGCATCGGGCTCTCTGCTCTGCAGGGAGCCTGCTTCCTCCTCTCTCTCTGCCTGCCTCTCTGCCTACTTGTGATCTCTCTCTCTGTCAGATGAATAAATAAAATCTTTAAAAAAAAAAAAAAGAATGCTACTAGACTAATGTCAGAAATATCACACGTTCTTTACTTATTATGAGGAATGTAGGGGGGAAAAAGTAATTGAGATGTACAGTTGTACCACATACATGGGACAGAGATTATACGGAGGTTTTTTTTCTTTTCTTTAAGATTTTATTTTATTATTTCTAAAAAAGATTTTATTTATTTATTTGACAGAAAAAGGGATCACAAGTAGGCAGAGAGGCAGGCAGAGAGAGAGGGGGAAACAGGCTCCCTATTGAGCAGAGAGCCTGATGCGAGGCTTGATTCCTGGACCCTGAGATCATGACCCAAGTGGAAGGCAGAGGCTCAACCCACTGAGCAACCCAGGCACCCTAAGATTTTATTTTTTTTTTTTTTCTTTTTTTTTTTTTTTTTTTTTTTTTAAGATTTTATTTATTTATTTGAGAGAGAGAGAGAGAGCGCACGCACAAGAAGGCAGAGAGGTAGGCAGAGAGGCAGGCAGAGGGGGTGGGGGGAAGCAGGCTCCCTGCTGAGCAGAGAGCCCGATGCGGGGCTCGATCCCAGGACCCTGAGATCATGACCTGAGCTGAAAGGCAGAGGCTTTAACCCACTGAGCCACCCAGGCGCCCCTAAGATTTTATTTTTAATTAATCTCTATGCCCAAAGTGGGGCTCAAACTTAACCCCAAGATCAAGAGTCAGCCAGGCGCCCTTATTTTCTTTTTAATTCTTATTGTATTGCTGTAAGAAAGAAATAATACTTGATACGTAACAAGAGATCTCAGATACTGATTAACTTGTATTTGAATTAGAGCAATTGGGTTTCAAAAAAAGCTGCTTTCTTAGAAAAAGAACCCTCTCCTAATCTCAAAATCTTCTTCACATTTAAGTAAAAGGAAATAATAATTTAAAAAGAAAAAAATGTTATGCGACGACATGGTTGGAACTAGAGGGTATCATGCTTAGTGAAATAAGTCAATCAGAGAAAGACAACTATCATGTGATCTCCCTGATATGAGGAAGTGGAGATGCAACATGGGGGGTTTGGGGGGTAGGAAAAGAATAAATGAAACAAGATGGAATCAGGAGGGAGACAAACCATAAGTGACTCTTAATCTCACAAAACAAACTGAGGGTTGCTGGTGGGAAGGGGGTATGGAGAGGGGGTGGGGTTATGGACATTGGGGAGGGTATGTGCTATGGTGAGTGCTGTGAAGTGTGTAAACCTGGCGATTCACAGACCTGTACTCCTGGGGATAAAAATACATTATATGTTTATAAAAAAATTAAAAAATATATAAGGGGAAAAAAAAGAAAAAAATGTTAATTTACAAGTAAAATTTTCCTGTAGTTTTTTTTTCTTCTTCTTCTTTTTTTCTTTTTTCCTCTTGATTAAAGATTTTTTTTCCTCTACTGTACACTGTGGATGTCTTAACTTTCAATTAACTTCCCAGCCACCACAGAATGTTCATTATAGATGAAAGTGAAGTGGTTTTCTTTCATGTTTCAGCTGAATTTTAATTACTGTATTCTGTGTGTTAGGAAGAGTATAGGATTACATGTTGCCTTGGGAAAGATATCATGAGGTCTAGGACAACAAATGAAATTTTAATCTTGTCAGGGCCTTGCTTGAAAACTCTCATTTGACATGGAATGAAATCTAAATCATTGAACCAGCATTCAGGACCCAATGTGAACTAGTTGCAACCTTTATGTTCCCAACCTCATCTTCTTCCTTCTTCCACCCTAGTTAGACTGCTTAAGTAAATCATGATCTCCTCAAAATTCAGAGGAGAATTTCCTTGGGAAATTCTTGGGAGTCAATCCTTTACTTAAGCATTCTCTTTTCAGATTTCTCTCTTTTTCCTTTCTGTCTCTTCTGACATTCTTTCAAGATCTAGTTGGGTACCACTTCCTTCCTTAATTGTAGTAATCACTTGGTGGTATCTCCCTGCACATCTGTCCACTGAATGTCCCCACCCTTTGAGAATTCTCTTTATTCTATTTATATTCCTTTCTCTGTCTTATGTTTCTGATCTGGCTCTTCGGTCTTGAGTCCTAAAGAGGTTGTTAGAGAGACATAGACCTAAGTAGAAAATAACATTGGTGTAAAATTCAGTTATAACTAATAGATATGAATTTTGCATTTCTCTTTTGCTAGCCTGCTCTGTGACCTTGTACCAGTTAAACTTTCTTGAACCACAGTTATCTAATCTGTAAAATGAAGAGAATTCCATTTGCTTTGCAATGTTAGTTTGAGAATTAGAGATAAAATATGTAAAGCACATTGTATTGTGTACATAGTAAACATCCAACAAACTACTATGCCTACTTGATTTTTGTCCCCATTCTGGTGGTAGCCACCAATAGGAAGTCCTGTTGAGTTAATTTGCACGGTTGATTTGCATCTACCTTTCCTCTTATGGGGATCCTGAAGGACATCTTTTATTTATTTATTTTTAAAGGTTTATTTGAGACAGAGAGAGAGAGAACCCCAGGTGGGAGGAGGAGCAGAGGGACGGGGAGAGAAGCAGACTCACCCCTGAGCGTGGAGTCTGACATGGGGCTCGATCTCACAACCCTGAGACTCTGACCTGAACGGAAATCAAGAGTCAGACACTTACCTGACTGAGCCACCCAGGCACCCCCCGAAGGACATCTTATGTGCTTAGGAAATCCGGGGAATCTGAGGTTCTCAACTAGGGATGATTTTGCCTCGTTTTGCCTCCGAGATGTATGGCTTTGTCTGGGGACATTTTTGGTTGTTCCAGCTGGAAGATACTATTGGCATTTACTGGGTAAAGGCCAGGAATGCTGTTCAACAGTCCACAATGAGCAGGGCAAAAAAAAATTAGTCCAGTCCAAATGTCAATAGTACTGAGGATGAGAAGTCCTGCTTTTAACTCATCATCTTATGGACTCTGAAAAGGCAGCACAATATAGTCAAAAAAGTCTAAGATTAAGGAGTTTTGGGTTCTAGTTCTAGTTCCTGCACAAATGGTGCATTGTAGGACAAGGAATTTAACTTCTTCTATCCTCTGTTTGCATGTAAATTAACTCTAGAGCTACACTGTCCAATATGGCAGTCATTAGCCACAGGTGTCTATTTAACTTAAAATTAAGTAAAAGTAGGGGCGCCTGGGTGGCTCAGTGGATTAAGCCGCTGCCTTCGGCTCAGGTCATGATCTCAGGGTCCTGGGATCGAGTCCCGCATCGGGCTCTCTGCTCCACAGGGAGCCTGCTTCCTCCTCTCTCTCTGCCTGCCTCTCTGCCTACTTGTGATCTCTCTCTGTCAAATAAATAAATAAAATCTTTAAAAAAAAAAAATTAAGTAAAAGTAAAAACTTTCTCTCTTGCACAAGTCACATTGCGATTGTTCAGTAGCAATGTATGACGAATGGCGACTGCACTGAACAACACAAATGCGGAAAACTTACATCATTGCAAAAATTTTTATTGAACAGTGCTGGTCTGGAGGCTTCATTACATTCAGAATCAAGCCTTGATTTTTCAATATTTAAAATGGAGATATGGGGTGCCTGGGTGGCTCAGTGGGTCAAGCCTCTGCCTTCAGCTCAGGTCATGATCCCAGGGTCCTGGGATTGAGCCCCGCATCAGGCTCTCTGCTCAGCAGGGAGGCTGCTTCCCCCTCTCTGTCTGCCTGCCTCTCTGCCTGCTTGTGATCTCTGTCTGTCAAATAAATAAATAAAAATTTTTTTAAAAATGGAGATATGAATGACATGATCTCTAAGGTAACTTTCAGTTCTCCAGTTTTGTGATTCAAATTTTTTTTATTTTATTTTAAGTAAATTTTGTGCCACATGTGGGCTCAAATTCATGACCCTGAGGAGCACCTGGGTGGCTCAGTTGATTGAGTGTCCAACTCTTGGTTTGGGATCAGGCTGTGATCTCAGGGTCCTAGGATCGAGCCCCGCATTGGGCTCCACACTCGGTGCAGAGTTTGCTTGTCCCTCTCCCTCTGCTCCTACCCCCCCTCCCCCAACCCTTTCTCAAGTAAATAAAATCTTTAAAAAAACCTCACAACCCTGGGATCAAGAGCCACACGCTCTGCAGGCTGAGCCAGCCAAGCACCCTTAGTTTTGTGATTCTGAAGGAAAATACATAAAGTAATGTACCTTAATAAAAGAATGGTAGATGGGTGGCTAAGAGACTTTGGAATTACCTATATTCTAATCAGTGTAATCATAATCAGAGCATTTGTCTTTACATGTCTGACCCTGCAGCTTAAACAACTTTATGGTACCTACCACAAAGATAAGGACTAGACTTCCAGTTTCTGGTTCAGCATGTAAAGATCTGCAAAGTCATGGGGCACCTGGGTGGCTCAGTTGTCAAGTGTCAGTCTTCAGGTCATGATCCTGGGGTCCTGGGATAGAGCCCCGCGTCAGACTCCCTTCTTGGTTGGAGGCCTGCTTCTCTCTCTCCCACGCCCCCTGCTTGTGTTTTCTCTCTTGCTATGTCTCTCTCTGCTAAATAGAGGAAGAAAGATAGAAAATCTTAAAAAAAAAAAAAAGGTCCTCACTCCATCCTAATACCAAGTAAAATGCCAAACAAATTGAAAAATCAGTTCTACTTAACTCCATCAGAGATGTGAAGTCACAGGGCAAAACAGTACTCCCAAAACTGAAGAGACGGGTGAATATGAGAATTACAACCTATCAGAGCAGAAATCCTTCGCAGAATCTTCACTAGGGACCCAGCCTGTGATGCGAAAACCTAAACTATAATTGATGAACTGCTGGAGGCTCAAAGTGGATAAGTCTGAGAGTTAAAAAATCTAGAGGGTCCCAGTCATGGGCAGGGGGCACAGTTTTGTGAGTTTTATTTCTAGGAGCTTGATAAAGTTCTCAGAGTAAATATTAGAGAAAAATCCCCTCATGCTTCCGGTACAGGAAGAGGAAAAGGAACCATTTCAAGTAACCAGAACATTCTGTTCTTAACAAGACCTGGCATCAAGAGAAGCTATTTTACCAGAGCTTTACTGATCAGGGGTCAGGAAAGTACCCAACTCCAGCCCACTCGAGCCATTCTTTCCCATTTAAGTTGGGGGGAAAGCTGAGAAACAGTCCTGAAGTTCACAGTTCATAAGCAAAGTCTCACTAAGAGACTGAGACCTAATCATAGGACTGTAGAAAGCTTCCCTTATCCTAACATCTTCCCACCTCACTACTGAAGCCCTATTCATTGCAGTTGCTTTTACCTTGCACATCATGTCTGGTTATCAAAAACTTATAAGGCAGAAAACACAGTTTGAAGAGACAGAATAAGGATCAGAGCCAGACTCATATATGGTAGGGATGTTGAGAATTATCATACAGGGAATTTAAGACAATTATGATTAATATGCTAATGGCTACAATAAAATAAACAGCATGCAAGAAGAGATGGATAGTGTACACAGAGAGATGGAAATTCTGAAATTCAAGAAAAAATGCTACAGATCAAAAGCATTATAACAGGGGCGCCTGGGTGGCTCAGTGGGTTAAAGCCTCTGCCTCCGGCTCAGGTCATGATCCCAGGGTCCTGGGACTGAGCCCCGCATCTGGCTCTCTGCTCAGCGGGGAGTCTGCTTCCCCTCTCTCTCTCTGCCTGCCTCTCTGTCTACTTGTGATCTCTCCCTCTTTCTCTGTCAAATAAATAAAATATTTTTTTAAAAAAGCACTTTAACAGACATGAAGAATGACTTTTATCAGTAGACTGGACATGGTTGAGAAAACACTCTTTGGGCTTGAGGATATATTAATAGAAACTTCCAAAATGGAAACACAAACAGGAAAAAAACTGAGAAACTAAAAACAGAATAGCCAAGACCTGTGGAACAACTACAGAAAGTGTAACATATGTAATGGGCACACCAGAGGGGAAAAAAGGAACAGAAGAAATATTTGAAGTGATAAAGTCTGAAAAAGTAAGGACAGACACCAAATCACAGTTCCAGGAATCTGAGAGAACACCAAGTAGGATAAATGCCAAAAAAAGCTACACCTAGACATATCATATTCAAATATTAGAATATCAAAGATAGAGAAAAAATTTTTTAAGATTTTATTTATTTATTTTTCAGAGCAAGCACAAGCAAGGGGAGCAGCAGAAAGAGGGAGAACAAGAAGCTTAATGTGGGACTCAATCCCAGGACTCTGGGATCATGACCTGGGCTGAACGCAAATGCTTAACCAACTGAGCCAGCCAGGCTTCCCAAAGATAAGAGAAAAATCTTGGAAGAAGCCAGAGGGGGAAAGTACCTATTTATAGAGAAGAAAAGATAAAAATTATGTCTGACTACTTTTCAGAAATCATTTGAGCAAATAAAGAGTGGAGTGAATTATTTAAAGTACTGAGAGTAAAAACACCTACCTAGAATTCTGTACCTTGTGAAATTATTCTTCAAAAATGAAGGGGGTAAATACCCAGTAGTGCAATTGCAGGGTCATAGGGTAGCTCTATTTTTAATTTTTTGAGGAATCTCCACACTGTTTTCCAAAGTGGCTGCACCCACTTGCCTTCCCACCAACAGTGTAAGAGGGTAGAGGGTTTCCCTTTCTCCACATGTTCGCCAATACTTATTGTTTCCTGTCTTGTTAATTTTGGCCATTCTAACTAGTGTAAAGTGGTAGTGAAAAGAAGGGCCATCCGTACCCCAATATTCATAGCAGCAATGGCCACAGTCACCAAACTGTGGAAAGAGCCAAGATGCCTTTCAACAAATGAATGGGTAAAGAAGATATGGTCCATTTATACAATGGAATTTTATGCCTCCATCAGAAAGGATGAATACCCAACTTTTGTATCAACATGGACAGGACTGGAGGAGATTATGCTGAGTGAAATAAGCCAAGCAGAGAGAGTCAATTATTATATGGTTTCACTTGTGGAACATAAAGAATAACATGGAGGAAATTGGGAGAAGGAGAGGAGAAGTGAGTTGGGGGAAATCGGAGGGGGAGATGAACCATGAGAGACTGTGGACTCTGAGAAAAAAATCTGAGGGTTTTAGAGGGTGTCGGGTGGGGAGTTGGGTGAGCCTGGTGGTGGGTATTATGGAGGGCACATATTGCATGGAGCGCTGGGTGTGACATAAACAATGAATCTTGGAACACTGAAAAAATAAAATTTAAAAGAAATGAATGGGGTTGAAATAAAGACTTTCTTAGACAAAATACATAAATAAATAATAAAAAAAATTAAGGGAAATTCTTGCCTTCCAAGCAATGTTAAAAGTTCTTCAGAGGGGCACCTGGGTGGCTTAGTCGACTGAGTGTCCCATTCTTGATTTTGGCTCCCGTCATGATCTCAGGGTTGTTAGCTTGAGCCCTGTGTCAGGTTCCAGGCTAGGTATGGAGCATGCTTAAGGTTCCTTTCTCTCTCTCTCTCTCTCTGCCCCTCCCCCCAACTCACTCTCTGTCTCTCTTTTAAAAAAAACTGTTTTTCAGAGAGAAGAAAAAAGATACAGGTCAGCAACTCCAATCTACGTAAAGAGAAGAAGAGCATCAGAGAAAGAATAAGTGAAGATAAAATAAAACCTTTTATTTTTTCAATGCTCTAACAATTATTTAAAATAATACCAATAATACATTCAATTACGTGTTTGTGTATATATGCATTTACATGCTTATGTATAGGTGAAATGAATGGCAGCAATGATACAGGGGATGGGAGGAGTAATTAGGAAATATTTTGTTATTATAAGGCTCTTACAATATCTTTGAAACAGTATATGGTTATTTAAAAGTGGATTTGCCGAAGGGGCACGTGCACCCGAATGTTTATAGCAGCAGTGTCCACAATAGCCAAACTATGGAAAGAACCTAGATGTCCATCAACAGATGAATGGATAAAGAAGATGTGGTATATATATATACAATAGAATACTATGCAGCCATCAAAACCCCCCTGAAATCTTGTCATTCACAATGACATGGATGGAACTAGAGGGTATTATGCTAAGCGAAATAAGTCAATCAGAGAAAGATAGTTGTATGATCTCTCTGATATGAGGAATTTGAGGGCTGGTGCCATCAGGGAAGGGAAGGAAAAATGAAACAAGATGGGACTGGGAAGAGAGACAAACCATAAGAGATTCTTAATCTCAGGAACTTAAAAGACAGAGATTGTCAAAGTGGATCAAAAAATAAGACTCAACTATAGGTTTTCTATAAGAAGCAAACTTTAAATGTAAAGACATATAGATGAAAAATAGATGGGCAGAGAAAGATAAACCATCCTAACACTAATCAAAAGAAAGCAGGAATAGCTATATTAACCTCAGACAGAGCAGACTTTGTAGAAAGAAAATTTATCAGGGATAAAGAGGGGGATTACATAATGATAAAAGGACCAATTATCCAAGAGGATATACAAATTCTTGGGGTGCCTGGGTGGTTCCGTCAGTAGGCACATGAGTCTTGATCACAGGTTTGTGAGGTCAAGTTCCATATTGGGCATGGAGCTTACATTAAATAAATAAATTAACTCATTAAAAATAAGCAAATTCTTAATATGTATGTACTTAAGAAGAAAACATCAAATATGAGGAAACACTGATAAATTTGCAAGGAGAAATAGATGAATCCGCTCCAACTATATAAAAAAATGAACAAATCCAGCAGGCAGACATAAGGACAGAGTTGAATTCAACGTCACCATCAATCATACTGGATACAGTTGACGTCTATCAACTGCTTCACGCAACAGCAGAACACATATTATTCTTAAGTTTACATGGAAAATTTGTCAAGATAGACTCTATTCTGTGATTAAAACACACCTTCACACATTTAAAATAATAGAACTTAGGGGCAAAACTGGGAGCTTTTTGCCTAAGTTCAGGAACAAGACAAGAATGTCCATTCTCACCACTTTTATTGAACATAGTACTGGAAATCCTAGACAGCCATCAGACAACAGAAAGAAATAAAAGGCATAAATCATTATGGAAGAATTAAAACATTCACTATTGCAGATGACATGATACTATATATAGAAAACCCAAAAGACTCCATGGAATGAACTACTAGAACTGATAAATGAATTCAGTAAAGTTGCAACATACAAAAGCAGGGGGAGGGGCAAAGGAAGATGCACACCCCCCACTGTGCAGGGAGCCTGACCTAGGGCTGGGTCCCAGGACCCTGAGATCATGACCAGAGCCAAAGGCAGATGCTCAACTCAGCCACCTAGTTGCCCCTAAACAACACACTTCTAAATAATATATGGTCAAAGAAGAAATTCCATGAAAAGTTAAAACATATTTTGAACTAAAAGTGTAAATACAACTTATTAAAACTTGTGAGGTGTAGGGGTGCCCGGGTGGCTCAGTTTGATAAGCATCTGCCATCTGCCTTTGGCTCAGGTCATGAT
The DNA here is from genome assembly GCF_922984935.1 of Meles meles. Classification (NCBI taxonomy): domain Eukaryota; kingdom Metazoa; phylum Chordata; class Mammalia; order Carnivora; family Mustelidae; genus Meles; species Meles meles. The sequence goes on from NC_060074.1 coordinate 14,814,221, forward strand.
CCCATCATGGAGACTGCATCTCCCTTTCCCCCTCCTCCCTGCTCATTCTCTCTCTCTCTCTCTCTTTCTGTGTCAAATAAATAACATCTTAAAACACACACACACACACACACACACACACAGACTTGTGAGGTGTGCAGCAAAGTCAGTGCTACAGGGAAATTCATAGCACTGAATGCATTAGAACAGAAGTAAAATCTAAAATCATTCATCTAAACTTTTAGGAAACTAGAAAAAGAATAGCAGGAAAAAATTAGAGCAGAAATCAATGAAATTGTAAACAGGGAACAATATTGAGACTCAATAAAACCAAAAACTGGTTTTAGGAAAAGATCAACAAAACCAACAAGGCTGTAGCCATGCTGACTGAAAAGGTGTGGATTCAAGCGAAATGGGCAAGACCGAGCTTATGAAAGGGGAAGTTCAGAGCAATAACTTGTTTATATGTCTCCAACTCTGCCCAAGTGAAACTTTGTTCTATCTAGCACAGTTGAGTATCTGCTTCAGTTGGCAAGTTGTCCATAATGGGAATGACTGCGTGCAGGTTTTTACAAGATACCACTACCTAGCAAGTTAATCTTACTAATTTTACTGGCTTTGAATTATGGCAAAAAAGCAATCCAAGATTATAATTTACCTCTCTTCTTTTAAGGAAGAGTTTTCTTTTTTAAGATTTTATTTATTAATTTGTCAAAGCGTAAGTAGGGAGAGCAGCAGGCAGAGGGAGAGGGAGAAGCAGGCTCCCTGCTGAGCAAGAAGCCGGATGTAGTGCTGGATCCCAGGACTCTGAGATCATGACCTAAGCCAAAGGCAGATGCTTAACCAACTGAGCCACCCAGGCGCCCCTATAATTTACTTCTTTATGTAATTATTTTTCTGGGATGATAATGCCCTGACTGATTTACATAAGTTATCCAATAGTCTTGGTAGATGTAATTTGCATTGTTAATTAATTTAGTAACAATCTAAGGTTATATGCCTGAAGTGAACTGGGACTCCTAACCCTGTTATCAGATAAGACACTATTTGAACTCAGAAACATCCAGTGGATTTGGGCAGACCCTTTTCAGTTCATGAGTATGCCTTTTGAAAATAAAGAGAATCCTCACTACAGTAGAGTAGGAAAGATAGAAAAGGAGGTTAGAAGCCAGTGGGAGCCAGTACCATTCAACATCAGTTACCAGAAGAACTGTCAATTATAGACCTCAAAAGAAGAATCTTAAACAGGGGAGAATAATCAGTTACAGTCCCCAATAGGGAAAGAGGTACATTGCATCTTCTGCAAGAAATCTACTACCTCTGCAACTTGGCCAGTGAGAAACCATCATTGTGCAGAATTCCTGCTTTTGTCCAACGGACTTTCATTCAGAGAAATCCCTCCCAACTTCCTCCTCCTCCATAAAATAAAGTTCCTCTCCTTTGTTTGTTGGATTTGCATATGGTTTTGCCTTAGAGTGCATGTTCTGAATTGCAATTCTGTTTTCCCAGATAAAGCCATTTTTGCTGGCTTAAAAAATTTTTTTTAAATAAATTTATTATTTGAGAGAAAGAGTGAATGAAAGAGAGAGAGCACGAGTAGGAGGGGTAGGGGCACAGCGAGTACTTACCGAGCAGGGAGCCTGATCTGGGGCTTGATCCAGGAACTCCGGGATCATGACCTGAGCCGAAGGCAGCTGCTCAAATGACTGAGCCACCCAGGCACCCCTCTGGTTTTCTTTTTACGGTTAACACGTTTTGTCATGAAAATTAGGCCAGAAATATGATTTTAACATAAGGCCGTGTTTCAGATGGCAACTAACAGTCTTAATAAGAAAATGTGTTCTCCAGATGGCAAATGTGTTTGCCTTGAGGTATATCTGAAGATAAAGAGGTTATAGCTTCATTAGTGGAGACACCTAAGTATTGGTTAAGGACCCACTCATAAAACTAAAGCTTATCCCCACTCCATGGAGCTGTCAGAAATCTCAGTAGTGGAAGACTTGTTTTCATCCTGCTGACACCTAGGTGTCATCTAAATGCAGCAGAATTTGACTCACGAAGAGACTTCTAATACACAGACGTATGGTGAAATAGACTATTTCATTTTATAGTCTGCAAATATTTATTGGGCACCTATTGTGTAGAAGACACTATTCAAGGACCTGAAAATATATACCAGTGAATAAAGTCCCTGTTTTGTTTTATTTTTTAATTTTTTAAGAGATTTCATTTATTTATTTGACAGACAGAGATCACAAATAGGCAGAGAGGCAGGCAGAGAGAGGAGGAAGCAAGCTCCCCGCTGAGCGGAGAGCCCGATTCGGGGCTCAATCCCAGGACCCTGTGATCAAGACCCCAGCCAAAGGCAGAGGATTTAACCCACTGAGCCACCCAGGCACCCCAAGTCCCTGTTTTAATAGTGCTTACATTTTACCAGGGGGAATTCATAATAGACGAAGAAATTGTATGTCAGCTCTTAGGTGTTACAGTAAAAAATAGAGTAAGGGAGAAAAAGGGATGCTATTTTCCAAAGAAAATGATGAGGAATGCTTTACTGATGTCTTAGAGGGTTTGGGCTGGTATAACAACTGCCACAGACTGGGTAGATTACAAACAATTTTTTTTTTTAAAGCTCTATAGGCTGGAAGTCCAAGATAGGGTGATTATGTGAATACCATCTTCCAGATCCCAGACATCTTGTATTCTCACTAGTGAGAAGGGCTAGGGAAGCTCTCTGAAATTGATTACATAAGAAACTAATCCCATTCTTAAGGACTCCTCCCTTAGGATCTATTTTCAGAGGCCCTACTTCCTAATACCATCACTTTGGGTGTTAGGATGTCAACGTATGAATTTTGGAAGGACACAAACATTCAGACTATCCTAACGGAAAAGGTGATTCTTCAGCAGAGACATGAGGATTGTGTGTGGACATTCGGGGAAGGAGCATTCGAGGCAGAGAGACAGCTTATGTAAAATCACTGAAAATGGAGTAGCTTTGCGAATTTTAGGAGCAGCAAGGAAGCCATTGGTCTGGACTGAAATAAGGGAAAGCCAGAATAGTTGGGAGAAGTTAGCTGAGTGTGGAAGGAAAACACAGGTCCTTGTTCACTGTTTTAAGTGGGATGGGAAACTACTGGAGAGTTTTTAGGAGAGGGGTGACATCTTATTTCTAGGTTAAAAGGTCACTTTGCTTACTGTGTTGGGAGATCCGTGGGTGAGGAGAGTGCATGGGCAGGGGCTATTATAATAAACTCCAAAAGATTTCGTGGTAACTCACCTCAGAGTGGTAGTGGTGCTGGTATATGAAAAGTAAAGGAATGGGCGTGGCACTGTGTTCCAACCAACTTTCCAACATCAAAACTTGAATTTCACCTAATTTTCAAATGTCACTAAATATTATTTTTATTAAATTTTAAATACGTACCAAGCAAGACAGTACGCAAAACCTAAAATATTTACTCTGTTTACAGTTTGCCAAATTTTGGTATAGATGAAACAAGATAGGACACTAGTTGGTAATCTTTGAAAATGGGTGATGGTATATATCTAGTTTACTTTTGCATATGGTTGACATTTTTCATAATACAAAGTTTTTACAACGTTTAGGTATACCAGAAGTGATTAATCTACGTGTCTTCCCGTTCCATTTAGACTAATATCTCCTGAAAGTTGTCTGTATCTAATAAATGCAGCCTTTGCCTTTTGTTTTCATGGGAAAGCAAAAACCCTTTGAAGCCTTTAGTATTGTCAAAATAATCCCTTTGGATCGGACATTTCGATCTTTCCAACGTGGAAAGTAAAAAGCGCAAACGCGATTAGGGGAAAAGGACTTTTGTTTTTGTTTTGTTTTCACATTGGTATACGGGCCCAAGACCAAACCCCTTTTTACACAAAATCAAGACGAAATCCCCTCGAGTTAGCACTCCAGGATTCCCCGCCCCCGGATGAATCCCGGAAATGACGCTGTCAGCCGAACGCTACCGTCCCCTGTAGTGGCGCGGCAAGAACGTCAGCACGCCGGTCAGCCCACACGTCCAGCCTGGGTACGACTCTCTGGAACGCCCCAGCGGGGCGCCAGTCCCCGAATCTTCGGGAGCACGGTCGACTGCGGCTGCGCAGGAATGCTGGGGCGGGTCTTCAAGTCAACCCGCCCCCTTCCAGTCTGTGCGGCCAATGAACAGCTCCTGCCCCGGGGCCGGGTAAATCCTTAGAGGCCGGAGTGATTAGCCGAGAGGACCGTCCCGCCCTTGGCTCCTCCAGGCCCTCGCTCCCCGCCTCGCGCGGTCTCCGCCCCGCCTCCCTCTCCCGCCCGCCTGTCCTGCTGCGAGGTGACACGGGGCTTCGGCTGGGGAAGGGGGCGAGGGAAGTAAGTTAGACGTCGGCCTGGCGGCCTTGGCGCAGCCCCCCGTGTGAGCGCGGTGAGGGGAGCGGTCGCGGGGACGAAGGGGCTGTGTGGCAGATGTGGGAGGGCCCGGGGTGCGCTGTAGAGTCCGGGGCGGCTGTGAGGGGGCGAGGGGGACCCGGGTGTGTCCCAGTGCGGTCGGCGGGGCGTGGATAGCGGGTCGGAGGATGCCGAGCTCGCGTTGCCCCATTTCCAAAGCTGCTCCTCGCAGCTTGGCACACCTTAGCTTTGCCTCTGTTCTGGTTGTCTGGGATGCGAGGAGGCAATTTAAAGATCCCCGAAAACACTGGGAGGGTCTGTGCGTGCTCCTTTCTTCCTGCGGGGTGGAGAGGTGGTGAGGCCAGGTGGGCTGGGCAACTTTCACTCTCTGATACTGTTAAAATAAACAAACCAGGAATTCTTCACCCTCCTCCCCAACGCCCTGCCCTGCGACTGAACGACAAACATTCCCAACAAGTTTTGAGAAGCAGACTAGAAAATTCTAAGGGATTCTTTGTCTTTGAAACACAGCGCTACCGAGTGTGGCTTTATGTTTATAGAAAACAAACGAGTGGCAACAGGATGCATTTTTGGTTATGAGTATTCATCTTTCAGGATCTGCCCTAGGGAATTCTAACTTGATGTTGGTGTGAAATGTTGTGTTAGCTGTGATGTTTTCCTGAAGCACTAGTTTCTGTGAACTCAACTAGAAAAGCTTAGCAGGTTGTTTGCGGGAAGTGAAGTAAATCACCTATAGTTCTGATAAATCTACATTTTTAAAAAATATGGTCTCTGTTTCTAGCAAACCTTTGCGTATTTTTCTCTTTCGCAGATTTCTTTAATCGCCCAGCTACCACTGATGAAGATAAGTTGGAGTAACTGTTTGAACTGAATTTTATTGGCCAGAAGACAGTCCATTTGTTTCACTTCTTTTTGTTTTCCCTGCTGCTTTGAGCTTTACTGTAACGGCTGAAAAACTTGGAGAATAAAATGAACATGCTGTGGTCTTGAACGCAATTTTTTTTTTTTTTTTTTGGAGGAAAAATTAAAGTGCCAGAGTGAAAGCCAGAATGGCATCCAGAGAGAGGCTCTTTGAACTTTGGATGCTTTATTGTACAAAGGTAATTGCTTTCCTTTTTATTTCTAAGTTGTAAAATACTTTGTTATAAAATTTTGTGACTGGCCTTATTTTATTTAATGGAGTCGCATATTTTTATTCATAGTATTCATAGTAGTGAGGCCAAATTTAAAAACATGGAGTTTTCTGTTTTCCACCTTTCCGGGTTTGAACACGTACACAATACTGACAAATTTTTAAATCCTATAGGTATGGTTTTTGATATTTTTCTTAAATGATCCCCAAATTATATGTGATATTATGACCTGAGGAGAAAAAATATTTGTTTATGTGTTTTTCTTTTTCTACCACAAATTGGAGGTGGGATAGAGATATTTTTATGAGAAGAGCATTCAGCATTTTTCCTATAATTAACCTTTTAATTAGCTTTAAAAGGTTATTGCTTATGTAAAAATGGTTATTGATTTGAGGTGGTTACTATAAGTTTACTGCGATCATAGGACCTTCTGAGTGTTGTCTCATTTGAGCCACACAAAAATCCTGTGAGATGGGTTTTGTAATTATCCCCTTTCGCTGATACGAAAATTGATGCAGAGGTTAAACAGGCTATGAGAAGCAGAACCACCTGAGTCAGGTCCATGCTTTTATCCATTATGACTCCTTAATATATTTTATTTTCTCATTTTTTAAAAGATTTTATTTATTTATTTGACAGACAGAGATCACAGGTAGACTGAGAGGAAGGCAGAGAGAGAGGAGTAAGCAGGCTTCCCGCTGGGATTATGACCTGAGCTGAAGGCAGAGGCTTTAAACCACTGAGCCACCCAGGCGCCCCTATTTTCACATTTAAAAGGAAATTTTTGTGTTTGTCTTTATGTGAATTTTTACACCTTAGCTTTGATTTTGGGTTGTTTGGGGAGAAAGATACTACTTAAAAACATGTTTTTCAAGAGAGGAGCTACATTAGTACTTTGAAGATATTGGCGAGGGTTAGAGAAACATCTCTAATTTACTACTTGAGTTACTTTCAGTCTGGTGAAGTTCTCAAGTCTCAGCTTCTGTTTCTGCATTATCCTTCTGGGCTCCTTTTTTATTCAGCTTTTTAAAGAACAAGTTATTCTTTAACAAACGATCTCAGTTATCTCTAATACTAAATTTTAGAGATCACACTGGAATTTTCTTTGACTTCCTGGTTTGGTAGTTCTCAAAATTACTGAAGGACATCCACTTTGAAATGTTTGATATGGATTTTTAAAATAGCTTTTTAGTCTTGTGTAATTTAATGCCAGAAATGTCTTTTTAAAAATAGACCACTCTTCTAATAAAAAAGGAATTTAATTCACCACTTTTGAAAATAGTCACTAACACATGTCAGCCAAAAATTAAAATGCATTTTAGTATGAATGTCTGGTGGTCTAAAAATGATTTATTTAAAAATACATTAAACTTAGTAGGTTTTACATTTTTAGGATGACAAAAGTTAAATGGCATTACATTGTCTTGTTCATTAGTTATGTTGCTTATAGGTGGAGTTCTTGTTTTGTCATTGTGCTTATTGAAAAGTTGGTATGGGGCACCTGGCTGGTTCAGTTGGTAGCAACTCATGATTTCGGGGTTAGTTTGAGCCCCACATTGGGTGTAGAGATTACTTAAAAATAAAATCTTAAAAAAAAATAGTTTGTTAGCATACCCAGAGTTTTATTCTTGATAACAATATAAATACGAATCTTCACTCTTTTATGAAGATGTCTAAGTAAATAACGAAGACCCTTTATGGTCAAATTTTAAAGACTATTTTGGACAGGAAGATAAGTCACTCCCCCTTTTTTTTATAAATCAATTTTTATGTTTAAGATTTAAATCAGTTGTGCACATAATAAGATTTAAAACTTTTTCAACTATTTTCAAAAATTGCTATTAAAATAATGATTTAATATTTCATCAGTTTATGTATAAGCCTGTAAGCTAGGTAACAACTTTGTTTTCTACCAACACCTTGAATTCAAATAGTTTCCAAATATATATCCTAGATTTAACACTTCTGCTCCCTTGTTGACGATGATTACCAAATGCCCAGGTCCCTATACCCTAGGCTTATTGTTCTCATTCTAGCATTTTGTCTTTCAAAACACCTGCCCTTTTTTTTTTTTTCACCTAACTTAAAATACCGTTTTTAACACCTTTGATGGGCCATCAGTCTTCTTCAGGATTGCACAGATCTTTTAACTTAGCTCTAACTTGGACTTCTTTGTGGGCTTGTAATTGTGAAGTCAAGTTTTGGTTCTGCTCCTATTTTATTTTGTGACCTTGAGCAAGACTTACCTCTTTGGTCTCGTTTTCTCATATTTCATTTAAGAGTGTGTGTGTGTATAGGGAGAATGCTTGTTTAACTTACCCTTAAGATTTTTATTTGTTTTGACCTCGGAGTGAGTCGTATTTTGTCCTTATGCTTTGTGGATTGTCATATAGACCTTTTTTAGTTCATCTTTTTTAAGCTTTTCCTTATGGAAAATTTTAGTGGACATAAATAAAGAAGATAATATAGTGAACACTTTTGTATCTGTCATCCTGTTTCGATTCATGTTCAGTAATGTTTTCATCAATAATCTACTACCCCTGCATTGTTTTAAATCCTAGACAACATAATCTTATCTATAAGTATTTAAAAGTATATCTATGAAACAAGAACTCTTCTTAAAAACAATCAGAATACGATAATTCTTTGAATCATCAAATACCAAGTCAATATTCAAACTTTTCTGTAGTATCATAAATTTACTTTCCTGCTGTTTGTTTGACTCAGTATTTAAAGTATACACATCATATTTGTTGAAAATGTCTGTTAAATATTTTAACATGTCTGTTAAATATTTCTCCCTCACCATACTTTTTGTTCCTTCTATTTATTTGTTGACAAAACCAGCTTTTGACTTTAGCTTTTTCCTCAGTCTGGGTTTTGCTGGTTCCATCCTTGATTTTAATTGTTTTTCTTAGGTGTCTGCAAACTAGCAGATCTAGAGACTTGGCTAATTCACATTCTATTTGGCGAGGGAAGCCTAGAATAATTTTTAAGTGTCTCTGCTATCAGTAAGTTTTACCTACATGTATTGATTGTGTCATTAGGAATTTGCAAAACTGTGATATTCCAATTCTATCATTTCTTTATTAGCAGAACATATGCAGACAAGCGTTCCCTTGTCAGCTGTTTGACAGTTCCTTGAAAGGAAGCCAGGCAGAATAAATATTTGATTCTTTCTCTTTGTTTTAATGACTGGATTTATTAGCATCCCCCCAAGGTGACCATTTATCTTTCTTAAGTATCAAGTTGATCTTTTTTTTTTTTTTAAGATTTTATTTATTTATTTGAAAGAGAGCGAGAGGGAGAGAGCACAAACAGGGAGAGTGGCAGGCAGAGGGAGAGGGAGAAGCAGGCTCCCAGTTGAGCAGGGAGCACAATGTGGGGTTCATTCCAGGATCCTGACTTGAGCCGAAGACAGACTCCTAACTGACCCAGGTGCCCCTCATGTTCATTCTTAGTGATTAAAATTTAAATATTGTCTACCATTTTGCTGCCCTAGTTGGTGTGCTGTACACACCAAACATCGTATACGTGCCTGATAAGATGACTTTGAAAATTTTTGAAAGTCTGCTCTGGAGTGGTAAGGTTAGGACTCCGTATTTGCCACAGTGCTAACCAGCATAGGTATTCCACAGTGTATTAGTCATAGGTCAATATTAAGATACTGTTCTAGGGTTTTGTGTAATGTAATGTTTTAAAAGTTACCACTTAGAATTGTAAAATTTTAGTAGGTGTTTAAATAGGGTAATACCAGAAATAGTCCTTGGGTCATACTGTTTAGGTAGGCAAAAGAAAAGAGAATATATAAATAGGTTTTCTATTAGTCTGGGTTTGTTGTAAGCCTATATGCTAGTGATTAAAGGCTTTAAGTACAATTAAAATAAATTACTGATTTCAGGTTTTAGCAGGTGGCTTCCCACATATTAAACTTGATATTTAAAAATTGGGGTAAAAAACTTGGCTATTTGTTTTTCTTTATTTTTTTCCTTTCTTTTTTTTTTTAAGATTTTATTTATTTATTTGACAGAGAGAGAGAGATCACAAGGAGGCAGAGAGGCAGGCAGAGAGAGAGGGGGAAGCAGGCTCCCTGCTGAGCAGAGAGCCTGTTGTGGGGCTTGATCCTAGGACCCTGAGATCATGACCTGAGCTGAAGGCAGAGGCTTAATCCACTTAGCCACGCAGGCGCCTCTTGGCAATTTGTTTTTCTAACCAAACTTTTCAGGTCTTATTTTTCACTTTCTCCTTCTAGGAGTAGAAATTAATTGCATTGTTAGAAACATGTATCTTTTTAATGGCTTATTTATTAATGTCATGTAGTTATTATTGTATAATATAGGAAGGATGATTTCTGAACACCCAGCATTCCTACTTTCTGCAGATAATTTCACTAGATTATGTAGTCTGAACTTTTTTTTACCTCCAAACGGTCATACCCACCCAGGATCAAGGATTTCATTAACAGTGCATTTCATATAGCTCTTATAAGTTAAACATTAATTTGAACAGGTTTAATCATGTATCTGTATTTTAGTTTAGTACTTAACTATTTCTTGTCTGAGCATATTTTTCTTTTTTTTTTTTTTTAAATATTTATTTGACAGACAGAGATCACAAGTAGGCAGAAAGGCAGGCAGAGAGAGAGAGAGAGAGAGAGAGAGAGGAGGAAGCAGGCTCCCCGCGGAGCAGAGAGCCCGATGCGGGACTCGATCCCAGGACCCTGAGATCATGACCTGAGCCGAAGGCAGAGGCTTAACCACTGAGCCACCCAGGCACCCTGAGCATATTTTTCTTAAGTTTTATAGACAAATTGATTTACTTTTTAATATCTGAAGATTTAAATTCATATTATCTGTAGTAGGCACCATGTTATTCCCTGTATCCTTTGACTTTTTTTTTTTACATAATGTGCTTATGGTAAGAGAGAGAATGCTGAGAACAGTTTTCGTCTCTATATTATCATACAACTTTTTGGAATTCATATATTATAAGTAGCAAGACATACATGTATCATAAAATCCTTCTCTCAACTTCCCTTTGATAGGCATTACGATATATTTCTGTTCCACATTTAGCCTTTTGGGAGTGCTATAGTTGATCCCCAGAATATGCAAAAGAGAAACTGAGCTTCTCAAATTCTTAGATAAGATGAAGTTATTTTTGTTCTGTGTAGTGGAAAGTATCAAATGTATGAACTCACTAAAAAGATACAAGGTGACTCAAAAGCATCATGACATTTGAAATGTGGCAATGTGGGTTGAAAATTTATGGTTCATTTTGGTCATTTGCTTTTTTTTTTTTTTTTTTTTTGGATACTCATTTTACACTAAGATGTTTTGTGAAGCTATAGAATTAGAGCCAAGATTTAGTCCCAGTTTTGTTTCTGAGCTTAAGGAAGGACCTGACAAGAGGTTACATAATTTCTTCATGTTAACAGTTTTCTCATCTGTGAAATGGAAAGAAATAACTATTTTTGCATCTCAGAGTTGTTGAGGAAAGATGAATTGATTATATTAAATGCATTGTAAGGCTATGAAATATAAAATGTTATCTTTGTTAGTTTTGAAATACATGTATGAGCTGGAGAGTGTATCATTACTTCCATTCTGGCTTTATTTAATATTACAGAACAATATTCAAATCTTTTTATCTAGTGATGAAGCAGTGCTCATCAGTGTCTTAATTTTTTTTTTTTTTAAAGATTTCATTTATTTATTTGACAGACAGAGATCACAGTAGGCAGAGGGGTAGGCAAAGAGAGAGGAAGAAGCAGGCTACCGGCGGGGCAGAGAGCCCAATATGGGGCTCAATCCCAGGACCCTGGGATCATGACCCGAGCTGAAGGCAGAGGCTTTAACCCACTGAGCCACCCAGGTGCCCCTCATCAGTGTCTTAATTTTTAATCTGTTTTTATTTTTCTTTCAAGCATAGTGCTTAATTATCCTAATATGAGATTTTTTTTTTTTTTTACTTTAAACCAAGTTTGTTTTGGACCTTGGTGATGCTCCATTTCCTGCTGTTGCCCTTTGTCCTGCTAAATCTGGAATATGACTGAAATAGATAGTTTTGCAATGAACTCAGAGTAAACTTCCTTTTCAGAAAAAAAGTTTTGCTTCATAAAGAAAATAGAATTTAGAGTTGTTTTATTCAGGTAAAAAGGCAAGTACCTCTTTTTTAAATGTAGATTTGGGGAAAAAAAAAGGGATGAACATAAACTCTTCCAATGAGAAAATTATAATTTAATTATAATCCAAAGTAAAACTTTTAGTAAGATGCCTCAATATACATCAATCCTTATAATTTAACCTATATTTAATAAGTCTCTGGTATGTGTAATATAGAAAATGGCTCTTAATCTTCTGTGGCTTAATAATGACTTTGTATATAAGGAAAGTAAAGTTTGACTTTAAGCAAAACAAAAAAAATTGCTAACAGCTCAGTCGTAGTGTTATCTTTTTATTTTAGGGTTAGATGTGAAAGCAAGAAATGAATATTTTATATCAATAAACATGGAAGTGGCCTTTAAGAAAGGAATATTACCTTTGTGGTTTGACTTGAGGAGCTCATGCACCACTTGAAAGAGTTGTTAAGATGCATGAATATTTCTTATTTTTTTTTTTTAAGTATCAAAATTTGAACCTCCCTGGTAGAAAGTAGAATTGATAGCACTTAATTGTGTGGATAGGAGCATGAGTGAAAAATAATAGGCTAAAATAATTCTCAATTTTTTTCTTCGGAGATTTAGGTTTATTGGCAATTACTGAAGAGTTATATGGAAGTAAGAAGAGAAGAAGGTTTTAGGGAGCCCTGGGGAACATTATCATTTAAGAAGAGGATAGAAGAAGAGTTTGTAAAGGGTTTATATAGGAGGAGAACCAGGAGTGAGTAGTTGCCTCAAGTAGAGGACTTTTATAAAAAAGGGACTAGTCAGTACTGTCAAATTCAGTATGACAATAAAGAAAAGCATTATGGAACATATATTGGAATGGATAGTTAAGAGATTATTGTTGGGGTGCCTGGGTGGCACAGTTGGACTCTTGGCTCAGGTAGTGATCTCAGTGCTGTGAGACTGAACCCCGCGTGGGGGCTCTGTGCTCAGCGGGGAGGCTGCTTCCCTTCCTCTCCCTCTACCTCTCTCACCACCTCCCTATGCCTTCTCTCTCTCTCTCTCAAATAAATACTTTTTAAAAAAGAGATTATTACTGGCTTTAGCCAAGTAATTCTAAAACAAGTGGGAAAAAAATGTTAAAAATACAAATCCCCATTTCATTAATTTTTAAATTAAATGTAGCAGGCTTAAAATTACTGCCAAACTGCTGCTTTTAAGGTTTGAAATGTTAATTTTGATTTTTGTACTTCTCTGGCCAAGGGACCTTTATTGCTGTCTGTATCACACTTTGCATGGCACTACTCTAGAATATCTGAAAAGTTTCAGATTGCCAAGAATCCATATGTAATTTGAAGAATGTAGCTCTACAAATTGAAGAGTCCCTGATGTTCGTTGGTAGCAGTGCAAATGTGACCACTGAAATTGAGTACTAGTTACAAGGTAATCCACTTTAATATACTTAAATTGATTTGAAATTAATAGAAATGTGAATACAAACTTTACAAACTTTTATATGAAACTTATGGACCCAGAAATATCTCTAATAATTCCCAGGGTTCTTGGACATGTTTTAGGAAACCTTGATCAGTATTGACACATCGTTACTACCTTACCTTTTCTACAGCTTCCTTTCCCTATTGCAAAATTACTTGGCGGGTTTATTACAAGGGAGTGAAATTTGGGATCAAGAATCTAGTCTACCACCTTCTGATTTCTTGGTTACAGTTATTCATATCTTTCCCATATACAAAATCCGCTTCGTCTCCATTTTAAGAATTCCAGAAGTCTCATCCAATCATGGAATTAGTTGAAACCCAAGATCTTATAATATATATATATGTATGTATAATATAATATGTATTAGGTCTAGTTGTGGTTTTTATTGATACCGAGACCCGTGACCTCAGAAGATATTGTTGGTATCTGGCCCCGATCAACCCAACATACTGTGGTAACTGAAATGGGAATGCCACAATAAAGACTCTTGAAACAACATTCAGAAAGAATGGGAGGCATATAGGAAGCTTTCGTCCACAGCAATTCTGAAAACTGGGCAAATGTGTCCTGGTCTCTCTACTTTCAGAGAAGGAATGTTCCCATGGTTCTGTTCTTGGGTGTAGTTGCACAGGCCACTGTTCTTTATTGCTCTTGGCTCCATATTCTTAGAGGTTCTTTTGGTACATCTGAGGAGGGCAGTGAAGACCATACTTTCTTATGACTGAAGAACTCATCTGGCTTCCTGTGTACAGAAAGTCCCCTATAGAAAATGGGAAGTCCACTTTCTAATTCTTCTGCCTTCACTTATTTTCTCTTGTCTTAGAAACTACATTGTCTAATAACTCCAGCATGATGTTCTGTAGTATTTGAAATAAAAGACATGTTTGTCTTCCCCTTCACTTTAGCGGGGAAAACGTGGTAGTTTCCTGTTAGGTTAGCTTCAGGCTTTGGGACTAAGACCTGTAATGTATAGTTCCTTTAACTCATGGATCAGATTTATGGTAGGTAAATGATAGATGTTTTACTTTATTCATTTTTTCTTAGGTATACATTAGAAATGCATTTCTAATGCAGGTTTGCTACTTTTACAATATATTATAAAACTACTTAGAATAGTTTTATGTGTGTACTTGTTAAGATGTGGATAATTAGACTATTCCTAAATTCCAGAAAAATACTAAAGTTGAAAAAGTTATGAAAAAATCATAACTTACTTTAATCTTTGGTAGTTAGTGGTTGCCATTTTAAATGTTCTCCTTTATTAGAATCATTATGAATTATAGGTAGGTACATTGGAATCAGGCACTGCACTTAATTCTCAGTAGTCCTTCATTTTAAAATAGGTAAAATATAATGCTTATAGATCAAAGTTTATTGCCCTGTAGTATATGAATTTAAGTGTTTGACCTACCTAACTTGCTTTTTCTGTTTATACTTAGAGGTTTTGACAAACTTTTGATTTATTTTATGAAAATGGTATCTATTTTTTCAGAAAATTTTATTCTCGTCATTCAAAATCTACTAAGATGTGGTAGCTATCTGAAATGACTGGCATCTGCCATAACAGTAAATCAGTTCCTTTGATGTCAGAATTCAGACGAGAGTTAGCAACACTCATTTCCTCAGCTTTTACCAAAAAGAATGGAAGTCACCTTATTTCTTTTTCAATAAGGAAAACGGGGAGCTCTGCTCTTAAATATATTTAATATGTACTATACTGTTTTTTTTAAAAACTTTTTTTTTTAATAAAGTGTGTGTGCATGGGCCAGCAGTGGCGGGGGGGGGGGATGGGGAGGAAGAGGGGCAGATCTCTCTCTCTGGCAGATGGAGAGAGAGAGAGAGACTCTAAGCAAGCTCCACACCTAGCACCACGCTCAGCGTGGGGCTCAGTCTCACAACCCTGAGATTGGGACCTGAGCTTAAATCAAGAGACAGACACTTGACTGGTTGAGCTACTATACTGTCTTTTAAAATATTCAAAGTAATGTCTTCTTACCTATATCTAAGGCATATCAACCTTTTCTCTTTCTTTTTTTTTAATTAAATTTTTTTTTGTTTTTAATTAAGAGTAATGTATTATTTGTTTCAGGCGTACAGCTCTGTGATTTATGTCTTACCCAACACCCAGCGTTTACCACAACACATACCCTCCCCAATGTCCCATCACTCGGCCACCCCATCCCCCATCCCTCTCCCCTCTGCAACCCTCAGTTTGTTTCCTAAGATTAAGAGGCTCTTATGGTTTGTCTCCCTTTCTGTTTTCATTTTTTCTTGTCTTCCCCTATGATTCTCTGTTTTGTTTCTTCAATTACAAATATCAGTGAGGTAATATAATTGTCTTTCTCTGATTGACGTGTTTTGCTTACAATAATACCCTCTAGTTCCATTCACCTTGTTGCAAATGGCAAGATTTCATTTTTTGATGGCTGAGTAGTATTCCATTATAGATATATACCACATCCTCTTTATCCATTCATCAGTTGATGGACATCTGGGCTCTTTCCATAGTTTGACTATTGTGGACATTGCTGCTATAAACATTGGGATACAGGTGCCCCTTTAGATCACTACTTTTCTATCTTTGGGGTAAATACCTGGTAGTGCAATTGCAGGGTCATAGGGTAGAGCTATTTTCAACTTTCTGAGGAACCTCCATACTGTTTTCCAGAGTGGCTGCACCAGCTTGTATTCCCACCAACAGTGTAGGAGGGTTCCCCTTTCTCCGCATCCTCGCCAACATCTGTAGTTTCCTGATTTGTTAATTTTAGCCATTCTGACTGGTGTGAGGTGGTATCTCATTGTGGTTTTGATTGTATTTCCCTAATGCCCAGTAATGTTGAGCACTTTTTCATGTGTCTGTTGGCCATTTGGATGTCTTCTTTGCAGAAATATCTGTTCATGTCCTCTGCCCATTTCTTGATTGGATTATTTGTTCTTTGGGTGTTTCAACAGTTTAATTTATGTCTTGTGACTTCAAACTCAGAGTTTTCTGTTCACATTGAACCAAAGCATTAGATTCATACGTCTCTCAAAAAAGTTTACAACAATTTGCCTCTAAAAAGATTCAGTTTTCTTTGATATATTTAATTGTCAGATTATTTTTCATGACATTAAAACATTTGAATAGTAAGAAAGATAAGTACTATTTTTTATTTTTTTTAAGATTTATTTATTTATTTGACAGAGATCACAGGTAGGCAGAGAGGCAGGCAGAGAGAGAGGAAGAAGCAGGCTCCCTGCAGAGCAGAGAGCCTGATGTGGGGCTGGATCCCAGGACCCTGGGACCATGACCTGAGCCGAAGGCAGAGACTTTAACCCACTGAGCCACCCAGGTGCCCCAAGTACTATTTTAATTTATGATATCATTGTGAGGTGAATTTATACTTTTTTATTGAGCAATTTTGACTTAGGATTTTTGTCAAAATATAAAATTTAGGGGCGCCTGGGTGGCTCAGCGGGTTAAAGCCTCTGCCTTTAGCTCAGGTCATGATCCCAGGGTCCTGGGATCGAGCCCCACGTCGGGCTCTCTGCTCGGCGGGAAGCCTGCTTCCTCCTCTCTCTCTCTCTGCCTGCCTCTCTGCCTACTTGTAATCTCTGTCAAATAAATAAATCTTTAAAAAAAAAATATATATATATATATAATTTAAATAAGTTTAAATAAAAATTTCAATTTTCGAGTGAATGAGCTTCCTTTTAGGCATAAAAATATATAAGTTTTCTAATTTAGATTTATGTTCTAAGGAAAGTAGTGATTTATGTTAGAATGAAAATTTTTTAAATTTAAGATACAATTAGTTATAGAAAATACAGACATGCCGAAAATAAAAATTTCATTTTTCAGAGATTTTCAGTTAAAGTACTTTATAGGTGTCTATAAATTATTTACATTTACTACTATGAATCATTAAGATATTAAATTTTAAAAACTTCAACCTGACATGAAACTTCAACTTTAAGCTTTTAAGCTCCAATTAAAAAGTATCAGTGTTATATTTAGTTAATGCATTCACAATGGTAGGCTTTCCTTAAAAGAAATCACTGTAGGTAGGGGTGCCTGATTGGCTCAGTTGTAAGAGTATGCAACTCTTGATCTCAGGGTCTTGAATTTGAGCTCCATGTTGGATATAGAGATTACTAAAAAAAAAATAAATAAACTTAAGAAAACCTTAAAAAAACAAACAAACAGAATTGAGGGACTCCTGAGTGGCTCAGTCCATTAAGCATCTTCCTTTGTCTCAGGTCATGTTCCCATTAGGCTTCTTGCTTACGGGGAGTCTGCTTCTCCCTCTGCCTGCTATTTCCCCCTGCTTGTGTGCTCTCTGTCAAATAAATAAATGAAATCTTAAAAGAAAAAAAAGATTTTATTTTTTATTTTTAATTTTATTTATTTGACGCAAAGAGGCAATGGGAGAGAGAGAAGCAGGCTCTCCACTGAGCAGGGAGCCTGAAGTGGGGCTTGATTCCAGGACACTGGGATCATGACCCAAGTGGAATGCAGATGCTTAAGGACTGAGCCACCCAGGTGCCCCAAATAAATAAAATCTTAAAAAAAAAAAGGACTCACTGTAGTCCAATTCAACTAGTTATTGGGTGCCTGCTGTATACAGATGTTATTTACTGTCATCTTATCCCTTGAATTGTGTATTTTTCTCTTTTAAAAATTTTTAAACTTCATTTTTTTAGAGCAGTTTTAGGTTCATAGCAAAATTGAACAGAAAGTACAGAGAGTTCCTTTGTATCTCCTGTCCTTACATATGTACAGCCTTTCCTGCTATTAGCATCCCGTACCACAGCAGTACATTTGATCACTTGACTGGCTTCCCAAAAACAACCGAGTCAGACATTTCTTTACCTGTCTACCGTGTGTGAAACTCCAAGGTGAACACGAAATTAATGCAGCAAGTCATGTTATACCTAACATTAAAACATTCCAGATGTTGGCTTTTTGAGTCTTGCTAAGTTTAGCCAAATTTTCTGCACTACGTTGATCAAATCTGGAACTTAGTTATCTGAACAACAGGTTTGGTTTTTACCCCCTTAATTTAAGAAATGCATGGACGCCTGGGTGGCTTAGTTGAGCATCTGTTGCAGGTCATAATCCCAGGGTCCTGGGATCCGCCTTGCTCAGTGGGGGGTCTGCTTCTCCCTCTGCTGGCTGCTCCCCTGATTGTTCTTTCTCTCTCTCCCTTTGACAAAGGAGTAAGTACAATCTTTTAAAAAAATTAAATAAATAAAATAAAACTTAAGATATACCTAAAGTAAAATTTGAAATCTTCTCTCTAGGGATTGGTGTATTCTACACCTGTTTTTTAATCTAGACCTCTATTTGAATGTTGCTTTTTCATTTATGTTCAAATGACTTCGAAACCTTTCAAGATGTGACAGACTTTCTTTTCATCAAAATTTTGTCTCTTTTATCATTTAATTGACTGACTTCATCTCCAAATAGTTAGTTTCCCCATTTAGATTGTGGGCTTAGATGTGAGAGTTTAGGGAAGATGAATGAAGTCATCAGTGATTGATTAAAGAGATAGCATTTAGTCAAGGTTTTAAAGAATGAATAGTAGTTTAGTAGCCACAGAATATGTTCTAGGCTCATAGAAATCCTGACCAAAGGTATGAAGGAAAAGTGACCTTTAGTTTAGACTTTACTTTTGGTAATAAATTAGTCTAGGTTGTTAGACCAACCCTTCTGAAAATCATTTACAGTTCTGAATAAAATTAAGAAATATCTTAATGGCATTGAGAAGCTGGCAAGATGATGCTAAGGCATTATGAGGCTATATCTTAGTGAAAACAGAAACTTAGGTAGATGGAGAATGAAGCTACCTTTCCTGGCGAACTTGAACTTCTGTGTTTTCGTGGTCTTGTGGCTGAAAGGAAGAAATCAAAGATAAGGGATTAATCAGAGTGAGAAGTTAATAGATTTTTCCATTATGACCCCCAAAAGAATACACCCATGGGGTAAAGGTCAAGTGGAAACAAACCCACCTCACTCTTTGATCTTCACTTGGGGACTCCAGGAGAAAATGACTTTGTGTTAACAGAGCCAAAAGGTAAAAAGTCCCTCAGAGGATGAGACCACCAGTTGATTCTTTCATAATTTGCAAATCAAATTTGCCTTTCCTTGTAGGGAAAGTCCAAAAGCCCTAGGTCTTGCAGACTAGTTTGCGGCTTGGTAAAAGCACATGCAGTCCTTCTGGAAGAAGAACTTCAGTTCAGATACCAAATATTTTTTCCAGTTGCAACTTAATACTTTAATTCTTGATGTATGAATCAACCATACTAGACCCTCCTTGCCTTGGAATTTCTTTCATCTTTTCCAAGGGATTTGACAGATTCTCTAGTCTTTATTTGCACTGATTGGCATATGGTAGGTAATTCTTTTGCATGTATTTCAGTTTCCTCTATTTGAGGGTATTCGCCATTATCAACTTTGTAAAGCCCTTAGCTGTTGCCTTGCCATAAAACATAAGATTGTGATTATTTCTACAGTAAAGAATAGGTGTGTCACTAATGTCAAATTATACCCTTGTGCTCTGTTTTCATGTCTTTTTTTCGTATACACGAAAACTTCATTTTATTGCATAATCATAGTATAATTTTTTGACCAGCAATTAAATTCAGCATGTAGTAATTTGTGCATGAATCTAGTGAAAGGACAATATGAAACAGCTGTTACCGGGTTTGTACAGGCATTGGCAAATAGGTCTTAATAGCAGCCTCTCTGAGTAAGATGCATTTTGATTTCAAAGATACCAAAATTTTAAAAACAAAACAACTTAGAATCAGAAAAATATGATATAAAAAGTGAACTAGCAGTTTCAAAAAAAGAAATAGAGTATCTAGAAATAGGGGGGAAACCTAATAATGATATATAAAAACCAGTAAATGTGGTTGATAAGAGTTTAGACAGCCAAAGAGAATTAGTTAATTGGAAGGGAGATAAGTCCTTTCTACAGGATAAAGTAGGAGTCAAAGAAATGGAGGATAGGGAAGAAAGGTTAAGAGGTAAGAGGGCTGGTATGAAAAGGCTTAATCCATGTTTAATTGAACTCTGCAGTCAAATGCTCTGCCACTGAGCTATGCCTCCACTTTAATTGGACTCTGAAAAGGAAAAGGAAAGGAAGAATGAAACAAATGTAATATTTGAAGAGATTACAGGTGAGAGCGTTCCAAGATTAATGAAAGTCCACTGAATTTCAAGCAGAATAATTAAAACTAATTCCATATCAAGATACATTGTAGTGAAACTGTAGTGGTTTTGCAGAAAACCAAAAAAAGAAAATCTTAAAAGCTGTTAGAGGGGAAAAAAAAAGATTATCTTCAAAGGGATGACAGATTAATAGCTGATTTTTCAGTAAGAATGACAGAAGGAAAAAGGTTGACATCTTTAATCTATTATTTCTAACCAAATGAAATTTTTCCAAAGAGTAAAGTGAAATAAAGCCATGTTGAGCAAAACAAAACAGTTGAGTTCAACAGGAAGATTTAACAATATTAAATTTGTGTGTACCTCATAGTCTCAAAGCAAGCACGGAGAAATGAACATATGACAATTGTAAAGTTTTTTTTTTTTCTATTTAACTTGCCTTACTAATTAAAAAAAAAGTACTTGATAGAATGAATAGACAAGTCAGTAAAGATACAGAAGACTCAAACAATAGAATTGATAAACTTGATGTTATGGATTTATGTAGAACACTATACCCAACATACATTCCTTTCAAGCACACATTTACAAAAGTGATATAACAGACCATAGAGCAAATTTCAACAAATTTCTAATGATCAAAATAATAGAGTATATTTAACAATGACAATGAAAGAAGATATCAATAGCAGAAAGATTAAAAAAGGAATGTTTGGAAGCCATGAAATACCCTTTTAAATAAACTTTTGATTAAAGAATAAGCAATAAAAATTAGAATTTTGAGGGGCACCTGTGTGGCTCAATCAGGTGTCTGACTCCTGATTTTTGCCTCAGCTAATGATTTCAGGGTTGTGAGATGGAGACCCAAGCCTGCTCTCTTCCTCTCCCTCTGTCCTCCCTCTCTCTAAAATAGGTAAGAATTTTGGGGGACCTGAATGGTACTGTATTTTAGAACTTGATGGGAAGTGGCTACACATTACTTAGGAAAATTTATTGCTTTAATACATCTATTTAGGGGCACCTGGGTGGCTCAGTCTGTTAAGCATCTGCCTTTGGCTCAGGTCATGATCCCAGGGTCCTGGGATTGAGTCCTGCATTGGGCTTCTTACTCAGCAGGGAGCCTGTTTCTCCCTCTGCCTGGTGTTCCCCCTGCTTGTGTTCTCTCTGTCAAATAAATAAAACCTTTAAAAAATATATATGTTTTTAAAAAGGCTAAAAATTAGTGAACTAGATAGACATTTGTGGTCACCAGTCTTTAAGATCCTCACATCCTCTCCTACATTGTACCAGGGTTCTTTTGTGACCATAGAATTTGGCAAAAGTGATGGTGTATCATTTCTGAAATTAGAAAAGACATTCTTGTTTTCATCTCAGTTATTCCTTTTTTTTCTGGGATAATTGACTCGGTGAAGCCAGCTGCTGAGTTGTGTTCAGCCCAGTGGAGAGGCCCATGTTATGAAGAACTGAAGCCTTGCCAGCCACCACATGAGTGAGGCTGAAGGTAGTTCTTCCAGCCCAGTCGAGCTTTGCTATGACTGTAGCCCTGCTTGACATCCTTATTATGATGAAGGCTCATGAGAAATTCTGAGCTGGTTTTAAATTCCTCACCTAAAAAACTGATAAAATATTTGTTGTTTAAACTCCTGAATTTAATTTATTTAATTTGTTATGCAGAAATAGATTATTAATATACCACCCATTTTAAGAAGACAAGGATAAACCCAAAGAAAGTAGAGTGAGGGAAATTATAAGTTTTTTTATGTGAAAATTCTCAAATTTATTGTTTTTCAGTTTTTGCAAGAAATACACATATTTAGAAGGTTGACATGTATTAAGGAGTATATTTAATTTTAATAAGTCATTATATAACATCTTGGGATGAATGGCATGCACTATATGTATATAATCTTAAGAATGGGGAGGTGAGATTAAGAGTATGTTAATAGCAGTTTCTTTTGCAAGTCTCAGTTATTTCTGATTTTAAGGCAGTAACTCCCTTTTTAATTCTTTTTCTTTTTTTTGTTTTAATTTTTTTTCAGTGTTCCAGAATTCATTGTTTATGCATCTCACCCAGTGTTCCATGCAATACGTGCCCTCCTTAACACCCACCATCAGGCTCACCCAACCCTTTACCCCCTTCCCTCCAAAACCCTCAGTTTGTTTCTCGTAGTTCACAGTCTCTCATGGTTTGTCTTCCCCTCCGATTTCACCCAATTTACTTCTCTCCTTCTCCTAGTGTCCTCCGTGTTATTTCTTATGCTCCACAAGTAAGTGAAACCATATGATAATTGACTCTCTTTACTTATTTCACTCAGCATAATCTCCTCCAGGCCTGTCCATGTTGATACAAAAGTTGGGTATTCATCCTTTCTGATGGAGGTGTAATACTCCATTGAATATATGGACCATATCTTCTTAGTCCACTCATCTGTTGAAGGGCATCTTGGTTCTTTCCAGTTTGGCGACTGTGGCCATTGCTGCTGTGAACATTGTGACCCTTCTTTTCACTACATCTGTATCTTTGGGGTAAATACCCAGTAGTGCAATTGCAGGGTCATAGGGTAGCTATATTTTTAATTTCTTAAGGAATGCACCAACTTGCATTCCCCCTAACAGTGTAAGAGGGTTCCCCTTTTTCCACATCTTCTCCAACACTTGTTTTTTACTGTCCTGTTGATTTTGGCCATTCTGACTGGTGTAAGGTGTGGTTTTGATTTGAATCTCCCTGATGGCTAAAGATGATGAACATTTTTCCATGTGTCTGTTAGCCATTTGTATGTCTTCTTTGGAGAAGTGTCTGTTCATGTCTTCTGCCCATTTTTTGACGTGATTATCTGTTTTGTGTGTGTTGAGTTAGAGGAGTTCTTTATAGATCTTGGATGTCAGCCCTTTGTAGTGTCATCTGTGAATATCTTCTCCCATTCTGTGGGTTGCCTCTTTGTTTTGTTGACTGTTTCCTTTGCTGTGCAGAAGCTTTTGATTTTGATTGAGTCCCAAAAGTTCATTTTTGCTTTTGTTTCCTTTGCCTTTGGGGACGTGTCTTGAAAGAAGTTGCTGTGGCTGATGTTGAAGAGGTTACTGCCTATGTTCTCTAGGATTTTGATAGATTCCTGCCTCACGTTGAGGTCTTTTATCCATTTCGAGTTTATCTTTGCATATGCAGTAAGAGAATTCTTCTATACATAGCTGTCCAATTTTCTCAGCACCATTTATTGAAGAGACTGTCTTTTTTCCATTGTATATTTTTCCTCCTTTGTCGAAGATTATTTGACCATAGAGTTGAGGGTCCATATCTGGGCTCTCTACTCTGTTCCACTGGTCTATGTGTCTTGTTTTGTGCCAGTACCATGCTGTTTTGATGATCACAGCTTTATAGTAAAGCTTGAAATCAGGCAAATGTGATGCTCCCTGTTTTGTTTTTCTTTTTCAATATTTCTTTAGCAATTCAGGTTCTCTTCTGGTTCCAAACAAATTTTAGGATTGTTTGTTCCAGCTCTTTGAAAAATGCCGGTGGAATTTTGATCGGGATGGCATTGAAAGTATAGATTGTTCTAGGCAGTATGGACATTTAGCAATGTTTATTCTTCTGATCCATGAACATGGAATGCTCTTCCATCTTTTTCTGTCTTCTTCAATTTCTTTCATGAGTGTTCTGTAGTTCCTCGAGTACAGATCCTTTACCTCTCTTTTTAAGATTTTATATTAAGGACTCTCTACCCCCACTGTGGGGCTTGAACTCACAGCCTCAAGATCAAGAGTTGCGTGTTCTACCAACTGAGCCAGCTAGGCTTCACCTTTTTATTATTTCAGTACTTTTTACAACTGCTTTACTTTGTATGCTGTTGTGCATTTTGTTTGTTTATGCCTCTCTTCTATAGAACAGTGAGCACTTTGAGGATAAGATTATAGGTTTTTTTGTTTGTTTAGGTAAAATTGATTTAAGATTACGTTTTAGTTGTCATCATAACCATGGAGTCTAGTACTGTTGTTTTTTTTTTTTTTTTAAGATTTTATTTATTTATTTGACAAACGGAGATCACAAGTAGGCAGAGAGGCAGGCAGGGCAGGGATGGGGGGAATGCAGGCTCCCTGCTGAATAGGGAGCCTGATGTGGGGCTCAATCCCAGGACCCACTTAGCCACCCACTTAGCTTAACCCACTGAGCCATCCAGGCACCACAAGTCTAGTACTGTTCTTGATTTACATGGTTGGTATGTACTTGCTAAATGTTTTTTTGAGGTAGCTAGATTCTGTCAAGAAAAACTTGAGGACTGACCTGAAAGATGATTTACCCTTAATAATTATATTTCTGTTGAGGGGAGACTTATCTTCTTTTGGTAGGAATTAGAAACTATATTATGAATGTGACTGACTTAAATGAACTTTTATAAATGCAGCTCATATGTAAGTTGGGAACTGCCTAGTATTGGTTGAAATATGTATATGTATTTTAAAAGTTTATAGTTTTAAAACTTGAAGGAATACTACATTCCAAATATTGCATGGAGGAAGCCAGGTGTTCCCCTATTCTTACCTGTAACCTCGCCCCTTAAGAAGTAGATGAAATTGCTTGGATCTCCTAATTCCATTACCTACTAATGCTTTCCAGCAGGGGAGTGGGTGTTAAGAGAAGGTAAAAGCCTTCTGTGCATTAATGTAATTTAAATAATCACATTTGGCTAATAGCTACTGTATTGGACAGTGATTAAACTTCATCCTGTGGTAATGGGGGCCATTGAAGGTATTTGAACAGGAGGGAAGAAATGATTAGGTTCAAATTTAACAAATCCCGTTAGTAGCTGTGTATAGGGAGGAGAAATTAATGCTATAAAGACGAGTAGAGACCTATATAACAGTTTAAATGAAAGACTACTTTAAACAATGGCAGATGATTGAATGAATATTTGAGTGCAGAATCAATAAAGTTGATTTTGTAGTTATTTCATAAGTGCTTATTTTATTACACTGAATCATGAACATCTTGATAGCAGAGTCTGTATCTTAATAATGGTAACTGGCATGTTTTAAATTATTGTTAAATGATGAGCATTGTTGAATGCCTTACGTGTATTATCTTATTTAGTGCTCTCAACACCCTATGAGGTAGGAAATAATACAATAGATGAACGGATTGGAGAAATCGAGTAACCTGGCCAAAGTCACGCAGATAATAAATGCAAAGAGATTTAAAAAGAAAAGAATACAATTAAAATCATTTGGCAAGAGGGATCATGAAATATTTAAATATGTTTGTTGCATAGGGTATTTCTGTTTTATGGGAATTTCCTAATTTTGACATATAGTAGGTTATAAAAATACTATTAATACTTGAGCATATACTCTGTGCGAGGAA
Source organism: Meles meles (assembly GCF_922984935.1). NCBI lineage: Eukaryota > Metazoa > Chordata > Mammalia > Carnivora > Mustelidae > Meles > Meles meles. The sequence goes on from NC_060074.1 coordinate 14,839,850, forward strand.
TTATTCTAAGTCCTTGACATGTATTAGATTATTTAATTTTTATAACATCCCTGTAAGAAAGGTGCTATAATTATATTCATTTTTATAGAGGAAAAAACTGATACAAAAACATAGGATGACCTGTTCAAGAAAGTGGCAAGGCAGGTATTAGAGTCCCTGTAATTTGGCCCCAGTGCTCCTGAGTACATAATACATTTATGTATTATGTATACAAATGGTAAGATAGTATACAAATGGTAAGATAGATCATACTATGGTGTTTCAGTATACCAAACTCTTAACCATGAAAGTGACTAAACTTGAGATTTAATTAATATGGTTTCTGGGTTTGTGGAGATCTTTCTTTTTATGGTTTTTGGCAGTAAAGTGTAGATTCTCTAAGAATTTTATCAGGCTTTGTAGGATGTGACTGTTTTTTGTGTTAAATTGTTTATGGCTTTGAGTTTGCTGACCCCAATAACTCTTTTCCTCTATTTGCTCACTAAAGCTGTGCTCGTATTTCAAAGATAGCATGGTGTGGTAGAAGGAGCACAGATGGATTCATGTATCTTGCATTTTAATCCCAGCACTATGAATTACTGTGTGACTGGACAAGTTACATATTCTAGAACATCCCTTTTCTAACCTACAAAGTGGGAAAATGAAGCCTCTGGATAGCTGTAAGGACTAAATGGAATGATACATATTTGAAAATGCCTGTTGTAGTACTTAGCACATGGCATATGCTCAAAAAACTGTCCCAAACTGCTTTACTTTTAATTAAATGAAACATTTCCACATTTAAGTACCATTTCTTTCAGTATAGTTGTTCAACTTCCTAGGAGAACCTTGTACCTGCCAACCTCTTGGTAACCCTGACCTATAGACTTTGAACCAGATACTGTAGTGTTCCTAAATAAACTATGAGGACAAATGCACTAATTCTTTATGGCGTTATGAGACTGTTTTGTGTCTAACTTTTACAGAGAGATAATCCTCTGCTTTATTAAAAATGATAGGGAGAGGCGCCTGGGTGACTCAGTGGGTTAAAGCCTCTGCCTTCGGCTCAGGTCATGATCCCAGGGTCCTGGGATGGAGCCCCACATCGGGCTCTCTGCTCAGCAGGGAGCCTGCTTCCCTTCCTCCCTCTCTGGCTGCCTCTCTGCCTATCTGTGATCTCTGTCTGTCAAAGAAATAAATAAAATCTTTAAAAAAAAATGATAGGGAGAGCTCCAGCTTATTTGTATTTCTGGATTCCTATTCTGAGTGGATAAATGAACAAATGAATAATGTGCTAGTTGGAAATGAAAATAGCAAGTAATGGAACCCTTGAGAAAACTTCTCACATGAGAAACCTTTTTCTGAAATATTTCCATTTTATTTCTCAGTGATGATGTAGATAGTGGCAATTTACAGTCTGATTTTGGAACAGTATATTAATAGGAAAAGGCAAATACACAAAAGGTCAGCAGTCTCTGTACATTCTGGGAACATTCTTTTAGCAATTCTGATTTGTAGTGTAATGCTTTTATTTTAGGAAATAAATTACTTGAGTTCCCTTTCCAAGTGCAGTGCCTAACCAATAATATTTAATGACTAAGTAAAACTTCTGAGAATTGTTGAAATTGACTGCAGTAAAGAAGAGTTGAGAGGAAGGAAATAAATTCGAGCATCATTTTTAGTGATTTATATTTAAAAAGACATTTCTGAGAAAGCATTTTATTTCAAATAAGCTTTGAGATACGACTTATAGTCTGTGAAATGCACCCATTTGAAGTGTGAAATTGCATGTTTGATACAGGCAAACATTGTGTAACTACTATATAAAGAAAATGGAAAATTCCTGTCACCTAGGAAAGTTTCCTTTCTGTCCCTTTATAGTCAGTCCTCTGAAAGAGAGCCAGTGATCTAATTTCTGTCACCATAGCCTGCTCTAGAACTTTGTATAAATGAAATCATACAGTGTATACACTTTAATGCCTGGCATTTCTTGCTGAGTCATGTTTTTAAAATTTCTGCTTGTCATTGTATCAGCTTTTCATTTAGTGTTATTCCTGAATAGTAATCTACTGTATGAGTATACAATGTTTTCTTTGTCAGTGAACAGGTTGATGGAATTTTGGGTTGTCTCTAACATTTGCCTATTAAAAATAAATCTTCTGTGAGCATTTTTGTACATTTTTGTAGTTCTGTGATTTTCCTTCTCTCATGGAAGGCCCATGTGACATGTCTATGTTTAACGTTAAAAGAAACTACCAAAGGGGTGCCTGGGTCGCTCAGTGGGTTAAACCTCTGCCTTCGGGCTCAGGTCATGATCTCAGGGTCTTGAGATTGAGCCCTGCATCAGGCTCTCTGCTCAGCAGGGAGCCTGCTTCCCCCTCTCTCTCTGCCTTCTTCTCTGCCTACTTGTGATCTCTCTCTGTCAAATAAATAAATAAAATCTTAAAAAAAAAAAAAAAAAAGAGGGGCGCCTGGGTGGCTCAGTGGATTAAGCCGCTGCCTTCGGCTCGGGTCATGATCTCAGGGTCCTGGGATCGAGCCCCGCATCGGGCTCTCTGCTCTGCAGGGAGACTGCTTCCTCCTCTCTCTCTCTGCCTGCCTCTCTGCCTACTTGTGATCTCTCTCTCTGTCAAATAAATAAATAAAATCTTTAAAAAATAAAAATAAATAAAAAAAAAAAAAGAAACTGCTAAACTATTTTCTAAATGATTATACCATTTTATACTCCCACCAGAAGTGTGAGTTCTAGTTGCTCCACATCTTCTCCAATACTTGGAATTACCAGAGTTTTTAGTTTTGGCCATTCTAGTGAGTGTGCAGTGGGTCTTCCATTTGCTTTTTATTTGCTTTTCTCTGGAGAGCTAATGATTTTGAGCATGCTTTCACATCCTGGTCATTCCTGTATCCCCTTTTGTGAGGTGTCTGCCCTTTGTGCATCTTTAAATTGAGTGGTTGTCCTTTTGCTGTTGATTTTTAGGAGTTCTTTATATATTCCTGGTGTAAGTTCTTTGTCAGATATATGTATTAAGAATATTTTCAACTGGTATATGGCATGCCTTAATGGTGTCTTTTGGTGGATAGATGCTTTTTAATTTTGATTAAAACTTACTATTATTTTTTTGATTTGTGATTTTTTTTGTGTGTGCTCCCCAAGAAATCTTTGTCTACCCCAAGGTTGCAAAGGTGTATCTCATAAAAGGTATATTATATCTCCTATATTTTCTTCTAGAAGAGTTTTAATTTTTATGTTTAGGTTAATGATCTATATCTGATTTTTATTCATGTATCTTGTATTTCTTGCTAATTCATTAAACACATATGTATTGAGCACCTGCTCAGTGCCAGGCACTGTTTAGGCACTTGGTATCCATCAGTTAATGAAAAGAAGTTACTTGTGGGGGCGCCTGGGTGGCTCAGTGGGTTAAAGCCTCTGCCTTCCGCTCAGGTCATGATCCCAGGGTCCTGGGATCGAGCCTCAAGTCGGGTTCTCTGCTCAGCAGGGAGCCTGCTTCCCTCTCTCTCTCTCTCTCTGCCTACCTGTGATCTCTCTCTGTCAAATAAATAAATAAAATCTTAAAAAAAAAAAAAAGAAGTTACTTGTGATAAGCGCTTAGAAAGGCCTTACACTTGTGAAGCCTGTATTCTAGGGGAAATGACAGACAATAAATTAGTAACTAAGTAAATGACATGGTATGATAGATGGTGAGAAAGCACTGTGGGGTTGGGGAAAAGAATAGGCTCAGGTAAAGGTTAGTAAGAAGATTTGCAGTTTTAAGAAAGGGTGGTAAAGTAGGCTTTTCCGAGAATGTTGTTTAAGGAATAACTTGAAGAAGGTCAGAGAGTTAGCCATTCATCTATCTGGGGGAAGAGTCTTCTGGGTCAAGAAAACAGCTACTGAAAGGAGTTAAGGTGGGAGTCTGTCTGGCTTGCTCAGTAACAGCCAGGAAGCCAGAGTAGTAGAGGGTAATAGTGGATAAGGTCAGAGAGACAGGGGAGGGCAAATTGTATAGAATCTTATAGGACATTGTTAAGACTGTAGCTCTTCGTGTGAGTGACATGGGAAGCCATTTGAGGGTTCCCTGTACTTAATAGACATTTTATTATTTTTTTAAAGATTTATTTATTTGAGAGCGAGAGAGAGAACATGAGTGGCAGGGAGGGAATCAGGAAGAGGTAGAAGCGAACTCCCCGCTGGGCAGGGAACCTGATGTGGGCCTCCATCCCAGAACCCTGAGATCATGACCTGAGCTGAAGGCAGAGGCTTAACCTGACAGCCACCCCAGGCACCCCGATACTTAACAGACGTTTTAAAATAGCACATACGTTTTCATGAATATAACTTAAGAGATTTCATATTATTGCTTCATATCTGCTTATAGGGATGAAAGCATTTTTTTTTTTTCTGATAGATGTACTTAATCTTGGTTTTATTATTTCAGAAAGATCCAGATTACCTGAAGCTCTGGTTGGACAATTTTGTTTCTAGCTATGAACAGTTCTTAGATGTTGACTTTGAAAAGCTGCCTACCAGGTATGTAGAAACAATTTCTTAACCTTAGATGAGTTTGTTAATTTGAGGCACAAAGACTTCATTGATGACCTGTTAGAAGAATGGCAGTTATGTGACATGCAAAGTGTTCCTGCCTAACCCTGCTCTCATGGCAGACTTTGTTAATTGATTATAGCAGGCTTTCCTGCTAATACGAAACTTGGCTCCTGGAAGTAGAGAGAACTAACTCCTAGCAACTGGGTGTCCTGCACTTCACTTCATTTCTAACACTAACTACCTGGAGTCAGTGGCAGATCCCACAGATTAAGGGCAAAGTCCTCATCAAGACAAGTCCTCGCTTCAGACACCAGTTGCAAGTCTTGGATGCCACCCCTATCTCTGACCAACTGGATACAAATTTGAAAGTTTTCATGACTCAGTAATTAGTTCAGTAATTAGACTCACAGAATTCACTGAAAACACTATACTTAAAATTATGGTTTCATTATAGAGTAAGGTCTTTTTTTTAATTTATTTTTTATTAAAAGATTTTATTTATTTATTTGACAGACAGAGGTCACAGGTTGGCAGAGAGGCAGCCAGAGAGAGAGGAAGGGAAGCAGGCTCCCTGCCAAGCAGAGAGCCCGTCGCGGGGCTTGATCCCAGGACCCTGAGATCATGACCTGAGCCGAAGGCAGAGGCTTTAACCCACTGAGCCACCCAGGCGCCCCATAGAGTAAGGTCTTAAAAAACATCTTGGAGGAGGTGAAGTATTCAGATTTTTCAAAGCTAGATTTAAAAATCATAAAATGGGGAAATTCAAATTTTGTGGAAAAGCGCAAGTGAAAGTATAGATCTTAGCTCCCATTGCTCTGCCTACTGCCATTCTACATTACAGTTCCCATGCCCACTTCCCAGAAAAAGTTTTTATTTTTTCTCAAGCCATCTTGAAGACGTCATAGTTGTTACTCAGGTAAGAGAGGTTAGGTTGGCTGGGGTAAAAAGCTGGAGAAAAAAAGGAGACACTAGACACTTTTAGCCACAAAAGGAATCCATTTATAGAGATACACTGAGATGGAAGGGGAGAAATGGGTGGTGGTCGATGAAGAGAAAGAGTATTTAGAGAATTATAAATCTTCAGGGAAGAAAGTGTTTGCAGTTTGGGGATGGAGGTAGGCAGTAAGAGAGTGGGCTTGTGTGAACTGAGCCCAGAGAATCAGAAGCCAGATCATAAAATGCAGTGCATGCATTGCTAATGGACTTACATTTTTTTTTTAAATATTTTATTTATATGACAGAGAGAAATCACAACTAGGCAGAGATGCAGGCAGAGAGAGAGGAGGAAGCAGGCTCCCTGCTGAGCAGAGAGCCCAATGCGGGGCTCGATCCCAGGACCCTGAGATCATGACCTGAGCCGAAGGCAGCGGCTTTAACCCACTGAGCCACCCAGGCGCCCCTGGACTTACATTTTTTGTAACAGAAGATGCGAGGCTCTACTAAAGAATTTTCTGCATGGGAATGTCATGATGAATTTTGTTTTATAAAACCTCCTAATGCTACCTTATGGTAGCATTAGGAGGTTGAACTGGAAATGTTTGAGACTGAAGGCAAGAAGCACAGTTAAGAAGCAATTTTAATAATTCAGAGAAGAAATCATTAGAGCTTTGGACCAAGACATCGAACTTACGATGTGCTTTAAGGCTCAGAAAGCACTAGTGCTTCATTATTTATAAATACAGTTTCAGAATTCTTCATTAGATGATTTGTAGTAGGTTTATCAAAGTTGAAAACTATTAAATCTTGAACTCAAAACAAGATTACATATTATTGGTTTCTACTCATAGAAGTATTCTTGTGGTTTGTGCTTAGAAGTGCTTTTATTTTAATAATTTGCAGCTCATTTAAAATCATGAGCCTAAGGATTTTATGAAGTCAGGATTTGGGCCTTTGGATACTTGGAATATTGAAATAAAGTCTTCTAAAGTTTGTAAGATGCACTTACTATACATATCTCCTTTCTTGGGAGGTCATATCTAAAAACATTATGTAGACTTACATTGCTACTATATTTAAAATAAGATGAAGAATGCCAGAACATTTCCTTTTTCATGATTTAGCTGGTTTATTCAAAATTTTATTTCATACCTGACAGAAAACTAAACCATGAATTTAGATTTTACTAATAGAAAACTTTTAGTTTTTCAAGTGAATATGATGTACAAGATGTGTAAAAGTAGTCTGTTCACCTTAAAGGTAAGAAACTCACAGATAATCCTCATTTAAATTAAACTGACTTGGTAGAACTTCCAAGTTAGAGAATTCAAAATGCAAGGCAAAGAATGATTTTCCTAGAATTTAAAGCCTTGGAATTTAAGCTGCACTTTTTCCTGTGTTAGATGGAGACAATACTGGGCAGCTGTTTAATATAGACATTTAGTAGCCAAACAGAGGAGTGAAACAGATTTCTGGGGATTGGGAAATTTCAGCAAAAGATGCTTAGAATTTGGGGGTAGTAAAGTCCTAATGATGGGAAAATGCTTCCAAATTTCTTAAATCCTCATCACATTAGGAATATGGCCAAAACTTTCTCAACTTTATCTTTGAGTCACGTTCTAATCAAAGCCCAATTTTATAATGAGTGTTAAGCACAACAATAGATTTCTCTTTTAGGAGCTAATTTTTTTTCTGTCTAGTGAAAAAAATTTTTAAAGATATTATTTATTTATTTGACAGATCACAAGTAGGCAGAGAGGCAGGCAGAGAGAGGGGGAAGCAGGCTCCCTGCTGAGCAGAGAGCCCAATGCGGGGCTCAATTCCAAGACCCTGAGATCAGGACCCTAGCTGAAGGAAGAGGCTTAATCTACTGAGTCACCCAGGTGCCTTGTCTAGTAAACTTTTTTTTAATGCAAAAAAGAATGGGACAATGAAGGAAAAAGGGAAGAAATCCTTTAAGTAACTAGGATTGAATATTGGGAAATCTAATGTTTCTTTCTTGTTGACTTACGATTTTGGAAAAGTGAGTAGGAATAGTTTAGCTTAGTCTTAAAAATCAGTTAAATTTAAATTTAGATATTATTTAGAAGTTACTGTGGTTTTTCTCATCACCTCTTTTTAGCTCTTTAGCACGGAAAAATGTATATATAAAAATGAGAGTTTTTCTTATACCACCTATAAAAGAGAATGAAGGAATCCAAGTTTTAAGTGAAGCGATTCTCAGACGAAAATGAAACGTGTATTTTTGTGACATGGTTATAGAATTCTGCAGCCTTGGTAATGTGCTTTATGATTTCTGTGTAATTGAAGTCATGTGTTTATTTTATAAAGCACTTTATGTTGTGGGATGATTCTGGAAGAGGCTAAAAACATTTCTCATATATAATTATATGACTACTAGTAAGGTGCTTTAAATTTTTCTGTCTACAGTGAATGAAGCTTTAAACTCAGGGTAAAAATAATGGTAAATCTTCATATTAAGTGTTACCTGAAGAAGATACTGTTTACAGTTTGGTTGTCATTTAATCATAGGAGCTCTTCATGGTGCTCCTTTGCAATTAGGTATTTTTCTTAATAGAGATAGGAAAATTAGTATTCAGTGACTTTATGAAAAGATTTATAGGCTTTAGTGATAGTATATTTAAAACATATTACATTTTTATAGTTCTTTACATATTTCATTGTTAAAAATGCACATTGACCTTTTGGTTTCAGAACCCTGTGAAATAGGGCAGATGATATTACAGTTTTATAGATTAGGGCACTTCAGAGATTAAGTACCATACTTTATGGTACAGAGGTGGAACTTGGTACAAAGGTCTTCTCATGTAGATTTTAGGGGAATCTCTCTAAGAGAGAGTAGCCAGTCACATGTGGTCCTGGCTTTGTCCTTAAAGAACCAGATGGTCTTTTTTTTTTTTTTTTAAGATTTTATTTATATTTATTTGACAGAGAGAGAGAGACAGCAAGAGGGGAAACACAAGTAGGGGGAGTGGGAGAGGGGGAGAAGCAGGCTTCCTGCAGAGTAGGGAGCCTGACATGGGGCTCAATCCCAGGACCCTGGTATCATGACTTGAGCGGAAGGCAGATGCTTAACGACTGAGCCCTCCAGGGACCCCCCAGATGGTCTTCTTACCCGGAAACCAGTTGTCATAAAATATTTATATATTACTTTAAAAAAATTTATTAATGTTCATGCTTAGGATTCTCCGTTCACCTTTCTCCTTTCCTTTTGCTGGTTAATTTCTCTCCCTCTTCTGACCACATGGCTTGGGAAGCCTATAGGTAGGTGAATATTGTTTATTTAGTAAAGTAGTTGACAGATATTAAACTAGTTATAGGTACTCCATTTTTATTTGCTAGTCATTGTTCCTTTTAGAAATGGTATACATATATATATATACACACACACACACACATTTTATTTCTAAGTAGAAAGTGAATGTATTCTTAATATTTTCTTTGAAAATAACACAAGTGAAGATATTGAATAGATTCTCTCTCTAACTCTCCCTCTTTTCAGTAAGCCTCTTCTGAAATGAGACTAAGTACTGTGCTCTACTAACCTTCTAAAGGATCACAGTGCTATCTGGTGGTGACTTGTGGAGAAGGCATAGAGCATCTGGAATAAAAGTTTCTTTAGGCTTTGACGTGAAAATGCAAATCCTTTAATGTGTCAAAGATTTGAGTCCTGTACTTAATCACCCTCCTTATTTTTCCCCCTTCTAGGGTAGACGATGTGCCTCCAGGAATATCTCTCCTTCCTGATAATATTCTGCAGGTTTTAAGGATCCAGCTACTACAGTGTGTTCAGAAAATGGCAGATGGGTTAGAGGAACAACAACAAGCTCTGTCAATTTTGCTTGTCAAGTTCTTCATTATTCTTTGCAGGTATCTGGTACAAACAAACTAGTTATATGTTTTTAAAAATTACCAAAATAACAATGCATTTGTTGATTATTAATAATGTTTGTTGTTCATATGGAGCTTTAAAGATGAGTGCACCATTTCTTTTTAAGAGTTTATTATTTTTATTTGAGAGAGAGGGAGAGAAAGAGAGAGGGAGCACAAACAGGGGAAGAGCAGAGGGAGAGGTGAAGCAGGCTCCCTGCTGACAGAGCCCGGCAGAGCTCGGCTCAGGGCTCCATCCCAGGACCCTGAGATTGGGACCTGAGCCAAAGGCAGACGTTTAACCAACGGAGCCATCCAGGCGCCCCTTGAGGGCAACCTTTATGAACGGCTTATGATTTGTTACAATACTAGAAAGCTTTTTATTTGTTTGTTCATTTAATGTTTTACTTCTTTATTTGAAGTATGCTCCGGGCCCAATTTTGGCCTCGAACTCAGGTCCCTGAGATCAAGAGTCTCATGCTCCACCGACTGAGCCAGCCAGGTGCCCTACTAAGAAAGCCTTTTAGGTACCATACTTAGTTATAGAGAGACTCAGCCAAATTTTTTTTTTTTTTTTAAATTACTCTAAAGACAGTGACTGCAGTTTTTACCTATCCAAGATCTGTTGCACCAGTACTGTGTATTATCATTTGTGAAATGTATTTTTCTAATCTTTCATTTTATATTTCACCAAAAAAGTATAATTATTCTATAGCTTATATTTCCAGGTTTATAGACAATTAGGTCTGTGGCACTTAAATTTTGATGTGCATAAGTATCAACTGGGAAGATTAATAGGAATACAGAGCTTGAGCCGTATGGAAATTCTGACTCCAAAGAGCTCAGGCATTCTGGTTTTTCATGAATTCCACATTAACCTACATATGCAAATTTAAGAACTGTTGGGTTAGGGGCATTTTATTCCTCTTTAAAGTCTATCTTGTTTTTGGAAGCCATTTCCTATAATATATGCTATTTGATTTATAAGTATTTTAGAATTAATTAGTAGACAAAGAGGGACTTAAATTACTGTGCATTTATTTACCTTTCACATAATTGCTCATTGTGTTTGATTGTGGGAATCATGGAAAGATTGAGCAATAACTGCTAAAATGTTTTTCCCCTAATTTAGGCTCTCCCAGAACTGTAGACATTTTTTGATTTTGTGCTCTTTATTATCCTTAAAATTCAGAAAAATAATGTAAGAGCTAAAGGGTTGAGGGAAAGAGGGTTTATTTAGGCAATAAAATATGAGTTGGTCAGTTGATTTGTTATATTTTATCCTGTTAACTGCTTAGTACAGTTTTACAGAAATTAGAAATCGATAGATAAATAACTGTCTTAAATCCAGTATGTTTAGGGGCTCCTGGGTGGCTCCATTGGTTCCAGGTGTCTGCTTTCGGCTCAGGTCATGATCCCAGGGTCCTGGGATCGAGCACTGCATCAGGCTCCCTCTTCAGCAGGGAGTCTGCTTCTCCCTCTCCCTCTGCTGATCCCCCACTCGTGCTCTTGCTCTCTCTCTCATTCAAATAAATAGATGAAATCTTTAAAAAATAAATCCACTATGTTCAGCTCGGTTTTTTTTTTTTTAAATTATTTATTTATTTTTCTTAGAAACAGAAAAAGAGAGAGCATAGGTGCCTGCATGCAACTGGGGGGAGGTATAGAGGGGGAGAGAGAGAGAATCCCAAGCAGACTCCACTCAGCACAGAGCCTGATACAGGGCTTGATCTCATGACCTCGAGATCACGACCTGAGCTGAAATCAAGAGTTGGAAGCCCAACTAACTGAGCCACCCAGGCTTCCCTATCTCTTGATCATTATAGGCAAACACTGGAATATTCCAACACATCTTTTGGTTGAATTTTTTTTATTAGGCGATAATCTCTGATGATAAATGTAATGTTTATTTTATTTTAAATTTAATGTTTAATAGCTATCAATCACAGAACGTGTTTCTATTTTCAGAGATCTCATTTTTTTAAAAAAAATTCTTTTAAAAAATTTTAATAAGTTTTATGTTGTGTAGCAGTTTAGTTTTATTTAAAAATTTGGAAAAAGTATAGTTTCTGTATGCTCTTTCTCCTTCCTCCATAGTTCCCCTATTATTAAGATCTTACATTAGGTTGGTACCTTTGTTACAATTGATGAATAGGTATTGATACTTCATTAAAGTCTGTAGAGTACATTAGAGTTTACTGTGTTGTACAGTTCTATGAGTTTTGTCAAATGTGTACTGTCATGTATCCACCATTATAGTATCTTATGGAATAATTTCATCACCCTAAAAATGCCCCATGGTCCATCTATTCATTTCTCTCCTGTCACGCCCAACATTTGACAACCACTGAATTTTTTTTTTATTATACCTATAGTGTTGCTTTTCCCAGAATGTTTCATATAGTATATACCATTTTCAAAGTGACTGCTTTCACTTAGGAAGTAGATTTAAGGTTCTTCCATGTCTTTTTATGTTTTTTTTCTTTAATTTGCTTCTCTTTTTTTCTTTTTTTAATTTGAATTTGCTATTCTTTTTTCTTTCTTTTTTTTTTTAAATTAACATATAATATATTATTAGCCCCAGGGGTACAGGTCTGTGAATTGTCAGGCTTACACACTTCACAGCACTTGCCATAACACATACTCTCTCCAGTGTCCATAACCCAGTCACCCTCTCCATACTCCCCTAGCCCCAGCAACCCTCAGTTTGTTCTGTGAGATCAAGAGTCTCTTATGATTTGTCTCCCTCCTGATCCCATTTTGTTTCAATTTTTCCTTCCCTATCCCCAAAACCCCCCATGCTGCCTCTCAAATTGCTCATATCAGAGAGATCATATGATAATTGTCTTTCTCTGATTGACTTATTTTGCTCAGCATAATACCCTCTAGTTCCATCTATGTCATTGCAAATGGCAAGATTTCATTTCTTTTGATGGCTGCATAGTATTCCATTTTGTGTGTGTGTGTGTGTGTGTATATATATACACACACACACACACACACAATGTGTGTATATATATATATATATATACACACACCACATCTTTTATCCATTCATCTGTTGATGGACATCTAGGTTCTTTCCATACTTTGGCTATTATGGACATTGCTGCCTTAAACATTTGTGTGCACATGCCCCTTCAGATATCTACATTTGTATCTTTAGGGTAAATACCTAGTAGTGCAATTGCTGGGTCATAGGGTAGCTCTATTTTCAACTTTTTGAGGTACCTTCACACTGTTTTCCAGAGTGGTTGCACCAGCTTGCATTCCCACCAACAGAGTAGGAGGGGTCCCCTTTCTCCGCATCCTCGCCAGCATCTGTCATTCCCTGACTTGTTAATTTTAGCCATTCTGACTGCTGTGAGGTGGTATCTCATTGTGGTTTTGATTTGTATTTCCCTGATGCCAAGTGATGTGGAGCATTTTTTCATGTGTCTCTTGGCCATCTGGATGTCTTTGCAAAAATGTCTGTTCATGTCCTCTGCCCATTTCTTGATTGGATTATTTGTTCTTTGGGTGTTGAGTTTGATAACTTCTCTATAGATTTTGGATACTAGTCCTTTATCTGATACGTTGTTTGTGAATATCCTCTCCCATTCTGTCAGTTGTCTTTTGGTTTTGTTGACTACTTTGCTGTGCAAAAGCTTTTGATCTTGATGAAGTCCCAATAGTTCATTGTTGCCCTTGCTTCCCTTGCCTTTGGTGATGTTTCTAGGAAGAAGTTGCTGTGGCTGAGGTTGAAGAGGTGTTCTCCTCAAAGATTTTCATGGATTCCTTTCTCACATTGAGGTCCTTCATCCATTTTGAGTCTTATTTTCGTATGTGGTATAAGGAAATGGTCCAGTTTCATTTTTCTGCATGTGGCTGTCCAATTTTCCCAACACCATTTGTTGAAGAGACTGTCGTTTTTCCATTGGATATTCTTTCCTGCTTTGTCGAAGATAGTTAGTTGACCATAGAGTTGAGGGTCCATTTCTGGGATCTCTGTTCTGTTCCATTGATCTGTGTGCTGTTTTTGTGCCAGTACCGTACTGTCTTAATGATTCAAGCTCTTTGTAATAGAGCTTGAAGTCTGAAATTGTAATGCCACCAACTTTGGCTTTCTTTTTTTAACATTCCTCTCACTTATTAAGAGTCTTTTCTGGTTCTATACAAATTTTTAGCATTATTTGTTCCTACTTCTTTGAAAAAAGTTGATGGTATTTTGATAGAGATTGCGTTAAATGTGTAGATTGCTCTAGGCAGCATAGACATTTGTACAATATTTGTTCTTCCAGTCCATGAGCATGGAACATTTTTCCATTTCTTTGTGTCTTCCTCAATTTTTTTCATGAGTATTTTTATAGTTTTCTGAGTACAGATTCTTTGCCTCTTTGGTTAGGTTTATTCCTTTATACCTTTATACCTTTATACCAAGGTATCTTATGGTTTCGGGTGCAATAGTAAATGGTATTGATTCCTTAATTTCTCTTTCTTCTCTTGTTGGTGTATAGAAATGCAGCTGATTTCTATGCATTGATTTTATATCCTAACACTTTACTGAATTCCTGCACAAGTTCTAGCAGATTTGGAGTGGAGTCTTTTGGGTTTTCCACATAAAGTATCATATCATCTGCCAAGAGGGATAATTTGACTTCTTTTTTGCCGATTTGGATGCCTTTAATTGCTTTTTGTTGTCTGATTGCCGAAGCTAGGACTTCTAGTACTATGTTGAATAGCAGTGGTGATAATGGACATCCCTGCCATGTTCCTGACCTTAGCAGAAAAGCTCTCAGTTTTTCTCCATTTGAGGATGATATTTGCGGCGGGTTTTTCATAGATGGCTTTGATGATATTGAGGTATGTACCCTCTATCCCTACACTTTGAAGAGTTTTGATCAAGAAAGGATGCTGTACTGTGTCGAATGGTTTTTCAGCATTTATTGAGAGTATCATATGGTTCTTGTTCTTTCTTTTATTCATGTATTGTATCACATTGATTGATTGGCAATGTTGAACCAACCTTGCAGCCCTGGAATAAATCCCACTTGGTCATGGTGAATAATCCTCTTAATGTACTGTTGGATCCTATTGGCTAGTATTTTGGTGAGAATTTTTGCATCTGTGTTCATCAAGGATATTGGTCTGTAATTCTCTCTCTCTTTTTTTTTTTAATGTTATTTATTTGACAGAGAAAGATTCCAAGTAGGCAGGGAGGCAGGCAGAGAGAGAGAGGAGGAAGCAGGCTCCCTGCCGAGCAGAGAGCCTGATGTGGGACTCGATCCCAGGAACCTAAGATCATGACCCGAGCTGAAGGCAGAGGCTTAACCCACTGAGCCACCCAGGTGTCCCCTGTAATTCTCTTTTTAATGAGGTCTTTGTCTGACTTTGGGATCAAGGTAATGCTGACCTCATAAAATAAGTTTGGAAGTTTTCCTTCCATTTCTATTTTTTGAAGCACTTTCAGGAGAAAAGGAATTAATTCTTCTTTATTTTTTTAAAGATTTTATTTATTTATTTGACAGACAGAGATCACAATTAGGCAGAGAGGCAGGCAGAGAGAGAGGAGGAAGAAGGCTCTCTGTGGAGCAGAGAGCCCGATGCAGGGCTCGATCCCAGGACCCTGGGATCATGACCTGAGCCGAAGGCAGAGGCTTTAACCCACTGAGCCACCCAGGCGCGCCTAATTCTTCTTTAAATGTTTGGTAGAATTCCCCTGGGAAGCCATCTGGCCCTGGGCTCTTGTTTTTTGGGAGTTTTTTTTTTTTTTAAGATTTTATTTATTTATTTGACAGACAAAGATCACAAGTAGGCAGAGAGGCCGGCAGAGAGAGAGAAAGGGAAACAGGCTCCCTGCTGAGCAGAGAGCCCGATATGGGACTCTATCCCTGGACACCGGAATCATCACCTGAGCTGAAGGCAGAGGCTTTAACCCACTGAGTCACCCAGGTGCTCTGTTGGGAGATTTTTTGATGACTGCTTCAATCTTTTTACTGGTTATTGGTCTGTTCAGGTTTTCTCTTTCTTCCTGGTTCATTTGTGGTAGTTTATATGTCTCTAGAAATGCATCCATTTTTTCCAGATTGTCAAATTTGCTGGCATATAGTTGCTCATAATATGTTCTTATAATTCATTGTATTCTTTGCTGTTGGTTATGATCTCTCCTCTTTCATTCGTGATTTTGTTCATTTGGGTCCTTTCTCTTTTCTTTTTGATAAGTTTGGCCAGGGGTCTTTCAATCTTATTAATTCTTTCAAAGAACCAGCTTCTAGTTCGTTGATTTGTTCTATTGTTTTTTTGGTTTCTATTTCATTGATTTCTGCTCTGATCTTTATTATTTCTCTTCTCCTTCTGGGTTTAGGCTTTCTTTTTTGTTCTTTCTCCAGCTCCTTTAGGTCTAGGGTTAGGTTATATATTTGAGACATCTCTTGTTCTTGAGAAAGGCTTGTATCGCTATCGCTATGTATTTTCCTCTCAGGACTGCCTTTGCCATGTCCCACAGATTTTGAACCGTTGTGTTTTCATTATCATTTGTTTCCATGAATTTTTTCAGTTCCTTTTTTAATTTCCTGGTTGATCCATTCATTCTTTAGAAGGATGCTCTTTAGCCTCCGTGTATTTGGGTTCTTTCCAACTTTCCTCTTTGATTGAGTTCTAGCTTCAGAGCATTGTGGTTTGGGAATATGCAGGGAATGATCCCAGTCTTTTGGTACCGGTTGAGACCTGATTTATGACCCAGGATGTGATCTATTCTGGAGAATGTTCCATGTGCACCAGAGAAGAATGTGTATTCTTTTGCTTTGGTTGGAATGTTCTGAATGTATTTGTGATGTCCATCTGGTCCCATGTGTCATTTAAGGCCTTTATTTCTTTGTTGATCTTTTGCTTGGATGACCTATCCATTTCAGTGAGGGGGGTGTTAAAGTCCCCTACTATTATTGCATTATTGTTGATGTATTTTCTTTGATTTTGTTATTAATTGGTTTATATAGTTGGCTGCTCCCATATTAGGGGCATAGATATTAAAATTGTTAGATCTTCTTGTTGGACAGACCCTTTGAGTATGATATAGTGTCCTTCCTCATCTCTTATCATAGTCTTTGGCTGAAAATCTAATTGATCTGATAAAAGGATTGCCACCCCAGTTTTCTTTTGATGTCCATTGGCATGGTAGATTGTTTTCCACCCCCTCACTTTAAATCTGGAATTGTCTTTGGGTCTAAAATGAGTTTCTTGTAGAAGCATATTGATGGTTTTGTTTTTTTTAATCCATTCTGCTACCCTGTGTCTTTCGATTGGGGCATTTAGCCCATTTACATTCAGGGTAACTACTGAAAGACATGAATTTATTGCCACTGTATTGCCTGTAAGGTAGCTATTACTGTATATTGTCTCTGTTCCTTTCTGGTCTACTACTTTTAGGCTCTCTCTTTGCTTAGAGGACCACTTTCACTATTTCCTGTGGGGCTGGCTTGGTGTTTACAAATTCTTTTAGTTTTTGTTGTCCTGCAAGCTTTTTATGTCTCCTTCTATTTTCTGTGATAGTCTAGCTGGATGTAGTATTCTTGGTTGCATGTTCTTCTTATTTAGTGCTCTGAATATATTATGCCAGTTCTTTCTGGCCTGTCAGGTGTCTGTGGATAATTCTACTGCCAATCTAATATTTTTACCATTGTATGTTACATACTTCTTGTCCCAAGCTGCTTTCAGGATTTTCTCTTTGTCACTAAGACTTGTAAGTTTTCCTATTAGATGACAGGGTGTGGACCTATTTTTATTGATTTTGAGGGGGTTCTCTTTGCGCCTGCTTTTTGATGCTTGCTCCCTTTGCCATGTTAGGGAAATTCTCCACTATAATTTGCTCCAATATACTTTCTGCCTGCCTCTCTCTTTCTTCTTCTTCTGGAATCCCAATTCTTCTAATATTGTTTTGTCTTAAATTTGTCTCAAATTCTCCCCTCATGGTTCAGTAGTTGTTTGTCTCACTTTTGCTCAGCTTCTTTATCCTCCATCGTTTGGTCTTCTATATCACTAATTCTCTCTTCTGCCTCATTTGTCCTGGCAGTAAGGGCCTCCATTTTTTTTTTCTTTAAAGATTTTATGTATTTTTTTTGACAGAGATCACAAGTAGGCAGAGAGGCAGGCAGAGAGAGAGGAAGGTAAGCAGGCTCCCTGCTGAGCAGAGAGCCTGTTTCAGGGCTGGATCCCAGGACCCTGGGAACACACCCTGAGCCGAAGGCAGAGGCTTTAACCCTGTGAGCCACCCAGACACCCCAGGAGCCTTCAATTTTTATTGCACCTCATTTATAGCTTTTTTGATTTCAGCTTGGGTAGGTTTTAGTTTTTTTATTTCTCCAGGTTACTTCCTGTTTTTGGCAGTTATTAGTATGGCTGCTATAAGCATTTGTGTAGATTTTTGCATGGGCATTAGTTTTCAGCTTGTTTGTGTAAATATTTTCACTCTGTCAGTACCTCCTCCCTTTCCCTGAGGCAGCACAATCTGGTTTATTCTCCCAGTTATTTTCCTTGGAGCCTATGAGGGGAGGTCTTCATGACCTGTCACTACTTCTTTGGGGAATGTGGGTGTAAATCCAGGGTTGGGGGCCTCTACGCTCACCCTCCCGCCCACCCAGTATCTTAGACCCCTGTCCTCTAGCACAGCCTCTTTCTGCTCTTCTTTCATCTTTAGCTGAAAAGGCAAGTCCTTTGTGCTGTCTCTTACCTGTCTTACCTGTGTCCTATCCTCCAGCTTGTATTTAAGTCCTTGTCATGCCCCCCCGCCCCCGCTCCCAGCTTCCCCTCTGTCAAGTCATGTATTTTGCAAGGAAAAGTGACTTGAGGAAAGATGGGAAGGACAAAAAATAAATTTCCTTAAGTGTGTGAAGTGTTTATGCAGAGAAAAAAAATAAATAGAAAAATAACCTTATGAACATGAATGTATAGATATGTCTGGTGAAGGTGAAGTCACTTCAGTTCTTTGGGGTACATATCCAAAAGTGGACGTGCAGGGTCATATGCTAACTGGAATCTTAAATTTTTGAGGAATTGCCATACTGTTTTTCATAGCAGTGTCTGCAACCTGTTATGTTCCCATTGGCAGTGCTCAGATTTTTTTTTTTTTTAAGAGAAAATTCAACAGAGTCCAGTCAGCTCAGTTTGGTGGCCAGTTCTTTAGCCTTTGCCTTTTCCAGCTTGGTGATGCCAGCCACAGACTTTAGGCCCAGGATGTTGCCTCCCCAGTGGCAGCAGATCTCATCGTATGTCACTGTAATTGGTCCTGATGGCTTCCACCAGGTTTGCCAGGCCTCTTTTGTCTTCCAAGTTGATCTGTGTGAAGGCAAAAGTGGTGTAGGTCTTTCTGTGGACCAGACACCCCAGCCTCGCCTTCCCCTTGGTATTACATTAGGGAACCCTCATATTATGACACAGAGCAGGCAGGAAAACCACGAGCTCAGTGGGGTCCACATCATGTGCACTCACTACCAGCGGAGCCTTCTTGTTTTCCACCAGGGTGGTGGCAGTGTTAACCCTGCCTTGGAGGACAGGCGGCCCCTTAGTGGGGACATCCCCTTTGCCCACAGCTTTCTTCTCAGGCAGGGCCAACATTCTCTGCTTCTTCTGCTGCTTTGTCTCTGGTCTGTGCTTATGGGCCAGCTTAAGCAGTTGAGTTGCTATTTGGTGGTCCAAGGCCTAGGTGAACTGTTTAATCGCAGGAGGCACTTTTTTTTTTTATAAAGATTTTATCTATCTATTTGACATACAGAGATCACAAGTAGGCAGAGAGGCAGGCAGAGAGAGAGGAGGAAGCAGGCTCCCTGCTGAGCAGAGAGCCTGATGCGGGGCTCGATCCCAGGACCCTGGGATCATGACCTGAGCGGAAGGCAGAGGCTTTAACCCACTGAGCCACCCAGGCACCCAGGGAGTCACTTTTAAACGTTTATAGAGAATAGTCCTTTGTTGCTGCAGCCAGATGTAGCGGGGCCATCCTTGCCAATACATGTTGTTTTCTGTTTGGGTTTTTTAATTTTTTGCTTTTGTTTTTTTGGAGGGGGAGGGGCAGAGGGAGAGGAGGAAAGAGAATCTTAAGCAGGGTCCATGCCCAGTGTGGAGCCTGCCGTGGGGCTTGATCTCCTGTCCTGAGCCAAAATCAAGAGTCCGGGCACTTAACCACCTAAGCCTTCCAGGCACCCTGGGGCTTTTTTGTTTTTGTTTTTTTATAGTATCATCCTAATGGGTGTGAGGGAGTACCTCATTATAATTTTGATTTGCATTTCCCTAGTGATTTTTGATGTTGAGCATCTTTTCATGTGCTTATTGGCCATTCATATAGTAGTTCTTTGGAGAATTCTCTATTCAAGACTTTTGCCATTTTTGAATTGGGTTGATTTTTGAACGTTGAGATTTAGGAACTCTATATATATTCTGAATATTAATCCCTTGTCAGATACATAATTTGCAAGTATTTTCTCCCATTTTGTGAGTTGCCTTTTTGCTCTATTGATAGTGTCTCTTGATGCATAAGTTTTAAATTTTCATGAAATCCAATTTGTCTGTTTTTAATTTTGTTACCTGTACCTCTGGTATCATTCCAAGAAATCAAATCTGCTGTCATGAAGCTCTTGTATTTTATTTTGTTCTAAGAGTTTTGTTGTTTTAGGTCTTACATTTAGTATCTTGATCCATTTGAGTTAGTATTTGTATATGGTGTCAAGTAAGGTTCCAGTTTCATTCTTTTGCTTGTGGATATCCAGTTTTCCCAACATCACTTTTTTGGGAAAAGATTTTCCTTTCCCCCATCGGATTACATTGGGATCCTTGTCAAAAGCATACTGTTTGATTATTTATGCTTTGTACTAAGAAAAAAAATCAAAAAGTGTGAGTCTTCCAGTTTGGTCTTCTTTATCAAAATTGATTTTGCTATATGGGGTCCTTTGGGATTCCATATGGATTTTTAGGAAGGGTTTTTCTGTTTCTTCAAAAAAAACATTAGGATTTTGATAAGGATTGCATTGAATCTGTAGATTGCTTTGGGTAGTTTTGATATTTTAATGGTAAGATGTCCTCTGCTCTTTGAACATGACATGTGTTTATGTTTATCTCTTTTAAAGTAATCTTGTAGCAATTATTTTTGTTGTCATTTTGCAAGTCTTTCTCTTCCTTGGTTAAATTAATTCCTAAGTATTTTATTCTTAATGCTATTGTAAATGAAACTGTCTTCATGATAATACTTTCTCATTATTTATTGTTTATGTGTTAGAATGCAGTTGATTTTTATGTGGTGATTTTTTTATCCTAATATTTTGCTGAATTCATTTGTTAATTTTTACGGTTTATGTTTAATCTTTAGTATTTTCTTCATATAAGATTATATCAGATGCAAACAGATAAATTTTACCTCCTCTTTTCCAATTTATGTGCTTTTTCTTGCCTAATAGCTTTGGTTGGAACTTTCAGTACTATATTGAATAGAGGCAGTAAAAGTGACCATCTTTGCCTCATACCTGTTCTTAGAGGAAAAGCTTTCAGTCTTTCACCGTAGAGTATGATGTATGCTGTAGAATTTTTATGTATGGCTCTTTATTATCTTGACGTACTTCATCTACGACCCTTTAAGTTCCCTTAAAGTTACTTCAGCCAGAGAGCAAGGGGCTTCCAACAGCGGGACAAGGTGCACTAACAGTGGCTGCCCATCTCTTTGTCTGCATTTCTGTGATCAGAAGCAGCAGTCAGTGATCAGAGCACAAATCCCTGGTATTTGAAGGACAAGGTCCTTTTGCCCACCCTGGTTCCTTTAACTTGTTAGCAGGCGGTTCTGGAAAGATGTGCAGAGCTGCCTACCCCATGAATGGTTGTTACTGTGCTACTAATAGCTGAAATTTACCAAAATTCATGAACATTAACTGCAGTTTACTGTCCCATATCTTCCCCTGGAAGTTGCCAGCATTCAGCAGACTTCAGAGTTCCAGAATAAGTTATATCCAGCACAGTTGTTTTCTAGGTGTGGAGACAGATTCCTGGTGCTTCCTTTTCTGCCGTCTTCCTAGAATCCTCCATAGGGTCTTTGAATTTTACCTCTCCTTTACTTTTTCTTTTCCCAAAGAAGTCATGCCAGTCTGACTTCTTATATTAAGAACTATTAATCCTTTTTTTTTAAAACTAGTCAACTTCATTCATTTACTTTTTATATATATTTTTTAAAATTTTAAATTAACATATAGGGGCACCTGGGTGGTTCATTCGGTTAAGCGGCTGCCTTCAGCTCGGGTCGTGATCCCAGGATCCTGGGATCAAGCCCCACATGGGGCTCCCTGCTCAGCGGGGAATCTGCTTCTCCCTCTTCCTCTGCTGATGGCTCTGCCTACTTGCAGTCTCTATCGCTCTGTCAAATAAATAAATAGAATCTTAAAAAAAATTAACATATAATGTAGCATTTGTTTCAGGGGTACAGGTCTGTTATTTCTATTGTTTTTTGGGTTCTTTTAACATCTTTTGTATTTTATTTTATTTTTTAATTTAAATTCAGTTAATACATAATGTATTATCAGTTTCAGAGGTAGAGTTCTGTTATGCATCAGTCTTACATAACACCCAGTGCTCATTACATCACGTGCCCTCCTTTAATGACCATCACCCAGATACCCCGTCCCCCACCCCTCCCCTCCATCAACCTCAGTTTGTTTCTTCTGATTAAGAGTCTCTTAAGGTTTGTCTCCCTCACTGATTTCATCTTGTTTTTCCCCTCCCTTCCCCTATGATCCTCTGTGTTGTTTCTTAAATTACACATATGAGTGAGATCATATGTTAATTATCTTTCTCTGATTGACTTATTTTGCTTAGCATAACACCCTCTAGTTCCATCCATGTCATTGCAAATGGGGCTCTGCTGTATTTTAGATAAATAGTTTTTTTCAGTGTCACAGTGTCTCAGAAGAGAAAATTAATAGACTTTTATTATGCTAAGAAAAAGATTGGTGATGTTAGATGCAGGAAATGCTAGCATTTGTGTCCTGCCTTGTCTTGTAAAAATGAGATAAAATGAGGACCACGACCACATTGTAATTAAACATCACTTATCGAGCCACTCACTGCTTTTAAACAAGACATATACTATGCTCTCATGGTGAAGGTACATACAGTTGCTGGCTTTCTATCAAGGCCTTTCAGTATAGTTGAGAAATATGTCTAGATAAGGGAGCTGTAATTTCAAAGAGCAAAATGAAAATTCTGAAACTATACATATGCTATAATGGCAATAATATGTACAAAACCAAACTAAGAATCTGCCTACAAAAATAAAACAAACCTGAAAAGAAATAATCCAGAATGTAAATAGTTGTGAATATTTGGGTTGTGAGAATATTTCTGATTTTTGTTTCTCTTTTATTTCTACTTTGTGATATTTTTTACTTTTTCTATAATAAATAATTGCTAATCAGCATGTCCTTCTTACATTTGGAGTAGCTAAATGGTGCTTGAGGTGTGTTTCACATTCTTAGTGGAAAAACAGTTATGTAATATATTGATTTTAAATTTTAATAAATGTCATTTATATTTCCTTTACCTGCATGTATTTTCAGAATTCATCCTGAATAGATGAACATACATTTTTGGCACTATTCATATAATAAATTCTTTTCTTCCTCATAGGAATTTATCTAATGTGGAAGAAATTGGGACTTGCTCATATATTAATCATGTCATTACTATGACAACACTCTATATTCAGCAGGTAGGTGAATTAATATATTCCTTTTGTTGCTTTACTGGGAGTAACTAGGTTTTACTTTTTTAAATATTATTGTAACGTTAAATGTTTTTAGAGGTAATCAAGAAATGAATTAAAATTTCCATTAGGTACTATATATTTCAGAAATTTTAAACATATTATCTAAGAAAAGTATAATTATTAATATAATTTATTTTAATTAAAAATGAAAGTGTTTTAGGAGCACTTGGGTGGCTCAGTGGGTTAAAGCCTCTGCCTTCGGCTCTCTGGTCATGATCTCGGGGTCCTGGGATCGAGCCCCGCATCGGGCTCTCTGCTCAGCAGGGAACCTGCTTCCACCTCTCTCTCTCTGCCTGTCTCTCTGCCTACTTGTGATCTCTGTCTGTCAAATAAATAAATAAAATCTTTAGGAAAAAAAAGATGAAAGTGTTTTATAAATGGCTTTTTACAATGACATAATTTGTCAATTTATGTATATTATATATTTTATGTTATTTATCATCAAATATCCCTCTTACTGTAAACATATTCTATTTTGCTATCCTTTCAAAACTCTTCCTAGGCCATATTTAAAATTTGAAGGATTATGTCCAGTCCAGTCCATACGATTAACTGATGCTTTAAACTCCATTGGAACTTAGGTTTATTTGAATAAAAATTATTTATTAGATAATTAATAAAACATGTCTTTAAATGGTATAGGTATGTTATGCAGTTTAATATTTCTAACTATAATTTTTTTTAAACTTCCAGTTAAAAAGCAAAAAGAAAGAGAAGGAATTAGCAGATCAGACATCTATTGAAGAATTTGTAATCCATGCATTGGCGTTTTGTGAGAGTTTATACGATCCATATCGGAATTGGAGGCATAGAATTTCAGGGTATGTCTTATAAATCATAATGTTCACTTAAAACCTGAATGTCGGGGCCCCTGGGTGGCTCAGTGAGTTAGGCCTCTGCCTTCAGCTCAGGTCATGATTTCAGGGTCCTGGGATCAAGCCCCACATTGGACTCTCTGCTCAGCGGGGAGCCTGCTTCCCCCCCTCTCTCTGCCTGCCTCTCTGCTTACTTGTGATCTGTCAAAATAAATAAACTCTTTAAAAAAAAACAAAACCTGAATGTCATAAATATATGTAATTCTTCAATGAAGGTCTTATTCTCTGTGAAAGAAGTGTGCAAGGTGTGTATAAGACCCTTATCTTTATCTCTTAGATATAGAACCATGTTAGAAGTAATGAAATTTCCTGTAAACTCTTGTTTTGGAATTCTAATAATCTGATAGGAAAATTTCAAAGCACAGTAACATCAAGTAGAGTGTACGTATTTTTCAAGGAAAGTTCTCTCTTTTTTTAAGCTCATTTCATGGGATGAAAATGATTTTAACAATATCTTGTCTCTTAATTAGGGAGCTTGTGTTTGCTAGGGTCTGGTCAGGAAAACGGAAATCATACCAGGTATTTTATAAGATATAATAGACGGAAATTGTTAAATAGGTATTAGAGGACTCAAAAAGCAAGTAGGGATACTGATGTAATACAGAGATAGTGACTTCAGGAAGCAGCTACTTCCCTGGGGTGTGGGACAAAAGGAAGAAACTGGAGTTATCTGAAACTGTAAGTTTGGAGAAGAGATCCTATAGTTGGGTCTCAGACCTCTGTTGAAAGAGCATTGCTTAGCTATGCAGGTATCACTGAGCAGCCATGAGTAGCTTGGTGCTGGAATTACCAAAAAGAACCTGAAGACAAAGAACCAGCTGTGAATGCTACAGTTAAGAACTGTTGGCTGATAAGAGAAAAGGTGGCTCAGTGGGTTGGGCCGCTGCCTTCGGCTCGGGTTGTGGTCTCAGGGTCCTGGGATCGAGTCCCGCATTGGGCTCTCTGCTCCGCAGGGAGCCTGCTTCCCTCTCTCTCTCTCTCTCTGCCTGCCTCTCTGCCTACTTGTGATCGCTCTCTCTCGCTGTCAAGTAAATAAATAAAATCTTAAAAAAAAAAAAAAAATCAGTTTCTTTTTCACTCTTAGCTTTCCAGTCTCCGGTTAGTATGCACTGTTGGTGAATCCAACCGTGGAGTACCTGGAAAAAGAGAAGCATAGTTTGTGGAGTGCTTGTCACAGCATCACAAAGCAGACATATATAGGAAGATGGGTTTGCAGCTTAGTGACAGTAGTATAAATACCAGTTCAGGACTCACAGAGAAGAGTTTTGAACTCCTTTCTTAATTACCAGTGGACACAGAATAGGAAGAGTTGTATCATCAACTATAGTCAGGCTACTTTTTTAGGTCTCCCAAATCTGCTATGTTTTCAATCTCAAGATCTTTTGAGATTGAAAAATCTTTTTTTCAATTTTTCCATTTTCATTTTTAATTTAATCATCCTACTTATACCAGTGCACTTCCTGCAACTTGTCGCTACTAAAATGTTTGGTCTTTATAGGCTTATTAGGGTCTTATACCCTCACTTTGAGTTGCCACCATTAGATAATGGTGAAGAATTGATTAACTGAGAGAACATTTATGTAGACTATATGGTGGTACTTTGTTCTGTGTAGTGGTATTTTATTGAAATAACACATCCTATAGTTGAAGTAAGAAATAAAAAGTAGATATAATAGGAACAAGCACTCTAGTTATTAAATATAACAACCCTATCTACTTATTTTTACACGGGCTTTCCTTTATATGCTGAAAGAAGTTGTCTTTATTAGGTTTCTCCATAGAAACAGAATCAGTAGGTGTGTGCGTGTGCACGCATGCATGTACATGCACAAAATGAGTTTTATTATAAGCAGTTGCTTCATGTGATTTTAGAGGCAGACAAGTCCAAATCTGCAATGTGGGCTCTCAGGCTTATGACCCAGGAAAGCCAAAGTACAGTTACAGTCTGAAAGCTGGCAGATAGAAAGCCAACGTTCTAGTTCTAGTCCAAATGTAGTCAGGCTCAAGACCCAGAACTGATGATGCAGATGAAGTCCAAAGACAGTCTGGTGGAGAACCCCCCCTTGCTTAGAGAGGCCAATTTTTTTGTTCTGCTCAGTCTTTCCACTGACCGATTGAGCCATTTTGTATAGGGAATCTCCTTTATCCGTATTTGATCAATTTGAATGTTGTGGTTTTTTTTAAAGATTTTATTTATTTGACAGAGAGACAGCAAGAGAGGGAACATAAGCAAGGGGAGTAGGAGAGGGAGAAGGGAGCCCGATGTGGGGCTCGATCTCAGGATTCTGGGATCATGACCTAAGCTGAAGGCAGATGCTTAACAACTAAGCCACCCAGGTGCCCCTGTATTTGACTAATTTTTTTTTTTTTAAGATTTTATTTTTTTTATTTGTCAGAGAGAGAGAGGGAGAGAGGGATCACAGGCAGACAGAGTGGCAGGCAGAGTCAGAGGGAGAAGCAGGCTCCCCGCCGAGCAAGGAGCCGGATGTGGGACTCGATCCCAGGACGCTGGGATCATGACCTGAGCCAAAGGCAGTTGCTTAACCAACTGAGCCACTCAGGCGTCCCTGTATTTGACCAATTTAAGTGTTAATCTCACCCAAAAACACCCTCCCAAGCTGACACATTAAATTAACCATCACATTGTCCTAATAATTTTCTTGACTGTTCATTAATGGGAAGTAAGTAATGACTTCTGAATGCTTCCTTTTCTCCCCTTTCCCACCAGAGGAGCAATATTGTGTTCAAAGAAATATTGCAGTTTGAACCAGGTACTAACAGGAGTCCTGCTTTAAAGAATAGATAAAAAGAGTTTGTACTTATTATATCAAAATACCAACCTAAGCCATACCTAGCTTTTGTTTACAGTGCACTTATATTGTTGGAAATTCATGACTCTCAAATTTGTATCAAGTAAACAGTTCTATTACAGTTTACTTAGTGTTGAATACTTCCTTTTCTGTTGAACTTTAATATGTCTCTTTTCCTAGAGAGAAAGTGCTTTGAATTTTCCTTGACAAAGATGTTTTATCTGTCAGGATAAGACAGATGATGTTGCAATAACAAACAAAGGGTTAGAATAACAAAGGTCTATTTCTTGTTCTTGCGGTCTTCTGGCTTTGGCAGGAAGCCCTCAGTCATCATAGTCCCTCAAGATCCTAAGCCGAGAGAGGAGCAAGCATCCAAGGCTTTGCTCGTTACCACTTGAGAAAAAAGAAAGCTCTGAAATGTCTCACATTAGCAATTTAATGCTCTCGGCTGGTCATGACACATCTTATTTTCATTCAGAACTTATTGGTCAGAATTAGTTCCACATCCCCATCTACTACAGTGAAACCAAGAAGTTAGTTCTACTTTGACGAGAAGGGGTAGACATGGGAATAATTGGCAGACGGCACCGTCACTGCCTTTTGCCTCTGCTTGAGCACTGCTCATGACTCTTCGAAGATTGAAAGACGCACATAACAGAGTTCCATTTGTAGCCTTTCTACTCACTCATCACTATGGTTCTCAAAAAATCAGTGTTCTATTTTTTTTTTTTTCCAGAAAGGCTTATAATATACAGAGGGGAGGGGTTCCTTCTTGGCTGCTCCTTGCTGCCAGCACATTGCTTAACTTCTCTTTCCTATTGACACGGATGTGTGTTTCCACAATTTTCTTGATGAACTTGAGGGCACCCTTGCCTTTAGAGACCTTGAGCACTCCCTGTCACACTGCTCATATGGGGTGAAGCCACACACTTCTTGGATCATGTCCCACACGAACTTGGTATGCCTTAGCTTGTTCACATTCATTGTCATCTTGTGGCCCTTGTTGAGGCC
The DNA here is from genome assembly GCF_922984935.1 of Meles meles. Classification (NCBI taxonomy): domain Eukaryota; kingdom Metazoa; phylum Chordata; class Mammalia; order Carnivora; family Mustelidae; genus Meles; species Meles meles. The sequence continues at coordinate 14,867,666 of NC_060074.1, forward strand.
CATTGGCCATGGGTAGTGGGGAGCCTTAGCTGCTTCTCCTCCGTGGCTCGCTTGGTGGAAGCCAGTGTTCTTTTATTTTGACATTGATGCTAGAGATTTCTTAAGGAAATTATATCTCTTCCTTTCATTCTTGCTACTTTCCCATCCTCTACGTTAGATCTGTCAGTAATGGCAAATCTAAGATAATGTTTTAAATTTTGAAATAATGACAGATAGGTTTTCTTTATAGACAGTAAGACATATGCAGAAAGAGGAACATGAGATCAGTCTGAAAATGACAGAGGAGAAGCTTTTAAAGGAATCTGAATAAGAACAAAATGAATTTAAAATTGGGGGAATGAGAGCAGATATAAAAAAGTGGGTCTCCACGTCGTCGCAAATGGCAAGATTTCATTTCTTTTGATGGCTGCATAGTATTCCATTGTGTATATATACCACATCTTCTTTATCCATTCATCTGTTGATGGACATCTAGGTTCTTTCCATAGTCTGGCTATTGTAGACATTGCTGCTATAAACATTCGGGTACACGTGCCCCTTCGGATCACTATGTTTGTATCTTTAGGGTAAATACCCAGTAGTGCAATTGCTGGGTCATAGGGTAGTTCTATTTTCAACATTTTGAGGAACCTCCATGTTGTTTTCCAGAGTGGTTGCACCAGCTTGCATTCCCACCAACAGTGGAGGAGGGTTCCCCTTTCTCCACATTTGCGACGACGTGGATGGAACTAGAGCGTATCAGGCTTAGTGAAATAAGTCAATCGGAGAAAGACAACTATCATATGATCTCCCTGATATGAGGACATGGAGAAGCAACATGGGGGGGTAGGGGGATAGGAGAAGAATAAATGAAACAAGATGGGATTGGGAGGGAGACAAACCATAAATGACTCTTAATCTCACAAAACAAACTGGGGGTTCCTGGGGGGAGGTGGGATTGGGAGAGGGGGAGCGGGCTATGGACATTGGGGAGGGGAGGCGAACCATAAGAGACTATGGACTCTGAAAAACAACCTGAGGGTTTTGAAGGGTCAGGGGTGGGAGGTTGGGGCAACCTGAGGGTTTTGAAGGGTCAAGGGTGGGAGGTTGGGGGAACAGGTGGTGGGTAATGGGGAGGGCACGTTTTGCATGGAGCACTGGGTGTTGTGCAAAAAGAATGAATACTGTTATGCTGAAAAAATAAATAAAATGGAAAAAAAAAAGTGGGTCTGACAACAAATTAAAACAAATAAAATTGGTAAATGAAAGCAAAAAACAACTTTTGAGAACAAAAACCAAGAAGATATTTAAATGCTATGGTATAGAAAGAGAATTCTGCATATATAAAGTAACAGGAAGAGGAACAAAGTAACGGATGAGTGGTGGCATTTCATGACTATGTCCAATATACATACCAGGAATTATGCTGGAAGCTGTCCCCATTTCTCTACAGGGCATAACAAATTTTGCTCTTAATAGTAGGAACTGCTTCAGAGGTAAACAGTATAGCAAAGGTTCAGACTTGGGTTTCTTTGACTTTGATAGGGAAATGAAACATACTACAAATAAATCATGGAATTAGGAAAAATCTATAGCTCATGGGAGATCTATACAAGGGAGCTATAGCAATAACTTATTATACCTTATATATTGATCTAATTCTGAAGTTAAGTGGAAACATGAAATATATGTATTTTCTTATGTATTATTTGTTTGTTGCTTACTAAAACAACTAAAACAGATTAGAACGAATGTAAATTAGCATTATACTAAATACAGAGCCATTTAAAAGTATATTTCTTGGGACGCGTAGGTGGCTTAGTTGGTTAAGTGTCCCAACTCTTGGTTCGCCTCAGGTCGTGATCGTAGTAGGGTCCTGGGATCGATCCCCGTACTCTGTGCTCAGTGTATGGTGGGGTCTGCTTGAGGATTCTCTCTTTCTCCCTCTGTCCCTCCCCCCTGCTAGAGTGCTGTTGCTCTCTCTCAAATAAATCTTTAAAAAAATATATATTTCTTATTTGATGAAATATATGGATTTTTTTCATCTCTCCAAATGTAATTTAAGGAATAGATTTGATTAATCTATTAGCTCAATTTTGATTGTTTGTAGCATCTTACATATTTAGAAAGATTTTCTCAAGTGGAACTAAAATATGTGTAGGGAAAGAATTCTTTCCTGAAAAGGCCTTATCATTCAAGAATTTATTTAAAAATATATTTATCGAGTTTCTATTTTGGGCAGTGTAAGTACAGTAGGACTTACTACCTGCCCAAAGAGAAAAACAATTTAATTAGACTAAGTTATGCCCTGGGGTTCCTTCTGGCCAAATCTAGGACAATGTATATATGAAAATAATTAATTGCCATAAAGAACTATAAACAGGGCCACCTGGCTGGCTCAATCAGTAGAGCATATAACTCCTGATCTTGGAGTCATGAATTTGTGCTCCACACTAGGTGTAGAGTTTACTTTAAAAAAAAAAAAAAAGAATTATAAACCATTGGTGGGGAAAAGGAATTAATGAGTCCATACCAGTGATAGATGATAGCTAGGTAGGTGGGTGGATGGATGGATGGATGGATAGATAGGTAGGTAGGTAGGTAGGTAGGTAGATAAAGGGAAAAGAGGGGACCCTTGCTTATAGTAGAAGGCTAAGTGCCAATTAGTAAATGTATAGGGATTGTTGGAAGAAAATCTGCATTTTACACAAATTATAGGAAAGATGTAGATCAGGATGGTAAATCTAGGGAAAGTTTTGGTAAAGAGCATGATTTTTGCATGGTTTTAAAATGTTTCCCCACAGATTATTTATTCATTGCAAAGGAAAAATTAGTAGTTATTTTGTATAGTACTGAATAGTACATTGACTGGATGCTCAAAATTAGCATCAGTGACGAGCAGATGGACATCTGTGCCTCCAACTGTGATGCTCTCAGAGGGACGTATCATTGCTTTTATAGTATTCCACCAGGAATGCATAATCTGAATCTAATTATATAGAAACATCAAGCAAACCCAAAATAAAGAATATTTTAATGAATAAAAGGAAGGAGTGTGGGACAGCATTCTTCAAAAATGTCACAAAAGCTGTAGAAATGTTTCAGATTGAGAGAGGGCAAAGAGATATGACAGCCAGATGAAATATCTGGACAGGAAGCTGTACTGAGAGAAGGAGAAAATGCTGCAAAGGGTACTAATGCATCAGTTAACAAATGGTAGATAAATGTTTTATATTAATGTTAAATGTATTAAAATTTAGAATTATACTGTTATTGTGTAAGACCATATCAGGTATTCACTAAAGTATTTAGAAGTAATATACCAAAATATACATCATTTCCCTTTAAATGTTCTGAAAAATGCTATTTGTGTGAATGCATGTATATATAAATATGTGTCCTTAGTATAATAGGGAGAGAGTGAACAAATGATAAAGGATTTGGGGTAAAATTTTAACAATGAATGTGGGTTCTTTGAAGTTCTTTATACAATTTTTATTCTTGCAACTTTTGCAAGAGCTTGAATTTATTTCCAGATTAAAACCTTAAGAGAAATAGTTATGTCTGAGGCATGATGGCAACATAAAAAAGAAGTACAAAGTAATTGACCAAGGAACACGAACTTAGAAAACTAAGATGCAAACATGTTTTACAGCCCTCAGAAGTCGGTATGTGTTAGCCTCTGCTAGGTGCTACATGCTTGGCCCAAATATCAGATAATAACGTAACAAGAAAGTACTCTGTGGTTTAAAAATGAGACTAAATTCATTTTTAGCTGTTCCGTCTTACCCTATTGCAAATGTGTAGTACAAACTACTTATGATTCAATGTTTGTGTTACGTATAATAGTTTTTACCCCTTTTATTCATGTTAGTATATTAAATTACACTACAACAATAATGGTAATTAAAAAAAAATTTTTTTATTTCACTTTTTTAAGATTTTATTTATCTATTAGAGAGAAAGAGAGAACACAAGGAGGGAGAGGGAGCAGACCCTTGGCTGACCCAGGGAGCCTGATGTGGGACTCAATCTTAGGACCCTAAGATCATGACCTGTGCCAAAGGCAGATGCTTAACCAACTGAGCCACCCCGGAACCCAGGAATTTTTTTTTAAATCATTTTTTTAACCCAGGAATTTTTTTAAAATCATTTTTTAAAAAGATTTTGTTTATTAGAGAGACCACAAGCAAGGGGAGAGGCAGAGGGAAAGGAAGAAGCAGGCTCTCTGTTCAGCAGGAAGCCCCACTTGGGGCTTGATCCCAGAACCCCGGGATCATGACCTGGGCCAAAGGCAGATGCTTAAGTGACTGAGCCACCCAGGTGCCCCATAATGGAAATTTTTTAGGTTCATATGTTACGTCTAATACAGGGCCTTTAGAATAAGTCATTATTCACAAATTGCAGGAGTACATTTTCATTATATTACTAAAGTAAGAATGTATATTGTTTGTAGCACAGGATATTTGGATAGGATATATCCAATCTGTTAGTTCATACTATAACTTATAATAAATATGCCAGGCATAAACAATGTAAGTAATCTCATGGAAAGACCTCTAACTGAAAGCTAAATCGTCTTTTTAAAATTAATTTTTCTGCCACATTAATTATTTTAAAGGCATGACTAAATTTTTAATTTGAAACTCCAATAATATTTGTATTATCTTAAAGACCTAAGAAAAATCTTAGTACTGGTCTTAATTAAATAGAAAGATCCAATAAGATTCTAGGATATTATGTTTAAATTTAAAATAAATACAAAATATGATAATTCTTCTGCCTTCTCCACAATGGAAATAGACACAGATTTGGGGGCACTTGGGTGGCTCAGTTGGGTTAAGTGTATGCCTTCGGCTTTGGTCATGATCCCAGAGTCCTGGGATTGAGTTACCACATCAGGCTCCCTGCTCAGTGGGGAACCTGCTTTTCCCTCTGCCTGCAGCTCTCCATGTTTGTGTGCACATATTCTCTCTGTGTCAAATAAATAAAATCTTTAAAAAAAAGGGAATAGGCACAGATTTGGAAAGCATTGTAGCAAATGCTGTCTAATACAATTTCTAGTGAATCTGAGTATTAGATCTGGATTTTAGAACTCTTTATTCTGTCATTATTGACCAGCTGTGTCTATCTTATTTGACTTATTCTGTCACCAATTGACTTTTCTTTCTAGCTTTAAGTAAAGAAAATAATTTTAATATCTCAATTATGGTTGTTAAAAAGAAGTCCTCTTAATCTGTTGCTTTATCAGTAGATCATATTTAGACATATAGAAGTTCTTTGTGACTGTTTTTCAAATATTTTCCTTTTTTGTTGGGTTTACCTAACAACATTAAGAGTTTTTTTCAGGGTATGAAAAAAGTGTCTGAGTTCTTTGTTTTTTGTTTAATTTTCTGCAGTCCGCTAGTCAGATGTATCATTTTAACAATAGCTTTTATTCCCCAATCCGTACACTACCATGCTCATTTAAGAGACTCATTTTGTGTTGAATTGGAATGATCTTGGTAAAAGCACATGATAACTTGTGTTGGCCTTACCAAAGTCTACAGAAATATTTCAGCCATCAAAACTACTGGAATTGTCATTAAAAACCAAAATAATTCCCGGGCACCTGGGTGGCTCAGTCAGTTAAACATCTGCCTTTGGCTGAGGTCATGATTTCAGGGTCCTGGGATCAAGCCTTGCATCTGGTCCCTGCTCAGCAGGGAGCTTGCTTCTCCCTCTCCCTCAGCCCTTCCCTCCTCTCCAGACCCACTCAGGCTTGCTCTGCTTTCTCTCTGTCAAATAAAAATCCTTTTAAAAAAATAATCCCAGCCCATACTAGATTTACATTAATTTAAAATGGAAGAAGGCAGTGGAATAGATTCTGTGTATTCAGATAAAGTTTCAGAAAGTGGCAGAGTGGTGTGATTTCTGATCAATTTTATTTGCCCTGTGATAATAAGTTACAGACTTATTAAGGTGTTAAATTAGCAGTATTGCTGAAAAACTAATTTTACAGATTGGAAATTTTAAATGCCTAGCTCCTTTTTCTGTTTTTAGTTGTTTGGTGACTTAACCTGGCTGCTTGTTTCACCATTAAGCATTTAGAATTTTTTTGCTTAAGTCAAAAGAAGAAATCTTTCATTGGTGAGCATTTAAATTGTAGGCCAGACTTCATTTTTAAAATTACCTCAATCCCAGAGATGTATTGTTCAGTATGTACATATAAAGTAATATATTAAATTTATTTTATAGTTGTTTCTGTAATTATGCCATCTCTACTCACCATGGTTATAATTTGGTATTAACTTCTTTTTAATGACAGACGAATCCTTAGTACTGTGGAAAAGAGCAGACAGAAATATAAACCAGCTTCTCTCACAGTGGAGTTTGTCCCTTTCTTTTATCGTAAGTATGGATCCTAATTTCTCTTTGATTTTGATGTTACTCTGATTATTCTTTATATTCTTATTCTGATTCTACTTGATTCATCTTTGTGTATTTGTAAACTGAAGATTATAAGAACCTATCCCTGGAGTACTTGATTCATACTTTGCTATGATTATTGTTCTTCCTCTAATTTATTGTTCTGAAAGAGCTTTTATTTTAAGAGGAGCTTAATATTGTAATGACTGTAGTATAGACCTTCTGAATTTTTACTGAAATAAATGTAAGGCCCGCTTGTGCATGGCCACTGCCGGGGGAGCCTGAGTCCAGGGCCTCCTGCACAGGCACTACCCAGCTGGGCTGTGAGCTGGTGGTGGACTCATGGATGAGGCCTCCCTTTTGCCAGTTGGGGCTCGGTAGAGCTGAGTGCAGCCTGGGCCCAGGCCACTTTTGGGATAGGGGGCTAACAGGCCCACTCACCCCACAGGTGGATGGCGTAGGGGTGATGGTGATGGACACCCTAGAGGAAGAGAGCTTTGCACTGTCCTTTTCCACCTCCGGTACAGAATTTGGTGCTGTGGTTGGATTTTTTTTTTATCATGGATGAAGAATTCCAGTTATTAAAGGAAATTTTTATGGACAGGCACTCCCACCTGTTTGTAATGAGTATATGTCTTCGGTAGAAAAGTATGTTGAAGAACATCTGCTAGAGCAGATTCCTGGATTGAACATGGTGACTCGCACAGCGTCTTTCCAGCACTGCAAAGATGAAGTAGCTGGTGACATATTGGACATGCTGTTCATTTTTACAGCTTTTCTGGCTTTTAAAGAAATGTTTCTGGGCTATAGAGCAGAAAAAGAAGGCTGGGGACTGGGTTTAAGGAGCAATTTAGTGGTGACTTTGTTATGCAACTCATCTTTATCAGCTTCCCAGACAGATCTGAGGCCCTAGGGTGCACCTCTAGGCAGTGTGATCCTTGTGGGTGTGCCAGCCCATTAGACTGGGGGAGGCTAAAGCTAACGGGACAGAAGAATACATCTTGGAAAGAATGACTGTTTTGCAACTGTTCATTAATGTTAAGTATTGTTGGATTGAAAAGAAAATTACCTGACCTTTCTGGGACCTGTTTCTCCCATAACACCTTCTTGTATTCAGTGACCCCGTTACTCCTCCCTATAGTAGACACCTTTCTCAGGGACTTTTGAGTCAAGCTCAAAGGCCAGCATTCCACCTGGGGGCCTCTTCCCCAGCATACATGTTGGTGTGTCGGTGTTTGAAAAACTTACCATCATCAACCTTCTTTGGCCCAACAGGCTTTGCATGTCCCAACAGGCATTTTGTACACTCGGGTTTTTATATGCATCAAAGGTTCAATCCTGCAGCCTCATTGGTTTTTTTTTTTTTTTTTTTCCTAACCCATGTAGGAAATTTATTTATTTTTTTTTTCAGCGTAACAGTATTCATTCTTTTTGCACAACACCCAGTGCTCCATGCAAAACGTGCCCTCCCCATCACCCACCACCTGTTCCCCCAACCTCCCACCCCTGACCCTTCAAAACCCTCAGGTTGTTTTTCAGAGTCCATAGTCTCTTATGGTTCGCCTATGACTCTTAATCTCACAAAACAAACTGGGGGTTGCTGGGGGGAGGTGGGATTGGGAGAGGGGGAGCGGGCTATGGACATTGGGGAGGGAGGCGAATCATTGGGGTTTTTGACTGGGAGTATTTATCCAGGGCATTAAGCCAGCTGATCATCCTGAAATTTCTGAAGCTTCTCCTGAAACAGTTAGTCTTGGCTAAAGGAATCAGGTGAGGGAGGTGGTCCTTTACCCAAAAGCTACATGTGGACATCAGTTTCTAGTCTTATATTTGCAATCCTTGTATCACTATCTTCTGCTGGTCCTGATGTAGTTCCACTGTTTCTTGAACTCATTGTAAGCATTTTGAAAAAATATTTTTTTTTCCCATTTTATTTATTTTTTTAGCGTAACAGTATTCATTGTTTTTGCACAACACCCAGTGAAAAAATATTTTTATAGATGAATACTCAGGCTAACCTAGTAGATGTAATCTTGGAACTTCCATGATCACCCACTTGAAGATCAAATTAATATATGCTGTGTGCATTTTAGTAATTAGTACTATGAAAGCAAAAATGCTTTCTGCCTTGGTGTTTCTATGTTAGTGAGCACCAGTAAATGTATACTTCTGCTGGAGGTAAGTTAAAAGGTATCCTTTTCTTATAGCATGTTAAGTGTTTGTGTAGGTTTGCTAAAACCCTTGCTGTATAAATAGGTTCATTAGGTTTTCTGTTGAGGTAAGGAATTCCTTCCTCCTGTCAAAATCTACCAAGATGGTTTTCATGGGTGTAACCAGATCAGCATGAGTAGGATACAGCAAACAGCTTTACTGGTCATCTATTTGCTTTGATTCAGTACAGTGTTTGAAAGAACATTAACTGACCAGAAGACATGATGTCACATCTCCAGAAAGAAGAACATAGTTGTTGAATTCCTGATGTGTTTCTCTTTCTTTCTCTAGCCATACACACACACACACCCACCCATACCCATATGTGTATATATTTATATAAATTTATTGCTTATTAATTTTTAAACCTTTTTATTTATTTATTAAACCTTTTTAAAGTAAAAATTATTTACTGAATTTTCACTTGGGTGTTTTGGTTTTAAAGGATGAGCTATAGGTTATGTGTTTTTTATGTGTTTTCACTTAAATACTTACATGAGTTAAAAAAAAAATCTTAGGAGTAACATGGAGGACATTAGGAGAAGGAAAGGAAAAGTGAATTGGGGGAAATTGGAGGGGGAGACGAAGCATGAGAGTGTTGGGTCCCCCAGTAATGGGTCCATGGTCAAAGGAGCGAGACTGATACAAAGGGAAGGTCAAGCAAAGCTTTATTTCGGGCCAAGCATCAAGAATCAAACCGACAGTTAAACAGACTGAGGGCAACCTCTCTCTTCTTTACAGACTAGCTTTTAAGGGCAAAGGCCAACCGGGCCTGGCCATACACAGGTGACCAACAATGAGATTGTAACACAGAGAAAGCTGCACAGTCCTGCTAGGTCACACATAAGTGACCAACTGAATTACAATTTACCCTATAGTAGCTATTTGAACTAGCCTATCACTTTGGTCAGATTTGGCACCCAAAAGGCAGGGCCCACACTCTTTGGTAGCTAGGGAGACAGTATGTGTGCTTTACTGATTGGATGTCTCCATCTGACCCACTCATCCCTGCATTCCGGCTGTTATCTCCACCAGACCTGACCCACCCTTGTATTTGGGCTTTGTTAGTTACCTGGGACTGGTTTCCCAGACTTGGTTTTAAGTAAGTTGGGGGGAGGGGGCAGGGTCAGTTTAAGTTTTACTGCATAAACAACAAAATGACTGTTCAACGGGGTGGGGCCGCTGTGGCTGAATAGGCCCTTACGAGAGACTGTGGACTCTGCGAAACAAACTGCTGAGGGTTTTGCAAGGGAGGGTTTTGGGGGGGGGGGCTGGGGGGGAGAAGGTGAGGCTTGTGGTGGATATTAAGGAGGGCACGTATTGCATGGAGCATTGGGTGAATATATAAACAGTGAATATTGGAGCACTGAAAAAATTAAATTAAAAAAATTAAAAATTAAATAGTCAAACTAAAAAAAACTTAGAAGAGATATGGCTATTATAGGTGTGATCTATGTGGATTTAATTTTCTTTCTTAAAAAATGGTTATGCCATAGTTCAAGAATATGGAAAATATTGCAGAATATATACAAGGAATACCTTGTGTTTCCTGGTCTCATTTGTCAGATCTTGCCGTAACATTTTGCCATATTTGCTTTAGTTCTTTTTCTTTTTTTCCTAAGAATTTAAAACAAAACAGAGATAGCCCCCCTTTTTTTTTTGCTTTTGTCAATTGGAAATGAATATACGCATATTAAAGGTATGATTTTTAAAAAAGAGAAATAGTCCTTTGTTTGAGTGCCTGGTGAAGATGATTGCAGTGCCCACTCTGTTTGACCACCAGTAGTAATATTGGCTTCAGCTAGATAATCAAAATAGGCTGATTTCTGGATTCTCTTTTTTTGTTCCACCTAGCTGTCCTTATGATATTACCACACTATATTGATTGTTGTGACTTTATGCTAAATCTTGAAATCATTAAGTCCTCTAACTTTGTTTTTCTTCCAAAATTTTTTGGCTTTTCTGGATCCTTTACATTTTTATATGCATTTTAGAAACCAGTTTTTTAATGTTTTTTACAAAGACGTCTGCTGATAAATTTGTTTGGGATTGTATTGCATCTAGGAACTGTTTTAGGAGAATTGACGTCTTGAGAATATGGAGACTTCCAGTGCATGAATCTGATAATCTCATTATTTGTTACTTATTTCTTCAATCAATATTTTATAGTTTGCAGAATATAGATTGTGCACATATTTTGATAGTTTATCCCAAAGAAGTTGTCACAGGCACTTGGAAATGTGAAGTCTTTAAAATAAACTATTGTAGATTTTTTAATAGGTGAGTTTCATTTTCATTTCCTATCTTTAATAATGACATTTCCCTTTTTACCCATAGTTATATTCCTTGCCTTACGTTGATAATATTTCTTGCCTGCTTTGTCAGATACTAATATAGCCACTCCAGCATTCTTATGATTAATGGTATATCTTTTTATATCCTGTACATATTTTCTGTGTGTCTCCTGTGGCTGATTGGAACTCTGTCTTCTTACAGCTCTGTGTAAAAATCTCACAGTTACTCAGTTTAAAACTCCTTGCTAGGTTTTTTCCTGCCTCATGGGATTTCATAGTATCATATAAGGATTGATACTTTGACTCAAAGTGAGCCTACTAATATTTCTGGAGTGCTTTCTCTTTATAGCTTCCACTCCTGTACTGCTTGCCTAGGCCTTCTCAAACATTTCATCTGCCTCCTAACTCAACAAATAGCCATCTTCCTTTAGGGTTCCCCTTTTCTGTGCAGTTTCAGAACAAGTCTACAACAGGAAGCTGAGATAATCATTGAGCTTACTTTGTTTCTCTTGAGAGAAGGAAAATTTCTACCTATATTGTCTAATTTTCTAGTTATTTCTAGGAGGAAGCCATGTATAGTGACAGTTATTCCAGCATAGCTGGAATCTTTTAATTTTTTAAGTGTAGATATCTGTCAGTTATTTGCCACAAAGCTGTTTGTTTTTGGTAATGTTTATTATGTGTAAAGTTGGAAATAATTCTGTTGTTACACCTTGTCTATGATAAATGCAAAAAAAGTAACTTCATTACTGGGTTATTAGACTATCAAAATGAAGAGGAAAATCATAAAAGTTTATTAGTAGAGAACTGGTTAAGTAAATTAAGGTACATCATTGTATTGGTCATAAAAATGAACAAGGAAGATATGTATGTAAAGATACCCAGTATGTATTAGTGTTAAAAACAAAAAACATGAGGCAATGGTATAGGTATACCTTTTTTTTTTTAAGGTGTGGGGAGCATGGTATATTGAGGAATAGGTTTGGGGGAGACTTACTTTTTGTCACAATTTTGTGCTGTTTTAATTATTCTTTGTCATGTGCATGTATAACCTTTTGAAAACAATAAAATACTTTATACTCTTAAAAGAAAGGTTATTTTTGGTACCAAAACTTTGGAATGTTTGCCTTGGAGTAAACCCAGGAAATCTTTTCATCCAATTATTCCAATTTTATAATTGAATAATTATTGTCAATTATACTAATAAGAGGAAGTAGTAGTGGCAAAAAAACATCTAATTTAATGTCAGATTTCAGTTCGCTTCTAGCCTTGCCGCTTAGCAGCTCTGTAACTGTAAGACCTTTCATTTGCTCATTTATAAATAAGGGCAAAACATCCTCACATGGAGTATTATGAGAATTAAATGATATAACTAATCTAAACTACTACCTGGTAGATGGTTTCTCTTTTCCTTTATTATGAGAAAATGCATATCAGCCTTGCCTTTTTTTAAAAAATTTTATCCTTTTAATAGTTTTTAATGTTTCAGTGTCAGACATTCCTTAGAGATAAATCATACTGTGAAAGAGAAATCTTATTTGTTACTTTGTGTATCATATTCACAGAGTGTTTTCAGGAAAGTGAACATCTCAAGGAAAGTCTTAAGTGTTGCTTATTGCACCTCTTTGGAGCCATTGTGGCCGGTGGGCAGGTGAGCGAAGTGTTGAAAGTTAATATTTAAAAAAATAGTTAACTGCAAAAAGTTTTCCATGGATTATTTAATGTATTCTTTGTTCTTTTATAATTTAATGAACCACACAGATATTTTTCTGAGTTTATAGCTTGTTTAAAACTAATCTTTTATTTAAAACTTCTTTAAAAACCTAAGTAATAATATTAGCACTAACAATAAAATTACTACATAAATAACCATATTTAACAATTTTTTTATTGTAAGTTTTTAGTTGTGTTGACTTTCAGCTACTAGCTCTTACCTTAGAATATAAAATCACCCCTTGTTACTCCACATGATGAAATCAAACTCAAAATTAAGTACGTATGAGTTAACCACTCTTCTGTCTATGTAATTTCTAAATGCATATATACAAGGTTTATGTGCTTTTTTTTTTTTTTAACAAACCCAACCAGCTTTTTATTACTCACAAGAAAGAAATTATAGTAATACTTACTTCTTTATTTTTGAAGGTGAGTATCTTAAAAGTTGTCTGTGGTAAACTTTGAGTATAACTACTAGTTGAAATAGGATTATAGTTCAGAAAGAACATCCTCTATGTTTTCTTTAAGTACATAGTTTAGATCAGAAGTTTCTAACAACTTTTGTCCTGCATAAAGCCCCTTGTTAGAATATTTCGAATGCATGCAATAAAATACATAAGATTGGAAAAGAAACTAGTTATGCTAAAATGCAGTTACTAAAATATTATAATAAATTTGTAACATAGTAATGTGTTTTTATAACACACTAAAGAGAGCAGCAAGTCTAGTAATAAATGTGATTTCAAAAAAAAGACAAACATGTTGCTTCAAGACATTGCAACAATTATGAAATATGAAAATATATAGGATTTCTTCTGGTTAACAAAGTTTCAGATATTGCTAATAATACGATTTGGGTTTCCTAGTAGCCTACCTTTCCTTTTCCTCTTTACTCTAATAGAAGAGTCTTTTTTGTGAGGGGGATAATGACTAGAGTCTTATTTTTCAGTTTGTTTGCTTTTCACCTTCCTTTATTAGCTGTTAATCTTTTTTTGCATCAGTATCTACCCATTTCCATCATTTCTCTGCTACTAAAAATAAGAATTAACAAGTATACATGAATAAAATTGGAAATGACATTGTTTTTGACTAGTGGAGAAGCTGATTGGATCCCATTACCATTTTGAACACACAGAGACTTGTTTTTATTAGTGTCCAGGGGTAATCAAGCCTTGAGAGACCTCCAGTATTTAAAACTCACATAGAAATCAAGAAACCTCCGGTAATTAAAACTCACACAGAAATCAAGTAGATACTTGAAGGCCAATTTATTATTTTATATGGTAAAAATACTCAAAATCCTTATAATCAGGTTGTAGCTGTACTTGTAGCTATTTTGAGGTCGGAAGTTTATTTATTGAATATAGAGTAAGTACAGGGATATTTAGAGAAAGATTTAAATGAATTGAATATTTAAAGGTGTAAACGGCAGGAAAATTGAATGGTGTCAGCAAGGACTAAGTCCTTTCACTCATAAACGGCAGGAAAATTGAAGTCTGGTGACTGGTCTCCCTTCTCCAAACATCATGCCTGGACTTCCCATTGACATATGTGCTGCTTTGCGTTATGTTAAGAGGATAAGCTTTAGAGACAGACTGACAGAGGTTTGAATCCCATGTCAGTTCCTAGTTGTGTGACCTTGGATAAACTATTTATGTGTGTTTTAGCTTCTTTATTTACATGTGTTTTAGTTTCTTTATAATATGAAAACAGTAATAATTACCAGATAGTCATAAGGACCAAATGACACATGACATATGTAAAGTGCTTATAAGCACTAAGTCAGTCACAGGTCTATCAGATTTGTGATTCCCATAGTTAGCAGTAAATACTACAACTCTAACAGCTTAAGTTAGAAGTTTTACCTTTTTCCTTCATAAAAAAATAGAGTAGCAGTAAGTAGTCCAGAGTTAATCTGGTGGCTCTAGGATCTTCAGAGGATCCAGGTTCCTTCTGAATGTCAATTTGTTATTATCTTTTTTTTTTTTTAAGATTTTATTTATTTAACAGAGATCACAAGTAGGCAGAGAGGCAGGCAGAGAGAGAAGGGGATGCAGGCTCCCTGCCGAGCAGAGAGCCTGATGTGGGGCTCGATCCAAGGACCCTGGGATCATGATCTGAGCTGAAGGCAGAGGCTTAACCCACTGAGCCACCCAGGTGCCCCTTGTTATTATTTCTTTAGCTACGTGATTAGCTCCTAGAGTGCTAACCATTTGCATTTGCACTTTGGGCACAAAAATGGAGGGGGAGATGAGGAGGGAGACACATGGCACATGCCAACTATCTTTAAAGGAGATGCTGAAAAGCTGACATTCATCTTTTTTTAATCTCATTTGCCAAACTCCTTGAGATAACTGCGAAAAAGGGAAATACATCCAAATAATAACTTCGATTAAAAAAAAAACCAAAAAAATAAAACTTGCTCCCTCAGCCTCCTTGGCAACAAGGGAGGTTAGGAAATGTAATCTTTATTTCTGGTAGCCACCTGTCCTCCAAAACATCAGGGATTCTTTTAGTAAGGAAGCAGAGGAAAATGGATGTTGGGTGCTCTGTTGATAGTTTCTTCCATTGTAGCCCTTGTTGCCGCTATTATTTGTTATATTGATAATAACAAGCTCTAATGGCCTAAGTGCTGTCACTTTCAGATGATTTTGCATCATTATGTTTGGATTCATTCTATATCAATTTAACAATTTTAGGCAATATATATTATTTCCAAGTTTAATGGATCACCTTAAATAGCTACCAGTTATTTAGAATTTCAGAAATATGTTTGTAGAACCAGAGTCAAGCCAGTCCTCTTACATCTCTATGTCATTTGGGATGGATTTGCTATAACCAACATAAAACCCTAGAGGAGCTTAGCCAAACTGAGGATTTTGTTTGTTTTTGTTTTTTTGGTTTTTTTTGGTTTGCATTAGAAATCTAGATGTAGGCAATTCTGGGCTGGTACAGCAGCTCCTTGGTATGAGCCAAGGACAAAGTCCTTTCACAGTCCTCTTCTGCTCCCTTTAGCCTGTTACTTTAATTCTTGGGTTTGTTTCTTCATGACTTAAAGGTGGCTCCAAACATCGTATCTGCCTTCCAGGCAGGTAAAAGATGAAAAGGCCAAGAGCGAAGGATCCTTCTGTTTTTATCTGTAAAGTTATATTTCCTTCATAGTCTACTGGCATATATTCTTGACCAGAACTATGATGCATGGCTACCCCAAGCTGCAAGGGAGGGTGGTGAACAAGTTTTCTATGTAGGCAGATTGCTACCTGAATAAAAATGAAAATCTAGTAGTCTAGCAAGGAAATGAAAACTTAATATGCATAAAACACTAGGAATGTCTATCAGAGTATGTGCTTAAAATTTTTTATGTTGATTTATTAAAAGAAAAAGTCTGCAGGGGCACCTGGGTGCCTCATTCATCAAGCATCTGCCTTCAACTTGGGTCATGTTCCCGGGGTCCTGGGATCCAGCCCTGCATCGGGCTCCCTGCTCAGTGGGAAGCCTGCTTCTGCCTCTCCCATTCCCCCTGCTTGTGCTCACTCTCTCGCTGTGTCTCTCTGCCAAATAAATAAATAAAATCCTTAAAAAAAAAAAGTCTGCAGATTTATTTAACTTTATTTTTACAAACATACAGAACTTCAGTTAGGTTTGGGTTTCACGTTTATTATCTTTCATGTTTCAGAGGAATGCTTTGCAAGCAATTTCTCCAGCCACCATGGAAGTTCTTATGAGAGTTTTGGCAGATTGTGATTCCTGGGAGGACGGAAATCCTGAAGAAGTGGGTAGGAAAATAGAACTTACTCTGAAGTGCCTTACAGAAGTGGTACATATCCTTCTCACTAGCAGCTCTGATCAACGTCAGGTGGAAACCACCACTATTTTGGAGAACTATTTTAAACTGCTAAATTCAGATCATTCAGCTTTACCTAATCAAAGGAGATCCAGACAGTGGGAAAGCCGGTTCATAGCTCTGCAGATCAAAATGTTGAGTAAGTATTACATAAAATTTATTATACTCCGTTTTCTCTGAGTCTGTTTTTTAGACTTAGTTGACATTCAAGGCTGTCATATAGAAGAATTGATTATTTAATTCAGCTATTACGCAACTTTAGATTTTGACTTTAAAATAATGAACATGGGGGGTGCCTGGGTGGCTCAGTGATTTAAGTCTCTGCCTTCGGCTCAGGTCATGATCTCAGGGTCCTGGGATCGAGCCCCGCATCGGGCTCTCTGCTCAGTGGGGAGCCTGTTTCTCCCTCTCTCTCTCTGCCTGCCTCTCTGCCTACTTGTGACCTCTCTCTCTGTCAAATAAATAAATAAAATATTAAAAAAAAATAAAATAATGAACATGGAATTGGTTTGTTTATAGCATCTTTGCTTTAACAGTGGCAAGGTTGAGTCTCTGTTGTTTTTTGAAAGTGTAATCCATTGAAAACATCACTGTTAAAAAGAAAGTCAGGGGGGCGCCTGGGTGGCTCAGTGGGTTAAGCCTCTGCCTTCAGCTCAGGTCATGATCCCAGGGTCCTGTATCAGGCTCTCTGCTCAGCAGGGAACCTGCTCCCCTCTCTCTCTGCCTGCCTCTCTGCCTGCTTGTAATCTCTCTCTTCAAAATCTTCAAAAAAAAAAATCTTCAAAAAATCTTCAAAAAAAAAAAAGTCAGCTATTATTTTCAAATTCTAGGAAAAGTAAGTTTTCAGGAGATGGCATTTGCGTTATCTAACCTATGGCAACAGTAACATATGACAATATTATGTGTCCTTCTATAAATCTCTATAGATGTCACTTTAACATCTATCCTTTCTTTAAAGGGCCTCTGTTTGGTTTTCTCAGAGCCTGTATGTATGTTTGTCTTGTTTCTCTGCTCTCTCTTTGTTTTGTTGGTTTTTCTCTGTAAGTTCTTTCATCAGTATATGTGATTTCTTATTGCATTCCCCTGTTAGATTGATAGGACAAGTATTATTGAGACTTTTTTTAATAGAAATAAAATATTTTCATTACAGCTGTACTAGGAAATTTGGATGAGTAAAAAATTTTATATTCCACCACCTAGACATAACCGACATTAATGGTTTATTATACAGCTCTCGAGACTTAAAAACGTGGTTGTGTTAGGGTGTGTGTGGTGTCCAATTTAAAAATATTGTACATCAAAATCTTGGTGAAACTTGATCAGCACACAAGAGACTTTGTTTCTGTAGGAAAATAAGATTCCTTTTATCTAGTTTTATCTAGTTTCTGTTCTTTCATAAAACATGTTTTATAATTGTTATAAATTATAACTTTCTAAGAAAGTTTGAGTCTATATTTTCTTATTTATTAAGGACTTTTGTATTACTTATGCCAATTATCCCTTGGTTTCTGAATGAGGATATCTGTTCAGTAGGAAACAAGAGCAAACCATCATCATAAATGGATTGAGTCCCTAAGTCTTATTTTCTGGCCACATGCTAATTTTATACTGTATAAATGGGACTGTTGCAGAATATAACTAACTGGGTGTTACTTATTAATAGCAAGATGGAAACCACAGTTAGTTAGCATTATAGTTAGCATTATAATGGAAGAATAACTATAATCTTTGGGAAATATATATCACTCTTACATAGAAAAACAAATATTTTTAATTATAAACTATAAAAATATTAATTTTTCTTATAAGTAATAAATAGTTTTTTTTTTCCCAATCCCCATCCCTATTTCTTCCTAATTCATTTTACATCTGTTTGTCACTGAAAAGCCTAAATTAAAAATATGGCCAGAATGAAATGTTTCTGTGATCCCAAATTTTCCACTATATAAATGGATGATTTTGTTTTTATTTTCCTAGATACCATCACAGCCATGTTAGACTGCACCGATAGGCCTGTTCTTCAGGCCATTTTTCTTAACAGTAATTGCTTTGAACATCTCATACGACTACTGCAGAATTGCAAGGTATTTTTCTATTATTACTGTCTTTGACTTTAAAAAGCTATTATTTTGTTTATGCTCTGATTCAGATTTAAACATATTATTACTAATTTTCTTTTTTGATTATGGTAAAATACACATAGAACTTACCATCTTAACTATTTTTAAGTGTATTAATCAGTGGTACCGAGTGCATTCACATTGTTGTGCAGCCGTCACCACCATCCATTCTCTATAACCCTCTACGTCTCATGGAACTGAAACTCTATACCCATTAACCAATTCCACGTTCTCCCCTCTCCCCAACCCCTGGCAACCACCATTAAACTTTCTGTCTCTATGATTTTTTGTTACTCTAAGTGCCTCATGTAAGTAGAGTCATATAGTATTTGTATTTTTGTGACTGACTTATTTCCCTTAGCATAATGGCCTCAAGATTCATGCATTTTGTGACATATTGCAGAGTTTTCTTTTTTTAGGCTGAACAGTATTCCATTGTGTCTTCATACCACATTTTGTTTACCTAGTCATATGTTGATGGACTCTTGTATTGATTACACCTTTTTGCTACTGTGGATAATGCTGCCGTGATCCTGAATATACCCATATCTCTTTAAGTCCCTGCTTTTGTTCTTTTGGATATATTCCAGAAGTGAGATTGCTGGATCATATAGTAATTAAATTTTTAGTATTTTGAGGAACCACCTTACTGTTCTCCACAGTGGTTGTGCCATTTTACGTTCCTGTGAACAGTGCACAAGGATTATAATTTTTTACACTCTCCTTGACAGTTATTTTCTTCTTTCTGATGATCTCTAATTCTAATGGGTGTGAAATGGTATCTCATTGTGATTTTGATTTGCCCTTAGTGATTAGTTATACTGAGCATCTTTTCATGTGCTTATTGGCTGTTTGTGTATGTTCTTTGGAGAAAGGTCTATGCAGGTTCTTTGTGCATTTTTTAATTGGGTTGTTCGTTTTTTGTTGTTGAGTTTTAAAGTCTTTTGTTGTACATTTTTAAAATTTGGTGTGAGCATTTAATGCATATAATTTTGTGCTTTTGTTTCATGTAAGATGATTTTATTTGCATTTTCCTGGGTATGGTTTAAATACCTATATAATATTAAGTAGATGTACCATAATGTACCTATTTCTTATGGCAGATGCTCAACTTACTTTCCAACTTTTTTGCTGTTACATAACTCCTTCAAGTTCATAGACTAGAATTCTATTTCTAGTAGAATTTCTAGGTCAAAGGGCATAATGTGCTTTTTTAAAGTTAGGGAACATTGTATAGAAATAATTTGTAAATAATTGGGGATTATGGAAAAGTAGGAAAATAGAAATACTGTTAATGTTCTTGATAGATACTGACAATTTGCTATTATTTTTCTTTTTTACTAGTTTACACTTGTAGCAGATTTGTGTGTGAGGATGTAATAATTAATATCCGATTATTATATTTTCATAAATTTCAAGATGGTATCAGAAATTTTTTAAAGTGCTTCTTGAAAAGCCTTTGAAAATGGAACTACTTTAAAGAGCTTTTACTTTTCTGTTTGAGGTATTCTTTTCATGGAATCTGTACTGAAAAAACTGGGCTTTCATTCTGATTTTGTGCAGATATCCCAAAAGGAGGATTTTAATATCAGCCCCTCAAATTTTTCCACACTGTTAGGAGAGAGATCCGTGAAAGCATTTATGTCACTATGTTGCTTAGCTTTAAGTGAAAAGTAAAGAAATAACATTTTATAAAAATAAGGAATATATATTGATGATGTAAATAGTGATGAACATTTATAGAGTCAGTGAAAGTACTAAACTACCACTAGAGAGTGAACATGCCTCCCCCCACCTCTTAAACATTGTTCTTAGGAAAGAAATCCTAGGGAGATGAAAACAGAATAGAAAACTTCATAAAACCTTTTGTTTGTTGTTAAAAAAATATGTATCAGTTACAAAGGCAACTTCATCAAGACAAAACCTCCCGTGTATAAGAGAACCTGCCAGTCACACATTGTAGAAGGGTAGATCACTAGGATAAAATGTAGTTCTACTAAAATTGATTAGTGTTTTTCTTCCATATATGAAACTCAGGTATTTTTAAAAATGTCATATCATGGTCAACAATATCTTTTTAAAAAGTACAAAGCTTTTTAGCATAGCGGTCATGATGTTGAGCTAATATTTACTCTTTCTACTGTTATATAGGCCAGAGTTTCTTGTAATTTAGATCTGAAGACTTGCTGACAGTCCTTGTGTTTTAAAATTTAATTACTTGATAGCACTTACCACATTTTGTTTTGAGACAGGAAATGCTAGAGTAGAAACCCATTTCAGAGGGGAAGGCTAGGCTTTGGGACCATCCCCAGCCTTCTCTGCTGGAGGTAGTGTCCTAGGCAGGATATTCTAGTCAGTATCACTATAAACTCATCACTAACCATTACAGTTATGGAGTCCTAACAACATGGAAGAACCTTTGAAATAAATTGCCCAGCCCTTTCATTATACAAATGAAGAAATATGTCCTAAGAGATTAAATGATTAGCACAAGGTTAATATGTTTCATGATGGAGGCAGGATTTCTTACCCAGGTATTCTGACCCTGCATTCACTGGTTGTAGTAGTTTTGTTGTACTGGTACTTAAGATCGATAGAAAAATGTTTTCTGTGTATTAAATATAGGAGGAGTACAGGTTTTATTGATGAATACACTTGATAGGGATAGGTTAATAGGATTCTTAAATACATAAAAATGGAATCTCATGAAAACTTTTTTTTTTAACTTAACAGAGATCACAAATAGGCAGAGAGAGAGGAGGAAGCAGGCTCTCTGCAGAGAGACTAATGCGGGGCTCGATCCCAGGACCCAGGACCCTGGGATCATGACCTGAGCCAAGGCAGAGGCTTTAACCTACTGAGCCACCCAAGCACCTTAAAAACTTTGTTCTTAAAACTTACAGGGTGCTACAGATGATTATGATAGACTTCTGTTTAAATTATTTTGTTAGTAAGGAATAAAGAATTCATTTTGTTTTACATAGTAATACAGAACAGAATCAAGACAACTGTTTAAATATTCAGACCCAGAGGAAACATTGTCAACTAAAGCTTATTAAACAAACATTTTGTGAATTACATGGAAAACTTTAGGCTGACTGCTGTAGTTTCTATGCTTTGTTTTTTACGAAATTCACCAGCCAGTGTATGCATTAATTTCCTTAAGTATTTATGTGAAGACCTTTGACTTGTCAAAATGAGTTTCATCGTACTGTGAAGTACTTAGAATATAATGCAGTGGAATCATACATTTAACTTTCCTGATAGCTATGATGAATGTTAAACTTTGAGGGTTGTTTTGTGTCACCATATTGTATTTTGGAAGGGAGATATGCTTTGAATTACTGTAAAAATTATTTTTAGAAGCTTTCAAAGGATATTTGGAGTAATGAGAAGAAAATAACAGCAAATTTCTAGTAGGAAAGAGAAGAATTCAAAACCATAACATTTACTTTAGCACTCTGCTTGGAGTTTTGTTTTTGTTTTTGTTTTTAAATAAACATGTAATGTATTATTAGCCCCAGGGTACAGGTCTGTGAATCGCCAGATTTACACACTTCATAGCACTCACCATATCATATACTGTCCCCAATGTCCATAACCAGATCACCTTCTCCTGCCCCCCTCCCCCTGGCCACCCTCACTTTGTTTTGTGACATTAAGAGTCACTTATGGTTTGTCTCCCTCCCAATCCCATCTTGTTTCATTTATTCTTTTCCTACCCCCCAAACCCGCCATGTTGCATCTCCGCTTCCTCATATCAAGGTGATCATATGATAGTTGTCTTTCTCTGATTGACTTATTTCGCTAAGCATAGTACTCTGTAGTTCCATCCACATCGTTGCAAATGGCAAGATTTCATTTCTTTTGATGGCTGCATAGTATTCCATAGTATATATATACCACATCTTTTTTTATCCATTCATCTGTTGATGGACATCTAGGTTCTTTCCATAGTTTGGCTGTTGTGGACATCGCTACTATAAACATTCGGGTGCACGTGCCCCTTCAGATCACTACATTTGTATCTTTAGGGTAAATACCCAGTAGTGCAATTTCTGCTTGGAGTTTTAATCAGTTTTTTAAAAATACAGACATTGCAATGTATTCTAAATATGTAAAGTTCTCTTTGAAGACTTGAGTCATAAGATTCTGGAAAGCTGTTGATATTGTTGTCTTGTTTACATTCCTTAATTTGTTTTCTTCACTTTCTTCCTTTTCTTCTCCACATCTACCCCTAAAAATCAACTACAAGAAAAAATTTATCATTAAGGCAGTCTTAGTAGGAATGAGAATTTATGAAAGGAGCAAAGGGATGCTTTGTGAAAAAGAATGTTGGGAGTGGATACATAGAATGGTATAGTTGAAATGTTGATTTTGGGAGTTGTACTTGCCTGGATTCATACACATTGCCTTATTTGAACAAGTTTCTTTTTATTTTTGTAAAGTTCTAGAGCAATGATCAATAGTAGATTTTGGAGGAAAAATGATATAAAAAACATTTTCTTAATCTTTTAATAAAACATGTCTGTATATATAAATATTTAAATTTTAAAACTGTGGCTAAATACCCATAACAGTATTTCCATATATATTCTTTCTTTTTTTTTTTTTTTAGATTTTATTTATTTATTTGACCTAGCGAGAGAGGGAATACAAGAAAGGGGAGAGGGAGAAGAAGGTTTCTCACTGAGCAGGGAGTCCAATACAGGGCTTGATCCCAGGACCCTGGGATCATGACCTGAGTCAAAGGCAGACACTTAACGACTGAGCCACCCAGGCACCTTTTCCAAGGATATACTTTTCTTTATAAAATTGGAATACCAGTGAATATATTTGTATTCTGCTCTTAAATGTATTATATCATGAGTCTTTCCCATATATTTTTCAAAAACATTGTTTTTAATGACTGCAAATATTTCAACCCAGCACTTCTCAAAGTATGGCGTCCCCAAGATCATTTTAGGGAATCTGTAGTCTAATCTTAACATTTCAGTTTGAGGCTAGATTTTTTTTTTATAAACTTGAATCAAAACAACATTATCATAACAGTCAGAATGCAAAATAGGTATTAGAGTTCATCTGTCTTCTATCAAGTCAGACTTTTTAAAGAGATGCAGAAATGTAAAAGCAGTGCCATTCTCACTAATGTAATTTATTAAAAAATAAAGATTTTTTAATAAAGATGTGTTATGTCATCATATAATAGGTTTATTGTTTTTGAATGACTAAACAAATATTATTTAAATGTCTTGATTTTAATTTTTCATATGATAAATATTAGGAGATGTAACCCCATATAAACAGAAGTTCTTTGGGGTTCTCAATAATTTTTAAGACTATTAAGTGGTCCTAAGGCCAAAAAGTTTAACGACTTCCCTTTCAGCGTATGGTTGAATCATAATTTAACTATCTCACTATTTAATGATATTTGAGTGCTTTCTTTATGTTATTGTAAATAAAGCTGAAGTGAGCATCTTGGTTCTAAAATCTTCGTTTGAGTTTCTGACCACTTTTAGGTAGATCTTTAGAAATACAGTTACTGACAAGGAGTAATTTTAAGATTCTTGATAGGGGTTGCTTTCTGGAAAGCATTTACTCATTTTTGCTCTCATCAGTTTTTAGCATTTCTGTGTCCTTGCACCAGATAATATAGAGTATTACTATTTTAAAAATTTGGGTTGCTTAGTCAGTTAAGCATCTCCCTTCAGCTCAGGTCATGATCCCAGGATCCTAGGGTGGAGCCCTCCATCAGGCTCAGTGGGGAGTCTGCTTCTCCCTCTCCCTCTTCCCCTCCACCCTGCTTGTGTTCTCTCTCTTTTGTCTCTCAAATAAGTGAATAAAATCTTTAAAAGTAAATTTTGTTGTTAATAATAACAGCTTTCATTTATTAAATCCTTGTTACATGCTAGATACTGTGTTAATAACCTAGCCTGGATTATCTCATTTAATCTGCATCTCTATTTCTTGAGTTACTCTTTTCCCTTTTGGGAAAATAAGCTTAGAGAAGTTTTTCTTAAAACCAACAGCTAATAATTAGCAGAACTACAATTCATATTCAGGTTTCTATTCGAAAGCCTATGTTGTGTACACTAATCTATTTTTAAGTTAAGCTTTATATATGTTCTGCATATCATATCATACCTTATCTTTATCTATTTTATTTTATATTGCAGTATTTCAGTATATTACTGGACTTTTGTTTTCTATTTTCTGAAATGATAGAACTTTCTAAGAAGAACTTCCTTCTTAGGATGCTCTTATTAAATTCCTTTATAAATCTTTCTTTCCCTTTCCACTTTCATTTGAACTATCTTTCTTTTTATCTGAAATGTGCCTGAGAGCTTTGGGGATGCTAGTTTTATACACTTAAGCCAAAATACTAGATTCCCTTAGCAATCTCCATGTATGTCAGAGATAATCCTAATCCCCTTTCGTGTAGAAACGAATATAAATTATACTCAACTCTTGATAATTTTGGAAAATACCTCCTTTGTCAAAGCACATTAGCGTACTTGAGACTGAGAAGTATTTTCAGAAAGAACTCTTAAACTTAAATAGCATTTTGCAAACATACTTGACTACAGAATCCTTATTGTACATTATTTACTACAGTATCTTTAATCTGTCTCAATAGCAAATTTCCTTTTTTGTGAGACATTTATTTTCTGCTGATTCTTTAAGAATTTAGAAATGTTAACTAATCTCCTTGTTGCTATTATTTCTTATTTTAGTAACTTTGAGCTCCAAAAGAGAAATAACTCACAATTAATTATATAGTGGATGAACTAATGTTAGTTTGTAACCCAAAAAGTGAATAGTTGATGGTCAGTTTAAAGGTGATATACTTCACCAGTGGGTTCTTGAATTTATTTTCAAGAAACATGGAAATCCACTTAAACTTCATTTCTGCTTATAGGTAACTATTTAATGTTCTTTCTCCATTATTCTTGTCTCTGTTTTTAACAGCTGTTTTTAAATGCTAACAATAAGGTGGCAGACAAGAACGAGAAAGACCTTGCCAACAAATTACTGACAGAAATAAATGAGGACCAGGTATCTACAAAGCCTGCATCTTGTTTCAGCTGAAGTCCAAAATCAGTCAATGGGAACAACTATTCCTGTACTTTTTTTCTTATGTCTTAAAATACACAAACACTATCTAATTCTAATCTTCATTAATTATTTTTGAAAATTGTTAAAAAATTAAAAATAAAAATTTTTTCATCTAAAAGATAAATACATTGAAATCTTGGTGGTTGATATAAATGATCAACAGTATTCCATCTGTATATGTGTGCATCCTTTTCAGTTTAAAGAGATATAGAGTACAGGAATGGGAACCCAATATCAATGCTGTCCACGTGGTGGTGACTTCATATTTTGGGAGCTTCTTTCTCTAAGCATTGCGGTGTATTGGGACTTTAGGCTTTGTTTGTGAGTTTGTATGATCAATTTTAATATCTTAATTCTTTGCTTCTTTTTGATGAGTAATGATTATAATTCAGTGGACATCCAAATCCTGGAGGAAGGGGAGAAGATGCTGAACACTTTGAATCTTAATTTAGCATAAAACTTAACTGTTTTCCTTTCTTAAAGTCACCTCTATATGGATATAGAGGAGAAATAAGCAGTTTTTGTTGCTTTTCAGCATTAAGTAATTCAGTTTTGAAGAAACTACCTATTAAAAATGCTTTGGTTTTTTTCCTTTCCCAAAATGTTTGGAAAGAGCTTACATGATGTCTTTTATTATTATTTTAATACCGAGATTTATAAATAGAGCTGTGTTATAAAGAGACATGAAAATCTATTATTTTCTGTTCACGATATAAAATACCAACTATAGAGTACTATTTTACATTTCTCTGTGTTAGTCTTAAGGCCTTCTTATTTAGATTAATAAAATATTTATAATGATATTGATAAGAGGTTTATATTAATTAATATTCCTAATTGTAGGTACTACTGATGTCTAGTAGTCTTGAACAAAGTGTAGTAAAGATCTTATTCATATGAAATTCTTTATACAGAAGATTAATGTAAACTATATGTAATAATATTTAATAATATCAACAAAAATCAAGATACTGCCTTATATGACTTGCCTAAAAGTGGTAGAGCTTAGCTTAAAATGACAAAAATCTAATGAGTCCCCTTTTACTCAAATCATTTTTAGTTACAGGGAGAAAGGAAAATTCTATTCATGGAATAACTAGTTTTAAGTCATAGTAATATATTCCCAAAGGCAGATTTTTGGGACTATGAATTTTTATAACTTTCTGCTTCTTCTACTATGCTTTCACGGTTGATTAAACCTGATGATATAAATCATGTTCAGTTTTTTAATGTTGTTAATGTTAGCTTTTGTTTTCACTTTTTTTCCTCTAAATGTACAGCCCTGAAATTTAACACATCTCTTTATGATGAAGCTTAAAATGAAGCTGAAACTGGTTTTTATTTTTTAATTATTTTTTACAGTTTTTGACATTAAGGGTTGCCTTCTCAAAAATGTGATAATGATTATAGATATTTCATTTTCTATTCTGCCTCAAATTTTGCATTTTATGTTAAAAATAGATATGCCTTATGTTTACAAGTATGATTGGTGAATAAACATACCATTTAAATCAATTACAATACAGGGCTTGTAAACCAAATAGACAACACCATTTTAAACATCTTATTATACATGCTAATGAAACTTCAAACTAGGAAGTTAGTATATTTTTGAAGGGAAATTAAAATTTGATAGAATTTCCAATGATAGACTCCCTTCCTTCCTCTGGAGATTGTCCATTATTTTTTAAAGCATGTATTAAGCTTGGTGTTCTTTTTGGTTTTTGTTTTTTTTCTAAAACATTTCAAAGTAATGAGTGAATTTAACCTTACCCTTCTTGACACATGGCTTATTTTCTGTCAAGTAGGTACTTTTTTTGCAGGTGTGTCTCAGAAATCTGTTCTATTGGAAAAGGAATGTATTGCATGTTAAGTAATTATTTTTTCAGGTTTTCAGAACAAAGGTTTCCTAATGGAATACAAATCTCAAACACATTGTTAATTTCTTAACCTGTTTTTTTTTTCTCTCTCTCTCTCTGGTAGGTGTTTCAGGGACAGTTGGATTGTTTGGCTATATCAGCCATTCAGGCTTTGACAGCAGTAATGAACAAATCTCCAGCTGCTAAGGTGAAACATACATCCTCAATCTCTAAAATGTTATTTTATTTTATTTTTATTAACATATAATGTATTATTAGCCCCAGGGGTACAGGTCTGTGAATCGCCAGGTTTACACACTTCACAGCACTCACCATAGCACATACCCTCCCCAATATCCATACCCCCCCCTCGCTGCCCCCCCCCCCACAACCCTCAGTTTGTTTTGTGAGATTAAGAGTCTCTTATGGTTTGTCTCCCTCCTGATCCCATCTTGTTGCATAAAATGTAATTTTAGATAAACTAATTTTCACTGTATAATTCCCAAAGTAATGTATGAAAGTATGTATATAATACCTGTGGTTTTACACCTGAAGTGAAAAAGTCACAAACTATTTCAGTGTCAGAATCATTTTGCTAATAATTTTAGAGCAAAGTACTTATGGGCACTACTTTGGGATTATACGATAGAGCAGTAAACTAGTAGAGATTTACAGTGTCAGTCAGCAGAGGTAGCACTGGTGTTGAAATGGTCATTTGATGTGATTCAATGGTTAGTGTGTCTAAGAATTACATTTTCTATCATAGTTTTTCTTCATTAATAAAATAATTACTCTTTCACTATTTCTCAGTTTATGACTGCCTAGGTTGTGAACATTTTCCACTTGTGAACAGCCTTATCAGTTTGGGACTTGTTTTTTCCAGATGGCCTTGGAAATTCTTTTTTGTTACTCTCAGGATTTTCTTTCTGTCCCATTCACTACCACTGACTTTGTCCTGCTGTTCACTCATGCTCGTTTTGTGCTAGTAATCGCCTCATTGAGTAGTTTTAAGGATTGGTGAGATCATCTGTGTAAAGTGGTAAGCATAGTGCCAGGCACATGGTAAATGCCTAATAATTATCAGTGTCTATCATCATCATCATTATTCTTACTATTACCATTTTACCTTCTCTGTACCACTTCTACTATATTTCATGTTTTGCCTTTTTTTTTTTCATGTTTTGCCTTTCTAATGGCAGACATAAATGAATTATTCTTTGTTCCCTAAGCCATGCCTTCAGTAGTGTTCCTTGCTTTCCACTGGTTTTCCTTAGGAATCTAACAATTGCGCTATAGATGTTGCTATATATAACTCATGGTTAGATGCCTACCAGATAGGCTTTTACAACTTTTATAGGCTGGCTTGGGAATCAAATCCCATTTATAATAGTTGCTGTAAGAAAAAAATCATTTTAAGTTCTCAGTAATTGGTTTATGAGTATAATGGTTTGGCTGCACTGTGTTATGATATTCAGACCTGGAATGACGTACAAATCTTATTAAAATATAAATTTTTTTATTATGTAATCCTTTGCATGGTTTAAAATCCAAAAGGTTATTTTTAAAATACCCTTTTTGGGAGTATCTGGGTGGCTCAGTCACTTAAGCATCAGACTCTTGACCTCAGCTCAGGCCTTGATTTCAGGTTGTGAGATTGACCCCCACATCTAGCTCCATGCTCAGCATGGAGTCATCTTTAAAGTCTCTCTCTCCCTTTCCCTCAGCTCCTCTCCCTACTCATGCTTTCTCTCTTTCTTTTTTCTTTTTCTCTCCCTAAATAAATAAAATAAATAGAATCTTTAAAAAAAAAAGCTCTTTTAAAAATGATTGGTATTCTTTTTTAAAGTTTTTATTTAAATTTCAGTTAGCATACAGTGTAATACTAGTTTCAGGTGTACAATGTAGTGTTTCAACAATTCCATACAATACTCAGTGCTCATCACAAGTAGTACTCTTCTTCTTCTTCTTCTTTTTTAAGATTTTATTTATTTGACAGAGAGAGACACAGCAAGAGAGGGAACACAGGCAGGGAAAATGGGAAAGGGAGAAGCAGGCTTCCCACTGAGCAGGGAGCTTGATGTGGAGCTCAGTCAGGACCTGAGCCAAAGGCAGAGGCTTAACAACTGAGCCACCCAGGCACCCCAGTACACTTCTTGGTCCCCATCACCTATTTAACCTGCCTACCCACCCACCTTCCCTCTGTAACCATTAGTTTGTTCTCTGTAGTTAAGATGCCAGTTTCTTGCTTTGCCCCCTCCCCCTCTCTCCTTTTTTTTTTTTTTTTTAACTTTTTTGCCCTTGGCCTGTTTGTCTTGTTTCTTAAATACCACATATAAATGAAATCATATGGTATTTGTCTTTCTCTAGCGGACTTATTTCTTTTAATGTAATACTTTCTAGATCCATCTGTGTCATTGCAAAACACAAGATTCATTCTTTTTTATGGCTGAGTAATATTACATCATGTATATATTTATATGTTTGTCTCTCTGTATCTGTCTGTCTGTACACACACACACTCACACTACATCTTCTTTATCCATTCATCAGCTGATGGACACTTGGGCTGTTTCCATAATTTGGCCATTGTAGCTAATACTGCTATAAACATAGAGCTACTGTATCCCTTTGAATTAGTATTTAAAAATGCCTTTTGAAAAAAGATTTTCTTCCTACCCTTGGCTCACAGTCAACTAGTTCCCCTCCCCAGAGATAACCAGTTACCCATTTTGTTTGAATTTTTTTATTTTATAGTAAGTGTATAAATTTATACCTGAGTTACTGGACCAATTTAGTATTACTAGCTTTTTTGGTTATCTTTTTATTTTACTTTACAGTTTTGTGTGCCCACAAGTTAAAAAATATACAGGACATAGACCTTACTAAAGTGAACTTGATGTTCCAGATAAGACAGTCCATTTAGATACGAAAAGCAGAGAGAAAACTACCTAGATTTTTCTGGTCACCACTCAATAAACTCGTTAGTCTTATGAGACTGCTGTCTGACTCCTGTTATCACCAGAGTCTCCTCATTTTTTCTTCAGTTTTGTTTTGACTTCATGTAATACTGTGTGATTACAAATCAAGTGAAGAAAGGAAGTGATTGTACCCTAATCTGAAATTAATATAATAATTTTATAATATACAATTGTTGCTCATTTCATTTATTTTACATTTTGGTGGATTATGATCACATCATATTTCAGGAGGTATGTGAAATCCATTTTAAGATGAAGAAGTGATATAAGAAGCAAATATTGAACTCAGTCTTTTCAGTATTAAGTTAATTAAACAGGTGTTACTCAGCATTTTAAATATTCCAACAAATTCAGTCATTGAAAATGTGCTTTGTTGGATTTATTTCCCATTTTCCCTTCCTCTAGGAAGTATTTAAAGAAAGAATTGGTTATACACATATGTTTGAGGTTTTAAAATCCCTGGGTCAGCCACCACTGGAACTACTTAAAGAACTCATGAATATGGTGAGTTTTTTAGCTTTATTAAACAAGTTCCATTATCTCCATTTCCAAGGTGGTTACTAACCTTTTGTCTTTTATGTTACTTTATAGGCTGTAGAGGGTGACCACACTTCAGTTGGGATTTTGGGCATTAGTAATGTCCACCCTCTCTTGCTTCTTATCCGGTGGCTTCCAGAGCTAGAATCCCATGATCTGCAAATCTTCATCTCTGATTGGCTGAAAAGAATTTGTTGTATTAATAGGCAGAGCCGAACTATTTGTGTCAATGCAAACATGGGAATTCACATCATCGAAACCCTTGATTCCCATTCTTCCCTCCACCGAACTTGTGCTGAGAACTTGATTGCACTTCATGGTTCCTTGGGGAGTCAGTCAGTGAGCTCAGAAGAAATCCGTCGACTACTAAGATTGCTGAGAGTGGATGAACCTGAGTATATTCACCCCTATACCACTCCTGTGACTCGAGCAATTCTGACAATGGCCCGAAAACAAAGTCTAGAGAGTGCACTGCAGTATTTTAACTTGTCCCATAGTATGGCAGGAATTTCTGTGCCTTCCATACAGAAGTGGCCAGGGTCTGCCTTTTCTTTCAATGCTTGGTTTTGCTTAGATCAGGATCAGTTGACTCTTGGCAACGCTAACAAAGGAGGAAAAAGAAAACAATTGTACAGGTACTGTACAAGTTACAGAATATTAATGAATACTGTCCTAACAGTATATGCTGTAATTCCCAAATAGGAAAAAGCTTTTCAAGCATCTCATTTTTAAATGCAGAACAGTTTATCTGAAGCCTCTTTATCCTTAGGGTGTATGTAGTTTAATTATAAGTGTTTTATTGCTTTCTTGATATTGATTACATAGTTCAAATATTTTGCCAGTTCTTAGGCTAGTTTGGGAAGAAAGTTCCTTCTTAAAGTATTGTAAAAGTAGAGAAAAAGGAATAACAAATTTTAAAATGAATGGTGATCTTTGTGCTCCATTGAAGAATCTGTGTATTTATATGAAGGATCAGAAAACCTTTGTGTATGTACATCCAAACTTAAGTTACTTCAGTAACTAGTAATTTTTAATATGCCTTGTGATTTTTAAGACTTTCATTTATGCTTTCTGAATCCTATTTGAAAGAATTTCGAAGATTTGCAGGTTTATCATTTTACTGTAATTTTAATGGAATTCCACTCATATGGCTACCTTTTATAATTTACTAAACCATTAAGCCCCAAAAAGATTTAAGAATTATCTTTCAAGCAAGATTGGACTGATATTTGGCAATAGACTTAAGCCACAGCATTAGTGATAAAGATATTCATGATAACATGGTTTTGTGTGTTTCAGTGTTGATAAAGCTGAACAACTGATATCAAAAGTTCTGATAATATATATTTTTGTTAGCTTCTTTACAGGAAGTGGCATGGGTTTCGAAGCTTTTATTACCCATTCAGGTATGTTGGTTGTGGCAGTGTGCACAAAAAGAGAATATGCTACAGTTATGCTTCCTGACCACAGTTTCTGTGATTCCCTCTGGGTAAGGTTTTAGGACATCACATTTAACTTTCTGGTTCTTTCCTTTAAAAACACATTTGGTGCATGTACATCAGGAGTTGTCTCCTTTTTGAGAGTTGATTAATTTTTACTTTAAAATTTTATGAATGTTCAAGTTTATAAGGAAGTTAATATCACTTTCCTCATCATTATAAATCCAGTAGCAGTAAGTTTTCTCTTAAAAAGTTAAAAAGAAATGTTATCATTCCTTTCAAGTTTTCTAGAATCAGATTTGATTTTGAAATTAATTTAAAATGAGAACATACGTTACTAAAAAACGTTGCATTTCCATTGCTTAAGGTATAAATTGCTTCTTATTAGAAAAATTAATTGTAAAGAATACTCAGACTTGGAAAATGCGGAAAAGATACTCTGTTACAATTATGTATAAATTTCTAGAACAGATGTAAATGCCTTTATACTTTATAGTACTACAGAAAAAATTGTCATTCATTTCAAGAACAGAATTTTAACCAGCATTTAATTATCTTAAAGTCAATGTTCTACTGTTCACACAAACTAGTTATAAAGTAATACTCTGAAAACATTTGTCATTCCAAAGATTTAATGTAATTTTAGTCTTTAAATGTATGTCTTACTTTATTAGCACAACATAACCATTGTTCACATGCCTGGAAAAAGACCCTTTGGTCAGAGCCTTGTCTTTATCTATGACAATGGACAGCAGAAGGTCTCTGCCCCTCTCAGATTTCCTGCCATGAATGAAGTAAGCACATCTAACCTATTCTTTTTTTTTTTTTAATTTAAATTCACTTAATTAACATATAGTGTATTACTGGTTTCAGAGTTAGAGTTCAGTGATTCATCAGTCTTATATAATTCACAGTGTTCATTACATCACATGCCCTCACCCAGTTATCCATCGTTCCCCTCTCCCTCCCCCTCCAGCAACCCTCAGTTTGTTTCCTGTGATTACGAGTCTCTTATGGTTTGTCTCCTTTTCTGGTTTCATCTTGTTTTATTTTTCTCTCTTCCCCATGAGCCTCTTTTGTTTCTCAAATTCCTCATATCAGCTAGGTCATACAATAATTGTCTTCTCTGATTGACTTATTTCGCT
Organism: Meles meles; assembly: GCF_922984935.1. Classification (NCBI taxonomy): domain Eukaryota; kingdom Metazoa; phylum Chordata; class Mammalia; order Carnivora; family Mustelidae; genus Meles; species Meles meles. The sequence goes on from NC_060074.1 coordinate 14,901,312, forward strand.
TAGCATAATACCCTCTAGTTCCATTCACATCGTTGCAAATGGCAAGGTTTCGTTTTTTTCTTGATGGCTGCACAGTATTCCACTCTATATGTATATGAAACACATCTTTATCCATTCATCTGTTGATAGACATCTGGGCTCTTTCCATAGTTTGGCTATTGTGGACATTGCTGCTATAAACATTGGGGTACACATTTCCCAACAGATCACTGCATTTGTATCTTTGTGGTAAATGCCCACTAGTTCAATTCCTGGGTCATAGGATAGCTCTATTTTCAACTTTTTGAGGAACCTCAGTACTGTTTTCCAGAGTGGCTGCACCACCTTGCATTCCCACCAACAGTGTAAGAGTGTTTCCCTTTCTCTGTATCTAACCTACTCTTTATGGGACCCATTGATCGAGAACTTTTGAAAAATTTCAGTTTAATGTAGAAGGTTCTGTTTATTTTAAATATGTGCCCATGAATTTAAAAGTGTTTTCTATATTCTAAGATATAGTAAGTTAATATTTAATAATATTTGTCTATTATTATTAGATGAAGTCAGGCTTAAAATAGGAAAGCCAGAGAAATTGAGCAGAGGAGAGCAAAGGGTCATTAAGTAAAGCTCTCCAAGGGATGCCTGGCTGGCTCAGTTGGAAGAACTTGGGACTCTTGACCTTTGGGTTGTGAGTTCGAGGCCCATGTTGGGTGTAAAGTTTCCTTAAAAATAAAATCTATAAATAAATAATAAAGCCCACCAAGTATACAAAATACTTAGAGACTCTTTTGTTGGACTCATTTCCATCCCACTGAATTTGAATTAATAATCAAGAAACTTTAAGCCTTTACATATTATATTGTAGTCAAATATAAGATGGAATTTATTTACTGAGATAATTCTTAACATTAGTGTAAAAGTTTTTTTGAGAATTCTTAGATGATTTTGAAAGAGCGTTTATTGAAGATAACAGAATTTATTATTTCCCAAGTCCTTCTAGGATTCTAGTAGATTCTTTTTTTTTTTTTAAGATTTTATTTATTTATTTGACAAAGATCACAAGTTGGCAGAGGTAGGCAGAGAGAGAGGGAGAAGTAGGCTCCCTGCCAAGCAGAGAGCCCGATGAGGGGCTTGATCCCAGAACCCTGGGATCATGACCTGAGCTGAAGGCAGAGGCTTAACCCACTGAGCCACCCAGGCGCCCTGGATTTTAGTAATTTCTTGTTGAAGTTCATCCTGATGCTCATTATAGGATAACCTGTAATTAGTATTATTATACTAATGTGTAGTTTTTTAAATAAATTTTAAAGGGAGAAAAGTAGTAATTTCCTCTATTTTAGAATATAGTAAAATAGTGGAAGTTTTTAAAAATACTCATTGAAATGTGAGTTATAAAAGTAATGCATCTAAATCCCATAGGCCGAAAGTAACATCTATAATGACTTCGTATATGTGCACACAAGCACGCATTATGATCCATTATGATCCAATAAAATTAAAACTTCCAGTTTTATCTTCCGTCTATTTGTTTTCTTTATTTTATGTACTATTTTGTTTTCAATATCAAGATAGAGATGTAATTAAAATTATGTGATTTATTTTGTTTCTTAATTTATAGCCTTTTATTTCCTGCTGCATTGGTTCAGCTGGGCAAAGAACCACCACTCCTCCACCTTCCCAAATCCCAGATCCACCTTTTTCTTCCCCCGTTACCCCTCATCGGACATCATTTGGCGGAATTCTGTCATCAGCCTCCTGGGGAGGAACACTTGAAAAATCAAAATTGATTACCAAATTGATATCAGCTGGAACCCAAGATAGTGAATGGGGCTGCCCCACATCTCTGGAAGGTCAGCTAGGGTCTGTTATCATCTTCTTTGAAGCACTACAGCCTCTTCAGGTGAAGGCATTGTATTTAGCAGGTGAGGATGTGTAGTCATACTGTTTAAACTTAAATAGTCTTTTTGTTGCCTACATATATTTTGAAGAATATATTTGATTTGAAGAGTATATTAGTATTTGTAATGGAAGCTGAAGGGAAAAAGAAGCCTACTACATTCCATGCCCTCTCACTCCAACTTGATTAGAATATTATTGACATAAAACAGGTAAGTTTAGAAAGTATAATGTAATGATTTGATACACATGTATATCACAAAATGATTACCAAAATAAGGTTAGTTAGGACCTCCATCCCTCACATAATTACAATGTTTTATATGTGTGGTGATAACATTTAAGATCTACTCTCTTAATAACTTTTTGGGGTAAAATATAGTGTAGTTAATTATAGTACACCATACATTTTTTGGTAGGCATAAGTAAAGCAAACCTTTAGGAAATTTTTTTTTAAATTTATTTGACAGAGAGAGATTACAAGCAGACAGAGAGGCAGGCAGAGAGAGGGGGGAAGCAGGCTCCCTGCTGAGCAGAGAGCCCAACGTGGGGCTCAATCCCAGGACCCTGAGATCATGACCTGAGCCGAAGGCAGAGGCTTAACCTACTGAGCCACCCGGGCGCCCTAGGAAATTTTTCAAACATCATCAATAATAATGTCTGTATTAGTCTATTCGGACTGCTGTAACTCCATACCACAGACTTGGGTGGCTTATACACTATTTCCTCACAATTCTGAATGTTAATAATTCCAAGATCAAATTTCCTTTAGGCTTGGTTTGTTGAGAACTCTCCCTGGCCTGTAGATGGCTACCTTCTCACTATGTATTCACATGGCATCCATCTTCACTTGGTGTATGTGCAAGAAGAAAGATGTCTATTCCTCTTCTTATAAGGGACCCTTTTGACATCATTTAACCTTAGTTACCCTAAAGACCTCCAAATATAGTCATAAAGAGGGTTAGAGCTTCAACATACGAGTTTGGGGGGGGAACATTTTTCAGTATATAATATTGCCAATACTTTTGACAGATTTTAATAAATTGGTGAAACAAAATATAAACCTGTATTTATAAGAAATCATATGACTGATTCTAAAATCATGTGAGTCTTGTTCTAAAACTTGTCATTTTTATAATTTATGTATTAATATATCTGAAGAAATGAGAACAGGAGAATTAGGAGACCTTGGATAAGATTATAAGCTATTTTTGTTTGGGCTTTTTCCTTTTCTTTTGGCTGTGATTTTAAAGATACACACTGATGGTTATTATTGGATCATAACTATTTTCAAAATCAAAACCTCTAAGTATTCATATATATATTAACTGCAGAAGAGCTATTTTATGTAAAAATGTCTTTTTTAGGTAACATAGGTAACATAGGAGTTTTGAGGTGAATGGGACTGCCCAAACTTTGAAAGTTTATATTAGAATCTTATCATTACTTTAAAACTCACCAAAGTATATGAAAGTGCTCTATAATCTAAATAAACTTCAAGTTACTGAGTCATTTAGTATAGTCATTACAGCTTATATAGTTTGGATTTTGTTTTCATAATTTTTCCAACTTATAATTCTACTCTTATAAAATAATAATTATTTGTTGTATAGTCTTCATAATGATTGTTTTGAATGGCTGCATAATAGTTCATTGAATCCATATTGCATGATTTACTTAGGTTGTTTATAATTTTTAATTTGATATAAACTTCAGGTATTAAATGAGATGAACTATTGTATTGTTGGTGTTTTTCCTTATTTGGGTGGGTTTACTTATGATAAATTCCCAGTATAAATATTCAGAATGTTTGAATTATTTTTGGGGGGGGCTCTCAATAATGTTGCCTAATCAATTTCCAAAAGGTGTATACAAATTCACAGTGCATACTAGTAAAATGTAGGTATACTAGTTTCACCACAGGCTCATTAAGATGGAATGATCCGTACTGTTTCCTCCAATTTTTGGTGTAAGATGGAACCTTGTTGTAATTTGTGTTTCTTTGATTTTTTAGTAAGTGCTCTTATTTTACTGTTCAATTTCTATGTTATCTAGTCACATTATTGGTTGATTGTTTTGCTCTTCTGTCTTATAAATTTAAATTACATTAGATAAATTAATAGGTAAATTTAGTTATATTTGATATTAAATTTTTTTTAAAGATTTTATTTATTTATTTGACAGAGAGAGAGATCACAAGTAGGCAGAGAGGCAGGCAGAGAGAGAGAGGAGGAAGCAGGCTCCCTGCAGAGCAGAGAGCCCAATGCGGGGCTCGATCCCAGGATCCTGAGATCATGACCTGAGCCGAAGGCAGCGGCTTAATCCAATGAGCCACCCAGGCACCCTGATATTAATTTTTTAATACCATATAAAATTTCCTTTCTGTAGTGGAGGTCTAACCACCCCCCAGCTTTTCTAGGTTTTAGACAAACTACAGGTGGTGTAAAAATAAAGTTCATTTTGGCTAGTATGTTTTAACTGTGTTAAGTAGCTCGAAACAACTTAATTTTAAATTTTATTCTAATTACACAAACCCAGGTGGCCATATATATTCAATGATGTTTGTGTATATGTGTATAAATAATTTTCAGGTCCAAACTGTTTAAGCCCTTGGAAATTTCAGGAGTCTGACATGGCTGACCTGCCTGCTAACATCCTTCTTCACTACACTGCAAAGGTGAGAGTAAATGCGTGGCGTGTATCTAGTTGTAACTATGCTGTAAACTAAAATTCCTTTTTTGTTCCTTTTGTCATTTCCATGGATAATTAAGAAGGACAGACTTGAGTTTCCATTAAAAAATTATTAATTTTTGAAAGAAGAGGAGAAGCAATAAAATTAAAGTGCAGTTCTCAACTAGGATTCAAATGTTAATCATAATGTCATCCCAGTAGTATGTGTGGGAATAGTTGGGGTGGGAATTTGTACTAATGAATTGACATCAGTAAATGAAACCGTTTAAACTTTTTGTTATCCTACTTCTTTGGAAGGAGAGATTAAACACAATTATGCTCAACATTTTTTTGTTTATTTTTTAAATGTAATGCAAGAAAACGAACCAAAAAAATGGAATGTTTATTTCAGAAGGAGAAAAAAGAAACTACATATATGCATAGCATTTGTTGTCCTTTTTCTTTCAAAGACCTACCTAGTGAAAGTAATTAAGGTCAACAAGGGCTGAGGGAAAGATTAAATGTAGAACTGGGAGGAAGAAAAAAGTGGCATAAACAATATTAGTTGTCTTTGTTATACTAAATGTTACATTGACCCAGAAAATGCTTTTTGTGAGATTATGCACTGTAGAACTTTTTTTCTAGTTTAGCCAGCTAGTACCTAGTCATAATTTATTACTTTGAATACTTATTTGTGATATTTGACCTAATAAAATTTACCTATCATTTGTATTCCCCTTTTTATTTTAATTAATTTCAAGCCTACAGAGGTTGAAAGAATGGTAAACTGAAATCCTGTGTACTCTCCATTCATTCACTAATTCACTAATCACTAACATTTTGCCATACCTGTTGACTTTGTCTCCAGTCTTTTGTGAAGGCAGATTGCCATAACTATCAGACACTTTACTCCTAAGTATTTCTGTGTGATCACTAACCTATCCAGGAAAATTATGAATAATTTCTGTACTATATGTTTCATTCAAATTTTCCCAGTTTTCCCAAAAATACTTTGTTTAGCCTTTTCAAAACTTAAATCTGGATCAAGGTTCATGCATTGCGTTGACTATAAGGTCTCTTGGGCCTCCTTTTTTTTAGTGTTTGCCTTTTGTAACATTAACTTTTTTCCAAAGATATGTTTGTCTGCTGAACTAGACTTTATTTTCTTGGCAAGAACTATATCATATACTTATTTTTACTCTGTTTTAAATAGATAGGAAATAATTGAATTTAATCTCGCTAAAGTATTTGGTAGCATGTTCTAGACACATGATAGGTAACCGAATCTTTTTGGCATTATGGTTGTCATATTCTTTTTTCAGATTTAAACTTGATAACATTAGGTTGAATTTTTACTATTGGAACTTCCAACAGTAAAAAATCTGTAATAAGAAAATAGCCATTCTTGTTTTTCTTCAAGAAACTCAGATGACAAATATATACAATAAAGAGTTTCTTGGAAGACTATTTCTTGAAAATGGTGATAAAATCATGATACGAGGGTTCTGTGTTTAACAGTTTTGGAGAAATGTTGTATTCTATATACCCGTTTTGGAGATTGATGATACACTTGAAAAATCTTGTTAGAATCCTGTTAGAAACTAGTTTACTTTTACTTTATCCTTCTTTTTCACCAGTTATTTGAGCATAGAACACGTTCTGTTTTTTTTAATCTCACTTACTAACAAATGCTAGTCTGGGAGGAGCTGCCCTAGAGGATTTTTTTGACAGTCAAGAGTTCTTCATTTTTGTACTCATTTGTAGGAGGTGTTAAACCATCCATTGTTGGTAATTTTTTGAGTGTCTTCTCTGAGCCAAGAATTGTGTGGAACTTTCAGGATATAAAGATGAATAAAGTACCTGACTTTAAGAAGCTTATAACCTAAAGTGAAGTAAATATGTTAAAAAAAATAAGTGCAATATAATTTTATGAGCATTTTTTGTTTTAGTTACCATTTATTGAGTATTTACACTATATCAAGCATTATGCTAAATGTTTTACATGTATTGTTTGACTTACCCGTCACAAAAATCTAAGGGGTATATGGTATTACTTGTGTCTTTTATAAGTGCTAGTTTTCTTAGGCTCAGTAAAGACAAGTAACTTGCCTAGCCTCATAATTGTAGTGAGTGGTAGTGCTGAATGTAGAACTCAGCCTATTTAATGCATGTCCTTAACCTATACAATATTTCTGTGTTGGAATTAGGTACAAAATACAGTGAGCAACAAAGGAGAGTGGTTGGTTCTTTCAGAAGGCTAGGAGATCATAGAAAAGATGGTTGGATTTCTGTTTTAAAAAAGCAGAGTTGAGGAGGCATGTGCCAGGCCTAACAAGCAGCACCTTCAAAGGCACATACTGTAAAACTGGGATCTACATATATTTGGGTTTAGAGCACTAAGCAAGCAGGCACTAAGAAGAGAAGATGGCAGGAAATTAAATTAGAGGGCGCGTGGAGGCCAGATGATAGCAAGCCTCCTATGCCAGACTAACTAGGCACTGCACAGGATTTTGAGGAGAAGAACAAAATATAATCAGGTTTGCATTTTAGAAAAAAGGTCTGAAGTTGCATTGTGAAAGTCGGATTGGAGGGATAGCAGATGGGAGGCAGTCTTGCCATAAGGAGGTTTACTGTGTGAGGACAAGTCGTAGATACACGATACCCAAACAAAGGTAGTAATGGAAGAAAGACATTTCTGTCTCTGAGACTAATATAGTTTACACTGGGTTAACTGTAAACTCGATTTACATTTGTTTTATTAAAGCATATTTTCTCAGTTGCTTTAAGAAGAAAATAATACATCATTTGTGCTACAATTTGTAGGGTTTTGGGGTTTTTGGGGGGTTTGGGGGTGTTTTTTTGGAATGGTGATTGGATCTGCAAATTCACAGATTGAACATGAAGTTGTGTGCTTTGTAATTCTTTATGGAAGTTAATAAATTTGACAATTTCTAGAATTAGGGACTAGACTCTGAGTATGAATATAACCAGAATTGTCAAGAACATGGAAGAAAATAGTGTCTTATGTCTGTGACTGGATTTTTGTAAATTGTTTTGTGATTTCTATATCACATTTTAATCATGTATTTTATATATATCAGTGAAATTATGCCTAGCAAAATACTGATGGGAATAAAACACAGAACTGTTTTTTTTTAAGATTTTATTTATTTATTTGATAGATGGAGAACACAAGTAGGCAGAGAGGCAGGCAGAGAGATAGGAGGAAACAGGTTCCCTGCTGAGCAGAGAGCCCATTGTGGGGCTCCATCCCAGGATCCTGAAATCATGACCTAAGCCGAAGGCAGAGGCTTAACCCACTAAGCCACCCAGGTGCCCCTGAACTCTTTTTTTTTTTTTTAAGATTTTATTTATTTATCTGACAGAGAGAGATCACAAGTAGGCAGAGAGGCAGGAAGAGAGAGTGGGGGGAAGCAGGCTCCCTACTGAGCAGAGAGCTGGATGTAGGGCTCAATCCCAGGATCCTGGGATCATGACCTGAGCTGAAGGCAGAGGCTTTAACCCACTGAGCCACCCAGGTGCTCCCAGAACACTGAACTTTTTAAAAAGCCAAAAATCCGTTGCATATAATTGGCTTAAAACTTCTCTGTTTTTAGTTGTTTTAACTTCACAGAATTAGAATTATTAATTGAAATATAGATGACACACAATGTTACATTAGTTTCAGGTGTGCAGCATAGTGATTTGACAAGTCTATGGTGTGCTGTGCTCACAAGTGTAACTGCCAACTGTCACTATACATCACTGATACAGTAACACTGACTGTATCTCCTTTGCTTTACTTTTTATCCCTGTCACTTACTCATTCCATAACTGGAAGCCTTTATTTTCCACTCCCCTTCATCCGTTTTGCCCATGGCCCTCTTCTCCCCTCCCCTGTGGCAACTATCACTTTGTTCTTAAAAGAGAAAAAATTTTAAAATATGGTGATTGGAGGGTAAGTTGTTGCTATAGCTCATCTCTCAGGTGGCATGCAGCAGTGACCTGGTTTTGATGAGTAAATGCTTTAGAATCTAGTCCCTGATTCTTTTAAAGGACAATTAGAATAGTAATACTAAACTTCATATTGTAAGCATCTTATCCTTGACTATAATATATGCCCTTTTAAATTATGGTGAAATGTTAAAATTATGTTTTGTCCTCATCGTGCTTAGCTGTTTTCCATATTTTCCTTTTATTCTTAGGCCTGCAAAAATTCGATCTGTCTTGATTTGTCTACTAATTGTTTGCATGGAAGATTAACAGGAAACAAAGTAGTGAACTGGGACATTAAGGTAAGTTAATGATGAGCTACATAATATGTAAGTTTACTGATCCTTTTAAAGAGTTTATTTATTTATTTATTTGACACAGAGAGAGAGATCACAAGTAGGCAGAGAGGCAGGCAGAGGGAGAGAGGTGGAAGCAGGCTTCCCGCTGAGCAGAGAGCCTGATGTGGGGCTGGATCCCAGAACCCTGAGATCATGACCTGAGCTGAAGGCAGAGGCGTAACCCACTCAGCCACCCAGGCGCCCCAAGAGTTTATCTTTTAAGCACCACCGGATTGATCTGAATAATAAGTCCGGGTGAAAATTTTTGCTGGCAAGATAAACTGTTTGAAGTATAAACAGATAGGTAGCTGAATGATTAATTTGCTTGAAACTTAGTTACCTCCTTAAACTATGTCATGAATTTAACAGTTTCCTTAAGAATAATATACTGCCTTGGTTCATTGCTCCACTTTTAAGGTATTTAATCCCTAAAACTGTGGCAGATTTCAACCCCTCCTAACCTCTCAGGGACTTCACTAATTATCATTTTTCTTCTGTATTATATACTTCTGTCTGTAGTCTCCTGTTTGTTAGCTTTGAACATAGATCTTTCCTCCGTAAGGCTAAAGATGAGACTTTTCCTCTTCCCCGCATCCTTCTCTAACTATCATGACTTGTCTGTCTTCTTGATGTGCCTCATATGTGTGTGTCAGTTGGACATAACGTCTTTGGTTCTAAGAGGCCTGTTTATTTTCTAAGACTGAGTTAATCGCTTTTGTCATGCATACCTGTAACACTTTATCATTTCACTTATTGTGAATAGTGACTTGCTTGATATTTGCTTGCTTTGATTCTCTAGTAGTCCTTAAGAACTTTGAAAGGATGTACCACAGCTTTTTTCCACTAGTGCATTTTATAAGGATATGCAATAACGTTGTTTACTGAATTGTTAAATTAATAAAGGTTATTTAATGTCAAGTTAACTTGACTTTAAGAAAGTCAAGTCAGAGATACCCTATTTCTAAAATATAGTATTCCCTTGTAAGTTATCTTACATAGAAATTATAGCCTAAGTAAAAATAAAAATATAAAAGTTATTAGGCAACTTGCTGGTAAATTGGCAAAAAAAAATCCCATATATATATATATATATATATATATATATTTTTTTTTTTTTTTTTTTAAGAATTTATTTATTTATCATAGTGAGAGACAGAGAGAGCACAAGCATGGGAGGGGCAGAGGGAGAGGGACACACAGATTCCCAGCAGGGAGTCCAGTGTGGGGCTGGATCCCAGGAACCTGAGATTAATGACCATGCCAAAGTCAGATGCTTAACCAACTGAGCCACCCAGGTGCCCCTCTTTTTTTTTTTTTTTAACACTTATTTATTTGAGAGCATGCACATTCAGAGGGAGTGGCTGAGGGAGAGGCAGAAAGAGAGAATCCTCAAACTGAGCCGAAATCAAGAGTTGGATGCTCAACGGACTCAGCCAGACAGGAGTCCCCCAGATCCCTTTTATCTTGTAGTCAGTTAACACTGATCAGATACACTTAACTGTTTCAGTGGAACAGAGATCATTAGAATAATAAGTTAACTTTTGCTGTCACTTATAAGATTGTCTTTATAAGGCTAGTTGCATATCTTATATATAGAAAGCTGATTATTTTTGCTGTACATTATACTTGAAAATCAAAGTAGTTTTTGGTGCCTTTGAGTTATAACTATGGGAAATCAAATGGGAATAGAATTAATAAGAACGTTCATTGTGTTTTTTTCCTTCAGAAAATTATATTTTACTTTTTCGTTTGTTAGTTTTAAGAGCTATTTTTACTAGTTCGAGGTAGAACTTAGTGATTCATCAGTTGCATATATAACACCAAGCTCTCATTCCATCAAGTGCCCTCCTTAATGCGCATCACCCAATTACTCCCTCCCCCCACCCACCTCCCCTCCAGCAACCCTCAGTTTGTTTCCTAGAGTTCAGTGTCTCTCACATTCATTGTGTAAAAATACAATGTATAAATACTGTATACAGTAAAAATACTGTATACAATGTACAGTATATAAATATACTGCAACAAAATCAAACACAAAAATAGTTAAATGACAACTGAGAAAAAAATACTTGCCATCCAAAAAGTTAATTTGCTTAGTATTACCTTAAAAATCAATATAAAAAACAGGCAAAAAGTATGAAGAGGGTTCTTTAATAAATGAAATAATAAATGAAATGGCAGATCAGAACATTTTAGCAGTTAATGTTGGCTAACCTTGGGTAGTACCCGGTTTGTAAGACACTATGCACTCATTTATTAACTTACTTAATCCTGGTAACAACTTTACAAAGTGGGAATTATTATTAGCCTTATTTTACAGATGAAAAAATTGAGACCAGAGAGATTAGTAACTTGTTAAAGAATATGGACTGTATTTTGTTAAGCTATGCAAAATAGTCACTTTGAACTTTGGTTGAAGCCACCCACTTCACTTCTTTGTTAAGTAAAAGAGGAGTCAAATGTATTTTTTTCTTAATTTATTTTGTTGTTCATTATACTTAATTGCCTTTGACAGTTGTTTCCTCTTATTTCATTAGTGTTATAAAGTCTGCTTAATGGGGTCAAATTTAGATTGCCTGTGTTTGGAATCCCTAAACTTTGGAAAACAAAGGTGCGGTAAAAATGGTCTGGCATAGTCTCAAGTATCGACTCTGGTGACCCCATGGCTATTTTTTAAAGCAGCTGCCCAAACAAGGGTTCCTTTAACTTCGACATTGCCTAAAAGTTTAGCAAACTGTAACTTCATACATGCTTGTGTGAATATTAAATGACAGAATTGTCCTTGTTTTATAAAATTAAAAAATTGTAATTGTCTTTTTTCAGGACATCATAAACTGCATAGGTGGATTAAATGTATTGTTTCCTCTGTTGGAACAAATCAGCTACTTTGGTGAAGGACAGATTTCTGAAGGAATGAATGAAAGCACAGTTTCTGAATTGATAACGCCTGTAGAAGGAGATTGGGTCGTACTGACCTCCACGAAGGCATCAGGTATTGAGATAAAAATAATATAAAATAGTCATTGAGAGATTTGGTTGTTAATTGAAAAATAGATAAAAATGTCTTACCACCGTTAGGAAGAAACTTAACCATTTGTAGCTGAAGCAGCCCACCTCTAATTTTACTAATGTAATTCAAAAAGTTCATAATACCTTAGTCAAAAAAAATTAAGAGGTTGGTTTTACTCTTGACTATCCTTAATTTGTACTATTAGTGGAAATATGATAACACTGCTAAATTTATGGTAATGAAAATATTTGCATGTGTATGTAAGTATATGATATGCAGTCACTGCTTTTCTCTTACACTTGCATTCTGCAAGTGACCTTTGGAAGCAAATTGCTCAACCAAATGTCTTGTTTGTTACAACACGCATTATAACATAGAAAACGTGATGTAAAAGTGATTAGAGTAATTATGATAATCAAGGACATGTTCACAATTCCTCAGAGTCAAGATTAGAAAGGAATTTAATTGCAACGTTTATCTTGATTGTGAAGCACTTTATTCAAAGACATCCTATCAACCAGGACAATCTTACTCACTCCCATGGAGTTGCCACTCTTGGTGCCTTGCTTCAGAAGGTGAGCTAGTTCAACATTCGAAGATGTGGCCAATGATTGTAATTAGCAGTTTGTCTTTAGGGGTTTTCTTCTTACTAAGTAAATGTTTTTTTAAAAACACTATTGTGGCTTCAGTTATATTAGTGGACGTAATTTTATTTCACAAGCAGATTTTTAAAACCTACTCTGAATCACCTTTTTATAAGAATTACTCATCTTATAGAATAGTATATAACCTTTGATATGTAGGACTTTGTTTATATTGGTATTTGGGATCTTTAATAAATCTAAGACTTTTGGAAAAACGTTCTAATGTACATTGGTAAATTAAAGTTTAAGTTTATATTTTTGTAACAAAAATTCTCATATTTAGATGTTCTAAATTAATCATTTGAAATTAAATGTAGCTTAACGATAATTATTAAACTGAAATTTACAGGACCCTCATCTGTTTGGATTTCAGGTGCCAAGCTCCTTGATGGATGTTAATGTACTGATGGCAGTTCAGTTATTAATTGAACAGGTGTCATTAGAGAAAAACACGCAGCTCCTGCAGCAAATGTATCAATATTTACTCTTTGACTTCCGTATTTGGAACCGTGGAGATTTTCCCTTTCGAATCGGTGAGAACAGTCTGTTGGATCAAATTTTACATTTGTTTTAGAAATTTATAACTACCTGTGAGGTTTTATTTTAGTTATTCATTTAAGAGTGAACTTTGTATTTTAGGTCATATACAGTATCTTTCCACCATCATCAAAGACAGCAGGAGAGTTTTCCGAAAGAAGTATGGTGTGCAGTTTCTCCTAGATACACTTAGGATTTATTATGGGTATGATGTCCTTGCTCCTTCTCAGTTTGATGTTGTTTTCTGCCTGCTGCTTGCTTGGAATGTCTAGATTATTTATTTTCCAGAAATTCTAATATCCTTTAACTTCAGAAAGATGATGCAGAGGTTAAGATGATGAACAAAGGATCACGGAGATTGGGTTTGAATCTTGTGTTTCATTAATTGTCTGGCTGTAGGCAACTTACTCAACTTTTCTGTGCTTAAGTTTTCTGGTCTGTGACAAAGAGATAATAAACCTGTGACATCCCATCCATTTTGAGGATTAAACTAAATGCATTAATAACATGTAAAGCACTTAAAACTGTGTCTGTCACCTAGTGTTGTTTAAATATAAGCTGTTTTAACTATATCTTTGTCATTGAAACCCAAGGTTTTCCTTAAAAGGAAAAAGAAAACAGGGGCGCCTGGGTGGCTCAGTGGGTTAAGCCGCTGCCTTCGGCTCAGGTCATGATCTCAGGGTCCTGGGATCGAGTCCCGCATCAGGCTCTCTGCTCAGCAGCGAGCCTGCTTTCCTCTCTCTCTCTGCCTGCCTCTCTGTCTACTTATGATCTCTCTCTGTCAAATAAATAAATAAAAAAAATCTAAAAAAAAAAAAAAGGAAAAAGAAAACAAAGATACCATGAATTCTAATAGTTACATGGAAACATCTTTTTTTAAACTAAGAATTCTTTTGTATAAAAAAAGCACTAAGATGTAAACATTTTAAATTTCAATTCTTGCACTTTCACTTTCTCTTTCAGGAGTGATTGTAAATACAGTGAGCTGTCTCTAGATGACATTCGAACAATAAGGACTTCTTTGTATGGACTAATTAAATATTTTCTGTGCAAAGGTGGAACTCATGAAGAGATACAGAGTATTATGGGTTACATAGCTGCTATCAATGAAGAAGAACAGGTATTTTGCTCAAGAAAATTCTGTTTTTTCTTTTTCACACTTAAGTTGCTAAATCATCTTTTGAAATTACACATATATTAAAAATATTTTAAGAGTAAGATGTTTATTATATGAAATATAGTATTTTGCAGTTAAAGAAGTAAATTTTTATTTCCTTACTGAAAGTTAAATAAAATAATAGATGGTGATGCAATAAAATATTCTAGTTAGCTAGAAAGTAGTATCTGGAAATAGTTGTTTGGCAGTTCTGAAGCCTTTTTTCATAGGTCACATAATGTGTATTTACCTGTCATCAAAGATATTGGGCAGATTTCTGACATAAATTTTAACATAGGTTCATAAAAATTTTGCATAAAGAATAAATTATGTTTCCATTTTTATATACTTTTACGTACATTTATCATTTATACCTCAGAGCTACCCTTTAAGACAGTAGTTCTCAATGTATGGTTCCTGACCAGATTGACCTGTTAAAAATGCACACTTACTGAACCAAGCCTTCCAGGTAATTATGGTGCATGGTAAAATTTGAGGACCACTGATGTTAAGTGTACAGACCAGCAATCAGTCTTCCCATTTGCACATTTGGAAGTACTTTTCAGATAGATTAGGTGATTTAAGAAGTCATACAGCTGACAGACGTGGGAACAGAACACGGGTATATTTATTGCTATTTCTCTGCTCTTTCTGTATACCACTCTCAGCATCAAACTTGAGTATCCTTAATTTATGCTGATTCAAGTATTTTGTGCTCTATAATGAAGTATTTGTTGTGTAGTCAGAGATTACATGACTTCATAATTGATTTATGTAAATGAGTTAACTTAATCTATTTCCCCATAAAGTTAGACTACTTCAAGCTTCTTTTGGGGTGCCTGAGTGGCTCATTCGATTAAGCATCTGCCTTCAGCTCAGATCATGATCCCAGGGTCCTGGGATCGAGCCCCACATCAGGCTCCTTGCTCAGCGGAGAGCCCGCTTCTCCCTCTCCCTCTGCTGCTCCCCTTGCTTTCGCTCTTTCTCTGTCAAATAAATACATAAAATATTTTTAAAAAGAAGAAGCAGAAGAAGCTTCTTTTTATTTAGAGTCACCAGTAGTCTTACTTCATGATAGCTTTGTTGTCACCCGCTGTGACTCATTGCCAGTGATATTTTCTTGGTCAATTTAGTCAAAGAGTTATTTATTGAATGCTGATTATACACACAGAGTAATAGTACATACTATAGGTATGTTATAATGAATGAATTAGCATTCTTTTAACCTAATAGAAGCAAGGGTGGATAAGAAAGGTTTATAAATAATTATGAAACAAACAAACAAACAAACAAAAAGAGACTATGACAACAGCTATAAGAGAGAAACAAAGTCCTATGAGGTTTTCATAGAAGAGTATTGAGAAGACCAGGAAAGGTTTTATGGAAGACATGGTTTTTTATGCGGCTACAGCATTATACATATGGCCCAGCAGGTGAATATTCATATTGAGAGGATCTACAAAAGGAAATAAGCCAAAAGCATAATGGAAGTAAAAGGCATGGCTATTTCAGAAGACATCAGATCATTGAGTTAAGCACTAAAACATTAGGGTATATAGGATTTAGTTTAAATAACTGTTTGTGGTTTATGACTTTATTTGTACTTCCATGTATAAGTGTGGTTGTTTGTTTTGTGTTGTTTAATTTTAAAAGCTCTTTGGAATTTTGGATATGCTCTTCAGTCTCCTCCGTGCCAGCCCAACTAGAGGTCAGCTTTTCTTGTTGCTGTTTGAACCAGGAAATGCTGACATACTTTATGCCTTGCTGTTAAATCAGAAGTACTCTGACAGACTAAGAGAAATTGTTTTTAAGGTACAAACATTTCTTAAGCATCTTTATACTTGGGGACATTTGTGAGTATATGAATTTACTTGTAAATACCCATTTTATGAATGCAAATTCTTTTTTCATATCTACTTTAATTTTAAGTTGTTGTAGGGGTGCCTGGCTGACTCAGTAGGTTAAGTGTCCAGCTCTTGATCTTAGTTCAGGTCTCAGTCTCAGGATCATGGGTTCAAGCCCTGTGTTGGGCGTGAAGCCTACATTAAAAATTGGTTAATTAATTCTTCAGTTTGTTTTGATATATATTTCTCCTATTTTGAACATTTAAAAACTAATTGTATTATAATCTGATCAGTTATTTAGTGGAAAGTCCACTTTGTTATATCATCCTCAGTATAAAACCTCTCATTTCCCTTTTTTGCCTTCTTTTAAAAACTTTTGTTTATTTGCGTATAATTGATATGTAGTGTTACAGTAGCTTCAGGTGTACAATGTAGCGATTCTACAAGTTTATGCATTATGCTGTGCTCACAAGTGTAGGAACCATCTGTCACTATACAACCTTATTATAATACCATTGACTATGTTCCCTTTGCTCTACCTTTTATTCCTGTGATTTACTCATTTCATAGCTAGAGGCCTGTACCTCCCACTCTCTTTCACTAATTTTGTCTCATTTCTCTTTTGACTCACCATGGGTCTGTGTGGCAGGTCAGACATTTTAGCAGTTAATTATAGTAACCAACCTTATGTAGCACCCCTATTTATCAGGCAGTAAACATTCTTCATATGTTAGCTAACTTAGTCCTTGCAAAAACTTTACAAAGTTGATATTATTAGTCCCATTTTACAGATAAACTGAGGCCAGAGAGGATAGTAACTTGTCAAAGGATAATGAATATATTTTGTTAAGCTATCCAAAGTAATCACTTTGAGCTTTAGTTGAAACCATCCACCTCACCTTTTTTGTTAAAAAAAAAAAAGTCATATTTCTACTTCTCATGATTTACTGTTCATTATGCCTGATCACCTGTGACATTTGTTTCCTCTTGTTTCATTAGTGTTACATTATAAAGTCTACGTATGGGGTCAAGTTTGGATTGCCTCTGTTTGGAATCCCTAAACTTTGGAAAACAAAAGTGCAATAAAAATGATCTGGCGTAGTCTGTCATGAGTATTAATTATGGTGACCACTGTGGCTGCTCTTTAAAGGATCTGCCCAAACAAATGTTCCTTTATGGAGATTAAATGTTATTTGTTCAAAAATGGCCTTATATGGATTGTTCATCATATTATTCTGCCAAAATTACCCTTTCCATAGGGTTTCAGTATGTCACTTTTAAAACATTGATCTCACTTCAAAAAGTATGGAATTACTAATTCATTCTCCCATTTTGGCATATGGATGTGTTGCTTCACAAAATGTTTCCTTGTTCTTGAAAATTATTTTGATAACTCTTATATAAATGTTACATAAATGTTAGATAAATCACTAGATGGATCTGAAATATCTTTTTTCTCTTTCACAACATACTTTTGTTTTTCATGGAGGCTGTAGGGTTGGTTTCTATTTAAGTCTTAGCCATTAAAAAGGAAGTATTAGGTTATTTCTTTGATCTGCAACATATGTAAACACAGGAAACATATGTAAACACATGCAAACACATGTAAACTACAGGTTTAAATGTATTATTTACATGCAAATGCATTTTAGTTCAATCTTCTTAAATCCATTTTTTAATAAGAGTATGTTACGGAATATTCCTCCCTGTTACTGCTGGGTTTGTTTGTTACACTTAAGGAAAAAATGATTCTCCAAAATCATGCTTGTACAGTAACATTTATTTAATATTAACTTAAGTGACAGATTGTTCTTAGTTCTCTGTATTGAGAAGAATATATTACTGTTGTGACCAGGTTATGGAACAAATGCTGAAATGCACAAATGTTTATGAACGAAGTAAACAACGTATTCGGCTCAGAGAAGTTGGCTATTCAGGATTGGGACTTCTTCTTAATGAAGCACCCATTAATACCTCTCTCATTAAAAGCCTCACCAATCAGATTATAAATACAGGTATGATTAAGGCTGATAATACTCATATATTTAAGAAATGTTCTTCGTAGTAGCATAATTCTATTTGATGGTTCTCAATTGTTTTTTTCTAAAGAGTTTTTTTTTCCCCTTCCTCAGGTTACTTTTTAATTATTTATTATTTGATTCAGCAGGGCTTTTCTTGGGTACTGTTTTTTATTTACCTTATTTGTTTTTGTCTCCCCAGGGCATAGCATAGTACCTTACTTGGTAGGCTTTCAATAATTATTGATTCATTGATTAGTAAATAATAGGGTCCTCTATAATAAGAAAAGGAAGCTAGAGAAAATGCATACAAAACATGGGGTTTTTTTCTTTAGGGAGCTTAAATCCTTAATTTCAGATATTCTTTTAGATATTCTTTTTTGTTTCTCTTTTTTTTTTTAATAAAACTTTTTTAGTACTTACTATAAACTGTAGTGTTTATGTCAGATGCTAAGGTTTCAAAAGGTGTAAGTTAAGGTTCTTTATTTTGAATGGTTTATCTTCTCATTGATAAGTATATAAGATATAAGACATTTACATAAAAAGATAAATAATAGTACAAGATCAAAACAGTATGGATGGTGTGTTCTGGCAACTAAAAGAAAAGAACAGTTATTTAGGGCTTACTCAGGAGACTGTCAAATATTCTAAATCTATTTTCTTCATAAAATCTAAACATTTATAATTCTTATTTTTTTAAAGGTTTATTTATTTTAGAGAGAGTGCATGTGGGGGAGGATAAGGAAGAAGGAAAGAAAGTGTCCTCAAACATGCTCCCTGACATCAGACTTGATCCCAGAACTCCGAGATAATGACCTGTGGTGAAATCAGGAGTTAGCTGGTTAATTGACTAAACCACCTTGGAGCCCCTCTATAATCCTTATTTTATTTTATTTTATTTTATTTTTTTTTTTTTTAAAGATTTTATTTATTTATTTGACAGAGAGAAGATCACAAGTAGGCAGAGAGGCAGGCAGAGAGAGAGGAGGAAGCAGGCTCCCTGCGGAGCAGAGAGCCTGATGCGGGGCTCGATCCGAGGATCCCGGAGATCATGACCTGAGCCGAAGGCAGCGGCTCAATCCACTGAGCCACCCAGGCGCCCCTATAATCCTTATTTTAAATGAGACAGTTATTTCAGCATTTATGTAACTGTTTCCCACAGGTCAGTCTTTGAGAAAGAATTTGAAAAAGAAGAGGATAGCTGGAAGCATCACAGTTCTTGATTTCAAACTCTACTACAAAGTTACAGTAATCCAAACAGTATGGTGCTAGCAGAAAAACACACATAGACCAGTGGAACAAAATTGAAAGCCCAGAAATAAAACCATGTATATCTGGTCAACTAATATTTGACAAGGGATCCAATTTCCCCCAATACTCAGTGGGGGGAAAATAGTCTATTAAATGAATGGTGTTAGGAAAACTGGATATTCATATGCAAAAGAATGTAAATGGGCCCTTATCTTACACCACTCACAAAAATTAACTTGAAATGAATTAAAGATTTAAATGTAAACCCTGAATTACATAACTCCTAGAAGAAAACATGAGGAGGAGAAGTGCTTACATTTGTCTTGGCAATAACACCAGAAACACAAGCAGTAAAGGCAAAAATAAACAAGTGGGACTTTATCCAACTAAAAAGTTTCTCCACAGCAAGAAAAACCATCAACAAAGTGAAAAAGCAGGCTATAGGGTGGAAGAAAATACTAGTGAATCAAATATCTGAGAGGGGATTAATATCTAAAATATGTAAGGAAATCATACAACATAGCAAAAAAAAAAAAAATCCAATTAAGAAATGAACAAGGGGGGGCGCCTGGGTGGCTCAGTGGATTAAGCCACTGCCTTCGGCTCAGGTCATGATCTCAGGGTCCTGGGATCGAGTCCCGCATCGGGCTCTCTGTCCTGCAGGGAGCCTGCTTACTCCTCTCTCTCTGCCTGCCTCTCTGCCTACTTGTGATTTCTCTCTCTGTCAAATAAATAAATAAAATCTTTAAAAAAAAAAAAAGAAAGAAATGAACAAGGGGGTGCCTGGGTGGTTCAGTGGGTTAAACCTCTGCCTTCGGCTCAGGTCATGATCCCAGGGTCCTGGGATCAAGCCCCGCATCGGGCGCTCTGCTCCGCAGGGAGCCTGCTTCCTCCTCTCTCTCTTCCTGCCTCTCTGCCTAGTTGTGATTTCTCTCTGTCAAATAAATAAAATGTTTAAAAAAAAAATGAACAAGGTACTAGACACATCACTGGGAGCAAGGGAAACAAAAGCAAAAATGAACTATTGGGACTTCATCAAGATAAAAAACCTCTGTATAGCAAAGGAAACAATCAACAAAACTAAAAGGTAGCCTATGAGATAGGAGAACATATTTGCAAATGAGGGTTAGTATCCAAAATCTGTAAGGAACTTATTAAATTCAACACCCCAAAAACAAATAATCCAGTTAAGAAATGGGCAGAGGGCGCCTGGGTGGCTCAGTGGGTTAAAGCCTCTGCCTTCGGCTCAGGTCATGATCTCGGGGTCCTGGGATCGAGCCCCGCATCGGGCTCTCTGCTCCGCAGGGGGCCTGCTTCCTCCTCTCTCTCTGCCTGCCTCTCTGCCTGCCTCTCTGCCTGCTTGTGATTTCTGTCTGTCAAATAAATTAAAAAAAAAAAAAAAGGGCAGAAGACATGAATAGGTATTTATCGAAAGAAGACATCTAGATGGCTAAAAGGTACTCAACATCACTCATCATCAGGGAAATACAAATCAAAACCATAATGAGATACCACCTCACACCTGTCAGAATGGCTAAAATTAACAGGAATCAGCAGGTCTTGGCAAGGCTGCAGAGAAACAGGAATCCTTTTGCATTGTTGGTGGGAATGCAAACAGGTGCAGCCACTCTGGAGCGCAGTGTGGCAATTCCTAAAAAAGCTAAAAATTCCTAAATTCCTACTTAGGAATGTCTGGCAGTTCCTTAAAAAAACTACCTTATGATCCAATAATCGTACTTCTAGGTATTACCCAAAGGATAGAGAAATAAAGATTGGAAGGGGTACATGCATCCCAAGGCTTATAGCATCAATATCAACAATAGCCAAACCATGGAAGGAGCCCAAATGCCCATCAACTGATGAATGGATAAAGAAGATAGTGGAATACTAGTCAACCATCAAAAAATGAAATTTTGCCATTTGCGATGACGTGGTTGGAGCCAGAATTTATTATGCTAAGTGAAATAAGTCCATCAGAAAAAGACAAATACCATATGATTTCACTCATATGTGGAATTTAAGGGAAAAAAAACCTGGATGAACTTTCAGGAGGCGGAAAGAAAAGAGATGGGAAAACAAATCATGAGAGACTCTTCGCTTAGAGGACAGACTGAGGGGTTGATGGAGGGAGGTGGGTAGGAGATGGGATAGGTGGGTGATGGATATTAAGGAGGCCACATGTTATGATGAGCACTGGGTGTTGCATGTAAATGATGAACCACTGAACTCAACTCCTGACACCAATATTGAACTGTATGTCAACGAACTAAAATTTAAAAAAAAACAAAAAGCAAAGGGCATGAATAGACATATTTGCAAAGAAGACATACAAATAACTAGTAGGTAGTTGACAAGGTGCTCCACATCTCTAATCATAAGGGGAGTGTAAATCAAAACCAGGAGTTAACACCTCACACCTGATAAGGTGGCTATTGCCAGTTAACAAGTGGTGGTGAAGATATGGCGGAAGGGAAGCCTTGTGCATTGTTGCTGGGAATGCACATTAGATGGCCACTGTGGAAAACAGTATGGAGGTTCCTCCAAAAATTAAAAATAGAACTGTCAAAAATGCCCACAATCCATCTTCTAGATACATATCCAAAGAAAATGAAATCACTATCTTGAAGAGTTTTCTGCATCCCCATGTTCATTGCAGCATCATTTATAATAGCCAAGATGTACATACAACCTGAATGTCTGCTGATGGATGAGTGGATAATGATGAGGCGTTTTATATGACTATTATTCAGCCATTTGTAACAGAAGAACCTGCAGGGCATTATTCTGCTAAATGAAATAAGTCAGAGAAGGACACATACTCTATGGTCTCTCACTTATAGGTGAAATTTAAAAAACCAACCTCCTAGAAACAGTAGATTGGTAGTTGCCGGGGCTGGGGGCAGAGGGCAAATGAGTGAAGGTGGCCAAAGGGTACAAGCTTCCACTTATAAGATGAATAAGTTCTGGGGATCTAAAGTGCAACATGGTGACTATAGTTAATAATACTATGTACTTGAAAGTTCTTAGCGGATCTTAAAAGTTTTCACCACTAAAGGAAAATGGTAACTATGTGAAGTGACGGATGTTAACTAACCTTATTGTGGTAATTATCTTGTGTATATAAGTATACCAGGTTATCATATTGTAAATTAAATTTACATGCTGTTTTATGGCAGTTATATCGCTATAAAGCTAGAAAAAAAGGATATCTTGTTGGCAGCAAGAAAAATAAAAATGAAACAATTATTATCTAGCTGTCACTCACAGTCTCTTTGGCTATCTCTGGAATTTAATTTTAAATTTTTATTTTTTTCCCCCACCATAGATCCTGCTATTAATTTCAAAGATCTATTGTCTGTGGTATATATATCTCACAGAACACATATAAATGTCAGAGTGGTTATCTGCAGAAAGGTTAGTAAACTTTTAAGATGTACTTTAAAAATGACAGTATTATACTGTGAATAATTTTGGTTAATTTTATATTCATGATGAATATATTAATGAATAAATTTATATTGAGTATTTTACACTGAGTGTATGTTTTAATTTCTGTTATTTTATAAATGACACAATTTTATAATAA
The DNA here is from genome assembly GCF_922984935.1 of Meles meles. NCBI lineage: Eukaryota > Metazoa > Chordata > Mammalia > Carnivora > Mustelidae > Meles > Meles meles. Next base: position 14,924,234 of record NC_060074.1, read on the forward strand.
GTAATTTTCTTTTTTGAGGTGAATAACTTCATTGTAATTAAAAAATCAGCATAAAAATGTGTTCTTAGCTTTACATGGTCTCCCGGAAATATTTCCTTTCCACAGTAAAAAAGAATTAGTTCAAGAGAAGAGTTTTTTGTCAGGAAACTTCAACGATTATGACCAGTTCTAATTCATATATCATATTGTAGAATTTCTGAATCTTGAACTTTGTGGAAAAGCAACAGTGACTTGCCTTCAATGCATGCCTTTAACTGAGTCAAGAAATAGTTATCCTGTGTGCTTCTTCCTGATTCTTCCTTCTCTCTCTTCCACTAGTAGTCACTGACCGACTATTTAATTTGCTTCCTTGCTTTTCTTTTTACTTTTACTCCCTAATTATGTTACTGTATTTTTCCATCAGTAAGTCTGGATATATATCTTTTTCTTTAACAGCTATGTATAGTTTTTATTCTGTGGCTATTGTATAAAGTATTACCTGGTTCCCTGTTCATGGATGTTTAGGTTGTTTGCTATTTTTCTGTGTAAAACGTCTGTTAAGAACTTTTTTACATGTATTTTTACTCGGTTTTGATAGTACATCTGTGAGACATAATCCATGAAATGGAATTGCTGTGTCAGAGTGTACTCGTATTCCACATTTGATGGATTCTGGCATAGTGTTCTTGAAGCAGGTCTTAGAGATTGATTCTTTCCTTTCAGTTTGAAAACAGCTTTCAATGCAGCCTAGTTTTTATCCATTACATGCATATAAAGTAGCCATAAAATAAGTCTTATTTTATGGAAATGTTAAAATCATGAAAATTTCTTTCCTAAGAAAAAATGGATATTCTGCATCAGTAGAGTAATGGTGGTTCAACGACAGCATTAGTGAGGAAAGGAACTTCACATCATTGTGACTCATTGTGACATGTTGCTTTCTGTATCAGCATCAGCATGAATTAGAGCCACTGATTCTGAAGTCCCCACCAACATTATTCATCTCCTATGACACTTGTCAGAGTTAGAGATAAATGAGATTTTCTAAATAAAAATTTTTTTCATCTACATAGAAGTTTACTGGCTTTGTGATAAAAATGTTTGAAAGATCTTAACTGGGTATCTGACAGTGTTTAAGAATTTGTTGTAATCCAAAAAATGTGGAATCAGTTGTATAGTAGAGATCATACATATTGGCATGTCAGTGTCTCTTCTTTAATTTCAGTTTCTTTTTACAGCTAAATAGTGGCATCCATCTTGTTAGAATTAGTGTTTGTACAATCTAGAGTTAATGGAAAAAATATGTTTTTGCAAAAGCAACCATTAACTTGGCCTGGAAAAAAAAAAAATGAGCCAAGGAAACAGTCTTGGGATATCTAGATTCTATTAAACTGTCAGTGTGTCGTCTTTACTACTCCCTTAACCCTAGGGCCAGAACGGGGCCTGGTACATAGTACGTATTCAGTATTTGCTAAACAAATGTAGTAGGCTCATGGCAAATATTTAGTTGAGAGGATAGAGCTTTATTACATTTTATATATACCTTCATCCTAGTTATATTTTCTCTCTGACCAAATTAATAACATGAGTATGTTGACATGTGGAGGATCATTTTTTCCCTTTTTTATCTTTCAGCAAATATTTAAGTACTATGTACAATGAGTAATATGCAGATTAGTTAAAAACACAGTGTGTACCCTACAGATAGTTTGTAATCCAGTTAAGAACATAATCTTGTGAAAGTATATCTTCCCACAGCTTCTCATTACTTTGTCGCTAAAATAACAGAAAAGGAGCTGTTTTTGATGTGAAGTACTGTGTACTTTTTGATGAATTTTGTATTCTTCATCTTTGCAGGTTTTACAGATTTTGCAGTCACAGCCAGATGCAGCACAGCAAATATCTCAACAAGTGGGTTGGCAAGACACTTTAGTTAGGCTTTTTTTAAAAACAAATTTTGAAAATGGAAATACTCTTCATAAGCACAGTAGGGCTGTTTCAGTAAAAGACAGTGATAAAAATCTATCAGCTGAAGATACTAAGAAGAACTTTGATGAAAAGATTGATGAGGAAAAAATCAACTCTTTTGCCTCAGGCAATGTGTCTGCAGATCAGTGGAGTTTAGAGGATGGACACTCTCTAGACTCAAACACACCACTATTTCAAGAAGATAGTTCTGTGGGAGAATTATCTTTCAGATCAGAGACTCAAGAAGAATTCTGGAATAATAACCCTTCACATCTGAGTTTAGATCTTAGTGGAATAGACTCATATGAACTGAGCGACAGCGGAAGTCACATGCCAGACAGCCTGCCTAGCACGCCCTCCCCGATAGAATCCACCAAATCATTTTCTGTGCAATCTGACAAAGAGAGCGGTGTCATAAATGATCCTGGGTTTGGTGATGACTTCTCTTTACTTGAAAGCCAAGAGGTAAAATTCCTTATGTGTTTTTATTTTCACATTCTGTTATACACTTCTAATCCTTAGAAGTGTGTAATTGTGAACAATTCCATATTCTATTTATGTTCTGAGTCTCATGATCCAAGATTTTGGAAGCCTGGAAGTCACTGAATTGTATCTTGAGAAAAGCAGGTGTTTTAGTCATCCTCGTATCTCTAGGGCCTACTCAGCAAAGTTCCGGGTTCATCAAGACACTTTAAAAATATGTTAAATGATTACAGTCAGTATATGTGATGGTTCTTTCTATGTGCTTTTAACACCACCTCTTTCCAATAATTTAATATTAGTTCATCTTTTTTCTAGAGATGTGAGGAGGAGCTTCTTCAATTACTGACAAATATTTTGAACTATGTAATGTGTAAGGGATTAGAAAAGTCTGATGATAGTACTTGGATTGAACGGGGACAAGTGTTTTCAGCACTAAGTAAACCAGGAATATCCAGTGAACTACTTCGGCCATCAGATGAAATAAAATTAATGTAAGCATTCAGTTGGTGATTTACTCTTTTCTTTGGAGTGGATGGGAGTCTAAAATAATACTTTTTATTGAACATTTATTCAGGATTCAGTGGGTCTAGTGAGAGAAAAGGAAAAACTTCATGCTCAGCCCCTTTTCTTCTCTGTTGCCATTTTAATGGAATCTAGAGAGAAATCCAAAGCTGTGAGATTTAAATCTTTAGTTTGGGCTTCAGTAATATATAGTCCTTATTGTTTAAATTAGTTTTTATAACATGTAAACATTTGGTGTATTGTGTTCTGCAGTCTTGTCCATGTTTGAGAGTTTCCATGCTGAGGGAACCAAGTAGTGTTTTCATAAAAATTACTTCTGTAAAACACTTAAGAGTTCTCTGCAGGGCTAGACCTTCTGCAAGACCTATAGGGCTTTTTTTTCTTACCTTCCCAGTTTCCAACTTTAAACTTTTAAGTACCTACTAGAGACTGGAATTTGAATTATTTCAATAGCTTTTTTATAATTAAACAGATAACTTTTACTTTGCCTTTTATATTAAGTTTATTAAAGATAGATACTTTAGATTAAAAAGCTGCTTCATTGTTATTAAATATCTTCTGATCCTTTCCAGTGATAGCATACCTTTAAAGACATAATAATGAATAACTGGGTGTTTCTTTTCATGTTTTACTATTTTTCTAAACTTAATACGATTTTAAGAGGATTTTGTTTTGCACTTAGTTTGCTACAGAACATGTTAGAATGGACAGTCACAGAAAACAGAGAAACAAAAATGAATCCAGTAACTGCTGAAAATGCCTTCCGACTCATCCTGATCATACAGGACTTTCTGCAGTCAGAGGGGCTTGTTAATTCAAACATGTGGACTGAGAAGGTGCAGTAATAACTCCTTGATATTATTTTTCTGGTAGTCAAGGACTTTATTCAACAAAAAAATTTTGTGCCCTCTTTTTTTTTTAAAAGATTTTATTTATTTATTTGACAGAGATCACAGGTAGGCAGAGAGGCAGGTGGAGAGAGAAGGGGGGTGTGAAGCAGGCTTCCTGCTGAGCAGAGAGCGGGATGCTAGGCTTGATCCCAGGACGCTGAGATCATGACCTGAGCTGAAGGCAGAGGTTTAACCTACTGAGCCACCCAGATGCCCCTGTACCCTCTCTTTTTAGAGCATTAATATTTAATCAGATACAGTGAACATGGATAAAATGTGATAGTTAATTTTGTTAGCTATTATTAGGATAGTTCTTTTGGCTTTTACCAATTGAACATTAAGCTAGTTTTGAAATATTTATGATGTGTATTACTTTGGGGAAAACTCATCAGTAGATTTTAAGACAATGTTTTTGTTTCTCAATTTTTCCCTTGTGATAGCTTTTAGATGATCTGATGCTGCTCTTCGATGGTCTGTCAGTTTGGTATTCTGAAGGTCAAGTATGGGCAAAACTTTCTCGAATCCAAATCCAGTTGCTTCTAGGATTCATTGGAAGGGGAAATTTGCAGGTTTGTCAGTTCTTTTGAGTTACTTTCTATACTTTGCATATGCAGCATAGGAGTTATTTGTGTACTAACTAAATGATAATAAGTTTTCAGTATTTTTATTTTTTTAATAGTTCCAAAAATATCCATGATTTCCCTCGAGTTTCAGTTTTGTTAATCAGAAAGAGGCTTCAGGGGCAGCTCATTGATTGTTTCTTCCTAATGTATATGACTCTGTGTAATTTTAAGTTATCCTTTTAAAGGATTTATACTTGGCCCTTTTTATTTTCTTTTGATAATTGGAATTTTAAGTACTTGGTAGGGGTAGGTATGGTTTCTAATATATATAAACTTGCTATAATGATGAGCATATGGAGAGATTAAAATTCTATAAGGTTGCTATATTTTTTAAAGGCCATAATTTTCAATAGATTTTTTTTTCTGATTATAAAATTAACGTGCTCATTATGGAAAATACACAAAAACAAAAAGAGAAGAAAATAAATCCATCATCCCATAGCCCAAGAAGAAATAACTATCAGTATTTTTCTATGTGTATATTTTTTTCAGATGATTGAAATTTTCACATATTTTGATAATATGATAATATGAATAGTACTATGTTACTAACTTTTAATAATAGGGTTTTTTTAATCATAAAAGTGACATATTCATTGTAGAAACATGGAAAATGCAGAAAAGCTAGATAAATAAGAAGGTGGGCTTTCTGATACATGGATGGTGGAAGCTTGAATTGTACAGCCATTCAAATGCAACTGGAAAATATATGAATTAGGTACTTTTAAAAAATGATCACACTCTTATACTCAGATAATAATCCAAAATTCCAGACAGCGTTTGTATACATAGATGTTCATGGTAGTATTCTATTTTTCTCTACCTAGAAGTAAGATGAGGAAAGCTTTGGGGTAATACTAGCTTGTAATACTAGCTTGATGGCTGTTAAAGCAGTAGCAACCAGTATTCCAGAAGTTATTTTATATGTGAGGACTCTTTTTTTTTTTTCTTTCCCACTTCTAGTCACCCTCAGTGTTTATCTTTGATGAAATTTCCATAAATAAAATATCTGTTTAACTTTTCCACCATTAAATATCCAGTGTCTGTCCCATAGTAGGGCTTTATAAATACTTGTTAAATAAAGATTCAAATGGGCATACACACCCCCATGTTTATAACAACAATGTTTTTAATAGTCAAAATGTGGAAAGAGCTTAGATGTGCATCAACAGATGAATGGATAAAGATGATGTGGTATATATGTATGTATAATACACACACGCACACAGACAGAATATTACGCAGCCATCAAAAAGAAGTCTTGCCATTTGCTATGAGGTGGATGGAACTAGAAGGTATTATGCTAAGTGAAATATGTCAATCAGAGAAAGACAAATACCATATGATTTCACTTATATATGAAATTTAAGAAACAAAACAGAAACATAGCGGAAGGGAAGGAAAAATAAAGTAAGATGATAATAGAGAGGGAGACGAACCATAAGAGACTCTTAACTATAAGAAACAAACAGGGTTGCTAGAGGGGAGGTGGCGGGGGATGGAGTAATTGGGTGATGGGCATTAAGGAGGCACTTGAACTGATGAACACAGGGTGTTGTATGCAACTGATGAATCACTAAATTCTAACTCTGAAACTTATAATACACTATATGGTAATTAAATTGAACTTAAATTTTAAAAAACCTGAAGGCAAAACATAAATAGAGTATATAACCTATAAGTAAGATACCTTATTTACCAGTAGTTAGTAACCGAAAACATTTTTTACTAGCTAGTTGTTTAATTTTTTTCTCTTCGGAATAAAAACATAAAAAGCTGGGAAAGCAACTTCTTCCCTTAAAGGGATTATAATAGAGCTGCTTTGCCAATCTGGCTACAAACTCATTTTGTTTCACTCATACTTATTAGTTAATTGCCTTATATAAGTATTGACATAAATGTCAGCATTTCCTAGCTTGTCTCTAAAGCAGGATTAGGTGGTTGTTGATTTATTTAGTGTAGCATGTGGTCTCCATTTTGTCCCTAGTTAACTCAACCAGTGATGAGAATATGAAATCACCTGGAGGAGCTTTTTTAAAAATAACCTTTGTGGGTCATCATCCTTAATAATTGTATCAGAATGGAGGAACTAGGGCATTGGTATTTTTTGTAATTTCTCAGGTGACCCTAATCCAGTACTCTTTATAGTGGAGGTGGGGGGGGGGTCATATGTATCACACTACTTAATGTAGTGTGTGTGTGTATATCCAAAATTAAGACAGTGGTCAAATAAGTTATCTTGTATTCATTACAAATCTTTATCATTTTAAATAAATATATAAGTATATGGTTTATTTGATAATAAGTTAAAAACAAAGCACTAGATATTTTAACTTTAATTAAAATAAACAGTATTTTTAAAAAGCCCAGAATTGCTAGTATTGGAATTTCCTGTATGATGAGATTTTATATCCTTTTTTCTTATATTTGTTATTTGTTTGTTTATTTGTTATTGTTTGTTATTATTAGAATTAAGTTGTTTTAGTCACAATCAAAGACTAAAATGAAGGATTTGCAAAAGTCTGAGGAGAGTATGAAGGTTTCACCAGTAGAAGCTGAAGTTAAAAGGAGAAAAGTTAAAAGTCTTGAGCCATCTTAGATATTGTTTCCTGCAGTGCTATTTGCCTTTTTAAGGCTTGTGTGAAAAGACTGCTTAAGGTCTCTTAAGCCTGCAAAGACCTGTGCATACAGCTCAGACTGCATTTGAAACAAGTGCAATCATAAAGTGATGTCAGATTCTGATAACTTCCCTCTTTTCTCTTGCTTTTCTTCATTTTGAAAGTAATAAGAACCAACATTGTAATATATAGTGTTAAGTGAGGAGATAGTTTATATCATTTGTCTTACCATGGTTATATGGCTTAGATCTAGTCTGGACAGAAGGAGACCCCATTTGTGACCTAATTTACCTTCCTGTGTTAGGTTTAAGGACAATGTTTAATGCGAATATGGAGCATTGCTTTGCCTGGGCTTATTAGTACATGTATTTTCCTTGGGACGTTTAAGGGTGGTGACATTTCTGTCAAGGACTCAGTCTCTCTTGTACCTATGTTTTATGTATCATAATGCTTTGATTCCAAATAACAGAAGCATCAACCCAAACTGACTGAGTTTAGGAGATTTATTGGCTCATATAATAGCAAATTCTGTAGTTCAGTTTAAGGCATGATTTAATCAAGGATTCTGTTCCATTTATGTGCTGTTTTCACAGCACTCCTTTCCCTCATGAGTCAGCTTGTCTTGAGCTGACTGCCCTTGTCACAAATGTCTGCCAATAGCATTTGGTGCGACATGCTTCCTCATTTATATCAGATAAAAAGAGTGTTTCTGGAGCAACTGTGTGGTTCAGTTGGTTATGTGTCTGCCTTTGGCTCAGGTCATGATCTCAGTTCTGGGATAGAGCCCCTCCTCAGCGGGGAGTCTGCTTCTCCCTCTCCCCTTGCCCCGTCCTGGCCCCCTCCCCACTCATGCTCTCTTTCTCAAATAAATAAGTAGAATCTTCAAAAAAGAGAGAGAGAGTCCTCCTTTCTACTAGACATTTCTTCATGGATCTCTTGTGTTTCTCTGTATCTTATAAATAGAGGCACTAGATGTCTTCATTATGAACTATCTTTTTGAGGACACAGATATAGTCAACAACTTTGGAAGACCAAGATTCTGTCTCCCTCCAGAGCCAAAGGCAGGTTCGTTTACTGCCCAGTATAATAAAGATAGTGTCTCCCTCCAAGGTAAATTCAGGCAAATTTACTGCCTGGTGTAGTAGATTTAGGTTCCTTATGTTTGGGGTTCCTCCCCTGTACTGCAGCCACTGGTGTGCATCCATCATCTAGTCCTCTTCATCTCTCCCCATGGAAATAGCAGTTCCGGGACCCAGATTGAACACTGATATTCTGGCTGTTGGGATTGCTGTACGTCTTTGTCTCTGAACGGGGAGTCTCATGTCTTCTGCCAGCATCTGAGAAACTGTGGCAGGCTAATTTGTTAGCTTGGAGGTTAGGCAAAATCTGAAACCCTTCACAGTGCTTAACAGTTATTATGTAAAAGTTCTGAACTTGAACTGATAAGGCCATCCCCAAATGAATCCCTGTGACTCAAACAGCGATAGGAGTTGACTGAAAGATTAGTTACCTGAGCCACTCACTGTGGAAGGTGGTTGGATATTCTGTTTGGTTTCTATCGTTTAAGACCTATTGTTGGAACTAGAGATGGAATCATTCCCCTATCCTTGCAGACTATAAGAAGGAGTAGAATGGACGTTGGGGTGATTAATTATCCTCTCCACCTTTTCTGTATGTTCTGCTTTTGTAATTATGATTTTGAAAGAAATCAAAACTTCAGGAAGAGCCAGAGAACTTCTGCTAAATGTCTGCTTTATTCTGTTCTTTCTCACCTATATGGTTTCCTCAGATTTGTGCAATGGCGTCAGCTAAGCTAAACACCCTTCTTCAAACCAAAGTGATTGAAAATCAGGATGAAGCATGTTACATTTTAGGGAAGCTGGAACATGTTCTAAGTCAGTCAATTAAGGAACAGACTGAAATCTACTCATTCCTGATTCCCCTGGTCCGTACCCTGGTTTCCAAAATCTATGAACTTCTCTTCATGAACTTGCACCTGCCTTCTTTACCTTTTACCAATGGTAGCTCTTCATTTTTTGAAGATTTTCAAGAATATTGCAGTTCAAATGAATGGCAAGTTTACATCGAAAAATATGTAAGTTTTAATCTATTTTGAGTGATATTTTTCTAAGTTGTCATTTTTATAGAAGTCTATGTTAAATTTTCTGTGTATGTGTATGTATATTTACAAGATCGTGCCTTACATGAAGCAGTATGAAACCCATACATTTTATGAGGGTCATGAGGACATGGCACTTTATTGGAAGAATTGTTATGAAGCCTTAATGGTGAATATGCATAAACGAGACCGGGAAGGAGGAGAAAGCAAGCTTAAGTTTCAGGTAAAAATTATTAAATGTTTTTCGTATCTAGTTTTTTGTGTTGATTTCAAGCATTTAATGTTCAGATAAGAGTAAATACGTCTGAACTCTGAAAACAAATGGTATTTCCTGTTGTTTGAAAATTATTTCAGAATTGAGGGTGGTGGGTGGCTCATTCGGTTAAGCATCTGCCTTGGGCTCTAGTCATGATGGATTAATTCCCACATCTGGCTCCCTGCTCAGCGGGGTGTCTGCTTCTCCCTCTGCCTCTCCCCCCCTGCTTGTGATCTCTCTTTCTCTGGTAAATAAATGAAATCTTAAAAATATTTCAGAAGTGAAAGAAAAAGATTAGTCAGTAACAACTAAAAAGTTAATGTCAAAATGTTCTATGCATAGTTGATATGTAAAAAGTCTGTTAAGCTGATAGTACATATCTCTAAGGAGGCTGGGTATATATCAGTGCTTACAGAATATTTATAGTACTAAATACTTGGTTGAGAAAAGAAGGAAGACCTTAAATTAATAATTTAACTTTCTGTCTTAAACTAGAGAAAGAAAACTAATCTAAACTAGTTTCAAATAAGAAACTAGCAAAAATAAGAGCAGCAGTCAATGAAATTGAAAGCAGGAAAACAATAGAGAAAATTAAAACTAAAATCTAGTTCTTTAAAATGTCAATAAAATTGGGGTACCTGGGTGGCGCAGTTGGTTAAGCATCTGATTCTTGGTTTCAGCTCTGTTCGTGATCTCAGGGGTCATAAGGTTGAGCCCTGAGTTAGGCTCTGCTCTCAGTGTGTAGTCTTGGGACTCTTTCCCTTTCCCTCTGCACCTCCCTGCACTCACTCACACTCTCTGTCTCTCGAATAAATACTAAAATAAAATAATAAATCTTTTTGAAAATGTCAATAAAATTGATAAACTTCTAGCCAGTTTGACAAATCAAAAAAAGAAAGTGGAAAATTATCATTATCAGGAATGATGGGGGCATATCACCACTGACCCACATATATCAACATGATAATAAGAGACTGCCACCAACCAATCTATTCACATAAATAAGATGACTTAAGTGGATCAATTTCTTGACACATGTAAATTTCTAAAACTAATTCAATAATAAATTGATAGCCTGAATAATCTTATCTATTAAAGAAATTGAATTTATACTTTAAAAACCTTCCGAAGTACCTGGGCATCTACCTTCAGCTCAGGTCATGATCCCAGGGTCCTGGGATCTCTCTCTCTAATAAATAAATAAGTAAATAAATACCTTCCAAAAGGGAAAATTCCAGGCCTAAGTGGTTTCACTGGTGAATTCTATTGAACATTAAAGGGAGAAATAACACCAATTCCTCATAATCTCTTTAGAAAACAGAAAAGTAGAATCACTTCCCAAATCATCATCTGAAGGCAATAGTGTCCTCTTATTGAAACCATACAAAAATAATCCAAAAATACACCTGAAACTCCTGTAACACTGTATGTTTAATATATTGGTTAAAAATCACAAAAGTAGTACAAGAAAACTACAATCAGACTACAGATCTGGCAATATATAAAAAACTACAGTATTTCTTAGGAACATAAATGCAAACTAGATCCAACAATATATAAAAAAATAATACGTTATACGAGGTGATTTATCCTGGGAATGCAAGATTGCTTCAGCATTTGATAATTAATCAATATAATGATAGTGGACCAAGTTCATACTTGTTAAAATGAAACTAATGATCATATCCATAGATGTAGAGAAAGCATTTGACAAAATTTAACATCCATTTTATGTTCAAAGCTGACAGCAAACTAGAAATAGAAAAGAATCTCTACAAAAATCCTACAGCCAGCTTCATATTTAAAGATGGAAAACTGGGGACACCTGGGTGGTACAGTCAGTTAAGCATCTGACTCTTGGTTTTCACTCAGGTCATGATCTCAGGGTTGTAGGATCAAGCCCTATGTCAGACTCAGAATAGAGTCTGCTTGATTCTCTCTCCCTCTGATCCTCCTGCCCCCCTGCGCTCTTGCTGTCTGTCTCTCTCTCTCTTCTCTCTCAAATAAATCTGAAGTGGGTAAAAAGATGGAAAACTGAGTGCTTTTCTTGTAAGAAGAGAACTAGGTGAGAACATCCACTCTCACCAGTCCTCTAGTCACTGTTATACTGTAAGTCCTAGCAAATGCATTAAGAATAGAAAAAGAAAAAGAAAAAAAAAAAAGAATAGAAAAAGAGGGGCCCCTGGATGGCTCAGTCTATTGAGCATCTGACCCTTGGTTTCCTCTGAGGTCGTGAGCTCAGGGGTCATGGGATTGAGCCCCATATCAGGCTCAGCACAGAGTCTGCTTGAGATTTTCCTGTCGCTCTCCCCTGCCCCTCCCCCTGGTTGCACCATGCTTTCTCTCTCTCAAATAAATAGAATTTTTTTTAAAAAGAATAGAAAAAGAAACAAAAGTCATTTACCTTGAGAAGGAAGAAATAAAACTATTTGCAGATAATATGATTATATGGATAATCTGAATGAATTTACCAAAAAATCTCTTGGGATTAATGAGTTTAGCAACATTTCAGGACATAAGATCAGTACACAAAATTTAATCATATTTCTGTATACTAACAACGAACAACTGGAAACTGAAATTTTGAAAAGCACGGTCTACATTAGCTCTAAAAAGAATAAAATACTCATATCAATCTAACAAAATCTGTACAGGATCTAAAAACAAACATGATGAAACAGAGATGACCAAATAAAATTACATTTATTCCATAAAATGATATAAAAAGAAACCTTTGTAATCTACCACTATTGAATTTTGGTATATATCTTTCCTGATTTTTATGTATATATGTGGTTAAACCAAAAATAGCAGTTTTGTTTGCTTGTTTGCTACTCCTTTTCTTGAAATGTACTGTGGGGGCACCTGGGTGATTACCTTCAGCTCAAGTCGTGATCCCAGGCATCCTGGGATTGATTCCTGCTTCCCGCTCCTTGCTTGGTGGGAAGCCTGCTGCTCCCCCTGCTTGTGCTCGCTCATGCCCCTTTGCTCTCTCTCTCTCTCACAAATAAAATCTCTTTTTTTAAAACTGTTGCACTGTCCTCATAGTTCTGTCAATTTTTATTCCAGTCAATACTTTCTCTGCAACTTTACCCTTAGGTAAATATTTGATAATACCAAATCATTGATTTCCTAAGTCTAGTAATAATTACAGTAACAATCATAGTAATAACAGCTACATTTCACTGAGAGCTCACTACTTTCCTGGCACTTTAAATCTTAATCTTTTTTGATGGCAGTTATTATCAGCTTCATCTTAGAGTTGAGGATACTGGGCCTCAGAGAATTAAGTAGCTAAGATTTGTACCTAGGCCTAACTCCAGAGTTCCATTTTTTTTTTTTTTAAGGTTTTATTTATTTGAGAGAAAGAGAGCATACACACACAAGCTGAGGGCAGGGACAGAGGGAAAGGGAGACTCAGACTCCCCACTGAGCCCGATGCAAGGCTGATCTCAGGACCCCAATATCAAGATCATGACCTGAGCCAAAGCAGGCACTTAACCAGTTGAGCCCACAAAGTTATATTCTTAACCACGGTCTGCTGTACTACCTCTCTAAAGATACGTTATAGGCAAACAGTGAATCATGGAACACTACATCAAAAACTAATAATCTGGGGCGCCTGGGTGGCTCAGTGGATTAAAGCCTCTGCCTTTCGCTCAGATCATGATCCTAGGGTCCTGGGATCAAGCCCTGCATCGGGCTCTCTGCTTGGCAGGGAGCCTGCTTCCTCCTCTCTCTCTCTCTGCCTGCCTCCCTGCCTGCCTCTTTCCCTACTTGTGATCTCTATCTGTCAAATAAATAAATAAAATCTTAAAAAAAAAACAAAACTAAACTAATAATCTACTGTATGATGACTAACATAATTTAAAAAATAATAATAAAAATAAAAGATGTCTTTTTTTTTCCATTTTATTTATTTTTTTCAGCGTAACAGTATTCATTCTTTTTTGCACAATACCCAGTGCTCCATGCAAAACGTGCCCTCCCCATTACCTACCACCTGTTCCCCCAACCTCCCACCCCTGACCCTTCAAAACCCTCAGGTTGTTTTTCAGAGTCTATAGTCTCTTATGGTTCGCCTCCCCTTCCAAATTTTTTTTTTTTTAATAAACATATAATGTATTTTTATCCCCAGGGGTACAGGTCTGTGAATCGCCAGGTTTACACACTTCACAGCACTCACGATAGCACTTACCCTCCCCAATGTCCATAGCCCCCCTCCCCCTCTCCCAATCCCACCTCCCCCCAGCAACCCCCAGTTTGTTTTGTGAGATTAAGAGTCATTTATGGTTTGTCTCCCTCCCAATCCCATCTTGTTTCATTTATTCTTCTCCTATCCCCCTACCCCCCCATGTTGCTTCTCCATGTCCTCATATCAGGGAGATCATATGATAGTTGTCTTTCTCCGATTGACTTATTTCACTAAGCATGATACGCTCTACTTCCATCCATGTCGTCGCAAATGGCATGATTTCATTTCTTTTGATGGCTGCATAGTATTCCATTGTGTATATATACCACATCATCTTTATCCATTCATCTGTTGATGGACATCTAGGTTCTTTCCATAGTTTGGCTATTGTAGACATTGCTGCTATAAACATTCGGGTACACGTGCCCCTTCGGATCACTGCGTTTGTATCTTTAGGGTAAATACCCAGTAGTGCAATTGCTGGGTCATAGGGTAGTTCTATTTTCAACATTTTGAGGAACCTCCATGCTGTTTTCCAGAGTGGTTGCACCAGCTTGCATTCCCACCAACAGTGGAGGAGGGTTCCCCTTTCTCCACATCCTCGCCAGCATCTGTCATTTCCTGACTTGTTAATTTTAGCCATTCTGACTGGTGTGAGGTGATATCTCATTGTGGTTTTGATTTGTATTTCCCTGATGCCGAGTGACGTGGAGCACTAAATAAAAGATGTCTTTTAAATCCATGTCTTTAACTGTTTTCAGTGTAATTCAGTATTGATTTTTTGAAACAAATTAATACTGTTAATTTAATTCCTGATAGATGAATATCAGTGTGAGTCAGATAAGTCAGTCTTACCACTTGTCTTTTTGAAAACTAAAACTTGGGGCGCTTGGGTGGCTCAGTCGGTTGGGTGTCTGCCTTCGGCTTGGGTCATGGTCCCGGGGTCCTGGGATCAAGCCCCATATCAGGCTCCCTGCTGAGCTCCCTGCTTCTCCCTCTCCTCCCTACTTGTGCTTTCTCTCACTGTCACTCTCACTATCTCTCTCTCTCAAATAAAATTTTTTAGAAAACTATAAAACTAATTTCAGGGCTTAGAGTTATATCCTGATAGAACCTATTATCAGGGTCTATTTTATCCTGAAAACTAGACTAAGTATGTGAATTCATTTGCTAATAACTAGGCTGTTATTCAGAGAGCAGCAGTCCAAATGATGAAATTTTTCATTGTGAGAGATTTGCCTCTGTAGATTTTTTCGTCTTTGGCATTTCTTTTCCGGTCCCCAGTGTTAGTATGAATGTGGTTACTCTTCCTTCTGCTTTATTTTAAGTATGAGTCTCATTCTATTGCCTTAAAAACCAAAGGATCCCAAAGGAAGATCATTTTATTTGACTGTATGAGGTTAATAATTCTGAGTTTCTGTAAAAAATCCTATATTGAGGTACATTACACTTTTGAAGTTCTTCACATGTTTAATTTTTTAAGTTTTACAAAATACAGATAAACTATAGTTAGAATCATATGCTTCATTAAAGACAGTTATTCTAATGGAACAAGAAAGTACTGTTGATTACCAGCTTCTTTACTGCATGGTTTTTTTGGGTCAGACTTTTAAAATTCTTTAAATAAATGATTGAATGCTATTATTTATTGCTGTTTCAGGAATTTTTTGTGGAACCATTTAATAGAAAAGCACGGCAAGAGAACTTGAGGTATAATAATACCCTTAAACAACTTAGCAGCCAGCAGTTAATCACTCTGAGACGCTGGAAGGCAGTACAGCTCTACCTCACATCTGAAAGGGGACCTTGGGCTAAAAGGTAGGAGGATATTATTTATCAAATACCCTTTCTTCTTTAGAACTCCTGCCTGGAACTTTTTGAGCCAGTGTCCTCTCCAATCCGATTTTTAAAACATTCAACTTATAAAAAATTGCGTTTAATTAATTTGGTTTTCTTTTTGTGAATTACAGGTCTGGAATGTTTAGAGCTTTGTATATATGTTTTTCACATGGAGTTATTTCCCTTCCTTTTACCCTGTGATGTAGAATTTAAGTCTTGAATCTGTCTTCCTGATACTGCCTCTTTGAGCTAGTTAGTGATGTTATGTGTTTCTCTGTTTTACAGTTTACTTGATCCTAAGTCACATACATTTTGCTGAATTACATATATATATATAAAATAATGTCATATATAATATATATACAATACACTCCTTTTATTGTGGTAAAATACACATAATACAAACTTTACCATTTTAGCCATTTAAAAATATCCAATTTAGTGACGTTAAGTACATTCATAATGTGCAATCATTACCACTGTCTAGCTTCAAAAAGAAACCCTGGACCTGTTAGGCAATCATTCTCTGTTTCTTTACCCAGCTCATAGCAACCACCAATCCATTTTCTTTCTCTATGAATTTGTGTATTCTTGATACTTTATATAAATGGAGTCATATAATATGTGGCCTTAATCCTTTCACTTAGCATTATGTTTTCATTGTATTGTAGCATGTATCAGTACTTCTTTTTTTTTTTTTTTTTTACGGGTTTAGAATTCTTTTTTTTTTTTCCATTTTATTTATTTTTTCAGCGTAACAGTATTCATTGTTTTTGCACAACACCCAGTGCTCCATGCAAAACGTGCCCTCCCTATTACCCACCACCTGTTCCCCCAACCTTCCACCCCTGACCCTTCAAAACCCTCAGGTTATTTTGGCCATATAATATTCCATTGTGTGGATATTCCACATTTTGTCTCTTCATTCACCAGATGATAGACATTTGGGTTTTCCATATGGCTATTATAAATAGTACTGCTATGAACATTTGTGAACAAGTGTTTGTGTCAGTATTTTTTTAAATTTCTTATTTTTAAGATTTTATTTATTTGAGAGAGAAGAGATCATGAATGGGGTCCGGGACAGAGGGAGAAGCAGGCTCCACCCTGAGCAGGGAGCCTGATGCAGGGCCAGGACTCCAGGATCATGAGTTAAAGGCATATGCTTAACCAACTGAGCCACCAGGCACCCCTCAACATCTGTTATTTAATTCTTTTTAAAAAAGTATACATGTACAAATAAAATTGCTAGGTCATGATATAATCCAGTGTCTAACTTACCGAGGAATTGCCAATTGTCCACAGCAACTGCATCATTTAACATTCCCATCAGCATTGTTTGTGGGTTCTAGTTTCTCCACAACCTTACCAGTACTTGTAAAATTTTCCCAATTTTTAAAATTATGACTGTCCTTGTGGATGTAAAGTGGTATTGTATGATTTTTTATTTGTATTTCCTAATGACCAGTGACATTGAGTATCTTTTCATGCACTTGGCCATTTGTATATCTTTTTGAAGAAATGTCTATTCAAGTTCTTTGCCCATTTTTAAATGAGATTGTTTGACATTTTATAGCTGAATTGTAGTTCTTTTTCTCAATAATAGACCCTTATCAGATATGTGATTTGTAAATATGTAGGTTCTCTTTTCACTTTCTTGATAGTTGCCTTTGGTATACGAATTTTTTTTTTAATTTCAAAGTCCAATTTATCTCCTTTTTTTTCCTTTTGTTGTTTGTTTTTGATATAATATTTAAGAAACTATTCCCAAATCCAGGTAACAAGATTTACTCCTGTCTTTTCTTCTAAGAGTTTTAGCTCTTTTATCTCTCAAATAAATTAATATAATTAATTTAGATTAATTATATTCTCATTATTTGTAGTAAAATTATTTTACTTTGAACACTGTATTAGAATAAATTCATTGTATAGCTAATTAAGAACTTCCATTGAACAGTTAAAGAGTAAAAGATACCAGGCTAGGGTGCCTGGGTGGCTCAGTGGGTTAAGCCGCTGCCTTTGGCTCAGGTCATGATCTCAGGGTCCTGGGATCGAGTCCCACATCGGGCTCTCTGCTCGGCAGGGAGCCTGCTTCCCTCTCACTCTCTCTGCCTGCCTCTCTGCCTACTTGTGATCTCTCTCTGTCAAATAAATAAATAAAAATCTTTAAAAAAAAAAAAAAAGATACCAGGCTATAAGTGTGAAGATTTTTGTTAAATTCTTATTTTTGATACAACAACAAACAGCAAATACAACAAAGGACTTGGCATCTCAGGCGAATAATTTAGCCTGTCTTAGCTTCTTCATGTAAAAACTACAGCTGTGCATATCTATGATGGTTTTCTTTCAGGGTTCTTTGGGTCAAACGAGATAATGAATGTGTTTTTATAAAATGGTGCTAAACAAATGCAAAATTCCTGATACTTTCTTACTCTAGTTCAATCAACCAATCTTTGTAACTTCAAGCTAAGTAATTTTACTTGTTTACTTATGAATATTCATAGGAAACAAAGTCCACTTCACTGGAAATTAGCTAATGTAGAAAATTACTCCCGCATGAGACTTAAATTGGTGCCAAATTATAACTTCAAAACTCATGAAGATGCTAGTGCATTGAGAGATAATCTAGGTGAGTTCTGATGCTTGTTTAATTATTTGTTATCTTAGTGAGGGTATTGGTGGGTTGGTTATTGTTTTTGTTAATTGTTTCAGAATTGCTTACTCAGGAATGAAGGGTGCCATTTTGTTTTCAAAATGTTAAGATACTATTTACAAAGCTTTATTGTACAGAAATTGATACTTAAAGGGTTGTAAAGTTTAAATTCTGTTATCTTTGGCCTAAATCTAAGATGAATTACTTTATGATTTAGTTGTAATTTTTCAAAGAAAAACATAATTATAATTCCAAAATGATATTGTAGTTTATGTGCAATGTACTATCTCTTGTATCCATTATGGGATATTGAAAGTGTTTCTTTTCCCTTAGTCTGCTTACCATGACTGAGGCTAATGTTAGATATATTTAGAATTCTTAACAATGCTTTCAATCTTTGTTTTATAACCTGTTCTTTTTAAACCTTTAGTATCTTATATGGGCCAATGCCTTTTTCTAGAGAAAAGTACAAAAACACATAGCTTATCAGTATTTCGAAACAGATTTCGAAGAGTCTCTACAACTCTTTAGGAAACTCTGCCTTTCTAACCATCTGAGTTCATATCTCCCTTTTTGAAGACAGGTCTGTGAAATACCCAAAATATTGACTGTCGAGTCATTGGCAGTCATATGTGTACTAACTTGCTTTATCATAGCCACCTTGTGTTCAGTGACTAAGTTTTAGATGAAATTCAAGTACTAGTTTTTAAGTCTTTTTAAAGTTGCCTTAATATATTGGCCAATACAGTTGATGCCATAAATTAATCAAGAGTGCTATCTGCAATGCCTGGCATTTACAGTCTTGAATCCTACAATAAATCAGATGCAGTAACTCATTTCCTTTAATGCAAAATAATGGTCCTACCCATGAAAGAAACTCTAAGAGTATCTTATATATAAAGTCGCTTGCATACAGCTTGTTCTACCTGTATGTATCTTGAGACAATTATACTTTCTCTACTCCTTGAAATTTTACTACACTTATCACTCAGCAAATATCTTTGGTGAATGACTTGAATCTAGTAATTCTTAAAGAATAGTGTCCCCTATTGTTTTCTTCTTTTTTGTGAAGAAATCCCTCCCAGGAAATTTCCTATTCCTCTTCCTCTCCTCACCCCTTTATACTGGTACACAGATACAATTTTATGTCCCTTCTTCTTGGTTTTAAATAAATCTAGGAAAACTCGTGTTCTTTCTTTTTTTCATTTCTCAGTTTTTCTCCTACCTAATTTTCAATATACACCAAGTATAATAGTGACAAAAAGATAGTACAGAAGAAACAAAAATTCGTAGTGTTATCAATCTCTAAAGCTCTTTAAAGTTTCCGAAGTATCCTTTAGAAGTAATTGTAAAATGTTCTACCTACTCCTTATTTTTATCTGTAAGTATTTTCATCAGCTGCCAGAATTCATAGTATTTTAAAAATATTTTCTTATGTTGTTTTGTTTAACATACCCCAGTACTGCTTTGCAAGCATCCCATTGCAAATGTGCAGAATAATTTTTACATTGTGGGCTAAACTACAAAATTAACTATTATCTGTAACATTTTTTATGAGAAATTCATTGTGAATTAAACAAGTGATTTGTAAAGTATCTTTGGGAGCACAACCACTTACAAATTGTGGAATTTAAATAGTTAGTGGGACGCCTGGGTGTGTAGCTTAGTGGGTTAAGCTTCTGCCTTCAGCTCAGGTCATGATCTCAGGGTCCTGGGATTGAGCCCCACATCCAGCTCTCTGCTCAGCAGAGAGCCTGCTTCCCCCTCTTTCTCTCTGCCTGCCTCTTTGCCTACTTGTGATCTCTCTCTCTCTCTCTCTGTCAAATAAATAAATAATATATATGTATATATTTTTTTAAAGATTTTATTTATTTGCCAGAGATAGAGAGAGTACACACAAGCAGGCAGAGAGGCAGGCAGAGGCAGCGAGAGAAGCAGGCTCCCTGCCGAGCAAGGAGTCCGATGCGGACCTCGATCCCAGGACCCTGTAACCATGACCTGAGCCGAAGGCAGCGGCTTAACCCACTGAGCCACCCAGGCGTCCCAATAAAATACATTTTTTTAAATATTTGGGGGGGGCGCTTTGCCTTTTACATACGCTTTCTGTGAAGTGGTGATTTCATGACCTTACCAGTATATACGAAACGATGCTTTCTCACCTGTATTTCTAATTCTTACCTCCCTTTTGAACTTTAGACCAAGGTTTCCAATTGCGTGTTTGCCTGTTGGGATACCTCTTCCACAGAGACCTCCATATAAAAGTTCTGAAACTGAATTCGTTATCTTTCTCATTTGTCTACTCCTCACCCTAGATATTTTCTCCATCTATTAGTTACTCAGGATCATTAATATTAACCATGAGTCTATCCTTACCCTCCTAATCCCCTACACATAATAGGTATAATGTCCTGTTAATTCTCCTTTACACATCTTTTGAATGTTTTTTCTTATTCTCATTCTCTTTACTGTTGCCATGGCTTAACTTAGTGCTACCTTTTCCTAAAATAAACAGTAGTTTCCCAGCTGGGCTTTTTGCCTGACGTGTTTTCCATCCTCATTTTATTCACCAATCTTCCTTTAAAAAAAAAATTATTTGAGAGGCAGAGAGCACAAGCACGGGGGAGGGGCAGAGGGAGAGGGAGAAGTAGGCTCCCCAGTGAACAGGGAGCTTGCCCTAGGGCTCCAACGCAGGACCCTGGGATCATGACCTGAGCCAAAGGCAGAGGCTTTAACCCACTGAGCCACCCAGGCGCCCCTTATTCACCAGTCTTATAAAATTTTGAACTTACACTCTTAATGGAATAATGTCATTCATCTATATAAAGTCTGTTTTCTATTTGTGTCGGATTATCTAGATTCCTTATTTTCAGTTTTCATTGCATATTCTCACGTGCTTTGTTTAATTGTTTAACAATAAATTTTGCTATACGAAATAAATTAGGCTACATGAACAAACATGTTCAGTAAAAATAATAAATTGTTCTAGGAGAAGTGTGAGCCAGTACTTCGTAGGTATAGACAAAGGTGTGGTCAAAGCAGATTTACATAGAAAAATGCATTTGTACATTATGTTGACTCATTTTTTATGTCTGAGCAATGATACCATTTGAAAAACTAAGGGAGGATTTGTCATCTTTATAATGTTTTGTTACTTAGGGTTTTTTTGTTTTGTTTTGTTTTCTTCTTTTTCATTAGGGAAGGGTGGAAGGGCAGAGGAACAGAGAGAATCTTAACAAGGCTTCACTATTATGAATTATTTTTATTTCCCACAACTGAAATATCTTTATTCATAGTTACATACATAAATTTTTCCCAGTCCTACCTATAAATTATGCAGTTATTTTTATTACTCTTCTTACGTCACTCAGGTAATTGAGAAGTGGATGTATAATAATGATAGCTGCCGTTCATCTTATACTTACTGTGATGTGATGTATCTCCATTTCACAGTTAAGAAAACAGATTCAGAAGAGTCACCTGGTTGATAAGTGGTAGAACAGAATCTGAATTTAAGTTTACCACTTCACAGCCTTCATTCTTCCCATTATACTAGCCCTGCCTTCTTATAAAATGTATAGTTTATAAAATGTATTGCATTTATTGTATATATTTGTATCCAGAATTACTTACTAAATTTCATGTGTGCCAGGGGGAAAAAAAAAAACTTTAGCTCTTGGGTTATGTATTCTCTTCCAATTAAAGATAATTTGTCATCTTCTTTCTTAATATTTCCTTAGTACAAATACAAAGTAAGAATAGTTCTATTAAGTTAATACAATGAGAATAATTCTTTCTGTGACTTATTGGCATACTTTAGAACTAAAGAGATTACTTGGCCCATTTTGAAATATAAATAATACCATCATTAAAATAGATAACATATTTTTAAAACATTTATTCCTTTTATTATACATGTGGTAGTGTTTAAGATCACAACCAACCTAGATTACTCTAAATCATGTATAAAAACTTTTCTGTAGTAAATTGAGGGTTTTTTTCCTAAGATTTATTTAAGAGAGGGGTGCCTAGGTGGCTCAGTCATTCAGCAGCTGTCTTCAGCTAGGGTCATGATCCCAGGGTCCTGGGATCGAGCCCTGCATTGGGCTCTCTGCTTGGCAGGAAGCCTGCTTCTCCCTCTCCCACTCCCCTTGCTTGTGTTCCCTCTCTTGCTGTGTCTCTGTCAAAAAAATAGATAAAATCTTAAAAAAAAAAAGATTTATTTGAGAGAGAGCTCATGAGTCCAGGGGCGGGGGCAGAGAGGCGTGAGGAGCAGAGGGAGAGAGAGAGAATCCCAAGTATACTCACCTCTGGGCACAGAGCCCCACTCAGTGCTCAATCCCACAATCCCACCTCAGCCTAAACCAAGAGCCGACACATAACCAACTGAGTCACCCAGGGACCCTGTAAATTGCTTTTTTATCTTAGAAAATGTTAAGTCCTTCTTAGTTTTTTTCCAGTTTTATTAAGATATAATTGACATACAGTACTGTGTAAGGTGTAAAGCATAATGACTTGAGATATGCACATACTGCAAAATGATCAGAGCAGTGTACAGTTAACATCCATCACATCATATAGTTACAAAAGTTTTTTCCCTTATGATGAGACCTTTTAGGATCTCTCGTAGCAACTTTCAGCTGTGCCATATAGCATTGTTAACTGGTCCTCATGCCCATTATATGCCCAATACTTCATCTTACAACTGGAAGTTTATACCTTTTGACTCCTTCACCCAATTCCCCTGCCCTTCTCCTTTACTTAAAATACACATTATTATTATTATGTAATTAATAGTCAGGAATTATAGAAGGACTGTAATAAGATTTTTTTACTGTGTTTAATGGATATTTTATATTTATTTAAACAGGTATCCAACACTCACAGCCTTCCAGTGATTCATTGCTTTTGGAAGTAGTGAAACAAGTAAAAGTTAGCAATATGGAGGAGGATAAATTAGACCTTCCTGAAGACGACTTAACAGCCAGAGTAAATATGTATGTATAAGTATTTGAAAGAATTAAAAATTATTTTGTTCTGAAAAATGTGGCTATAAAATTGCGGAAGATATTTGCTTATAATCCTAAGTACATTGACCCTGAATAATAAAAGTTTGAACTGCATGGATCCACATATATACAGTTTTTTTCAGTAAATACAGTATAGTCCTATAAATGTATTTTCTGAATAATTTACTTAAAAACGTTTTCTTTTCTCTAGCTTACGTTATTATAGGAATACAATATGTATTATTGACTGTGTATATTATTGGTAAGCCTGTGGTCAACAGTAGGCAATCAATAGTTAAGTTTTTAGGGAGTCAGATTTATTCATGGATTTTCGACTACACAGGGGTCAGTGCCACTAACCCGGGCATTATTCAAGGCTCAAGTGTATTTCCAGAATCAGTCTATTACTGCTATGTCAGCTGTTAAGTGTCTTTCAGTATTAACAGGAACTATATTGATTTCCTTATCTCTCCTTTGTGTTATTATTGTCATCAATATAGGCTTTCATATGTTTGAACCCCAATAATATTGTTTATTTTTACTGGGTTATTGGTCAATAACATTTGGACAGCATTTCAGTAATTTAATATGCAGTAAAATATTTTTTTAAGTAATGCAAATTGCTTTCTTGATACTCTTTTCCATTTACACAGAATACATTGTTCAGTGGTTTTTGTTTGGTTGATATTTGTTTTTACAGTGATGAGAAAGAAGAACAGGATCAAAAAGAAAAATTGGTGTTGTCAGAAGACTGTGAACTCATTACAATAATTGACGTAATTCCTGGCAGAATAGAAATCACTACTCAACACATTTACTTCTATGATTGCAGCATTGAAAAAGAAGATGGTGAGGAGTTCTGGGGGAATAATTTCTGTTGTTCAATAGTTAAGTATCCAGTTTATCAAATATTAATGAGAAGAAAATAATAAGATAGGACTGGAATTGTGGTCTGTCATCTAAAAGGAGAAATACGAAGTCAGTAGGGGATTCGATTTATTATTCAACAATGTATTAAAAGGTTTTTAACGGTTTTGATGAAAGGAGATTGCTGTAAAGTTTTTATAAAATGCAATCTTAATTTTATTTGTACATTTATTTCCATCAGTTTCTCACCTAGTCCTTTGAAAAGAAAAATGATATTTAAATCTAAAATGCCAATATAAAGAGAAAAGGAAAAAATGTTTTTAAGATATAATAATCAGGATTATTCTCTGTTCTCATAAGAAGGAAGGGGAACAGCTATAGAATAACCATTTAGGGGCTCCTGGGTGGCTCAGACACTTAAGTATCCTACTGTTGATTTCACTTAGGTCATGATCTTGGGGTTTTGAGATTGAGCCCAAGCCACTTCCACACTGGGTGTGGAGACTGCTTAAGATTCTCTCTCTCTCTCCTCCTCCTTTTGCCACCCGCCACCCCCTGCATGCATGTTGCACGCACTCTCTCTCTCTCAAAAAAGTAAATGAGAGAAGCCATTTAAACATCCACTAAATTTAACGAATGATTTCTGTGAAACAGAAATTAAATCCTTTTCCTTAAGTGCTACTTTTGTCAGGAAGTAGGAGATATTTTCTGCATAACATGAGGAACTTCATATGGTACCTTGGTCACAAGTTTTCTTCTGTTTTTAGGAGTAGGCTTTGATTTCAAGTGGCCTCATTCTCAAGTTCGAGAGATTCACCTGCGGCGTTACAATTTAAGGAGGTCAGCCCTTGAGATTTTTCATGTTGACCAATCAAACTACTTTCTCAATTTCAAAAAAGAGGTATGTAAGATGCTGCCTTTCTGGAAGTCCCAGAGTATTAGCTTGTAGTAATTTTCTGGTTGGTGAGCTATACTGAAACTTTGGATTCTACTCCTTTGTGAAGTCAAAATACTAGAGGAAAAAACACGTGCCTTAGGAGCTAAGTAGTAAATTAATTTGGGGGGGATTTATGTTTGAGTATTTTTTAGGGTGCTTGTTTTCCGTTTTTAATCTATGAGTAGATAAATCAGTAAAATACTGGGTGTCAGCCAGTAGGTGCCTCACACAATATCCAGTTGTGAAGTAATATGCAATATATATGATATAATAGGATTTATGAAATTGGGTTCGGTTCAGTTAAATAATAATGAGTCAGGTATTTCTTCTGGGAATAGAGTAAATTCTTGAATAGTGTAAGTGGTTAAGAGATTACCCTTGAAGCCTGATTATCTGGATCAAGATACTAGCTATTTATCTTCAGCACGTTACTTGGGATGCTTGCCCCCAACCTTCCTTCCTTCTGTTACTCGCTTCGGGTGACACTTGCATCCGTTTCTGATAGGTCTCTGTCTTGCCTAGCTCTCTCTTCATTTTCTGTCACAGGCATCTCTCCTAATAAAATCCTTGAATATTCACTTCCATTTTCTTCATCTGCTTCGGAGATGATCTGGATTAGCACAGTCCGTAACTAAGTTTCTGTTCATTTGTGGGATCCAGGTTTACTTACAGATGATTTTGTTCAGAGGTTTCAAGGGCATTTCTGTATTTTTACAAAAGGATACTTTTTTTACTATTAAAAATAAAATTTCCCAATAGGAATATACAAAGCTTGTGTTTTTTAGGAAGCTATGTCATATAATTAAACCAACCATGCTCCTGTTGAATACTGTACATTTATTTGTATAACTTTATTTATAGTTTTTAAAGCACATTTATATATGGTTCTAATCTTTGTAGCAACCTTCAGATTCACCATGGCAAATTCTGTTACTCCTTTTTTAATAGATGAGGAAACTGAAGTTCAAAGATGAATTTTATTACTTTATTTGTATAGCCTTGAGGAATTCAGAAAACTGTAAGGGTAGTGATTATTATGTTTAATGTATAAATGAGACACAGTAAAGTAACTGATTTGCGAGTATGATTAGTAAATGACAGGACTGAATAGGAATTGGACTCCAGCTTATTTTCTGATTCAGTATCTGCTGATCATTCCATTATACCCTGTAACTTTTTCAAAAAAATATATAGCTTGACTTCACCAAAGCTAGTAGAGTAGTTAAAGCCATAATCCTCTATTAAAGAGAAATGTCCAGAAGAGGCAAATTTGTAGAGGCAGGAAGTAGATCAGTGGTTATCAGGGAATGAGAAGGAGTAAGAGTTGGGGGGTTGAGGACTAGTGAGTATGAAGTTTCTTTCAAAGATTACGAAAATGTTCCAGAGTTAGATAGTGTTTATGGTTGCACAGCTCTTTGAATATACAAAAAAAAGCCCACTGAATTATATACTCCAAAAGGTAAATTTTGTGGTATGTGAAATGTATTTCAATAAACCAGTTACAAAAGTCGCAATCCCAGTTTGTCTTGATCAATTTTTAAACTGTAAAATACTGTTTCTTATAGGTTAGAAACAAAGTATATAGTAGACTGTTGTCACTTCATTCTCCAAATAGTTATGGTACCAGATCACCACAGGAATTGTTCAAAGCATCTGGATTGACACAGGTAGGAAATTTCAACACTGTTGTAATGTTCATTTTATATTTCAGGCTTTTGCCTAAAACTTCCTCTTCTGATCATTTTATTTTGGTTATTACAACCATTCTTCCATTCAAATTGATCTTTTGAATTATCTTTGAATCTTTCTGTTTCACTAACACTGTGTCCAGTCCTTCAGCTCCCATACCATTTGGTTCATGGGGTATATCTTATAAATTCTTCTATTTTAATCATTTTACTTTTTAAAATATAACAGGTGGGCTTGCTGGGTTTTTCTTTTTCTTTCCTTTAATGTTTTATTTATTTATTTGACACAGAGAGACAATTCAAGCTTGAGAGCTTGAGAGGCAATACAAGCAGGGGGTATGGGAGAGGGAGAAGCTGGCTTCCTGCTGATCAGGGAGCCTGCTGCAGGCCTCAATCCCAGGACCCTGGGGTCATGACCTGAGCCGAAGGCAGACACTTAACGACCTAGCCACCCAGGCACCCCTTGTTGGGTTTTTCTAATAATAAAATTAATATATGCATGAGGTAAATTGTGGGAAAATACAAAAGACCCCATGGGGGAAAAAGGAGAAAAAAATCAGTTCATCTGTTAGCCAAATCTAATTAATGCTCTTGTATATTTTGTTCTCACCTATATCCCAATATATCTTGAATTTCTACTACCAACATTCAAGGAAAGGCCGTTGTTTTTTTGTTTGCCAGAACTGTCAGTAGTCTGCTAATTTAGGTCTCTAAATTAGGTCTCCCTCTTCCATATACTTTAATCATAATCTGAAGTGTTGCTCTTGTTCAAAAACCATCAGCAATTCTTTCGTATTGCCTATGGAATAAGCTTTATTTAATGGGGTATTTCCTATTTTTTTCTGGAGTAAACTTTGTTAAAGTACTTCTAAAGTTAGCACTCAAGTATAATTATAATTGGGCTTTCTATAAAATCTATATATATAGATTCATTTCTCACCATTCCCTTAAGCGTATTATTTGCTTAAGGCAAACAGTAAACTTAAAAGTGAATGTTAATCTGTCAGCAAAATTCTCAAGCATACCCATACTGTGTAGAGTAATTAATAGGCTAGTGATTAAAAGAAAATGATGATTATGTTTTTCTTTAGGAAATTGTCTAATGTAGCAAAATCTCAAGGCAGTTCTCTGAGAATAGTTAGATAATACTTATTTAAAATTTACAGATCATTTTAGTACATAAGGGTGCTTTTCTTTAATATGTGCACTTCTGAAAATATCAGTTTATAACAAAATTTTCCATGTTAGACAGTCCTAAAATTGACATTTTTGAGATATTTAAATAACTTAATTGGAAAAAAGAATTCTTTTGCATTTTTTGACTATAATAAAAATTTATGTTTGATTTTCTGTTCCTTTTCTAAAGTCAGTTTTTAAAAGGAAAGAAATTTAGGAAAAGTTTATTGATTTAAGCCTTTTTTGAAGTCCCATTCCTTTTATTAGTAAGATGATGAAGATAATGGGAACAAAAGATTATGTTAGTACTATCAGTAATAGTTACTAACTTTTAAAAATTTAAGTTAGTTCTGATTTTGCTTTTTGTACTATCTAGAAATGGGTGAACAGAGAGATATCAAATTTTGACTACCTCATTCAAATAAATACAATGGCAGGACGAACCTATAATGACCTTGCGCAGTATCCTGTGGTAAGTTTTATAGAAATCTCATGAATATGGGATTGCCTTTCAGTTTTATAATACACGAAAAATGTATGTGTATGATGATTATTTGTCATCTTTAAAAAAGATACAAAAACCGTTTTTATCTTTTGTATATTTTCTACCTGCTGTCTTCAAAATGTATATAAACATGAAGAGTATTTACATAATAATAGCTTTTTTTTTTTTTTACTTCATTGAAAATATTCCAGTGGAATTATAGGAAATAATGCTTCTGGTTATGGAACTGAAGATGAATAAACATTTGAAACAGGGAAAGATATTTTTGAAGACTATCCCTTTTTGTCTTTAGATAAACATTTGATATTACAACTTCTCTGGGAAGGAATGTCTAAATTGTAAATTGTGGTCTTTTTTAGTTTCCCTGGATTTTACAAGATTATACTTCAGAAGAGTTGGACCTTAATAACCCATCTGTATTTCGAGATCTTTCCAAACCAATTGGGGTAGTTAATGATAAAAATGCCAAAGCCATGCGAGAAAAGTAAGTGCATTTTATCCCTTTTGAAAGATACCCATCAGTTTTGATAGTATTTTGAATTTGCATTGATTTCTAATATGGCCAACCAAGTGTTACTTTTCTTAAATGCACAACTATTTTTGGTAATCAGTCTGATAATCCCTTCACTGTATCTTCTTGAAAATATATGATTATCCCTCAAGTATCTTACCTATATTCAGTTAATTTCATTTCTGTGCCAAATTTAAATTGATTTTGTTTAGTATTTCTTTTCACCTTTTATGTGCTGAAGGGTAATTTTTCTTCCCAGATATTTTAGACTTATTAACCTCCTAATCAACATGAAAAAATACCTTTAATTTAATACAATATTTTGGTAGATATAAAATTAATACTAACCTATGATTCACAAATAATGTGAATAAAGTATACCGAAATGTGTAGAAAGTTGCTATCTTTTAATAAGGAAAGGAATTTTTATAATTCTATATATTTATGATCTATCCTGTGAATGTCCTACAATTTTTTTCTTCAAAGCAAGCTGCTGACAGGTAAAAGAATAATCTAATTTTAATTTCCCTTTTTCTCCATGTGAAATTGTGGATGAATTGTCAGTAATGACTTAACATTAAGTGCAAAAAAATTTTGCAAACAAATAATGTAGATTTATTTGAAAGTACTTTTTTTTTCCATTTTATTTGCAAATCTATCTTAGGACTCTTTGTAGTGTTTGATACTTGATTTGATTTACTAGTGGAATTCTGTATATATGTAACCTCACTACCATTAGTCAAACTTTTCTGACAATAACAAAAAAACAAGCTTTTAAAAATACTGTTCCACTGGAAACACTGTTTTAAATTTTAATAGTATATGTTTTTGCATAGATGGAGATGATTTTGAACTGAAAGCTTTTTATTCTCCTGACTGTTAATGATTTCTGCATAAAAGGAAATTGGCCTCAACTCGATGAACTAATTACTGTTTTGGATGAAAAGTTTAGTGTTTATTTCCTCCAAAACTCTTCTTCTTCTTTTTTTTTTTTTTGACAATGTGGGAAAAAAATTTTTTTTAAAGATTTATTTATTTATTTATTTATTTATTTGACAGAGATCACAAGTAGACAGAGGCAGGCAGAGAGAGAGGGAGGGAGGCAGGCTCCCTGCTGAGCAGAGAGCCTGATGCGGGGCTTGATCTCAGGATCCTGGGATCATGACCTGAGCTGAAGGCAGAGGCTTTAACCCACTGAGCCACCCAAGCGCCCCCTAAAACTCTTCTTATTCAGATTTTATACCCACTGATTCAGATGGCAATATTCAAACCACCATTCAAAACAATTACATATTGCTAGTGCTTAGAGAATTACTATATATATCCTTTCCTTTTTTTTTTTTTTTTTTCTCCTTTCCTTTTTATCTACTTTAGGTCTTCCTATCCATCATCTTCCTTCCTAGACAACCTTCTTTTTCCTTTAATTAATAGACATTCATTTCCACAATTCTTGACTGACCTCCATATTTTCTTCCATTATCTTGTCCACAAAAGGATGTCTCATTATCACATTGCTTATGGAAGCAGAAAAATCAAATAACCCTTTATATCCAAAACTAAAGGAATAGTTAAATTGTCATCCATTCGTATATGTTGCTGTTCTAAATACCAGGTGCTGTTAAAAAGTGGACTGTTCTGTCATTTGGAAAGACAAATAGAAAACTGCTAAATGAAAAAATGGGTTGTGAACACTGTACTGTGTGTAGCACTTTTACATTGAAATACATTTGTGTACTAACTTACACATTAAGGGTGACAGATTTTCATCAAAATGTTAATGTTAATTATCTCTGTGCTTGATTTTAAGTTTCTCCTTTTTTCGTACTCTGTGTTTTCTAATTTATCTACAGTGAATATGTATTATTGCATAATATGAAACACAGTATTTCTGTTTCTAGTGATACTACATTCAGATAAAGTATTAATGAATTTTTTTTTCATTTATTAACTTGGTATGATAATATGAATATGTAAATAATGAATATTAATAAGGACTTCTTAAAACTATGTTTTTAGCAATGCACTATTATGTCCTAATTTAATATTGCTATTATGGTTATAAAAGTTGAGTTTCTTTTTTCAGATATGAAAATTTTGAGGATCCCATGGGAACTATTGATAAATTTCATTATGGTACTCACTATTCAAATTCTGCTGGGGTTATGCACTACCTTATTCGTACAGAACCATTCACCACCCTCCACATCCAGCTTCAGAGTGGAAGGTATGTTTTGGGTAAATAAGCTATTTTCTCAAGACTACATGTTAGCCTTGAAAACTCTTTGCCTTCGGGTCATGTATTATATAACAGGGCCTTATCAGTTTTAGTCTCCTCTGTTAGATTAATTCATTTAATAGCCTCTAAATAAAAACAGCCAAACTAGTTTGAGAATAAGTCACTCCAACTGACTTACACAAATGACCTTTAAGGAGAATTCCTTTTTACGGTTATCTAATGTAGCTTTGTGATTCTTACTGGTTTTAGGTACCTGCCAGAGACCAAGAGTTTGAACTGATGTAGACCTAGATCCATGACATCTACCAGAGATTTAAACCTAACCAATGCCTGTGTGGTCCTCTTTAAAATATTTATTAAAGAATAAAAATGAAGAGGAATGAGGGGCTCTTACATAACCCACACAGGTCTATGATTCCATTGTATTATCACATTACCTCAGAATTATAATATATTATGTTTACACTTTCCTGATAATCTTAAAGAAACAAACTTCTTTATGAATACTCGGTTTTCCAATGTATCTATTCTATAGCTTCCTACTTACTTACATTTTATCTCCGTATTGCCTTATTCTTTAACATTACTATTTCACCTTTTCTATGCACCCAATCGAGCTATGTATACATTGCCTATTCTATTCTCTAGACATATAGTTTCTATCTCTCAAAATTAACCTTACTCCTATCTTTAGTGCACTAAGCCTTGGCTTTCAAGAAGAGACTGTCCCTGTGATCACATTAACCATCTCCAAATGTTACATACACATGATAGCAGGTAGTTTTCTCCCCATTAAGGTATAACTGGGTCTTTTCAGCTTTTAATGATTTTAACAATTAGTCATTTTACTACAAGGTTTCAGAAATAGATTCTCTGCTTCAAAAGACTCCATCAAGAATGGAAAAGGACAACCCCTTCAGGGGAGGAAAATATTTGTAGGTTGTATATCTGATAAGGGACTTGAAGTCAACAATACAATAACCTTTACAGTGCAATGATAGACAAATAACCCAATTAAAAACTGAACAAAGGATCTGAATGGACATTTCTCCAAAGAAGATATACAAATGTCCAAGAAACATATGAAAAGATGCTGAATATCCTTAGTCATCAGGGAAATTCAAATCAAAACCAAATTGAGATAACCTCTTCACACCTCCAAGGATGGCTATAATAAAAAAGGCAGGTAATACCTAGTGTTGATGCACATGCTGAGAAGCTAGAACCCTTACGTACTGCCTGTGGAAATGAAAGATGCTGTAGCCTCTGTGGAAAACAGTTTGGCAGTTCTTCAAAGTTCTTCAAAGGGTTAAACATAAAATTATCCTGACCTAGTATTCCATTCGTAGCTATACACCCAAAATTATTGAAAACATATGTTCACACAAAAACTTATATACGGGTGTACATAGTAGCATTATTTGTAATAGCCAAAAAGTAAAAACAGCCCGAAGGTTGTTTGTCTGTCAGGTGATAAAGGAATAAATAAAATGTGGTATATCCATATGAGGGAATATTACTTGGCCATGAGTAGATAAACGGAATGAAAGATACATGTTGCAACATGAATGATCCTCGAAAATGTAATAAGCCAGACATCAAAAGCCACATGCTGTATGATTTACACGCAGTGTCCCATAGAGACAGAAAGTAGATTCGCAGTTGCCAGAGTTGAGATAGGGTGGATAGAGAGTTAACTGCTAACAGATACAAGGTTTCTTTTAGGAGTGATGGATGTTCAAAATTGATTGTGGTAATTGTTGTACAACTCATGAATATATTGAAAACCATTGAATTATGAATTGTACGTGAATTATATCTCAGTAAAGCTGTTCTCCCTTACCCAAACAAAAAATTCTACCATTAAAACTACATATCCTTGAATTTGGATACACCATTATTAGACTTTATTGATGACCCAATCATTGACCGTAATTAAATTCAGAATTCTGCCAAGTTCAGCTCTACCTCAAACCTAGATTGGTAGGTGTTACTAAGTAAATCCAGGAAAACAGTATCAAAGGAGATTAAAAATGGGGGTTTATGCTTTTTGTGAATAGAAAATACGTTAAAACAGTTTAATAAAATTGCAGTATGACTACTTGAGCTTCTTTCAACTACCATAGGCCTGTGGTGGAACTTAAAAATAAAGTCAGATAATAGTATATGCATGTAAAATATTAAAAAATATTTTAAAAATATAAAATTTTTATATATAAGTATATATTTAATATATAATATATTTATATATTAATATTTAATATATATTATAAAAAGAACCATTTCCCTAACTCACCCTCTGGTTTTTAGAAGAGTTTGTAAAGAGGATTAAATCAGCAGCTCTCCTATGGATCTGTTAACCATGTATATTAATAATGATATTTAAATTCTGTGAATCTAAAATATCCAAATAATGTTTATTCACTCTCTGTAATGAATTTTAGTCAGTAAAAATTAGGCCTTTCTTTAAAAGTCTCTTAGGTTTACATTTAATTACTTAAAAATTTTCTCCAGTGTGATTTGGTTTTCAGCTTTTCTAACTAAAATGATACTAGTGATTAAAGTTAAAGTGAGGGGTGCCTGGGTGGCTCCATAGCTTAAGTGTCTGCCTTCGGCTTGGGTCATGTTCCCAGGTCCTGGGATTGAGCCCTGCATAGGGTTCCCTGCTCAGCCGGGAGCCTGCTTCTTCCTCTCCCTCTGCCCTCACTGTCCCCTATTGCCATTCACTGCACTCTCACGCTCTCTCTCTCTCTCTCAAATAAATAGATAAAAAACTTTTTTAAAAAAGTTGTATTTAGTTCCTGGCAACAAAATATGAAAGATTATCATATGAACGTATATTATCATAAGAACGAAAAACAAATTGTATTTTAATTTAATTTAATTTAATTTAAAAGATTTTATTTATTTATTTGACAGAGAGAGGGAGAGCACAAACGGGAATAGGAGAGGGAGAAGTAGGCTCCCGCTGAATAGGGAACCTGATGTGGGACCTGATCCCCCTGGGATCATGACCTGAGCCAAGGGCAGACACTTAAACTGACTGAGCCACCTAGGTGCCTCCCAAATTGTGTTTTTAGCCATTAAGAGAAAGGTGAATGAAAGAGAAGCTCTAATCATTAGGAACCTGAAGGGAGTGTAAGACTTGTTTCATGGCTATTGTTGCTCTGAAATTTACTCATTCTTCTCTGTCAATCTCCACTTGCAGGTTTGACTGTGCAGATCGACAGTTCCATTCCATCCCTGCCACCTGGCAGGCCCTCATGGACAATGCATATGATGTGAAGGAGCTTATTCCTGAATTCTTCTATTTCCCAGAGTTTTTGGAAAATCAAAATCGTAAGAAATGAGAGATTAAGAATTTTGACTCAATGGGTCCCAGTGAAGGATCCTGAAAAATACCTTTCAGGAAATTTTTATGATATTCTGTAGATTACTTAAGGTTCATTCTGTCTGTTATTCATAGATAGGGTTTGACTGATGTCCAGATGTAGTCTTACTTTTCCAGGGAAGTGCTTTGGTGAACCATGATAAATGAGTCATATTTGAATTGGTGAGAGAATTTATCAGAGTATTGGGTTTTCTAGAACCCAATGCAAAAATGCAGAAATGGCCATATGCTATTTCAGCCATATAGCTAGCCACTTAGGCTAAAAGTGTTTGAGTTATGGGTGGGAAAGAAAAAAAAAGTACTTGAGTTAGATAAGATGAGGATTTAAACCAGGGGTTTGCAGCCTGTAGGTCATGGGTCAGATCCACAGGGTAGACTCATTTGTTCATAAATAAAATTTTGTTGGAACACAGCCAAACCAGTTCATCTACATGTAGATTGTGGCTGCTTTCATAGAATAACAGCTTATTTGAGTAGTTGCAACAGAGACCATTGGGCTCACACAGCAAAAAATATTCATTCTTTGACACTTTATGGAAAAAGTTGGCTGATTCCTGGTTTAGAGCAGAAGAGAGGAGGCAAATTGAAATTAATGACAAGGTGTAAGTTACCACAATATTTGAAAAATCATATGTTTTTGAAGTAGCGCATCATGGAGCCAAAGACAGTCTTTAAAAATATCCAAATACGGGCGCCTGGGTGGCTCAGTGGGTTAAAGCCTCTGCCTTCAGCTCAGGTCATGATTCCAGGGTCCTGGGATCGAGCCCCACATCGGGCTCTCTGCTCAGCAGGGAGCCTGCTTCCTCCTCTCTCTCTGCCTGCCTCTCTGCCTACTTGTGATCTCTCTCTCTCTCTGTCAAATAAATAAATAAACAAAAAATCTTTAAAAAAAAAAATCCAAATACTTCCTCTATGAAGGAATTTTAGATTTCCTTTTAAGCACAGTAAGAAAATGAGAAGATTGTTACTACTGGGGTTCTTAAGGAAAATTACAGTGTCAAAGGACCATTACCAACTTCCTTTTCTTCCCCTAGTATGAAGTGTTAATGTTTGACCCTTTGCTTCTGTAGTAGAGTTGTTTGCCACATTAGGGAGAACATATCCTGGGCTTTGTGTCCTCTGATCATGCACTCTGGGACATGCTGTTGGAGGCAGGGCACCTGATTTCTCAGAGTAAGGTATTAAAATTGGTCACTTTCAGAAAATCAAATAAATCTTTTGACGGACTCTGATTCTAGACTCCTAGCCATAGGACTGGAACTGCCAAAACAGGGTATCCGGGCTAGGAGGATGAGCAGATTAAATTTGGACACAGAAGTTAAGATACTCTTAGCTTGACAATTTCTGATGTTCTCTAGAGCAAGTTGCTGTCTTGAACTAGTGTCCTTTTGGCTTCCTTTTCTAATTGTATATTGCTTCTTTGTTTGAAATGAGTTAGGTGGGGAGAAAGCAAAGTACATTTCTTAGAATGTCAATAAATTTTAATATTAATGAGTAAAACAAATATTAGTAAAACTAACTCAAAATTGTGCAAGAAAATTTTAGTGTTTTCCACAGTGAAAGCCCTAAGTAAGGTATGGTAGTATCCAGGTAGCTTAACAATATCATCAAAGCCAAGTTCTTCCTGTATTTTCTTCTGCTGTTCCAAGTGTTTGGGCTTTGTCCTTGGCTAGTCCCTCTCATGGTTACAAATGACTGAAGCATTTCTAGGCTTCATAGGCAGATACAATAGTGTCTTAGAAGTGGATTGTTAATTCTTTGTGTCATTTCTTAAGAGTGAGAAATCCTTTCTTGTAAGCTCTCCTTATTGTGCTTACATCAGTCAGCCTGCTATAGGCATAAAATAAAGCACAAGGATGGATACTTGAATAAAATCAAGGTTCTGTTACCAAATAAGGAGGGATGGCTAGCAGGTTGGCAACAATGTCTGTTACACAGTAGTTGGGTTAACAAAGCCACAGGCCCT
Organism: Meles meles; assembly: GCF_922984935.1. Lineage (NCBI taxonomy): Eukaryota > Metazoa > Chordata > Mammalia > Carnivora > Mustelidae > Meles > Meles meles. The sequence goes on from NC_060074.1 coordinate 14,960,662, forward strand.
GTGCATCCTGTCATTTTATGACATTCAAACCTCTTTCCAGCTTTGGGACACACTGATATTTTAGGGTAGATTCTTTTATGAAGATCTTTTATGTGAACACTTTTCTCTTTTCATGCTATATAAACAAGAAAACCTCATCTTTGGGATAGTTTTGTGAAAGTACTGTTTTTTAACTATATGAGAAAATCTTTATGTCAGTATTACTTAGAAGAGGGCTACACAAATACATATTTTTTCATTACGACAAATACAACATTTCCTTTGAGTGTATTTGAAGTATAAGTTACACCAAAAAGCGCTAAGGAGCTGTATTTTGTAAATTAACCATTACAGGGACTATATTAATTATTTTTAATGTCAGAATACTGAATATTGCATTTTTGTTTAGATTAAGGTTTTGGTCATATCTATAGTGTCCCCTGCTTCTCAACCAAAAATCAGTTGTTAATCTGATTTACTTTATAATAACTAATTTAGAAGTATTTTTTTTTCATTTACCTGTGTTTAATCAACTGGTAAAATTTTTTTTCATTTACCTGTGTTTAATCAACTGTGTTTAATCTTTTCAATATGAAAAGAATTATTTTTAAGAAGGGAACTTGGTTCTCACCTATTAGAGAAGAAGTCTCAGTTTTGCTAAGAATTGTACCCTTATATCTGTTTTACTTGATTTATTTAAATCTAAAATGACTTGATGCATTTATCTTTTACTTGTCTTAGAATTTAACTTGGGTTGTCTGCAAGTTTCCAAAGAAGTAGTAAATGACGTCATTCTCCCCAAATGGGCTAAGTCAGCTGAAGATTTCATCTATAAACATAGGAAAGCTCTGGTAAGATTTTCATGTTTAGTTCTTAGGTTACTAAGATAGAGATGCATGTGTTCTCTAGAGAATAGACTAATGTATATCTAGCTATTAATTATTTTTTTATTAATTATTTTTTAATTTGTCATTTCTTATGTATACTGTTGTGGAGAGTATAATGTAATTTATTTTGAGGTTATGAATCTTCTGATACAGTAAGAATACGGTATAGTCCTGTGGATATATAGCAAAAAATATATATATATATATATATGTATGTGTGTGTGTGTGTGTATTTAGTTCTATAAGATAACCACCTGTTGTATTTTAAGCTATTCCATCCACCAAGCTGGTGTCATTTGGTGTTTTGCAGTTCCCACATTTGTTTCAGATCTAACAAGGATGAGGGACTCCTAGGTGACTCAGTCGGTTAAGTGTCCAACTTGGTTTCAGCTCAGGTCATGATCTTGGGGTCTTGGGAGCAAGCCCCTTGTTAAGATGCATGCTCAGTGTGGAGATTGCTTGAGAGTCTCTCTCCCTCCTCTTTTCTCCTCCCCCAGCTTGTGCTTGTGCTCTTTCTCTCTCTCTCAAATAAATAAATAAATAAAATCTTTAAAAAAAAAAAAAGGATGAGTACACTTTTGTTTTCTCTGAAGAATTTCAGTAAGTTTTTAATATGACTGCTAAATCCTAAATTCCACTTTAAAAAATGTTAGTTTTTAGCTGAATTTCTAGTTTGGGATTTAAAGAGTTGTGAGAGTTAAGCACTGATATTATGTCATCTTGTAAATGATGCTTTTTTCCCCCACAATAGTCCACTAAGTTCTCTGTCTAAACTGAAATGTCTCAGAGTCTGAAGCTAATTAGGCCAGTACTTGGAGACATTCCATGTCATTAGTATATAGTATGTCAGATTTATAAAGTTCAGAATTAGATCATAATATTTGTAAGCAATAGCACTATGAATGAATAAGGAATTGGAAAAAAAAAATTAAGCAACTAAAAAAAAAATCTGTTCCTTATTGGCTAGCCAGGACCTTCTCAGATGCATTCCTCTGTATCTATGATATGAATTTGGGGTCTAGGCTTTTAGGAAGACATGCTCCTTGTATTAATGTGTTGGAAGCCTCTGTTTCAGTGGCTTAAAATACAGTCATTTTATTATCTCTCACAGTTCTGTGAGTTGACTGGTCTCAACTGAAAAGTTCTCATCTTGCTTGAAAAGTTCTCATCTTGCAAGGTTCTCATGCCCTTGCAGTCATAGCAGCTGAGATGGAGTCATATGCATTGAGAGACACTGGGATGCTGGGCTTTTCTTCCTTCCCATGTAATCTCAGGATATCTCCTATTCATGTGGTCGCTCTAGCTAGGTAGCCAGACATGCACCTGTCTGCAGCTCAGGAAGGAGTACAAAATTGGAAGCTTCCATGCTTTCTTACAGCTTAAGGCTGTGAATGGTCACCGCACTTCTGTCACCTTGTCAGAGTCAGTAATAGGATCAGTGCAGATTCAAGAGGAGGGAAGGTAAGCTCCATCTCTCTGCTGGGAGGGGAAAAAGAATTTGCAACCGTCTTTAATCCTCCACACACAGTCTGCTCTCTGATTACAAATTATTTGCATTCCTTCTGCATGCACAATGTATGTACTTCCTCTCAAGATCTTCCCAAAATCTCATGTCAGTGACCTTTAAGTCAGGAATCTGCAAACTTTTTCTGTAGAGGACCAGACAGTAAATATTTTCACTGGCTTTAAGGTCTTTGTCGAAATTCTGCCACTGTAATGCAAAAGAAAATGGATGGGCTTTTATGTACTACTCTACCAATCTCAAGCTAGTAAAATTTGGGCCACAAGCTGTAAGTAGTTTACTGATCCCTGCATTAAGGCATGAGGTCTGAAGTCCAGAATCTTGTCAGTAATCTAAATCAAGTGCATGTGGGCATAAAACTACTCAGGCTTGTCTGCTCTTGCATCTGAAGACTGTAGAGTAGAGAGACAGGCTCTCTGTCCCCACGTAATAACAGTGGCATGACAAAGACAGAAGAACTATCGTAGACATTCTCATTTAAAAGAGAAATTAGAAGGGGTGCCTGGCTAGCTCAATCCCTAGAGCATGTGACTCTTGATCTACTGGCTTATGAGTTTGAGCCCCACATTGGGCGTAGAATTTAATTTAAAAAGGTGGGAGAGAAAAACAAGAGGTACCTAGCAGTAACTGGATTACAACTCAGAATTCCAGCAGGGACAAGTTTTCAGTTCCTTCATTAGGGCCCAGTCCTATTCCCTCAGAGTGGTTCTCCATGGCTATTTTGTTTTACCCTTTGGCTCTTAGCTTCCTGCTTTGAGTCATTCTTTTACATATAAAAAAAAATTTACATTCTTATTCTGCATTTAAAAAAAATGTTTTCATGAGTATCTTTGTCAACCTCTTAACCACAGTAAACTGGAAGCCGAAGATCTCATCTTTTTTGAACAGTTTGTGCCTCTTTCAGTCTGAACTAATAACAGTATCTTTTAAAATTTTATGGGTTGCAGGGCGCTTGGGTGGCTCCGTCAAAGCATCTGCCTTCAGCTCAGGTCATGATCCCAGGACCCTGGGATTGAGCCCTGCATCAGGCTCCATGCTCAGTAGAGAGCCTGCTTCTCCCTCTCCCTTTGCCTGACACCACTTTGCCTTCTGTGCTCTCTGTCTGTCAGGTAAATGAATAAAATCTTTAAAAAAATAAAATAGAGACACCTGGGTGGCTCAGTCAGGTAAGCTGCTGCCTTCAGCTTGGGCATGATCCTGGGGTCCTGGGATTGAGCCCCACGTCGGGCTCCCTGCTCAGTGGGGAGCCTGCTTCTCCCTCTCCCTCTGCCTGCCTTTCTCCCTGCTTGTGCTGTCTCTCTGTCAAATAAATAAATAAATAAAACCTAAAAAAGAAAAGACTTAATAAAAAAATAAAATTTTATGAATTTCTTATGCATCATCTTTATTGGATAATAACCATTTCACATTACTTTAGAAAACAGTGGGTCCAGTGGGAGGCTTCTGTGGGAAAATTAAGATGTTCTGTTTTCTGTTCTCACCAAAGTACTAGGCAATAGGATCCAACAGTACATTAAAAGGATTATTCACCACGACTAAGTGGGATTTATTCCTGGGCTGCAAGGTTGGTTGAACATCAGCAGATCAACCAGTGTGATACAATACATTAAGAAAAGAAAGAACAAGAGCCATATGTTAAATTCTCAGTAGATGCTGAAAAAGCATTTGACGAAGTACAGCATCCTTTCTTGATCAAAACTCTAAAGGGAATAGATAGTAGGTATAGAGGATACATACCTCAATATCATAAAAGCCATCTATGAAAAACCCACAGTGAATATCATTCTCAATGGGGAAAAACTGAGAGCTTTTCCCCGAAGGTCTGCAACACAGCAGGGATTTCCATTATCACCACCGCTATTCAACATAGTACTAGAAGTCCTAGCCTCAGCAGTCAGACAACAAAAAGAAATAAAAGGCATCCAAATCTGCAAAGAAGAAGTCAAACTCTCACTCTTTGCAAATAATATGATACTTTATGTGGAAAACCCAAAGAATCCACCCCAAAAGTTCTAGAACTCATACAGGAATTCAGTAAAGTGTTAGGACATAAAATCAGTGCACAGAAATCAGTTGCATTTCTATACACCAACAGCAAGACAGAAGAAAGAGAAATTAAGGAATCGACCAAATTTATTTGTTTATTTATTTTAAGATTATTTATTTATTTGACAGAGGGAGAGAGGTCACAGGTAATCAGAGAGACAGGCAGAGAGAGAGGGGGAAGCAGGCTCCCTGCCGAGCAGAGAGCCTAATATGGGGCTCTATCCCAGGACCCTGAGATCATGACCTGAGCTGAAGGCAGAGGCTTAATCCACTGAACGACCCAGGTGCCCCTCGATCAAATTTATAATTGCACCCAAAACCATAAGATACCTAGGAATAAACCTAACCAAAGAGGCAAAGGATCTATACTCAGAAAACTGTAAACTACTCATGAAAGAAATTGTGAGGAAGACACAGAGAAATGGAAAAACATTCCATGCTCATGGATTGGAGAAACAAATATTGTGAAAATGTCTATGCCACCTAGAGCAATCTACACTTTTAATGCCATCTCTATCAAAATACCATCAACTTTTTTCAAAGAAATGGAACAAATAATCCTAAAATTTGTATGGAACCAGAAAAGACCCCGAATAAGTGAAAGGGATGTTGAAAAAGAAAGCCAAAGTTGGTGCCATCACAATTCCAGACTTCAAGCTCTATTACAAAGCCAAAATCATCAAAACAGTATGGTACTGGCACAAAAACAGACACATAGATCAGTGGAACAGAGAGCCCAGAAATGGACCCTCAACTCTATGGTCAACTGTCTTCGACAAAGCAGGAAAGAATGTCCAGCGGAAAAAAACCAGTCTCTTCAACAAATGGTGTTGGGAAATTTGGACAGCCACATACAGAAGAATAGAAGTGTACCATTTCCTTACACCATCCAAAAAAAATAGACTCAAAATGGATGAAAGACCCCAATGTGAGACAGGAATCCATCAAAATTCTTGAGGAGAACACAGCAACTTCTTCCTAGTAACATTGCCAAAGGTGAGGGAAACAAGGGCAAAAATGAACTATTTGTACTTCATCAAGATAAAAAGCTTTCACAGCAAAAGAAACAGTCAACAAAACCAAAAGGAAACTGACAGAATGGGAGAAGATATTTGCAAATGACATATCAGATAAAGGGCTAGTATCCAACATTTGTAAAGAATTTATCAAACTCAACACCCAAAGAACAAATATTAGTATATGTGCTGCCGAAGCGAGCACCCCAAAGAACAAATAATCCAGTCAAGAAATGGGCAGAAGACATGAACAGACAGTTCTGCAAAGAAGACATCCAAATGGCCAACAGACACATGAAAAAGTGCTCTACATCACCCAGCATCAGGGAAATACAAATCAAAACCACAGTGAGATACCACCTCACACCAGTCAGAATGGTTAAAATTAACCAGTCAGGAAATGACAGATGTTGGTGAGGTTAGGGAGAAAGGGGAACTCTCCTATGCTGTTGGTGGTAATGCAAGCTGGTGCAATCATTCTGGAAAACAGTATGGCGGTTCCACAAAAAGTTGAAAATAGAGCTACCCAATGACCCAGCAATCCTACTACTGGGTATTTACCCCAAAGATACAAATGCAGTGATCCAAAGGGGCACGTGCACTCCAGTGTTTATAGCAGCAGTGTCGACAGTAGCCAAACTATGGAAAGAGCCTAGATGAATGGATAAAGAAAATGTGGTATATATGTGTGTGTGTGTGTGTGTGTGTATAAAATACGTGTATATATATAGATATATAGATATAGATCTATATCTATATATCTATATTGTAGATATATCTATATTTAGATATAGATATACTATATCTATATTGTATATATACTATATCTATATCTATATATCTATCTATATATATATGAAGTGGAATACTATGCAGCCATTGAGAAAAAAATGAGATCTTGCCAATTGCAATGGTGTGGATGGAACTAGAGGGTATTATGCTAAGGGAAATAAGTCAATCAGAGAAAGACAAATATCATGATCTCTGATATGAGGAATTTGAGAGGCAAGGCAGGGGTGGGGAGAGGGAGGGAAAAATGAAACAAGGTGGGACTGGAGAGGGAGGAAAAACCATAAGAGACTCTTAACTTTGGGAAACAAGCTGAGGGTTGCTGGAGGGGGTTGGGGGAGGAATAGGCTGCTGGGTGATGGACATTGGGGAGGGTATGTGCTATGGTGAGTGCTGTGAACTGTGTAAGACTGACGATTTAACACACCTGTACCCCTGAAACAAATAATATATGTTAATTTTTTTTAAACTTAAAAAAAAATGTTCTATTTTCTAGTTGAGTGGGTCTGCAGCACAGCCTTAAATCTTTGAAGTCTCAGCACATTGCTTCACAGCCACAGTCTTGAACTAAACTTTCACCTAAGGCCGTATTTTACTAGTGACTCTCTTGATTTGATCACTGACCTTGGCCATTTCTCAATTAAAGACTCTGCTCTCTAGTATCCAGGGAATGAAATAATTTTAATTGGAATCCAGCAAGACCTGCTCCTTTATATTTTTTTTAAATTATGCTTAAAACCTGAATTTTTTTAATTTATTTTATTTTATTTTTAGGATTTTATCTACTTATTTGAGAGAGGGTGAGACAGAGATAGCATGAGCAGGGAGGAGAGGGAGAAACAGGCTCCCCTCTGAGGAGGGAGCCCAATGCAGAACTCCATCCCACCACCTGGGATCCTGACCTGAGCTGAAGGAAGACAGTGAACCCACTGAGCCACCCAGGCACCCCATGAATAGTTATTTTTTTTAAATTCATCTTACTCCTTCCACGCTTTGTCACAGGCAGCTAAAAAAACCAATTAGCATGAAAATCTCCATCCCCAGATAACACCCCAGATAACAACAAATGCACTCCTTAATCCCCATCATCTATTTAACCCATCCCCCCACCCACTGTATGGAAGTGTTAAAAAACTATGTTGTACACCAGAATCTAATACTACAAAAAAAATCTATCCCCAGATTCATGAGTTGATTAGGTACTCTTCCTATCTTTGAGTTAGATTTTCTCCTGTCTCAATAACAATTTCCATACTGTCTTCCAAAGCGTAACTAACAGGCTTCAGGAGGTCCTTCAAGCCTCTGCCTGCCACACAGTCCACCTTCTTAGTGCCATGATGTCAGATTGGCTCGGTTGGAGGGAGTGATTTTCAGCCACCTTTAATCAACACCAACTGTTTTGTTTCTTTGAATTGAATTTCTAGAAAGCTATTTCAATGGAAATTTCACAGCAAATACATATTCATAGCCATCATTAAGTTTTTTGTTGTTGATATTTAGGCTATTGAGTTATTTTCTTAGCCATTAGTTGAGAAGTATATATGTATTATTAAATATTAATAAGTATGTCTACATTATACTAAATAGAATGTATTCAAAATATGTGATAGATACTAATTAAATGTTTAACATGATTTTGGAATAATTTTATTTACAGTGATAAGATTTGTGTGTGGAAATTGTTAATTTTCTCTTACTTTTTTAAAGGACCAGTGATTACATTGTAGTTGGAAGGTATCTCTATATTATTTGTTCTTTTTCTAGGAGTCTGAATATGTTTCTGCTCATCTTCATGAATGGATAGATCTGATTTTTGGCTACAAACAGAGGGGGCCAGCTGCAGTGGAAGCACTGAATGTTTTCTATTACTGTAGTTATGAAGGTATGAGCCAATACTTTTTATCTTACATTCCATTGATGGAGAGTATCATTTAATAGGGGTTTTTAGGGGCGCCGGGGTGGCTCAGTGGGTTAAAGCCTCTGCCTTCGGCTCAGGTCATGATCCCAGGGTCCTGGGATCGAGCCCCACATCGGGCTCTCTGCTCCTCGGAGATCCTGCTTCCTCCTCTCTCTGCCTCCCTGCCTACCTGTGATCTGTCTCTCTCTCTGTCAAATAAATAAGTAAAATTAAAAAAAAAAAAAAAAACGTTAATAGGGGTTTTTATGTGGTATTTTGGTCATGAGAAAGACTACATTTAAAAATTGTTTTAGTGATCTCTTCTATTTGAAATATTAAGAGACTAATGTGTGGTTTTTTTAAAATAGTAGTTAAGAGTATGTATGCAAATCTTCACTTTGCACAGTTGAGGAAACCGTCAACAAAACAAAAAAGCAGCCTACTCAGTGGGAGAAGGTATTTGCAAGTGATATATCCAATAAGGGGTTAATATACAAAATATATGAAAAATTTGTATAACTCAACACCAAAGAAAAGAATCTGATTTTAAAAATGGTCAGAGAGGGGCACCTGGGTGGCTCAGTGGGTTAAGCCCCTGCCTTCGGCTCAGGTCATGATCTCAGGGTCCTAAGATCGAGTCCCGCATCGGGCTCTCTGCTCAGCATGGAGCCTGCTTCCCCCGCTCTCTGCCTACTTGTGATCTCTCTCTGTGTGTCAAATAAATAAATAAAATCTTAAAAAAAAAAAAAAAAATGGTCAGAGAACCTGAAGAGACATTTTTCCAAAGAAGACATGCAGATGGCCAACAGACACATGAAAAGATGCTCAGCATCATTCATCATCAGGGAAATGCAAATCAAAACCACAGTTTAAAAAAAAAACAAAACAGTGAGAAATTATCTTATGCCTGTCAGAATGGCTACAATAATAAACACAAGAAATAACAAGTGTTAGCAAGGATATGGAGAAAAAAGAACCTTTGCATTTGTGCATTTGTGCAGCCACTGTGAAAATCAGTATGGAGGTTCTTCAAAAAATTAAAAATAGAAGTATGCTATGATCGGTAATTCCACTACTGGATATTTGCCCAAGGAATTTGAAAACACTAATTTGAAAAGCTCTGTACCCTTATGTTTATGGCACCATTATTTACAGTAGCCAAGATATGGAAGCAACCAGTGTCCATTGATAGATGAATAGATTAAGATATGAGATGTGTATACACACACACACAAATATATACAATGGAACATTACTCTGCCATAAAAAAAATGTGATCTTGTCATTTGTAACAACATAGATGGATCTAGAGGGTGTAATGCTAAGAAACTTAAGTCAGAGAAAGACAGATACCATAGGATTTCACTCATATGTGGAATTTAAGAAACAAAACAAATGAGTAAAGGGGGAAAAAAAAATACAAACCCAGAAAGAGAGTCTTAACTATAGAGAACAGCCTGATGGTTACCAGAGGGGAAGAAGATGGAAGGAGGAGTTAGATAGGTGATGGGGTTAAGGAGTGCCCTTGTCCTGATGAGCAACAGATGATGTATGGAATTGATGAATTACTGTGTTGTACACCTAAAACTGATATTACACTTTATGTTAACTGGAACTTAAGTAAAACTTAAAAAAAAAAAACCTGTTAGAATTTAAAAATGATGTAAATAAGTTCTAAAAAAACACAAAACGAACAAAGTAAAAGACATAAAGACAGACTCTTGAAATACAGAGAACAAACTAAATGGTTGCCAGAGGGGAGATAGGTGCAGAGAAGAGTGAAAGGGGATTAAAAAATAAGTATATATGCAAATCTAATTATAAATGTCAGTTATTGGTGGCATAAAAGTTTTAAATTACTTGCTGTAAATGTCCTATTCAGTCAGGTCCTAAAATGAATACTCAGTGTTGATTGTTAGCAGATTTTGAAAGAAGATCTTTAGTATTATAAATAACAAACTCTTCAAATGTTAAAAAAAAAAAAGTGACATCATTCTAATGTTTAGCTTGGAATCAAGAACTCTTTCTGAAGGGTTTGAAAGCCTTAAGAAGTAGTTTTCTCTAATGCTTCAGTAGTAAAGATTGTGAATAGTGTGAATTTATGTGAACTTGAACAGAGTCCACACGCCTTTTGGTAAATAGACAAGCATGTTTTTGTGTTGCCATATTCATCTGGTAATAGCTTTGTAGAGAGGTAGTATGCATGGTAGTTATGAGCATAGGCTTTGAAATCCGACTTCCCTAGTTTGGCCTCTTACTAACCGTATCAAGTACAGTTGGGTATTATCACCTATGCCACTATTTGTTAGATAAGCAGTAACTTATAGTAGTATTTTGTGTGATTATTATACTTGGTTCAGCTTGATTATCATGAAGAAAACAATTAACTGTACTGTGAGATAGTTTGTACATTTTCAAGAAAAATTTTTATGCACTATGAGTTAACTTTTGCTTAAGATATTTTTGTTCTAAATAATGGATGGAATTTATTTTTATACATATTTAATGTTTGGAGTCACTGTTTTTTAAAAAATTGCCTCTTGGGGTGCCGGGATGGCTCAGTCGATGAAGTGTCCAACTTTTCATTTCAGCTCAGGTCATGATCTCAGGCTTGTGGGATTAAGGCCTGAGTTGGGCTCCATGCTTAGCGTAGTCTGCTTGTCCCTCTCCCTCTTTCTGCTCCTCTCCCCTGCTCCACCCCGTCCCTACTCGAGCTCTCTTACTTGTGCTCTCTTGCTCTATAAAATAAATTATTAAAATCGTATAAAAAAATAAAAAATTGCCTTTCTCACAGTATTCTTTCAAATTGAAGAACAGAATGATATTTTGTTGAAAATACAGTATTCTGTCTCATATATTAATCAACATGTGTGGCTTCCTGATTTGTTTCCACTCTGTAGTGAGTTGACTACTTCTCCTTGTTTTAGGAGCTGTGGATCTGGATGCCTTAACAGATGAGAAAGAAAGAAAAGCCTTAGAAGGGATGATTAATAATTTTGGGCAAACACCTTGTCAACTGTTAAAGGTATTATTAAAGTTATTGATTATTAAAAAAAGTTATTGATTACATAGGAAGTCTAAAACTTAATTGCTAAGGAGTACTACCAGCATTTTCAAGTATTTTAATTATTTTAAACTGTATCTCTCAGAATTATCTAGAATTTAAGAAAAATTACACTGTCACTTAAAAAGTAAATAGATTGTGGTGCCTGGGTGGCTCAGTGGCTTAAAGCCTTTGCCTTCAGCTCAGGTCATGATCCCAGGGTCCTGGGATGGAGTCCCACGTTGAGCTCTCTGCTCGGCGGGGAGCCTGCTCCCCCTTCCCCCCCCCCCCGCCTCTCTGCCTACTTGTGATCTCTATCTGTCGAATAAATAATAAATAAAAAATCTTTTTTAAAAAAAAGTAAATAGATTTAAATGATGGTTCCTATTTTGAAGTAACAAAATATTGTAGTCAAAATCCACATATATAGTCAATAACTCTTAAATCACAGAGGAGTTTTATTTTTTACTCAGAAAGCCAATCACTTAATTTTGTTTAAACAACTAAAATGTTACTGCAACAGGATTTGGATTCATGACCATCCAGCCTAAAAGTGTTTCTACCATGCCATGTCTCCTCTGAATTAAGAGCTGTAAACTCCTTTATTGAATTCAGATCACTTTCCATGTTCTGTGGGCTGTTATTTATATCCTAATAATGACATTTCCTGCCTTAGTTGCCTCACTTTATTGTAAGTATGTTACACGCGGCAACTGTTCCTAATCACTTTATGTTTCTTGCATATAGTATTTGCGTAGTAAATAGTTATAAATTGAATCTCCACAAGTGTTACAGCAAGAATGTATCTAAATTGTGGCTTATAAATATGTTGAACTTTTGTTAATTCAGTTATCAGACTAAGATTTGTAATTGCTACTGTTCCTTAGCAGAGTTTGTTTAAAGCCTCCAACGTTCGCTTTTTTCACAGAGTAGTCAAATTTAAAATCAATGCTTTATACCTGTCTGCTGATAGAATGCAAAAGTAACAGAAGAAAACAGAACACTTCATTGAGCTTTGAAATAGATTCTATAATATTTTTGCACCAGCTTTAAACTTTTCTTTTTTTCATAAGAGTAGTGCTAATTAGTTTTTATCACCATAAAAAAGTCAGCCTTTGATTTTTTTTCTCAATTTTTTATTTAAATTCAATTTAGTTAACTAGTATTTAGGGGTAGAATTTAGTGACTCATGAGTTGCATGTAACACACAGTGCTCATTACATCAAGTGCCCTCCTTAACGCCCATCACCCAGTTACCTCATCCCCCCACTCACCCCCCCTCCATCAATCCTCAGTTTGTTCCCAGTAGTTAAGAGTCTCTTACGGTTTACTTCCCTGTCTGTTTTTGTCATGTTTTATTTTTCCTTCCCTTCCCCTATGGTCATCTGCCTTGTTTCTTAAATTCCATATATGAGTGAGATTATATGATAATTGTCTTTCTCTGATTCACGTATTTTGCTTAGCATAATACCCTCTAGTTCCATCCATGTTATTACAAATGGCAAGATTTCTTTTTTGATGGCTGAGTAGTATTCTATTCTCTGTATATACACCACATCTTTTTTATCCATTCATCAGTTGATGGACATCTGGGGTCTTTCCATAGTCTGGCTATTGTGGACATTGCTGCTGTAAACATTGGGGTGCAGGTGCCCCTTCAGATCACTACATTTGTATCTTTGGGGTAAATACCTAGTAGTGCAATTGCTGAGTTATAGGGTAGCTTCATTTTCAACTTTTTGAGGAGCCTCCATATTGTTTTCCAGAGTGACTGCACCAGCTTGCATTCCCACCAACAGTGTCAGAGGATTCCCTTTCTCCATATCCTCACCAACACCTGTTGTTTCCTGACTTAATTAATTAATTTTAGCCATTCTGACCGATGTGAGGTGGTATCTCATTGTGGTTTTGATTTGTATTTCCCAGATGCCAAATGATGCGTCTGTTGGCCATTTATATGTCTTCTTCGGAGAAATATCTGTTTATGTCTCCTGCCCATTTCTTGATTAGATTAGTTGTTCTTTTTTGTGTTGAATTTGGCAAGTTCTTTATAGATTTTTGATACTAGCCCTTTATCTGATAAGACATTTGCAAATATCTTCTCCCACTCTGTTGGTTGTCTTTTGGTTTTGTTTCCTTTGCTATGCAAAGCTTTTTATCTTGATGAAGTCCCAATTTTCATTTTTGCCTTTGTTCCCTCCCCTTTGGAGACCTGTAAGACATTGCTGTGGCCGAGGTCACAGAGGTTGCTGCCTGTTTTCTTCTCTACGATTCTCATGGATTCCTGTCTTACATTTCATTCTTTCTTCCATTTTGAATTTATTTCTGTGTGTGGTGTAAGAAAGTGGCCCAGTTTTATTCTTCTGCATGTGGCTGTACAATTTTCCCAACACCATTTGTTGAACAGACTGTCTTTTTTCCATTGGATATTCTTTCCTGCTTTGTCAAAGATTAGTTGACTATAGAGTTGAGGGTCCATTTCTGGGTTCTCTCTTCTGTTCCACTGATCTATGTATCTGTTTTTGTGCCAGTACCATATTGTTTGGACGATTTTGGCTTTGTAATAGAGCTTGAAGTCCAGAATTGTGATGTCACCAGCTTTGGTTTTCTTTTTCAACGTTCCTTTGGCTATTTGGGGTCTTTTCTGGTTCCATACAAATTTTAGAATCACTTGTTCACCTCTGTGAAAAAAGTTGATGGTATTTTGATAGATACATTGAGTGTATAGGTTGCTCTAGGTGGCATAGACATTTTTACAATATTTGTTCTTCCAATCCATGGGCATGGAACATTTTTCCATTTTATTTTTGTCTTTCCTAAATTTCTCTCATAAGTGTTCTATAGTTTTCAGAGTACAAATCTTTTACCTCTTTGGTTAGGTGTATTCCTTGGTATCTTACAGTTTTTGGTGCAGTTGTGAACAGGATTGATTTCCTTGATTTCTCTTTCTACTGCTTCACTGTTAGTCTATAGAAATACCACAGACTTCTGTGTGTTGATTTTTATATCCTGTGATTTTCTGAATTCCTCTACCAGTTCTAGCAACTTTTTGGTGGAGTCTTTCAGGTTTTCCACATAGAGTATAATGTCATCTGCAAATAGTGAAAGTTTGACTTCTTCCTTACTGATTTGGATGCCTTTAATTTCTTTTTATTTTCCGATTGCCAAGGCTAGGACTTCCAGTACTATGTTGAACAACAGTGATGAAAGTGGACATTCCTTTTGTGTTCCTGGCCATAAAAGAAAAGCTCTCAGTTTTTCCCATTGAGAATGATATTCACTGTGGGTCTTTCATAGATGGTCTTTATGATGTTGAGATATGTTCCCCCTATTCCTACATTATGGAGGGTTTTTAATCAAGAAAAGATTGTGTATTTTGTCAAATGTTTTTTCTGCATCTATTGAGAGGATCGTGTGTTCTTATCCTTTCTTTTATTAATGCAGTATATTATGTTGATTGATTTTCAGATGTTGAACCACCGGTGTAGCCCAGGAATAAATTCCACTTGGTCATGGTGAATTATTCTTTTAATGTACTACTGGATCCTGTTAGCTAGTCTCTTGTTGAGAATTTTTGCATCCATGTTCATCAGGATATTGGCCTTTGGTTCTCCTTTTTGGTGGGGTCTTTGGTTTTGGGATCAAGGTAATGCTGGCCTCAGAGAATGAGTTTGGAAATTTTTCTTCCATTTCTATTTTTTGGAAGTTTCAGAAGAATAATTATTAATTCTTCAAATGTTTGGTAGAATTCCCCTGAGCAAACCATCCGGCCCTGGACTTTTGTTTATTGGGAGATTTTTGATTACTGATTCAATTTCTTTGCAGGTTGTGGGTCTGTTCAGGTTTTCTATTTACTCCTTTTTCAGTTTTGATAGTTCATATATTTCTAGGAATTTGTCCATGTCTGTCCAGGGATTTATCAATCTTCTTCTTTCAAAGAACGAGCTCCTAGTTTTGTTGATCTGTTCTACTGTTCTTTTGTTTCTATTTCATTGATTTCTGTTCTGATCTTTATTTATTCTCTTCTCCTGGTGGGTTTAGGCTTTACTTGCTGTTCCTTCTCTTTGGGGTAAGCTTCTTTTTGGGGTAAGGTTAGGCTATGTATTTGAGACTTTTCTTGCTTCTTGAGGAAGGCCTGTATTGGTATATACTTCATTCTGGAACACCTTTGCTGTATCCCAAAGGTTGTGAACTGTCATGTTTTCATTTTCATTTGCTTCCCTGTATTTTTTTAAATTCTTCTTTAATTTCCTGATGGACCCATTCATTCTTTAGTATGATGTTCTTTAACCTCCATGTATTTGTGGCCCTTTCAAATTTTTTTCTTGTGATTTCAAGCTTAATAGCATTGTGGTCTGAAAATAGCATGGTATGATCTCAGTCTTTTTTTGTATTGGTCAAGTCCTGATTTGTGACTCAGTATATGATCTATTCTGGAGAATGTTCCATGTGCACTCTAAAAAAAGTGTGTATTCTGCTGCTTTAGGATGAAATGCTCTGAATATATCTGTGAAGTCCATCTGGTCCAGTGTGTCATTTAAAGCCCTTGTTTTCCTTGTTAATCTTCAGCTTAGATGATCTGTTCATTGCTGTGAGTGGGGTGTTAAAGTCCCCTACTGTTATTGTATTGTTATCAATGATTTTCTTTAAGGTTTTTATTAATTGATTTATATATTTGGCTTCTTCCAAGTTAGGGGCATAAGTATTTACAAATGTTAGATCTTCTGGTTGAATAGACCCCTTTATTATGATATAGTGTCCTTTTCCATCTCTTATTGCAGTCTTTAATTTGAAACATAGTTTGTCTGATATAAGGATGATAACTCCAGCTTTCTTTTGATGTCCCTTAGCATAATAAATGGTGGAGATCCCCTCACTTTCAATCTGGAGGTGTCTTTGGGTCTGAAATTCACCTCTTTTAAGCAGCATATCAATGGGTCTTATTTTTCTATCCATTCTTATACCCTCTGTCTTTTAATTAGAGCATTTAATCCATTTACATTCAGAGTAATTATTGAAAGATATGAATTCAGTGTCACTGTATTACTTGTAAAATCACTATTCCTGTAGATGGTCTACGTTCTTTTCTGGTCATTGTTACTTTTGGTCTCTATTGCTCATATGGGCCCCCTTTCATCAGGGTTGCTTTAGTGTTCACAAATTCCTTTAGTTTTTATTTGTCTTGGAAGCTCTTTATCTCTCCTTCTATTCTGAATTACAGCCTTACTGGATAAAGTATTCTTGGCTGCATATTTTTCCCATTTAGCTCGTTGAATACATCGTGCCAGTCCTTTCTGACCTACCAGGTCTCTATGGACAGGTCAGCTGCCAGCCTTACATGTCTACTGTTGTAGGTTAAGGACCTCTTGTCCCAAGCTGCTTTCAGGATTTTCTCTTTATCTTTGTAACTTGTAAGTTTCACTATTAATATGTCATGGTGTTGACCTATTTTTGTTGCTTTTGTGGGGAGTTCTCTGTGCCTCTTGGACTTGAGTGTATGTTTCCTTCCCCACGTTCGGAAAGTTCTCTGCCATGATTTGTTCAAATAAACCTTCTTTCCCCTTTTCCCCCGTTCTTCTTCTGGGACTCCTATTATATGGATATTATTTCCCTTTTTGGAATTGCCAAGTTCCGTAAGTCTTCCTTCATGCTCTAATAGTTTTATTCCCCTCTCCTTTTCATCTTCATTACTTTCTATAATTCTATCTTCTGTATCACCGATTCACTCTTCTGCTTTGTTCATGCTTGTTTTTATGGCCTCCACTTGGGTCTGTATCTCAGTTATAGCATTTTTAATTTTAACCTGACTAGATTTTAGTTTTTATCTCTACAATAAAGGATTCTCTAGGGTCTTCTCTGCTTTTTTTATGCCCAGCTAGTATCTTTATAATCATCATTTTAAGTTCTAGTTTAGACATTTTACTTATATCTGTATTGATTAAATTCCTGACTGTGAATACTACCTCCCCTTCTTTCTTTTGGGGTGAACTTCTCTGTCTTGTCATTTTGTCCAGAAAAGAAAAGAAAAAGAAAAACAACAATAACAACAGAAAAAAACTAAATCCTGAATGTGTTTTAGTTTGCTTGTTAAAAGAAACTAGATCCCAGGCATGTGGGTGGTTCAGTTGGTTAAGCATCTGTCTTCAGCTCAGATCATGATCCCAGGGCCCTGGGATCGAGTCCCACATCAGGCTCTTGCTCACTAGGGAGTCTGCTTCTCCTTCTGCCCTTCCCCCTTACTCATGATCTCTCTTGTACTCTCTCTCTCAAATAAATGTTAAAAAGAAAAGAAACTAGATCCCAAAATAAGAAAATTATACACACACACAATGAAAAGAAACAAAAAATAAAATATCTATGTAATGTTTATGAAAGTAAAAATGAATTGGAAAAAAGTAAGAAAATAACAAAAAATAATGAAAGACTAAAGAATAAAAATACGAAGAATACTAGCTACTGTTTTCCCCTAGAGCTAAAGTTTTTCAGCGCTTTATGATCAGTAGACTTGGTACAAGGGAGTTGTTTGTGCTGGTCTTCTGGGGGAGGGGCCCCATTGTGCTCCTTCTCAGGTGGAATTGCTGTAGTGGAGATGTGCCTGCAGAGCACAGGGAGGCAGGGCTTGGTGTAAGTGGCTCCAGGCTCCACTAAGTGGCTCTCTTTTGCTCCCTGAGGACTTTGGCACTGACAGGCAGGATGAATATGGCAGGACTCTGTTTTCTAGCCCCCCCCCAAGCTGAAAATCTACACCCCCCAACTCTTCAGTGAGCCGTCACAGAAAAGCACTCATTCACCCTTGTCTCCCACATTTCTGTCAGAACTCTGTGTTCACCCTCCCCATGTCCAAGCTTTTTTTATCCCCAGCACCTGACTGAATTTCAAAATTCCAAAGTTTAGGGACTCCCTTAGTTTGGACCCGCCCTGTTCCTCCCAGAGATGGTCTTGCCACACTTCTGCCATTTGGGAAACCTTTCTCAGGAAAGCAGTCACTTGATCCCACAGCGCATCAGTTTATGGCAGCACAGAGCAGAAAGCTGGCACTTAGGCTCACTGTTGTCAGCTGGCTTCTGCACTCCTTTACCTGAGAACTTGCCACCCGTTCTTCTTGTGACCCCAGGGATCCTCAGATCATGCTGTCACACCTGGGATTCTGCCCCACTTCACCGTCTGAGCCCCTTTAAGCCAGGCCTGTCCCTCACTGTAGTAGCAGTCTTCCAAAAGTTCTGATTTTGCACTCGGCTGCTTGTAATACTTTGTGGTAGCCTCCTTAAGCAGGCCCCCTCCCCATTGCTATATCCTCAGCTCTCTCACACTGGATGCAAGTCTCTGTACCTCCTCCCTTCCAAACGGTGGTTGCTTTTCTGCTTTTAACTTACAGCATTTCTTTTCTCAGATCTCCAGTTGATTTCTTGGGTGTTCAGAATGATTTGATAACTATCTAGCTGTATTTGAGGGATGAGACAAACTTAGATCCCTCTACTCCTCCATCATCTTAACTCCCAGTCAGCCTTTGATTTAAAATAAAGTGAATAATATTCATATGGATTGAGAACTAAATATTGAAGTACTCTCAGGTGTCGTATTATTTTCTGCCATCTAATATTTTGTGATATTTAGATGGAATTCTGTTCTGCATTTTAATTATGATTTTTGCTTATTAATTTGATTTGCCGTTTACTTCTTATTTAATAAAGGTAACACTGTTCTGTGCTGCTGACATTAAAGTTAAGGAAGAATATTTTAATTTATTTGAAAACAAATGCAGCAGTATTTATATTTTGATTTTGATAGTATTGACATTTTGATTTTTATTTCAGGAGGTAAGGATTTACCCATATGAATTTTGACTTTTGAATGATTCATTTAATTTTACCAAATATTTATTAAGCATCTATCATACTTAATATACTATTCTAGGTATCAAAAATCCAAAAATGAGTAAGATTTGTTTTCTGATTTTAAAATACCTTTGCCTAAGGGTACCTGACTAGCTCAGTGAGTGGAGTGTACACCTCTTGATCTCAGGGTTGTCCCATATTGGGTGTATAGATTACTTAAAAAATCTTTAAAAAGATACCCATTACCTAGTTGGAAAAGATAGACCGTAAACAACTACATAATCCAACACAGAACTAATTACTAAATAAAATACTAAACAAAGGAGTGTGCTAGTAAAAATAAAAGAATTGTTAATTCTGGCTTAGAAATTCAAGACAGACAACAGTAAGAAAAACTTTAAAGTAGAAGTAGGGTTTCTCTAGAAATGAGCAGGGTAAGAACTCTGCTAAAGGAATAGTCTGAACAACGGCCTAGAATTTGTCAGCAGTTCATGGTATGTAATCCATTGTAGCTAGAGTCCAGTATGTCTGAAGGAATATAGTGAGAGATGTCTTAATATAGTTATGGAGTTATTTTTTTTCTTAAAATTATTTTGAAGGAACCACATCCTCCTAGATTGTCAGCAGAAGAAGCAGTGCAGAAGCAGCCGAAAACAGACACTTCAACCCTGAGCGTATTTCAGCATCTCTCCGAACTCAAGTCATTTTTTATAGAGGTAATATCCAGCTTGGTAATATCAAAGCATGTTCTCTGTGAATTCTATACACCAGTCATTGCTCCTTTTATTCTCTAAAGGAGGGGGGGTCATAATATTTAATCCAAAATAGTAAATAATATTGCAATAATATGTTCTTGGTTTTTAAAACAATCTTGCTGAAAGTTTTTGTTTGCTGCTGAGTGGTAGTGAGACCTATTTTTCTTGGCTTGCTTTCTTCTACTTCACATTTTCTAGACAAGGAAGAATAAATTTGATTTAAATTGCTTTTCATGACAGCTGAAATGATACATAGAGGTGGTAGTGTCTGCTCATTTATAAAATATGTCCCAATAAGTCAGATTGTTAATTGCTAATATCAGAAGGAATAATCAAGTAAAACAAGATAGTTATTGCTTAATTGAAAGAGTACTTCAAATTGAAACGTTTATATACATGCTGAATTACTTTCGTTCACAGTGTGAATGTGAAATGCATTTATACCTATGAATTTGGTTAAGACATAATATTCTTGGCAAGAAGAAAAAGTGATGATAAAAAGTTATTAAGAATAGTTTGGAAATGTGTGAAAAAAGCAATAGCTCTCACACAATACAAATAGACATTGGAAAATGTTCTTAAAGTGCCAGATAATAAATATTTTAGACTCTAGTCAAAAGGTAAAATCAAGAAAGTTATATAGGTACATATGTAACCACTTAAAATGGAACCATTTAAAAATGCAAAAACCATTCTTTGCTTACGAAAGCCTATAAAACAGGTGGTAGGCTGGACTCGTACCATAGGGCGTTTGTCAAGTCATGCCTTAGAACATCATTATAATGTGTTTCTGAGGTTCACAGTCATGGGAAATCATTATAGAATTTTTAGATAATTTGGTGTAAAATTTTATAAGTTTTTATTATAGTTAGCTTTATACTGGGTTTTATTCAAATGAATCATGTTGTAGTAAACTCTATAGTACTTTGAATGTTTTCCCATGTTTCTGAAAGCACTACATAATTAATTCTTCCACTCCTTTCCTAGATCCATGTTTAGTGAGATATAGTTATTTAGTGTTTAACAATATAAACTCTCCAGAATCAGTTGTTTTCCCAAAGTATCTAAGTCAGTTGCCTGGAACTTGGCATACATAGAAACAGCACTTAGAAATGATGACGATTTTGGGGCCTCTGTCTCGCTCAGTCAGTAAAGCATGTGACTCTTGATCTTGGGATCTTGAGTTCAAGACCCATGTTAGGCATAGGGCTTAACTTTTAAAAAGAAAGAAAAAAGAAAAGATGACTAATTCCTAGATGTGTTCTGGGTCCCTAAGACCATCTTCAGGTTCGATGGTTTGCTAGAAGGACTTGAGAGTATTCAACATATAGTTGTACTCACAACTAAAATTTATTACAATGAAAGGATACAAAACAACATCAGCAAAGGACGAAGGCACATGGGGTGGAGTATAGGGGAAATCAGGAGCAAGTATCCAAGAATCCTCTCCTAGGACAGTCACATAGGACATGCTTAATTCTCCCAGTAATGAAATGTGAAAACACATGTTTTTCTACCAGGGAAGCTCATTAGAGACTCAACACTCAGGGTTTTTATTGGGGGCTGGTCTCATATGCCTAGCACATGCCAAAATTCCAGACTCCCAGGAGAAAATAGGGTCCTCAGCATAAACCATGTTGTTTATACAATTAATCTATAAATAATGAGCTGTTTTTATCATTGAGGACAAGTTTTATATCAGTGTAGGGAACTCTGCCCACCAAGTTCCCAGATGCTGGCCAAGGGCCAACCTTAAAGGCAGACCGTTCTAAGGAGACTGTTTCAAGCCTGCTATGTTAACTCTTTACTGCACATAGATAACCCATTATTGAACACATAATCTGATGGACACATTATACTATATTATGCAATGGTGATAAAATGATTTCATCATATCTAATAATTTGTGACATTGTTTTTATAGAATAATGCATTCCAAGTTCCATCTGCAGATTCGATGACATTCGAACCCTTTGAACCCAACATGTGACAGGGTAGTTATCCCCAGGACCAGTATCTGGAGTACACAATAAATATCCTGTGTACTAATAATTTGTTAATCCCTTTTCATCATTGTAGGGGAAGCTATTTCCCCACTCATTCATAGGAAAACAGAAGGCCTGTCTGTAGTTCTTTCTTCCTAGTTGCTAAAATGGTGAAGAAATCCTAATAAATGGATTTCTTCAAACACCATGTTCATTTATGCTTACATAAATGTAAGTTGTTTTCTTGACTCACAGAGTGAAGAGAAGAGATAGGGACTAATTTTGTGTGGTTTAAAATTATTTAATTCATATAAGCATCTTAGAATAATACTTGACACATAGCATATACCCAATAATGTTAGGTTATAATTTATCTAATAAATGTGAAGTATAATTTATGAACTGTTGTTACATCAAAAAACTTAGTTCAAATCACTGTTCTCTTTCATGTTGTAATAAGATAATGGCAGATATTTTCTAAGGACTTCATTTTCTGGTCCTATTGTTACAGCATTCAGGATTGCCTCACTTAATGGGATAGATCTATGTTTTGAAAGTTAAACCCAAAAAGAACTTCTATAAAAATATAGCCAGTTGTATTTGACTTAATTGGGCAATATGCTCTTATATGGCCTATATTTCCTACTTTATATTCATGTCAGCATGGCAAGGGAAAAGGAAAGATTTGAAATCATTGGCTGTGTTAAATGGTTGATGCTCCTTGAAATCTGCATTTCTCTTTCACAGCAGAGTAGTAGAATACAAGAAAATTATGGGTTTTAGAAGTTTGAAGTATGCCACCCAAACATGGTACATAGTTCCTTTCCTACATTTTTTAGGCTTTTTTTAAAAAGTATATTTGAAAAAAAAAATGAAAAAAAAAAGTATATTTGACACAACGTTATATTAGTTTCAAGCGTACAGCATAATGTATCTTTCTACATTTTAATTAAATTATATGTTTTGATAGAGTAAAATGCTATATCACAGAGTTCATTCTTGTTTAAAGAAATAGAAGTGTTCAATAACTTAAACCTAATAAAGATAAGCAGAACTAGCCACTAAGCCTCTGTCTTTATTTTATAGGGAATTAGTGATGGCGTCCCACTAATAAAGGCCATTGTCCCCAAAAATCAGTCTCGTTCTTTTATGTCTCAAGGCAGTCCTGAGTTATTGGTAAGTTGACTTATATTTTTTTCACACTGCTACATCAAAATACATTACAAATTACCAAAAAAAAAAAAAAAATTGAGAAAAATTTTTAAAGACTTCTTAAAAATTATAAAGAAGATTTTTATGAAATTATTTTGATCAAATATGAAAATGATTTTCTGAGGACACCTGAGAGGCACAGTCAGTTAAGCATTCAGCTCTTGGTTTCGTCTCAGGTCGTGATCTCAGGGTCCTAAGATGGAGCCTAGCATAGGGCTCCACACTCCGCATGGAGGTTGCTTGAGTTTCTCTCTCCCTCTCCCTCTGCCCCTCCTGCTCATGCTCTCTCTAAAATAAACAAATAATTTTTTTTTAAAAACATGTCTTTTAGGGGCACCTGGATGGCTCAGTGGGTTAAAGCCTCTGCCTTCGGCTCAGGTCATGATCTCAGGGTCCTGGGATCGAGCCTCGCATCTGGCTCTCTGCTTAGCAGGGAGCCTGCTTCCTCCTCTCTCTCTGTCTGTCTCTCTGCCTACTTGTGATCTGTCTGTCAAATAAATAAATAAAAATCTTTTTAAAAAACAAAAAAAAACAAAACAAAAACATGTCTTTTAGATACACAGCTTTTATTTCAATTACTTAACTGTAATTCTTTTTTTTTTTTTTTTAATTTCAATAAATATGTCTCAGTTTATTATTTGGTTTTGGTCAGCTTTTAGAACCAGAAATAGTTTGGTTTTTTTTTAACTTCTCATTTAAATTCCAGTTAGTTAACATACAGTGTAATATTAGGTTCAGATATACAATATAATGATTCAACACTCCCATACATCACCTGCTGCTCATCACAACAGGTGCCCTCCTTAACAGCCACCCCCCACCCCCTTACCTGTTTAACCCATCTCCTCTCCCCCTCCCTTCTGGTAACAGTGTGTTTCTTGGTTTGCCTCTCTCTCTGTGTCTTTTTCCCATTCGCTCATTTGTTTCCTTTCTTAAATTCTGCATGTGAGTGAAATCATATGGTATTTGTTTTTGACTGACTTATTTTACTTAGCATAATACTCTCTAGTTCCATCCATGTCATTGCAAACAGCAAGATTTTATTCCTTTTTATGGCTGAGTAATATTCCATTATGTATAGATAGATAGACAGGCAGACCACATCTTTATCCATTCATCAGTTGATGGACACTTGGGCTATTTCCATAATTTGGCTATTGTAGTAATGCTATAAATATTGGGGTGTGTTTATCCCTTTAAATTAGTGCTGGTTATCAGTCTATTCAAATTTTCTCTTTCTTCCTGTTTCAGCTTTGGCAATTTATGGTTTTTAGGACTTTATCTGTTTCTTTCAGGTTGTGTAATTTGTTGGCATATAGTTTTTCATTATATTCTCTTGTAATTGTATTTCTGTGTGTTGGTGGTTATTTTTCCCCCTCTCATTTGTGATTTTATTTGGGTACTTTCTCTCTCTCTTTTTTTTTTTAAAGACTTATTTAAGAGCAAGCGAGCAGGGGAGGGATAGAGGGAAAGGGAGAGCATCTCCAGCAGACTCCCCACTGAGTGGGCAGCCTGATGTGGGGCTTGATCTCACAACCCTGAGATCATGACCTGAGCTAAAACCAAGAATTGGAGATTTAACAGACTGAGCTACCCAGGCACACCTCTTTTCTTTTCGATTGAGTCTCTCTACAGGTTTATCAGTTGTATTATTTTTTTCAAATGACTAGCTCCTGGTTTCATTGATTTTTTTTTTTTTTAAGATTCTATTTATTTATTTGTCAGAGAGAGAGCACAAGCAGGCAGAGTGGCAGGCAGAGGCAGAGAGAGAAGCAGAATCCCCACTGAGCAAGGAGCCTGATGTGGGGCTCGATCCCAGTACCCTGGGATCATGACCTGAGCCAAAGGCAGCGGCTTAACCCACTGAGCCACCCAGGCTTCCCTGATCTGTTGTTTTTGTTTTTGTTTTTTTAGTCTATCATTTATTACTTTGAGCGTCATTTGTTGTTCTCTTTTCTAGCTCCTTTAGGTATAAGGTTAGATTGTTTGAGATTTTCCTTGCTTTTTGAGGTAGGCCTCTGTTGCTGTATACTTCCCTCTTAGGACCACTTTCGCTGCATCCCAAAGCTAGACTGTTGTGTTTTCATTTTCATTTCTTTCTATATATTTTCTTTTATTTCCTGATTGACCCATTCATTATTTAAGAGGCTGCTATTTAACTGCTGTGTATTTGTGGTCTTTGCAGACTTTTTCCTTGAAGTTGACTTCAGTTTCATAGCATTATTCAAGTAGTTAACTGTAATTCTAAAGTTTATTTGGAATAATAAATATCTGAAAATACCAGAAAATTTTGTACAAGAAAAATAACGATATAACACCATCTGTTACAATATATTATAAGGCAGTAAAAGAATGAAAATGAGAAATAATACAAAATTGATTAAGGTATATACACTCAGGACATGTTAGTGAGTGCTTAACATGGATTTTATAATTTAATCCACTGACAATCCTGGGGGATAGGCACTATTATTATTTCCCTTGTACAGATGAGAAATTAAAACTCAGAAGTAATTTGCTGATAGTTGCAGAGCTAGCAAGCAAGGGATCTGGGACCTAGGTACATGGACCAAACCTAGGTCTGTCTTATTCACGTTTTGTCATGTGAAATTATAAGAAAAGAGTATAGCACAGGGAACAGTAGAGATTCTGGAATTAGACCTATTTTTCTAAATATGTATATTGTGTGTCTGCTTAGGAAAAAAGTCTAGAAAGACATACTCCAAAAAAAAGTGCCTTTCAGTGATAGAATTCTTGTGATTTTCACCTTTAATATCTATTTATTTAAGTCATATCTTCTTTATAATCTGGGGGTGGGGGGAAGCTTTTCATTATTCACTATAAGGAACACCTGGGTGGCTCAGTCACTTAAGCCTCTGCCACTTGATTTTGGGTCAGGTGATGATCTCAGGGTTGTGAGATAAAGTACTCTGAGTACTCGGTACTCAGAGGGGAGTCTGCTTGGGATTCTCCCTCTCACTCTGCCCCTTCTCCCTGTGCTCATCTGTTCTCTCTCTCTTTCAAACAAATAAATCTTTAAAAAAAAAAAAAGAATATTCACTATAACTGTCACTAAGAGAGAGCTTCTTAATTTCTTTTAATTTCTTCCAACTGCCAACTAATAGATGCTAGTAAGCTTTGAGAAATAAGGAGGAAAATTATCTCACTAAAGAAAGATAGAGGCCCTTGTGTGGCTCAGTCGGTTAAGCATCTGACTTAGGCTCAGGTCATGACCTTAGGGTCCTGGGATTGATCCCCACGTTGGGCTCCCCACTCAGCGGGGAGTCTGTCCCTCTCCCTTTGCCCCTCCCTCTGCTCATGCTCTTTCTCTCTTCCTCTGTGTCTCTCAAATAAATCTTCAATTAGCAATAATCGTGCCTCGGATAAACCTCATTGGCTACGATACTGCCACTGCGCAAAGCTTTCTCTCAAATAAATCTTAAAAAAAAGAAAGATAATTGGACAACTTTTCTTGCCATGAGATATAAACTAAAAGATAAGAATAAACAAAGAGATTTTTCCATTTTAAGACTTTATTAATTATTATTAAGGCTTTATGCAGAGCACCTGGCTGGCTCAGTCAGTGGAGTATGTGATTTCAGGGTTGTGAGTTTGAGCCCCACTTTGGGTGTAGAGATTACCTAAAAATAAAATCTTAAACAGAAAAAGGATTAATGCATTTTGTGCTTTAAATACACAATCCCACATTATTCCTCAAATGGTGAATGCTAACATCATATGAGCATTTCGTTATTTTGTGCTGCTTTCTTTAATCTTTTATTTCATTTTTGTCTTCATATGTTCTTTGCCAGGTAACAGTAAACATGAATTACATTGTGGGAACCCATGGATGGCTGCCTTATGACAGAAACATTTCCAATTACTTTACATTCATCAAAGATCAAACTGTAACAAATCCAAAGTAAGTAAATGGATATTTAAAGCAAAACAGGTGCACCTGGTACCTTATTGCCAGGAAAAACCACTAAATTGATTGGTATCATTTTTTTTTAACTTTTTTTTTAATTTGACAGGCAGATCACAAGTAGGCAGAGAGGCAGGCAGAGAGAGAGAGGGGGAAGCAGGCTCCCTCTTGAGCAGAGAGCCCTATGCGGGGCTTGATCCCAGGACCCCGGGATCATGACCTGAGCCGAAGGCAGAGGCTTTAACCACTGAGCCACCCAGGCGCCCCTGATTGGTGTCATTTTGAAAGTAATACAGTAGACATGTAGATTTTCTTCCCTTTTTCCCTCTTTCTGACTTGAATACTGGCTTCAGGATAAAATCATTTTTATAAAACCATTATAGAAACAGAAATTAGGATACCTGGGTGACTCAGTCAGTTAAGCGTCTGCCTTCAGCTCAGGTCATGAACCCAGAATCGTAGAATTGAGTCTTGAATCAGGCTCCTTGCTCTGCCTGCCACTCTCCATGCTTGTAGTGTGCTTGCTCTCTCTCTCTCTCTCTCTGACAAATAAATAAAATCTTAAAAAAAAAAACAGAAATTATTAGTAGTTTATAGGCCTGATTGTATTTTTATTGCGCACTTATAAATAAGCCTTGTGGGGCGCCTGGGTGGCTCAGTGGATTAAGCCGCTGCCTTCGGCTCAGGTCATGATCTCAGGGTCCTGGGATCGAGCCCCGCATCGGACTCTCTGCTCAGCGGGGAGCCTGCTTCCTCCTCTCTCTCTGCCTGCCTCTCTGCCTACTTGTGATCTCTCTCTCTGTCAAATAAATAAATAAAATCTTTAAATAAATAAATAAATAAGCCTTGTGTATTTTATATAAGAATTTATTATTTACCTTAATTTTTAATTTTTTAAATTTTTCTTTATTATTTCTTTTAGATTTTTAAATCTATTTATTTATTTATTACCTTAGTTAATTTTTTAAATATCCAAAGGTTGCATTTTAAATTCAAGTAGTGTTTCCCTTACTCCGAGTTGTATTAGCTGTGTGTTTATTAGGAGCAATGTCTTTTTTCCTTCTTATCCCATGTAGGACTTAGTACTGTTGTGCTTGGCACAAAGCATACCTTCAGCAAATTAATACTGAATAATAAAGTTCTAGAGCTGACCTGTCAGAATTGGCCCTCATTCTCTGTGTACACACTGAAGTGTAATAACTTCTTTTTTTTATGTTCTGTTAGCCAACATATAGTACATCATTCGTTTTTGATGTAGTATTCAGTGATTCATTGGTTGTGTATAACTTCATAGTGTCTCTGCAAAATCTAGTTGACTGGCCTCACAGGTATTTATTTCACAGGAAAGCAGATAAAACTCATATCCTCACCTTCGTTTGAGTGAGAAATGATCTTCATGAGTATTGTTAGGTACAGGTATCTGCCTGTGCAGTAGATTCCTGGTTTCAATTGATTTCCAACTTTCCTCATCCTGTCATATCCTTACTTTGTCCTTTATATTTTGATACTACCATTTACAGAATTGACAGTCTTCCTAAACTGGCTTTGAAAGGCAAGACTTAAATCTTTTCCACATCTTCACCAGTCTCAACTTCGTTAGCTTAACCCTTGAGCTATTTGTTATGTATCTTCTTATGTAATAAAAATATGAATACTATTAATATATTTTCTGAAAGTCATTATTATTCATTAATGGACATTTCAAATTGAACAGTTGAACAGATTAATTTTTTTTCTTTGTCAGAGAGATTTAAAAAATAATTGGCATCAGCCTAAGTAATATTTTAAGGAAAAGTCTAATACTTAATTGTGTTTACAGAACTCAGCGTATTATGAATGGTCCTTTTGCTCCAGGACTGGAGATCACTTCTAAGCTATTCATAGTATCACATGATGCGAAGTTGCTTTTCAGTGCTGGACACTGGGATAATAGCATTCAAGTGATGTCACTTACAAAAGGCAAAATTATTTCACACAATATCAGACACATGGGTAAGTATTAACTTTTTCCCCCCAAAAAGAAAAGTTTCATTTTCTTCTAACTACAGAAGTAGTACATGTTCCTAATAAAAAGCATTAAAATTTACCTTCGAAGCTAAGTAAACTTTTTGATAGAGCAGTGTTAAGTATATTATGGTTTCGGGCGCCTGGGTGGCTCAGTGGGTTAAAGCCTCTGCCTTCAGCTCAGGTCATGATCCCAGGGTCCTGGGATCAAGCCCCGCATCGGGCTCTCTGCTCAGCAGGGAGCCTGCTTCCCTTCCTCTCTCTCTGCCTGCCTCTCTGCCTACTTGTGATCTCTGTCAAATAAACAAATAAAATCTTTAAAAAAAAAAAAAAAGAATATTATGGTTTCTTTAAGAGTATGTATTTGGGATATACTAAATACTATACAAATTAAATACAGCTTCATAGTATCTGAACAATGTTAGGCTAAGTCTTTTTTAAAAAATTAGTTGAAAACCGGTGCCTGGGTGACTCGGTTGAACACCCAACTCTTGGTTTCTGCTCAGGTCATGATGCCAGGGTAATAGGATGGAGCCCCACATTGACACTGCAGCTCAGCAGCGAGTCTGCTTGAGATTCTCTCCCTCCCCCTCTACCCCTACCTCTCTCTCAAAATACATAAATCTTTTAAAAATAAAAATAAATAAAAATTAGTTAATACAAATAAGAATTTTAAGACAAAGTGGTTAAAAAAAAAAAATCTGTCATTGTTGAATAATACATCACCTGCCCTGAGGTAGCATGGGGGAGCATGAGGGAGGTAAATTACTGAATGTAGTTTAACCTCGTGCTTCTTAGTGTTTCAGCCTTCAGTGAAAGAATAAAATATCGTGGGAGTGCCTCAGTGGCTCAGTAGGTTAAGTGTCTGACTCTTGATTTCGGCTCAGTTTGCGATCTCAGGGATGTGAGATTGACCCGTGTCTGGCTCTGCACTGGGCTCCACGCTGGGCATGGAACCTGTTTAAGATTCTCTTTCTCTCTTCCCCTCGGTCCCTCCCTCTCTCCACGCTCGATGTCTCTAAAAACAAAAGACCATGTAGATTTTCCCCTAGTATACCTATTAGGCAAGGGAAATGGAGTCTGCTACTAATTCTATACAGGTGATTCCTGAAATGACATTTAGCTCAGGTTTTTACTGTTTAGTAAAAAAATCTATTTCATATTGAGAATTTGCAATGTAATATGTACTAATTTGGTTAGGGGTACATATTCCACAGGATTGCAGTGCTTAATGGGAGTAGAGGTAAATGGGAATGAGAGAGTAAGAGAGCAGAGAAGCATATCAAAACTTCCTGGGAATCCATTCCAAGCCACCTCACCCACTGCCCAGACTCCAGCAGACATTCCCCTGCCCCGTGTATACTCTTCACTCTCAAAGCTCTCCTACTTGAGTTTAACACTGCTTCTTTTTTTTTTTTCCATTTTTTTAAAAATTTCTTTTCAGTGTTCCAAAATTCATTGTTTATACACCTCACCCAGTGCTCCATGCAATACGTGCCCTCCATAGTACCCACCACTGGGCTCACCCAACCACCCACTCCCCTCCCCTCCAAAACCCTCAGTTTGTCTCTCAGAGTCCACAGTCTCATGGTTCATCTGTCTCCCCCTCCGATTTCCCCTAACTCACTTCTCCTCTCCATCTCCCCATGTCCTCCGTGTTATTCCTTATGTTCCACAAGTAAGTGAAACCATATGATAATTGACTTTCTCTGCTTGACTTATTTCACTCAGCATAATCTCCTCCAGTCCCGTCCATGTTGATATAAAAGTTGGGTATTCATCCTTTCTGATGGAGGCATAATATTCCATTGTATATATGGCCCATATCTTCTTTATCCATTCGTCTGTTAAAGGGAATCTTCGTTCTTTCCACATTTTGGCAACTGTAGCCATTGCTGCTATGAACATTGGGGTACAGATGGCCCTTCTTTTCACTACATTTGTATCTTTGGGGTAAATACCTAGTAGTAACACTGCTTCTTTCCTGAAGTACCTGGCTGGCTCAGTTGGTAGAGCACATGACTTTGATCTCAGGGTTGTAAGTTTGAGCCCCACATTGGGTACAGAGATTACTTAAAAATAAAATCTTTAACATTTTTTTTTTAGATTTTATTTGTTTATTTATTTTATTTGTTTATTTGTTTATTTTAGAAAGGAGATGTCGGGGAGGAAGATGGGGAAAGGGAGAGAGAGAATCCGAAGCAGGCTCCACTCTTAGCACAGAGCCCAAATCAGAGCCTGATATCACAACTCTGAGATCACAACTAGAGCCAAAATCTAGAGTCAGGGTTTCTACACCCAGGTGCCCTAAACATAAAATCTTTAAAAAAAATACTGCTTCTTGGGGCACCTGCCCCAACCCTAACCCAGTGGGTTAAAGCCTCTGCCTTCGGCTCAGGTCATGATCCCAGAGTCCTGGGATCGAGCCCCGCATCGGGCTCTCTGCTCAGCGGGGAGCCTGCTTCCTCCTCTCTCTCTGGCTGCCTCTCTGCCTACTTGTGATATAAATAAATAAAATCTTAAAAAAAAAAAAAAACTGCTGCTTTCCTGTGTCACCCTTTCCCAGTCCTTTTCTGTTGCCTTTCTTACACTTCTCCTGCTAAAACAACTGAAAAACCACACCATTTCATCCTTTGTAATTCCTTTTTTCTTACAGATATTGTGACTTGTTTAGCTACAGATTACTGTGGAATACATTTGATTTCTGGTTCCAGAGATACTACATGTATGATATGGCAAATAACACAACAGGTAGTTACACGTTATCTTCCTTTCTGGTGGGACTGCTAAAAATTACAGATTTATTATTTTCATCAACCGTATTGTACTCTTCATAATGTTGCTTCAAGAAAGTATTCTTTTTCTTTATGGCTTTTAGGTTTTCTGCTTTGCTTAACAGTCTGTCTTCTCCAAATTTGTTAAAATAATTACCTAAAATTTTTCTTGTAATATTTTTATTTTTTTTTACATTTGAATCCTTAATCCATTGGTAATTAACTTTTCTATAAGTTTAATATAGAGTAAGAGTATAGATATATACTCTGTTTATAATTATCAAACAAATACCATGGCAACTACTCAAACATTCTATATCTATATATAGAAATTAATGTACAAACAAAACATGCTAAACACAGGTGAAAACAACAACTCAAATATAGAGAGATCTCTGCAATAAAATTGTGTTATTAGAAGAATATAAGAATATCAATTCAGTAAAACAGGAAGGACCTCAAAGATGAAATTATACAGTGGCATAATAAGATGAAAAGGAGGGCACCTAGGTAGCTCAGTCAGTTTAACATCTGCCTTCAGCTCAGGTCATGATCACAGGGTCCTGGTATCAAGCCCCACGTCAGGATCCCTGCTGGGTGGGGATTCTGCTTCTCCCTCTCCCTCTGCCCCTGCTCATACTCTCTTGCTCACTCTCTCTCAAATTAAAAAATTAAATTTAAGAAAAAAAAAGATGGAAGGGTGCCTGGGTGGCTCAGGTGGTTAAGCATCTGCCTTCTGCTCAGGTCATGATCCCAGAGTCCTGGGATCGAGTCCCGCATCAGGCTTCCTGCTTGTCAGGGAGTCTGCTTCACCCTCTCCCTCTACTGCTCCCCCTGCTTGTGCTCTTTCACTTTCTCTCTCTCTCTCAAATAAATAAATGAAATCTTTAAAAAAAAAAAAAAAAAGATGGAAAGGATTTTCACCTGCGTAGCTCAGTCAGCTTAGGAACTAACTTTTGATTTCAGCTCAGGTCATGGTTTCTGGGTTGTGGAACGGAGCCCTACATCCAGATCCACGCTCAGTGGGGGTTCTGCTTCTCTCCGTCTCTTTCTGCCCCTCCCTCCCAGTCACTCCTGTGTGTGCTCTCTCTCTCTCTCTCTCTAAAAATAAATAAATCTTAAAAAAAATAATAAGATGAAAAGGATGATTGCAGAAGAATCAAACCAATATTAAAACTAATATCATTACAAATATAATAAGTAAACTCAAAAGTAGAAACAGCAAGCAACAGATGTGATGTGGCTGAATATCAAATTATTAATATGAAATATTTAAAATAATTAAGTTCTATTAAATATGTCACAGAGATACAGCATAGGGACCATAGCTAATATATTGTAATAATGTTGTGTGGTGACAGGTTATCGATAACTACACTTACCATGGTCAGTATTAACATAATTTATAGAACTGTTGAATCATTGTTATATACCTGACATTTTAAGTCAACCAAAAAAAAAAAGAAAGAAAAGACGTTTTCTGTCAACCAAAAACGAAGAAAGAAAAGTATTCAGAAAAAGAATATGAAGTTTATTTGTAGTACAGGAAGAGCCAATCTGTGGATGAAAAGGACAAATAATATACCTGTTAGAATTGATCCAGTGCAGTCAACTTGGAAATGATTCAGATTAAGTTTTGGAGCTTCAAAAGACGGAGAATAATTTGAGAATCCAAGGAGGAACACAAGAATGAGTCTTGTTATGAATAGATGCTGTGGTAAGAATTAGTTGCAATATTCCTTTGTGATTAGAGAATTTAAATATAGTATAAACCTTTTTGTAGAAAATAGCCTACTAGAAAATTAACCTTTGCTTCTCTTTTGACATTAGGGAGGTGTTCCTGTGGGCTTAGCATCTAAACCCTTTAAGATTCTGTATGGACACACCGATGAGGTATTGAGTGTTGGCATCAGCACTGAACTAGATATGGCAGTGTCAGGATCAAGGGTA
Organism: Meles meles; assembly: GCF_922984935.1. Taxonomy (NCBI): domain Eukaryota; kingdom Metazoa; phylum Chordata; class Mammalia; order Carnivora; family Mustelidae; genus Meles; species Meles meles. The sequence continues at coordinate 14,994,281 of NC_060074.1, forward strand.
AGATTTCAACTTTAAGAAATGCTCACTTTTTTCAGGGTGCTTGGGTGGCTCAGTCAGTTAAGCATCCGACTCTTGATTTTGGCTCAGGTCATGATCTCAGGGTCATGGGACTGAGCCCCACCTTGGGCTCCATACTTAGTAGGGAGTCTGTTTGAGATTCTCTCTCCCTCTCCCTCTCCCCCCCGTCCCTCACTCTCTCTCTAAAGATAAATAAATCTTCAAAACAAAAAAAAAAAAAAGAAAGAAATGCTAATTTTTTTCTACAAATTGAGAAGGAATATTTATATTTAATTATTTTCATGCTTGCTTTGGAGGCACATATGTTAAAATTGGAATGACAAATTTACTTCTGGGGGGACTGGTAAAAGTATAGGAATTCTTTACTGTTTGTGTAGGACTTTGCAGAAGTAGCATAACACAGAAGAAACTTAAAAAAGAGACTGGATTCTACTTTGGTATTTTACTGGTCTTACTAGTTACAGAAAGAGAGCATCTCGTGAAATAAAATACTATTTCAAATTTCAAGATTGAAATTTTCCTAAGATAACATGAGTCCTTGGTAGAATAATCATTTTCTGAGTTCATTCCCTGTATTTATTTGGCCTTCTTTTTTGTTGTTCTGTTTCTCTTTTTCATACTCTAATATTTTCCTGTATGTAGGATGGCACTGTGATTATACATACCATTCAGAAAGGTCAATACATGAGGACTTTACGGCCACCTTCTGAGAGTTCTGTGCTCCTGACTGTTCCTAATTTGGCTATATCTTGGGAAGGACATATTGTTATCTATTCCAGCACTGAAGAAAAGACCAATCTCAAGGTATATAACAGTTACATGCAGGAGGGCTAGACTATCTATAAGCCTGTCTTTTTCTTTCCATGTTACACTGTATATATGAGGCGTTTTGATGAAGAACACCATATTTTGAAAAGGATATGTTCCTTTCATCTTTTGTTTATTCCTTACCATTAGATGGATCCCTATCACAGTGTTGGCCTCATGTTCATATTATGTTTTAGGGATTTCTATTGACCTATATAATATATGATTACAAAACGAATTTCTGGTTATGTGGGACTTCAGAAGCTTCAGTGGAAATTATAACGAAATTAAATTCTTTTTGTACAGGATGGATATAAAGGAGCTATGAATTATGTTCCTTTTCTTTCCATGATCAAGTTTTTTAAAAAATTAGAGCACTGATGGGGTGCCTCGGTGGCTCAGTTGGTTAAGGTCATGATCATGGGGTTTGGGGATTGAGCCCCAAGTTGGGCTCCCTGCTCAAGGAATCTGCTTGTCCCTTTCCTTCTGCCTCTCACCAGGCTTATGTTCCCTCTCTCTCTCTCTCTCTCTCTCTCAAATAAATAAAATCTTTTTTAAAAATGTTTTTTAAATAATAAAATTTAGAGAACCGGGGGTGTGGTGGCTTTAGTTGGTTAAACATCCAACTCTTGATTTCAGATCAGGTCATGATCTCAGGGTCGTGAGATTGAATCCTGCATTGGATTCCCCACTGAGTGGGGAGTCTGCTTGGGATTCTTTCTCTCTCTCTCTCTCTCCTCCCCCCGCCCCTCCCTCACTTGCATACCCATATGCACATACATTCTTTCTTTCTTTCTCTTTTTCTCTCTCAAAAAAAATAAATCTTTTAAAAAATTTTTAAATTTTGTTGGTAGAGCATGAGATTCTTGATCTCTGGGTTATGAGTTCAAGCCACACACTGGGCAGAGATAACTTAAAATAAAAATTTTTTAAAAAACTGTAGCTTTAAAAAAAGTTAAGAGAGTCCTTGCTTAAAAAAATGTATTGTGGGATTTTTTTTAGGCTGAGTGAGATTTTAATTCTTTTGGAGGGATGAGAGGCCCTGTTTAATATTTATTTACTTGGCAATTATTTATTTAAATATTTTCTTAAAATATACAACTACTTCTCATAAAATCACAGTAATAATATTGTCTACACACTTTTCCTTTAAACATAACTAACTGTAGGGGTGCCTGGGCGGCTCAGTTGGTTGAGTGGCTGCCTTCTGCTCAGGTTGTGATCCCAGGTTCCTGCTCGGTGGGAAGCCTGCTTCTCCCTTTCCCACTCTCCCTGCCTGTATTCCCTCCCTTGCTGTGTTTCTCTCTGTCAAATAAATAAAATCTTTAAAAATAATAAAAATAAAAAATAAACATAACTATATGTTTATTTCAAATTTTTAAATCCAGTAGTCATTCTGTTATAGTCACAGTTGTAATTGCCAGTATTAAAACTCCATTTTCATTTGAGATCATTAAATTTTCTTCATCTAATCTTTACAGGATAAGAATGCATTACATCTGTTTTCCATAAATGGCAAGTATCTAGGATCCCAAGTCCTGACAGAACAAGTATCAGATATATGTATCACTGGAGAACATATTATCACGGGCAGCTTGCAAGGCTTCCTGTCCATAAGAAATCTCCACAGGTAAATTATAAGATTCTTTGAAGTCTCACTTAAGAAAAGGTGGTGATAGGGGCACCTCACTGGAGCATGCAACTCTTGATCTTGGGGTTGTGTGTTCGAGTCCCATGTTTTATGTAGCGATGACTTAACAATAAAATCTTAAAAAAAGAAGGAAAGAAAGAAAGAAAAGTTAGTAATACTTGCAGCCTAGAGTGGAAATCAGCAATCACAGATTTCTAATCTTTTGTAAAGTTTATCATTTATTGTGAATGTGTCATTTTTAACAACTCTGAAAAAAATTTGGGAAGCTAAATTATTTCTGGATTAGTAAATGAAATATAGATGTATGTTTTAAAATGTAGGAAACTTTATGTTATGTGTATTTCAGTATAGTAAAATTTTTTTTAAAAGCCAGAAAAAGAATTTTCATCGTGCCAAGCCTGGATTATAGATTTGTAAATTTGTTCAATTATAGTTCGAATTTTTACAAACTACAGCTAGGTCTTAAAATTTTTTTTTAATTGTGGTAAAACAAACTAAAGTAATTTTAAGGCTAATGTATCTGTTCATGATTGTGTATATGTATATGTAAAATTGGTGGGGAGTCTTATTATTTAAAGCACTAAAGGAAAAGGATGTTTAAATAGTGGATATGTTTTTAAGTTTTATATTCTTCATATTTACTAACATATATACAAAGCACTATTATTCCTTGTATTCCCAAATATATCCTTTCCTCCATTTTTAAGAAATTTATTGTGGTTTATATTTATATTTATATTCCTGAGACTGTCTTGGCCCCTCCCAAACCTTTCTTATAAATCATTTCCTGATCCCAGGATGTTCTCTCTTACCACATTCATATCAGAATCACTTCTGTACCAACATCCTTTCCCCATTTTTGTAATTCTCTTCTTACTTTTGTCATTCTTTCTCCAGCAGTAAAACACTGAGTCCCAATTTGAATCATATCTTTCCAACATTTTCTTTTATGGTATTGTTAAGAGAATCCCAGATCAGTAGTGAGGGAAAAAAAAAAGAGAATCCCAGATCAGAAAAATGAATGAGATCTTTTAGCAGGTTGGTCCAAACATAGTGTGTACATCAGAGGATTCTTCATTCTTTAATCCTAAAAGCCGTGGACATTTTCCATAATTGAGTATTATGTTATGTTTTTATATCATTCTGTTTTAAAATATTATATATTATTTTATTATGTTTTATCTTATATGTTTATATATTACATCTTCTAAGGCAAGGCAAATAGAACAGTTTTATCAACCTTACCCCCCAACATGCACACAAACACTTTTTGAACTTTTTCCTTTTTATTCTACTTTAACTTCTTAATCAACAAGGTAAAAATCATTTCGTGAGAGATCATATATATGGTTAGAAGAAAAACAGATGTTGAGACTAAAAAAAAACAAGTGTGTATTTTAAGTAATGCTATAATGTGGGCCCTTATGTGAGTCATTCAGGCTTTCTGAATCTGTAAAATTAGAATGCAGAATCAGATGATCATTAGGTTATCTTCCAGGTATAAGATTCTCTGAATCTATTATGTATCCATGTAATTATGTGTGTGTTTTATTTCTCTTTTAGTTTGAATCTCAGCACGAACCCATTAGCCATGCGAATGCCTATCCACTGTGTTTGTGTCATCAAAGAACTCAGCCATATTCTTGTAGGATTAGAAGATGGCAAATTGATTGTAGTGGGTGTTGGGAAGCCGGCTGAGGTAAAACACAGCATCAAGAACTTCTTTTCCCATACTGTTGGGGACTCCTTTGGTTCTCCTTTGTTCCAGCTGAATCAGAAGTCTCCATTATGGATGAACAAATTAAAAACCAAATTTGACTTTTCAAAGGGCAGTAAATGAAAAGGGCATAAATCTAATATTCAAGAGTGATGTTTATATTGTGATATAATTGAAAGCACATATTTGGTGGTTTCTATCATTCTGTATGAATAAGGAAGTTCTTTTATTATCTATCTTTCCAAATCTAGATTCAAGACACTACTTGGATTTTTAATACATAAAAGCCTTTATAAAAAATGAAATACAGACTCCAACAATAAAACTATATACTTTACTTTCAACAAGAATACCAGAATTAGCAGAATAAATATGCTTAATTCTCAGTGAGTTTCTTGTACTTAACTATAGATTTGCCAGTGGCTTATCAGTCACTGAATATTCAGATACCATAAATCTGGTATTGTTCTTTCGAAAACTTAGTGGCTGTATTCCAAGTAATTTAGTGATTCTTCTAGAAAATTTCTTTTTTTAGTATATGTGCTGCCGAAGCGAGCACTAGAAAATTTCTTTTATTATATAGAGTCATATTAAGCATTATAAATTTGTACTGATTGCATCAGTCTCTTCTGAGAAATCTAAAATAATGGCATCTCTTGGAATCATTTCAAGAGAAGACACTAGTGAATAACACACTGTCACTGGTTTTAATAAATCTACCACGGATCATGGGGACCTTTTTGTTTTATATATATTTTAAGATTTTGTTAGTTCTTATACTCTTTTTCAAGATATTATTGTAACAAAACAGAGGTCTTATTAAATTGATTTTGTCATTTACCTTTAGTTTAACAATCCCCCAAACAATGTCAGCAAGTCCATATCTTGGTATTTACTTATATTTAAAACATTTTAAGCATCTTTTTTCACCGGGTATGCTTCACTTTTTTATTTTACTGATCTTTTTTTTTAAGTGAAGTGGCCATTATGTGCACGCATTTTCTTCTAAAGATTGATTAGGAAAAAAACCCTAAATAGCTTCATTTCATAGGCCTCAGTCAATGTTTTGTACTACGTACTAAATAAGTTTTTTGTCTTCACTGAAAGATTTATGTAGTCTACAACACAGGGAATCTGAATTATGTGTAGATTTTGAATAGGAGTATTTATCATTTTACATCTTTGGATGTATCAGCTGAAGTATAGTTCTACTCTAGTATATAATTGAATACTTAGAATCTTGCATAGTTGATATATAATTGTATATGACAGTATCAAAATTTAATCAAGATTTAGGTATGAAAAGATTATTATTTCAATATCTGAATTTATCTAAAAGATCAAAATCTTGATTAATGTGTATTCTAAGTCATCAGTTTTATATGTTACATCCTCAGTACAAAATTTTGATTTATAAATAAAGTGGTAATGTGGTAATAGAGTAATGGAAACAATGTTTCTGGAAATACATCTAGAAATGAAAATGTAAAACAAGCATCCCAAAGTGTCTTTGCATGAGACTTGCTTTTTTTTTTATCCCTTCAATAAGTGTACCTTAGAGAAGGATAACCATTGAAAAGGGGTGGCAGATTAATCACCATTAAAAAGTAGGTTGCACTTGGGAAAGTAATTCTGACATCATAATCATATGCTTAGACTGAGAAATGTTTCCCACATGGGTTCTTTTTTTGCCCTACCTAGAAATTTAAGCACTTTTAGGGGGGAATTTATTTACCAGTTGGATTAATATTTAATAATTACTATATTCTGAGAAGTGTGGCAGGTGGTAAAAATTTAATGATGGACAAAATGTGATTCTTATCTTCAGAGAACTGAGGCTATTCTTGTTTTCTAAATCACATTTTATCATTCTCTTGTTAAATATTATTTTTTGAAATTCTTATATATCAAAATATCCTAAAGTTATTTTCTTTTCATCTAAACATTATTTTACTTTCTTCTTACCCTTGTGATAAGCATTAATATTACTTAAAATACAAGAGGCAAAAATACTCAACTTATGTGTCTTATTAAAGTATAATTTCAGAAGATTATTTTAATGTAGTAAAATATACTTTTGTTAATTAAAAAAATTTTATTATGTTCATTTGGCCAACATTTAGCACATCATTAGTTTTTGATGTAGTGTTCAGCAATTCATTAGCTGCATATAAAACCTGGTTTTGTTAATTTATAAAGAAAGGGACTCTGGTAATTTGGACAAACTGGGACACTTAATTTTATAAAATTTAGAATTAACATTAGCATTAGACCTTTCTCAGTTGAAAGACAACCAACATAGAAAAGCCTTTCTTTAATTATTATTAATCACGAATCACTAAAATGTTAATTATTCTGTTAACAAAACTACGTTCTGCATTCTACAGAATCGGTGTCTTGTATATCAATTTCACTTACTCTTTTTTTTCTTTCTTTTTTCTTAATAACATCTATTCTTTGTTTCTCTGAATTACTTTAAACAGATGCGTTCAGGTCAGCTTTCTCGAAAATTGTGGGGATCTAGCAAGCGACTCAGCCAGATTTCAGCTGGAGAAACTGAATATAATACTCAAGATTTCAAGTGATTACTCTTTCCACCTTCTGTCATGGATAAATGAAACTTGATTTATTGCTTTGGCACTTTAACCACATCTCTCAACTCTCTGAAATATATCTGGGCTTTTATCACTGAAAATCACTTAGGGATTACCAAAATTCAGTATGCTATGTGTATATAAAGACATTGGTTGTACTATTATCCACTTTAAAAATTTCTGGTTATCATTGAATCCAGTCTTATTGACTAATTCTTGATCTACACCAAGATGGATTTGAGAAAATGCAATTGAATTAGATTTGTGGTTCATTCCTGAAGATCATTAGATCCATTGGGGAAAAAAACTTCCAAAAATGAAGAACTTGTATATAATTCCATTATTATCCTAAACAGCAAAAAGTAAGGTATTTCTAAGAAGAGTACAGATGATCGGACAGTTGAGAGACATGGCTTTTATTGTATTCTTTATTTAATCATTTTCCTATTTACTGACCACCATATTTAAAAATTCATCAGTTTATTTATGGAACTTCTGATTGGGGTAATATTTTAAAGGCATCTGTTGCACACTTGGATTTTCAAAACTCAATGTAAATTCCAGGTTTTCCTGATAAGTTGGATATAAGACAGTTGAAACCGGTACATTGGGTCATTCCACTGCTACTTAGCATATTACTAATGAGAACTTACTGAAGTACATTATTATGCTTAAATAATAAGGGTTAAGTAGGAATAAGAGAAACAAGAGATATATTTTGCAGATATATTTCATTAGTAGTATAATGAAGGAAAAATGCTGATTATGATTTTGACAGGTGCAACACAATTTATATTTGCAAAATTCAAAATTTCTTGGCTTATTCCTTACTAAGCAAATACTGTCTTTCCCCGTAATTAGAAGTGTTAGCAATGATACCCAAATACATTAACATTTTTACCTATGACTTCCATGTGATTGGTAAGTGAATTGAAAAGATTTGTATCACTTAAACTTGTCATGTAGATACAGTAATTTTTAAAAAACATTTCTATTTCATGTTATGTATAACTTTTAAGATTATAATTAATTTTATTATATGTAGTTAAGTATTACATATGCTTAATGTTCAATATTTTAAAGTAAAAAGCTGATAGATTTATTTTGGAATTCAAAGAGGTTGTTAAACCTAGTGCTTTTATAAGGTCATCTTTTGAGTTAAGTCAGAGAGCTTTTTCAACTATAAGTGTCCTTAATCTGAGATTCCATGGGTTTGGGGGAATTTATGAATCCCCTGAAATTGTATGGAAATTCTGTGTGTTATCTGCATTTTTTCAGGAGTGCATTTGTGGCTTTCATAAAGGGGTCTGTGATCAGAAGGGGAAAAAAGACTTCTCACAATAATAGTTTCTTATAATACTCCTTTTTATTCCACAAATCATAGATTTCCTTACATCTAGTTGTCTTCTCAATGGCATCTTTAAGAAACTTGCCCTCTGTAATTCTTTTCTTTGGTTGTCCACAGTATTTAATACCATTTTCTTTAATCCTATGAGTGAGTAAAACAATTAAGAGAAGTACAAGATTCAGTTTAGGGAAGCTTTTTGAATAGATGTGATCTGTTTGAGTCAGGACTAATAACTTATAAAAGAATTTTCATTCCAATTATTTAAAATCCCCTGCTTTGTTCAGTAAAAGAAAACAGCACCAACAACAAAAAACGGTTATGTTTTAGATAAATAGCACTGAAATAAACCAATGTAGCAAGTGTAAAATAGAGCATATATAAATGTGAAAATTTCCATTTTAAGGACGTAAGAAATTTGTGATGAAAATGTCTCAAAACAAGTCACTAGGGATAATTATTTATTGAAATTTGTTGCTTCTATTTATTTCATTCCGTTTTTTATATTACATTTTTTAGGAGGTTTCAAGTTATCAGAACCAACATGATTGACTTTTGATATTTTAAATGTTGATTTTTTTTTAACTGTTCTGATTCAAAATTTTGGAAATTTTTCTTTTGCTTACTCATCTGGAGATTTTGGTATAAGGATGTCTTCTTTATTTTTAAGGTTACTTAATATTGGTTTTGGAATTATTTTGGGTGGATGCTTATAAAAATTACAAAGAAGTTTAACTTTTCAGGGCAAAATTCCCAAATTTATGGTGTTTTACTTTGCTGCTCTTTAGATGGAAGAACCAGACAAGCAGTATTCATTTTATAGCACAAATGGAAGACCCTTCGTTCACAGTAAGATAAATATCCTACGTAGACTAACGGTAGATCCTCAGAACTGTGGAATGCTTCCTTAGATTAATGGAAGGCTTTCCAAAAAGTAAAAACCAAAAATATAAGCTTTTCAGGAAAACCTAAGAATACTAATACTAGCCTAGAGGAATGGAACTTGAGTTTAGCTATTAAAGTAAGCAAATAGAGTAAAATATAAACCTCTCTATGAAAAATATAAACCTCTTCTAAACAGTGTAGCCCACTGAATTAAAAATGACTAGATAAAATCACTGGAAAGATATACTTTGGGGGATCCTGGTATATTTAGATGTTATCCACAGAAGATGTTTCTATTTATATAATGGGAGAAATGAACAAGGGTATGATTAGAATAGAATAACAGGTGATTTTAGTATAACTTAGCTGCTATGAAGTTTGTTATCTAAGGAAATTTTCATCTGCTGTTGTTTCTTGACACTGGTGACGATGGAAATCAGTGAAAGATCTCAGCACCCTAGTGGTAGAGATTTATACTAGGATAATGATTTTACTCTTAGAAAGTGAGGTCTCAGATATTAAAACATACAATAACTGTGTTCATTTAGAGAATAAAGAACCAATTTTTCACTCTCCAATTAGTATTCCGTGATGCTTAGATAAAATTGGAGGAGAAAAGAAAAAATAGATCAGGGCATGAAAATTAGAAAAGTATATGATGAAACTAAAGCTTGTCCAGTTGGCTTAAAATCTTTTAAGCCTGTGAAGCTCATGTCAGCTATTAATAAGTTTCTACCTGTTAGTTTCCATTACGTCACAGCGATTTTTTTTAGGTCCCATCCTTTTTGTAGGAAAGAAAAGATGCCAGGAATTCATGTCATTAGCAAGGAATGTCAGTGAGGCTTCCTTTTTTTCTCTATGTAAGGCATATAACAATTATCCTTAAAGAACTGGTATTGAAAATTAGTTTTATGCATTTGAAGGAGTAAATGTACCCTCATAATTAATTAGAATTTAGATTTGAGAGTCGAATCTTAACCTAAGATTGTTTATATTTTACTTGAATAAGAGTAGGCCGAGGAAATTTTAACTTGAGGGGCCCTTGGGTGGCTCAGTTGTTAAGCGTCTACCTTCGACTCAGGTCATGATCCCAGAGTCCTAGGCTGGAGCCCCGTAATAGAGGCTCCCTGCTTGGTTGGGAGGGCCTGCTTCTCCTTCTCCCACTCCCCCTGCTTGTGTTCCCTCCGTTGCTATCTGTCTCTCTCTCTGTGTCAATTGAATAAATAAAATCTTTAAGAAAATAAAATTTTTTAACTTGAATATCAGATTTTTATTTAATGATGATAGACACATGGCCTTTAAGTATATTTTTATTGTTGTTACTAAAGAAATCACTAATGGAAATCTTTTAGTTAAATTTAAAGAGGTTAACTCCTTTTATATATTTACATTTATAAAATGAGTAGCATTGTCTTTATCACCCTTCAAGTGAAAAGATGCAAGTGCATGAACTATATTAAATATAAATATTAAATAATATATATTACATGTACTATTATAGGATGTGTGTGTGAATGAGTGAAGGTTGGTCTTTTCAAATACATCAATACAATTGTCTTCAAAAATAAGTTCCTACACCTCTCTGTGGGATAAAATTTTTAACTGATACAATGAATTTATATTCTTTTTCTTTCTAAATCTAATCTCTTGCTTTCCTCTATCACCCAGACTCCTAGCTTATCCTAATTACTGTTACTTTAATCAGCTGACTCTGTTCTTTCCCAGTAAGTGGTCAATCTTAAATATTTTTATCACTCCCAACAAATATCCGTCCTCAATATTCTTTTTGCCTAATTCCTTCATCATATATAACCAAGATTTGCTTTGCTTAGAATTTGACCTCACCCAGAACATTGTTCTGAAGAACTTTCCTATATCTTGGTGGTGCTTTTTCTCATGACATTATTGCAACAGCCATATAGTATTATTAGTCATCATTTCAATATTATTAAAATGCTGGCCCCAACTTCTTTAATTTGAATCTAGAATTTTCTAAGCCAGTGTTTCTTCATTGAGATTGCAGATCAGACTTCTCTATGAAGTTCTATAAATATACAGAAGTCTAGGCACTACTCTGGACTTTCTGAATCTCTTAGTATAAAAAAAATTATGTCTCAGGATTTTTAAGTCTTAAAATATTTTACACTATAGACGTAGTCAGGGGCGCCTGGGTGGCTTAGTTGTTAAGTGTCTGCCTTCAGCTCAGGTGTCATGACCCCAGAGTCCTGGGATCAAGCCCTACATGGCAGTTCTCCCTCTCCCACTCGCCTAGCTTGTGTTCCCTCTCTTGCTGTATCTCTCTCTCTCTGTCAAATAAATAAGTAAAATCTTTAAAAAAAAAAAAAAGGAAAGAAATAGAAATTATATCTGCTTATTTTTATAAGTCAAATTGCTTATGCACAGGCCTGTATGAAAATAGGTTTAATCATTATCCTTGGAGACATTTTTCTTTTTTTTAAGATTTTATTTATTTATTTAACGGAGAGATACACAGCGAGAGAAGGAACACAAGCAGGGGGAGTGGGAGAGGGAGAACCAAGCTTCCCGCAGAGCAGGGAGCCCCATGCGGGGCTCCATCGCAAGACCCTGGGATCATGACTTGAGCAGAAGGCAGACGCTTAACCGCTGAGCCACCCAGGCACCCCTTGGCGACATTTTTCTAAAATTTGTTCGGAATGGCTTTCTTGTCTTTGTTTTGCTTGCCACTGAACCACTCAAATTTCCTTTTCAGTTATTATTATAACTTTCTTCAGACCTTTCACATTTGAATATTATAACTAAAATTTGCTTCCAAAAAAGTGTCTGTTTGCTTTTATTAGTTCCTAGTGACTGTCAGTGAATCTTTTGTGTATGTGAATTATTTAACACTTTAAAGTATTAATAAAAAGCACGAGTTACCAAATGCTAGGTTTGGGTCTCTTATAGCCTTGAAGGTAGTAATCGTTAGAATTTTTCTAATTAAAAAGCACTGGATATATTCCCTAAGTACTTCTAATGACTTCTCACTATGGAAATAATCTTTAAATTTTTCATATAAAAAGTCCTAATATTACGGAAAATAAAGCATTAACATTTAAGATATTTAGGCCTATATTGGAAATGATGCAGTTTTCTATGTTAAAAATATAAAGCCATCCTTAGTATATATATATATATACACACATATATATGTATATATATATTATATAATCTCCATCCTAGATATAGGAGTTGTGTGATTTTCTTCAGTATAAGAAACCTGTCTAAAAGTGGCTATCACATACTTTTCGCTAGAGTACATAATTCATCAGACATATCTTAGATTATCTCACTGACATTTGTCACGTGGTTGATTTCTAAACATATTACAGGATTTAGACCTATGAAGCTAATGGCTGTAGTGAAAAATGAAAGGACAGAGATACAATTGTATTTACTTTTGTCTTAATGCCTATAATCTTATAAACTGAAAATTCAAGGGAAAAGAACAAATAGAAAGTCACTAATATAACATTTGTTTTCTGTGGTATAGATTTTTAATGTTTCCTTTGAAAGTTATTTTACAAATATTACCATAATAACAATAAAAACAGCACAGTTCTGTCATTGAATTACCCATTCATTTTTCAAAGTTGACTGTTAGTGGAGTTTTGGGTGTTTTTGTGTGTGTTTTTCCACTTATAATATGATGGCAGTCTCATTTAAAATGTATAACTATTTTTGAATGTACAAAATGATTAGCTATTTGTAATATTACAATGTAGCACTGTAATTTAAGAATAGAAAGTTAGGATTTAGGTAGGGTTGAAAAATAAAATTATATTTTTTTGATTAAAATATAAACTTTTTAAAGAGTCTTATTCCAATTGGACCTTTTAAAATTTTATTTTGGTAATAATATATTTCAAAATAATAAGTATTAAAACCAGAGGTTCTCTGGTAGCCAGGGTACTAACTAGTTAAAGTTAAAATGCTATTTTTTGATGTTCCTTCCCTTGGAAACATTTCCTACACTATCCAAGCAATGCATTTTTAAGATTTAATGGGCTCAAAAAAAAAAAAAAAAGATTTCATGGGCTCAACCTATAAATTGAACAAATGCCTGTCTTGCATTTTGAAGGAAAAAACTTACCTGTGATTGGCATTATTTTGCTCTTCAGAATGTTAAAATCATATTAATCATAAACACTTTAGAAGTGGTTCTGGTAAGGAGATACCAGTTGTTATACCTAACTGAAAAAATTCAGCCTCTTAATTTCTTACATAGGGATTAAAGAAAATAACTTTATTTTTTTCCTTTGGGATTTTCATTGCTTTTAAAAGTATTTATCATAGTTTCTACCTTCTTCTAAAATTATGACATATTATAATAGATCTTGCTGTCAAAGATCTTTTACATTTTAGACTTTTTCCCCTCTTCTAATATGTTACTATTGAATCTCTGTGATTCAAAAATACTACCATCAAAAATACTTGTGGATACTGTTTGTCTTATAATTAGCTTTACTTTACATAAGAAGAGTTGTTAGGAAACTGTATGGCTGGTCTGTTTTCTTCAGAAACTCCTAAGGAGTATGGTGTTCCTTCCCCCAGTTGTTAGCTCTTATATATTTGGAGCAAAAAATTTAGCAAAAAATAATCAGAGATTTAGCTAGACATTGTCTATCAGATGCACTGCTGTAAAAATGAATCCATTAAGACAGAAAAATATCAACCACATACGATTTGTCTCTTATGTTGGTTTTTCTGGGACCCAGATTAAATAGGAACATTTCAGTGTTTCGTAGAGGGTGACAATGACTTGAAAGCATGTGAATGCACATAGTCAGAGGAGGATAGCTGAAAATTCAGAATTACTTGTTTTAATGAAAAATACTTGCAAATTGTGCTGCTACTTAAATATTTAAGGAATTCAAAAAGTTGTGTAGTTATCATTAAACGGTCCTCATTTATTCTACTGGAATTGACCATGAAAAAGAGAATATTAAGCCTTATTTATATCTAATTATTGACTGTGCAAACTGTGACTCAGTGAATATTTGTATGCCAAAAAAGGTCTTAAAGTTGAGAAAATTTTTAATAAAGATGTGTAAATAATTTTGATTAGTCTTCTCATTATAATGAAGTTACTGTTAATTTGGTGCAATACATTCTTTCCTTCCTCATCTTTTTAAGGTTAAATATATAAGATGTATGTTTTGTTTTGTTACATTGTGTTTGAAAAATTTTCAGTGTGTGTATATGAGCTAATTTTTGATTTGTTTCTGTATAGCATGATTGAAGATAATTGAGAATTTTGCACTTTTTTTAGTCCTTTGGATATTTGTATCTAACAGTTTTTAAGAATATACATTTATTTTGTACATAATACATTAGCTTTGTATATGAAAATGGGTTCAAATCAAATAAAAAATGATGTTACTTTCTTCAGTTGATTCATAATTCTCACATCATAGTCTGATTAGAATTAAGCCTTGGCTAAATTATTTGAGTGAGCAAGAGATTAAATACAGTTTTTGTTAAGCAGCAAATTGATCACTGCTTTCGTATGAGAATTTCTTCTGCAGTCCTGTGTGTACAAGATAAATGTTAGGTTAATTGACCAGTTTTTGTTATTTATAACAGCAGATGTTATGCCTTTGGTTTTAAAGCCACCTCAGAAACTTGTTACATTTCCCCCCTCAGGAAATAGTCATAAGCAAGAGATGTCCATTTGTAGTTCATTGAATAATACATTAAGCTGGGCTTTTTTTCCTGAACTTTCTTTCCTTTCACATAATTAAATCTTTTATTCATCAACTTTTGACAGTGTAAATGTTGACCTAATCCTCCTGTGTTCGTTAATAAGTCCTAATCCATAATAAAACAGAATCCAAGCTCTGTGTCAGGGTCTTTCTAGACCGTAGATCTAGGTTTGTCTAGATCCAGAGTAACAACACACAGAAATGAACATTAACCTTTTTCTAGCCTGATGCCATCAATATATGATACTACACTTTTATTGAAGAAGGTGCTAGAATTGGAAATTTCCTGCATTAATTTCATCTGGTAAGATCTCACAGTCACAGGACAGTCAAAGCCAGATCAGTAAAAGGTTTAAGACTGCCTTGCTTTTGTGAACTGGTCCGTAACACCATAGCAAGCAGTATATTAATTTCTAGTGGTTTTTTCTTTTTTTCATTTTTAAAAAAAGATTTTATTTATTTGACAGACAGAAATCACAAGTAGGCAGTGAGGCAGGCAGAGAGAAAGGAGAAAGCAGGCTCCCTGCCAAGCAGAGACAGCCCAATGCGGGTCTTGATCCCAGGACCCCAGGATCACGACCCGAGCCAAAGGCAGAGGCTTCAACCCACTGAACCACCCAGGCGCCCCTCTAGTGGTTTTTTTCTTAAGACAACCTTCATTCTTCGGGTGCTTGGGTGGCCCAGTCAGTTAAGTGTCTGCCTTTGACTCAGGTCATGATCCCAGGGTCCTGGAATCAAGCATCACATCAGGCTCCCTGCTCAGTGGGGAGCCTGGTTCTCCCCCTCCGTCTATCTGCTGCTCTCCTACTTGTGCTCTGTGTCTTTGTCAAATAAATGGATGAAAAAAAAAAAAAAGACAAACATCATTCTTTAATTTCTCACAGTTGTCTTACATACCTCAATAGATCCTAATGTACTAGTGTACTAGGGTCACTGCTATTTTTTAAGTGTATTGAAGCAGGAAATTTTGATCTATAATCAAAAATATTGTTCAAGGGGGACCCTGGGTGGCTCAGTGGATTAAGCCGCTGCCTTCGGCTCAGGTCATGATCTCAGGGTCCCGGGATCGAGTCCCACATCGGGCTCTCTGCTCAGCGGGGAGCCTGCTTCCCTCTCTCTCTCTCTGCCTGCCTCTTTGCCTACTTGTGATCTCTCTCTGTCAAATAAATAAATAAAATCTTAAAAAAAAAAATATTGTTCAAGATTCTGAGATACTATCTTATGTGCCTAATAGACTGATATAATGGAAAGGGCATGTACCTGGAACTAAAGAGCTGGTTTCAATTACTTTGTGTATAAAATAGAACATTAATGATGGTTTAGGGATCAAATGAAATTAAAGGATCAAGGTTAAAAATATACTATTGGGGGCGCCTGGCTGGCTCAGTTGGAAGAGCATGCGACATGATCTCAGTCAGGGTCATGAGTTCGAGCCCCACTTTAGTGTAGAGATTACTAAAAAAATAAAAATCAGAACAAGGAAATGCGGGATCATTGATTGCCCTGTGAATGTCAATTGTAAGCCTAGCATATCATTAATCAGAGCAGACACAGGCAGTCATCTGAAACATGATGAGATGTATCAGGATGGCTGTTAGGTAGGTTGTAATTCATAAGATCATAAACCAAAAAATTTTTTAAAAAGGAAATATACCATTGTAAAACAATTTTAATTTCACTTTAATGAAAGGCCAATTGACATATTATTTATAAGAATCCAGATTATTGCTCCATATGTTTAAAATATTAGGTAACAAGTATGGGGTTGTTTTTTTTTTAAAGATTTTATTTATTTATTTGACAGACAGAGATCACAAGTAGACAGAGAGGCAGGCAGAGAGAGAGGAGGGATGCAGGCTCCCTGCAGAGCTCGATCCCAGGACCCTGAGATCATGACCTGAGCCGAAGGCAGAGGCTTAACCCACTGAGCCACCCAGGTGCCCAAGTATGGGGTTCTTAATAAAAATGTACTAAAAGGTTAATAATAAATTATTAAGGTAATATATGATACATATTATGCTATGGAAAATATAGAGACAAATCTTATTCAAGGAGCTCATTGCTTACATTATCTTTCACAAAAGAAAAATCTCTATCTTGGCAAGGAGTAATCTTAATAAGAGAGGCAAAGTAAGTTTGCTTTGAAGTGAATAGCTGATGCCCTGAATCTGGTTACCTTTACTATAAAATAATATTTAACTGATGGGTATTATTGATCACAACATTAGATAACTTGGCTCTTCTCCTTTTATGCCATTTCGTTTAAGATGATTATACTACATTCCTATTGCTGCTGTAACAAATTAGCACAAATTTAGTGGTTTAAAATGACATAAATTCCCTCTTACAGTTCTGGAGGTCAGAAATTCAAAATCAATTTCAACTGAGCTAAGGTCAGAGTGTCAGCAGAGCTGTGTTCTGCAGGCTCTGTTGGGGAAAATCTTTCTCCTTTTCCAGCTTCTCATGGTCATCTATGTTCCATGGTCCGTGGCCACTTTCTCCATCTTGAAAGCTTCATTCCATCATCCCATTGCCAACTTCTCTGCTTCTGACTCTTCCTGCATCCCTCCTAGTAGGCCTGTTGTGATCATGTTGAGCCCACATGGATCATCCAAATTGGTCTTCCCCAACTCAAGATTCTTAGCATAATCACCTAATCTACAAAGGTGACTTTATTTCACCCTGTAAGATAATATTCACAAATTCCAGAGATTAGGATGAGGACATATTTGGGTGCCATTATTCAGCCTGACACAGTAATGAACATAAAAAGCCAATAAAGATACCAGTTTGCATTCTTTTCTCTTTCGCTACTTGAGCCAAATTATTTCCTTACAAAATGATATAGTTAGTTTCACTTTGTAATTAGTGTCCACAAATCTTAGACAGTAAAAGAACATGGAGATTTGAAATGGGAATGTGTATCATTTATGAAACATTTTGTTTTTAGCTAGTAAGCCAGCAAGTTAACCAGCATGAAAAGGTGTTTGCTAAAGGAAAATCTGAGTTCTATCCATATCCAAAAGTTAGAATTTAATTTTGAATATTTTAAAAGATATGAGCTATTCGGGATGCCTGGTTGGCTCAGTAGGTTAAGCATACAACTCTTGGTTTTGGCTCAGGTCATGATCTCAAGGTCTTGAGATTGAGTTCTGTGTCAGGCTCCACTCTCAGTGGGGAGTCTGCTTGAAGGTTCTCTCTCTCCCTCTCTCTCTACCCCTCCCCCCCCACTCACTCTCTCTCTAAAATCTTTTTTTTTTTTAAGATTTTATTTATTTGACAGACAGAGATCACAAGTAGGCAGAGAGGCAGGCAGAGAAAGGAGGACTCAGGCTCCCTGCTCAACAGAGAGCCCAATGCAAGGCTCGATCCCAAGACCCTGGGATCATGACCTGAGCCGAAGGCAGAGGCTTTAACCCACTGAGCCACCCAGGTGCCCCTAAATCTTTTTTTTTTTTTTTAAGACAAGTAGATGAATGGAATAATATAGAAGCCCTTTAGACACATCCATACATAATATGATAAATTAGTTGTCCACAAATGTATCAAAATAATTCAGTGGGGAAAAGAAAAGTCTTTTCAACAAATGGTGCTGGAACTAGTTATCCATATGGAATAAAATAATCTCTTACCTTTACCTTACAAATTAACTTAAAGTGAATGACAGACCTAAATGTCAAACCAACAACTATAAGCTAAATGAAATCATAAGAACACATTTCACAATCTTTCACAACTGAAGACTCTGAGTTTAGGGAAGCTGAATCTTTTATAACGAGCTGCAAGAAAACCTGTCTGACCTTTGCCCTGGAAGGAGACTTCTACTGATAAGTAAGCAAACCTGCCTTCTCTTCCAAAGGAAGACCATCTTTACCTTCTAATGTTGTTGCTGTACAAACATCATTGAAAAGATATCTCCAGGACAAAATGACAGTGAACGCCTTTCTTGTAAAGACTTAGTTTACCAGTACCACTGATCATCGATTTAGGTCTTGTCGGGCCATCAAATCTTAAGGACCCCAGGGCAGAGGCGAGTTGCATGAGCAAGCAACCTTGATCCCCAAAGTATTCACTACTCTAGTACCAGTGCCCCTTCCTCAGCTGAGACGTTTTATTTTATAGGTGATCCTGTATGACCAGATGGAGGAGGAATAAAAAGCCGAAGCCTGATTTATAGATGAAATGACACTGTATGTGGGTAAAGCCAAAAATGGGTAGCAGGTGAATTGAAGCCTTACTTACGGATGGTCCTGAAAGACAATGGCAAGGGGAAAACCATCTCAGTCTCAGATCTTGAGTGCTGCACCTCGTCATTCACTTAGTGTGGAAAGAGAAGAGGCCCTAGGTTAGAATATATATGGAATCATGGGCGGGATGAAAGGCCTGGCCAGCTGGTCAGAGGCATGAATGGGGAACGATTTTAAGATTGAGGACAAAAGAGTCTGCGTTAAGAGGTATGTAGATGGACACGTGGGAGTGGGAAAGAAGTGTTAAAATCTTTAGTCACATATTAACACTAAGAGCCCACCCACCATGAAAGAGGCATTAAACGATCAAGTGGATAAAACAACCATTCCAGTTAACGGCAGGTAGCCCCTGCACTGGCCACCCCAGAGTTGGCAAAATGGTACATGGAAGAAATAGCCACAATGACAGAAATGGAGGCTATACATGGGTTCAGCAGCATGAACCCTCCATTTACCGAGGCTGGTCTAGCTATTGCCACCACTGAACGTCCAACTTACCAGCAACAAAGATCAATGCTTAGCACTCAGTACCATTCCTCAAAGAGCTCAATGGGCCACTTGCTGGCAAGTTAGTTATTTTAGATCCTTCAATTCTGGAAGAGCTAGAGATCCGTTCTCATAGGAACAGACATGTATTTTTACCTTTTGTGTCTACAGGACCTCAGCCAGCACCATTGTTTTAAGGACCATGGAGTATTTGATTCACTGGCAAGGGATCCCACATAACATCACCTTGGACCAAAGAGCCCACTTGATTTTGGTGCTGGAGACAGCCCATGACTACGGGATCCACTGGTCCTACCACATGCATCACCCACAAAGCTGCCATTTTGATGAAGTAGCGGAACAATTTGCTGAAGCATCAGCTTAGATGCCACACTGTACAGAGATGAGCTGTCCTTCAGGATTTACTATTCTCATTGAGTCAAGGATTTTTACATGGTGTATGGCTCCAAATAGAATAAAACACGGGTCTGGGAATCAAGGGGTGGGAGCAGAAGTAAGCCCTCTGACTTTTACTCTTTTTTTTTTTTTAAGATTTTATTTATTTATTTGACAGAGAGAGACAGCAAGAGTGGGAGGGAGCAAGAGGGGGAGGGAGAAGCAGGTTCTCCGCTGAGCAGGGAGCCTGATGCAGGGCTGGATCCCAGGACCCCGAGATCATGACCTGAGCCAAAGACAGATGCTTAACAACTGAGCCACCCTGGCACCCCTCTGACTTTTACTCTTAATGATCCATGAGGAGACTTTGTGCTTCCCAGCCACACAAATCTAGATTCTTTGGGGTTCTAGTCCCCCAAAGGGGCACAGTTCTATTAGAAAACACATCAAGAGTCCCAATGAGTTTTAAGATATAGCTGTTTCCTGGACGTTTTGGTTTCTTTTTTTTTTTTTTTTTTTAACTTTGGTTTCCTTTTGTGCAAGGACTAGCAGGCAAGGAGTCGCCACCCTGTGAGGAGTAATCGATCCAGATCATTAGGAAAAAGTAAAGCTGGTATTCCATAATGGGGACAGGGGAAAATATGTGTAGAATCCAGGCGATCTACTTGAGCGTAACTTGGACTCCTTTGTGACTTGGCTCCATTGTGACTGCAAATGGACAGAGAAATTACAGCCTGAGAAGCATATGATTACCAGAGGCTCAGGGAGTTCAGAAGAATTCATTCTTTAAGACTAACTACCAACTGTGGGAATGCAAACTAGTACAACCATCCTGGAAAACAGGATGGAGATTCCTCAAAAAGTTAAAAATAGAACTACCTATAATCCAGTAATCACACTACTAGGTATTTACCGAAGAATACAAAAATACCAATTTAAAGAGATATCTGTACCCCGATGTTTATAGCAGCAATATCTACAACAGCCAAATTATGGAAACAGCCCAAGTATCCATCAACTGATGAATAAAGACATGTTATATATATATAAAGGGATATTATATATATAATGGGTCCCATGCTTGAAAAATGCCCACATATCATTAATCCATTAAAAAACTTAATATTAAAGAACACATGAGTAAATCAGGATTTGGTGTCCTATCAGGATTTAGTGGCCAGTATTTGTATTTGTACAGTGAAACTAAACTTTCAACATTATTCTCAACTGCTCAGGCTTCGGGGAAGTACTTCACATCTCATGTCTTTTATCTTTGAAATAAAATGTGACTGCATCTAAGTGCTCTAAAGCTTTGTAGACTGCGCTCCTGCTAACGTTGCAGAAGAATATATGAGTGGAAAGAGGATTTGAGCAAGTAGATAAAATAGATAAATTAATTTGTCAAGTCTTTGTTCTCAGTAGCATAAACACAATAGATTCTTGCATAATGAAATATCATTTCCCAGCAGTGCTCAGCAATCATTCCCTTCTTCTCTTTGGGTTCCGATTAATGAACTAGAAGCACTCAGGAATTATTGTGGTGGCCACAATGGTTACAACAGGCAGCTTGGGATCAATTTTCTATATTTAACTACTCTTACATTTTAATGCAGATCTAGACATAATAGGAGCAAAATTCTTTATATTACTTTATATTACTGCACAGATATATAATATCTGCAACAAAGATCAATTCATATATATACCTCAAAGATATATAATATCTCACAGATATATTTCCTCACAGATATATAATATCTGTGCAGTAATATAAAGTATATATATACACATATATTATATATATACATATGTACACATACATTATATACATATATGTATATAATATATATATGCATATGTATATATATTGTATATATGTATATACATATATGTATATGTATATGCATATATTGTTTATATATTATCTGTATATATGTATATATATAATATAAAATGCTTTGAGAAATGGTGAAAAATCACAATGTAAGTGATGCAACTGTTATGATGAATTTAAATTATTTTATAATATTTCCTGCAATAAAGATGTTACCATTTGTAATAATTCCATTACAGTCAAATAAAATAGGTAAAATTTATGGTTCATTTATGAATGTAAATATTGCTTTTAAAATTGTGTTGACATGAGAGACTGTGGACACTGAAGAACTAACTGAGGGTTTTGGAGGGGATGGGGGTGGGAGGTTGGGTGAGCCTGGTGGTGGGTATCGTGGAGGGCCCGTATTGCATGGAGCACTGGGTGTGGTGCAAAAACAATGAATTCTGGAACACTGAAAGGAAATTTTAAAGATAAGTAAAAAGTAAAAAAGAAAAAAAAAGAAAGTTGTGTTCATAGGGTGCCTGGGTGGCTCAGTTGGTTAACTGTCTGCCTTCAGCTCAAGTCATGATGTCCAGGTCCTGGGATGGAGACCTATGTTGGGTTCCCAGTTCAGTGGGGAGTCAGCTTCTCCCCTTCCCCCTGCCTCTCTCCTTGCTTGTGCTCTTTTTTTTCTCTCTCTCTCTCAAATGAATAAATAAAATATTTTAAAAAATAAAATAAAATTTTATTGATAATTCCAGTTGCTACTGTCTCTACACAGCAAAATTTCTTCAGTTTAAAAAAATTGGCACCTGGGTGGCTCAGTCGGTTGGGCATCTGCCTTCGGCTCAGGTCATGATCCCAGGGACCTGGGATCCAGCCCCACTCCCCCTGCTTATGCTCTCTGGCTCTCTCTCTCTGTCAAACAAATAAATAAAATCCTATTAATTCATACATAAATAAATTTTAAAACTATCCTTTATATGAATTATGCCTCAATACACGTGAAAAGATTATTTAAAAAAAAATCTATCCAAGAAATTCTATGACCCAAAGCAGGCTAATTTGGAATAAGTGGCAACAGAACACAAAAGATATGAAGATGTTGATTACAAAAACAGGGATATTGCTGAGATGAAGGGAAGAAAATTCACTTTATGGAATAAATGAATTATGTGTCTATTTTATTTTTTGCCCAAACACACTCGACCATTACAGAACACCCCGACATGTGCAATAGTTAAGTAAAGCTAGTTTTGTTAGTTTATTGGCCTTCAGTCATAAAAACCATAGCTTTACACATGTTTTAATTCTGTCATTATGAAGGTGTATTTTTAGGTCAGAAAGATAGAATATCATTTATGTAACAGTTTGTTAACTTCCTTTGTGAGTTGTATTTTGACACATCAACAAAATCCATATCCAACATTCCCATCTCCCTAAACCTGTGGACTTCTTTCCTCTATAGCAGGAGCCCACAGGCCTTTTCCTGTAAAGGACCAGATAATAAATATTTCAGGCTTTGAGAGCCATAAGGTCTCTGTTGCAACGACTTAATTTTGCCATTGTAGCATGAAAGCAGCCACAGATAATACAATAAATAAATGAGCATAAATGTCTTCCCATAAAACTCCATCTACAAAAATAGATGGGGCCCCACAATCCTTAGTTTGCTGACCCCATAAAACAGTATGCCGGGATATATCCAGCATCTCAACTAGAATGACTCAGCCAGTGTTTAATCCAGGCTTCAGTTAACCAAACAAGCACATATTCAGATCCAGTATCGGGGGGTACTCAAGCTAATACTAAAATCTCAAATCCCGAATGAATGAAACCATATAAATATACTTGGCCCTTACTATTTTCTTTATATATATATATTTTTTTTTTTAAAGTTTTTACCTTAGCAATCTCTACACCTAACATGGGGCTCGAACTCACAACCATGAGATCAAGAGTTGCATGCTTTTCTGACTGAGCCGATCAGACGTCACTGTTTTATCCTTTTTTTTTTTAAAGATTTTATTTATTTATTTGACAGAGATCAGAAGTAGATAGAGAGGCAGGCAGAGAGAGAGAGAGGGAAGCAGGCTCCCTGCTGAGCAGAGAGCCCGATGTGGGACTCGATCCCAGGACCCCGAGATCATGACCCGAGACGAAGGCAGCGGCTTAACCCACTGAGCCACCCAGGCGCCCCTGTTTTATCCTTTTTAAACAGAGATGCCTAGAATCCACCCCGGTACATGCTTCCTAGTTTCTCTCTGACACCAACAAGATCTTACTGTTTCTTTGCTGTATAAGCCAGTGTTCTGCCCCAGGTTCAGACAAAAGGGGGTGCACTGTGTGTAAAGAAATTTATTTTATTATTTTTTAAAATATGGAACACTTCTCAATTTTTTTTAAATTTTTATTTATTTGACAGAAATCACAACTAGGCAGAGAGGCAGGCAGAGAGAGAGGAGGAAGCAGGCTCCCTGCTGAGCAGAGATCCTGCGGAGCTCCATCCCAGGACCCTGGGATCATGACCTGAGCCGAAGGCAGAGGCTTTAACCCACTGAGCCACCCAGGCGCCCTGGAACACTTCACAGATTTGATTGTCATCCTTGCCCAAGGGCCACGTTAATTTTCTCTGTATCATTCCAATTTTAATATATGTGCTGCCGAAGCAAGCGCTGTGTGTAGAGAATTTTAAAGCAATAATAAACCAACTAAATGTCTTCTGCTTTTTATGATCACAATGTGCTGGCAATTGTAAAAAGGTCGGTAATAAATTCCTCCATCCTGCTGGGGGTGCCCCATCAGCAGCCTCTTTTTCTTGAACGTTAGGTTATTTCCTCTAGGAACTGAACAGGCATTTCTCTTCCTGGGTCATGAAGAGTTTAACTTTCTTTATGGGCCTGGAGGTAATGAGGGGAAATGGGAGTTCTTCTTCAGGATGACAGGCAGTCCCTTGTGATACAACTGACCCAAGAGAAATTTCTGAAAGATTTTTATGTGCGAAAAGGTAGCTTCCTTAATAAGGGGACAGATAAAGAGGTTCAGAGGAACTTCGGGTTTGGGCTGTGTCTTGCACTGACCAAATGTCCTGATCGCAGAGTCCTAGTCCTTTTCCAACAGTGCTCTAACTTTAGAATAAGAGACTCGGCAAGGTTGTGCTTTTAACTAGGCACTGAAACCCTACAACCTGCACAATTAGATTCTAGGACTGATATTTGGCCGTATCAGCCCTGCAGCTGCACAAGATAAGAAACCCTTTTGAGACCACCATGGAGGGTTTCTGGTTCTTCATCTCTACCTTGTTTTGAGAACTTATTTTTCCCCTTTCGATAAGATCTACAATGCCGTTGGAAATAGCCATCCACTTCACAATCTTTCATGATCCCTACTCTTGTCATCAAGAGGTATGTGACCACCCATACTTTTGTCCCCTACCTGCATTCCATCCCATGCCACCATCGGCGACAATCTGAATAGTCTTGTTGCCATTGCATTCCACAGACTATCAAGGGCAGGTGTCTGTCATTCATGAGGTTGTCAACTATGTGTTTAATCTGGCCCAGAATTCCATCTTGTTTCAAGGAGCCATTCCTGTTTCAAACACAGTATTTAACTCAGATGATTTAAAAGATTGTAATGGAGGAATGATACACAGGGGTGTGAGCAAGGTTATGATACCAGCGAGGGGTGCTGAACTATGCAGAGACTAGCCACAGGGGAAACCATCATCAACCCTAGATCTGAGAGGTCAAGGAGAGAAAATGATAGTATGTGGCTCAGAGAGGACTGGAGGACCAGAGGAGGAGACTACCTCAGCCGTGGGCAGACAGGGATACGGCGCCTGCAGGATAACATGGCTCGGAGCTGAATGAGAAGCTTCT
Source organism: Meles meles (assembly GCF_922984935.1). Lineage (NCBI taxonomy): Eukaryota > Metazoa > Chordata > Mammalia > Carnivora > Mustelidae > Meles > Meles meles. The sequence goes on from NC_060074.1 coordinate 15,019,847, forward strand.
AAACCTGCTTTCTTCTCAGCCTCAGCGTACTGATGCTCCCTGTTGGTGGAACCCAACTGGAGGCACGTTTACAAGGGAGCCCAGGGGGTGTAGGCTGCAGGAATTCGCTCCAGTAGTCACAACACAGGGCAAAGAATGCAGAGAATGATCTGAGGATATGTGGGGAGGGCAGAGAATGGAGAACAATCTGCAAAAAGATGTTTCTAATTCTTTCTTTTCAGTGAAATGCAAAGAGGACCCAACTGAGATGTGAAGGTGAGGTAACAGACCATTAAATATAAAATAAACATGATCATATATATATAAGCCCAGTTAATCATATTTTCATATGATTTTTGGTCTGTCTCTCAAAAGCACTGCAAAAAATTAAATAACGTTGCTATAACAGTGTCCCATCTTATTATTTTTGTGAAAAAGGTTTTTTAGGGTTTTTATGTATTAAAATAAAAAACAGGAATAGATCTGATATTGAGTCATAGCTAATACTAGCAACAAACAGTATTCACTCATAAATACATGAACTAATTGAAAAAGTGCCCATCCATCTGGAGAGATGCATTTCCAATAGAATATTGCTTATGTTTACTGCTTTATCAATTTTTTTTGTGTGTGGGAGTGTGTGTGTGTTTCTTACCAATTATGTAACAAAATTGTAATGACAACTTGATCCTGAAGAAATATTTAAGAGTTTTAAGGGGCACCTGGCTGGCTCAGTCAGTTAAGAGTCGGCCTTGGGCCCCTGGCCAATGGGAGTCTAGCCTCAGCAGCGAGTCTGCTTCTCACTTTCCCTCCCAGCTTTTGTTCTCTCTCTGTCAAATAAATAAATGAAATCTTAAAAAGAAAAAAAAGAGTTTTAAAAATTTAAAGTATTTAAATTTTGAAATATTTTATTTAAAAGTTAAAATCTTTAAAAAATATTTCATAAGAGTTTTAAAACACGAGTTTTAGAGTCACAGAATGGAAATGTATTTTAAAACGCAAAATGTGTACCTGTTGAGAACTATGATAGGCAATTAAAAAAATGCCTTTAAAGAATAAACATACTTTAGGATAAAACTCTGTAGGATAAGTGAAATGGAAATAAGTTCAGAAAAAGGAACCATGGGGTGGGGAGAAAGAAAAAGGAACCATGGAAAATTTCCAGCTCTTCACAAAGAACCCGTGTATTTAAAAAATGCTTAATGATAGTCCTCACATCACTATTTAAATTATTTAAATTTAAATTATTTAAATTATTTAAAGTATTTAAATTCCTTTTTATACACTTAAAAAGAGAGATATAATAATTTCAAAATGTGACTATAATATGCTGGAAATTTAATCCTTTAAAGTCAAGATTAAAATTTTAGATGTCAACACAAAAATGTGTGAAAACACACACATAGTTTTACAAAATATTTTTCGCTAGTATCTGGGCAAAAGTTTGAACACAAGAGGAGGTAGCTGCATATTTTGTAGACTCAATCTGTAAAGTATTGTGTCCTGCTCAACCTCTGTAATTTTTGTCTCTTTTCACAGACCCTCAAAGTTCAGAGGTTCTGTAACAATACAAAGGTTAATTTAGAACCTAAAGGGGAGTCCAGATATCCTTTAATATTAGTGTCTAGGGTTACTGTTACTTAACTACATTAGGCATTTAAAAATCTGATGTTTACTGTTTTGAAAACCTATTTGGAGGATCATTGACACGGAAAATGTTTTTAAAATTCCAAAGAAGATATTTAAAAATGAACGTTCGAAACACATCCATACACAGAGAGCTAGAATTAAAAGTACAATTTCTGCCAAATGAAATATCACATAGCAACATTTTGTTACATTTGCTATAGACGCCAAAAGAGTTGGCGTCTTCAGTGAGATCGGTTTCATGCTTAAGCAGTAGTAAATCATTTATCATAGATGTTCTAAAATGCAGCCTCGAATGATTTCTGTTACCGAATCTCGGCGTGTGTGTGTGTGTGTGTGTGTGTGTGTGTGTGTGTGACAGAGCGAGAGAGAGACAGACTTAATGCTATTAAAACTATAAAATCTATACTTTTAGGACGTGTTCACAAAATGGAGCACCAGTAAGTAACGGGCCTTGCCTTACATTATCCATAATTAAAACTTGAGGGGCGCCTGGGTGGCTCAGTGGGTTAACTCTGCCTTCCGCTCAGGTCATGATCTCAGGGTCCTGGGATCGAGCCCCGCATGGGGCTGTCTGCTCAGCGGGGAGCCTGCTTCCCCCTCCGTCTCTGCCTCTCTGCCTACTTGTGATCTCTGTCTCTATCTGTGTCAAATAAATAAAAAAATAAAATCTTTTAAAAAAAAAGGGATCTTCGGGTGTTTTTATGCTAAATACTAACAAGCATTTTGGCAGGAGCTGTGCTAAGTACTTCTCATAAAACATCCGATTTATTCCTGCGGGCCACTCTGGGTTGTATTTCCACTGTTTTACATGAAGGAGATGGAACCTTAGACATTTCAGTTTACTGCAACTCTAGCGTGAGGAACCCACACTGCGCAGTTCGCGGCTCCACTCCCGAGGAAGCGTCGAGGACTCACACTATTAGCGCTTCACAGAAATTCCTTTGCGAAACGAGGACCATCTACCAGAGCTTGACTGACGCTTCCCAGTCCGGGTTCGCTTGGGTCGGTGGTTCTCACGGATGACAACAGCTTTGTTCCAGAAAACACACGCCCCCTCGCTCCCGGAGTCCGATCCTGCAGGTCTGGAATAGGGGTAGAGAAATCAGCGTTTCTAGCAAATTCCCCGGGGCTGCTGTGCGTGCTGCTGCTCCGGGGGCCACAGCGTGAGAATCTCTGGTTTGCGGGTTTTCATTTAAATCATGGGGACACGTGTTGGTCGGGACAGAGCGAGGGTAACTGCAAACGTGCGTTTGGAGCCCGGACTCCGCTTTCCCCGGCGGTGGCGACCCCAAGTCCTGGGCGTGCCCCGAAGCCGCGTCGGCCGTCACCTCGACCCCGGGGTGCGGCCCCAGCCCAGCCGCCCGCCCTCGGCGCTCCATTGCTCTCCCCGTCGGCCCCGGCCCCGCCCCCGGCGACCCATTGGCTCGCAGGTCTCGCCGGGCGCCTCCGCCCACACGCCCATTCGGCACAGCGGGCCAGGCCGAGGCGCTGCTGCTCTAGCGCGGGATCCGAGACGTGGCTCCCGAGCGGAAGAGCCATGTTGGACTTCGCGATCTTCGCCGTTACCTTTCTGCTGGCGTTGGTGGCCGCGGTGCTCTACCTCTACCCGGTAACCGCCGTCGGGGCCTCGGGGGCTCTGGCCGCCGCCCCAGCCTCTGTGTTTCCCGCGTCCACGTCGCTCTGCACACGGCGGGCCGCAGGGGGCGGGCCCGAGGGGAGGGTTCCCGCTCGCGTTCCCGCTCCCGCTCCGGCTCCGCGCGGGGGCAGCTCCCGAGCCAGGGTCGCTCCGCCGGCGCGCGGCGTGGGCTGCCCCACGACCCCTCGGGCGCCGCGAGGTCCAGAGTGCGTGGCCGCTCGGGTTCTCAGGGCCGTCCCCCGGGTGCTGCCTCCCTGCTCCCGGAGTCGCCCCGCCTCGGTGACCGTCCGCGCGAGAAGTACTTTGGGGTGGCTTTTTCGGCAGTAACTCTGCCAACCCCGAATCACATTTTCCAGTGCGTCTGGGAGGAAACTTGAGGATGCTCCACTCCTGGGTCCTTCCCCGAGGATTCTCCCAGCAGGTTTCGCAGCGGCGGTCTTGCCATCCGTCTTTCCCGCTGTTCTGGCTGAAATCCAAAGTCCTTAAGGTCGGGGCCGGGCTTGCTCTTCGCAGGGCCGCGGCGGCCGGCGGAGCCGTGCAGTGGGCGTTACCGTGGGTTAGTGCGTGAGTCTGACATAGCGGCCGCGCTTCAGCTCCGAGTCTCCTTCCAGCCTCTTTCTCTGCTTGCCTTTGTCGGCCTCAGAGAGTGATTCTGAGAACGAAAGGAGCCAGTAGGGGAGCCGTCATCTCGTAACCTGTCTGCAAAACAAGGGAGTGTTTTTGTGGGAAAAGTTGTCCGGTTGCCGAGCACGCATCACTCATAATGACCGAACACCTTCAATGTTCTTTCCAGAGCTGGCGAATGGATCAGCCTGGAATATTGCAACTACACAATCCGGAACATCCAAGGCCCTTTTTTTTTTTTTTCTTCCTGAGAAACTAAGCCTTTCATGACTCCAGATCTTGAGTTTTTGATAATCTATGAATCAGACTGCCCTTTGATTAGTTAATAGAAAACAACACTGTTTATTTCAACCAAATACATGTGCCAAGTAGGGTTCCGTGTGCTGGGGCTAGAGCAGTGAACAGCCAGGCAGGAAATTCTTGACTCATGGAATGTGTATTCTGGTGAGAGGAAATAGATAAAATAAACTAGAAACACAGATAGTATGTTTTTAAATTAGCATATAATGTATTATTAGCCCCCAGGGTACAGGTCTGTGAAACACACTTCACAGCACTCACCAGAGCACATACCTTCCCCACACAGTATTTTTTAGTGTTAAGTATTATGGAGCAAAATAAAGTGGGTAACAGGTAGGGTCGTTCCTTTCACGTATGACGGTCAATTTTTGTTTGTTTGTTTGTTTGTTTGTTTTTTAAGGAAACTTCATAGTGTTTTCCAGAGTGGCCACACTAGCTTTCATTCCCACCGACAGTGCCAGAGGGTGCCTTTTTCTCCACATCCTTGCCAACACTTCTTTCTTGCGTAGAACTACACTGTGATTTAGTTATTGCCCTACTGGATATTTACCCCCAAAAGCAAAAACACTAGTTAAGAGGATACGTGCACCTCTGTTCTGTAACAGCATTATTTATAATAGCCGATTTATGGACGCATCACTTGTGTCTATCAATAGATGAATAGATAAAGCTGTGTATATACATACAATGGAATATTATTCAGCCATAAAAAAGAACAAACTCTTGCCATTTGCAATAACATGGCTGGAGCTAGAGAGTATAATGCTAAGTGAAGTAACTCAGAAAAAGACTAATACCATATGGTTTCTCTCATAGGTGGCATTTAGGAAACAAAATAAATGAACAAGGAGGGGGGGGAGACAAACCAAGAAAGAGACTTTTAACTGTGGAGAACTGATGGATACCAGAAAGAGAGGTGGGCGGGGAGGGGTCAGATAGGTGATGGGGATTAAGGATTACAGTTGTGGTGATGAGCACCAAGTGTTACACAGAAGTGTTGAGTCACTGTATGGTACACCTGAAGCTAATATTACACGGTATGTTAATTATAGTGGAATTAAAAGAAAAAGTAGGATGGTCAAGAGATAAGGAGACCTGAAGGGGATGAGGGAACAAGGCTTTCGGCTATCTGGGAAAGCATTCCAGACAAAGGGAACAGCAAATGCACATCTTCAGGGGGAACCAAACTCGTATTTTACAGGAAAACGAGAATAATACGAGTGTGGCTGGAGTGGAGTGAGGGAGAGACTTATCTGTTAGAATGCTGGGGAGGAAGGGCCGATTTTTGTTGCAGGCTAGTTTATGGACTTGGCTTTTCTTCTGAGATAAGCACTGGAGGGTTTCAACAGAGGAGTGACATTTTACATGTAAGGGAATTGAAATTTGGTTTTACTGGTTAAATTTTAAAAGAATCATTTTGACTGCTATGTTAAGAATAGACTTCGAGGCCTGGGGCCAATGGACTGATTTTAGTCCTTAGGGAGTCAGTGTTGCTGCTTATTTAAATACAGTTCAGTCGGAGCCCCGAAAGTGCCAGTGTACTCTGCTTTCCAGATGCTTCTTCCTCGGCCGCCAGGAGGGATGGGCACCTGAGCGGTGACTTCATTTGGTTCATCAGTGGCTACACAGTTGAAGAACTGGGATTTCATTCTTTTTTTTTTTTTTCCAAAGATTTTATTTATTTGACAGAGAGATCACAAGTCGGCAGAGAGAGAGGAGGAAGCAGGCTCCCTGCTGAGCAGAGAGCCTGATGCGGGGCTCCATCCCAGGACCCGGGGATCATGACCTGAGCCGAAGGCAGAGGCTTGACCCACTGAGCCACCCAGGCGCCCCTGGGATTTCATTCTTGAAGAAACTCATGGAAGGGCATATTTCTCACAGGTTCACATACTCATTTGAACAAAAATGTCCTTCGTGCAGCTTATGCCAAAGTATTATGAAGATTGTTCTTGAGTATTGCATGAAGGCTACAAAGTTGAACCAAGGAAGCCATGAGTGTGAAAGCTTTAATTTATCTACTTGATTTTCTATTTTCGTAGCCATAGTGCCTGTTTTCCTCTTTTCTGACCGCCGAAGTCTTCTGATGCCCTGGCTTAAACCTGAGTTGATGTGTGGTGGGAGCAGCTGATGATTCAAGATATTTTCATGATTCTTTTTTTTTTTTTTAACTCCCCCCTTTTTGTTTATATAATGATGAAACATCCTCTAATGGTTTAACAAGGAAGGAGAGAGAAGGACCTTAATTTCTTTTTTTTTTTTTAAGATTTTATTTATTTATTTGACAGAGAGACACAGTGAGAGAGGGGACACAAGCAGGGAGAGTGGGAGAGGGAGAAGCAGGCTTCCCGCTGAGCAGGGAGCCCAATGTGGGGCTTGATCCCAGAACCTGGGATCATGACGTGAGCCAAAGGCAGCTGCTTAACGGCTGAGCTACCCATGCGCCTCAGGACCTTAATTTCTGAGTGGAGAAATCTCCCTCTGTGGAAAAGTAGATCAAAACTATTATCGGGGGCACCTGGGTAGCTCAGTGGATTAAAGCCTCTGCCTTTGGCTCAGGTCATGATCCCAGGGTCCTGGGATTGAGCCCCACATCCTCTGGCTCTCTGCTCAGCAGGGAGCCCGCTTCCCTTCCTCTCTCTCTGCCTGCCTCTCTGCCTACTTGTGATCTCTGTCTGTCAAATAAATAAAATCTTTAAAAAAAAAAAAGATTTTATTTATTTATTTGACAGACAGAGATCACAAGTAGGCAGAGAGGCAGGCGGGCGGGGGGGAGCAGGCTCCGTGTTAGGCAGAGAGCCCGATGCGGGACTCGATCCCAGGACCCTAGGATCATGACCTGAGCCGAAGGCAGAGGCCTTAACCCTCTGAGCCACCCAGGCACCCCTAAATAAATAAAATCTTAAAAAAAAAAAACTATTATCAAAAGTTTGCCTGCGTTATTGCACCTGACTTTAAAATCTAAAAAAAAAAAGGTATTTTTGCCACGTTGTGCCTTTCCTCCTGGAACTGTAAGTGAACACAATGCTAGTACCTGTTTAAACTGTGAAATGGATATTGTTACAGAGAATACACCAGAGGCTTTCTCACTGTTAAGCAAATAATGCTCTTGTGAATGCATGCTCTGTGGAGAAACCCCTGTAGCTTTACCTGTGACGCTGTCTGTCTTATTGAAGAATACATTTTGGCTGGCCCCCCCCCGCCCCCCCCCCCCCGCCAATTCTAATGTATGACCATGGGAATGTTGATGAGGTAGTTACTTGAGTAGAGGAGAGATGGATCTGGGAAGAGGATAAACTTCTATAGGAAGAGGAGTCTGTGGGATGAGGGAGGACCTGGGGTTGGTGGTCTTGGCCTTCACTGGTGTCTAATATCAGTAAGGGAAAGGTCATAATAGCATTCTGGGTAGTCTCAAGACACATGGTAATGGTGAGGTTGTGAATTGGGGAGATGGAAGTTTTGTTGCGTCTTATCTGGGTACCATGCCAGTTTGGGGATCCCTCTCATCAATTTAGCCATCTGGGAGTCATGGATGCGTAAAGGGTGGGAGTGCATTTTACCTGGAATTCTGGGGTTCATGCTTCATTTAAAATTTTTTTTTAAATTTATTTATTTGACAGACAGAGATCACAAGTAGGCAGAGAGGCAGGCAGAGAGAGGGGAAGCAGGCTCCCCGCTGAGCAGAGAGCCCGATTTGGGGCTCCATCCCAGGACCCTGGGATCATGAACCGAGCCAAAGGCAGAGGCTTTAACCCACTGAGCCACCCAGGCGCCCCTCATGCTTCATTTTTGCTGATGAAGTGTAGAGGTGGCTACAGGAGCCATTTATCCAAAGTATATACAGACTTCTAAGGCTCCTTCTTCCAGTTGGCTGGAGTTGTAGAAGCCCGTATTAGACTTGTTGGGGAGGGATTGTACTAGTATTTCCACATTGTTAGAGTTTATTCACTCTTGCCTAGCAGTAGTTTTTTCCCAAGTATTTCAACATTTTCCACATATTTCAACATTTCTGTCATAATACCACTTTGTGAAGTTGTCCAGATATTCAAAGACATCAGTTGCGTTTTCTTTCCCATGAAGATACCCGTTCTGGAGCTTTCCATCATCCTTTCCCAGTTGGTACTGGTTACAATCTTTTCCACTTTAGCTCTTGTCCTTTTACTATCATGGTGGATATTCTCTTCACCTGTGTTGTATGCCCTACTTCCTATATGCCCCACATTTCTTTCTTATTTCACTTCCTATATGTGCTGCAGCTCATAATTTTCCATAAGCTTCCTAAAGATGTGTGCATGGAAAATACTTCTTATGAGACCTAGCTTGTTTGAAAATCTTTCTGTTCAAGTTATACTCTTCAATACTAGTTTGGCTTCAAATAAAATTCTAGGTTGGAAATAATTTGCCCTTAGAATTATAAGGGCTGCTACCCGCACACCACCCCTGGCCTGTATCTCCTGAGTCTGAAGTCTCGAAGTTTCCTTCTAGAAGGATGGTGATCACAGGAAAGGAGAAGGACATCTAAGGGGTCTAAGGGATCTGTACACCAACTTTTCAAGAATTGTTAGAGTCTATGTCTTGTCTTGTGTCTTTTTTTTTTTTTTTTTTAAGATTTTATGTATTTGACAGACAGAGATCACAAGCAGGCAGAGAGAGAGAGAAGCAGGGTCCCTGCTGAGCAGAGAGCCCAATGCGGGGCTCGATCCCAGGACCCTGAGATCGTGACCTGAGCCGAAGGCAGAGGCTTAACCCACTGAGCCACCCAGGCGCCCCTTGCCTTGTGTCTTATCCTGTCTTTTAGTTACTGAAAACAAATCTGATTGCTTTTTGTAGGAATTCTCCTTTATCCTCTGCAGACCCCCAGAAGAGACCTCTACAATGTCAGTTAATCACTTCTCCAACACTTTCAGAAAATGTGTTGAATAGTTCCAATCCCATTCTCTTTATCCTTGTATTTTCTCCTTTTTTATTTTTTCACTTTCATTTAGTGGGATTTCAGGAGGAAGAGGTAGTTGATGAATGTTATCAATTTGTCATGTTTGAAGACAAATCAAGAAACTTGTTTTGTCATTAGTAATTTTAGCCCGGAAAAAAAAGGTAGGATTTTTTTTTTCTACTACTGACTTTATTTCTTTCTAATTAATTATGGAGCCCTTTCCATCCCTTTCCCTTCTATTTATATTAAACTTGACAAGGTTTTGTCATTGATGAGACTGTGGGACAAAATACAGTGTGGATTTAACTGTTACCAGTTAAATACAAGTTACACATACTGGTATCTAGATAGGGTTCTTGTAGTATTTAGTGGAAAGAGTAAAATTCTTCAATTAGTACCATTCAATCTAGTATTTCTCTTTTGGCATACCTACTGCAAAGGAGGAAAAAAGTAAAGTCGTACAAAGATTTTTATAGTACTACTTATATTAATAAAAAAACAAAAGAAAGAAAAGAAACAGATGTTTAGTAGCAGTGTAGTACGAAAATGATTAAGCAATTTTGGCTACATGATGGTACATAGTTTAGCCTTTAAATGTTCAAGTATCTTGAATCGCCTGGGTGTAGCAGTTGGTTAAGTGCCTGACTCTTTGTTTTGGCTCAGGTCATGATCTCAGGGTCGTGAGATGGAGCCCCAGATCAGGCTGCACGATCGGTGTGGAGTCTGCTTGAGATCTCTCTCCCTCCCCCTCTTCTCCTTTGCGTGCATGCGTGCGGGGGCCCTCTCGCTGTCTCAAAATAAATAAATCTTTAAAAAAAAATGCATTGAATCACTATGTTGTACACCTGAAACTAATATAACACTGTTAACGATACTGGAATTAAAATTAAAAAAAATATTTTCCTTTCATTAAAATATTTTTGAAAAGTGTTCAAATAAAGAAACACTATTCATTTACTTTTATAATGTTAATTAGGTAAAAGGCAGAATGCCAGACAGGTAAACTCTGATTAGTATTAGTCAAAATCACTGACAAAATTCAGAATTGATTCTGGAGTAAATATTTTAGGTTATTGTTTCTATAAATATTTAGTTTATTTAAAAATTATTTTATAAAAAATTAAATAAAAAAATAACACTGATCCCAAAACAGAGCAACTGCAAACCCAGTACAAAATTGTAAAATACTAAAATTCCCCAAACTTTTTCCCAGTTCATTTCTTAGAGGTTGTTACTTGAACAATTTGCTGTGAATTAGTTTGTTAATTTGTTTGTATGCCACACACCTCACTGACTATCTGACCCTCACCGTAATGACGACATTTAAGCAAAAGATATTGTATTTTGGTAAATTCTTTGACTAGAAGAAGAACTGTTTTAGGAAGGAGTCTGTTGTAAGCATGACTTTTTTTTTAAAACTAAGACAGACGGGATCATATATGGACTCAGAAAAACAGTTTTAAAAAGTGCTTAATTATGTATTTGTTGATTAGAATGGATATTAAATTTTCAAACTTGTTAATTTAATTGACACAGGAAGGGTATTAAAATTATTCTTTTAGGGGCACCTGGGTGGCTCAGTGGGTTAAAGCCTCTGCCTTTGGCTCAGGTCATGGTCCCAGGGTTCTGGGATCGAGCCCCTCATCGGGCTCTCTGCTCAGCGGGGAGCCTGCTTCCTCCTCTCTCTCTCTCTCTCTCTGTGCCTGCCTCTCTGCCTACTTGTGATCTCTGTCTGTCAAATAAGTAAATTTTAAAAAAATCTTTAAAAAGATTATTCTTTTAAATGCGTACCCATTTTTTGTATTTTAATATAGAAAGAATTCTTGAGATTCAACCAAGTTGGAAAGCCATCACTTAAGGTCCTGGGGATGTCTTGGCAAAATATCTGACTTATGAGATATATGGTTATATGTCATTTACCAAATTATGTGTTAAATACCAAATCATTATACTAAACTATTTTTAAATTTTTCCTTAAGGCTTCTAGACAAGCTGCAGGAATTCCGGGGATTACTCCAACTGAAGAAAAGTGAGTAGTTACTTTTCTGGGAAATCAATAGAGTTAACTCTTAATTTTTGGTATCAAAACTAAAACCTATTTTTAGATTACACAGGTTATTTAATTCCTTTGTGTCCTCTAAATTTATCTCTGGGCATACAACCTGAACTTTGTTAACAGAAAGGAGGGCTGTATAAATCAAAAACTTTAATTGCGGGGCGCCTGGGTGGCTCAGTGGGTTAAGCCTCTGCCTTGACTCAGGTCATGATCTCAGAGTCCTGGGATCGAGTCCCACATCGGGCTCTCTGCTCCGTGGAGAGCCTGCTTCCTCCTCTCTCTCTCTGCCTGCCTCTCTGACTACTTGTGATCTCTCTGTCAAATAAATAAATAAAATCTTTAAAAAAAAAAAAAAAACAAAAAAAACTTTAATTGCTTTTGGGGTTTCTGGCTGGTTCAGTCAGTAGAGCATCCAGCTCTTGATCTCAGGGTCATGAGTTCGAGCCCCATGTTGAATGTAGAGGTTACTTATAAATAAATAAATAAATAAGTAATGGTTAAAACACACAGATCTTAAAAAATATTTTTTTTCACTTTCTCTAGCCAGAGTGTATTAAAAATAGAAAGATAAGAGAGACGGTAAGAAGAAAAGAATGCCATAGCTGGTTGATGATTTAAATTAGCCTATGATGATGTTCATTGCTTTCTCAGAATGAGGTGTTGGAGAAATTGGGTCATTTTCTATTGTCTAAGTCAGATGTTCCTTGTGTATCTTTCTTACTTGGCAACTGTTACAAATCCTCAAAAATATCAGACAAATCCGTATCTAAATATATCCAAGCAGTTTGGTAATTTGTATTGCATGCACTTCTGCTCTCATCTATTGACACAGTAAATTCAGAGTCAACTATTGTTTTTCTGGCTCTTCCAAGTTAAACTTCTTATTTTTCCAAGTTATTTTGTCAAATGTTGTTCTTTTCTCAGGGATGGTAATCTTCCAGATATTGTGAATAGTGGAAGTTTGCATGAGTTCCTGGTTAATTTACATGAGAGATACGGGCCTGTGGTCTCTTTCTGGTTTGGCAGGCGCCTTGTGGTTAGTTTGGGCACCGTTGACGTACTGAAGCAGCATATCAACCCCAATAAGACATGTAAGTTTATTTTTCTAATTGGTTGATCCTTATCTCTTAAGAATAAACATCTATAAATGAAGAGCCATACATTGTTCATGGGTAAGAAGAGGTAACATTTATTGACTGCTTTATATTATGTGCTAGGCATTATGCTAAGGTCTTTATTATCTCATTTAAGGCACAGTACTATAAAATAATTATTTTTTTCCTTCAATTTGTAGGTATATGCAATAGAATCCCAATGTAAATTCCAACAGGATTTTTTTTTTTTTTTTGAAAAAATAGTTCCCGGGTGCTTCTGTAGGAAACATCTAGAAAAGAATACTAATGAGGGGAATACTTATACTATCAGACAGAGCAATGTGCTATAAACCTAGATTAATTTAAAGAATCTTGTAAGACTAGACAGATTGATGAAATAGAGTAGGTAGTCCACCAGACAAACCAAGTATACAGGATAAAGAGAACATTTTATGATAAAGGGTAAAGGTAATACATGGTTTGGGAAAACTGGTTAGCTATTGGGGAAAAATAAATCTGCATCCCTGCCTTACTCTTTATTTCAAAATGAATCCCGGGCGATTAAAATTTGAAGTCATAAAAGTATTAGGAGAAAACATGGTTAAGTATTAAATTGGGGTTGGGTGTTGATAAACCTTTTCTTACCGTTACATGAGATCTAGGGCATCAAGCACAAGACAGGTAAAGCTGTCTGCATGAAAGTGAGAAATTTCTGTACAAAAGAACACCTTGAAAAAGGATGGAAAAGAAGGAGGTGGGAAAATGTTGGCCACATATCACTATACATGCTGTGTAATAGTTGATTACTGTATTTCTGTAAAATAAAAGGTGCCATGAACAAGTTTAAAAGAGATATGGGGAAACTATTTACCACCCATATATATAAAGTAAATAAAAACTAGTGAGAAAATAAAAATAAAATGCAGTTGTAGAAAAATGGGTAAAAAACAAGGTAATTAAGAAAGAAGAAATAAAAATGGCCAGTAAGCAAATGAAGATTTCAGACTCACTAATAATTAGTGGGATGCAGATAAAAATGAGAGTTTTACCTATCTGAATGGAATAGATGAAAAATATTGGCAAAACTCATTGTTGATGAGGGAATGGAGAAACATGTAATGCAAATATTTTATAAACTTGGGAGAGAGGGTTGACAGGATCTTTGGCTTAGCAGTGATACCATAAGGAAGTTACAAATTGATATTCATGTAAATGAGAAAAGATGTATTAGTATTATTTACAATAAAAATTTGAGGAAGAACCTAGATGTTCATCAACAGATGAGTGGATAAAGAAGATGTGTATATATACAATGGAATACTATGCAGCCATCAAAAGAAATGAAATCTTGCCATTTGCAACGACGTGGATGGAACTAGAGGGTGTTATGTTAAGTGAAATAAGTCAATCGGAGAAAGACAATTATCATATGATCTCTCTGATATGAGGAATTTGAGAGGCAGAGCGGAGGGCCGTGGGGGGTAGAGAGGGAAAAAAATGAAACAAGATCAGATCAGGAGGGAGACAAACCATAAGAGACTCTTAATCTCATGAAACAAACAGGGTTGCTGGGGGGTAGGGGATAGGGATAGAGTGGCTGGGTTATGGACATTGGGGAGGGTATGTGCTGCGGTGAGTGCTGTGAAATGTGTAAACCTGATGATTCACAGACCTGTACCCCTGGGGCAAATAAGACATTATATGTTAATTTAAAAAAAATTGAAGCAGACTTAAATGTTTTTCTTTTTTTTTTTTTTTTAAGATTTTATTTCTTTGACAGAGAGAGAGAGAACAAGCAGGGAGAGCAGGAAAGGGAGAAGCAGGCTCCCCACCAAGCTGAGAGCCTGATGTGGGGCTGGATCCCAGGACTCTGGGATCATGATCTGAGCTGAATGTAGATGCTTAACCAGCTGATCCACCCAGGCACTCCTAAACATTTTTCAGTGGCCGAATAAAAGAACATATTCAGGCTTTAATATGATGACGTAAATTTATTTTATTTTGTTCACCAGTATCTGTTATAGCCTACTATCTGCCAACACTGGTTATAAGCCATTTATACATATTATCTCATTTAATCCTTAGACCAACCCTATGAAATAGATATTAGTGAAAATGAGATACAAAGAGGGTAAGTCATTGACTCAAGTTTGCCCAGCTAATTAGTGATGGAGCTAGGACTCGAAGGTAGGCAGTCTGGTCTGAGTCTGTGCTCTTAATCACCAAGTTTTCCACAACATGGAAGGATGGCTCTGTCAGGAAATACAAAGATGAGTAAAACCAGACATGGTCTCTGCTTCTGTGGAGTTTATAGTGTAATTTGGGGAGTAGGGGAAGCATGCTAACATTATTTAAATGACCAACTAATGAACTGGGTAAAGCGCTCTGAAAGAAGCACTTTTTTTTTTTAACAAAATCTGTATTTTTGTAATACAAAATATTTTTTGTATTTTTTACAAAATCTGACATGTGTTTTGTCTACCTCTCTCTGTGAAGTCATATTAAGAGCTATAAAAAACAATCTTGAAAATGTTCAGTGGCATCTCTGGTGAAATTTAGATGAATTCTATATTCTTTTTATTTTACTGTTTTAATTGTTTATAATGACAATGTATTTTTTGGTATGAAAACAATATAGTCATTAAAGAAACACTTAAAAATTAAATGAAGAAGAAAAACATTTCTGAACTCAGCTAAATAATTTTAACCCTAATACTGACCATTACAACAATTTTGCTTTAACAGCAGTGGAATGAGCTTTCTGTAAAGTCAAAGGTACTGTTTTCATGTAGGTAGAAAACTTATGTGAAGTATTAATGATCTGTAGTGGAACTGCCAGTCAGGATATGGTATTCTTGCCAATTCTTATTGCCTCTTGAACTGTTCATATCTAGGAAAGATAATGAGAGGAGTTGGGAAAAAGTCGCCATGCTCTCCACTGCAAACCCTGCCTCTCTGATGTGTCTGTTTTACTGCTGGAGTTTTTATTGTTACAGTTTTGTTTTCTGAGTCACTACTTTGACGCACAAATGTTTAATTTGTCTGTTTCAGCGGACCCTTTTGAAACCATGCTGAAGTCATTATTAAGGTATCACTCTGATGTTGCAAATGTAAGTGAAAATCACACAAGGAAAAAATTATATGAAAGTGGTGTGACTGACTCTCTGCGGAGTAATTTTGCTCTCCTGCTGAAGGTAAGGTGATAAGAAGTTTGGCCCAGAATTCTATAATACAGATAATAGTATATTTTTGACTATTAGTGTGTCTCCCTTTGGTACTTTTTTCTTGTCTTTTTTTTTTTTTTTAAGATTTACTTATTTATTTGAGTGGGAGAGAGAGAGAATGAACATGCATGGCATGGGGGAGAGGGAGAAGGAGAGTCTCAGGCAGACTCCCTGCTGATCTGACAGCCCTGAGCTCATGACCTGAGCCTAAATCAAGAGTCAGATGCTCAACTGACTGAGCCACCCATCCCCCCTCTTACTTGTCTCTCCAGGGTGACTTTTTTCTTCTGAAATTCTGAAACAAAAAACAGAAATCTTAACACCTATATTCCTTGCGTAAGTTGGAATGATGTGATTACTGGGCGTTCGCATAGACAAACTGAGTCATACTGGGAAAGGGACCTGACTTTTTTAAGAAGTTTCACTAATGGGGCACCTGGGTGGCTCAGTGGGTTGAGCCTCTGCCTTCAGCTCAGTCATGATCTCAGGGTCCTGGAATCAAATCCCACATCGGACTCTGCTCAGTGGGGAGCCTGCTCCCCACCCCCACGTGCCTCTCTGCCTACTTGTGCTTGCTCTCTCTCTGTCAAAGAAAGAAAGAAAGTTCGTTCCACAAATGATATACAAAGTTTGAGAACAATACTAATCCATACTATATGCCTTTTGACCCTAAAAATCCCTAGCTGAGCCCTGAGTGCTACCTGACAGTTCTGTGTGTCCCAGTAGGACTGTTCCAGACCTTCACCCTTACTCTAGTATTGCCATTCCTGACGACCTCTTTGCTTGTCACAGGTGGCCTTGCCTCCTGCTTCGCTGGGACCAGAGTCCCTTACCTGTAAGCTCCCCCAATATCCTATTTCCCCCCCAACAAACTCTATGCATCTCAATCTTTTGTTCTTACTTCTCATTTTAAATCTTAAAGAATCCTTTCTTCTGTTCAAAACTCCATCCATTTGTGGAATTATTAATATATGGTTGCTGTAGAAAACATGGAAAATCGAACTTTCAAGAAATCATCCGTAATTTCACTATAGATGTATGTGTGGAAGAGATCATACTGTATGTACAATTTTACATACTTTTTCACTTTAAAACATCTCATGGAGCACCTGGGTGGCTTATTTGCTTAAGCTTCTGACTCTTGATTTCTGCTCAGGTCATGCTCTCAGAGTCCTGGGATCGAGCCCTGCATTGGGCTCCACACTCAGTGAGGAGTCTGCTTGAGGACTGTCCCCCTTCCTCTCCCTCTGCCCCTCCCACTGCTCATCCTCTCATTCTCTCTTTCTCTAAAAATAAGTAAATCTTTTTTTAAAAAATCATAAACATTTTCTCATGTCATTAAAATTTTTCCAGAAATAACTAGAATCATGCCTACTTTTTTCTTTCTTTCTTTTTTTTTTTTTAAAGATTTTATTTATTTATTTGACAGAGAGAGAGAGGTGATAAGCAGGCAGGGAGGCAGGCAGAGAGGAGGAAGCAGGCTCCCTGCTGAGCAGAGAGCCCAATGCGGGACTCGATCCCAGGACCCTGAGATCATGACCCGAGCCGAAGGCAGAGGCTTTAACCCACTGAGCCACCCAGGCGCCCCAGATCCAGCATTTTTATTTGCCATTTTATTATAAGCATTTTTATAGCACTAAGTATTCTTTGATAAATACATTTGGAAAGAGTCTCTGATGTCAATTTTACCTTCCAAATATCTTTCAAACTGGTCTACTTCTGTCTCTCAGCACAGCCACATCCTAGTTTAAGCTTCCATAAGCTTACCTTGACAGCGTATCTTGCTGCCTTCTCTCTGCCCTTCTCCCCTAATTGGTTTTCTGTCCTCTACAGGGATTTTCAGTTTCTTTTTAGGACACATACCCCTTGTAGTTTTGGCGAAACCTGTAGAATCCTTCTGAGAATAACATTTTAAAATGTGTGACTATAAAGGAAAACAATATAATTATAAACATATTATTTTTAAAAAACTTGCAGTATTTTAATATACGTGTATCATTATTAATGCATTAAATAACGAGATCCGGGGTGCTGGGATGGCTCAGTCAGTTAAGCGGCTGCCAGCTCAGGTCCTGATCTCAGGGTCCTTCCTGGGATCAAGCCCTGCATCGGGCTCCTTGCCCTGCGGTGAGTCTGCTTCTCCCCCTCTGGGATCTCTTTTGCTCTCTGTCTCTCTCTCTCAAGCAAATAAATAACAAGATTCAGCAGTGCTTCCAAAATTTCCATAATTTTAATTAATTAATTTTTTTTTTACATTTAATGAATCTGTTAATTTTATTTTTTTTTAAATTCTAGTTAGTTAACATACAGTGTAAAACTAGGTTCAGGTGTACAGTATAGTGATTCAGCAGTTCTGTACATCGTCCCGTGCTCATCACAGCAAGTGTGCTCCTTGATCCCCGTCACTTGGTTAACCCATCCCCCCAAGGATTAACCCATCCTTTCTGGTAACCATCAGTTTGTTCCTATAGTTAAGAGTCTGCTTCTTTCTTTTTTTTAAGATTTTATTTATTATTTATTTGACAGAGATCACAAGTAGGCAGAGAGGCAGGCAGAAAGGAGGGGGAAGCAGGCTCCTTGCCAAGCAGAGAGCCGGATGCAGGGCTCGATCCAAGGACCCTGAGATCATGACCCGAGCCGAAGGCAGAGGCTTTAACCCACTGAGCCACTCAGGCACCCCAAGAGTCTGTTTTCTTTGGTGCCCGATTGGCTCAGTCAGTTGAACGTCTGCCTTCAGCTCAGGTTGTGGTCCTGGGGACCTAGGATCGAGCTCCATATCAGGCTCCCTGCTCAACCAGAAACCTGCTTCTCCCTCTCTGCCACTCCCCCTGGTCATGCTCTCTCTGTCAAATAAATAAATAAATAAATGAGTCTGTTTCTTGGTTTACCTCTCTTTTTTTCCCTCTTTGTTCATTTATTTTGTGTCTTAAGTTCCATATATGAGTTTATCATATAGTATTTGTTATTCTCTGATTTATTTTGCTTACCATAATACTCTCTAGATCCATCCATGTTGTTGCAAATGGCAAGATTTCATTCTTTTTTTTAATGGCTGAGTAATACTTCATTGTATATATATGTGTGTGTATGTGTATGTCTATATGTACACACACACACACCATCTTATCCATTCATCAACCAGTGGATGCTTGGGCTGTTTCCATAATTTGGCTATTATAAATAATGTTCCTATAAACATCAGGAATGCATGTATTCCTGTGAATTAGTACTTTTGTATTCTTTGGGTAAGTACCTGTAGTGCGATTGCTGGATTGTTGGGTACAAAACTTCTATAACTTCAAAGTAATGATATTATGAGGGACAAAACCATTATTTTGACAGTTTTACAATAAGTGTAAGATGATGTGAACATATTTGAAACTTATATTGCTGACAGCCAAGGGCCTATATTCAAAATGAAAAGAAATGCTAAATTTCAGTTAGAGGTTAGTAAAAAAGATTTTTCTCCCTCATTCAGGCTCATGAACTCCTGCATTCTAGGCATAGACCCTTCAGTATCTGTGGACTTGAGGTTCAAAACCCTTGAAAATAGATATTTTCAAAATGCATTTTTTACTTTATTTATCCCTTGATCAAAAACCTCCACTGGCCTCCCTTTGCTCTTGGAATAAACTCTTGAATATTTAAGATAGTTTTATTTATTTCTTTTTTAAAAAAAAGATCTTATTCATTCATTTGAGAGAGACAGAGACATAGAGAGCACAAGCTGAGGCAGAAACAGACTTCCTGCTGAGCCAGGAGCCCAACACAGGCTGGATCCCAGGATCTGGGATCATGACCTGAGCCAAAGGCAGATGCTCAGCCATCTGAGCCACTCAGGTGTCCCTATTTAATGCAGTTTTAAAGACCATTTATGATTTAGCTTGCCTGCTTTTCCAGTCTCATTTCCCATTCTCCTTTGTGCTTGCTTATACTTTAGCCACACTGGTTTTCTTTTCTTTTCTTTTCTTTTTTTTTTAAGATTTTATTTATTTATTTGACAGACAGAAATCACAAGTAGGCAGAGAGACAGAGAGAAAGGAGGAAAGGAGGAAGCAGGCTCTCCGCGGAGCAGAGAGCCTGATGCGGGGCTCGATCCCAGAACCCTGGGATCATGACCTGAGCCGAAAGCAGAGGCTTTAACCCACTGAGCCACCCAGGCGCCCCAGCCACACTGGTTTTCTTTTAGTTCTATTCCTTCTCTCCCATCTCAAGGCCTCTGTATATCCTGTTTCCATGGCTTGGATTGTCAGTTCTAAGCACTCACACCCAGTAAATGCATGTTCATCTTTCAGCTCTTAGTTTGAACGCCACTTCCCCAGGGAAGCTGTCTCTGATCATTCCACTGTCCCTAGGTAGGTCTTCTTTTAGTTGCTGTCCTGACAGTCTGTACTTACCCTTCACAACACTTTCCAATTTGTTAATTACATTTTGGGTAATTCTTTGAATGTCTGTGTCCTAAATTGTATGCTCCATGAAGGGAGGGTCTATTTTAATTATGTCTGTATATCTAGCTCTTGGTGTAGAACAGACCCTCAGTAAAAATGAGTCTAAGGGCGCCTGGCTGGCTCAGTGGGTTGAGCCTCTGCCTTCGGCTCAGGTCGTGGTCTCAGGGTCCTGGGATCGGGCCCCGCATCGGGCTCTCTGCTCAGCGGGGAGCCTGTTTCCCCCTTTCTCTGCCTGCCTCTCTGCCTACTTGTGATCTCTCTCTCTCTGTCAAATAGATAAATAAAATCTTTTAAAAAAAAAAAAAAAGAGTCTAGCTCTTTTTTTTTTCAAGAAACATTTTCTCATCTAGCCTGGCTAACTCCTCCTCTAGGCCCCAGTATAGTGATGTACCCTTCTCTGTGCACCTTCTCTAAATTACAGTGATAATCTGTATATACTTACATGACAAAAACTGATTTTCTTATCTTTCTCCCTTCTTCGATTGTGTTTTCCATCTACTTTTTTCTAATGTGTGTGCTTCACAGGAAGTTATTTATTTTGTCCATGTTTAATGAAGCTCATTGGAAAGTGCATTATTTTATAGTGTGAAGGTGAAGCTTGGCCAAGAAGCTTTAAATCTTGCTTCTGCCATTTAGTGTCTGCATGATTGTGTGTTACTTAGCTTTTTTGTGAGCTTTCATTTCCTCATCTTTTTTTTTTTAAGATTTTATTTATTTATTTGACAGACAGAGAGAGATCGCAAGTAGGCAGAGAGGCAGGCAGAGAGAGAGAGGAGGAAGCAGGCTCTCCACTGAGCAGACAGCCTGATGCGGGGCTCGATCCCAGGACCCTGAGATCATGACCTGAGCCGAAGGCAGAGGCCTAACCCACTGAGCCACCCACGCACTCCTCATCTTAACAACAGCTACTACATTACAAATTTGCTGTAGGGATTATGTGAGACAATGATGTAAAATACCTAACAACAGGTTTTAGGACGCAATAACTTCTCAAGAAATACCTCTTCTTCCCCACACCCCCTCTGAGAAGTAGATTTTCCTGCCATTTGTTTCCTGATCATCCTCCTCTCCCAACTCTGTTCTCTTAACATTTCTCCTTGCTTTTCCTGCTTCTCTGAAACACTTCCTTTTTAATGTTTCCTGCTTGCATCATGCATTCCCTCTTTCATGTGTGAGTTGTTTTTGTTTTTGTTTTTGTTTAGTAAGCTCTATGCCCAACGTGGGGCTTGAACTCAGAACCCCAAGATCAAGTCCCATGCTCTGCCAACAGCCGGGTGCCCCCATGCAGCGTTTTTATAGTTGATGGGCCTATAGCTGTCTCATTTGGAGGGTTACACAGAAGACTTTCCTGACTTTTCTGTTCTGTAGAGTTAAATCCACATTCCACTCCCAAGAGCATAAACACACCCCACTTCTTTTTTTTTTCCCCAGCTTATTCTTGCATTACATAAAATAAATAATTTTTAAAATCATGGGAAATTTAAAGGAACAGTTATAGAATAGTATAATGACCATCCATATTCTTCTCATGAAATTTTAACAGTTACCAAATTAGACTCAATCTTACTTTATCTCTGCCCCTACTCACCTCCCTTATCTTCTTCTTTGCTTATTTTAAAGCAAATTCCAGACATAGTAATGAGGACATGCTCTTTAAATGGCCTAGGAGTGTAACTTTTTTGAGTTATAGAATTCCTGATAGTTGTTAAGAGGATGTGTTATTGACTCTTAGCCACTTCTTAAAAATAGCATTTGATAAATGCTTAATGCCATTTTTTCCTTATCAGAGTTTTTTTGAAACTCATACTTCCTATTCAAGACTTGAGACTGGCTTGCTGAGTTTACTGGAAGCATTAATTAATACATTGGCTCCTCTCTGGACAGTTTTCCTTCTAAAATAAGGCCTTTCACCATGGCTGGATATTGATTAGTCTCTTTCCTTCCAGCTCTTATGTCTACAGGGCCATCAGGAGATTTCTGTACCAAATCCCCACCTTCTCATTATTATCATTCCCATTTGGTGTCTCAAGGTTCTGTATTGACTGTGTTCACGTCACGGTCTCTAAGCCTCTCGGGGTGCGTTCTTGGGTTGTCATGACTCTTCTCTCTTCCCTCATTGTCCTCCCCGGAAGCAGTTACATTGCCTTTCTCTAAGCATTCACCAGTCAGAATCTTCCTTTCTGTTCTGTTTAAATACCTAACATTTGTCAGTAAGCAACATATTTTTGTATTTAATTGTATTTACTATCTCCAAGGAGTCTTGCCCGTTTCTCTTTGCCTTGCTTTCATTGATAGGGCCACCTTTTTCTTTTTAGTAATATTTACTGTTAAAAGCCTTAATTACTCTTTCTTCTCCGCTTCAAGTAAGTTTTTCTAACTTTTTAATCTTCTGTCGTAGGCTCCATTTCCCAGGTTTTCACTCTTTTGTGTTGTTGCTCTGTACTCCAGATTTTTCTCCTCCTGTCTAATTAAAGGCAAATCAAGATAGAAAATTATTTCCCAATTTTCATGTTTCTTCTATCACATTTTTATTTTTTTTATTTTTTATTTTTTTTATATATATTTGACAGAGAGAGAGATCACAAGTAGACAGAGAGGCAGGCAGAGAGAGAGAGAGAGAGGGAAGCAGGCTCGCTGCTGAGCAGAGAGCCCGATGCGGGACTCGATCCCAGGACCCTGAGATCATGACCTGAGCCGAAGGCAGCGGCTTAACCCACTGAGCCACCCAGGTGCCCCTCTTCTATCACATTTTTAAGTTTTGGTTCATCGATTGGGTCCAAATGTAAGAAATGTGTTTCAGGTTCATATTGTCAACCCCACGGCACAAGCCGGTTACTCAGCTTAGGCATTAGTGAAAAGTGCCACTAAATGTCTAATCGGGAAGAAAGCGATTGAACAGCGCAGCTGTCAGAGCACCGTCCTCCTGCCTACTGAGAAACTGCTACCAGTCAGCACCCCAGAATGAGTTGTGTGCTTCATGTTGACATGATAAACCTTTTGCCTTTGTTTTTTTTGTTGTTGTTGTTCAGACCTGGGTTCTGTGTTCTGATTCTTCTCTAATCCTCTCAAACCTCATCCTCTGACTTCTGGCTCCTTCCTGTCCTGACCGTCTCTACTCCAAGGCTGTGTGCAAAGCTCCACTTTTATTCTGTGAGTGTGACTTCTCTCTTCCCTATGCTAAAACCCCATATTCTCCTGTTACTTTTGGGGGGAAATTCTGATTTAACAAGTATTTTTGGATTTTAGGATTTATGACTGTTGTCCAGAATCCTCTTAATTGACAGCTTGTAATAGTTAATAGTGAAAATTACTGAGTTTGTTGGTTTAATTGCTTGTATGAACTCAGTTAAGCCTCACAACTTAGAAGTAGGCATTGTTATTTGCCACTTTAAAAGGTGGCAAAATTATTTAGTCCAGGGTCATATAACTGGTAAAGAGTAGAACCAGGGTACCATCCCAGTCTGGCACATGGTTTCATTAGCTTGGTTCTGCGACCCTGGGATGTAGTTTTGCTTGGCTAGTTTTTTTTCCTTTCTTTTTTCAAAATCTTTTTTAAGCTTGTGGTCTAGCTTAAAAAATACCCTAGCTAAGTTGGAGTTGAAAATCATTTGCTTCTCGGAAATTCTAATAAGTTTACAATAATTACCTAAAGATTTTTTTTGAAAAGCAAGTTTGTATTCTTTCTGAACAACTGATATATACCCTAAAATCTTATCTGTTGAATTTAAGTCTGCCTCCAGGTACACTTTTATCTCAAGCCTTATTTCTCTGTAATATAATTAATTTTATGTTAGTTGAAATTGACTTGGTATTTTAATATGAACATTGTGAAGATGTCTAAATTTTACTGTATCCTATGACATGTGATAAGATTAATAGCATACATTTTCTGGTTCTTTATACTTTGTATATCATAGATAGTCTTTACAGCTTATATATCATATAAATATAGTTGGTGAAGGAACAGTCTAGCGTGGACACATTCCTCTCATCCAACCACTGGGTGGTTCTGTCTTTCATGTAAATGCGCGTCTGCCTTTTTTCAACATTTTGAGGAGCCTCCATGCTGTTTTCCAGAGTGGTTTGTTAAAAAAAAAAAAATTGGAAGGGGAAGCGAACCATAAGAGACTATGGACTCTGAAAAACAACCTGAGGGTTTTGAAGGGTCAGGGGTGGGAGGTTGGGGGAACAGGTGGTGGGTAATAGGGAGGGCACGTTTTGCATGGAGCACTGGGTGTGGTGCAAAAACAATGAATACTGTTACGCTGAAAAAAATAAATAAAATGGAAAAAAAAATGCGCGTCTGCCCCACATGAAAAAATTGGAAGGGATTGTCTACAAAAGGCAGTCTGTTAGGAATGAAAGGATTTATCACAGAATTAGACTTTACTACCAATGATGAGGCAGTACGGAACACTGAACTCTCAAACGAAGCTCATCAACAGGAAGTTAGAATTTTCACCTACGTAAACTGGTCAGGATTCAAAAACTAAAAGAGATTCACGCAATCCTCTAGCAGATGTAGTAGGTATATGTGTCTAGAGAAAAGTCCCACCTGAGACTTTTATAATGTTTTCATTGTTTTGTAGAGGACTGTGCAAAACTAGTAGATGTAGCCATGGGCATATCACCGTGCAGTTACGTGATGCAAGTGACGGTACTGGTAACAAAATTTTTATGGCCAAAAAAAAAAAAGGGGAAAAAGAAAAAAAGACTTTACCAGCACTTCATCTGTTAGTTATATAATCAGCAGTGATCTGTGGGAGGATAGTCACAGGTCAGATCTCTGATAAGTAACCCATTGTCTTAATAGGCTAGAGGATCCCATTTGGGTCCCAAATTTGGTGTTCAGAAATACTGCCTATAGCTTTTTTTCCTGTAATACGTAATGTCTCATATAAGAAGGCTCACCAGAAAACTGTTTGACTACTTATCACTCAAAACTGAGGAAAGATACACCCTAGATTTCATTTAAAAACCAGCTATGTACAGAAGCTTTTACACACTATTAAGAAATATTGGGGCACCTGGGTGGCTCAGTGGGTTGAGCCTCGGCCTTCGGCTCAGGTCATGGTCTCAGGGTCCTGGGATCGAGCCCCGCATCAGGCTCTCTGCTTGGTGGGGAGCCTGCTTTCCCTTCTCTCTCTGCCTACTTGTGATCTCTGTCAAATAGATAAATAAAATCTTAAAAAAAAAAAAGAAAAAGAAATATAAGCTCCAAAAGAAAAATGGCTAAAGAAGTGAACATGCAGTTCATCCGAGAAAACATGTAAACGGCCTTTATTATGGTTACTGCTTTTTGTGTCCTATGTAAGATACGTTTTTTTATCCTGATTATCATGAAGATAGTCATTGAAGTTTTGTTTTGAGACTTGTTCTGAGACGTGTTCTGAGAATCATCTTCCTTCTATTGTACTGTAATGTTACCTTTATCATAAACTAGGTGATTGTGTACGTCACTTGATTTATGTGAAGTTATCTTCCCCTGTAATGGGAACTTCCAATCCATGAATGTGGAAGTGTACCCTTCCACTTCCTTTGGTCTTCAGTTTTTCTTAATAATTTTTTTTTTCTTTTCAGTGTATGAAAATTTCGTTATGAAATTTACTTCTAGATAGTTAGTGGGGTTTTGATGCCATCATAAATGGTAATGTTTTTAAATTTCATTTTTTGTTTTTGCTGATGTATATAATTGATTTTTGCATGTTGACCTGTTGGTCATTAACCTTGCTAGATTTATTAATTCTAATGGTTTAACCTAGTGTCTGAGATTAATGGACAGTTTTATTTCTTTTCCAATTCTAATGCCTTTTCTTTCTTTTCTTGTTTTATTGCCAGACATTCTGTGACTTTTTAATGTCTTTAGGCTCTGGAGTACCTTCCCCAAGAAAAACTTGGTTAGTGTTTCTAAAGGTCTTTATTGTAGTGGGTCCAATCAGAAGAGAGAAGGCACACAATTACTTAAAAAGGGAAAGTTCACTATAAAGAATTATTAAGTATAACAGGGGATTGGAGTAGTGAGAGGTTGGCTGGTCAGAAGTGACGAGAACTCTAAGAGATAAGGGAATAGCAGGTAGCAGGAGCAGTCATTTATTCTAGGGCTGAGAGGGCCCACGAGAGATCCCGTGTGCCCAGGACTGAGCTCCAGACTGTTGGAGAGGGCACGGCTGTGGACGGCAACTCTTGAAATCAGATTCTTTATCATCCTCAGAGTTCGCTCTTGGTGTTTGTTGTGGGATGTTGCTGCTTGCTTATTGAGTGTCTTTCCTGAACTGTTTTTGTAAGGTCTGTATTCTTTTCATGTGAGGCCACTGAAGCATCTGTTCGGTTAGCCTCATGGTCAGCTGGTGTTTTGACAGCTTTAACCTTAAACACTTGAGAGAAGAAAAGTAAAAAGAAAAAATTCTCTTCTAGTATCTGTAGATTGGCTTTGCCTTTGGGCCTTCCTTTAACACTTATCTGGGCCTTTTATAAATCTGCTTTTTACTTCCTACTTGTATAGAGCCAGAGGACCTGTCATATGTGAAAGTTTAGTCTTCTCAGGCCTTCTTCAGGCATGTGTCCTGCTGGTATGTGTATGGCTTTCTTAATCCCCTGGTATGGACAGAAACTTCCCAAAGATTCCCACATTTATCTCTTGTCCTAACCGCTTCCTTTCCAGGCTTCTTGGTCTGTTCCTTGCTTGTTCCAAGTGCTGTTTCTTGCCCCAGCTGCTGTGCCCAGTACCTGTGCCTTTAAATGTTTTCAGCAGAAGCCACCCAAGAACGTGTCCTTGGGAACACTCCAGGAATATTGGGTTGCCCAAAACAAAGGGAGGTCTTTGCACCAGTACTTGACGGGAGCTGCCAGGCAGGTTGAGACTCATAACTACAATTCTTGGAGAATATTGTCTTTATTTCTTCCTAGCGCTCTGCACCAGGGATCTGGACTGCTGTTCTCACAGCTGCTGCCTATCTGGGGTTTGGGGCTGGTAGGCAAGTTGTTTAAAATGCCACAGAGCTTACTTACCACATACCACAAAGTCGCAGCTTCTTTCTTCACTAAGCTCTACCCTGGCTGTTGTAAGCTTTTTACTGCATTATAGAGGTTTTTTTGGAAGCTGATTGTGATAGTTTTAGTCAGCTCTTTACTTGCTTTTGGGGAAGAGAGAATCTTGGGATTCCCTACTCCACTTTCAGTGACCATTTTCGTGACAAGTGGTGATTACACTTTTAATAACACTCCAAAGATGTCAGGTCTCTGTGGTATCTGCAGTGCTTTTGGCTTTCGGCCACCATGCTACTACTGAGCTGGGGAGAGAAGAGAGCTAGAAATAACCTTGAGTTAAAACATCAGACTCCACTGTTTTTACCAAGGTGCAGTTTCTGTTGAATAGATACTTCTCAGTGGGCACTGGGTTTTTGTTAACTGCCAACATGCTACAACATGGGGAGGAAAGATCCTGGCAACGCTATTTTCTGTCCTGCCCTCAGCACTGACCAACTTCAGGGAGCAAAACAGCACCACCTAGTGGAGACCAGAGCCCTGCGCCCCTGTGCCCTGCATCTCCACTAGGGCAAGTGGTCCTGAGAAGAAAGCACAGCGGGCCCCACTCCCAGAAGACCATCACAAACCCCTTGCATGCACCAAATCTACTGATCAGAGAGTGCCACAAAGCTTCATTCTTGAGGAATGAATTTTTTTTAACCACTTTTTTTTTTTTAAGATTTATTTATTTTCAAGAGAGAGCAGAGGGAGGGGGAGAAGGAGAGGGGGAATCTCAAGCAGACTCCCTACCGAGTGCAGAGCCCAACACAAGGCTCAGCCTCATGACCCTGAGATCATGACCCGAGCCGAAATCAAGAGTTGGATGCTTAACCTACTGAGCCACCCAGGTGCCCCTTGGACCTCTTCTTAATATAGCCATTACTCTCAGGAGCAGAAATGCAGTAGGCTTTCATAACTATCACACACACACAAAAGCAGGTACAAAATGATAAGACAGAGGAATTGACCTCAAAAGAAAGAATGGGAAGAATTTATGGCCAAGTACTTATCAAAAATACATACAAGTAAGATGCTTGAACCAGAATTTAAAATGATAATCATAAAGATAAGCTGGTCTTGAGAAAAGCACATAATATACTAGAAAATCCCTTACTGCAGAGATAAAAGCTAAAAACTAGTCAGGCGGAAATAAAAAAATGCTGTAATGGAGATACAAAACCGACTGAATGCAGTGACAACAAGGATGAATGAGACAGAGAAATGAGTCAGGGATATAGAAGATAAAATTATAGAAAATAACAAAGCTGAAAAAAAGACGGTAAGAAAGGTTTTGGATCACGACTGTAACTTAGGCAACTCACGAACGCCTTAAAGTGTAATAACATTTGTATCATAGGAGTCCCAGGAGAAAGAAAAAGAAGCAGAAGGTTTATTTGAGCAAATTGTAGCTGAAAGCTTTCCTAATCTAGGGAACGAAACAGACATTGAAATCTAAGAAGCACAGAAAACTCCCTTACTAAATTCAACAAAAGCCAGCCATCACCCAGACATATCATGGTGAAATTCATAAAATGAACAACAAAGGAAAGAATCCTGAAAGCAGCAAGGGAAAAAGAGTGCTTAACCTCCAAGGAAGGACAGATCAGATCGCAGCAGATCTCTCCGCAGCAACTCCGCAGGCCAGATGAAAGTGGCATGATACATTTAACATGCTGGATGGGAAAATATGCAGCCAAGACGACTTTATCCAGCAAGACTGTCATTCAGAAGAGAAGGAGAGAGAACGAGTTTCCCAGAGAAACAAAAACTAAATGAGATTGTGACCACTAAACCAGTTCTGCAAGAAATATTAAAGGGGACTCTTTGAGTGGGGAGGGAAAGACCAAAAGCAACAAAGACTAGAAAGTAAGAGAGAATATCACCATGAACACCACAATTTTATAGGTAACCCAGTGGGACTAAATTCATCTTTCAGTAATCACTCTGAAGGTAAAAAGAATAATGCTCCAATCAAAAGACATAAGGTATCAGAATTAATTAAAAAAAAAAAAAAGCCCCATCTATATATGCTGCCTCTAAGAGACTCATTTTAGACCTAAGACACCTGCAGATTGCAAGTGAGGAGATAGAGAACCATCTGTGATGCTAGTGGATGCCGAAGGAAAGCCACAGTAGTCATATTTATGCAGACAAAGTCGATTTAAATTATTTTTATTTTTATTTTTTAGATTTTATTTATTTATCTGACAGAGATCACAGGCAGGCAGAGAGAGAGGGGGAAGCAGGCTCTCTGCTGAGCAGAGAGCCTGATGTAGGGCTCAATCCCAGGACCGTGAGATGATGACCTGAGCTGAAGGCAGAGGTTTAACCCACTGAGCCACCCAGGTGCCCTGACAAAGTAGATTTTAGACCAAAGACTGGAACAAGAGATGAAGAAGGGCATTCTATCATAATTAAGGGGCCTTTCAATGAGGAAGATCTAATAATTGTAAATACTTAAGTCCCCAACTTGGAAGCACCCATATATATAAATTAATTACAAACATAAATTCATTGATGGGGTGCCTGGATGACTCAGTCAGTTAAACGTCTGCCTTCAGCTTAGGTTATGATCCCAGGGTCCTGGGATCAAACCCCACATCAGACTCCCTGCTCAGTGAGGAGCCTGCTTCTCCCTCTTCCTCTGCCTGGCCCCCCTGCTTGTGATCTCTCTTTCTCTGTCAAATAAATAAAATCTTAAAAAAAAAAAAAAGAAACTTATTGATAATACAATAATAGAAGGGGACTTTAACACCCCACTTACAGCAATGGACAGATCATCTAACTAGAAAATCAACAGGGAAAAATGCCTTTGAATGATGCATGGGACCAGATGGACTTAGCATATATTCAGAACATTCCATCCTAAAGTAGTGGAGTATGCATTCTTTTCATATGCACATGGAACGTTCTCCAGAATAGAACACATACTGGGTCACAAATCAGCCCTGAAGAAATACAGAAAGATTGAGATCATACCATGCATATTTTCAGACCACAGTGCTATGAAGCTTGAAGTCAACCACAAGAAAAAATTTAGAAAGACCACAAATAACATGGAGATTAAAGAACGTCCTAGTAAAGAATGAATGGGTTAATTAGAAATTGAAGAAATAGAAAAAGACATGGAAGCAAATGAAAATGAAAACAGAACAGTCTGAAACCTTTGGGATACTATAAAGGCAGTCCTAAGAGAGAAGTATATTGCAATACAGAACTAACTCAAGAATTAAGAAAAAGGCTAACCTTAAGGAGCTAGAAAAGGAACAGCAAATAAAGCTTAAAGCCAGCAGAAGAAGGGAAGTAATAAAGATGAGAGCACAAATCAATGATACAAAATGAAAAAACCAGAGCAGATCAAAACTAAGTGTTGGTTTTTTGAAAGAGTTAATAAAATTGGTTAACTCCCTAGCCAGACTTACCAAGAGAGAAGAGAAAGGACCCAAATAAAAGAATCACGTATGCAAGGGGAGAGATTACAACTACAGCCAACACCACAGAAATATAAATAATCATAAGAGAATATTATGAAAAATGTTATGCCAAAAAACTGGGCAATCTACACATTCAATGCGTATATGCAATGTACACACACACACACACACACACGAATATTGCTCAGCCATCAAAAAACCCTAAATCTTGCCATTTGCAGCAACATGGTTGGAGCTAGAGTGTATTCTAAGCAAAATAAGTCAGAGAAAGACAAATACCATATGATTTCACTCCTATGTGGAATTTAGGAAACAAAACCAATGAATGTGTGGGAAAGGAGGAGTAGTTGGGGGGGGGGGAACCATAAGAGACTAATTTTTTTTATTAACATATAATGTATTATTAGCCCCAGGGGTACAGGTCTTTGAATCTCCAGGTTTACATTTCACTGCACTCACCATAGCACATACCTTCCCCTGTGTCCATAACCTAACCACCCTTTCCCTACCCACCTCCCCCCGGCAACACTCAGATTGTTTTTTGTGAAATTAAGAGTCTCTTATGGTTTGTCTCCCTCCCGATCCCATCTTGTTTCATTTATTCTTTTCCTACTCCCCAAACCCCCCATGTTACATCTCAACTTCCTCATATCAGAGAGATGATATGATAATTATCTTTCTCTGATTGACTTACTTCGCTCAGCATAATACCCTACCCTCTAGTTCCATCCACGTCGTCGCAAATGGTAAAATTTCATTTCTTTTGATGGCTGTGTGGTATTCCATTGTATATACATACCATATCCTCTTTATCCACTCATCTTTGATGGACATCTAGGTTCTTTCCATAGTTTGGCTATTGTGGACATTGCTGCTATAAACATTTGGGTGCACGTGCCCCTTCGGATCACTACATTTGTATCTTTAAGGTAAATACCCAGTAGTGCGATTGCTGGGTCGTAGGGTAGCTATTTTCAACTTCTTGAGGAACCTCCATGCTGTTTTCCAGAGTGGCTGCACCAGCTTGCATTCCCACCAACAGTGTAAGAGGGTTCCCCTTTCTCCACATCCTCGCCAGCTTCTGAAGAGACTTTTTTTTTTTTTTTAAGGATTCATTTATTTATTTGAGAGAGAGCATGAGTCGGGGGAGAGGGGCAGCAAGAGAAGGAGAGGGAGAGAAGCAGACCCTCCACTGTGCGTGGGACCTAGCTTGGATGGATCTCACAACCCTGAGGTTATGACCTGAGCCGAAATCAAGAGTCAGACGCTTAACCAGTGGAGCCACTCAGGCACCCTAAGAGACTTAACAATAAAGAACAAACCGAGCGAGGGTTGATGGAGGGAGGTGGGTGGGGGAGGGGCTAAATAGGTGACTGCTACTAAGGCTGGTACTTGTGATAAGCACTGGGTATTACATGTAAGTGATAAATCATTAAATTCTGCTCCTGAAACCAATATTACACTAATGTTAACTAACTAGAATTTAAATAGAGTTTCAGAAGAAAAAGAGAATAATAACAGAAAACATAAACATAACCATAAATTTCCAAAGTTGTGGTAGTGGTATATGTGTAGTCAACAAAATAATGTTCAGAAAAAATCCCAAGGTTATATGGGAATCTGTATAATGAATGGCATTTCCAATCAGTGGAAAAAGACATGTACTTAATAGTGAGACAACAATGTTAGCATTTTGAAAATTAAGTGAACAAATAAATCAATGGAATGCACACTTTATACCAAAGTAAATTCTCCTTTATTTATTTATTTATTAAAGATTTTTAATTTATTTGTTTGACAGGGAGAGCACAAGTAGGTAGACAGGCAGAGGGGAGGGAGAAGCGGGCTCTCCGCCGAGCAGGAAGCCCAACGTGGGGCTCCATCCCAGGACCCTGGGATCATGACCCAAGCCGAAGGCAGCCGCTTAACCAACTGAGCCACCCAGGCGCCCCAGATTATCCTTTAAGTGTAAGGATCAAGGTAAAGGCCCGGCATTGACATGTGCTACCTGGAATAAATTCAAACAAATGGTTCAACACTAAGATCATAATTTATGAGGATGTAGCTTGGACACACGGTGTTTGGCCTGACAACTTAAAACGGATTAGATACTCAGGAGTAGACTTAGTGATGAAGAGGGTGCGATCTGGCTTTTCAGTATCTGAGTGCGTGAACACTTAACACTCAGTTGGCTTTCCCAGCTTTATGCTGGAATCTGAGGTGGTTGCAAGTTACATACTTTTCCTAGAGCTTTGAGGTAAAATCCCATGCTTATTAAGGAAAATAATGTTTTTTGAGGCAAAAGAACTTTGACGTTTAGATAAAGTAAATCTTAAGGATTTATTTTATATCCATTAACATGTTTTATTTTTTCTACAAGAATGCTTTTTTACCCTCAGTATTTACCTTCCACATTTGGAACTTCTGTGATTATCTGTAGTCACTTTAATGGTTTGTTTCCAAAATCCCTTTTCACCTTTTAGTATGAAGTTATGTGAACTTCAGTAATAACTATAGAATTCTTAAAAATTTCTTTCTTTAAGATTTTAATTAATTATTTGACAGAGAGGGAACACAAGCAGGGGAAATGATGGAGCAGGGAGCCTGATGTGGGTCTGGATCCAAGGACCCTGGTATCATGACCCGAGTTGAAGGCAGATGCTTAATGACTGAGCCACCCAGGCGCCCCATAACTATAGAATTCTACGTTTTTAAAGTCTCTGGGATTATTTTGTTCATAATATGAAAGTAATTTTTAAATGATGTGAGTAAATTCTGTTTTGATCATTGACTTCCTATTTTCTTCATAGTTCACCCATCTTAAAGAGTTCTTTTAAAGTATATTAACTGGTTCAGGGGCGCTTGCATGGCTCAGTCAGTAAGCGACTGCCTTTGGCTTAAGTCACGATCCCAGGGTCCTGGGATTGAGTCCCTCATTGGGCTCATTGCTCAGCGGGGAGCCTGCTTCTCCCTCTGCCTGCTGTTCCCCTGCTTGTGCTCGCTCTCCCTCTATGTCAAACGAATAAACAAAATCTTTAAAAAATATACATATTAACTGGTTCAACTCATTAATCTTGATACTATGGAATCATTAAAGCTTCCCTTTCTCCAAAAAAAGGTATTATATTCCAGATACATCACTTTAAGTTGGTATAAACGTACGTGGTGAGATTCTTTTCATCTTATTCTCTTTCTCACAACACTTAATTTTAATCCTTTATACTGTGACAAAACTTTCACGGTTTTAATATGAGAAAGGAACTTAAATTTAAGTATATTGGGGCGCCTGGATGGCTCAGTGGGTTAAAGCCTCTGCCTTCGGCTCAGGTCATAATCCCAGGGTCCTGGGATTGAGCCCCACATCGGGCTCTCTGCTCAGCAGGGAGTGCGCTTCCCTTCCTCTCTCTCTGCCTCCTCTCTGCCTACTTGTGATCTCTGTCAAATGTCAAATAAATAATAAATAAAATCTTTAAAAAAAATTTAAGTATATTATCTCAAAAAACCTTTCCTCCGTTGTGTGGCATGGATATAATTATCCTATCACAGCAGCCACACGAAGCAGATGTCATCTCCTTTTACCTGGAAGAGTCAAGCAAATGGCTTGGAACCTTGGAAGAGTCAAGCAAATGGCTCAAAGTCACATTGCTTCTGAGTGACAGAGCTAGAAGGAAAAGCAAGGTTTTTCTGACTCCAAAGCTTTTGATCTCTTTATTACTCACGGTTTTATTCCATAAGGGGTTTAAAAATATTTGTTGAATGAAGGAATGACAAAGAGACCGAGAAGTTTCTGTCACTGAAACATGTGTAAGGTTTTACAGCTTCATATGTATATTGCTTACTTACCATATCGCAGGCACTGTGATGAACCTTTATTTTTTTATTTCTTATTTTTTAAAATTTTAGAACCTTTATTTTTATTTTTTTTAAAGATTTTATTTTTTTATTTGACAGAGAGAGAGATCACAAGTAGGCAGAGAAAGAGGAGGAAGCAGGCTCCCTGCTGAGCAGAGAGCCCGACGCGGGGCTCGATCCCAGGATCCCGGGATCATGACCTGAGCTGAAGGCAGAGGCTTGAACCCACTGAGCCACCCAGGCGCCCTGAACCTTTATTGTTTTTAAATAGAGACTAAGATTTTAGTCTCTTAATTTCTTTTGGGTTTAAAGTTTTTCCAGCTCTTGAACTTTTAATTTCTATTTTCTGTTTTTACTATTGTGGTGGTTCTGTTTTGTTTAGCAAATCAACCCTTTGACAGAATCTGAACCTGAACCATGGAGGGTATAATTGTAGGTGAAACCAGTGTTAGCTTGGCAAATCAAGTAAACACCTGAATGTTTACTTTGATTAGAGTTCAGCTGTGAAATTAACCTACTTGCTGAGTTTTCTAAGATTTAACAAGAGGAAATAATAAATCATTGTGCTTTTCGGTTCTCTTTCAGCTTTCAGAAGAATTGTTAGATAAATGGCTCTCCTACCCAGAGGCCCAGCATGTACCCCTCTGCCAACATATGCTTGGTTTTGCTATGAAGTCTGTTACACAGATGGTATTGGGTAGTACATTCGAAGATGACCAGGAAGTCATTTACTTCCAGAAGAATCATGGCACAGTAAGTGTTGGGACAAATTTAAAATTATTCTTTAATCAAATTGGATAGTTTAATAATGTAGACTTTGCCTCTCAAGAAGAAGGTTTAAGAACCTGTAGTGTAGAATTTCCTTGTTTTGGGCTAAAATAGCAATGCAAGCAAAGATAACTGTATTTCTAAAAAATGTAAGAATTACTTTTTTTAACCAGTTTTCGAAATTTAAAAAGCAGATGGCCAAAGAAATTTCCTTTTATTTTTATTATTTATTTATTTATTTATTTATTTTAAAAAATTTATTTGACAGAGATCACAAGTAGGCAGAGAGAGAGAGAGAGGAGGAAGCAGGCTTCCTGCTGAGCAGAGACCCTGATGCGGGGCTCGATCCCAGGACCCTGAGATCATGACCTGAGCCGAAGGCAGAGGTGCCTGAGGCACGGTGACCCCAAAGAAATTTCCTTTTAATACTCACCAAATATGTTGTAAAATAACACTAGATTCTAGAATAAAGAGAATAACTTTAATAGAACTAGACTATGTCCCATATAGAAAGAAATTAATGCCAGTGGAACATTAAAATGTTAATGAAGATGATTTGAAGAAAGGCTAATTCAGTCTGAAATGGATCTACTTTCTTTTCTAGATTCGTATGTGGAATTTATTTTATTATTCTCTATTTTTACCAGTCTTGGTATTAATTTACTTAATCCCAGTATTAAATGAGTTTATTTGGTTCAAATCGTACTTAGGTCATTTTGCGTCTCTGAGAAATTATTCCTTATTTTATTCAGATGTATAAAAACATTTTGGTTAAATAATCAGGATAATGTGTTTAGAACAAAAATCACTAGAAACTGTGGCTTACCACCTTGTTATTGTATAATATACTTTTTTCCCATTAAAATGGTTTAATTAGGGGTGCCTGGGTGGCTCAGTTGTTAAACATCCGCCTTTGGTTCAGGTCATGATCCCAGGATGGGGCTCCCTGTTCAGCGGGAAGCCTGCTTCTCCCTCTCCCACACCCTCTGCTTGTGTTCCTTCTCTAGCTGTCTCTCTCTCTCTCTCTGTCAAGTAAATAAACAAAATCTTGTAAAAAAAAAAAAAAAAAGTTTAATTAGGGGCACCTGGGTGGCTCATTCGGTTAAGTGTCTGCCTTCCACTCAGCTCATGATCTCGAGGTCCTGGCACTGAGCC
This sequence comes from Meles meles, assembly GCF_922984935.1. Taxonomy (NCBI): domain Eukaryota; kingdom Metazoa; phylum Chordata; class Mammalia; order Carnivora; family Mustelidae; genus Meles; species Meles meles. The sequence continues at coordinate 15,056,023 of NC_060074.1, forward strand.
CCACCTTGGGCTCCCTGCTCAGTGGGGAGTCTGCTTGTCCCTCTGCCTCTGCCCTCCCCACTGCTCGTGCTTTCTCTCTCAAATAAATAAATAAGTAAATAAAATCTTTTTCAAAAGATAAAATAAAATGATTTAATTACATATATCTGATGAAAAAATACGTGTTTCTTATCAACATATTAGGAGTATAAAAATCAAGGTGGAAAAAAATCACTCTAAATTCCATTTTCTAGAGTAAACTAGCCTGTGTACTCAGGCAAATAAATTGGTTAAGGATTTCCTAAAATGTCTTCATATTTTAATGAAGAATCAATTTTTGACTCAGTTATTACTGATTTTTTTTTTCATGTTGACAAGATAGCATTTTTTAAAAGTGACACCCACCGTTATTTTCAGGACGACCTATTGTGTATGTTTTTATGCTGGTATTTTCTTTCTCTTCATTTTTCATTCTTTCCTTAGAACTTCAAAATAGAAAAAAATTCAAACTTAGAGAAAAGTTGCAACTAGGATAAGGAACTCCCATGTATCTTTTAACCCAGGTTCATCTGTTGTTTACATTTTGCTCCATTTGCTTTTGTCATTCATTATCTACTTCTTTGTTTATCTGTCTTTTCATTGCTCCCACCCTTATCTGAACCATTTGAGAGACAAGTGGACATTTTGCCTTTTCCCACCTAAATACTTCGGTCTGTATTTCCTAAAAACAACAGTATTCTCTCATATAGTGACAACATAGTTTTCAAACTTGGGAAATTGAACATTCATACAATATTGCTACCCACGGCCCATATTCAAATTTCTTTATTTTCAATGGTTAGACCTCTTTAATGTGAAACAGTTCCTTGGTTTTTCTTTGTTTTTTGGCCTTGATATATTTTTTAAAAATACAGGCCAGTTATTTTGTGCAGTGTCTCTCAATTTGGGGTTTGAGTAGATTCAAGTTATGTACTTTGGGAATCTGGTATTCTCTTAACAATATTAGAAGTTGTCAAAGGAAAGTCTTCAGACAAGAAACATGACTTAAATTCCTTCTTCAAATGATGTTTTCATATCTGAACCACCGCTGTGTTGTTGTCCTGTCAGGCCACCAGGAATGATAACCAATTTATGCATGCTACCGCTTGGTTCTCAACACTGGTTCTCAGCAGAGAGATGCCATCACATGTAGGATGTATACTGATTTCACAGGTGTCAAACTGGAAAATGTATTCGTCACATTTGGTTGCACACCGCGTTTCTGAAGTGCCCTCCAAAAATACTGTCCCAGTTATTTTTCCCACCAACATTAGTGTGCTCTTTCCCTGACGTTTAGAGTTATTGGTCCTTTAAATATTTGCCTGTATAGGGGCACCTGGGGGTCTCAGTCATTAAGGGTCTGCCTTCTGCACAGGTCATGGTCCTGGGGTCCTGGGATCGAGTTCCGTGTTGGACTCCTTGTTCAGTGGGAAGCCTACTTCTCCCCTCTCCACTCCCCCTGCTTGTGTTCCCTCTCTTGCTGTTTCTCTCTCACACATAAATAAAATCCTTGCCAATAAATAAATAAATAAATACTTGCCTATGTCATAAGTCAAAATGGTATTTCGTGATTATAATTTTTATTTTTTTTATCGTTTATGAGGTTAAACATTTTTTACATTTTTATTGAACATTTGTGTTTCTTTTGTGGGATACTTTCTTATGTCCTTTGCCCATTTTTCTGTTGATGTGATTTTTACTAATCAGAAAGAGCTCTTGGGGTGCCTGGGTGGCTCAGTGGGTTAAAGCCTTTGCCTTCGGCTCAGGTCATGATCCCAGGGTCCTGGAATCAAGCCCTGCATCGGGCTTTCTGCTCAGCGGGGAGCCTGCTCCCTCCTCTCTCTGCCTGTCTCTCTGCATACTTGTGATCTGTCTGTCAAATAAATAAATAAAATCTTTTTTAAAAAAAAGAACTCTTTTTTTTTTTAATTTTATCTTTATTTTTTAAAGTAACCTGTACACCCAGTGTGGGGCTTGAACTCATGACCTTAAGATCAAGAGTTGTATTCTCAGACAAACCATAAATGACTCTTAATCTCACAAAAGAAACTGGGGGTTGCTGGGGGGAGGTGGGGTTGGGAGAGGGGGAGGGGGTTATGGACATTGGGGAGGGTATGTGCTATCATGAGTGCTGTGAAGTGTGTAAACCTGGCGATTCACAGACCTGTACCCCTGGGGATAAAAATATATTATATGTTTATAAAAAAGAAAAATTTGGAAGGGGAGGCAAACCATAAGAGACTATGGACTCTGAAAAACAACCTGAGGGTTTTGAAGGGGTGGGAGGTTGGGGGAACAGGTGGTGGGTAATGGGGAGGGCACGTTTTGCATGGAGCACTGGGTGTTGTGCAAAAACAATGAATACTGTTACGCTGAAAAAAATAAATATATTTAATTAAAAAAAAAAAGTTGTATTCTCTACTGACTAAGCCAGCCAGATTCCCTAAGAGTTCTTTATTTTTATCTCACTTTTCATTTATAGGGCTTAAAAAAAAAGTCTTTATTTTTTAAAGCAGTTTTGGGTTTACAGTAAAATTGAGAGGAAAGGGGCACCTGGGTGGCTTAGTTGGTTAAGCGTCCAAATCTTGATTTCAGGTCAGGTCATGATCTCAGGGTTGTGAGATTGAGCCGTACATTGGGCTCCGTGCTGGGTGTGGAACCTGCTTAGGATTCTCTCTCTCCCTTTCCCTCTCAAAAAGAGAAAAAGAATTGAAAGGAAGATACAGAGATTTCCTGAATACCCATCGCTTCCACACATGTGTAGCTTTCACCATTACTGACATCACTTACCAAAATCGTACATTTTTTTCCAAGGATGAACCTATATTGACACATAAGTACCTCAAGGATTCACAGTTGGTATTGTATGTTCAGTGGGTTTGGACAAATGTATGAGGACATATATCTATCATTATAATATATAAAGGATTTTCACTGCCCTAAACATCCTCTGTCTTTTCATCGCCTGCCGCCTCTTCTGGCAAGCCCTGAACTTTTTGTTTTATCCATAGTTTTGCCTTTTCTAGAATGTCATATAGTTGGAATCATTCAGTACGTAAACTTCTGAGATTGGCTTATTTTTCACTTCCATTTAAGCTTCATCCATGTCTTTTCATGGCTTCATAGCTGATTTCTTTTAGCACTGAATAGTACTGCATTATCTAGATGTACCACAGTTCATCCATTCATCTACTAAAGGACATCTTGGTTGCTTCCTGGTTTGGGCAGTTATGATGAAAGCTGCAGTGAACATCTGTGTGCAGGTTTTTGTGTGGACACAAGTTTCCATCTTCGTTGGGTAAATACCAAGAGTTGTGATCGCTGGTAAGAGTAGGTTTAGTTTTGTAAAAAATTGGTTTTTGAGGGTTTTGTTGTTATATCCTCTGGCTCGGAGATTCTTTCCTAACCTGTGACCAGTGTACTAATAAGGTTATGAAAGACATTCTTCATTTCTGCTATGGTGTTTTTTATCTATAGTATTTCTTTTTTTTTTTTTTTTTTTTTTTTGAGAATTAAAACCAAGTCTTTCCATTTTATTTATTTTTTTCAGTGTAACAGTATTCATTCTTTTTGCACAACACCCAGTGCTCCATGCAAAACGTGCCCTCCCCATTACCCACCACCTGTTCCCCCAACCTCCCACCCCTGACCCTTCAAAACCCTCAGGTTGCCCCAACCTCCCACCCCTGACCCTTCAAAACCCTCAGGTTGTTTTTCAGAGTCCATAGTCTCTTATGGTTCGCCTCCCCTCCCCAATGTCCATAGCCCGCTCCCCCTCTCCCAATCCCACCTCCCCCCAGCAACCCCCAGTTTGTTTTGTGAGATTAAGAGTCATTTATGGTTTGTCTCCCTCCCAGTCCCATCTTGTTTCATTTACTCTTCTCCTATCCCCCTACCCCCCCATGTTGCTTCTCCATGTCCTCATATCAGGGAGATCATATGATAGTTGTCTTTCTCCGATTGACTTATTTCACTAAGCATGAGGTAGTTAAGATTTCCATCTCTTGTGTACATTGCCTATCTGTTCTTGCATGCTGTGTACTTTGTCCTTTACCTAAGGATCCTTTAGAACCTTTAGCAGCATATTTAGCAGAGTTGTTTTAAATTCCTGGGGGCACCTGTGTGGGTTAGTCATTTGGGCATCTGACTCTTGGTTTTGCCTCAGGTCATGGTCTTGGGTTGTGAGAGCAAGCCCCAAGTTGGGCTCCGTGCTGGCCATGGAGCCTGCTTGATTGAGGTTCTCTTTCTCCCTCTGCCCCTTGCATGCTCTAAATTAATTAATTAGTTAATTAATTCTTCATCTTATAATTCCAGTGTCCCCACCGTATCTTGTTCTGATGCTTGCTCTGTTTCTTCAAACTGTGTTTTTTACCTTTTGGTCTCTCTTGTAATTTTTTATGGATAGCTGAACGTGATATACTGGGTAAAAGAAACTGGTGTAAATAGGCCTTTAGAATTGTGATGGTGAGGGGTGCCTGGGTGGTTCAGTGGGTTAAAGCCTTTGCCTTCGGCTCAGGTCATGATCTCAGGGTCCTGGGATCGAGCCCTGCATCGGGCTCACTGCTCAGCAAGGAGCCTGCTTCCCCTTCTCTCTCTGCCTGCCTCTCTGCTTACTTGTGATCTCTGTCTGTCAAATAAATAAATAAAATCTGAAAAAAAAAAAGTAAAAAAAAAAAAAAGAATTGTGATGGCGAGCTGTGGGGAAAGGGGAAGCATCCCATAGTCCTGTGAGTAAGTGTCAGTCTATCAGTGAGCCTGTGCGTCTGGATCGTGAACTTCATAAGTGTTTCTCAGTATTCCCCCGCCCCCATTTGTGTGGGACAGGATGGCTAAGTGGACTGGAGTTTGGTGCTTTCCTTCTTGCACACAAAACGCTAGCCCTGGCTGGAGTTAGATAGTTCCCTTCTTCTAGGCAGCTGGGCTCTGACAAAACCCCAGCAGGTTAGGCTGTCAAGGCAGGCCTTGTCAACAAGAACAGAGTGCTCTGGTTTATTTCAGATCAGTTCCTTTTCAAAGGAAATTTTTTTCAAGTTTCCCTGCTAGAAGCCCAAGAGGGAGTTTCTTCATTATTTACCATGCGAACCTGGTTGAGCTCTTGGAGGTAAATCTTACAATATTTTGGTGGGGGAAAGTCGGGTCTATGATTGGGTTTCCCTGGAGTTTTTAATTCTCAGAGTTGTGCATTACTGAACCTCTAGCTGTTAGTTAATTACAGTTCAGGTTTTCCTCCCCCGGGACTGGTTCCTGAGGTGGTTTCCGCTTGTGGGTCTCTGCTTCCGTAAGCGGTAACTCCCCGATTTGACCTGTCTCTTTAATCTTGGGCCCTTTCCTGTCTTCCTGTTTTCCCTAGTTTCTTTAATCCCTGGGTCCTCTCCTGTCTTAGGGTCCAAGAAGAATTGTTGATGTTTCAAATCTGTAAAGTTTTTTGTTATTGAGATGGAGTTGCCAAATGAATTCAGCTTTCTCATGAATTTTCACCCTCTGCTCTGTGTCATGGTTAGACACTACTTTCCTGGGGCTCTTGGGTCACTCAGTTGGTTAAGTGCCTGCACAGGTCATGATTTTGAGGTCTGAGTGAGCCCCACGTCGGACTTCCTGCTCATTGGAGAGTCTGCTTCCCCCTCTCCTTTTGCCCCCCGCCCATGCTCATGCACACTCATTCTCTCTCAAATAAATAAATGAAATCTTAAAAAAAAAAAAGAACTGCTTTCTTGCTTTAAGGCTGTTCCTAATATAAACATTTATTATACATTTTCACAGTACTTTTTTTTTTTTAAGATTTTATTTGTTTATTTGACAGACAAAGATCCAAGTAGGCAGCCGGGGGGGGGGGGGGCGGGGAGCAGATTCCCTGCGGAGCAGAGAGCCCTATGTGGGCCCCCCCACGCCAAGGCACAGTCTTTAATCCACTGAGCCACCAAGGCGCCCCTTCACAGGACTTTAAATGATTTAATTTTTCACATTTAAAAAATCTTTAAGTTATATCTTTGTAAGGTAAGAGTTAAGGACTCCTAAATATTAATAATTATTCAATTATTTGGCATTGATTAGTGAGTGTTGTATTCTTAACCTACGTTCTTTCACAACTTTTAAATTAAATTAAATAAGCGAAGGTTTTTTCCAGGGGCTACTCAGTTTTGAAATAACTGGAAGCCTGTTTTATTATTTACTATCTGCAAACCTTATACTAACTTTTAACCTTTATTTCTGGATTTCAGCTAATGATTATCAGTATCACAAGTGAAGTAAAAATTTGGAATTCCCTATGAAATTTATTCATCCACTGGTGCTTTTATAATAAAAAATTGAAAATTGACCCTACTGCCATGCCCTTTTCTGTTTTTTTTTTTTTAAAGATTTTTATTTATTTTATCTGACAGAGAGAGATCACAAGTAGGCAGAGAGGCAGGCAGAGAGAGTGAGAGGGAAGCAGGCCCCCTGCTGAGCAGAGAGCCCGATGCGGAACTCGATCCCAGGACCCCGAGATCATGACCCGAGCCTAAGGCAGTGGCTCAAACCACTGAGCCACCCAGGCGCCCGCCATGCCCTTTTCTTCCCCATTCCCACACCTTTTAAAGAAAAGAAACTTTTGACTTCCTAGTTAAAATTAGTTTTAAAGTGCCCTGACTGAAATTATTAAAACATATTTGTACTCTGTCCTCGGAGACTATAGAGTAAATGATCATGCAGCCCACTTAAAAGGGAGAGTTTAATTATCAGATCTGTTAGTAAGATAGGAATTTCTCAATTATTGGCTTAGATTGCTTGGTGTTACTTAGAAAATCTACTTTACTAGATAATAGGTGTGTTTTCCTGTTTTTCAGGTTTGGTCTGAGATTGGCAAAGGCTTTTTAGATGGATCACTTGATAAAAGTACAACTCGGAAAAAACAATATGAAGATGGTAAGTTTTGCTACTCTTAAATTATAGTAGGGACAGGATATGTGCCCAAATTTTAATAAGGACATCTCTGAACCATGAGATTATGGGCCATGTATATTTTCTGTCTTTATGTTTTTCTCCTACATTTCCTATATTAAAGGTTTTTCTTAAAAGAGAGAAAAAAAGCAGTGAATCAGTAAATGAAACTCTGGTACTCACTATAGAATGAGGCTCGTATGGCCTACAGGAAAATGTAAGGGTACAATCCTGGGAAAGCAGTTTTATAATAAACATTAAGAGTAATAAATAATGGGGACCTCTGGGTGGCTCAGTCAGTTGAGCGGCTGCTTCAGCTCAGGTCATGATCTCAGTGTCCTGGGATCGAGTCCCACATTAGGCTCCCTGCTCAGTGGGCAGCCTGCTTCTTGCTTCTCCCTTTCCAACCCTTGTGCTCTCTTGTGTGCTCTCTCTCTCTCTCACTCTCAAATAAATGAATAAAAACTTTTTTAAGAAGTCATGAATAATTGGTGAAACTAAGAGAAAAAAGAAATAACGATTTTTTTTTGTAGTGCTATTTCTGTGTATAGAAAACCAGAAGCAATCTAAATGTCCAACAATATTGGAATTGTTGAGTACCAGCTTACATGTTGAAAAGATGTTTGTAAAAAATGTAGCAACATAAGGGCGCCTGGGTGGCTCAGTGGTTTAAGCCACTGCCTTCGGCTCAGGTCATGACCTCAGGGTCCTGGGATCGAGTCCCGCATCGGGCTCTCTGCTCAGCAGGGAGCCTGCTTCCCTCTCACTTTCTGCCTGTCTCTCTGCCTACTTGTGATCTCTCTCTCTGTCAAATAAATAAATAAAAAATCTTTAAAAAAAAAAATCCCAGAATTAAAAAAAAAATTTTTTTTAAATGTAGCAACAAAAGAATTCTTGCTGTTATAACACTGAGTAAAAATATTTTCAATATTTTGGGGCATTGGTTGCAACTTTTTAAAATCTACTCAGAAAAACAGCAGTTTTCATTTTAAGATGACTGCACAAAATTATTCTCGCTTGGGCGCCTGGATGGCTCAGTGGGTTAAGCCTCTGCCTTTGGCTGGGGTCATGATCTCAGGGTCCTGGGATTGAGCCCCACATCGGCTCTCTGCTCAGCAGGGAGCCTGCTTCCCCCTCCCCCTCTCTCTCTGCCTCTCTGTCTGCCTCTCTGCATACTTGTGATCTCTGTCTGTCAAATAAATAAATAAAATCTTAAAAAAAAATTAGTCTCCCTTTTTTTGCTTGTATATCTTCTGTTAGTAATTTAATGATTGTAATTCTTTAATACCTGTATTTTGAGCTCTTTCAATTCTTTTTTTAGAAGTAGGGTAAATTAAAATACATGGGCTGTGTTGGAACGATGGATTTTTTCCATATATAATTGTGTTCCTTTCTACTATTCTCATCCTTCATTCTTTCAGTAAGTATTTATTGAGGACTATATGTCCTAGGCACTATGTTGTGTATAGGAGTCAAAAATCCTGGACCTCACGGGGATTAGAATTCTAGTGATTCCCGGGGCGCCTGGGTGACTCAGTGGGTTAAGCTGCTGCCTTTGGCTCAGGTCATGATCTCGGGGTCCTGAGATCGATTCCCGCGTCGGGCTCTCTGCTCAGCGGGGAGCCTGCTTCCCTCTCTCTCTCTCTCTGCCTTCCTTTCTGTCTACTTGTGATCTCTCTCTGTCAAATGAATAAATAAAATCTTTAAAAAAAAAAAAAAAGAATTCTAGTGATTCCCTTGATGTCCAACATAAGTTCAAAAGAGCCAATTTAACAGACACATTTTCTGCACTCTGGTTTTTATTGCCATTGTGAGTATCTTCATGGATGCAATAGGACTAATTCCCCTTAATAAAAAATGTATTTCACAAGTATTTGTTCAGTTAATACAAAATGAAAATTAGTCATTGATTTTAAGTAAAACTAGACTATCTAACATATGTTCCTTGGGTTGTAACATTGGCATAAATCAAATTCATGCTTTTATTGAAAATTATTCTTTATGTGCTATGGTGAGTGCTGTGAATTGTTTAAGACTGATGAATCACAGATCTGTACCCCTGAAGCAAATAATACATTATATGTTAATTTAAAAAAAAAAAGATTCTTGGGGAACCTGGGTGGCTCAGTGGGTTAAGCCTCTGCCTTCGGCTCAGGTCATGATCCCAGGGTCCTGGGATCCAGCCCCGCATCGGGCTCTCTGCTCAGCATGAAGCCTGCTTCCTCCTATCTCTCTGCCGGCCTCTCTGCCTACTTGTGATCTCTCTCTGTCTGTCAAATAAATAAATAAAATATTAAAAAAAAATTCTTTTTTGGAATTTATGTGAGTAGGAAACCACGGCTGGGTCCCTGGGTCATGTGTTTAAGTGAGTCATTCTTAGCCTGATCTGTACATTGAAATCACCTGGAGAACTTAAGGCAAAAAAAAACTGAAGATCAGGCCCCATGGTAAACCAGTTTATTCAGAGTCTGAGAGAGAGGCGCCCTGGGTGTCAGGTATTTCTATGAAAGCCTGATGTACTTGTAGAGTTGAGAATGTACCGCAGTAGTTCCCAAACTTTGCTAACCATTGAATCTTTTGAGAAATATGGGGGTGCCTGGCTGGTGCAGTTAGGAGAGCATTTGACTCTTAACCAACTGAGCCACCCAGGCACCCCGCATATGAGTGTCTTGGGGTCCTGGGTTCCAGTCTCATGCTGGGCGTAGAGATTACTAAAAAAAATTAAACTATAAAACAAAATAAATAGTGACATCAGGCTTCCATTACTAAACATTTGGATTTATTTGGTGTGAGGTATGACTTACATTTTATGATTTTTTTTTTTTTAGGAGAGAGAGTGAAAGTGGTAGGGGGTTAGGGAGAGAGAATCTTTTTTTTTTTTTTAAAGATTTTATTTATTTATTTGACAGAGAGAGAGATCACAAGTAGGCAGAGAGGCAGGCAGAGAGAGAGGAGGAAGCAGGCTCCCCGCAGAGCAGAGAGCCCGATGCGGGGCTCGATCCCAGGACTCTGAGATCATGACCTGAGCCGAAGGCAGCGGCTTAATCCACTGAGCCACCCAGGCGCCCCAAGAGAGAGAATCTTAAGCAGACTCCATGCCCAGTGCAGAGCCCAGTGCGGGGCTGGATCTCATGACCCTTGCGTCATGACCAAAGCCAAAATCAAGAGTCATGCACTTAACTGACTGAGCCATCCAGGCACCCCTACTTTACGATTTAAAAAAAAAAAAATGTTCCTAGGTGCTTCTAATTTGTAGCAGAGTTGAGAACCATTGCATCATAGTGTTAATAATTTTTCATTTTAATCACTAATGTGTTACATTCATGCAAATCTATAACTATTTAGTGAATATCTATAATATTCTGGTATGTTTTTGGTGCTGGGGAGATGTCCGTGAACAAAAGAAACAAAAATTCCTGTCTTGTGGCCGCACATTGTAGTGGGAAGTAGCGGACAGTAATCTAAATGAGTAAACCGAATAGTGTGTTAAAAGATGAAAAGTGCTACGGAGAAAATCAAATCAGGAAGGGGGATGGGGTGTGCTGGGGATGGGGAGGTTGCAGTTTTGAATAAGGTTACTAGGAAGGGCCTCGCTAAGATTGGGTGACTTATGAGCTACACTTGAGAGAGATAAGGAAATCATTCGGTGCAGATCATTGAGGCTGTCCACAGGGCCAAAGGAAGAACAGTCTCTGTAGAGGGAGAGTAATTGCAAAGTCCTGGAGGTGGGATTCTGGTGTACAGGGAACTTTTTGACTGGAGTGAAGCCAGTCAGAAGAGGAATAGAAGAGATGAGGCCGGAAAGACTGAGGGGAGGGACAGATTTTGTCTGGCTTATAGCCCATTGTAAGACTAGGTTGTTACTATGAGATAGGAAACTGGAAGGTTTTAGCAGTTATAATCTGAGGTTTTGTTTGTTTGGTTGGTTTTTTTTGATGTATTTTTTTTTAAGATTTTATTTATTTATTTGACAGAGATCACAAGTAGGCAGAGAGGAAGGCAGAGATAGAAAGGAGGGAGAAGGCTTCCTGCTGAGCAGAGAGCCTGATGTGGGGCTCGATACCAGGACCCTGGGATCATGACCTGAGCCAAAGGCAGAGGCTTTAATCCACTGAGCCACCCAGGTGCCCATGTTTTGGGTTTTTTTAGATTTTAAGTGTCTCTGCATCTAACATGGGGCTCAAACTTATAACCCTGAGATCAAGAGTTGCATGCTCTACTGACTAAGCCAGCCAGGCGCCCCGATCTCAGTTATGTTTTCAACATGTCATTCTGGCTGCTGTTATAGATTATAGGTACCTGGAGCAGAAGCAGGGCGGCTAATTCAGGGGCTGTTGCAATGAATCAGGCAAGAGAAATAATGTGACTTGGACTAGGTGGTAGGCAGCAGAAAATAAAGAATGAAAAAAAAAAAAAAAGGTAAAGAAGAGTAATTCTGGGGGCGCCTGGATGGCTCAGTGGGTTAAAGCCTCTGCCTTTGGCTCAGGTCATGATCCCAGAGTCCTGGGATGGAGCCCCACATCGGGCTCTCTGCTCAGCAGGGAGTCTGCTTCCTCCTCTCTCTCTGCCTGCCTCTCTGCCCACTTGTGATCTCTGTCTGTCAAATAAATAAATAAAGTCTTAAAAAAAAAAAAAAAAAGGAAGAGTAATTCTGTACTTTGAAATTAGAACACCAACATGAACTGACAGCTTAGTTGTATGGTATAAGAGAGAAGGAGACACCGAGGTTTTAGGCCTGAGTGTTTGGAAACTGAGGTTTTTAGGGAGATGGGGCACATTTGGGAAGATCCAGTTTTGGTGGGGAAAGATGTAGAGTTCATTTGTGGATATGGTATGTTTAATAGGCTACAGACATCTAAGTGGAGATGCTAAATTGGTTGTTAGACATAGGAATCTGGAATTCAGGGGAAAGAGGTCCGGCCTGGAAATATAAATTTGGGAGTGTTCAGTCCATAGATTGTATTTAAGGCCTTGAGACTCGTGACCATCAAGGTAATGAATGTAAATAGAAAAAGAAAAGAGGTGCAAAAAACTGAATCCTGACCTTGGCCATTCCATTATTAAGAAATTCAAGAGATGAGAAGGAACCATTGAAAGGAGACTGAGAATGAGCAGGCAGCAAAGTAGGGGGAAGTATGGGGTCTGCTAGGGCATGGAATCCCAGGATCCAAATGAGACTCTTAACACCGACAGAGTATTTGATCAGGGTCCTGGGATCAAGCCCCACATCAGGCTCCCTGCTCACTGGGAGGCCTGCTTCTCCCTCTGCACTGCTTGTGCTCTCTCGCATTCTCTCTCTCTCTCAAATAATAAATAAAATCTTAAAAAAAAAAAAAGAATTTAGAAGGGAAGTATCAAGGGAGAGGTTTATGTGTGCGGAGGCCTCCAAGGTGCTGGTGTTAGTTCTAGCTCTTGACCTGGTTGTTGATATTATGGGTGTTTGCTTTATAATTATTCCTTAAATTGTACATATATGGCATTTGCAGCTTTTTAATGTAAAATTTAGCAAAAAGAAGGAAAAGAAAATTGATGAATTTTAACATAAATTAACTTTGTAAAAATTTTTGGTTACAGCTCTCTTTCTTGAAAGTTTTATTCTGCACATAGCAACATTGTACAGAAATATTAAAAGATATTCAATCTCGGGCGCCTGGGTGGCTCAGTGGGTTAAGTCTCTGCCTTTGACTCAGGTCATGGTCTCAGAGTCCTGGGATCAAGTCCCACATCGGGCTCTCTGCTCCGTGGAGAGCCTGCTTCCTCCTCTCTCTCTGCCTGCCTCTCTGACTACTTGTGATCTCTCTGTCAAATAAATAAATAAAATCTTTAAAAAAAAAAAAAAAGATATTCAATCTTTACAAATGCTCATATTCTAAAATCTTTTTTTGTATTTCTTCTCTAAGCTCTTAGGCAACTGGAATCTATTTTAAAGAAAATCATAAAAGAACGAAAAGGAGGGAACTTCAGTCAACATATTTTCATTGACTCCTTAGTACAAGGGAACCTTAATGACCAACAGGTGGTGTAACTGTTAAATGTTTATTAAGTAAATAATAATCACACATGTATAGTGCTTTGTGCTCACTTTACTTTTATAGTACATCGTCCACAAATTGTACAAGTATTTAGTCTCTTCTTATTTAGTTCTTTGAAGCCGCTGTATATTATTTAATATTGGGTAAGCAAATGTTGAATCAAATTCTCCGATCATAAAAGAGGAGGACTTAACTGACTAGGCTGGCAGCTTGGCTTGTTCTCAGAGTGCCTCTGTTACCCCAGCACGCCGCTGTGTTTGCGGGGTTGTCAGGCAAAGGAGAAGAATGGAGCCATTATTGCCACGCCTGTTCCCTGTAGCAATAATGCCCAGTCTACATACATGAGTCTTCAAAGACAGAACGGTTTTCCGGGTGTGTACAGGTGCAGGATCGAATAAGGCTTCAAGGGTAGTGGCAGCCTCTTCACTGTTCTGAGGCTTTGTTGCTGCACCAGCCGAAGCCAGAAAGAGAGCCCCGAGGCAGTTTGTTAGCAAAAACATAGCACAAGCCGGTGATAACTACCAGTAAATGTTTATTGCATCAAAAAGGCAAGGCCATATTTAGGTTGATTTTTACATTAGTTTTTTCTTAGGTGAAAACATTTTAAAGAAATAATATACATTTTTTCCTTTCCTTAACCTTAATTTTTCCTTTCTTTAACCTTATGATGTACTCTAAAAGTAAAGGTTATTAAATATATATATTAAAAGGTTATTTTGGTAGGGTCTAATACAGGCCACCTTACATTTTACCCTTTCTAAACTTCGTTTTTCTCTCCTAGATCCTTGAAGACAGTATGATATTTTCTCTGGCCAGTTGTGTCATAACTGCAAAATGTGAGTATAAATTGATTTCTTCTTAAGATAGATCATAAAATACACACAGGTAAAATAAAGGAAACATTGTTTGCAAGACCTCTTTATAATTTCCCTTCTCTTTTCTTTTTTATTTTTGTTTGAAAGGCTTGATTCACACAGCTACCTTTTTTTTTTTTTTGAAACCCCCAGGTGCTCTATGCCACCTCTGAACATTGCCATAAATTTCTTGACACAGTTTATGGATTGTGAATTCTAGTTAGTGCCTTTAAAATGAACTGCTATTGACACCTTTCCAAGCAGAGCAGTGAAGCCTTTCAATTTCCTGCTGTGGTTTTCACTTTGACTCAAGTCCAGTTTGCTATTATTAAGGTCTACCAACAGAGGATATAGGCCACAGAAATCACAGTTTAAAAGAACTCCTCTCTTGGTGTAATTGAAGGTGATTTTTATTTAAAGTTCTAAAATGTGTGAAATTTGTGCACGCTTATAAAAATATGCTAAAATGCTAAAGGGAGTATCAAAACTTCAGTTTGAAATAGAAAAAATCGATACTCATTGAAGGATTTCATTTACAGTTCTTTCTATTTAAAAACAATAATTAAAGATCTAAACTGCCCGTAAGTTCTTCTTTATAAAGTTTTTGACATCTAGAGATGTCCAGGTATTATAGATGAAATGGAATTTGTGCATGTGTCAAAAATAATGTGTGGAACTTCTTTAAAAAGTGCTTAACTTGTTTTTTAAAAAATTTACTACATTAAACTATATCTCTGCTAAAGACCTACAAAAGATCTGAAGCACAACAACAGAGCAAAAAAAGTGACCATTTCCAAAGTTGGGTTAATATTTTAATCTTATCACAGTTTTTAGGGGGGATTTCAGATTATCACTGTTTCTTTGCATGTGGGTTGGTTATTTTTTAAGGTACCTCTGAATTTTTTGAGAGTCAAAATAGGCAGGAAACGTTAATCTTCTGCTACTTATTAGCCTTGAGCAAGATATTTGGCTCTGCATTTTTTTTTCTCTCAAATAACAGTTTAGGTCTAGATGACCTCCAAGGTATTCTCAAGTCTGTAATTGTGTCTTTGGTTCAGTACCATGTTTAAAGAACGTTCATGACTTAAAATCTTATTTTTAAGCTATGCTCAGTCATACTTTAGAGTTCTACCAAAGAACCAATATTTGAGATTATTAAACCATACAGTTATGGTAATCTCAAGTGATAATATGGTGAAGCAGGGTGTAAGAGTGGTCACTGTGTATACACCCTTGTACTAAATCTTTCAATATTGTATACATATCACTGTATGTTGTAAAATTACAAACTTGTACATATTGTCCACTGCATAAGTTTTCATTATCACTTGTGAAGCAGAAATTCTGTAGTTCCTTCAAAAGCCCTAATAAAGAAATACATGTAGGAAAAAGTTAAATACAGGCAGTTACTCATGTGCCTTTTTATAAACTCTGAATATGAGTAAATTATAAAAAGAGTACCAGGCAGCTATTAATTTTATTGATAATAACATTTAGTACAGAAAGTGAATTGTGTCCTTTCCAGGCGTAAGAATTGGATAGTGAATTAGGCAAACATTAAAATAAAAAGTAACTTTGAGACAAATTTAAGTCTGCCCTTAGCTCGAGAAGGCGATAATTAATAAGTGAAGTAGAAATTACTTAAATACATTTTTAAAACTGTTTGACTCAGAAAAAGTAATATAGAGTCATCTCAAGCAAAATCTAGGGTAAGAGGTGCTGGTATCTGGATGGTATCTGGATAGTTCCATTCTTTGAGTAGTTGTAATCCTAGTGGATTTCTAGGGGAAATATAACTTTTCGTATTTTCTCTGTTTCATGTTCATCATGTGATTTTCTTACCTTTTCATTTCCTCGGTGCATATAATATATAGGCCCTTTTAAGCAAAAGTAACCCTGTAAGCTTAGTGATCTCCCAGTCTTGTTCATCAAAATAAATGTGGTACTTGTTGGAAGTACAGATGCCTGGACTTCACCCTAAGTCTTTGGAATCAGAATCTGATTCACAGCTCCTTGCTGTGAATGTGGAGTTGTGCCATCAATCAATTCCTGGGTGATTTTAGAGAACTGTTGTCCTAAGCAATAACCAATACCAATTCTTGAACCAGTTTATCTACCATTGCAAGTAAAAATTTAGAATATTGATTTATAGGTAAATCTCCCGCTACTTTGATTTATATGAATCATTTCATTAGGTCTCCTGAAGGAACTAATAAATCCGTAGTTTATTACACAAGGTTGGGTGAACCAGACAATCCATTACAGTTACCAACATTTAACACTCCTCCAGATAATGAGGTTTATTTATTATCATTACTATTTTACTGAAGGTAAAAATTCATTTTTGGCTTCAATTACTTGCCAATTTTAAGAAAGCAGTTGCAGATCTCCTTAGGAGTTGTCATGTCCCGTTCAATGAAGTACAAATCCTGTTCTGTTCAATGAAGTACAAATCCTGTGAACAGGGGCGCCTGGGTGGCTCAGTGGGTTAAAGCCTCAGCCTTCAGCTCAGGTCATGATCCCAGGGTCCTGGGATCGAGCCCCACGTCGGGCTCTCTGCTCAGCGGGGAGCCTGCTTCCCTTCCTCTCTCTCTCTCTGCCTGCCTATCTGCCTATTTGTGATCTCTTTCTCTCAAATAAATAAATAAAATCTTAAAAAAAAATATCCTGTGAATAATCGTGGTATTTTTTGGTAACATTCCAGTGTCTTCCATATCAGAAAAAAAGGAAAATACAAGAAAAAAATAGTATGTTCTATCTTACTCTGCACCCAAACGATGAATTAGCTGTTTTCATTGTTATTAATATAAATTTTTATTTAGTGTGCACCTGGGCAATCTGTTTTTTAACTACCTCTGAAGAGGTTCAGAGAAAACTTTATGAAGAGATAGACCAAGTTTTTGGGAAGGATCCCATTACTCCAGAGAAAATTGAGCAGCTCAGGTAAGAATATAATAAAAAGAAGAGATCATTAGGTAAATTTGAGTTGGTTTAACTGTCTTATTTAAAGCTAGTGATAATATCTAGGAAAGGTATATATTTTTGCAGGACTTAAAATGTTTAAATACAGATTTTAGGGGTGCCTGGGTGGCTCAGTTTGTTAAGTAACTACCTTTGGCTCAGGTCATGATCTTGGAGTCCGGGGATCGAGTCCTCCATCAGGCTCTCTGCTCTGCAGGGAGTCTGCTTCTCCTTCTGACCCACCCCCTTCTCATGCTCTCTCTCTCTCTCTCTCTCTCTCTCTCTCAGTCTCAAATAAATAAATAAAATCTTTTTTTTTTTTTAAGATTTTATTTATTTATTTGACAGACAGAGATCACAAGTAGGCAGAGATGCAGGCGGAGAGAGAGGGGGAAGCAGGCTCCTTGCTGAGCAGAGAGACCGATGCAGGGCTCGATCCCAGGACCCTGAGATCATGACCTGAGCCAAAGGCAGAGGCTTTAACCCACTGAGCCACCCAGGCGCCCCATAAATAAATAAAATCTTTAAAAAAAAAAAGTAAATACAGATTTTATTAGATGACTTAATTTGCTCTTTAAAATCATAAGGTAGTTTTGGGGGTGCCTGGGTGGCTCAGTTGGTTAAGTGACTGTCTTTGGCTCAAGTCATGATCCCAGGGTGTTGGGATTGAGCCTCTCATCAGGCTCCTTGCTCAGTTGGGAACCTGCTTCTCCCTCTTTCTCTGCCTCTCCCCCTGCTTGTGCTCTATCAAATAAATAAACAAAATCATAAGATACTTTTGGGAAACCTTTACATTAGACTTATGTAAAATAGTATCGGTGATGTTCAAGTAAGTGGAGCATTCACATCTTGTTGATGGAAATGCAAAATGGTACAGACCTGTCAGAAAACAGTGTGGCATCTAAACGTACACTTACCATACACCCCAAAAATTCTCCGATGCATTTATCCAAGAGAAATGAAAAAAATATATACACAAAGACCTTTATGCACATGTTCATAGCAACATTATTCATGATAGCAAAAAGCTGGAAATAGTCCAGATATTCGTTGGCTGGTGAGTAAATAAACAAATTGTGTTTTATCTGTACCTTGGAATATTACCAAGTGGTTAAAAGTAATATAATATTGGGGTGCCTGGGTGGCTCAGTGGGTTAAAGCCTCTGCCCTCAGCTCAGGTCATGATCCCAGGGTCCTGGGATCGAGCCCCACATCGGGCTCTCTGCCCAGCGGGGAGCCTGCTTCCTCCTCTCTCTCTCTGCCTTCCTGCCTCTCTGCCTACTTGTGATCTCTGTCTGTCAAATAAATAAATAAAATATTTTTTAAAAAGTAATAATATCAATATATACAACAGTGTGGTTAAATGTCATTATGTTAAGTAAAAGAAGTCAAATTCAAAGACTATATACAATATAATTTCCTTAAGGTGAAATTTGAGAAGAGGCAAAACTGTTGTAATGGAAAGGGGATTGGTGGTTGTCTGGGGCCAGGAATGGGGAAGGAATCAACTAGCAGGGAGAATGAGAAGAGTTTTTAGGGGGAACTGTTCTGTATCTTGACGGTGGCTGTGGTAACACAATTATACACAATTACTAAATTTCTTCACATTGTATAGGTAAAATAGATGAATTTTTATATGTAGATAATACCTTAGTTAAAAAGATTTTTTTCTCTTGATATTTTTTAAAGATTTTACTGATTTATTTGACAGAGCAGCAAAGGGCGAGAGAGAAGCAGACTCCCCCCCAAGCAGGGAGCCCGATGCAGGACTTGATCCCAGGACTCTGGGATCGTGACTTGAGGCAAATGCTTAACTGACTGAGCCAACCAGGCATTCTAAAAAAGATTTTTTTAAAAATAGCAATTATGACTGCTTAGGGTGTTGGAAGTCTGAGTCTAGACAGCAGGCAACCAACCCTACCTTGGAGCCTCTTTTAACTATAGAAAAGAAGATAAGGAGACTTTGTTACACATTCTTCGAAATTTGGAAGTTTTATTAATTACCTTGAATATAACTGTTTTTCATTTTAAAAGTCATACTTGTCCTTCGAAGGTTTTATAATACAGAAGTGTATGAAGTAGAAGGTGAAGGTTTTTTGTAACTGTATCCCTAGGAGATAACAATTGTTAACTATATTTACTCTTTTTCCAGGTTTTTCTATGCATATATACATATATATAAATTTTTATTATTATATATACATAAATTTTATATATATAAAATTTTCTATGCATATATACATATATATTCAAAATTTAAAAATTCAAGATGTTTTAAAATATAAAAATATAATTCTTCTGTAAATTCCATCTTTTCTCTAAATATTTTGTGGACAATATTCTTATATATGTAACTCTATTATGCCCAGTCAGAGATTGAGTTCTGTTGATTTGACTTTCCAAACAACTCTTAGTTGGAAGTTATTTTATTTTATTTTATTTTATTTATTCATCAGAGAGAGAGAGAGAAAGAGAGAGCGAGCACGCAAGCAGGAAGAGTGGCAGGCAGAGGGAGGGACTCGATCCCAGGACTCTGGAATCATGACCTGAGGCGAATGAAGGCAGACGGTTAACTGACTGAGCCACCCAGGTGTCCCTCCTGGCAGTTGAATTTTAGTTCTTTTCATTGTCCTCACTATTCAGATCACCATTAACTTGCCTGGGATATTTCAACAGCCTTGGATCTTGCTCCCCGCTAATCCAGTCTCCAAATTGCTACTGGAGCCCAAGACTGTACACAGTAAACACTTTGGGTGCTTTAACCATACAGATAACCTAGGACCAATGCCAAATCAGCAGTCTCTGGGCATCAGAAGTTTTCAAAAGCTTCTTAGATGATTCCGATGTGTTCTAATTCTAATGTTGAGCATCACTGTGCTAGTACTATTTCTATACCTGAGGAGTCAACATCTGGGCAGATGAGTCCCCAGTTTAAAATCTTTCAGTGACCTCTGGTTGCTCTTAAGATAGAATTTAAACTCACCAGCATGGCTTAGGAGGCATTTCAAGAGCTGGGCCGCTTATTCCCTTCCCACCTTATCTCTCGTTATTTGTGCCTCTTCCTACCTTGGATTTAGCAATACTGAAATTCTTCTGTTTCTTCAAAGCTGTAGTATTCTTTCTCATCTCCTGGCTTTTGCAGACTACTCTTTGTCTAGATTCTCTCTTCCTTTCCCTTCTAGCAAACTCCAGTTTTTTCTGCAGGTCTCAGCCTCAAGTGCTTATTTCTCTATAAAGTCCTGCCTTTAGTTATGTGCTCCTGCCATGTGTTCTCCAAAATCCTGAACTGCCTTTATCCTAACAGTTACTGTGCTTTTTAAATTGTTATCCTTGCTGTCCCTGCCTCTCTCACTTTCTCTGCCAACTAGACCTTGCATCCCTTTGTGGATTTCTGTCTTACTGTTGTAGTTCAGTGTCTAATACGGTGTTTCTAATGAAACAATAAATAGTTGTTCAATATATAGTCTCAATAAATAGTTGTTCAAAGAGGAAAGGAAGGATGTTTTCCTTTTTTGTTGCTTTTAAGTATTATAAACAATTAGAATTCCTATGCTTATTTTTTTTAATATTTCCAGTTGTTGCTATTAATAAAGTCCTAGAAGTGGGATTGTTATTGAAGGATACATACAGTAGTTTGGTATTTATGATTAGGGGCTGTGGAGCGAGGCAGACCTGGGTTTAAATCCTGCTGACACCACCTCTCTGCTACATGATCTTAAGCAATTGCCTAATTTTAAAAATCTATAAAATTAGAATAATAATAGCATCCCTGAGGTTCTTGTAAGGATTAAATGAGATACTACATAGAAACTATTTAAGAGAGGGGCAGCTGGGTAGCTCAGTTGGTTAAGTGACTGCCTTCGGCTCAGGTCATGATCCCAGGGTCCTGGGATGGAGCCCCGCATCAGGCTCTCTGCTCAGTAGGGAGCCTGCTTCTACCCCCTACCCCCCGCCTCTCTCTCTGTCTCTCATGAATAAATAAATAAAATCTTAAAAAAAATAAAAATAAAGGACTTTGCTACTTAAGAATTATATAAATAATGTTTCGAGTTTTCTTCTGGTACTTTTGAAGTTGTTTTTATTTGTTTAAATTTAAGCTACCTGGACTTTATATACCTCTAATATATAGCTTAATTTCCAAGCAAATTAGAATTATGATGTGCCTATTTCCAATTAGGAAGATTTTTAAAGTTGTTACAAAATGCACGTGCATTTCAAACTGCCTTTCCCAGAGTTAAGAACTGTAAAAAAAAACTTTTTTAAAACAGGTATTGTCGGCAAGTACTTTGTGAAACTGTTCGGGCTGCCAAACTGACCCCAGTTTCTGCCCGGCTTCAGGATATTGAAGGAAAGATTGACAAATTTATTATTCCTAGAGAGGTAAGAAACATTTGGTATACTTAACTCATTCAGTTATTCTTTTCAACTCTTTCAGTGTGTGTGTTTTTGAATTGTATTGTCTAATACGTTTAATAAATGACACCTATTATTAAATCAAAGACAAAGTTACTTTAAATGACAATAATATATGTTGTTTTAGGGTATAAACAATATAAAAGAAAGGCTCCTTTCCTCACATGTACTGTTAATACTTTAATGTGTATTTTTGTAGGGCTTTGTGTATATATGTTACTCTGTATGTGTATATACACATATACGTGTTTTAAAAACTGAATTTATATGTGAAAAGTTGCTTTTCATGCATCATTCATTAATTTGCTTCTTTAGGTGTATTGTGGTTATTAGTACAACTGGGACTTGATATAGAGCCCACTCATTTTTAATGGATGCATAGTATGTATCCCATCGCATGAGTGTGTTATAGTTTATTTAAGCAGTCCCCATTGATGGAAATTTAGATTACATCAAATTTTTTGTTATTATAAATTATATACTTGTATAGATATTGAGTAGAGCCCTAGAAATTGAGTTTTAGGGTCAAAGTGTTATTTATGTTAAATTTAAATTGCCCTCTAAGAGGCAATTTATATTTTTAGCAGATGTATGAGAATGCTGTTTCTCTCCATATCCTTACTGCTTCTAGATTTATTAATTTTTCACATTTTTAAAATTTCTTTTCAGTGTTCCAGAATTCATTGTTTATGCGCCACTCCCAGTGCTCCATGCAATACGTGCCCTCCATAGTACCCACCACCAGACTCGCCCAACCCCCCACCCCCTCCCCTCCAAAACCCTCAGGTTGTTTCTCAGAGTCCACAGTCCCTCATGGTTCATCTCCCCCCTCCGGTTTCCCCCATCTCACTTCTCTCCATCTCCCCATGTCCTCCATGTTATTTGTTATGCTCCACAAATAAGTGAAACTGTATGATAATTGACTCTCTCTGCTTGGCTTATTTCACTCAGCATAGTATCTTCTAGTTCCGTCCATGTTGATACAAAAGTTGGGTATTCATCTTTTCTGATGGAGACGAAATAGTCCATTGTATATATGGATCATATCTTCTTAATCCATTCGTCCGTTGAAGGGCATCTTGGTTCTTTCCACAGTTTGGCGACAGTGGCCATTGCTGCTATGAATATTGGGGTACAGATGGCCCTTCTTTTCACTACATCTGTATCTTTGGGGTAAATGCCCTATAGTGCAGAAGCTCTGTTTTTAATTTCTTAAGGAATCTCCAAACTTTTCCAAAGTGGCTGCACCAACTTGCATTCCCACCAACATATTTCTTATATGAAATACTGTCTCATTTTAATTCGCTTTTCCCTGATTATTGGAGAGATTGAGCAGCTTTTCATATGTATTTATCAGTTTGTATTTCTTCTTTTGTGAATTATGTACTTGTAACTCATTTCTGGATGCAGGTTTTAAATATTCGTAGTAAAGTCTTTTATTCCTTTATGACTGTCAGGTTTTGAGATGCTTAGGGAGGACTTCTCCACTGTTAAGTCATCAAAATAATGGCCTGTATTTTCTTTGATCATTTTCTGTTTTTATTTTGTACTCCTTATCTATATTAAAAGAGCATTCAGGAGGAATTGGCTCTCTGACAGTCATTTTGTCTCTGTAAGGCCGTGACTAACTAGAATAATTTTTTTGCAGACCCTTGTTCTTTATGCTCTTGGCGTGGTACTGCAGGATCCCAGTACTTGGCCGTCCCCACACAAGTATGAAATATCTGTGTTTATCTTTGTGATTATTGATTTTTATGTGTTTGTGTGTTTTGCATTTCTTTTCTAAGTTTTGAGGAGAAACTTTAATATGTGACAATGATATAACATAAGCAAGCCACTGCCTTCTCTTTGGTATCTTCTGTTCACTATTCTTTCTTTCATGAATCTGCTGTCTGCTTGCTGCTCTTTGTCTCTCCTATTACCACTTCTAGCCTAAGATCTATTTAATCTCTATAACCATCCTTTAATTTCAATGGAAATTCGGGATTCTTTTGTTGGTAAGTGGGTGTTCTTATGTAGCTTCTTTGTTTTCCTGCTGTTGGTCTCAGTTATTAATCTCTTTAGTCAAATTCAGAAAGTAGATGCTATCTCTATACGTGCTGTATGTGAGAATGGCAGGGGAAGGAAAAAGCGAAGAGCAAAGCTGCTACTGTCTACCTTCTGGATAGGCATCAAGTAAAACCCACCCTAAAGAAATGGGTTAAGATTTATTGTCCTGGTAAAAGGTTATAGATTGAGTTGATTGGGGTTAAGACAGATGTGTGGGGGCGCCTGGCTGGCTTAGTCATTGGAGCATCCAACTTTTGATCTTAGGGTTGTAGGTTTGAGCCCCACATTGGGTATTGAGTTTACCTAAAAATAAAATCTTAAAAAAAAAAAAAAAATACAGCTGTGTGAAGTACAGTGGGACAGAGTTGGTGGCATGGTTGAAGTACTCATACCTACTTCTGGAGGATAATGATGGATGGTGGGTTTATTAAGTGTTCTTATTGTTTCAGTTTTTAATATTACAATGATATTAAAAGAAATCTAATAACAAATGAAATAGCAGTCCTCCAAAATTTGCTATGAGTAAAAAATATATTTTATATTCTAAATGACTTATAACAAAATCGAAGATCTATATTAGTGGAAAATTTATGCTTATGATTTAGAAAAACTAATATTTCCAGTTTTTAAATTGTTAAAAAAATTCGGAAAATGCCAAATTGTTGTTGTTGTTTTGTGGGGGTTTTTGGCCAAGTTTTTGATAAATTTGAAATGTAATATGAAAAATATAAGAAATTTGCTGGAACTTTTGACACTATTGCTTCCCTCAAAACAGATGATCTAGGTTACAAATTGAAAATATTAAAAAAAAAAATGCTAAAATGTGGAAATATTTTGAGGCATCAAATAAAATCAGATTTAGGAAATGTTAGTAATAATGTTTCATACTAATGAAAAGCTTTCTGAAATTGGGCACCTCCCTCTTGAGAGATGACTCACACTAACAAAAATGTACATAGACTGAGATAGACCTTGTAGAGACAGTTGATTACTGTTTAATATAATTGTCACACAGACAAGGATAAAGAGATTAACTTTTTTCGCTAAACTTAATGCTCTTGAGGTCTACATAGTATGTTTCATACCTTTTTTGGCTGCAGAGTTTTTCATCCTTTCACCCACCGGAAAACATTTGGATTGTTTTGGTAATGAAGCCACTAAGAACAGTCATGTAAGGGTTTTTGTGCGAACATAGGATTTTATTTCTTTGGGATAAATGCCCAAAAGTGCAATTGCTGGGGTCGTATGGTTAGTGCGTGTTTAGTTTTACAAGAAACTGCCAGGGGTCGTATGGTTAGTGCGTGTTTAGTTTTACAAGAAACTGCCAGGGGTCGTATGGTTAGTGCGTGTTTAGTTTTACAAGAAACTGCCAGGGGTCGTATGGTTAGTGCGTGTTTAGTTTTACAAGAAACTGCCAGGCTGTTTTTCAGAGATTCTCAGCAGCAGCGTTTGAGAGCCTCTGCAGCCTTGGTGGCGCTGACCACTATCACTGGTTTTATTTTAGATATGAGGTGGTATTTCATTATGGTTTTTAAAAGTTGTCTTTTTGAGTAGCTGACATTAACGTATTCTCCTATAGAAAAAAAAAGTCTGGATATGATTTATTTATATAAAGAAATGATAGAGGGGTGCCTGGGTGGCTCAGTTGAGCCAACTCTTAATATTGGTTCAAGTTATGATCTCAGGGTCATGAGTTCGAGCCCTGCTTCAGGCCGCACACTCAGTGGGTTGTCGGCTTGAGATTCTCTCCCTCTCCCTTTGCCCCTCCCCCGCTCACACTCTCTCTCTTTCTGAGATAAATAAATCTTGACAAAAAATGCTAGAAATACATTATTACTGTTACCATATTGGCATGTTTCAGAGCAAGAAAACCTGGGTCAAGTTCTATGATTTCAGTATATAATAATGAAAATATTACTCTAAACTATGAAATATTATCAACTTAAAAAAACCAGACTAATACAAAATTCTAAGCTGAAAAGAATGAAGGCAAGTACCAAAAATCTCCATATGGACTGGGACCAAGATAATGATACAGCAGGCTCCTGAGTTTCCCTCCTCTTATGGGCACACTCAATGTTGCTATGCATGGAGCAGTTCCCTTTGTGAGAAATCCAGAAACTAGCTGAGTGACTTATACACATTGGGAAAGCGAGAAAATACCCATACTGAAATGTGTAAAAGGCTGAGACACACTCTTACCATAAACCCACACCCAGCACAGTGCCATATAATCTGAAGGGAACCCTCAACTGCCAGCTTCTCCCTGAGAATCGAAGGGTTTGGACTGCACAGCTACTGCCCTAAACTGAAGACTCCCGCCTGATACATGGGTTTCTAAAACACTTAGTTCTGAAAGCCACCAGGGCTTGTGTTCATGATTCCGCAGCCTTGTAAAAAACTAAGAAGCAGTTCTTAATGGTGCATGATAGGAACACAGACGTTTCCTCTGGCTTTTCCTCCAGGGTTCAGCAAAGAGGGAGCAGGCAAGGCAAAAACTCTTTTCCTGGAAGGAGGTTAACTGCATATTTTAGAAGCTGCTGCCTGAGGGTTCAGCTTCTAGTTAGCACACATCTCTGTATAATGGCCATGATCCTCCTTGAAGCCTGGGGGAGCCAGTGGACACACCCCCCATCAAGTTCACTGCATAATAAAACCAAGTCATCTTGTACACATCTAGTGCCCCAATTTTATAGCTGCTGTCTGAGGGACATGCCCCCAAATTACCTAACTCTGATAGCCAGGGGGTCTTATATCCATAAGTACCAAAGGACAATAGCAAACAAAAGTACTTGTTAATAGGCATGCAGGTATTTACTGTGGCTAGCCCCCAAGGTTCACTCCAAAGGGGGCAGGCAGTCTTTCTCAGGAAGCGATTTGACTCCTGCATTAGCAAAGTGCAGTCCCTATCAAAATGCGAATAATATTTCACACAGAACTAGAACAAATAATCCTAAGATTTGTATCAAATGATTAAAAACCTCGAAAGGCCAAAGAACATAGCTCAACATAATAAGGGCCATATTGGACAAACCCACAACCAACATCTTCCTCAGTGGTGAAGAGCTGGAAGCTTTCCCTCTAAGATCAAGAACAAGACAGATGTTCAGTTCATCACTGTTTTTCAATATGGTAATGAAAGTCCTAGCCACAGCAATCAGACAAGAAAAATAAAAGGCATCCAGATTGGTAAGGAAGAAGTAAAATTGTCACTATTTGCACATGACATCATATTATATGTAGAAAACCCTAAACACTCCATCAAAGAACTATTAGAACTAATAAATTCAGTAAAGTTTCAGGACACAAAATTAATACGCAGAAATCTGTAGCATCTCTATATACTAATAACAAACTAGAGGAAAGAGAAATTAAGACAACAGTCCCACTTAAAATTACACAAGAAACCTCCAAAACCTAGGAATAAATTTAACCAAGTGAAGGACCTGTACTCTGAAAACTGTAAGACACTGATGAAAGAAATTGAAGGTAATACACGCAAATAGAAGGGTAAACCAGGGAGCCTGGTTGGCTCAGTTGGTTAAGTGGTAGACTCTTGGTTTTAGCTTAGGTTCATCCATGTTGTGCAAATATCAAGATTTCCTTCTTTCCTGTGGCCCAATAATACTGCAGTAAACATGTGAGTACAGACACCTCTTCGAGATAACGACAGTTTCCTTTGTCTCAATTTTCAAGATAGTTGATAAAAGCAAAAGCTGGTTGGGGGACCCAGTTGGAAGAGTATGCAACTCTTGATCTTAGGCTTGTGAGTTTAAGCCCCACTTTGGGTATAGAAATTACTTAATTTTTTTAAAGATTTATATATTTATTTTAGAGAGAAAGCAAGAGAGCAGGGGGAGTGGCAGAGGGAGAGAAAGACTCCCAAACAGACTCCCCACTGAGTGTGGAGCCTGATTCAGGGCCTGATCCCAGGAACCATGAGACCATGACCTGAGCCGAAACCAAGTTGGATGCTCAACCAACTGAGCCACCCAGGAGTCCCAAGATTACTTAATTCTTAAAAATCTTACTTACTTTAAGTATGCTCTACTTACAACATAGGCTTGAACTCATGACCTTGAGATCAGGAGATCAGGAGTCTTATCCTTCACCAGCTGAGCCAGCCAGGTGCCCCAGAGATTACTTAAATAAATAAATAAAGGGGCACCTGGATGGCTCAGTGGGTTAAGCCTCTGCCTTCAGCTCAGGTCATGATCTCAGGGTCCTGGGATTGAGGCCCGCATTGGCCTCTCTGCTCACCAGGGAGCCTGCTTCCCCCTCTCTCTCTGCCTGCCTCTCTGCCTGCTTGTGATCTCTGTCAAATAAATAAATGAAATCTTTAAAATAAATAAATAGTTAAAAGGAAAATTATTTTATATAATTTTTATGTGAACTATAATGTGAGTCTAGTATATTCCATTAGTGGAAGGTAATTTACACTTTTTAAAAAAGAAAATAAAGTAGAATTCTTTTTTTTTCTCATAGCACAGTTTAAGTCTTTTAACATTTGCCTTTATTTTTTTTTTAAGATTTTATTTATTTGTCAGAGAGAGGGGGAGAGGGACTAAGCAGGAGGGAGAAGCAGACTCCCTACTGAGCAAGGAGCCCAGTGCAGGACCCAATCCTAGGACCGTGGGATCATGACCTGGGCTGCTTAACTGACTGAGCCACCCAGGTATCCCTAACATTTGTTTTTGAGAGGAATTTTTATGTTCCACAGTGGATGAGTTTTTGGTTGTTTCTATGTATGCCATTTCACCAATGACTTTTTACAAAATGAAATTCCACACAATAAAAAAACCCTTCTTAGCCTCTTCATTTCCGTCACTTACTATTAAGTCTGGATATAATATAATTGATGAATATAATTTTTTTTAAAGATTTTATTTATTTATTTGACAGAGAGAGAGATCACAAGGAGGCAGAGAGAGAGGAAGGGAAGCAGGCTCCTTGCTGAGCAGAGAGCCCAATGCGAGGCTTGATTCCAGGACCCTGAGATCATGACCTGAGCCGAAGGTAGAAGCTTTAAGCCACTGAGCCACCCAGGCGCCCGATGAATATAATTTTAAGTCTGGTGTATCCAGTTTTAGGAAGTACATTTTAATTGAAGAGGCAGTGTAAAATGCTTTGCGTATTGATGAGATGGGTCTCGTGTAATAGATAATTTGAACACTTTTTTTTTTCTTATTTTTATTTATTTGATGGAGAGAGGCACAGCGAGAGAGGGAACACAAGCAGGGGGAGTGGGAGAGGGAGAACAGGCTTCCCATGGAGCAGGGAGCCCAATGTGGGGCTTGATACCAGGACCCTGGGATCATGACCTGAGCAGAAGGCAGATGCTTAACGACTGAGCCAACCAGGTGCCCTGTTTTGAACATCTTAAATTTAAATATTCATTATGTACTTTTGTATGATTTATCCTTATATCTTATAATATGATGCACACCTGTGTTACAGTTTCATTCCTTGCTGGTTCCAGAGAAATGTATTCTGAAGTAATAAATTAGGGGCGCCTGGGTGGCTCAGTCATTAAACTTCTCCCTTTGGCTCAGGTTATGATCCCAGGATCCTGGGATCGAGCCGTGCATCCGGCTCCCTGCTCCGTAGGAAGCCTGTTCTCTCCCCCTCCCACTATCCCTGCTTGTGTTCCCTCTCTCGCTGTCTCTCTATCTCTGTCTCTCTGTCAAATAAAGTCTTTTTTTTTAAAGTAATAAACAGAAAAAATATATATGTTTACTAGTTTGAGGATATAATAGGTAAAACTTACTGAAGATTTTTATTTATTTATTTTCGAGAGAGTGAGAGTGAGTGTGCAGGTGCACGGGGCAAGGGGAGGAGGGACAGAGGAAGGGAGGGAGAGAGTCTCAAGCGGAGAACTGCTGAGCACAGAGCCTGAGGCAGGGCTCAATCCCATGATCCTGAGATCGCCATCTAGGTCAAAATCAAGAGTCAGACACTCAGAACCAACTGAGCTGCCCCTAACAGGTGAAATTTAAATACAATTGTGACAGCGGTTCTTATTTTCAGTACTTTTCAGGCTTTATTAGATACCTGTGTTTTTCTAGTACAAACATGTAAAGCGCCATTGGAGCTCTGGTGTCATTTGTCCCAAACCTTCTTTTTAGATTTGATCCAGACCGGTTTGATGATGAATCGATGATGAAAACTTTCTCCTTGCTTGGATTCTCAGGCACGCAGGAATGCCCAGAATTGAGGTAAGTGACAGAGAAAGGAAAGTGAAAGGAAAGGTGCCAGACTTCATACTCAGAGTTTTGGTGATGACTGCTGATGAGAATGAGCAATCTATATAATTAAAGCGTAATTGTTAATCGTTAGTAACCAGTCGACTCTCTCCTTCACTAGGTTTGCATACATGGTGACCACAGTACTCTTGAGTGTACTGGTGAGGAGGCTGCACCTGCTCTCCGTGGAGGGCCAACTTATTGAAACTAAGTATGAACTGGTAACATCATCCAAGGAAGAAGCTTGGATCACTGTCTCAAAGAGATATTAAAATTTTTTACATTTAACTCTTCTTGAGGAGAATGATGGTTTCAAAAATCTGTATTGAATCCTTTTATAAATCAAGTTATACTATGGAATATAAATACCTACTGGTACTTCATTATGTAAATTTGGACTTTTGCATATCAGATTTATTTAATGCATGATATACATTTATACTTTATTGCCTCAATATAATGATAATTTTAATGGGAAGCTGTTTTAATTTTTGTTTTGTCACTTTTTTTGTTATTTTTTTTTGTTTTATCACTTTCTATGATACTATCTCTATATTATTTTTCTTAGTTTGATCTGTAGTATTCTTGAAGAGACGTTATTTCGCACACTTTGGGGAATCATGTTTTCTGAATATTCTTAAAAGGGAAACATAATCCTAACTTCTTTTCGTACTTTAAATCACTTTAAAGGGAGAAAACAAAGACTTCCCATAATTTTATTTCTCGGATTAATATTTTTGTTTTCTAAATATAAATTAGCTTATATTTAATCATTGTTATTAGGTTGAATAACCTAGCTAGTATTTGCTTACTTTTATGCCTCCCAGGTAATACTGTTCATTTCTTTACCTATACAAGGCTCATCATTTTGAATGCTTCTGAGTCATTTGGAAATGACTGAATGTATTTTGAAGTGCTCCTTCGGGGCGCCTGGGTGGCTCAGTGGGTTGAGCCGCTGCCTTCGGCTCGGGTCATGATCTAAGGGTCCTGGGATCAAGTCCCGCATCGGGCTCTCTGCTCAGCAGCGAGCCTGCTTCCCTCTCTCTCTCTCTGCCTGCCTCTCTACTTGTGATCTCTCTCTGTCAAATAAATAAATAAAATCTTAAAAAAAAAAAAAAGTCTGAAGTGCTCCTTCTGAGGCTTGTTTTGCCTTCTGTTTTGCTGGAAATTTTACTTCACCAATTCTCATTTGTGGGAAAAACTGAATTCCTAATATGTTACTATCATATCATATTATGTCACATAATGAACTTAATGATTAAGAAACAAGAAAGCACTTACCAAAACCAAAACCAAATTAAAAAAAAAAAAAAAGAAAGAAAACAAACATTGGAAAACATATGATAGGGTTAATATCCATATGCTATATAAATAGCTTATATAAATTGGTAAGAAAACATAATAGATAAATGGTCAAAAGACATGAATAAACATCTTTTAGAGGAGGAAATAGCTATTCAACTTTCAGAAAAAAGGGTCAGCCTCACTAGTAAGCAAAGAAATATTGGAACTATTTAAAAAATATTTTTAAGTATCTTGGAAATTTGTACTAAGTACTGATAAGTTTTATATTTAATACTTTTTATATTGATAGCACTACAGTTGAGTCCGCTTTTTTTGGTTACATTGTTCTTGAAGAATTTTTTTTTTTAAGACAACAACTGGAGGAAATATGCCAAGTGCAGATAGAGAGGAAAGGAAGAAAAATGATAACTGTTGCAAGTGGGTTTATTTTTGACACTGCTGAATTCCTCTTGTAATTTTGTTTCAAGACTGTACCCTAGTTATTGAGTTATGTTATGCTGTGTTTATGGTCAGGTAGCTAACATTTCAGAACTAGTTAGGAGTGGTTAAGATAGAATTTAAGTAATTACATGCAGCTTTTATTTCTGACAAAAATATTTAATTTATGGAATAATTTAAATTCTAAAACTGTAAGTGAAATGTATTCTTAGTTCCCAGCATCATGTTGTTTCCAAAAAGGCACACTGTTAAATTCCCTCCTATCATTTTGTCTGGTTTTGTGTATGTAGAGCATCTTTCTTTGTTCTCCAAGTACCTTAATTGGTTTGGAAACTGGCAGTGGAGAGTTAGAGTGGGCACTTGATGTGTAAACTGAGTGTCAGTAAAATTAGATGAGATAAGTAGAATTGTAAAGCAAGTGAGACCTGGTCAGCAATGATCAAGGCAAAACCAGGACAGCTGAGCCAGAGAGTGAGGGGATTGGCCTATTGCCAATATATGAGACAATGCGTTGTTACTCATAATGATTTGAATCAAGGAAAATAAGAGAATCAGCTCAATAAGCACATTTTATCCATGGTTACATGACTGACTTAAAACATTTCACATGCATCCTAGAGGAGTTTTTAAAAATAAAAATGCTGTCAATCCATGCACTGTTGTATCTTACTTGACCCTTTGTATTTATCAAGTGACTGAAATTAAAGTGGCCTCAGTGTCACTAATGGCTTGTAGCATGGGTCTGAGCAGGACTCTTAAGTTTTGTAGCTTTGGGGGTTTTAAAAAACTATTTCTTACCTGATTTTGATCTGCATTCTTTTCGACTGTTGAGAAGCTTACTGTTGAAAACACCAGCACAGGGCACCTGGGTAGCTCAGGCAGTACTCTTGATTTCAGTTTAGCTTGTGATCTCAGGGTTGTGAGATCGAGCCCGGAGTCTGGCTCTGTGATGGGCATGGAGCCTGCTTAAGATTTTCTCTCTCCCTACCACCCCCCCCCTTAAAAAAAGAAGAGCACATTTTTTATAGAAAGGGCTCTTCCACACTTTGTGCTAATAACATTCAAGGGAGAATTGATTCTGCGCATGTGTCTGGGAAAAATGCAGAACTCACATGCTCTTTTATCTGGCCCTAAACGGGCAGTTCCATTTTTTATATAAGTAGATTCTATCTTACTTATAGACCCTGTGTAAACATTTGTTTGTCTTATTTATCTTAAAATAGTTTATATTTTAAAAACAAAATGTTCTACTTCTTTGTCATGAAAATCATAAAGGTTTTCTGTAGAAAAATCTTAGAAATACAGAAACACAGAAATAGGAAATTCAGTCAACCGCAGTCCCACTACTTGGAGTTCGTTGTAAACTCCTGGGGTAGATGCTTCTACTCTCTTTTATATCCACTTGTTATTTTTACAGATGTTTACAATGTTCTCTTCATGTAATATCTTACGAACTACTAGTGTTTTCTACAACTGAAACACTAACATTCTCAGAATATACTCTTTCCCATTGTGGGTATTGTTATTCTTTTCAACTTTAAGATTCTATTTATTTGTCAGAGAGAGAGAGTGCACAAGCTGGGGGAGTGGCAGACAGAGGAAGAAGTGGGCTCCCCACTGAGCAGACAGCCCCATGTGGAACTCGATCCCAGGACCCTGGGATCATGACCTGAGCCAGAGGCAGCTGCTTAACTGACTGAGCCACCCAGGCACCTCTGTTCTTTTCACTTTAAAAGTAGCTTTATTTCCTTCTCCATATATTGAAACAGTAAATTATATGTTTGTACATCTGAGTTGCTAAACCCATAGAATAGTCTGTACTGTTGCAATGAGCATTTAAGAAATGAAATTACTCTTCCATTATAAGAAGAATATAGGGGCTCCTGGGTGGCTCAGTGGGTTAAGCCGCTGCCTTCAGCTCAGGTCATGATCTCAGGGTCCTGGGATCGAGCCCTGCATCGGGCTCTCTGCTTGGCAGGGAGTCTGCTTCCCCCCTCTCTTTCTGCCTGCCTCTCTGCCTCCTTGTGATCTCTGTCTGTCAAATGAATAAATAAAATCTTTAAAAAAAAAAAAAAAGAATATAATTAAATTCAGATTGAGGTGGCATTTCAACTTTTAAGAGGAAATTTTAAGAATTTCTATTGTTGTTTTTGGACCCTGGGGCAAACAGATTAAGATTCTTCCCTTGAAGCCATCTTCATTTTTTTTTTCCTCCAGATTCATGAAAAGTGCAGTTAACCAAAAAGCATACTGTTCTCATTTCTCATGTGTGGTTATGTTGACAGGTTGAAAACCGCTTAAACGCAATTCTACTGAGTCCGTAAAACTGAGGACATGACGAGTAAAACACAGGGAGTAAGTTTAGTAGCTGTGAGAGGATAGCTTGTGAGAGAAGTGGACACTGTTTTCAAGGGCAGGTTTATATCATATCAACAAATTGATACGAGTGACCTTATTTCTCTTCTTAGCCAGCCCTAGGCCTGTTTCCTAAGTTACTAAGACCAACGATTAAGGTAGAAGGGGCGGATGGAGGGGGGAGGTCGGACAACAAAGCAGTTACTGTTAGTTCAGAAGTCAGAGGAGATCAGCACAGCCAGAAAGCCTTCGTTCAATGTTGCTTTGAGGCCCTGGGAGTGACCTCCACTGATACAAAGGAATGAGACCGTATTTGCAGCAAGAGTTAAGCTCAGAGAAGAAAGGGAGTGGAAGGAGCGTTTGTTATAAACCAAATATTTTATATACCTATCTCACTTAGTCTTTTAGAGTGTGACAGTAGGTTCATTGACAAGCTAAAATAGTTTTTCATTTCTGCTGGAAGAAATACTATAAATGGATCTAGGCATATACTTGCTAAGAAATAGAAAGTAAAAGATCTAAATTTCGAGTTATCTTAGTATCTTCAGTGGGGTTTATTGGTGTATTTTGTTATTTAAGAGGGAATCAAGCAATAGTTTCAAAGGATGTGTTTATAATAACTAAAGAAAATTACCAAAAAGAGTATTGTAAGAGCAGTATTAAAAGAAATCTTATGGGACGCTTGGGTGGCTCAGTCATTGAGCGTCTGCCTTTGGCTCAGGTCATGATCCCAGGGTCTTGGGGTTGTGCCCCACGTTGGGCTCCCTGCTCAACGGGAAGCCTGCTTCTCCCTCTCCCACTCCCCCTGCTTGTATTCCCTCTCTCACTGTCTCTGTCAAATAAATAAATAAAATCTTAAAAGAAAAAAGCTAAGTTAAGCTTTAAAAAAAATCTTAAATCTAATGCTACCAACTCAGCCATATCTGTGTAACTGATTAACTCTTTTCCTATTTCCACATACATATATTTTTACACATTGCAATCATAACAATATGGTTTGCTTTTCACTTATTGAATTTTAAACATTTTCCTTTGTTACTTTTATAAGGGCTTTGGGGAATTGATTTTGGGGCGTGGGATGAGGAATAGACTTAAAAATCTATAAATCAAACAGTACATTTATTTCGATGACACCGAGTGAATGGATAATTGTAAAACTGGAATGGGGAGCCGTTCTGTGAAACATCCAGGCAATAGACCAAAGGGCACAAAATGACAGTCCTCTTCAGTTCCACTCCCTCATTTAATCTAGAGACTGGGAATGGATCTTGTTAGAGGAGATGATAAGATGGCATGAGCAAATAATATCCAGTTTGGTAATTTCAAAAAATTATATATAAAAGACTTGCAAATTCCTGTTGTAATTTTTAACATGGGAGAGTAGGAAATAAAACTGTGTACTTGGACCATTGTAACTATGTTATAGATAATGTTGTAAAGTGCCTGTCTCC
This sequence comes from Meles meles, assembly GCF_922984935.1. Classification (NCBI taxonomy): domain Eukaryota; kingdom Metazoa; phylum Chordata; class Mammalia; order Carnivora; family Mustelidae; genus Meles; species Meles meles. The sequence continues at coordinate 15,091,059 of NC_060074.1, forward strand.
AAAAAGGCAATCAATAAATATTTTTGAATAAATGAATGAAATCTTACATCGAGGTTTTCTGTGCATGTAGAATAAAGTAAAGGTGATTATTTAATAGTTGAGAAAGTGTTCCAGATAGCCAAACTACCTCTAATGCTAATAGTACTTTGTGATATGCTAAGCATCCCATTACTAGAAGTATTTAAGATGTTTTGTGGACAGGTGTGAACATAGATTTAGAATAGACTGTAGTTGTACAAATATCAACCAAAATAGTTGGTAAGCAAGTAGTCCTTTCTTCCTCTGTATCTATCACCAGATTATCATTAAGCTGGGAATGTTTAAGGAACACAGTTTCTTAAAGATTTTATTTATTTATTTGACAGAGCACAAGTAGGCAGGGGGGTGGGGAAGCAGGCTCCCTGCCTAGCAGAGAGCTCGATGCGGGGCCCGATCCCAGGACCCTGGGATCATGATTTGAGCTGAAGGCAGAGGCTTTAACCCACTGAGCCACCCAGGTGCCCTAAGGAACACAGTTTTGTTTTTGTTTTTTTTTAAGATTTTATTTATTTATTTGACAGAGAGAGAGATCACAAGTAGGCAGAGAGGCAGGCAGAAAGAGAGGAGGAAGCAGGCTTCCTGCAGAGCAGAGAGCCCGATGCGGGGGCTCGATCCCAGGACCCTGAGATCATGACCTGAGCCGAAGGCAGCGGCTTAATCCACTGAGCCACCCAGGCGCCCGGAACACAGTTTTTTTTAAAGTTAGTTTAGTGAGAGCATTATTTCCCAAAATGCGTTTCATGGAACACTGTCTTGTGAGATGCTCTGAGGAAGAGGTTACTTGATCATGTTCACTCTCAGATTCTTGATACTATATTCTCTCTCCGATATTTCTAATATTAATATATCAGAAGTGCTGAGAGGCTCAACTGTAAAGAAACCTATTTTCACTTGATATAACCCTGATTGTTCCTAATGTATTTATGTAGGTTTCCCTTTTTTCAGTTACACCCTTTATCCTGTAAACCCACTGTTTCTTAGAACAGAACCCATTTCTTCCATCGTGACCTAGAGACAAACAGGAGTCTCAGTGGGGCACCTGGGTGGCTTAGTCGGTTAAGCGTTTGCCTTCAGCTCAGGTCACCCCACATCGGGCTCCCTACTCATTGGGGAATCTGTTTCTCCTTTTCCCTCTGTTGCTCCCCCTGCGTGTTCTCTCTCTCTCTGTAAACTAAATAAAGTCTTAAAAACAATTTTTTTTAAATATAGAAAAAAAAAGTAGTCTCAGGTAACATCTGTCGTGGCTAGTTCCGTAAACTATGCAGGCCCAGAGGTTCTCTAGACGAGGAACAATTGTAGGCTTTGAACCAAAGCACCCGAATTCCATAGTCTCTCGCTCCCTTATCTCTCCCTCTTTTCCCTGTGAGGCCACAGCACCCCGAGCTCTACTGACTCTGCCTCATACCCCGTCCTGACTTACATTCCTATCCAAAGAAATGGGACTGACTTAGTCCAGCAACCGTGTTTTATTGAGCACGCCAGGTCCTACGCGAGGCATTGGGAATATAGCAATGGACAAAACAGACATGACATTATAACTGTGTTCTCTCTCTTCTGTGCTCTACTCAAGGAGAGAGAAGCCTAAAGTCTTAACATTCCAGGGCTTAACCTTCTGGCACTCAACTTCCTAGGTCCTGAGTTTGGAAGTTGCTCAAGAATCCTTTAGGCTAGTGTCTGAAAGGGACATAGGAAAGAACTTAGAAATGATTACACAACAACATGAAAGGCTTCAGTCACAGGCTGTAGTGAGGGAAGAAGCACAAGGAACAGTTGAGGGCAAACCATTAGTTTTGCTGGTTTTAGGGTATGAGCAGGAGAAGAATCTAGGGGTCTTACTGAGGAAAATTGTCAACACCGATGGAAAATAGCAATACCGCAGAACTTCCAGAGTGAGAGGAAACCATAAGATGTGGTTTGACTAGTTAAGGAGCGATATTTATTGTAGTGATTTGTATGAATTGTTGCTTACCTAGATGGCCGCACTAGGTGTCTTCAGCTTTCATGATTTGTTGCTTGTGTTGCAAGGTCATCAGCTAATGGAAATTTGACCTTTAGTGGCACCTGGGTGGCGGCGGTCAGTTAGGCAGCTGCCTTAGGCTCAGGTCATGACCTCAGGGTCCTGGGATCGAGCCCCGCATCAGGCTCTCTGCTCAGCAAGGAGCCTGCTTCCCCGCTCTCTCTGCCTGCCTCTCTGCCTACTTGTGATCTCTGTCTGTCAAATAAATAAATAAAATCTTTAAAAAATAAATAAATAAATTTGATCTTTAGAGCTTAAAAGGGCCTTGTAGAGATTATAGGGAATAGCCTGCTCATAATTTTAAATTTTAGAGGGAGAAGCCCAGGGCTTCTGGAACTAGTAAGATTATTGGTCTTTTACTTTGGATTTTTCTCATATCCTTCTGAAAATATGTGCTTAAGTATGCTGCTATTATATTCGTAGGATTTTGTTAAGCTTTCAAGGAGGTATAGCTTCAGAAGGAATTGGAAAATTAAAAAAAAATATTCTTGATACAGAACCTTTGAGGGAGATGCAAATGTGTTTTGAATGTTAAATTTACTTAGATTTAAAAATACATATCTTCAAGCAAAGTTACCATGACAACCTTTCATAATGTGTGGATGAATTTTATGTCTGTCTCTTTGAGGTTTTCATCTTGCCCAGTATAGGGTTTAATCACAAGAATTGGGCACTGTGGTGTGTTTCTATCTGCATGGTGCCCTGTGGGAATTCTGTAATTTTGGAAAATGCAAATCAAGCAATAGGGCAGCTCTGTGGCACACCCATCCCACCAAGATAAATGTCGTCTTGTTCTCTCCATGATCAGAGATTGATCTGGTTTCAAACCCAAGGTGAACTTTTGAGTTGAAGTAGAACCATGAGTTTCTGCTTTTTCTTATTTGGAAGATTTACAGGAAGGCCCTAGGAAGCTTGGGAAATTCTGGACCAAATCTCTTGATTGACCCCCAAACTGATGCAGTGTCCCTGAGATCCTCTAACTCTAAACCACAGTTGTTATCATAGGTCTCCTCAGAACCATGAGAGACTTCTCTGCAGTGGCCAGGCATGTGTGTAGAGATACCTCAGAAGCTCCTTCTGGCTTGAGCTCCCATCCAGCACTGCTCGACAGGTACCATTAACAGACCTTTTCGCTTCCTTTTACCCCAATTGAGGTACCTTTGTCTGTCAAGCTCTATTTTGTGCATCAGGGGCCAGGAAAAGAATAGTTGGATTTCAGAGAACCAAAGTTTAGGAGAAAGGAATTCTCACCCTTAATTTTGAAAATGTGAATTTATTAAGCAATCGTATAAGGGGGTAGTGACCAGTACCTTTTCATAACAATAACTATGATTTTTATTTAAGAACTCTTAATCTTGGGGCACCTGGGTGGCTCAGTGGGTTAGGCCTCTGCCTTTGGCTCAGGTCATGATCTCAGGGTTCTGGGATCAAGCCCCGCATTAGGCTCTTTGCTCAGCGGGGAGCCTGCTTCCTCCTCTCTCTCTCTCTGCCTACTTGTGATCTCTGTCAAATAAATAAATGAAATCTTTAAAAAAAAAAAAAAAGAACTCTTAATCTTGGGGCACTTGGGTGGCTCAGTCGTTAAGCGTCTGCCTTAGGTCATGATCCCAGAGTCCTGGGATTGAGTGCCCAGTAGGGCTCCCTGCTCCCAGGGAAGCCTGCCCCTCCCGCTCGCACTCCCCCTGCTTGTGTTCCCTCTCTCACTGTCTCTCTCTTTCAAATAAATAAATGCAAACCTTTAAGTTAAGAACAAAAACAAAAACTCTTAATCCTACCATGGATGCCTGAAATTTTGAGATGCTTGCCAAGAAGAGCTCTTTGTGTTTTATATCGTAGCTCCTCTGTGATGCAGTTTTAAAAAATTAATGTTTATAGTAATTTAAGAATCCCTGAAGACAGTTAATTAACTAAACTGAGCTCAGAAGTATGATTTATTAATTTATTAGCTTTGATTTTTTGATTCCCCTTAGTCTTTAATAGGCTTTATATTACTATGTTATATTTAAGAGAATCTATAGAAATTTTCGAATCCAGTCCCCATGTAAAAGGGGAAAATTTAAACTGGGAGAGGTTTCTGTATGGGAATTATGCTCAGGATTATGCTTTTTTTTTTTTTTTAACATGTTTAGATTTCCTTTTTGTTTCATCTTATTCTCTAAAGGAAGAATTTTTTTTTTTTAAAGAAAAAAAGGGAAAGGCCCCTAAGCAAAAAGAACTGGCTATTTTAGTGTACGATGTGTTGATAACTGAGAGAAATAGGATAATAGTCTTCTAACAGCAGAAAACACTTGAAAAGAGATGTCCCACAGTGGTGGGGTTTGTTTTTTTTAAGGTTTATTTATTTGAGAGAGAGAGAATGTGCATGTGGGAACGGGAGCAGGGGCAGAGGGAGAGGGAGAGAATCTCAAGCAAACACCACTGAGCATGGAGGCTGACCCTGGACTTGATCTCAGGACCCTGAGATCATGACCTGAGCCAAAATCAAGAGTCAGATGCTTTACCCACTGACCTACCCAGGCATCCCCATGCTGTGATGTTTATAAAGATTTTTTAGTTTATCTTGATTGCAAGGGTGTAAATTAAGGCCGACTACATAATTTGCAGGGCCCAGTACAGAATGAAAATATGGAGCCTTGGCTGGGGACGAAGTTCAGTCTCCCGTCCCATGGGCCTGCTCTTTTCAAACTAGGATGGGTTTGAAATCTCCGCTCCAGGACTCATTACTTACTGGGATCAGGGGTAGACCAGAGAGCCCTGACCAGCCAGAGACTGTGCTGTGGTGTGGCCAGCCCAAGGCGAGGCTGCTGCTTCTTTGCCCTCCTCAAGATGCTCCAGACAAACTGCTTGTGGGAGCCCAGACCCCCCCATGGAGGGTGCACCCAGGCCCCCACTGGAGGATGACCATGGCAGAAAGTGGGCCTCCCTCACCCACCCCCCTGCTAAAGCAGTCCTATTGCTGCCCTGGGCAAAAGGCAGCAGTGCTCCCTGGCAGGGGTAGGGAGATGGGGCACCAGGGAGCAGGGGGTGGTCGCTGACAACCTTTCGAGGGAGGCAAGAAAGTAGTCTCCAGGCCCCCAGTGCATGCTACATGGTCCCACTGACTCCACTTCCAAAGCACAAATTCAAAAATAAAATTTGTAAGAATTCACTACAGTTCCCCAAGCACAGGGCCCTTCTGAGCAGTGGGCTTTGTGGGACGGCACTGGTTGCAGCCCGTGAGGCCAGCCCTGGACACATCCGACCTTCACGGCCTGGAGCTGTGACCCAGTGGTCCTGAGTGCCATACTCCCTGGTCGCATACCAGCTTGCCTTGCAAATACCCGTAAATGTTTTATTTATTATTTATCATTAAGTGGTTTAGACTTCTGTCGGATGTCTTAGAATTATATACACAATAAGCAATACAGGCCTAAAACAAAAGCGATTTCTTAGTGTATATTGAAGTTGCAGAAGTGTTCTAGTACAGTAGAAACCTCCTCTTGAACCCCCATTTCACTGATAGAACTTTTACTTTTCCTGTATTTTAATCATAACTGCCAAAGATTTTTCAGATGAAAGGTAAAATGGAAATTTTCTGTGAAATATCATCATAAAACCCTATGAAATATTTCAGTGATATGAGTCATTCACTTATTCATAGGGGTAGACATTTAGATAATAGAAGTAGCTAACAGAAATCTGTGAGAAATATATTGTTAATTCCTGTGGAGGAGGAAGGAAGAAATCCTACTGAAGTATTTTTAAGTGTAGTTAAATTCAGTGTTCCCTGCCATTTTAAAATATCAAAATTATTCTGTTCTTCTTTCTTTCCAAGAGGCTACATAAAATTACTTTGACAAGATCATGAATCCTTTTTTGCCATTAACCTCTTCTACTTTGCTTTTCATAAACATAGCAACCAGTGGTCAAGAATATCCTTATTCTCATCAACCTCGTATTGATCTGTAACACTTACTACCATGCACTGTACTATTGGTACAGTGTACTATTAGTACTATTGTACTAATTGGTTGGCAATTTTGTGAAAGTATAACCTCTTTGTTTGCAATATTACTGAAACCGACAAGAAACAGACTATAATAAAAGTTAGCAAGTGTTGGAAATCATGCATGCTGTAGGTCAGCTAACATTCAGCAAACAGGTTCTAATGGTTTTAAGGCATAATCAGCTGGTACATTTGAAACCGTTAGCAATTCATGTTATTAAGTGAAGGGCGGCGCTGTATAGTTTTCAGTAATAAAAACCCAGTACATTTTGAGGCTTGAAGTTTTATAAAATCTTTAACATAATTTAAACAAAGGTGTGAACAAAAGTCGCTAATTTTAGAAAGCAGTTTTTGTCTGCTGTGAGGAAACTATTATCTATGTTATGTTTTAACTCTGAAATTCAGTGTTTTTCGTGGGGAAAAGATTCCTAAAGCCAATTTCAGGAGGAACTAAAGAATTTTTATTCTTCACAAACATATACCTTTCAAGACAAATTGTCTACACCATTGACTTTTTTTTTAAGATTTTATTTATTTATTTGACAGACAGAATCACAAGTAGGCAGAGAGAGAAAGAGGAGGAAGCAGGCTCCCTGCTGAGCAGAGAGCCCGATGCGGGTCTCAATCCCAGGAACCTGGGACCATGACCTGAGCCGAAGGCAGAGGTCTTAACCCTCTGAGCCACCCAGGCGCCCCTATCTACACCACTGATAAACCTATACACAGATGTATATATTACCATGAACAATTTCAGGTTTATATTGCCCACTCTCATAGTTTAATTGAAAACGTATTTTTCGGGGCGCCTGGGTGGCTCAGTGGGTTAAGCCTCTGCCTTTCCATCAGGTCATGATCTCAGGACCCTGGGATCGAGCCCTGCATCAGGCCCTCTCTGCCTACTTCTGATCTCTCTCTGTCTGTCAAATAAATAATAAAATCTTAAAAAACAAACAAACATATTTTTCTCCTTAACTATAGAGAATGACCTGACGGTTATCAGAGGGCAGGCAGGTGGGGGGGGATGGGTGAAGTAGGTGATGGGGATTACAGAGTACACTTGTGATGAGCACCAAGTAATTAACATAAAAACTTAAAAAATTTGTTCTCTTTTTATCTTTCATAAGGAAGGGAACTATTTTGTTGTCTTTCAAAGAAAACTATTATAGATTACTAAGTATTTAAATAAAGTCTCTCCAGGTTGTATTCTGGGTACGTAATATTTCCTATCTTTATTAGAGTAATTTCTTCTCAAAAAATGTTTTTTGTTGGGTATTGGATAGTATGAGAGGATTATTGCTGACTTTGATGTGCTAATAATATTGTGGTTACATAGCAAAATGTTTTTTTTTTTACAGATACTAAAATATTTAGGGGTTAAATGCCATGTTTATATACTTAAAGTTCTTTAGTAATGAATACTATGAGAAGATAAGGTAAAATAGAAGCTATTGTTATTCTAATTAATGGGCATTTATGTATTTATACCATGCTCCATACCATGTTTATAATTTCCATACTAAAGAGACAAAAAATAATGATTTTCAATAAAAATGAAACAAAAAAATATGAGATTGTGGGCTGTGTAGCTACTGACTTTCTGAAGATGAAGTGTTTTTTTTTTTCAAACTAATTTTGGAGGATGTGTTTTTCAATAACTTTAAACTTATTTTATAAAATGTATATTCATACAGCTATAAAGCACAGAATGCTCTATGGTACAGTAAGCTTTTCTTGAAAAAAAGAAATGCTTGGGGCGCCTGGGTGGCTCAGTGGGTTGGAGCCTCTGCCTTCGGCTCGGGTCATGATCCCGGGGTCCTGGGATCGAGCCCCGCATCGGGTTCTCCGCTCCGTGGGGAACCTGCTTCCTCCTCTCTCTGCCTGCCTCTCTGCCTAGTTGTGATTTCTCTCTGTCAAATAAATAAAATATAAAAAAAAAGAAAAAAAAAGAAAAAAAGAAATGCTTTAGAACATTTTTAACCATTAAATAAATATCCCTAAAATTGAGACTAAAGCTTTTATCACTATCACAAAGTTTCAGATGATAAAGCTTGCCTAAAAATGTAAGGCTTAGGGACTCCTGACTGTACGTCAGTGGAACATATGACTTTCCATCTCTGGGTCATGAGTTCAAGTCCCATGTTGGGCATGGAGCCTACTTACCAAAAAAAAAAAAAAAAAGTAAAGTTTAGATTCCAGCCATTTCTCTTTTGATCACACACAGAATATTTGTTTCAAAGGTTTAATATGTCCAAATTATATGCACTTGGTATTAAAATTTCCTGATAGTTTTAAATAAGATTAAAACCCAAAATGTGTATAAGTACTATGAACATATTAATCACCGATAATTATTTTTCTTGTTTGGGGGTGAGAATAGGAAATCAGTTAACTGTGTCATTACTTGAATAAAAAACTGCAGAAAAAGCATTTGACAAAGTACAACATCTATTCATGATAAAAACCCTCAACAAAGTGGGTTGGGGAACATACTTCAACATAATAAAGGCCATCCATGAAAAACCCACAGCTAATATCATCCTCAGGGGGGAAAAATTGAGAGTTCTTCCTCTACAGTCAGAAACAAGATAGGGATGTTCACTCTTACCACTTTTATTCAAATAGTACTGGAAGTCCATCAAAAACCAAAAGAAATAAAAGGCATCCAAATCAGCAAGGAAGAAATAAAACTTTGACTATTTGCAGATGGCATGATCTACAGGGAGAAAACCCTCAAGTGTCCACCAAAAAACTACTGGAACTGATAAAAGAACTCGGTCAAGTTGCAAGATGCAAAATCAATGCACAGAAATCGGTTGCATTTCTACACACCAATAATGAAGCAGCAGAAAGAGAAATTAAGGAATCAATCCCATTTACAATTGTCCCAAAACAATAAGATACCCAGGAACAAACCTAACCAAAGAGATGAAAGCCCTGTACTCTGAAAAGTATAAAACACTGATTAAAGAAATTGAAGATGACACAAAGAAATGGAAAGACATTCCATGCTTATGGATCAGAAGAACAAACATTTTTGAAATGTCCGTACTCCCCTAACCAATCCACACATTTAATCATGTAATGCTCTCCCTCGCTAAATACCAATAGCATTTTTCACAGAGCCAGAACAAATAGTCCTAAAAGGTATACAGAACTGCAAAACACTCTGAGTAGCCAAAGCTATTTTCTTTCTTTCTAATCTCTCTCTCTTTTTAAAGATCTTATTTATTTGAGAGAGCAGGAGGGGGTGGCGAAAGAGAATGTAGAGCTCCATCCTGGGACCCTGCAAGCATGACTTGAGCTGAAGGCAGATGCTGACCCGTCTGAGCCACCTAGGCGCCCCGCCAAAGCTATTTTCAAACTTTGAAAGTAAAAACAAAGCTGGAGGCATCACAATTCTGGACTTCAAGTTATATTACAAAGCTGTAGTAAAAAGAATATGGTGCTTGTAACAAAAATAGACACGGATGAATGGAACAGAATACCACACACACACACACACACACACACACACTCGCACACTCTCTCTCAAAAAACAAATCGATAGGGACCCTTGGGTGGCTCAGTTAAGTGTTTGCCTTTGGCTCAGGTCATGATCTCAGGTGCTGGGATCAAGCCCCAAATTAGGCTTCCTGCTCAGTGGTGAGTCTGCTTGTCCTCCTCCCTCTGTCCCTCATCCCTGCTTATGCACTCTCTCTCTCTCTTTCGTTCTCTCTCTCTCAAGTAAATAAAATCTTTTAAAAAATAATAAATCAATAAATAACGACACCCCCAAAATGAATAATCCAATTAAAAAATGGGTAGAAGACATGAATAGACATTTTTCCAAAGCACACAGATGGCCAACAGACACATGAAAAGATGCTCACCATCCCTTATCAGGGAAATACAAAACAAAACTACAAAGAGATACCACCTCACACTTGTCAGAATGACTAATAGCAATACGAGAAACAACAGGTGTTGGTAAAGTTGCGAAGAAAAAGGAGCCCTTTGGCACTGTTGGTGGGAATGCAAACTGGTGCAGCCACTCTGGAAAGTATGGAGGTTCCTCCAAAAGTGAAAAATGAAAACTAAAATGATCCAGCAATTGCACTACTGGGTATTTATCCCAAAACGCTTGTTTAAAGAGATACATGTGCCCTGATATTTATAGCAGCATTACTATAATAGCCAAACTAGGGAAACAGCTCAAGTGTCCATCAACTGATGAATGGATAAAAAGATGGTGTGTGTGTGTAATGGAATATATAATGGAATACTACTGTGATTCAATATATGTGGAATATTACTCAGCCATAGAAAAGAATAATATCTTGATATTTGCAATGACATGGATGGAGCCGGAGATAGTATGCTAAGTGAAATAAGTCAGTCTGAGAAGGACAAATACTATACGATTTCACTCCTATGTGGAATTTAAGACACAAAACAAATGAGCAAAGGGAGGAAAAAAGAGGCAAACCAAGAAACAGGCTCTTTTTTTTTTTTAAGATTTTATTTATTTATTGGACAGAGATCACAAGTAAGCAGAGAGGCAGGCAGAGAGAGAGGAGGAAACAGGCTCCCTGCTGAGCAGAGAGCCCAATGCGGGGCTCGATCCCAGAACCCTGGGATCATGACCTGAGCCGAAGGCAGAAGCTTTAACCCACTGAGTCACCCAGGCGCCCCAAGAAACAGACTCTTAACTATAGAGAACAAATTGGTGGTTACCAGAAGTAAGGTGTGTGGGGGGATGGGTGAGATAGGTGATGGGGATTAGAGGGCACTCGATGTGGTGAGCACTGGGTAAGGTATGAAAGTGTGAATCACTATATTGTACACCTGAAATATTACACTGTATGTTAACTAATGAATTTAAATAAAAGCTTTATAAAACCCTCTTCTTGCATTTCTAAGTATTGTGTAAAATCTCTAACAGGAAACATAATTGCACAAAAAGTTATTTTAAATTCCATTGAAATATATATTCCTTCATTGAAATATATATGTGTATATATATACATATATATAGAAAAATATATGTATACATATATACATACATATATATGTACACAATATATCCAACTTGGTATTGTCTGATAAAATAACAGCCAGAAAACTAGTTTTGAAATTTTCAAGGTAAAAAAGTTAAACAACACAAAGTATCCTCATGAAGAAGGAAGACATTAATATTTAATAGTTTTTAAGCATTTAACATAAAATGAGGAAAAGGGATCATATTTCAGGAAATACAGATATGAAACAGCTGGTTTTTATTCTTTAGGTGCCGTGGATGCTACTCTTTAATAGATTTTAAGAATGTATGAGAAAATGCAGTTGCACTACACACTGATTGACACTCTTAATAATGTTAAGGATACTACAGCTGATAGATCGATGCCATTTCAAAGAGAAAATTTGGGGACAAAGAGTTAATAGTGAAAACAATGATTATGGTTAATTAGCATGTCAACGGTGTGCAGAAAGAATCTGAGTGGAAAGTCTGGAGTGAATGGGCATGTCTTTTTTTTTTTTTTTTAAGATTTTATTTATTTGACAGAGAGCGAGCACGAACGGGGGGTGGGGGGAGTGGTGGCAGGCAGTGGGAGAAGGAGAAGCAGGCTTCTCACTGAGTAGGGAGCCTGACTTCAGGCTTGATCCCTGGACCCCGGGATCATGACCTGAGCCAAAGGCAGGCGCTTGATGGACTGAGCCACCCAGGTGTCCCTGAATGGGTATGTCTTATAAGATGCTGTAAGACGTGTGATATAAACAGTTCTGTTAAACAAAATTAATTTCTTTGGAGCCAACAATCAGGCACTGTATTGTGAACTTTTCCTTAATTTATTCACTTAAGGATATAGTTAGTAGAGGGTGCCTGGGTGGCTTTGACTCAGGTCATGATCTTGGGGTCCTGGAATGGAGCCCCATATCAGGCTCTCTGCTCAGCGGCAGGTCTGCTTCTCCTTCTCCCTCTCCCTCGACCCCCTGCTTATGCTCTGTCTCTGTCTCTGTCTCATTCTCAAATAAATAAAATCTTAAAACAAAACAGTGCCTACCTTACACACTTAATAGGTGTCATCTCACATCATCATAAGAAGGATGAGTACAGTAAAATAAAATACATTTTTTAAAAGATTTTATTTATTTATTTGACACAGAGAGAGAGAGAGCAGAGAGCCCGGTGCGGGGCTCGATCCCAGGACCCTGGGATCATGACCTGAGCCGAAGGCAGAGGCTTAACCCACTGAGCCACCCAGGTGCCCCAAAATAATATATTTTAAGAGAGACCACATTCATATAACTTTTATTACAGTATAATTTTTCTGTTGTTTTCTTGTTTAATCTCTTACTGTGCCTAATTTGTAAAGTAAACTTTGTCCTAGTTATGTATGTATAGGAGAAAACAGTACATGTAGGGCTCATTACTAGCCAAGGTTTAAGGCAGCCACTGGGGGTCCTGGAATACATTCCCCAAGGGGAAGGTGGGAGCTACCATATATTGGTAGTGGTCTGAACAACTAAGTGAGATTTAGAAGGGCAAGCCAAGAGGCTCTCTTCTTTGCCTTGACTTATTCAACATAAGACTATGATGAACCCCAAAATCTTGCTTATCAGATCTATAGATTATGTGAAACAAGATTATTTATTTCAAGAGATGGTTATGAGGATTGAAATTTGGGATAAAGCCAAGGTATAACTTATTGGCTATAAAGAATTGCAATTAGGTTTTTATTTTTTTTATTTTATTTATTTTTTTTTTTAAAGATTTTATTTATTTATTTGACAGAGAGAGATCACAAGTAGGCAGAGAGGCAGGCAGAGAGAGAGGAGGAAGCAGGCTCCCTGTGGAGCAGAGAGCCCGACGCGGGGCTCGATCCCAGGACCCCGAGATCACGACCCGAGCCGAAGGCAGCGGCCCAATCCACTGAGCCACCCAGGCGCCCCAAGAATTGCAATTAGGTTTTTAAAAGAGTCAGCTGGGGGTGCCTGGGTGGCTCAGTGGGTGCTTCGGGTCTGGTCATGATACCAGGGTCCTGGGATCGAGCCCCGCATCAGGATCTCCGCTCCACGGGGAGCCTGCTTCCTCCTCTCTCTCTGCCTGCCTCTCTGCCTAGTTGTGATTTCTCTCTGTCAAATAAATAAAATATTAAAAAAAAATGTTACCTTGGGCAGTATTAATATAAAACATTTGCTCTGATTTTGGGAGATAATAGTTTCACTGGACTCTTAGAAAAATCATCCATGTTCGGGGCACCTGGGTGGCTCAGTCGGTTAAGCGTCCAACTTTTGGTTTTGGCTCAGGTCATGACCTCAGGGTCTTGGGATCAAACCCCGCGTAGGGCTTTTCACTCAGCTGGTAGTCTGCTTGAGATTCTCTCCTTCTCCCTCTGTCCCGCCCTCGCTCACATGCACACCCTCTCTCTCTAATTTATCAAGATTTATTTATTTATTTGGGGGATCAAGGGAGTAAGAAACTTAAGCAGACTCTGCTGTGATCCCAAAGCCCAACATGTGGCTCAATCCCACGACCCTGAGATCACCAACCGAAGCTAAAACCAAGAGCTGGATCCCAACTGGCTGCACCACCCAGGTGTCCCAATAAATAAATCTTAAAAAAAAAAAAAAAAAGAAAAAGAAAAAGAATCCACATTCATTTTTGGAAAAAGATGATCAAAACCAAAAAAAAACCCCCCCAACTCCACCGCTCAGATAATATATACACACACATGGTACACGTACTTTTATAGAACTTGTGGTTGTTTTCCTTTTTGCTTAAATTATCTTTGTGGCAGCAGATGCATATCTAAATCCTTGGATCCTGAAATTCTGCTGAGTGGGGTTTTTTTGTTGTTTGTTTGTTTTTTAAGTTTTTATTTTAATTCCAGTTAGTTAACATACAGTGTTATATTAGTTTCAGGTGTAAAATACAGTGACTCAACACTTCCATACAACACGGGGTGCTCATCGCATGTGCCCTCCTTAATCCCCGTCACCTGTTTCACCCATCTACCGCCCCCCGCCCCCCCCCTTACCGCCCACTTCCCCTCTGGTAACCATTGGTTTGTTCTCTATAATTTAAAGAGTCTGTTTCTCGGTTTGTCTCTCTCTCTTTTTTCCCCCCTTTGCTCGTTTGTTTTGTTTCTTAAATTCCACACATGAGTGAAATCATATGGTTCTTGTCTTTCTCTGACTGACTTATTTCACTTAGCCTTATACTCTTAAGATCTATGTCTTTGCAAATGGCAAGATTTCGTTCTTTTTTAAAGGTTTTTTTTTTAAAGATTTTATTTATTTATTTGGCAGAGAGAGATCACAAGTTGGCAGAGAGGCAGGCAGAGAGAGAGAGAGAGAGAGAGAGGGAGAAGCAGACTCCCTGCTGAGCAGAGAGCCCGATGCGGGACTCAATCCCAGGACCCTGAGATCATGACTTGAGCTGAAGGCAGCGGCTTAACCCACTGAGCCACCCAGGCGCCCAAGACTTCGTTCTTTTTTATGGCTGAATAATACCACATTATATATGTATCGTATATATTACATCTTTATCCATTCATCAATTGATAGACACCCGAGCTGCTTCCATACCTTGGCCGTTGCAAGTAATACTGTTATAAACATCAGGGGCCATGTGTCCCCTCAAATCAGTATTTTTGTGTTCTTTGGAGAAATACCCAGTAGTGCTATTGCTGAATCGTGGGGTAGTTCTATTTTTAACTTTTTGAGAAACTTCCATGTTTTCTAGAATGGCTGCATCAGCTTGTATGGCCATTCTCCACAACTTCAACACCTGTTGTTTCTTGTATTGCTGATTTTTGCCATCTAACAAGTGTGAGGCGGTATTTCCTTCTACCTCCCCTGTGTTAAAAGCTCCTTGCTTAGTGGTGATTCTCAGCTGCCAGAAATTATAATCAAAGACCTTCAGAGCCAGAGGCCCAGTTTCATCAGCATTATGTGGGAACTTGGTAGAGCTATAAATTGGGAAAGATCAACCGAATCAGAAGCTGTCGGGGTGGGACCTAGCAATTTTGTGTTTTAATAAGCCCTCCAGGTGACTCCACTCCACACTGAAATTTAAGAACAACTGACCTAGTTAAACCCTTTGTGTCTTTCAGATAGAGAAGCTAAGATCCAAAGAGGTTGTCACAAGTCAATTTAAGAAGGCACCAAAATCGGGGCGCCTGGGTGGCTCAGTGGGTTAAAACTTCTGCCTTAGGCTTCAGAGTCCTGGGATCGAGCCCCTCATTGGGCTCTCTGCTCAGCTGGGAGCCTGCTTCCCCCTTTCTCTCTGCCTGCCTCTCTGCCTGCCTGTGTGAGATCTCTGTCTGTCAAATAAATAAATACAATCTTAAAAAAAAAAAAGAAAGCACCAGAATCTTCAGGCTGTGATTCACTGGATGACCATCATGCCTCAGGGAGATCTGTTTATGGGCTAATTGCTAAAAAGTATTTGAAAGAATGCTAGGTAGAAAAAAGTGTAATGGGGGAAGTCTGTTTACCACTTTACTCACCTGGTGGGCTCGTTACAGTTCGACAGTAGCCTTTTGATTCACTGAAGTTTAGTCTGAAAGAAGAGTTTTATCTAGTTTGTTTTAGTCCCTTGATTATTCATATGCATCTTATTCCCCAAAGTTAAGTTTATATATCCTTGAAACAACTGCCCCATTCTGTCACTACTGCCCTCTAATTACTCCCTACTGTGATCCTACAGCTTTCATTTTTAACAAGCTCCTTAGGCTTAAGTTTGAGGACCACTAATACAGAAGATGTTGGAAGTTGTTAAGGAAAAAAACTACATGGGCTGGACCAACATTTTCAGTATTCTTTAATTTGGGTTTCACACTGAAAATTCCAAATAATTCTCTAATGTGTTTATCATACAGCCAATATAACAACACCAGAGTTTGCTCCAGAAATTTGTAAAGGCATAGATAGCATTCAAATGGTTTTTTTGAAAAAGTGTCATATAGTTTTCTCATTATTTGGGGAAGAAAAAGGTGGAGGGGAGGATCCCTGTAGGAGGGCCAAGACATCACAAAAGCAAGAACAAGAGTTGCAATAATGGATCCTGTTCTGAACTACACATGTAGTCAGTCCTGACTTTGTGCGGCATAAATTAAGGTCACGGACAACTCAGCAGTTGTCTGGAATTTTAGTTAAAGATTACGTTGTGTGGAGCACTCAAGATTGAGGAAAACATGCGTTATCTGGGAACAAGAACAGAGTAACTGCAAGATCAAAATGGTCTACCTTGAATTTTTGCAGCATTTTAACGTTTTTCAAGGTACTTCCACATAAACTTTTACTTTATCCATGTCACAAACCTGGAAGGAAGGAAATTCGCATCAGCAGAACCGGTTCTCGAAACTTTAAATACTGGATCTACGAAGAAAAAAGGCGAGGAAGTTGACAGAAGCAGGGAAATGACAGACAAGGATGTCAGTGAGGAAGCGAGTCACAGACAGGGCCAGTACAAAAGCTGAGGTCCGGCGGAGGGGGCACTGAGAGGACAGAGACGAACCTGGCGCGGCATCGGAGGGCAACAGCTTTCGGGGCCAATAAGTGCAAAAAAGCCTGGATGCAGGACATTTGGGACTAGGAAACTGGAATTTATTTATCCGTACCAAAGAGAATGGATGAGGTCAAAGGAAAAAATGGAAAGCAGGCAGGCACTTAAAGCTGCACGGAAGTTTTGTGGGCTCCGGTGACCACGGGGTTCGGCCTCAGGGTGGGAATAACGCGGGAGGGGCGTCGCGCAGGGCGCGGGCGGGAAGACGGCGGAGCCGGGGAGCGCTTTCCCTGGACCGACAAAGGCGGCCGGGGACACTTCCCGAGTCACGCAACTTGCGGGGGCCGAAGGGTTAACTGCGCGCACGACTCCCGCGCGCTTCCCGGCCCCCACTCCCACCGTCGCTAGGAAACGCCGGGAGTGGGGGAGGGGCAGGCGGCGCTGCCGAGGGTGGGAATCTTTTTCGGGCGCCCGGGGGCGGAGGGAGGGGAGCGCGCGTGCGCGCGCCCGCCGTCCGTCGCCGCGGTGACCGTCCTCAGAGTCCGTCGGCTCGCGCCCCGCCCCCGTTCTGCGGCCCCCTCCCCTCTGGCGCGCGGGGGGTGTTTCTCGCTCCTCCCGAGTTGCCGCGGCCGCCGCCGTCGCCGCGGCTCCTCCTCTCTCAGTCTTGGGTTTCCCAGGCGTTGCTGCCGCCGCTACCTCTGCGGTCTGTATGAGGAGGAGGATGTGAAGATGGCGGAGCTGCAGATGCTGCTGGAGGAGGAAATCCCGGGGGGCCGCCGGGCCCTCTTCGACAGTTACACGAACCTGGAACGGGTGGCAGATTACTGCGAGAACAACTACATCCAGGTGCGAAGCAGGTCCCGGCCTGGGCGCATTGGGCCTCTGGCTGGTGGACGCCGCGTGGGGGATCCCCGGGCCGGGGGCCGCGCGCGCCGGGGGCGTAGGGCGCGCGGGGCCGAGGCCGCGGCGGGGACCCGGCCCAGCCAGGCCCCCGAGGGCGAAGGATTGGGAGAGTCGGGTGGGAGCTGGGGCTGGTGAATTGGTGAGAAACCTGCGACTGGAGGAAACTGAAGCTTTAATACATTTTAAAAAACGGTGAATCAGTCCGCGGTGCGGTGTGTGTGTGTGTGTGTGTGTGTGTGTGTGTGTGTGTTGTGTCCCAGCCTCTTCGCTGCTTCTCCCCTCGGCCGCCCCCGCTCTCGGTACCCGTCAGTGTTCGGGATGGCGGAGGAGGCGGAGAGTGGCTTTTTCTATTTGACAGAATCCTGCTCCCCCATATGGCAGGGGTGTGGGGGGATTGATGGATCACCCCCCTCCCCCAAGCCCTGGAGGATTTTTAAGGGGCTGTGTTGCTGCGAAGTAAAGTGCCTTAGTTTTATATTCATATAAATGTCTCCAGAGACTGGTAATTTTGCTTATTTTCTTAGTTGCTAGCCGGGGATACAGTAGAAGAGCAGTTGTCTCTTGTTGGAAGTTACTGCCATTTTCCTCCCTATGGAGAATGAGAAACTGCACGATAATGAACACCCCCCCCCCCATTCCCGTTAGAATAGTTCATTTTCCTGTGGGAAAAAGAATTGTGTTTTTCAGCAAGGATTAGAAAAGGATCCTCATGGTTTAATTTTTTCCGGAGATGGTTGGTTTGGCACGGAGACTCATAGTGGTAACGTTGTGTGTATGTATGTGGAGGTGGGGTATATTGGGTGAGATGGGATCCAGCTGCGCCCGGACGAAGCCACAGATGCTGTGGATTAAAAAAAAAAAAAATCCTTCTTTAAAAATTATTTGAAAGGATAGGTTAAAACACAGTTTGCAAATTCAGCATCTTTTGTTTTCTCTATGGCTTATCCTGAATCACAGGTTCTACCTCCATTTTTTTCCCCCTTCCCATTTAAATTCTCTTGGGATAAAGGTGGAAATGGAAGAAGTATGTTAAATTGCTCTTTCACTACGGTCTCCCCCCCCCTTTTTTTTTTCTTTCTCCCACTTCCATCTCTCCAGGCATCCTTCTTCTTATCAGCTATGTTGGGAAGCATTCTCCAGTCTTAGTATAAACTAAAAATTAAAAGAAAAAAGGTGTTAGAATTTATAGGTTCATAAATTTTGTAAGGATCGCATAGTTAATCAAGGGTGGTGTTGTGAGATTTTACTTGATTGGCTATATACTGAATTCTCTATTATCTTGTAGGGACTATTTGTATTGGGGAAGGAATATAATCCTTCCAGACATAATCCAAGGCTTTTCCCTCCAAAGGGGCACTTGAAAGTATGGCTAGTAGGAACAGAAAATAAATGTGTCTTAGGTCAGAGTTCATACAAAATATACAGTGGTCCATATTTGGAGGGCGCTTTGCTAATACTGAGCGGGATAGGAAAGAGTCAAATGATTAGTTGCTCAGTTTTCAGCTGAATATTATTCAAAAGTCTTCTGCAGCCTGGCACCGTGTAAAGGGTTGATGATACACACCTAGTGTTTATGGAATTTTGTAGTGTAGTTAATAGGAGAGGCTGATCTGTGAACAGATGAATAATGTAGTGTGTCAGTTTATACTCTGTAAGGGGCAGAAGGACTGGAGGAAGCTATACTATTCTCAGGGAATTCACAGTCTCTTAGGAGTGGCAAATCCAAAGGACTGAAGTGGTAATTCCATTGCCTCCTGCAACATATTATGGGATTATAGGTCTGAAGAGACACTGGGAGTGGAAAAGTGGTTTGGTTTGGTAGCAGTGATTACCAGTAGCAAAAAATAAGAAACAGATTTGTCTCCCTTTGGAAAATAATTTTTATTTTTGAAGGCATAGTTTTTCTTAGATTATAGTTGATACAGAAAGGTAAAGTATACCGGTTAATAAAGCTGAGAGGTTAAAGGGATTAGGGATTGTCCTCTTTTTAAAAATTTTATACATTTCTTCTAGTTGAGAGGAGAAGAATATTTCTGCCACCGTTATGTTTTAGCAGTAGGATTAAAAATTGAGTGGGGTGGTATTTTAAATTCATAGTATAGATATTAATAGAAATGGATTTGAAAATATTTTTTTCAATTTAGCATCGAAAATAGCTTTTACACTTTAGATTTTCCTCCTAGGTTATCATCTGTTTCATGACCCAGTGGGTGTATTATTGGTGTTTTTCTCTTCCCAGCTGACAGCTCTTTGGATGATTTGTTTGTAGTAAAGTTGATAATAGAACATGCTGATTGTATGTTTGTGCTGACCCAGCTGTACATTTGACCCATGTGGCTCTCTTTGTGACCAGAGAACTGACCAGCAGGGGTTTTGATGCTGCCTCTTACCCTGCAAAGTTAATTGGTTATGTATATGATCACGTAGTCAGTTTAGCCTTGTTATAGCAACGTGCCCTAACCACTAGCTCAGGTTAACTAACCTGACACTCATTTTATTTTGTGGAAATAATTTTTGCTGTAAAAGTACAGTAAAGTAGAAAAAGATAAATCTGTTGATTATATATAACAAAGGGTAAGGTTCTTTGTTGCCTATTTTTAAATAGCTGGTTTTAAGCATAGGAATATCCAAACAATTAGGTTAAATAAGAATATCCTAAATGTGGATTGTATTTAGTATGGATATTGAGCAAAGAAAGGAAAAATGATTGTGCTGTCTTTCTGGAAACAACTATACTGTGTTTAAATTGTTGCTAATAAAAACATCCTTCATATATATTACGAGCATTAAGAATGACTAGGTATTGCCTGTGTTAACACACACACGTACACAAAATCTACAGGTACAGCAGTGTTGTAAATAGTAGTTTTTCAGGTTACTAATGCAGCTAATGTTAAAAATTTAAAAATCATCCTTAGTAAAAATTTAGATGGCTTTCTTTTATTATTTCAACCTCTAGAAAAAGTGATAGTAAACATATTTTTTCTAGAATGTGATGATAAAAAGTTGTAACTAACATTTGCTGCTGTTTACCTGATTGATTTTATTTCTTCTCTGTAAAAAAGGGTTTAGTAATTATTTAGGATTTTTTAAGATACATGTAAGACCTGTGTTTCCTTTTTTCATTTATTAATATAAACACTGATACCTAAACTAAGAAGTGTCCAGAAATTTTAAACAGCATTTTGATTCACTTGGAATCTACATTTTTACAAATAGAAGAATTTTATAATAATATGAGTTGTTTTAATGTTTGGGCAGATGAAATAAATTTCTAGTTCCTAGAGTAAATCTGAAAAACTTTTTTTTTTTTTTTTTTTTTCAGATTTTACTTATTTATTTGTCAGAGAGAGAGAACACAAGCAGGGGGATCAGCAGGCAGAGCAGGCAGGTGAAGAAGCAGGCCCCCTGCTGAGCAAGGAGCCAGATGCAGGATCTGATCCCACGGACCCTAGGATCATGACCGGAGCCAAAGGCAGATGCTTAACCGACTAAGCCACCCAGTCATCCTAAAACTAACTTATTCCTAGTTACATTTTAGCTTTTTTTAAAAACGATTTATTTGAGAGAGAGAGAGAGAGAGAGAGAGAGAGAGAGGAGAGAGAGCATACAGGCATGCATATGTGAGTGGTGGGAGGCAGGGAGAAAGGGAGATGTGCAGATTCCTCCCTGAGTGGAGAGCCCCACTTGGGGCTGGATCCTAAGATCCTGAGATTATGACCTGATCTGAGAAGGAGAGTCAGACACTTAACTGACTGAGCCACTGAGGCACCCCTACCTTTTTCCCATTTGTTAGATAAAATAGTTAGTGCCTTTTGTGAGTATTAATTCACATTAGATAAACAGTAAAATCCCATTGTCCATCGTTTGGAGTAAGAGCAAAATCACCCAGTAACATGGATTTGCTTAGAAGAACAGAAATTAAAAATGTTTCTTAAGGGGAGCCTGGCTGCCTCAGTCTGTAAAGCATGCAGCTCTTGATCCCAAGGTCATGAGTTAGAGCCCCATTTGGGCACAGAGCTTCCTTAAAAAATAAGAAAATATACTTTATAAAAATTTTTCAAAAAATAAACCTTAAATTTTAGTAGAAAAAAATATATATTTCTGATATTTATGTAAAATATATTTTTGTATTTTGCTTTTGAATAATAGGAGAGATGTCATTAGTGGCTTCCCTTTTTCGTCTTTATTAACAACTATACTCCCAGAATTCATTAAAAATTGTGTGAAAAGTTTATTATAGGGAGCTAATAGAATCATGACTTGTTACCAGATTCATAAAAAAGCCATTACTGAAACAGTGTAAAGATTTAAAATTCTTATTTAATAAAAGCTATTTGAATACATGCTCTCTGTTAAAAAATTACTAGGAAAAATTACTAAGGAAGAAACTTAAAATTGCCCAGTCATTTTGAATATACATCTGGTATTTATACTTTTAAATCTTTCGCTATACATAACTATATATCAAAAATGGGTTCATGTTGTTTATTACCTCTGTACCTTGCCTTAAGAAGAAACTTTATTACTATTACTTTTATTTTATTTTTAATTTTATTTTTAAAATGTTTCATGTATTCATTTGACACAGAGAGAGAGACTGCGAGAGAGAGAAAACAAGCAGGGGGAATGAGAGGGAGAAGCAAGTCTCCTGCTGAGCAGGGAACCTGATGGGGGCTCCATTCCAGGACCTTGGATCATGACCCGAGCCAAGGGCAGCTGCCTAACGACAGCCGCCCAAGTGCCCCTGCTTTACTATTTTTTTAAAGATTTTATTTTTAAGTAATTTAAGTAATAAATTAAGTAATTTATTTTTAAGTAAACCAGCATGGGTCTCCAATTCACAGCCTGGAGATTAAGAGTCCACTGAGCCAGCCATGTGCCCCTAAAAAGAATCTTTTAATGGTGGTTTGTTTGACTTTGTTTTTTTAGTAGATGTCACAGAGTATACCAAAGAGGTTTGTCTTTATGTGTTTGAGTTCTTTCGTTCTCATAAATAGAGGAATCTTAAAGTACCTGGTGTGAAGAAGGACAAAGCCATTTGAGAGTAGATTCTTGAAGACCAATATTTACATCCTTCTCTGTGACTTTTATCTTTTACCTCCACAGAGAGGAGCGGACTGCCTAAGTGCATATCAGACTGGGAGACTGAATTTCCCTAGATAGAGGTGACTTAATTCATCAGGATTTGACTACGGTTTATTATCTCAGAGAGACTAGTCTTGACTTTCTAGCAGATATTTGGTAATTGGATTTTTAGTGATAACCCAGTCATTATCAAGACCTTTGATAAAAGTGCAAATACAGACTAAATTGTATTCTGAGACCCTTATTCTTTTTTCTAATTAAAATTTTTAAATTTAAATTTTATTTATTTATTCATTTATTTTATTTTATTTTAAAAGATTTTATTTATTTACGTGAGAGAGCGCACAGAGGGAGAGGGAAAGATCACAGAGGGAGAGGAAGAAGCAGACTCATTGCTGAGTGGGGAGCCCAATGCGGGGCTGAATCCCAAGACCCTAAGATCGTGACCTGAGCTGAAGGCAGATGCTTAACCGGCTGGGCCACCAAGACACCCCTAAATTTAATTTTTAAATAACTTTTTAAAATTTTGTCATCTGTGCACTTTCTTCCTCTTCCTCTCCAATGTACTTAATTGGCCTTTTAATTCCCTTTATTGCTCCAAGGACTGAGATTGCATTTAATTTTGCCCTATCCTGAAGAGCTTGTTGGTATGAAATGACCCTTTACTCAAACAATTCATAAACTCTCCTTTACTTCCTCTTCTTACTGTGGGATTATTAGTGTTTGAACATGTGATAGGTTTGCTTTATTCAGGGTCATCTCTCTTCTCCTGGAGAATAGTTAATCACCACATTGATTTACTTACGTGTAGAATATACTGTGGAGATATTTTTGAGCATGGGATCCTTTTGGTGTTATATTCCTTTTAAACTGGGAAGAATTTAAATAGCATGCAATGGCAGTATGTCTAAAGGTAATCTCAGTGGATGAATGGAAATATCCTGAAAATTAGACTATTTGTGGACTTTGACAACTCACAGTTGAATTTTTATGGGACTTTGGGTAGACTGGCTTCATGAAGTAGCATGTGGGAGAACACCTGCTTTGAATTTTTCATTTACTTCGTGTTCCTTCTCCACATAGAAAGCTTCTAGAGGATAGGGTCGTATCTAAAACAATTTTGGCACTTTTAGCCAAAGATCAGTTGAGTATATAGATGTGGGTCAGTTTTGGATTCTGTTTTGTTCCTTTGATCTGTGTACGTATTCTTTGTTCATATCAGGCTATAGCCTTATACTCAGTGTTGAAGTCAAGTAGTGTGACTCTTCTACTTTGTTCTTTGTCAGAATTGTTTTGGCTCTTCTAGGGCACTTGCTTTTTAAAAAATTATTTTAGGGGCGCCTGGGTGGCTCAGTGGATTAAGCCGCTGCCTTCGGCTCGGGTCGTGATCTCAGGGTCCTGGGATCGAGCCCCGCATCGGGCTCTCTGCTCTGCGGGGAGACTGCTTCCTCCTCTCTCTCTGCCTGCCTCTTTGCCTACTTGTGATCTCTCTCTCTGTCAAATAAATAAATAAAATCTTTAAAAAAAAATTATTTTAATTAACATATAATGTATTATTGGGCCCTTGCTTTTTAAATATATGTTTTAGAATTAGCTTTTTAATTTCTGCCACCCTACTTAAGATTTTGAAAGGAATTGCTCTGAATCTGTAGATCATTTTGGGACAAATTGACGTTTTGACATTATATATTGGTCTTTCACAACTGGGAGTGTATGTGCTATGGTGAGTGCTGTGAAGTGTGTAAGCCTAACGATTCACAAACCTGCACACCTGGGGCAAATGATACATTGTTAATAAAAAAAAATTGGGTCTTCCAATCTATGGATTTGGTATTTCTACTTATTTAGGTCATCTTTGATTTCTCTTGTCATTATAGGCCTTAGAATACAAATTTTGCACAGGTAGTATTACATTTATTCCTAGTTCTTTGATGATTTTTGGTGCTATAGTAAATAGTACTGTTTCTAAAAATTTCAGTTTCTGTTCATTCCTAATGTAGAGAAATAGGAGTGGTTTTGTATATGGATCTTTTATCCTATGACCTTGCTAAATTTATATATTAAGCATAGTAGCTTTTGTTGAAGATTTTTTTTTTTTTTATGTAGGCAGTCATGTCATCAGCAAATAAAGGTGATTTTAATTATTCTTTCCTAACCTTTTTTCCTTTTATTTCCCTTTTTTGCCTTACGTTATTGGCTAGGACTTCCAGTATGATGTTGAATAGGAATGGTGAGAGCCCGTGTTCTTCACTTGTTCTCAGACTTTGAGGGAAAACAGCT
The DNA here is from genome assembly GCF_922984935.1 of Meles meles. Lineage (NCBI taxonomy): Eukaryota > Metazoa > Chordata > Mammalia > Carnivora > Mustelidae > Meles > Meles meles. The sequence goes on from NC_060074.1 coordinate 15,115,860, forward strand.
AATCTTTCACTATTACATGTGAAATTAGCTATAGGTTTTTTTGTGGATACCCTATGTCGGATCTGGGAAGTTCTTTTTATTCTTAGTTAGTGAAAAGATTTTCTTAAAAACCATGAATGGATGTTATATTTTGTCATATGCCTTTTTCCACATCTATTAAGATGTTCATTTTACTTTTAGTCTGTTGATAAGGTGACTCATTTGATTGTGAAATATATTAAAAAATAAGTACAGAAGGTTTGATCAGTGAATAGGCATTTTGAGTTACAGAACATCTTTCTTTTACAAGAAATCGATTTATATTAATGTATAGAAATTTGCTACAATAAACAATATAGTTAAATGGGTGTACATTGTATATTGGCTGCTATGTATGAACTCTGCTAGATGTTATATTTGTGTGTGCAAAAGGACTGTTTATAAAAGCTTACAACTTTATTAAAAAACCTTTTGTTTTCATGTTGAGATCACTAAAATAGTTATGAAAATTTGAGAATATGATATGGGTTAAATAAGTAATTTTATAATTAAATACTCTCATGTGTTAAAGATAATTTTAATTTATTTTAAGATTTTATTTGACTATTTGACAGAGAGGGAGAAGGCACAAGCAGGGGAAGGGGTAGAAGAAGAGGGAGAAGCAGGCTCCTGCCCTGCAGGAGCCCCATGTGGGACTTTATCCCAGGACCCTGAGCCACTCCTCTCCCTGACAATTTTAATTTTAGCAGATGCATGACTCCGAAGCTCTTTAACCCCTCTGTCTCAGTTTTCTTATCTGTAAGAATGGTAGAGTTACAGCAGCTACTTTATAGGGTAGTTTTGAAGATTGAGTTAATATAGCTAAAACAGTGTATGTTTAATCAAAGCTAGGACTATCAATTTTAAGATATGCAGTTATTTTATATGCTACTGAATTGATGAACACTGCCTCTTAAACACTTAAAATACTACCACTTACCTGACACAGTGCATTTTGATTTCAGTTATGTTAAAATAGGAAAAAATGTTCATCGTGCAATCAGTGAAATATGATGTGTGAGAGTTTGCTTTTACTATAATCATTATTAATGATACTGAAAGACTTAGGTATTTTATTTTGTTATCTTTTTACCCTGTTCTTTTGTGGTATGTCTTTGGTTACTTTTTTAATTTCAAGGATTTTGATAGGATGAGATCTGATTGTTTGAGATTCAAAAATGCTAGGTGGTGCTAGTTTCACATGTCCTGTTTATTTATTTTTAACCTTTAAAATTTTCCGGGGTTTTTTTGCTATTTTTTTTTTTTTAAAGATTTTATTTATTTATTTGACAGAAATCACAAGAGAGGCAGGCAGAGAGAGAGGAAGGGAAGCAGGCTCTCCGCTGAGCGGAGAGCCCGATGTGGGACTCGATCCCAGGATCCTGAGATCATGACCTGAGCCAAAGGCAGCGGCCTAACCCACTGAGCCACCCAGGCGCCCTTTTATGCTATTTTTAAAAAGGGATCTCTACATTCAGTGTGAGGCTCAAACTCGTGCCCCCGAGATCAAGAGTTGCACGCTCCACTGACTGAGCCAGTACGGTGTGTCTCACACGTCCTGTTTAACTACAACTGTATGATGGCAGTATTTTTTTAGTTAAACAGAATTTCACAGCTTTTTGCAACTAAAATGTATTCTGTAAAGTTGTAGTTCACATTCATAGACCCACAAAGAGTTGTATTTTAATTTTCAAGATATGGTGATACACTAACTAGGTATGACCTGGGTTCAACAACTTTATCCCAAAACTGAATTGTTTTAGAGTGATATTTCTTTTTATCATGTCCTCGTGTCCTCTTTTGATAAATATACAAATCAACCTACCTTCTTTTATATCCATTTTATGTTTATATACCGACTGAAGGCATAACCATTATAACTCGTAGCTTCTCCAGCATTTTGCCAAGATGGAGGGAGTTAGATGGCCTTCTAGAGGTTACATCAGGGTGACAGATTTGGCAAAGTTCAGAGGTTCAGAGAGGAGTCTTCAGATCATATGTGACCAAATTTTATATTATCATTTAGTTTATGACTATTGTAACTCCCAATTTTGAACTTACATGTATGAGGACATTTATTTAAAATGCTAAGGCATTTATTTAACTTGGCACAGTATCTTTTGAGTATACAACCATATAGGCCTATAGTATTACTTCCAAATTTTGAAGGAGATTTTGTTATAATACAGAAAATCTAATACTACATATAGTTCTTAATTTGTAAATATCTGAACTGTTGTATTTATATTAATTTTCTATTGCTATTACAACAAATTACCACAAATTCAGCAGTTTAAAACAACACACATTTACCATTTTATCATTCTGGAGGTCAGAAGTCTGCAGTGGGCCACAGAATTGCGTTCTTTCTGGAGGCTCTAGGGGAGAATCCATTTCCTTGCCTTTTCCAGATTCTAAAGGATGCCCACGTTCCTTAGCTCATGACTGTCGTTCAAATTCCGAGCCAGAAGTGGCATCACTCCAGCCTCAACTTGTGTTTTCACATCTTTCTGTCTCTGCTTCCATCATCACATCGCCTTTCTCTCTCCCTCCTTCTGTTGTCACATTGCCTTCTCTGACTCTGATTCTCTGCCTTTCTTTATAAAGACTCACCTTGGAACCGCTCTGATAATCTTTCTTTCTCATGGCAGGTACCGTATTCACAGGTTCCAGAGGATTAGGATGTGTTCATCCTGGCGGAGGGGGAGGCACAATTCAGTCACAATATCTGAACATAGCTTTTCCTTCCTTTATCAGTAAATGGCAATTCTAACCCCCTTGATACCTGAGCCCAAAACCTTGGTACCGCCCTTGACCCTTCTCTTTTGCATTGGATGACAGATGACTCTATCTTCACATAGCCATCTCCCCTGCTACCAACCTGGTCCAAGCCACCATTATTCCTCAGATTATAGCAATAGCTAGAGTGAGCTTTTAAAAATCTTTTTTTTTTTTTTTAAAGATTTCATTTATTTATTTGACAGAGAAATAGAGCAGGAACACAAGCAGGGGGAGTAGGAGAGGGAGAAGCAGGCTTCCCGCAAGCAGGGAGCCCAATACAGGGCTTGATTCCAGGACCCTGAGATCATGACCTGAGCTGACGGCAGATGCCCAACCACTGAGCAACGCAGGTGCCTTGTCTTTTAAAAATCTTAGTCAGATCTTGCTCTGTTCAAAACACTCAAGAGACTTCCCTTCTTAGTATAGGAATTAGAATCCTTAACATTGCCTACAAGCCAAATGATCTAGTTTTCTAGTCTTGAATCCTCTCCTAATTTAATTGTTCTTCTCTCCTTTGTTTACTCTATTCAAGCCACTTTGCCTCTTTTTCTTGAACATAACAGGCATACTTCTGCCTCAAGACTTTTTTTTTTTTTTGGAGAGAGAGTGAGCAGGATTGTGCAATTGTGTGCACTTAAATGGGTGGGGAGGGGCAGCAGGAGCGGCAGGGAGAGAGAATCCCAAGAAGGTTCCACGACCAGCACAGATCCCTTTGTAGGGCTCCATCTCACGATCCCAAGATAGAGACCAATGCCAGAATCAAGAGTTAGTCAGTTAACTGACTGAGCCACCCAGTCCCCACCCCACCCCCAATTTTAAAAAAAATAAGTTCTGACCACTTGTAGAAAAAAATTTTGCATGAATTACTTTCACTAGTCTCTTCTGGCATGTTTCTAATGATATCAGAATCACAATGATAGCCAGTATACGTACCCTGTAGTATTTACCACATGCTGTGTCCTACTTATTATTATTATTATTATTATTATTATTAGAAGATGATATGATACTTTATGTGGAAAACCCAAAAGACTCCACTCCAAAACTGCTAGAACTCATACACGAACCACAATGAGATACCACCTCATGCCAGTCAGAATGGCTAAAATTAACAAGTCAGGAAACAACAGGTGTTGGTGAGGATGCGGAGAAAGGGGAACTCTTGTATGCTGTTGGTGGGAATGCAAGCTGGTGCAGTCACTCTGAAAACTATGGAGGTTCCTCAGAAAATTGAAAATAGAGCTACCTTATGACCCAGCAATCACATTACTGGGTATTTACCCTAAAGATACAAATGTAGAGATCCAAAGATGCGCATGCACCCAAATGTTTATAGCAGCAATGTCCACAATAGCCAAACTATGGAAAGAATCTAGCTGTCCATCAACAGATGAATGGATAAAGAAGATGTGGTATACATACAGACAGACACACACACACACACACACACACACACAATGGAATACGATACAGCCATCAAAAGAAACAAAACCTTGCCATTTGCAACAGTATGGGTGGAACTAGAGGGTATTATGCTGAGTGAAATAAGTCAACCAGAGAAAGATTAATTATCATGTGATCTCACTGATGTGAGGAATTTAAGAAACAAGACAGAGGATCATAGGTTAAGAGAGGGAAAAGTGAAACAAGAGGAAACCAGAGAGGGAGACAAATCATAAGAGACTCTTAATCTCAGGAAACAAACTGAGGGTTGCTGGAGGGGAGGGAGGTCCGAGGGATGGGGTGGCTGGGTGATGGACACAGGGGAGGGTATGTGCTATGGGGGGTGCTGTGAATTGTGTACGACTGATGAATCACAGACCTGTACCCCTGAAACAAATAATACATTATATGTTAATAAAAAATAAATATAAAAATATTATTTTTAAAATCTTATGTATTTTAATTTTAAAATCTTATGTATTTATTTGACAGAGAGAGAGACAGTGTGAGAGATAACACAAGCAGGGAGAGGGGGAGAAGCAGGCTTCCCACTGAGCAGGGAACCTGATGTAGGGGTTGATCCCAGGACCCTGGGATTGTGACCTGATCCAAAGGCAGATGCTTAACCACTGAGCGACCCAGGCACACCCCAATTTAATATTGCCACTGTAGTGATTGACAGATTTTGGCCAGCATAGTGTAGTGTTCTATTTCAGATTTCCTCAAGACTGGGCAGTTGTTAGGGAGGATGACCAGTTTACTTTGCCATGTCTGATCATTTTCAGAGTTTGCTTCTACCGCAAATATGCTTTCTATTTTTCATAAGGAATTGGAGCCTAGAATTGATCAATTCCAGCAGAGTTTTCATCTTCTTTGTGGCCACCCTCTTCCTCCCTTAGGTGCAGGATGGTCCCAACCAAGAGCAGCTGCCAAAGTAGCTAGATGTGAGAAAGCTGCCTCAAGATTTTTTACTTTGCATTTACCATGCCCTCCACCGGGAGTACTCATTCCCCAGATAACTGTATCACTGGCTCTTTTACCTTTTTCATGCTTTTGACCAAATGTCAACTTTTTTTTTTTTTTAACTTAAAAAAAAAAAAAAAAACTAGAGGTGCCTGGGTGGCTCAGTTGGTTAAGCAGCTGCCTTCGGCTCAGATCATGATCCCAGCATTCTGGTATCGAGTCCCATATTGGGCTCCTTGCTTGGCTGGGAGCCTGCTTCTCCCCGTGGCTCTGCCTGTCTCTCTGCCTGCCTGTGCATGCTCTCTCCCTCTCTCTATCTGACCTCCCGTACCCCCCGCCCCCTGGCCAATAAATAAATAAATAAATAAAAACTTCTTAAAAGTTAATTTTTAATCTCAGTGTAACATACAGTGTTATATCAGTTTCAGATGTATAATAGTGTTTCAACAATTCTCTATGTTACCTACAGGGATAAGCATCCCAGTAGGTGTTCTTAATCCTCTTCACCTATTTCATGCATCTCCCTACCTACCTCAGCTCTGGTAATGATCAGTTTGTTTTCTGTATTTTTGAGTCTCTTTGTGTCTTTTTTTTCCCCCCTTTCTTCATTTGTTTTGTTTCTTAAATTCAGTTTTAAGGAGTGAACTTCACATACAAGTGAAATCATATATTTGTCTTTCTCTGCCTTATTTTACTTAGTGTTACACCATTTAGCTCCATCCATGTTGCAAATAGCAAGATTTCGTTCTTTTGTTATGGCTGAGTAAAATTCTATTTTGTGTGTATGTGTGTTTACATATATATACACACACAGTTATATATATATATGTATACAGACATATACACACACATATATAATTATATGTATATTTATATAGAAAACATCTTTTTTGTGTGGGGGCTCCAGTATGGGGCTTGAACTCATGACCGTGGGATCAAGTCACATGCTCTACTGACTGAGCCAGCCAGGCTCGCCATACTACATCTTCTTTATCCATTCATCTATCAGTGGACATTTGTGTTGCTTCCATAATTTGGCGATTGTAAATAATGCTGCAATAGATATACAGGTATATATATCTTTCTGCCTTAGTGTTTTCATAGTCTTCGGGTAAATACCCAGTAGTGGAATTACTATATCATATGGTAATTCTATTTTTAATTTTTTGAAGAATCTCCATAGTGTTTTCCACAGTGGCTAGACCAGTGTACAGTTTACAGTCCTACCTAAAATCTACAGGGTTCCCTTTTCTCCACATCCTTGCAACAAACACTTGTTTCTTGTGTTACTGATTTTAGTGTTCTGACAGGTGTGAGGTGATATTTCAGTGTGGTTTTGATTTGCATTTCCCTAATGATTAGTGATGTTGAGCATCTCTTCATGTGTCTGTTGGCCATCTCTATGTTATCTTTGGAGAAATGTCTGGTCACATCAACTGCCCATTTTTCAATTGGATTATTTGGGTTTTTTTGGTGTTTATTTGTAGATGTTCTGTATATATTTTGGATAGTAATCTGTTATTGGATATATCATTTGCAAATATCTTTTCCCTTTTGGTAGGCTTTTAGTTTAGTTGATTGTTTCCTTTGCTGTGCAAAAAGCTTTTTATTTTTATGTAGTCCCAGTAGTTTTTTTGTTTTTTTGTTTGTTTGTTTATTATTGTTGTTTGCTTTTGTTTCCCTTACCTTAGGAGACATATCTAGAAAAATGTTGCTATGGCCAGTGTCAGAGAAATTACTGCTATTTGCTAGGATTTTTATGGTTTCAGGTCCTAGATTTAGGTCTTTAACCCATTTTGAGCTTTTTTTTGGTGTATGGTGTAAGAAAGTGGTCCAGTTTCATTCTTTTGCATGTGGCTGTCCAGTTTCCCCAACACCATTTGTTGGAGATAGTGTCTTTTTCCCATTGCATGTTCTTTCCTCCTTTGTCAAATATTGACTACACAGTTGTGGGTTTATTTTGGGGTTTTCTGTTCTTTCTAAACATTTTTAAAGCTTTATTTATTTTAGAGGAAGAACGCACATGTGCAGGGGGTGGGGAGAGGATGGCAGGGGGAGAGAGAATCTCAGGCAGATTCACTGCTGAGGGTAGAGCCTCACCATGGGCTGCATCTCAAGACCCTGAGATCATGACCTGAGCCAAAAGAGTCAGAAGCCCAAATGACTGAGCCACCCAGGCATCCCTGGGTTTTTTGTTCTGTTGATCTGTGTGTCTGTTTTTGTGCCGATCTCTATTGTTTTGATTACTACAGCTTTGTGTATATCTTGAAATCTGAGATTGTGATACATCCAGTTTTGTTTTTCTTTTTCAAGATTGCTTTGGGTATTTGGGATCTTTTGTGGCACCTAAAATTTAGGATTGTTTGCTCTACTTCTGTGAAAAATGGTATTTTAATAGGGATTGCATTAAATCTGTAGATTGCTTTGGGTAGTATGGACATTTTAACAATATGTTCTCCCAATCTATTCATTTGTGTCATCTTCAGTTTCTTTCATCAGTGTTTTATAGTTTTCAAGTACAGGTGTTTCACCTCCTTGGTTAAGTTTATTTGTAGGTATTTTATTATTTTTGGTGTGACTGTATATGGGATTGTTTTCTTAATTTCTCTTTCTGCTTTATTGGTATATAGTTATACAACAGATTTCTGTATACGAATAAATCATGCAACTTGACTGAATTCATTTATTCTATAGTTATTTGGTGGAGTCTTTAGGGTTTTTTACATATAGTATCAGATGACAAATAGTGAAATCATCTGCAAACAATGAAAGCTTTTACTACTTCTTTACCAATTTGGATGCCTTTTATTTCTTTTTGTTGTCTGGTTCCTGAGGCTAAGACTTTTGGTACTATGTTGAATAAAAGGGGTAAGAGTGGACATCCTTGTCTTGTTCCTGGAAACCTGTCAGTGTTTCACAGTTGAGGATGATTTTAGCTGTGAGTTTTTCATTTAAGGACTTTATCATGTTGAGGTATATTCCCTCAAAACCTACTTTGTTGAGGGTTTTTATTATGATTGGATGTTGTTGTACTTTGTCAACTGCTTTTTTCTGTGTCTATTGTAACTATCATATAGTTTTTATCCTTTCTCTTTTTAAGTGATGTATTTCATTGATTTATTTGCAAATACTGAACCACTCTTACATTACAGGAATTAATCCTTCTTGATTATGGTGAATAATTTTTTAAATGGAATGTTGGATTTGGTTTGCTAATATTTTATTGAGGATTTTTCCATCTCTGCTCTTCAGAGATACTGGCGTAATTCTCTTTTTTTGTTGATGTCTTTATCTGGTTTTGTTATCAGGGTAATGCTGGTTTCATAGAATGAATTTGGAAGTTTTCGTTGATTTTCTGTTTGTTTTTTTTTAACTTGTTTGAAAAGAGTAAGTATTAGGTCTTTTTTTTTTTTTAAGATTTTATTTTTTTATTGGACAAACAGAGATCACAAGTAGGCAGAGAGGCAGGCAGAGAGAGAGGAGGAAGCTGGCTCCCCTCCAAGCAGAGAGCCTTATTTGGGCTTAATTAACCCAAGCTTAAGGCAGAGGCTTTAGCCCACTGAGCCACCCAGGTGCCCCTAAGTCTTCTTTAATTCTTTTTAAGTAGATGGTGTGTCCCAAGTGGGGGTCAAACTCAAAACCCCCAAGATTAAGAATTGGATGCTCCACTGACTGAGCCAGCCAGGTGCTCTGATATCAATTCTTCTTAGCATGTTTGGTGGAATTCACCTTTGGAACCATCTAGTCCAGATGTCACCTTCCTTGATGACCTTTCCTGGTCTATATAAAGTTATAACATACTTTGTTTACTCTCCTTTTTGCTGGTACTCCCCTCCCCCCATGCTTTATTTTTCTTTGTTTTACTTAGCATTTAACATACAATGTATCTTATTTATTTGCTTCTGTCTTCTCTGGCTGGTGAGTTCCATGAGGGAACGGGGTCTCCCGCACCCCCCACCCCCCACCCACCTGAGAGAGGAAGGGGATGGAGAGGGAGAGGGAGAGAGAATCTTAAGCGCTTTCCACCCCAGTGTGGAGCTTGATGCAGGTCTCATGACATTATGACCTGAACTGAAATCAAGAGTTGGGTGCTTAACTGACTGAACCACCCAGGCACCCCAAAGGAAGTGTTTTGCATTGTCAATACCTGGAACAGTGCCTGGGACAAAATAAGCATTCAATAAATATTTGCTAAAAGAATAAATTAGTTTTTTTTTTTCGTGAAAGCAGTAGAAAGCTGAGTAGTGAAAATAGATTAGTTTTCCAAAATGGAAGAGTTTGTATTTATAGGTAAATGAAGTTGGTGAATACTTTTAATTTGTTTAGGATATTTAATAGAGATGTGACCAACAGAATTGCAAGTGGTATTTCACATGTGACTAGTGCTTTGGAGTTAATTCTGTAGTTGGTTTGCTTTCATTTAGTGCATGGCTTATTCAGTAGGGAAACTGAAATGTATGAGTGGCTCTCTCACTTTTTGGGTCGTGATCAAGGGAGATATTCCTATTTTTATTTATTTTTAAAAAGATTTATTTTAGAGAGAGAAAATGAATGGGAGGGGCGGGGTGAGGGCAGAAACCCAAGCCGACTTAGTGCTGAGTATGGACCCCAATGCAGTGCTCGATCCCATGACCCTGAGATCATGTCCTGAGCCAAAACCAAGAGTTGGATGCTCAACTGACTGCCATCCGGGTGCCCCGGGATATTCCTATTTTAAAAAATCAGTTAAGTAAACTCAAGCTTAGTTGTGGCTCTGCTAAACTAAAATTCTGTAAGGATAAAAAGTGTGTTCGTTTTTGGGCTTTTTGCCGTGTCCCTTGTGCTCTGTTGAGTAAAATGATTGAAATCATGACTCGTACCATTTAAAATTTTTATTTATGAGTGTTTTTTTCTTCTTTATTCAAGAAATGCTTATTGAGTATCTGTTCATGCTGGGAAATCATTGGTAACTCATGGAGCTAACAGTCTAATTCTGTTACCATTTTGATGGCTATGAAGAGCCTCTGTTCAGTAAATTCTGAATTAGTGGGGTTTGGACTAAATATAATATGGCACTGCTTTTCGTTTTCTTGCTGTTATTTGGCTTTATCTATTTATCTATTGAAGACTTTGAATAGAGCAAGGAGATGCATTGTTAGGAACTTCCAGAACCTACAAAACAAGATTGAATAGAGGAAGCAACAAGGGATGCCAGCCTTTTTCATTATGTAGTACAAGTCTTCTGGGAGATTACATTTGAATAATGATCCCTTCTCTTCTCCCTTAAAACCATTTATTGTAGAAGAGCAGACCAGGTTCAGAAAAAGAATTTGAATAGCTTAGCTTAATATATAGTACTGTTTTTGAGAGAAGAAATGAAAATTTATTGACATTAAATTCATATTTGGGGGGTTTATCATCTACATGTTTGCTTATAATGTATAATTACATAATATGTATAATTATGAATTTTATTTATGTGCAAATAACAAAACCTCATGTAACATAAATTTAATGTCAGCAGTTTGGTTTGTGGTGTGGATGTACATGTAATGACAGGGCACTGTATCTCACTTTTTTCTTCTTTGAAGTGAATAAAGACTGGATCTCTTGTATTAGTATTATTTTTTGATCTCTTATATTATTAACATAACATTTAAAAAAATTAAAGTCTGATTAATTCAGATAGGTTTAATATTATTTGATGTTATACGTAGACTCTTTTGACACAAGATGTGTAAATTAGATCAGGTCATTTTGGCTGCTGCTTTAATCCTGCCTCTCTGTCTTTCCAAATGTTAACAGTGGTCATCAGTTTGTTAAAAACCCTGTTTAATTGATTTTTTTTTGTTTTACTTTAAACAACATTGACACAACATAAAGCTCACCATTTTAACCATTTTAAAGTGTAAAGTTCAGTGGTTTTTAATGTTTTTGCAGAATTGTGCAACCATTACCAAATCTAATTTCAGAACATTTTCATTGTCCCAGAGAGAAATTGTGCCCATTAAATAGCCACTCCATGTCCCCGTACTCCCTGGCAACTGCAGATCTACTTTCTGTCTCTGTTGATTTGCCTGTTGTGGACATTTCATATAAATAGAAACGTAATATGTGGCCTTTTCTGGGTGACTTTTTTCAGTTAGCATAATAATATTTTCACATTCATCCATGTTGTAACATGTTTCAGTATAGACCTGCCCCAGAGATACTGGAGTTTGGTTCCAGGGCGCTGCAATAAAGCCAATACTGCAATAAAGCAAATCAAATGAATATTTTGGTTTTCTACTACATGTAAAAGTTCTTTTTACACTATAGTCTATTAAATGTATAGTAGCATTATGTCTAAAAAAACATTGTATATACTTTTTGTTTAAAAATGCTTTAATGCTGGAGTGCCTGCCTGGCTCAGTTGGTAGAGCACGTGACTCTTGATCTTAGGGTTGTGAGTTTGGGCCCCACAGACCTAGAGATCACTTTAAATAAAGTACTTCATTGCTGGGAACGTCTGTGTGACTCAGTTGGTTTAGTGCCTGTCCTTAGCTCAGGTCATGATCCGAGGGTCCTGGGGTTGAGTTCTGTGTCAGGCTTCTTCCTTAGCAGGGAGCCTGCTTCTCCCTCTGCCTGCAGCTCCCCCTGCTTGTGCTCTCTTTGTCTCGGTCTTGGTCTCTCTCTGACGAATAAATAAAATCTTAAAAAAAAAATTCCCTGCTAAAAAATGTTAACCATCATCTGAGTTTTCCAGGAGCCATAATCATTGGTCACACGTTATCATAACAAATATAATAAGGAAAAGCTTGAAATTGTGAGAATTACCAAAATGGAGAGAGACATGACGTGACCAGATGCTGTTGGAAAAATGGCACCTATAGACGTGTTAGAAGCAGGGTTGTTACAAAATGTTAGTTTGTAAAAAACAGCATCTGGGAAGCACAGTAGAATGAGGCATGCCTGTACTTCATTCCTTTCTTTCTTTCTTTCTTTCTTTCTTTTTTTTTAATTTTTAAAAAGATTTTACTTATTTATTTGACAGAGAGAGATCATAAGTAGGCAGAGAGTCAGGCACGGGGAGCGGGGAAGCAGGCTCTATGCTGAGCAGAGAGCTGGATGCCGGGCTCGATCCCAGGACCCTGAGACCGTGACCTGCACCGAAGGCAGAGGCTTAATCCAGTGAGCCACCCAGGTGCCCACTTCATTCCTTTCTTTCTATGGGCAAATATTTGATTATATGGATATACCATATTTTATTTATCCATTCATCAGTTAATGGATATTTGGGTTGTTTCCACCTTTTGGTTATTATGAATAATGTTGCTATGAACATTTGCTTATAAGCTTTTGTCTGAACATTATATTTTAAATCCTCCAGGGTATACATAGGAGTGGAATTCCTGGGTTGCACTGTTTACATTTCTACCAGTAGTGTATGAGAGTTCCAGTTTCTCTACATCTTTGACAATATTTGTTATTTTCTGCTTAAAGTTGTAGCCATTGAAGTTGGTGTGAAGTGGTATGCCTTGTGGTTTTGATTTATATTTTTCTTTTTTTTTTTTAAGATTATTTATTTATTTGACAGAGAGAGATCATAAGTAGGCAGAGAGGCAGGCAGAGACAGTGAGAGGGAAGCAGGCTCCCTGCAGAGCAGAGAGCCAGACGCGGGACTCGATCCCAGGACCCTGAGATCATGACCTGAGCCGAAGGCAGCAGCTTAAACCACTGAGCCACCCAGGCGCCCCTTGATTTATATTTTTCTAATCACTGATAATGTTCAGCATCTTTCCGTGTGCTTATTGACCATTTGGGGAGAAATGTCTACTCAAGTTCTTTTCTTTGTTCACTTTTTAGCTACGTTGTTTACTTTTTGTTTCAGTTGTGAGAATTCTTTATGTATTTTGGATAGCATATCCTTATTAGATATACAATTTGCAAATATTTGTTTCTAGTTTGTCAGTTGTCATTGCACTTTCTTGATAATGTCCTTTGATGCACAGAAGTTTTTAGTTTTTGTGAAGTCCAAATTATTTTTTTTGTGTGTGTGCTTTTGATGTAATATTTAAGAAACATTGCTTGAACCAGGGCCATGAAAATTTATACCTCTGTTTGCTTTTAAGAGTTTTTTTTTTTTTTTTAAGATTTTATTTATTTATTTGACAGAGAGAGATCACAAGTAGACAGAGAGGCGGGCAGAGAGAGAGAGAGAGGGAAGCAGGCTCCCCGCCAAGCGGAGAGCCCGACACGGGACTCGATCCCAGGACCCTGAGATCATGACCTGAGCCGAAGGCAGCGGCTTAACCCACTGAGCCACCCAGGTGCCCCGCTTTTAAGAGTTTTATAGTTTTAGCTACAAATAATATGTGGTTTATTGTATCTGACTTCTTTCACTTAGCATACTACTTTCAGAGTTCATCCATGTGGTCTAGCATATATCAGTACTTTATTTTATGGTTGAATAATATTCCATTGTATATAATATTTTAGTGTGTTTTATTTAGATCTCTGATCGATTTTGACTTAATTTTTGTATATTTTTTATAAGGTAAGAATTCAGATTGCCTGAGCCAACCAGGAGCCCCACTGAAGCATCTTTTCATATGTCTGTTGGCCATCTGCATGTCTTTGGAGAGATGTCTATTCATGTTCTCTGCCCATTTTTAAATTGGATTATTTGTTTTTTGGGTGTTGAATTGTCACCTTCTGAGGTTTTGTTTTTTTTTTTAAAGATTTTATTTATTTATTTGACAGAGAGCACAAGCAGAGGGAACAGCAGAGGCAGAGGGAGAAGCTGGCTCTCTGCTGAGCAGGGAGCCCCTTGTGGAACTCTATCCCAGGGATCATGACCTGAGCCGAAGGCAGATGCTTGACAGACTGAGCTACCCAGCCGCCCCTTTTTGAGTTCTTGATACAGATTATTTGTGTATTCTCTCTCTCTCCTTTTTTTCCTGATTAGTTCTGGCTAAAAGTTTGTCATTTGTATTCATCTCAGAGAACTAACTTTTGGTATCATGATTTTCTTAAGTAACTTTCTGTTTCTTTTTATTGACTGTGCTCTCAGGTGTTATTTCCTTCCCTTTGCTTTTCTTTGGTTGGGGGTTACTTTGTACTGTATTTTCTTCTTCTTCTTTTTTTTTTTAAAGATTTGTTTATTTATTTGACAGACAGAGATCACAAGTAGGCAGAGAGGCAGGCAGAGAGAGAGAGGAGGAAGCAGGCTGTCCGCAGAGCAGAGAGCCCGATGCGGGGCTTGATCCCAGAACCCTGGGATCATGACCTGAGCCGAAGGCAGAGGCGTTAACCCACTGAGCCACCCAGGCGCCCCTACTGTATTTTCTTCTTAAAGTATAAACTGATGTCATTGGTTTTCTTCTTTTCTAATATAGACATTTTAGGGCTATACATTTTCCTCTTAAGTACTGCTTTAGTGGCATCCCACAAATCTTAAATCTTAAATCTTAAATTCTACCCCCACTCTCATTTTTCTTTTAATGGCTTTTGTTGAGCAGTAAGTTATTTGGAAGTGTTATTTAATTTCCAAAGATTTGGGAATTTTCCATAGATCTTTCTGATAATTTCTCTCTTTTTTTTCTTAAGATTTTTATTTACTTGAGAGAGAGAAAGAGAGGGAGGGAGAGAGAGAGAGAGAGAGAGCACATGTACACAAGTGGGGAGGAGAGGGAGATGCGGGACTCAATCCCAGGGCCCTGAGATCATGACCTGAGATGAAGGCAGATGCTTAACTGACTGAGCCATCCAGGCGCCTCTCTGATAATGATTTCTTTTCTTTTCTTTTTTTTTTTTTAATATTTTATTTATTTGACAGAGAGAAATCACAACTAGGCAGAGAGGCAGGCAGAGAGAGAGGAGGAAGCAGGCTCCCCGCAGAGCAGAGAGCCGGATGTGGGGCTCGATCCCAGGACTCTGGGATCATGACCTGAGCCGAAGGCAGAGACTTTAACCCACTGAGCCACCCAGGTGCCCCTCTGATAATGATTTCTTTCTTTTTTTTTTTTTTTTTTAAGATTTTATTTATTTATTACACAGAGATCACAAGTAGACAGAGAGGCAGGCAGAGAGACAGAGAGAGAGAGAGAGAGAGAGAGAGGGAAGCAGTCTCCCCGCTGAGCAGAGAGCCTGATGCGGGACTCGATCCCAGGACCCTGAGATCATGACCCGAGCCGAAGGCAGTGGCCTAACCCACTGAGCCACCCAGGCGCCCCTGAGGATTTCTAATATAATTCTTCTATGGTCAAAAAACACTTTGTTTGACTTGAATTCTTTTAAATCGTTCTGAGACTTTTTACTGGCCTATAAAATATGGTTTAATTTGGTTAATGTTTTGTGTGCATTTGAAAAAAATGTGTATTCTGCTCTTGCTTGGAATGTTCCCTAAATGTTAATTAGATTGAAGTGGTTAATGGTTAATGGTGGTATTCAAGTCTGTTATGTTTACTTTCTGTGTATTTTGTCAATTTGAGAGAGGGTTATTGTGATCTTTGACTATACCTATGGATTTGTCTGTTGCAAGGCTATCAAGTTTTGCTTCATGTGTTTTGAAGCTCTGTTATTATAAATAAAAATGTTAATATTTCTTTTCCCTTTATGAGTTGGCATTTTTATCAGAAATTTTAAAAAAATCTGTGGTAGTATTTTTTTCCTTCAGCAATCTACTTTGTACTTATGTAGCTACTCCCATGTTCTTTTGGGTTGCATTGGTATAGTATATCTTTTCTCATTCTTTTTGTTTCTATGTTATCTGTGTCTTTGAAGTGTATTTTTAAAAAAGATTTAATTTGTTCGAGAGAGAGTGCATGTCCTGGTGAGAGAGAGCAGAGGGAGAGGGAAAAGACTCCCTATGGAGCGGGGAACCCGAAATGGGCTTCTATCCCAGGACCCTGAGTTCATGACCTGAGACACCCAAGAACCCCTAAAATGTATTTTTCTAAAGGAGCATATAGATGGGTTGTGCTGTTTTATTTCCTCTGACAATGTCTTTTAGTTGGCATGTTTAGATGTTTAGATTATTTACTTTTTGTGTGATTATAGATATGTTTAGGTTTAACTATATCACCTGTTTATTTTGTTTGTTTCATCCTTTGTTCCCCTTTTTATGGCTTTGTTTGGTTAGAGTAATTCTCATAATTCTAGTGTATCTCCTTTGTTGACTTATTAGATCTCTTTGCTTTCCGATTTTAATTGTTTACTTTTAATTGTTACTTTGTAGTTCTTATCTCAGTCTCCCTTCAGGTGATGTTAGAGCACTTTTTGCACTGCTTGAAAAATATTACTTTTTATACTTCTTTTTCTCCCTTCCCACCTTTTATACTGTTGTCATCATACATTTTACGTTCACATTTGTTATAAACCTTGTAATACATTTTTCTTAATTTTTGTTTAAATCATTACCTTTAAAAAATTTAACTTTAAAAAGTCTTATATTTACCAATGTAATTACAGTTTCTGGTACTTGTTATTCTTTTGTGTAGATCTGTATTTGTTATCTGTTGTTTTTTTTTTCCATCTCTGTCTATCCTATATGACTTCCTTTAACAATTCTTGTGCAGGTCTCTTGGTGGTTATTATTACTACTTTTTTACTTTCGTATGTTTGAAAACATTTTTCCTTTTTATTTTTGAAAGGTAATTTTGTTGGGTATAGGATTCTGTGAGAGAGTGTTTTAAAGATTTTATTTATTTTATAGAGAGGGTGCATGAGTCAGGGGAGGGGCAGAGAGAAAGGGAGGGAGTGAGAGGGAGAGAATCTGAAGCAGATTCTGTTCTGAGCATGGATCCTGATGCAAGGCTCAATCCCATGACCCGTGATCACGACCTGAGCAGAGCCAGAACCAAGAGTTGGACACTTAACCAGTTGGGCTGTGTGGTCAGTATTGTAAAGATGGTACCCACTATGCTCTGGTTTACATTGTTTGAAATGAAAAATTTGCTGTTGTGGTTTGTTCATTTGTAGGGTTATGTCTAATTTTCCCTTGCTGCTTGGAAGATTTGCTCTCTCACTTTTTTAGCAATTTGATTTTGATATGCCTTGGTGTAGTTTTCTTTCTGCTTCTTGTAGTCAAGATTCATTGCACTTCTTTGATCTGTGAATGTAGAAGTTCCATCAGATTTTTAAAATCTTCATGCATATTTTCTGTCAGATATTTTTTTTTCTGTCTACTGCCTTTCCTGGGAACCTTGATAACATATATATTATGCTATTTGAGGTTGTTCCACAGCTCACTGATTCTCTTTTCATTAAGTTTTTTTTTTTTCCCCCTTTGTGCTTTTCTTTTTTCATTTTGGAGAAATTCTTTTTTTATGTCTTCAAGTTCATTAATCTTTTTTTTTTTGTCTTGTTTTTGTTGTAATGTCTTTTGTTATTATTAGATGTATTCTTTATCTTGGACATTATAGTTTTTAATTTCTGTGGGTTCAGTTTGGTTCATTTTATATTGGTCAGGCCTTTGGTTAACTTTTTAAATGCATAGAATACAGCTATAATGATTGTTTTAATATCTTTGTTGTTAATTTTAGCATTTGTGTCCATTCTAGATTGGCTTTAATTGATTTTTCTCCTCATTATCAATATACCAATATACCAATATATATTTTCCTCATTTTTTACGTTTGGTAAACTTTGATTGTCACTCGTAGTGATTATTAATTTACTGGGTGCTTGATCTTTGTTTATCTTCCTATAAATGTTCTTAAGCTTTAGTCTTTTTTTATTTTTTTAAGATTTTATTTATTTATTTTACAGCGAGAGACAGATCACAAGTAGACAGAGCAGCAGGCAAAGAGAGAGGGGGAGACAGGCTCCCTGCTGAGCAGAGAGCCCGATGTGGGACTCGATCCCAGGACCCTGAGATCATGACCCAAGCCGAAGGCAGAGGCTTAACCCCCCCTAAGCCACCCAGGTGCCCTTAAGCTTTATTCTTGAATGCAGTTAAGTTACTTGGAAACTATTTGATCCTTTTGTCCCTTTCATGATTTGTTTGGTGTGAACCGTGGAGTTTTTTAGTCTGGCTAATTATTCCCTGCTACTCTGTGTAGTGTAATCAGTGAATTGGGAGCTTTTCCATTTTGGCTGGTAGGACCATTCACTATTTCCTAAGTTTGGCTATTTTAGATTCCACATTTAAGTGAGATCATAGAGTATTTATCTCTCTCTGTCTAACTTATTTCACTAAGCACAGTGTCCTCCAGGTCCACCCGTATTGTTGCTAATGGTGGAAATTCCTTCTTTCTCATGGCCAAATAGTATTCCTGTGTGTGTATGTATGTCTGTTTGTGTGTATAACATTTTCTTTATTCATCTGTATATTAACATTTAGATTGTTTCCTTATCTTCGCTTCTGTGAATAATGTTTCAGTAAACATGTGAGTGCTGCAGATACTTCTCTGAGATAGTGATTTCATTTTCTTTGGTTATGTATACAGAAGTGGGAATGCTGGATCATTTGGTAGTTCTATTTTGAACTTTTTGAGGAACCTCCATCCTCATTTCCATAGTGGGTGTATTGATTTACATTCCCAGTAACAGTCTGCAAGGGGTCCCTTTCTCCACATCTTTGCCAACACTTGTTATGTATTTTCTTTTTGATAGTAGCCATTCTAGCAGGTGTGAGGTGATCTGTGATTGTGATTTCGATTTGCATTTCCCTGGTGATTAGTGATGTGTTGAGCACTGTTTCTTATGCTCTTTGGTCATTTGTTTCTCTTCTTTGGACAAATGTATATTCAATTTCTCTGCACATTTTTTGTCCAGTTGTATGTTTTTTTTGCTCTTGATTTGTTTGAGTTGCTTTTATACTTTGAATATTAACCCATTATTGGAGGTATGATTTGTAGATGTTTTCTCTCATTTCTCTCATTCTGTCAGTTGCCTTTTCATTTTGTTGGGTTTTTTTTTTTTCTGTCTGTAGAAGCTTGTATATTGATGTAGCCACACCTTTCTTTTTGTTTATTTGTTTTTGTTTTTTGCTTTTGTTGCTCAGCTTTTAGTGTCACATCCAAAAAATAGTTGTGAAGATGCACATCAAGGAACTTTTTCCCTGTGTCTTCTTCTAGGAGTTTTATGGTTTTAGGTCTTATATTTAAATCTTTAATCCATGTTGAGTTTATTTTTGTGAGTGTTATAAGATGGGGGTCTATATGTGATTATCAATATGTGATTATCCAGTTTTCCCAGCACTATTTTTTAAAGAGTATCCTTTAGCCACTGACTATTCTTGGCTTATTTGTCAAAATATTGATTGATTGTAGATGTGAAGATTTATTTCTGGCTCTTGATTCTGCTCCATTGGTGTGTCTATTTTTACATCACTATCATAATGCTTTGATCACTATAGCTTTATAATGTAGTTTATTTTCTTTCTTTCTTTTTTTTTTTTTAAAGATTTTATTTATTTATTTGATAGACAAAGGTCACAAGTAGGCAGAGAGGCAGGCAGAGAGAGAGGAGGAAACAGGATCTCTGCTGAGCAGAGAGCCTGATGCAGGGCTCCATTCCAGGATCCTGGGATCATGACCTGAGCTGAAGGCAGAGACTTTAACCCACTGAGGCATCCAGGCACCCCTATAATGTAGTTTAAAGTAAGAAAGTATGATGTCTTCAGTTTTGATTCTTCTTTCTTAGGTTTGCTTTGAGTATTTGGGTTCTTTCATGATTTCACATGAATTTCAGGGTTGTTTTTTCTATTTCTGTGAAAAATGTGGCACTGTTTCTTATAGCTGAAACCGAGTGCTATATCTCCTACTCCCCAAGGCCTTGCATAATGGTCACTATTTAATTGAATTGTCATCGTGCTTTTTATTTCCCTTGCCTTTGGAAACATTGTCATACTTGGTAGATTAGTATTAAGACATTTGTCAGTAGTCTCTGGGTGTGGAAAGAAACTGTGATGTATTTAAGTTTGTTCTGTGCTACTGCTTATTATTTTTGTTATTGAGGTGTAACTAGCATACAATAGTATATTAGTTTCGGGTGTACAGCATAATCACTTGATATTTGTATATACTGGAAAATTATTACCATAGTAAGTCTAGTTAACATTCATCACCATATGTACTTACAGAATTTTTTTTCTTGTGATGAGAAGTTTTAAGAGCTATCTTAGCAACTTTTAAGTGTATAATACAGTATTATTAACTATGGTTACTATGCTGTACATTCCATTCTTAGGAGTTATTTATGTGCTACTGATTATTGAATGTCTAATCTCCCTCTTGCCTTTGAATTAGAGCAGAGTAGCATCATTTTTTTTTTCTATTTATAAGGTAGAGGTGGAGGATCATGGTTGAAAGGTCTTTGATGACTCACCTAACCTGTTGCGCCTTTCATCTTGAAATTTTTAAGATTTTATCTGTTAGAGCACAGGTTGGGGAGGGGGGTTGGAGAGAGCAGCAGAGGGTGAGGAACAAGCAAATCCCGGCTGAGCAGGGAGCCTGATGTGGGACTCTATCTGAGGACCCCAAGATAATGACCTGAGCCAAAGTCAGATGCTTAACTGACTGAGCCACCCAGGTGTCCCTTCTGTCTTTAATTTTTATTTACATTTATAACCATCTATGCTTTAGTATTTTTCCTTATTATGGACAACTTTTTTTTTGTAGGTAGAAAAGCGTAAATATGAAAAGGGAAATCAATCTGTAAATAATGGCTTCAGTGTTTGTAATTGTAGTTATAAGTTATTCCAGAAATGTGAAGAAAATACACAGATTCTCAAATGGCTTCATTTTGTTAGATTTGAGTTTAGTATTTTTAGGTTTTTGTTAATCCAAGTATAAATAAAGCCAATTAAGAATTTAGATGTATTTGGGGACCCCTGGGTGGCTCAGTCAATTGTGTCTGACTCTTGATTTCTGCTCTCGTCCTGATCTTAGCATTGTGGGATCAAGTTCTGCATCAGGTTCCATGCTGGGTGTGGAATCTGCTTAAGATACTCTCTCTTCCTCTCCACCTGCCCCTCCCCCCTCTAAAACAATAATTTAGATGTATATCTATTTTCCTATGACTTGAAATGCTAAGTGTTACCCTTGATTTGTTATTTTTCACATTCTTTATGTTAATAATAAAGCTTTGTGTTTAATCTTTGTTTAGAAAGAATCTTACCAAGTAGTGTAATGTTACCATCTTGCAATTGGAAGTAGAAGAATGACATTGATATTGCTGCTTGTAGAAAGGGAAGTTAATCTTTAATGATAATTCGAAAAAATTCCAACTGAGCCAACAATTGCTTGCAAGTAGCGACAACATGTTGTGATGAAAATCTGAAGAACCATGTAATTTTTTGTAAATAAGTATTTTCTTTTTTTTAAGCATTGTTACTTATTTTTAAAAGTTTTGTTTTATGGGCGCCTGGGTGGCTCAATGGGTTAAAGCCTCTGCCTTCGGCTCAGGTCATGATCTCGGGGTCCTGGGATCGAGCCCTGCATCGGGCTCTCTGCTTGGCAGGGAGACTGCTTCCTCCTCTTTCTCTGCCTCTCTGCCTGCTTGTGATCTCTGACTGTCAAAAAAAAAAAAAAAAAAAAAGTTTTGTTTTATTTTCATTTTTACTCTTTATACCCAACCTGGGACTCAAACTCATGACCGCAAGATCAAGAGTCACATGCTCTACCAATTGAACCAGTCAGGTGTCCCTATGTATTTTCTTTTTTTATGAGATGAGATTGCTTGCGATAAAAGTTTGCTTATAATGTAACTCTCTGTGGACTTTTTCCCACAGAATAATTCTTTCCCAACTACTTCTATCTTTGAGAAATTTAGTCTTGCAGACACGCACAAACCAGAGAAGTCTGTCAAATGCTTATTTTTTAAATTTTTTTTAAAGATTTATTTATTTATTTATTTATTTGACAGAGAGAGAGAGATCACAAGTAGGAAGAGAGGCAAGCAGAGAGAGGAAGGGAAGCAGGCTCCCTGCTGAGCAGAGAGCCCGATCCTGGGCTTGATCCCAGGTCCCAGGGATCACGACTCAGACCAAAGGCAGACACTTAATGACTGAGCCACCTAGGCGCCCCATAGTATTAGCTTTTAAAATTGACCCTGTTTACTCTGTACCCGGAGCCCTTCCTTGGTTTTGCTACCCACTCATATGCTAGAGTAGCTTTTAAATTAATTCAGCCATTTATTATTTAACTAAACTTCAGTTTGTTTTAATTTTGCTTAGTACTCCTTCACTTAGGTAGCATTTTTTTTCTCGAGTATGAACTGGAGTTTTGCTCTTTAAATTGTAATTGAGAATAGTGATTGCCACAAGGCGTGCATTAGGTACTTTTATTGTTGGTAGTTTGTTTAGAGGCCTTGCAAGTCCCTCAGAGAGTAATGAGTCATCCTGTAAACAGTAAGAAAGTGATGGTTATGTTATGTGGCCAAACCGTGGAGGTGAACTGAGTGAAAAACTTTTTTAGTATGAATATCATGAGATCTAAACTTTAGTTCTACAGTCCTACATTTAATAATTCTTTTTTTCATCTGTAAATGGGAAGGATGATATCCTCTTATTTTTTTAAAGTATTTTAAAAATATTTTTAAAAGTATTTTAAAGTATTTATTTAAAGAGATCACAAGTAGGCAGAGAGGCAGGCGGGGGGTGGGGGGAGCAGACTCCCTGCTGGGCAGGGAGCCCGATGCGGGGCTCCATCCCAGGACCCTGCGATCATGACCTGAGCGGAAGGCAGAGGCTTTACCCCACTGAGCCACCCAGGTATCCCGATATCCTCTTATTTTATTCAAATTTTGTCCGCAGATCAAAGGTGCACTGGTTTTCTTTTTTTTTTTTTTAATATTTTATTTATTTATTTGACAGAGAGAGAGAGGGAACACAAGCAGAGGGAGTGGAAGAGGGAGAAGCAGGCGCCCCGCTGAGTAGGCAGCCCGATGCGGGGCTCGATCCCAGGACCCTGGGATCACGACCCGAGCCGAAGGCAGATGCTTACGACTGAGCCACCCAGGCGCCCCAAGGTGCACTGGTTTTCAACTAATATTCTTTCATGTGAGATTCTGATGGCATAGGGAATTAAAAAGAAATGATTAATAAACAGTGATTCTTGTTCTCAAGATACACTAGTCTAGTCTTGAAATGCCGTAATGGAAATAGGATCCGGTGCATAACCATAGCATTCCTAAGTGGCATGATGAAATTACTTCCCAGGGAAAAGTACAGTGGGAAGTTGGAAGATAGTTCAATCCAGCAGAAATTTATAGACCTCCACCATGTTCTAGCCTTACTGGTCAGCAAAACAAACGTAAGACAGTAGTCCCTGTGTTAGAGCTAAGAATAGAAATTAGATAAGGATTGAAACTGTACTTTTGAAATACTTTAGATTTATTCTGAATGAACTGTATTATATAACATCTACCACTCTTTGGTTTCAAACTGGGTGTTTTAGTTGCTTTTAGTTATTATATGTTGGTAATGAATTTTTGGTTTGGCAGTTTAAGGCCTGATAGTTGTGACAGGAACATTCACATGCAAGAGTTAACATTTCGTAATGTTTTCAGAATTCTACAACTTGGATGCTTTTTAGATACCTAGAATTTGGTATTAACCAGGTGATTATATATTAACATGCAGGAGAAATGATTTGAAAGAGGAAAGGCTAATAACTCCATCCTAAGTAAAAATAATGTCATTAAGGTTCAGTCTAGTACTTTCATGTTTATTCATTCCTGGTGAGTAATAGTCTCCACGTTAAACATGAAAAGTTCTTTAAAACTCAATCATTATTTTAATTGGTCCGAAGCATGCAGGGGATAATTAGTTTAAGACCTAGTGGTAAAAAAATATGCATAATTTAGACTCATGCCTTTTATAGGCTTTAGCGACTATGGAAGATTTTTTTTTTAACATGTTTAATTACAAGCTGTGTGTTGACAGGATAATTAAAAGTTGTGTGTTAGATTTATGAGGCAAAATTTAATGGTGGTGAAACTTTAAGTTACTGGAAAATTTTTCTCAATTTTTTTTAGCTCAACAGTAATTTAATATTATTCCATCAGTTGAAGTAAGGAATTTCTTTTACTTTCAAATTTTTTTTTTAAAGATTTTATTTATTTATTTATTTGAGAGAGAGAGACAGAGACAGAAATAGCGACAGACAGCATGAGTGGGGAGGAGAGGGAGACAGGCTCTCTGCTGAGCAAGGAGCCCGAGGACATGGGGCTCAATTCTAGGACCCTGAGATCATGACCTGAGCCGAAGGCAGATGCTTAGCCCACTAAGCCACCCAGGAGCCCCTTTTAGTTTTAATTTAAAAAGTTAAAATTAGGGCATCTGGGTGGCTTAGTTGTTTGAGTGTCCCACTCTTGATTTTCAGCTCATGTTGTGATCTCTGGGTTGTGAGATCAGGCCTCACGTTAGACTCTGCTCGGTAAGGAGTCTGCTGAGATTCTCTCTCCCCCTCTGGCCCTCCCCACCATGTGTATATTCTCTCTCTCTCTCTTTAAATAAATCTTTTTTAAAAGAAAAGTTTAAATTAAAGAACTTTTTGTTTTCTGGACCATTTGGAAATAACTTACTGACCCAATGTCCTATCACTGCTAAACACTTGAGTGTGTTTTTCCTAGAAACAAGAATATTTTTAAATTTAGTCACAAAATAACCATCAAAATCAGGAAATATGATCTTTTTTCAATATTCTAGTTGAGATTGTTTATTTCTCTATAGTCTTAACTAAAATGTTAAGAACTTAGAGAAATATATCACTTTATGTAGAAGTAACTTTTTTTTTACAAATTACTAATTTACCTTTATGACTAACCAAATTAAAAAACAAAAAATGAAGTCAAAACTTCTTAAGAACCATAGAGCCTTGAAATTGACAGCATCATTGTGCTTGTGTAGTCTAGTATTTCCCAAACCAGCACTGCATAATATGTAAAAATACTTGCATTGTAAATTGGATACTGCAAAATGTGCCTCCTATTGAACCAACAAGGCATAATGTAATTTAAAATTTTCTGGGATGTCTTGTAGTAAAGAAACCTGTTTAACTTACCTAAATGTAGTATTTCATAAAATCTATTAGTCCTTAAAACTATTTTTGCAAGCCCAGCAGCTATGAGTAAATACTATAGCATGGTCTTAGAAATGCTGTCATAATTCTTTTTCTTTTTTTTAATAAATCTTGAAGCTTACGTCCATAGAATTTGAACTTTTTTTTTTTTTAAAGATTTTTCACTATTTTTGAGAGAGAGAGAGCCAGAGAGCGTGTTCATGCATGAGCAGCAGCATCAGAGAGGAGCAGAGGGAGAGGGAGAAACAGACTCCCTGCGAGCTGGAAGCTCCAAGTGGGGCTTAATCCCAGGACCCTGAGATGGTGACTTGAGTCTAAGGCAGACACTCAACCAGCTGTGCCACCATCATTTGTCCTTGGACCACAGTTTTTGGGCTTTCTTCTGTGTTTCCATTCAGAAATTTTAAGCATGGGTGCCTTGGTGGGTGTCTTGGTGGCTCAATTAGCATCTGACTGATGTTATCTTGGGTCAGGATCTCAGGGTATGGATTGAGCCCTGTCTCAGGCTTTGCACTCTGCAGGTAGTTTGCTTGCGATTCTCAGCCTCTTTCTCCCTCAGCCCCTCCCCCTGCTTACACACACTCTTACTCTCTCCAAACTTTAAAAAGTTTTAAACAGAGATGTCTGGGTGGCTCAGTTGTTAAGCGTCTGCCTTCGGTTTGGGTCATGATCCCAGGGTCCTATGTTTGAGCCCTGCATCGGGCTCCCTGGTTGTCAGGAAGCCTGCTTCTCCCTCTTCTTCTCCCCTGCTTGTGTTCCCTCTCTTGCTGTGTCTCTCTCTGTCAAATAAATAAAATCTTAGAAAAAGAAATGTTTTAAACAATGACAGCCCATATGTTTAACCCTTCTCTGCTGCCATAAGTTTGTTTTCCCTCCCTGCCCAGCCCATACTTCCCCATGTTTTAAAACAGAAGTCCATTTCTTGCTCTTAGATGGCCTGCTCTGAATTTCGGCACCTTCTGTGGCTCTCCTGTCCAGTATTGTGGTCACGGGTCATTGTGGCTATCTGACTTTTTTGAATTATGATCTATTTTACATTCCATAAAATCCACCCACTTAACTACAGTTTGGTGGGCTTTAGTATACTCAGAAGATTGCGCAGCCATCACCACTATCTGATCTAGAACATTTTCATCACTCTAAAAAGAAACCCTTTGTTAGTTACTTTCCCACCCCCCCTTCCTCTGTGCCCTGGCAACCTCTAATTTTTCTGTCTCTGTGGGTTTGCTTATTCTAGGCATTTCCTATGAATGGAATCCTACAACATGTGAGCTTTTGTGTCTGGGTTCTTCCATTTAACGTGTTTTTAAGTGTCACCATGTTGTAGTATGTCAGTACATCATTTTGTCTTGTCTTTTTAAATAGCTTTATAGAGGGGCGCCCGGGTGGCTCGGTCATTAAGCATCCGCCTTTGACTCAGGTCATGATCCCAGGACCCTGGCATGGAGCCCCACATTGGGCTCCCTGCTTAGTGGAGAGCCTGCTTCTCCCTCTCCCACTCCCCCTGCTTGTGTTCCCTCTCTCACTGTATCTCTCTGTCAAATAAATAAAGTCTTTTAAAAAAATAGCTTTTTAGATATATAATTCACATACTGTGCTATTACTCATTCAACATATAAAATTCAGGGGCTCTTGGTGTCTTTAAAGATCTATGCAGCCATAACTGTTAATTTTACAGCATTTTTATTACCTCAGAAAGAAACCCTGTACTCTTTAGCTTTCATGTCTTATTCCCTGAGCTGTTCATTCGGGTCTAAGCAACCATTAATATGCTTTTTGTGTTTTTTTTGTTTGCTCTGGACTTCTCGTATAAATGGAATCATATACCATGTAGCTTTTTGTGTTTTTTCATTTAGGATGTTTTCAAGGTTCATCCATGGTATATTATTATGTGTCAGTGCTTCCATTCCTTTCGATGACAGAATGGATATACTATACTTTATTTAGCCATTCATCAGTTGATGGATTTTTGGGTTGTTTTCACATTTTGGCTATTACAAATAAGGCTACCACACATAGAGAACATATAACATTACACATATTCATATATAAGTTTTCCTATGGGCATATGTTTTTATTTCTCTGGAAATGAGAATGGAATTGCCAGATCATATAGCTCTATGTTTAACTATTTGTGGAACTGTCAGGGTAGTTGTATACTATTGTATGAGCGCCATAGTTTGTCCATATCCTCACTGACACCTGTTACTGACAGTCTTGTTGAGGATAGCCATTTTTATGGACGTGAAGTGACCTTTTTGTAGCTTTGGTGTTCATTTCCTTAACAACTAATGATGTTGAGCATCTTTTCATGTGCTTATTGACCATTGGCATATTTTCTTTGGAGAAATGGCTTTTCAAACCTATTGCACATTAAAAATGGGATTATTTGTCTTTTAAAAAGTTTTTTTTAATTGCAGAAGTTTTTCAAATATTTAGGATACAAGTCTTAGGAGGTACATGATTTGCAAATACTGTCTCCCATTCTGTGCATTTTCCTTCTTTCTTTTTCTTTTTTTTTTAAGGTTTTATTTACTTATTTGACAGAGATCACAAGTATGCAGAGAGGCAGGCGGTGGGCGGCGGGCAGGGGGAAGGCTTGCTGAGCAGAGCACCCGATGCGGGGCTTGATCCCAGGACCCTGAGATCATGACCTGAGCCGAAGGCAGATGCTTAATCTACTGAGCCACCCAAATGTCCCTCCTTTCATTTTCTTGATGGTATTCTTTGACCTGCAAGTTTTTAATGTTAATGAAGTCTAAGATATCTATTTTTTACATTTTTGTGAATTTTAGTTGTTATATCTAAGAAACCAAAGCCTATTTCAAGGTCACAAAGATTTATCCTTTTTTTTTTTTTTTTTTAGGATTTTTTTAATTGTTAAAGAGAGACACAGAGAGAGAGGGAACACAAGCAGGGGGAGTGGGAAAGGGAGAAGCAGGCCCCCCGCCGAGCAGGGAGCCCGATGTGGGGCTCAATCCCAGGACCCTAGGATCATGACCTGAGTCAAAGGCAGATACTTAATGACTGAGCTACCCAGGCACCCCATAAAGATTTATTCTTATATTTTCTTCTAGGAGTTTTACAGTTTTAACTTTGACATTTAGGTCTTTGATCCCTTTTGAGTTAATTTTTACGTATGTTGTGAGGTAGAAGTCTATAATATTTATTCCCTTGCATGTGGATATCTAATTGTCTCATCATTTGTTGAAAAGACTTTCCTCATCGAATTATCTTGGCATCTATGTTGAAAATTAACTACCCATAAATGTATGGTCTTATTTCTGGACTCTTAATTCTATAAAGTTGATCCATGTTATCCTCATGTCTGTACTGCAGAGTCTTTTTTGTAGCTTTGAGATTCCGACGAATGTGTTTTATGTCTCTGAAAAGAACTTTGTTCTTTTTCAAGATAATTTTGGGGGCACCTGGGTGGCACAGTTGGTTAAACATCTGATTCTTGAATTCGGCTCAGGTTGTGATCTCAGGGTGGTGAGATTGAGCCCCTGATGGGGCTGTGTTCTCAGCATGGATTTTGCTTGGACTTTTTCTCTCTCCCTCCGTCCCTCCACCCTGTTCTTATTCTCTCTAAAATGGGTAAATAATCTTCTAAAAAAAGATAATTTTGGTTATTCTATCTCTTGAATTCACATATGAATTTTAAGATCACTTGTTAATTTCTACCAGGAAAGCTGCTGGGATTTTGATAGGGATTGTGTTAAATTTGTAGGTGCACTTGAGGAGCCATCTTTAATGATATTAAGCCTTCTGAACCATGGACATGGAATCTCTTTCCATTTAATTAGGTCTTCTTTAGTTTTTGTTTTTTCCCCCTAAAGATTTTATTCATTCAGAGAGAGAGGGGAAGCAGGCTCCCTGTCGAGCAGAGAGCCCCATGTGGGTTTTGAGCCTAGGACCTTGAGATCATGATCTGAGCGGAAGGCAGAGGCTTCAACTCACCGAGCCACCCAGGTGCCCAAGTTTTTTTTTTTTTAAATTAAATTAAATTAAAATTTTTCAGTGTTCCAGGCCTTCTTTAGTTTGCTTTAATGATGTTTTCTAGTTTTCAGTGTGTTACACTTCTTTTTTAAAAGTTGTTTTTGGGGTGTCTGGGTGGCTCAGTTGTTATGTGTCTGCCTTCGGCTCAGGTCATAATCCCAGGGTCCTGGGATCGAGTCCCACATCGGGCTCCCTGCTCAGCAGGAAGCCTGCTTCTCCCTCTCCCATTCCTCCTGCTTGTGTTCCCTCTCTCTCTCTATGTCTCTCTGTCAAATAAATAAATAAAAATCTTTAAAAAAAAAAAGTTGTTTCTAAGTACTTTTTTATTGTGTTGTAAATGAAGTTGATTTTTTAATTTCCTTTTTAGATTGTTTATTGCTATTGGGTAAAAATACAATTGATTTTTGTATGTTGATCTCATATGGTTACTTTAAATTAATTAAATTTAAATTAAAATTTTACATTTCCACTAGCTGCCTTTTAAGTGCACCATAATCACATGTGCCCAGTGACTATCACATTGAGTAGCAGAGATTTGATTATTTCCAGCATTGCAAATCTATTGGGTATACAATTAAAAAAACAGAAAAACCTACCTCTTTGTGTTTGATTTTCCTCTGTCCAGAGGCACTTCGAACTTTTGTTTGTTTCCTCTGATGTTTATCTCTGTATGTCCAAGCTCATATTGTTGTTTTTAATGTTTTGGACTTTCTACTATGAGAAATGGAGACTTTGTTTTCTTACATTTTCTATCTTTTCAATATGAATTTTAGCAATTTTGGATTTATTCATTTTGTCCCTTATATCTATGTAAATATTCACAGTTGAAGCCTAGAATGATCTATGATTATACTTTTTATTCAAATGTTTTCTTTTCCTTGGCACTAATAATTACCTTACTTTTGAGCTGATTCATTCCTTATGCATCTGTTTCTGATTCATCTCTAAACTCTCCCCTGGACGTATAAATCTTAACATATTAAAACATATCCGTAATATTGTCAGTTGTCAAGAACCGTGAAGAGTCTGAAATTTAATTCTGTACTATCAGGTTAGATTGCCACATGCAATGGCAGAACGCAGTGGCAGAAGATATGAAACCCTAGGGTCAGAGACAAAGGACCTTATTACTCGCAGGAATGACATAAGCCAGAGTACCAGCATTTTCTTGCAGTGTGCTAGTTCCCCAAACCCCAGTTCTCAGTGTGATATGAAGAGAGACATGATATCTATGCATGCAGTGGATTGCATTATTGGGAGGGAGCCTGAATGTTTTATATTTGTCAGTAAGCATGCCTGCCCTTTGCTCCAGAGTGAAACAACCTCTCTTCTAAAACTGTTTTCTATACAAACGCTTTGAAAAGTTAGTCTGGAACGAAATGCTTTTGCTCATATGATGTACAGAAATGCAAAAGACCCATGAAGAATTATCTCTCAATTACCACTTTCATTTCTACCCTCAGGAGACCTATTTCTTGGAGTCGTTTGCCATTTTCTCCAATCTGGATTATTTGGGTTATTGTTTTAGTTCTGCACAGCTTTCATTTAAGAAATTTCCTTTGCCTTTTGGATTTACCTTTTTAAAATTTTTAAAAAATTTTTTTGTTTTTTAAAAGATTTGATTTATTTATTTGACAGACAGAGATCACAAGTGGGTAGAGAGGCAGGCAGAGAGAGAGGAGGAAGCAGGCTTCTCGTTGAGCAGAGAGCTCGACTCGGGGCTCCATCCCAGAATCCTGGGATCATGACCTGAGCTGAAGGCAGAAACTTTAACCCACTGAGCCACCCAGGGGCCCCATGGATTTACTTTTTTACCTCTTGTTGTAGATTCTGTTTTCTGGATCCCATGATTCCTTCTTTCTTTCTTTTTTTTTTTTTTTTGTTTTGTTTTGAGGAAGCACTGGAGGGTCCTGAGAAAAGGTGTATATGGAAAGTTTTAAAAAATTTGACACCTTGGGGTGCCTGGGTGGCTTAGTGGGTTAAAGCCTCTGCCTTCAGCTCAGGTCATGATCCCAGGGTCCTGGGATCAAGCCCCGCATGGGGCTCTCTGCTCAGCAGGGAGCCTGCTTCCCCCTCTCTCTCTGCCTACTTGTGATCTCCATCTGTCAAATAAATAAAATCTTAAAAAAAAATCATTTGACATCTTTGTGCTGAAAATCTTACTCAACTTTCCCTAGATGAATGATTTGACTAGGTATAGAATTATAGTTTGGAAATAATTTTTTTTTTTTTTTTTTTAGATTTTATTTATTTACTTGACAGACAGAGATCACAAGTAGGCAGAGAGGCAGGCAGAGAGACAGGAACCCTGTCTCTCTCCAGGCACCCCTGGAAATAATTTTAACTTCCAAGTGATTTAAAAATGATTTGAATTGCGCCACCTGGGTGGCTTAGTTGCTTGGTCATCTGACCCTTGATTTCGACTGCAATCATGATCTCAGGATTATGGGGATGGAGCCCCATGTCAGGCTCTGTGCTGGGCGTGGAGCCTGCTTGAGATTCTCTGCTGGTCCCTCCTCCCTCCCCTGCTCACATGCATGCACTTACACACTCTCTGTCAAATAAATAAATAAAGTAAAAATAAAAATGGTTTGTATTGCCATGTAAAGTCATGAATAACAACGGTTGTGACTAATAAAAGGATAAAGAAGGTGAAGTTTTGAGTGGAGAGGATTATTTGACTTAGAATTTTGAGAGGGTAAAGGGAGAAATGGGATATGATAAGGGGAAGCAAGTTAGTAGTTTAGATTAGAACAGTTGAGGAGATGTACATGTGAGGTGAGAATTAAAACACTGCAGGCAGTGGGGGACAGAGATGGTAAGCATATCCGGGTATGAACAGACCAGAGGAGCAGTTCAGCAAGAGGGGTGTAAGGAAAATATTAAAGATACCAGGAATGACCTAATTCAGAGAAACAAGTGAATTTGCTAGAGATCAATAGAATTGGGGCTCAGGATATCGGCTAGGTAAGAAGCAACAAATGAGGGAGAAGCTCAGCATGCAGAAAAGTAGTTCGCTTGACAATCAGATGGGGCCAGCATTTAAGGGTATGATTTTCCAAGATCAAGAAACTTCTGAGTTGAGGATGTTGACCCAACACAAAGATTAAATAGGACGCTTGTTAGTCTCTTTTGGCTCTTAACATTTTGCTAATATAATTTTTGAAACCAGGAAGGACCAAAATCAAGGTAACTGTTTTCAGTTATGACCTATGCTTTATTATTTAGGGGTAATACATTTTTTAGGAGAAGTGTGACCGTAGAATGAGCACCATATCAAATGGAGTAGCTGGTGGCCGGTAGTCAGCTGTGCTCTCTAATGCATATTCCTTTGAAGAGAGATCAGAGCATGTGTGTCTTTGGCCATCCTGGCAATCCTTGCTAAATAATATTTAGCAATAAATCTGTTAGAAAAGTTGCAGAGAAACTGAGTGGCATGAGTCAGTGCCCCTCTCTAAATCATTCAGTGTCCAAAGGACTGGTGTACTTTTGGTAGGCTTGGGTCATGGATCCATACCTGTGGCATAGGTAAGTGAGGAAGGGGGTGTCCATCCACATGAACTGAATTCCACACATGAGGATTCTGTTTCCAGAAGAATAGTAATGAATACTGAACAAGAACAAAATAATACCTGTAATACTGCTTATGGAATTTATTTTGACTGGAGACTGTATAGAAGAAACTAAAATATGGATGAAAACATAATGAAACCCTAAAGTGAACAGGAAGGCAGAACCCGTTTGGTTTCATGACATTAAAAACATGAGGAGGGGCGCCTGGGTGGCTCAGTGGGTTAAAGCCTCTGCCTTCGGCTCAGGTCATGATCCCAGGGTCCTGGGATCGAGCCCCACATAGGGCTCTCTGCTCCGCGGGGAGCCTGCTTCCTCCTCTCTCTCTGCCTGCCTCTCTGCCTGCTTGTGATTTCTGTCTGTCAAATAAATAAAATATTAAAAAAAAAAAAAAAAACAGATGAGGAATGAACCTAATTTCAACTAGATAGTCCTTTTTGCTACTTAAAAAAATGACTGCAGGGGGCTCCTGGGTGGCTTAGTCAATCGAGTGTCTCACTCTTGGGTTTGGCTTGGGTCATGATCTCATGGGTCGTGAGACTGAGCGCCCGTCATGCTCCTGCTCAGCAGTGAGTCTGCTTGAAGGTCATCTCCCTCTGTCCCTCCCCTAACTTGCGCTCTTTCTCTCTCTCCTTTTCTTTAAAATAGATAAATCTCAGGATTCCTGGGTTGCTCAGTTGGTTAAACATCTGCCTTCAGGTCAGGTCATGATTCCAGGGTTCTGGGATCAAGTCCTACATTGGTCTCCCTGCTCCACAGGGAGCCTGCTTCTCCCTCTGCCTGCCACTCCCCCTGCTTTGTGTTCTCTTTCTCTTTCTCTCTTTGGCAAATAAAATCTTTTTTTTTTTTTTAAGATTTTATTCATTCATCTGACAGAGATCACAAGTAGGCAGAGAGGCAGGCAGAGGGGAGAGGGGAAGCAGGCTCCCCGCTGAACAGAGAGCCAGATGCGGGGCTTGATCCCAGGTCCCTGAGATCATGACCCGAGCCGAAGGCAGAGAGGCTTTAACCCACTGAGGCACCCAGGTGCCCCAAATAAAAAAAAAATCTTAAAAATCTGGAGAAAATGGCTGCTGCATACAAGTACAGAAATTTAAATAAGTTATTAACATAAGACATTCTCCATCCCTTCACTCATTTTGTGTCCTATGCCTTATAATTGGCATTATTTATTGAGCAGGGTAGTACCCTTTTACAAAGCTGTGTCTGCACTAAATTAGTGGGTTTAGAAACTTGGAGTGATTCTACTTTATTATTGAGGAGGCCAGTGAAGAATTGTTTCCTTTGTGTTTCTTCATGTATCCTGTGGAGATGTAGCTAAAAATAATTTGTTTGTTAGAGCAAATGTTTCTAACGGGTTCTGCTGTGTCAGATTGGTTTAGAAAGAGAAGAACTATATAGTTAGTTAATCAGCATATTAATACGTTTCTAGTTTGTATGCTGGACCTTGAATGATACAGTTCCCTGTGACGTTGATTATGGTGGCAGTAGCCCAACTAGTCCAGTTCCATAGTTGTGGCATAGACTTTGGTACTAAAATACGTGAAAATACAGATAACATGGTGTCCAGAATATGCCGTTACTGGTCTTGTTTTCACAGAAGCATGAGAGGTGGTTATTGAAAAAAATATATATATATTTTTTTTAGATTTTATTTATTTATTTATTTGACAGAGAGAGAGATCACAAGTAGGCAGAGAGGCAGGCAGAGAGAGAGGAGGAAGCAGGCTCCCCGCGGAGCAGAGAGCCCGATGCGGGGCTCGATCCCAGGACCCTGAGATCATGACCTGAGCCGAAGGCAGCGGCTCAATCCACTGAGCCACCCAGGCGCCCCGAAAAAAATATTTTTAATTGTAAGAGGAATCCTTAATAGAAGATGACAGAATATAAAGAATAAATAAGGGGCCCTTGGGTGGCTCAGTTGTTAAGCAAGCGTCTGCCTTCAGCTCAGGTCATGATCCCAAGGTCCTGGGATCCAGCACCATGTCGAGCTCCTGCACAGTGGGGAGCCTCCTTCTCCCTTTCTCTCTTCCTGCACCTCCCCTTGCTTGTGCTGTCTCTCTTTTTCTGTGTCAAATAAATAAAATATTAAAAAAAAGAATAAATGAAAATTATCTAGTTTCAATACCAATAAAACTGAACATTTATTTCCCTTTAGTAAGTACTGATATTACATAATTAGTATTTTCCTTCTAATATCTATCAATACATAATTTTGTATACGTATGCATTTGTAACATTTTATGCATACTATTTTACATATTTGAAATACAGTAAATCCCTATCATGATGACTTGAAGTTTAAAAGTTGAAAAAGTTAAACAATAGCATGAAGTTTAAAAATATAAATTTTTATACAGTTGTAAGGTCATGTTGTTTAAAGGTTCTGGAAATAGTTTCATTATATTCAAATTTAGGTTATTGGGGGTGTGTAATTATTTAGGGTTTTAATATATTTAAAATAGTTTTGCATTCTTTATGTCATAAATATTGTTCATATGCAGTTTTTTTTTTAATATTTTAATTATTTGACAGAGAGAAATCACAACTAGGCAGAGAGGCAGGCAGAGAGAGAGGAGGAAGCAGGCTCCCTGCAGAGCAGAGAGCCCGATGCGGGGCTTGATCCCAGGACCCTGGGATCATGACCTGAGTGGAAGGCAGAGGCTTTAACCCACTGAGCCACCCAGGCGCCCCCATATGCAGTTTTTAATACACATTTTTTAATGATATGGTTGTGCTAACTTTGTTTAACCTTTTCTCTGTTGTTTGATGTTTAGATGGTTTCCAGTTATTTGTGTAACAGGATATTAAATGAGGCTTTTCCCATTTTCTTAGACTTACAGTTCAGACTCCAGAGGTGAGGGCAATATCCAACAGTTACCTCCATATTTTAATAAAGGGTGTTAAATTAGACTATATAAGACTTGCTGAAAGATGAAACTACTTTTTAAACCCTTTGTTCTCTGTATATCTGAATATATATATAGATAAATAAACCATTCACTTACATATATGTATGCAAGTGAATGAAGTTTTTTTTTTTT
This sequence comes from Meles meles, assembly GCF_922984935.1. Taxonomy (NCBI): domain Eukaryota; kingdom Metazoa; phylum Chordata; class Mammalia; order Carnivora; family Mustelidae; genus Meles; species Meles meles. The sequence continues at coordinate 15,151,666 of NC_060074.1, forward strand.
TAAGATTGTATTTTTTAGAGAGAGAGTGCACATATGAATGGGGGAGAAGCAGAGGGAGAGGGAGGGAAGGAGAGAGAATCTTAAGCTGACTCCTCGCTGAGTGTGGAACCCATTGTGGGGCTTCATCCCATGACCCTGAAATTATGACCTGAACTGAAATCAAGATTTGGTCGCTCAACCAACTAGGTCATCCCGGCAACCCCGAATGAAGATTTTTTTTAAGAGGGGGTAGAAATACTCATCTTCAAGTAAGTTAAGAGAGTTTTATGAAAATTAGTCATAGCCATTGGGTTGCCTGTTAAAGGACTGAGATTTCACCCCCAGCTTGAGACTTGCTAATTTGTAAAAGTGCTTGAGGTTTGAAGTACGGGGAGAGCGTTTTGGGTAGATCCTGACCCTAGTTGAATTGAGCATAGCATGGGAGTGGGCATGAAATTGTTGCCTGACTTCCCTGAAAACAGTCTGAAGGTTAGATCCAGCCTGAAGTAGAGCAAGTAAGGGGGCTGTAATGGGAGGACCTAGTACTTCTGGAATTTTGGAGGGGTAAAAATGCTGACTTTTCTCCCCCTGGACAAAATAAGTAGACAGATCAGAAGGACGGTAACTGGAACAGAGCTATAAGAATCTTGCGCAAGAAAACTGACTGCTCTGGGGAGTTAGCACTAACAGAAAGAGGCTATGTGATTTGTGCCTTCTAAGCTAAGTCACATCAGATTGCTGCAAAACAGCCATGTAAATCCTTGCACTCTTACTTTCATTGCTCATCGTGCTTTCTCCTACCTTGCTGCTCCTAATTCTGGAGAAGTGAACTGTAAGCAGTATTGTGACGTGGGGAAGAAGACTGGAGTGCAAGGGCAAGGTAGAGGAATCATGAAAGAACACACATTGCTCTCTGATTCAGGTTTGTGCAGTTTTCAGTTTAGGACTGAGTTGAGGAATTCGAATGAAAATTGAAGTTCTGATTTGGGTTAAAATGGCTTTTTAATGTTTGAAAATGAAACTATTTTGATACCTGCAAATTACTAGAAAAGCAACAAAATTAGCTGATGACATAATCTAGGAGAAGAGACCCCAACATAGCATGGGTAGGAGGAAAGATTTAGTTAATTTGTGCTTCTACCCTGTGGAGTTCATTTTATTACACCCGCTGTTATAGATAACTGCGCAGAGAACATCTGTGAGCAGAGTTTTTATCCACATTTCTCTTTGACTCTTTATCAGTTTCCCAAAAGTCAAACAAAGAGTATGAACATTTTGTTTTATTTTATTTTATTTTTTAAAGATTTTATTTATTTATTTGACAGAGATCACAAGTAGACAGAGAGGCAGGCAGAGAGAGAGGGGGAAGCAGGCTCCCTGCTGAGCAGAGAGAGCCCGATGTGGGGCTCGATCCCAGGATCATGACCTGAGCCGAAGGCAGAGGCTTAACCCACTGAGCCACCCAGGCTCCCTGAGTATGAACATTTCAAAGATATTTGGTACATACTGCCAAATTGCTTTCCAGAAAGATTATACCTCAAATACATTTTCACCAGTTGTGTGGATGATTTACCTTCACCAGACTTGATTGTTGTTTTCAAAATCTGCTCGTTTATTTATTATTATTATTTTAAAGATATTATTTATTTATTTAAGAGAGAGCACAAGCAGGAGGAGGGGCAGGGAGAGGGAGAAGCAGACTCCCCACTGAGCAGGGAGCCCGATGTGGGGCTCCATCCCAGGATTCTGAGAGTCTGAGATCATAGCCTGAGTCCAAGGCAGATGTTTAACCCACTGAACCATGCACGCGCTCCTTTTTGCTAGTTAAAAGTTACAAAGAAATGTGTATCTTTTAATTTACTTTGCTTCAGTTGCTGATATCAAATATTATATAATATCAAATATTATCAGAAGGCAGAGGCTTTAACCCACTGAGCCACCCAGGTGCCCCTAGACTTTGTTTTTTAGGCCAGTCTTAGGTTTACTGAAAAATGAAAGTGTAGATTGTTCTCATATACCGCTAACCCACCCCACCTTCCCCCAGCTGCCCCTATTATTAACATCTGGCATTAGTGTGGTACATGTGTTAAAACTGATGAGCCAATGTCTGTAATTGTTATTAACTCAAGTCCATTAGGGTTCATGGTTGGTGTTACATGTTCTGTGGGTTTTCACGAATCACAGTATCATAAAGAACTGTGTCACTGCCCTAAATTTCCCTGTGCTCTCCCTGTTGAACTCTGCTTCCTTCCCCACAGATGCCTAGCGATCACCGATCTTTTTACTGTCTCCATGGTTTTACTGCTTCTAGAATGTCAGATAACTAAAATCATATAGCACGTAGCCTTTTCAGATTGGTTTCTTTCACTGAGCAATGTACATTTATGGTTCCTCCATGCCTTTTTGTGGTTTAATAGCTCATTTCTTTGTATTGCTGAATAGTATTCCATGTACAGTATACCAAAATTTGTTTATCTGCATTCACCTATTATAGGGCATTTTTGTTGCTTCCAATTTATTATAATTGCAAAACATCCTTGTGCAGGTTTTTGTATAAACCTGTTTTCAGCTCATCTGGGTAAATACCAAGGGGCATGGTTACTGCATGATGTAGTAAAAGTCTGTTTAGTTTTGTAAGAAACTGCCAAACCGCCTTCCATTCACCAGCACTAGGAGACAGTTTTGTTTTGTTTTTTAAATTTCTTTTCAGCATAACAGTGTTCATTGTTTTTGTACCACACCCATGCAACACATGCACTTACTAATACCCACCACCTGCCTCCCCCAACCTCCCACCCCCCGCCCCTTCTAGACCCTCAGGTTGTTTTTCAGAGTCCATAGTCTCTCATGGTTCTCCCCTTCCAATTTCCCTCAACTCCCTTTTCCCCTCCATCTCCCCATATCCTCCATGTTCTTTGTTATGCTCCACAAATAAGTGAGACCATATGATACTTGACTCTCTCTGCTTGACTTATTTCACTCAGCATAATCTCTTCCAGTCCCGTCCATGTTGCTACAAAAGTTGGGTATTCATCCTTTCTGATGGAGGCCTAATACTCCATCATGTATATGGACCACATCTTCCTTATCCATTCATCCGTTGAAGGGCATCTTTCCTTCAGAAAGAACTGTGGTTCTTTCCACAGTTTGGGCATCTTTCCTTCAGAAAGAACTGTGGTTCTTTCCACAGTTTGGCGACCGTGGCCATTGCTGCTATAAACATTGGGGTACAGATGGCCCTTCTTTTCACTACATCTGTATCTTTGGGGTAAATACCCAGTAGTGCAATTGCAGGGTCATAGGGAAGCTCTATTTTTAATTTATTGAGGAATCTCCACACTGTTCTCCAAAGCGGCTGCACCAACTTGCATTCCCACCAACAGTGTAAGAGGGTTCCCATTTCTAGGAGACAGTTCTTGTTCCACATCCTCTTCAGTATTTGGTGCTATTTTAGCCATTCTAATAGGTGTGTAGTGGTGTCTCATTGTTTCAAGTTGCAGTTCCCTTGTGACTGATGTTGAAACTTTTCATATTTGCCATCTGTTTATCTTCACTGGTGAAGTATTTGTTCAGATCTTTTATTTTTTTAAAAGTCTTATTTATTTTATTTTGGGGGGTGCATGAGAGGAGTGTTGGGCAGAGGGAGAGACAGAGCATCTCAAGCAGACCCAGCACTGAGCTCAGAGCCTGACACGGTGCTCACTCCCATGACCTTGAGATCATGACCTGAACTGAAATCAAGAGTCAGACACTAGGGTGCCTGGGTTGCTCAGGTGGTTGAGCAACTGCCTTCAGCTCAGGTCATGATCCTGGAGTCCTGGGATCAAGTCCTGCATTGGGCTCCCTGCTTGGTGGGCAGTCTGCTTCTCCTTCTGACCCTCCCCCTTCTCATGCTCTCTCTCTCTCTCTCTCTCTCTCAAATAAATAAATAAAGTATTAAAAAAAAAAAGAGTCAGACACTCAACCACCTGAGCACCCCAGGTGCCTGTGATCTCTTTTTTAAGTTTGATTGCTTACTTTTTCTTGAGGATTTTGTTTGTTTGTTTTGTAGGCTCTACACCTAGCTGGGGCTTGAACTCATGACCTGAGATCCAGAGTCACATGCTCTACCAACTGAGCCAGCCAGGTGCCCCTACCCATTCGAGTTTTATGAGTTCCCTATATATTTCAGATGCCAGTCTTTTATCAAATACGTGTTTTATAAATTTTTTTTCCCCTCAGATTGTGGCTTATTTCTTTAATGGAACTGTCTTTTACAGAGTTGAAATTTTAAATTTTCTGTCTCAAATTCGTTTTGAAATTTATGTCTTTCACTCTACTATTTGGGTATAGATTTTTGTTTATTTCCCCTTTGAAACTTCACTTTGTAATTTAAAATTTTGTGATACAATACTTTTGGAGATCATGGTTGTCTTTTTGCTTTCTTTATATTTAGCAGACTTCATCCGTCTAAAGATCAGATAACATAAAATGGACTGTCATTTTTTGAGCTCTTCCATTATGCCAAGCTCTGTGCTAAAATTTTTGCATGCATGATCTCATTTAATTTTCCTGTGATAATTCTCTGTGATAATTCTGTCATATCCTCATCTGTCTCTTCTTATATCCAAAGCCTGTCTTCCTGATTTCCCTGCCTCATACTTCAGAGATTAAAACCACTATACTGAATCTCCTTCATCTTTCCACCTTAAAATCTATAAACTTTACACCTGCAGCAACTTTCTCCTTTTTCTCTTCTGTTGAAATAACTGTCCTCCTTCTCTCAAAGACCAGTTGCTCCATTTGAGCTCTTCCTCAAATATTTTGCTTTAACTGTCTTGCCTCTTCAACTGCTCCTGTCCCATTGGAACATTTATATCATTGGGTGCTTTTCTGACCTCATCTTTCTTGATTTCCCAGTAGAATTTACCTTGTCTTCCTTCTTGAAATAGTTTCTCCTCTTGGTTTCTATGACTTTGCAGGCTCCAGTGTTCTACCTCATGCGTCATTTAGAGAGTCTTTCTCATTATCTAGTTTCTGAAGCTTGGTTTCTGAGGGATAGTTCCCAGGCATCTCTTCTCTTTATACTCTACACCTCATTCATTTTCTCATTTTGTTTAACTAGTTTTTTGGCAACTACTTTTTATTGCACACTGTTTCTAGCCAGTGTTGGGGATACAGGAGTGCTCTGCATTTCCATGCTTTTAAATACTGCATATTTTCCATTTTCTTCTAAGTTTCTTGAAATCTGTCCCAAATAGGTTTCCACTTCCTTTTGACTTTATTAGAGACAACTCAGATTCAACATGATTATAGTAATGCGTAAGTGGGGACAGACTTAAGGATATTTAGCCTTACATCCTTAGAAAAGAGACTAGTGGTAAATAGTAATTGTGGAGGTGAGCTCTTACATGTAATTGTAAAATTCCTAGCTTTTGAGATAGCAGAGGCCTCTGTGTCAATTTTGATTTGAGTTCTTATAGATGACGTGTACATGTGTAGTAAGCCATTTGTGTCTTCTTCCGCATTTTCTTGATGTATTGTGGCTAAGTTCAGTGCTCACCCCATAATGGTAAAGCTTCACTAGGAAGTTAAAGTAGTTTTTGCTGATTTTATTATCAGAAATAGAAGAAATCAGTCACTATTTGTTGATATGGGAAGTGTGTTCATACTGGTGAGTTCATTGTTACTAAACACCCTTTCCCTGTAGCTAATGAAAGACCTTAGTACATATTAGATTATACTTGGAATGGCACTGATCCAGAGTTCTGAAAATGACTCTGAAGTTTCCAATTTCAAAGTTTTCAAAAATTGATAAAACCAAATGATATACCATGAATTCACAAACTTCATTCTTAGTTGATCCCTTATCATAACCTAAAAGATATATGTTTAAAAATACATATATAGTACCCTTAAGAGATTATCATTCTATCATCTTTTTGTTTAGTGTTTTTATTGTGATAAATACACATATCAATTAACCATTTTAACCATTTTTAAGTGTGCAAATCAGAGTCATTAAGTACAGTTATAGTATTGTACAACTGTTACCACTTTCCATCTCCAGAACTTTTTCATTATCCCAAATGGAAACTCTGTACCCATTAAACAATAGTTCCCCATTCTCCTCTCTCCTTAGTCCCTGGTACCTCTACTATAATTTATGTGGATGACTATGCCTGTTCTAGGTACTTTATATAAGTGGAATCATAGCATTGATCTTTCATTTCTTGTTTATTTCATTTAGTCTTGTGTTTACAAGGTTCATCTGGTAGCATGTACCAGAATTTCGTTTCTTCTGAGGTTTAATTATATCCCATTGTTTGTATCCACCAGATTTCATTTATCCATTCATCTGTGGAGGGACATTAGGTTGTTTCTATCCTTTCACTATTGTAAATAATGCTGCTATGGACATTGGTGTACAAGTGTCCTTTTCAATACCTGCTTCAAATCTTTTGGGTATATACCTAGAAACGGGATTGCAGGATCATACAGTAATTCTGTGTTTAACTCTGAGAAACTGCCAAACTGTTTTCAGCAGTTTCCACACCATTTTTATTTATTTCTTTTTTGTTTCCGCACCATTTTACATTTCTACCAGCAGTGGATGGGGTTTCAGTTTCTTTAATTCCCTGCTAACATTTGTTATTGTCTGTTAATTTTTTTTTAAGTAATAGCCATTTTAAATGTGTGTGGAGTAGTATCAGGTGGTTTTGATTTGCATTTTTCTAATGATGTGATGTTGAGCATGTTTTCATGTACTTTTTGTCCATTTGTATGTTTTTGGAGAAATCTCTGTCAAGTGTTTTTACTCATTTTTTCATTGGGTTGCTTGTTTTTTGTTGAGTTGTAGGAGTTTGTTTGTTTTTTTAAAGGTTTATTTTTTTGAGGAGAGGGGGAGAGCACAAAGACGGGGGAGGGTCGGAGGGAGAAGCAGACTCCCAGCTGAGCAGGGAGCCCGATGTGGGACTGGATCCTAGGACTCTGGGATAATAGCCTGAGCCAAAGGCAGTTGCTTAGTCAACTGAGCCACCCAGGTGCCCAGGAGTTCTTTATATATTCTGACTGTTGATCCCTTATCAAATCTATGATTTGCAAATATTTTCACCCATTCGGTGAGGTATCTTGATAGGGTCCTTTGCACAAAACTTTTTAATTTTGATGAAGTCCATTTTATCTGCTTTATCTTTAGTTGCCTGTGCTTTTAATGTCATTTGTCACCTTTTAAAATCTCTGTTTGCTTAGCGTATGTTTCAAAAGAAAAAAGTTATTCTTCCATTACCGTAACATTTTAAATGATGTAAATTTTCCCTTTTCCCCATTCTAGCCCTATGCTAGGTTTTAACATAATGGTCTGTTTTCTTTGTAGTCATTTATAGATTTTTTCCGTGATTAAAGAAGATATAATGAATAATATGTAACAATGCAGTAACAAGTATAAATATTACATAAACTTTGACATTTTTAATGATGCATAATAGTCAGGTTTGCTTAATTTATTTTTGCATATATGGGTTGTTTCCCTTTTTTTGGTTTTTTCTAACTAGAGACTTATTTTTTAGTGCTACCGTAAGAATTTAGGACAATATAACATCATAAGAATTTAGCACATTTGATCATAAGTATATACTAACAAGTTCAGTAATTAGCTTTCTTAAGAGTATTTGGCATCCTTGTTATGAGTTCTCTTTCTTCATCTGCCAAAACAAGATAATCACAAAGCAGATTTAAAACAGTTGTCAGTATGTTTTTTAAAACTTTTTTTCTTGTTAATTACTTGATAAAAATGGTGCTTTGATTTGTCATTCTTCCTTCCCCTATCACTTGTGTAGCTGAATTATTTTCCCATGTTCACATCTATCTTGTGTTCTTTTTTTGGTAAATTGTCCATGTTTATCTAATTATATTTTACTGTTTTTCACTATGAAATGTATGATTCATTCTAATTTGAATGCTGTGCTTTTTTTTTTTTTTTAAGGCTGTTTTCTCCATCCGGGGATCTGAAAGCAAGGCATGAATATATTCTTTCATATCATAAAAATTAATAGTTGAATAATTCTAAAGGCATAATAAGTATATATTTCTAATGCTCTGCATGGTCCTTTGGCAAAAACTTTCCATTTGTATGTAATGATTGTCCTATATTTTAGATGTTATTATTGGAATTTCCGTGAAATTTAGTGATGGGGGTCTTTCAAATTTAGTTTAGTTATGAGAGTTGTTGGAATACAGAATTGAAAGCTCAGTAAATAGATATTCTAAGAATACTCCCCTTAGCCACATTATTGAGTCAGATGCTGTGACTCTGCCATGACCTAACTAGATTAATTACATATGCGATAATATTTTAAAAAAATTTTATTTATTTATTTTTAGAGAGAGAGAGCATGAGAAGAGGGGAGAGGCAGAGGATGAGGCCGAGAAGTAGACTATGCACTTGTGAGGGCCTGACACAGGGCTGGATCCCATGACTTGGAGATCATGACCTGAGCTGGAGTCATGAGTCGATGTTTGACTGAGCCTCCCAGGTGTCCCCACATGTGTGATATTTTAATTTCTTAGCAGGGTGATGAGAAGGAAATACCAGGACATTTCAGTCTTAAATTCCAGCACATTTCAGTCTTAATGTGGAAGTGGTAGTGAACTAATGATAGGTTAATAATACTGAAATACATGTTTTCTGAAGCAAGGAATCTTTTTCATGCCTCTTTGTCCTTGTTTAGGATATTTCATCTGCTTAGAATAACTTCTCTCACCCCTGCTTGGCGGTACTAACTCCATTCTTGAGACTCTACCTGGATGATCATCTAAGAATTGTTCTACTTATGTCTCATTCATATTCTTGAACATTTTGCATTGATGTTTTTTGTTTGCCTTTCTCTGTATTGGGATGAAAACTTTTAAAGATTTTATTTGGAGGGGGGGAAGGGAGAGAGAGAGAGAAAGCAAGAGAGTGAGTAAGGGGAAGAGCAGAGGGAGAGGGCCAAGCAGACTCCATGCTGAGTGTGGAGCCTGTCATGGGGCTCAATCCCATGACCCCAAGATCCTGACCTGAATCGAAACCAAGAGTCAGATGTGTAACTGACTGAGCCACCCAGGTGCCCCAGGACTGAAAAATTCTTGAGTGTAGAGAACATGGATTCATTCTGATATCCTACTGCATAGTAGGATTTGTGTCACGTAATATGTTTTCTGAAACAAACTGATAGAATTAAATCATGGAGGGTCTGGGAGGAATTGTTTAATACTTTAGATGGGATAACATTTACTGAGAACTAAGTATCTATACTTTACCAATCTGGTCATAGTCGCAGTCAGAACAAAAATAATTATATATTTTCTAGGTAGTGTAATATACTAGACTGGACTAGACAGGAGATTCAGTACTTGGGAAGAGAAAGAAACAGGCAGTGGATTTCAAGGGTGTTATCTGTAGAGAAGAATTCTCTCCTGCATGTTTGCACTCATGCTCCCTAAATATTGTCATTCTCTTCCTGCCCCCTCCCTATTATCTATACACTTACATATCTGCCAAATATGTGATTCTATTTAGTAGAAGTAGAAAGGAAAGGTAAATAATGGTAGGAACCTAGTGGTAATGATACTACAGTTTTGAGCTGCTCTAGAGGGTATAAAGTTCTTATGCTTTTTATCTCTGGGTACCAATCACAGAACATCAAATTGAGAAGTAAGTTTAGGGGTACCTGGGTGGCTCAGTGGGTTAAGCCTCTGCCTTTGGCTCAGGTCATGCTCCCAGGGTCCTGGGATCGAGCCCCGCATCAGGCTCTCTGCTCAGCAGGGAGCTTGCTCCCCCCCCCCCCCAGCCTGCCTCTCTGCCTACTTGTGATCTCTCTCTCTCTATCTCTCTCTCTCTGTGTCAAATAAATAAATAGTCTTTAAAAAAGAAAAAAAAAGTAAGTTTAAATTTTCTTCTTAGGGGTATACAATAACCTTGAATAGCCTGGATGGTGCTAAACCTTCCGGAAATCCAGGAAATCTCCCTTATATCCACTTCTTCTCTTATTCCACCTCCACTTCCATTGGGTGGTAGAAGTAACCATGATTCTCTGGAACCTTAAGGTAAATACAGTTCAATAAATAATATGTAGCTTCTGTGTGTAATGAGATATGAAGATATGTAACGCATAGTACTAACAGTGTGGGAGTTTGTCAATGAAACATGCACATTTTTATAAGATACATGCTGTAAATCTGATAAAATGCTGTGGGAATTCTCAAAAATGATGAGTATCACAATGAGGGATGGTTTCCTTGAAAAGGCAGGGTTAAGTTGGTGAAGTTGATGGGTTACCAATGAAGTAAATAAGGAAAGACACAACATGGGTAAGAAATTATGATCTGTGTTTTGAGAACCATAAATCTCATTAACCTGTAATCTAAGGTCCTAGTAGGGTTGAATGGGAGATAAATTCTAGGCCATATTAAGGGAGACTAGAAGTGATAATAGAGGGGTTTATATAGAAGTACCTAGGAGATAGCTGTAGGGGCTTCAGAACTGATTTAGGAAGATGAATCTTCAGGACAATCTTCAGATTGTAAGATACCACAGCTGACTCGGGAACTAGTATAAGTAGTACTAGCAAGATATAAGGAGGACCTGGAGTAGAATGTAGGCAGTAGAATTGAAAGAATGTAAGGCACAGTTAGAATATAAGTATCTTGGCAGCTGATAAGGTGTAGGAATTGAGAGTTGGAAAGTAGATGTTGGGGTAATGATGTTATGAACAGAATCAGGAGGAAGAGGTTTTGGGGAAGGTGATGAGTTAGCGATACCTTGGGCTTTACAATGTGCAAGATGAAATGCCATGTAAACAAAAATATGGGTTTGGGAGAGATGTTTACAGCTTACTTTAGCTGTAAATAGATTTTAAAATTCTGTGCTTGGAACTGATAGCTGAGGAAGGAATGAACTTTCTCTTTAAGGAATGAAAGTACAGCAAGAAGAGAAGTAGTTTGAAGACAGAATTTTTGGGAACATCTCCGTGTAGAAAGTAATTGGTATCATGAAGGGAAGTAAAGAGATTAGCAAGGTTGAAAGGTTTAATCACCGCATAATATAGCCCTGCCAGGAAGGTTGCTATTCTGTGTAAGAATCTGTCTTCATGGGACTATTTGTGTTTACCAGAGCATACTTTATGCTTTTCTTTAAATCTATGATAATTTTTTTTCTTATCTAAGTGATTTTTTTTTTCTTTTTTCAGTAACTTAATCTCATTTAAATAGGAGTTTTAAATAGCTGGGTTGAAGTGTCATACTGCCTTTAGTTCGTGACCTATAACCATAACATAGTCAATAGTTAAATTTACAGCAAAAGTTGTACGTCACAAGTATTTACTTATCAGACCTTGCTGCTTAGGAACTGCAGAACAACCTCTGTGAAATTGCCGTTGACTGTTTCTTTTACATGAAATAAGATGTTTTAGCTTCTTTTGTCATTAATAGACTTCTAGGTTAAAGATAAAGTAGAAAATTTTCAGTTTTACTGAAATAGTATCTATCTACATTTATTCCAGTCTATATTGAACACTTTATTGTGGAGGGGGTCTCAAACTTAGTAGATATGCTGCTGAAGCGAGCACAAAAATCTCAAACTTAGAGTATCAGCTCTTGTTATACTAGGTTCTTATAAAACCTTAATATCCTTGGCTTGATTTATCCATAGTGTAGATGTGTAACAACCTCCATCCTTTAAAACTTCATTTTGAGTATAGAAATACCAAGAAAAAAACCTTTGAGCCCAAAATAACTGTTTTAGTAAGCATACAGATGTAAAATACATTTCAGAAACATTTTAAAAAATTGTTCTGGAACCTTGTATGCCTTAAAAATATTCCTTAGCGTTGACTAGGACAGAACTCTTAATTTTCTATACTTTTGTATTAAGACATGTGTTATAGATTTAAAAAACTAATAGCTTTATTTTTTTCTGAAAAGGCAAGTAATAATTCCCTTAGTAAAAAAAAAAAAATTGGACCGTATTAAAAATCTTTATTAAAAGACCTAAATAAATTGTATTGTCAATATTCAGAAAAAACTTGTGATAACATTGTGGGGCTTATTTTTTTCTTTTTTCTTGTGCTCATATTTACTTACACATAGGCACCTACAGAAGTAGGATGATTATGTTCAAGTTGCTTTGTAACCAGCCCTTTTGCACTTAATTATTTTGTAGGTGTATTTCTTTTTTTTTTTTTTTTTTTAAAGATTTATTTATTTGACAGAGATTACAAGTAGGCAGAGAGGCAGGCAGAGAGAGAGAGAGGAGGAAGCAGGCTCCCAGCCAAGCAGAGAGCCCGATGCGGGGCTCGATCCCAGCACCCTGGGATCATGACCTGAGCTGAAGGCAGAGGCTTTAACCCGCTGAGCCACCCAGGCGCCCCTGTAGGTGTATTTCTATTTCAGTAATACATAGCATTATTGTCATTAGTATATGAATGTACTACATAAATGCATTGTTTATCAGTCTTGTGTTTTTTCTCTTGCCATTCACTGTGTCAGTGAACACCCTTGTCTGTGCCTTCTTTCATATTTGATTATTTTTCTAAGATAGATTTAGAACTACAAGTGTAGTGGAATTTATATACGGTTAGATCAAAATAGTGAAACCCTTGGAATAGAGGTATGTTTTTAGGGTAAGTTATGCCTGATGCAGGCGGAGAATATTGGTTCATGGTGTCAGACTCAGGTGTGTCAGCTGACTGTTAGTTGATCATGTGCTAAAGTGCTTCTAGAATTACCGTGTTGACGGATTGAGGAGTAGCTGTGTATTTGAAAATGAATGTTCTTAATATTCAAATTGAGTGATGGAGGATCTGATAGAGAAGATGGTGAGTATGGCTTTGCTCTCAAATAAGCCCGTTGGGAATAGGTTGGGGTAGAATTAATGGCTAAGTAAAAATTACGGGTTTCTAATAAGTTCTGATTCCATTGTTGTAATCTCATGATTTAGAAGCTAAGACAGAATAAGCTTTTTATAGATGAAAAAGAAAAAATATAGATGGTTGTTCATATAGAGAGTTGTATATATATAGGGCGTTTATCCCATGAAAAAAATTAACTCATGTCCCCATTGTGAGCCAGTTTTGATTATTAGTGCAAAGTAATAATGATGTGAAAGTTTCCTGACATTGGTATTTGAAGATTAATAGGAAATAGAGTTCTTTTTACACACTTACTTAAGACTTGGCATCAGATGGTTTACCTTATTAAAAATATACATATAATACAGGTAATCTATGGGGATTATTTTTCTGAATCAGCTGTGTATTTATATTAATACAGTTTTTTTTTTCTTGGTTAAAAATCTGTCTAGGCATTTGACATAATTGACATTGTTTTCAACCTGCCATTTTCCTCATACCATCTATTATATTCTTTTTTTCCTTAAAGCAAGTTGACTTTTTTTTTTAAAGATTTTTATTTATTTGACAGGGAGAGCGCGAGCGAGAGAGGGAACATAAGCAGAGGGAGTGGGAGAGGGAGAAGCAGGCTTCTGTTGGAGCAGGGAGCCCCATGTGGAGCTCGTTCTCAGGACCCTGGGACCATGACCTGAACTGAAGGCAGATGCTTAACGACTGAGCCACCCAGGCGCCTCTATCGTATTATTCTTATTTCACTGTACTTCTTTGTTTTTATTCATCTTGTTTAATTCACTTTAGTAATTTATGTGAATCTTCCCCCATAATAGATCCTTGAGAGCAGATATAATGTTTTAAAATTCCTCAGCTCTGAGCAGAGTGTCTTATATATAGGGTAAATATGTTGCATTGAACTTTTTTTTTGGCCAACAGTGGCCACACAGCTCTCTTTCACTGTAGCATTCATCCTCAGCATTTACTTCTATAGGTCATTTTTTGTTATTTTTGTTTCACAGTTTATGAGAACCAGATTTTTTGCCTCTTCTATTTAAAGATTTATTTATTTATTTGAGAGAAGGAGAAAGCGTGTGAAAGCGAGAGAGCCTGAGTTGCGGGGAGGGCCAGAGGAAGAGAATCTTCAAGCAGACTCCCTGCGGAGTGCAGAGCCGGACAGTGGGTTCAGTCTTATGAGCCCATGAGATCATGAGCTGAGCAGGGACCAGAAGCTGCACGCCCTACTGACTGAGCCACCCGGGTGCCCCAAGATTTTTGCCTCTTCTATTAATGAAAATAGTTGTTAACTTGTCTGTGAATTTTGTATAAGAATGAGTATCACAGATTAATGAATTATTTCTAATAATAATATTCATTGCTCTGTGGGACCAAGAAAAAGTATTTATCTCTCTTACTCTACATGTGTTCTGGAGCTATTACCTTAATGTTTACAGGACTATATTTGCATCCTTTCTTTACATTTACGTATGAACTGACATAGTAATTTTTTTTTTTTTAAGATTTTACCCATTTTAGTGATAGAGAGCACAAACTGGGAGAGGGACATAGGAAGGAAGAGGGAGAGAAAATTCTAAGCTGGCTCCACGCCCAGAGGTGGTGCTTGGTACAGGGCTCCATCTCAGGATCTCGAGTTCATGGCCTGAGCTGAAATTAAGAGTTGGGCATTTAACTGACTGAGCCACCCAGGCACCTCCAAACTGACATCATAATTCTTAGGCTTGAGTAAAGGACAAGTCTGTTTATTTATGGACAGACCTCCCCCACCTTTTTAAAAAGATTTATTTATTTGAGAGAGAGCGTGGTGAGGGAGGAGAGGCCAGGGAAGAGGGAGAGGGACTCTCAAGCAGGTTCTGCAACAAGAGTGCAGCGTGATGGGCTCCATTCCACAACCCTGAGATAGGACCTCAGTGGAAACCAAGAGTGGGAGCCTCAACTGACTGAGAACCTAGGCGCCCCCAAGGACAAATCCTTTTAAATGGAAAGAAAGAAATCTGACTTCTTGTGTTAACTTATTTTGAAAAATACATTTAATTTTTATGCTAATGTTTAATGCTGAAACATAAAATTAGATATAAACCACTTACAATTACAGCTCTCTTGTAACAATTATAAATAGTGGCAGATTTATAAACAAGCAAAACTACTAAACAAATAAAAATAAGTCAGAAATAGTAATGTCCTGGGTGATACTTTGCAAAAACTCCATTGTCCTTGAAATTTAAATATGGTGGTAGGTTTACTGGTTGTTTTGATTATGATGAACTTGCCCTGTGGTGGTTTCTTGGGATGAATTACATCTTCAAATTCTTTAAGCAATTGCAGACTCTATAAAAAAATTTTTTTGGGAGCGCCTGGGTGGCTCAGGAGTTAAGCATCTGCCTTTGGCTCAGGTCATGATTTCAGGGTCCTGGGATTGAGCCCTGCATCATGCTCCCTGTTCAGCGGGAAGCTTGCTCTCTCTCCCCCACTCCCCCTGCTTATGTTCCCTCTCTCACTGTGTCTCTCTCTGTCAAATAAATAACAATCTTAAAAAAAAAAAAACCCACTTTAATTTGTACAGCACAGTGTAATGTATATTTGGTCATCGTTTGGTGTGAGTGCATTATGTATATATTAAGTTTGCCTCTTTTATCTCATTAATTTGCTTTATAATTACACTAGGATAACTTGTGTCTAACATAATTGAATCTCAAAGCAGTGCTGAATTTTCTTTTTTTCTTAGTTATTTGGTAATTTATATAATGTAATGTTAATATGTGAATTTTAAAATTTTGTAAATAGATTATTATGAAAACTAAAGCACTATAAAAATTTATTAAAGAGAATATCCATGAACTTCCATTTGGGAATAGGTGATTTAGTGTCACTCATAATTCTTGAAAAGGTACAATCTGATACATTAAAAATCCTACAGTCTGTGGCTCTTGTTTGAATAATCTGTTTAGGCATAGTGTGAAAAATCTTGGCAAACGTTAGCTAGAATAGAAGAGTTGGAGTTTTGTTATCTTTAACTTATAGGGTATCCTTGTTAAATTCTTAAAAATCAATTTTAGTTTATGGTGTAATTTATAAGCATAATTCTAATTTTAAGTAAATATTGTAAGTTTAATGACAGTAATCTTTACATCTTCAAATAAAGTTTATTTTTAATTTTAGGGGCTCCTAAATTTTAGGGGCTCATTTAGCTAAGCATCTAATTTCAGCTCAGGTCATAATCTCAGGGTCCTGGAATCAAGGCCTGTGTCCACCTCCATACTCAGCAGGGAATCTGCTTCTCTGTCTTCCTCTCCCTCTTCCCCTCCCTCGGCTGCTGTGCTTGCTTGCTTGTTTGCTCTCTCTCAAATAAATAAAATCTTAATAAGGTTTACATTTTAATTCTAGTATAGTTAACATGTAGTGTTGTATTAGTTTCAGGTGTGCTGTGTCAGATTCAGCAGTTCTCTCTCTGCATTGCTCAGTGCTCATCGTAAGTGCACTCTTAATCCCCCTCGCCTCTTTCACCATCCCCCAGGCCGCCTCCACGAGGTAGGCACCAGCTCATTCTCTATAGTTAAGCATCTGTTTCAATTTATACATCTGTTGTTGGCATCGACATTCGTGAAATTTGACATAGATATGCCTGTCTTGAAAGTAGCTGATAACAGAATCCTGGAATGTATGTTTGTATGTTTGCTTTTAAGACTATTTTTTTAGGGGCGCCTGGGATGCTCAGTGGGTTAAGGCCTCTGCCTTCGGCTCGGGTCATGATCCCAGGGTCCTGGATCGGGCCCTGCATTGGGCTGTCTGCTCATCAGGGAGCCTGCTTCCCTTCCTCTTTCTGCCTGCCTTTCTGCCTACTTGTAATCTCTGTCAAATAAATAAATAAAATCTTTTTAAAAAAGTCTATTTTTTTAGAGCAGTTCTAGATCCACAGCAAAATTGAGAGGAAGGTACAGAGATTTCAATGCCATCCCCTCCCACCAGATTGGTACATTTGTTTCAATTGAACCTATGCTGACACATCATTATTACCCAAAGTCCATACTTTACTCTAGGGTTCGCTTGTGTTCTACATTTTGTGGATTTTGACAAATATATAATGACACGTATCCGTTACGGTATCATACAGAGTATTTTCACTGCTCTAAAAATTCCCTGTGTTCCACCTGTTCATCCCTCCCCTCACCAGCTGCTGAAGACCACTGATCTTGTACTATTTTCATAGTCTTGCCTTTTCTAGAATGTCATATTATTGGAATCATACAGTATGTAGCCTTTTCAGATTCATGGTTTTGTTTTGTTTTTTTAAAGATTTATTTATTTGTTAGAGAGATAGAGAGAATACAGGCAGGCAGAGTGGCAGGTAGAGGCAGAGGGAGAAGCAGGCTCCCCGCGGAGCAAGGAGCCTGATGTGGGACTCAATCCCAGTACGCCGGGATCATGACCTGAGCCAAAGGCAGACGCCTAACCAACTGAGCCACCAGGCATCCCCAGATTCATCTTTTTTTCATTTAGTAGTATGCATGTATGGTTCCTCCATGTCTTTTCATGGCTTGGTAACTCATTTCTTTTTAGTTCTTGAGTAGTTTTCCATTGTATGATATACCATAGTTTTTACTCATTTAATCTACTAAAGGATAGACTCGGATCGTGTCCAAGTTTTGGCTGTTATGAATAGAGCTACTGTAAATATTCGTGTATAGGTTTTTATGTACCCAGAAGTTTCCATTTCCTTTGGGTAAATACCAATGAGCTGGATTACTGGATCATTAAGAGTATCTTTAGTTTTGTAGGAAACCACCAACTGTCTTCCGAAGTGGCTATACCATTTTGCATTCCCTGTTGGCATATGACGTGCAGCATCTTTTCATGTGCTTATTTGTGATCTGTATATCTTCTATGATGAGGTGTTTGTGAATGTCTTTGGCTCATATTTTAATGAAATTTTTTTCCTGTTGTTGATTTTTAAGAGTTGCTTATATATTTTGGGTAACGGTACTTTGTCAGATGTGTCGTCTGTAGATATTTTCTTCCAGTCTGTGGCTTGTCTTATTTCTCTTGGATATTTCTCTTGACATTGTCTTTTGTAGAGTAGAAGTTTTTAATTTTAATGAAATCTAGCTTATGAATTATTTCTTTCATGGATCATGGCTTTGAATTTGGATCTAAAAAGTCACTGCCATACCCAAGGTCACCCAGATATGGGTGTTATGTTCTAGGAGTTTCTCCTTTGTTGTGTTCTAGGAGTTTCATAATTTTGCAGTTTACTTTTACGTCTGTAATCCATTTTGAGTTAGTTTTTGTGAAGAGTATAAACTCTGTATCTAGAGTCTTTTCTTTCTTTCTTTCTTTTTTTTTTTTTTTTTTTTTTTTGGTATTTAGATGTCCAGCACAATTTGTTGAAAAGACTATCTTTGCTCTATTGCATTGCCTTTGTTCCTTTGTTAAAGATCAATTGGCTATATTTATGTGGGTCTATTTCTTGGCTCTCTGTTTTGTTCTTTGGAACTTTTTTGTCCATTCTTTCACCAGTACCACACTGTCTTGATTACTATCGCTATAGAGTAAATCTTGAATTTGAGTAGTGTTAGTCTTCCAACTTTGTTGTTCTCTAATATTGTGTTGCCTATTTTGTCTTTTGCTTCCCCTTATACATTTAAGAATCAGTTTGTTGATAAACATAAAATAATTTGCTGGTATTTTGGTTGGGATTGCATTGACTCTATATTTCAGTTTGGGAAGAAAGGACAGCTTGACAATCTTGAATCTTCCAACGCATACATAGACTGTTTTTCCATTTACTGAGTTCTTTGATTCTATTCATCAGAGTTTTGCCATGTTCCTCATATAGATCTTGCATATATTAAAAAAATTTTTTTCTAAAGATTTTATTTATTGAGAGAGAGAGCATGCAAGAGCATGATGGGGCGGGGAGGGAGACGGAGAGGCAGGAGCAGACTTCCTGCTGAGCAAGGAGCCCAGCGTGGGCCTCAATCCTAGTACCCTGGGACCATGACCCAAGCCAGAGGCAAACAACTAACTGAACTACCCAGGTGCCTCAGTCTTTTTTTTTTTTTAAAGACTTTATTTATTTATTTGAGAGAGAGAGCGTGCGCACGCATGAGAGGGGAGAGGTCAGAGGGAGAAGCATACTCCCTGGGAGTATCAGGCTGGGAGACTGATGTGGGGACTCGATCCAGGGTCTCTGGGATCATGACCTGAGCTGAAGGCAGTGGCTTAACCAACTGAGCCACCCAGGCACCCCAAGGTGCCCCAGTGTTGCACATATTTTATTAGATATATACTTACATGTTTTATATTTTTGATTATTAATATAAATTATATTGTGTTTTTAATGTCAAATTCCACTTGTTCACTGCTGGAAAGCAATTGTCTGTTAACCTTGTATCCTGCCATCTTATTGTAATCTCTTACTAGGTCCAGGAGGTTTTTTATCAGTTCTTTTGGATTTCTATAGTGATCATATCACCTGTGTCCTCTCCTCTCAAGGGTTCCAGGAATATTTTTTTTTTCTTTTAATACATTAGAAACTGTATAGTATTATTAAATAAAATATATGAAGTCCACACATAGTCCAAATACAGCACTTCAAAATCCACCTTGTGCTTCCTGGTCAAAGACAGATTATTAGCAATCAAGAAGCATTCTTGTTCTCATATAATGACCAGAGAGTTGTGCTTTCTTTGGTTTTCTAGACTGAGGCAAGTTATTTAGTAAACGTGGATGTAAAATAAATGTATACCCTTTTAGGAAAGAGTTAGCTATACTTTGATATCTGAAGTTTTTTTGTTTGTTTGTTTCAATCTCATCAGCTGATATTCATGACTTCTATATATTCATGACGTTGTGACATAATTGCCATTAGGAAGATGCATCAGGATTTTAATGGATTGCCAACTTTTTTTCCTAAAGAGTGATATGTTTATAGCAATAAGTTTATAAAATTCAGAGTGTTCCTTTGTGTTACTTCAATGATGCCCTGAATACATACTTTATGTTGATTTACATCAGTGTTATGTCAGCCACAAACAGCATCTCTATTTAGGTTTTTTTCATACATTTTACATTTCAGGGTCCTCAATCTTCCAAAGAAAAGTAGATACACACAAAGCCTATTTAATATAAAAGGGTCTTTCATATCTTTGATGCAGATCAGTCAGCTCCGTGATTTCACACATAGACTAGGAGCAAGAGTGGAGCATGAAGTGATAATATTTGCTTTTCAGAAAATCTCAGATACCATGAATATAAAAAAGGGTGCATTGGAAATGATTATATCTACTCAAATATCTGTCTTCTTGATCCTTTGAAGAAGTATATTGTCAAATAAATTGTTTCAATTCTGAATTATTCTCTGTAGTGAATACTTTGATTTAGAGTAATATCTGAAAAGTGTTAATGACTTGCTGCTTTTACTATGAATTCAAGAAGTCATTGATTTTGTCGTTGTGTTGAGCTTTTCACTTGTTAGGATGGAATGGTGACTTCTAAGCTCCTTAAATGCACAATCAGAATCTAGAAGTCTTTATAGTGTTTTCTAAGAAGTGTTTATTTTCAGCCAAATTTGGTTTCAACTCTGTTGTTAATTCAAATATCGAAGAGAGTGAAATTACTAAGGATTAGAAAAGAATAGAAAAGACAAAAAAAGCTAATATAGTTATCCTCTTTGCATGTTAAACTGGGTATCATTTGATTATTTTGTTGACTGCTGCTTCTTCAAAAGAATTTTGCTCTCCCTGGAAAAACATATATGTTTTTGTTAATTTTGGTTGTTAATTTTGATTCCTATGTTGTATAGGAGAGAAGAGTGGAACATGGTGGACTTTGAACAGTTAATGACCACTCAAAGAGATAATGACAGTTGTTACATAGAATGATTTGTAGTTTTAGAAAGTGGTTTTACATTCATTATCTTATTTGGTGTTCACACTACTTACAATGGTTGATATGGAGATTTATTTCCTCTGCTTTGTAAGTGAGGAAGTTGAGAAACTGTTACTCTTGTCCAAACTGGTATGTTGTAGTAAATAGTAGAGCCTACGTGAAGATAAAAGATTTCTGGTTCAGAGGCTTGTGTACTTTCTACTGAACCACAGTCCTTATCCAGAACTAGGACAATAAGATGGTGTCCTGCATTTAGCAGCATAGAATATGTATCTCTACCAGTGTTTTGCCTTGGGACCTTGGAAATGATGAATTAACCACTTTTTACCATGCATTCTGTTTTGATACTTAGCAATTTATGTCTTACAGAGTTGTGACACTTAAAATGCTTGAGAAGAAAGATTTCTTTATTTTATTTTTTAAAAAGATTTATTTTATATATTAGCATTGGGGAAGAGGGTTGAGGTGGGGAGAGAGAGGATCTCAAGGAGACTGTGCACTGAGTATGGCGCCCAATGTGGGGCTTGACCCCATGACCCTGAGACCACGATCCAAGCCAAAATCAAGAGTAGGATGCCCAACTGACTGAGCCACCCTGGTGCCCCTTTAATTATTTTATTAATTTTATTTTTATTAAATTAAATAAATTTATTAAATTTATTTTTATTATTTTAATAATTTTATTTTAGTTTCTCATTATTTACCAGCATTTTACCCATTTTTATTTACTTTGTTATTTTTACTTCTCATTATCATAATTGTTTTGTCATTATTATTACCTTAATGAGATATTACATTATAGACACATTTCATACTTAGAGGGGAGGGAAAGAACAAATTCAGGAAAGTAGGAAAACGGATGCCAGAATTTATACATTCAGAGCAGTGCTACCTTTCCAAACAGTAATCTTGAGAAGCTATATACTGCTGCCATTGCTCAAAATATCCAGGGGATCTCATTTTTTAAATAATGGGTATAGGATTTTATTTGCATCTATACAAAGAGGTACATATTCAGCATGAAAATGTTAGTCATCTCATTCAGTGCTTGTTGGGTTTACATGATAATGATAAATTAACATTCAGAACCTTTTCAACTAGGGTGTGTAGATTTGGAAACAATGGTTTTGATGAGTATTTTTGTAGAGTAGATTGATAGAGTGGATTATCTTTAAATTAATGATTTTTTTTCCCCCTTTAGTCAGCAGATAAGCAGCGAGCTCTAGAAGAAACCAAAGCCTACACCACCCAGTCCTTAGCAAGTGTTGCCTATCTGATAAATACCTTGGCCAACAATGTCCTACAGATGCTGGATATTCAGGCATCCCAGCTGCGAAGGATGGAATCTTCAATCAATCATATTTCGCAAGTGAGACGACACTGTTTCTATTTTGCCTATGAGGAACACTTGTTAAACATAAGCTATCTGTATCATGCTGGCAGACTTTACTGTGTGATTTTACTCACACGTATGATTTGGAAAATACAAATTCAGTATCAGGTTGTTTTTTATTCTTTTTGTGGAGTGATGATCTTCTCTGTGATTTTGACAGGGAAGGAGATTTTAATGGTTTCTATTAAAATTCAGTAGTCATATGAAAATAATCAGCATTGAGGTAAAAATTTGTCTGGTTTCTTCCAACTTTTACCAGATTTCATGTTTCTTTATCTTTCTTAAAAGATATTAATTAATATGATAGCCTTATCACCTTTTTTTTTTGCCTTATCACTTCTTTATTTATTTATTTTTTCTCTTGGAACCTAGGTGAACTTACGAAATTATCCTCATATAAGACTTAAAAAAATTAATGTTATACTTCTTGCATTTTAAAATCTGTTCTCATAATATATAGAACAATAAAATGGGAAAAAAACCCTTTTTCTACTGTTTAAACTTTTCACCTTTACTAGTTTGCTTTACTTTGTTCCAATACTTTTTTCTTATAAATAGTTTTTAAAATGTAGCTGTGATTGTATTATGTATAGAATTTTGGATTTTACTCTTTTAACTTACTATAACAGACATCTTCCCATGATGATCAGACATCTTCCCATGATGTTATAAGCCCTTCATAAATATTTTCAATGGCTGCATAATGTTGCATGTATATGTCATTACTTTCATATCCATTTTTGTATTTTGGAACCATTTACTTCATTGAAAAGCGAATTTGTAATTGCAAAATGAATTTTAAAAAACATTAAAAAGATAAAGGTTTTGATCTGCCTGCTTCTCTTTGATGAGATCTTTGGAACTTTTCTAGTTCAGCACTGTTCTTTGAGTGACTTGAGGTAGTCTTCATTTTTTTTGAAGATTACTTATTTGTCAGAGAGAGAGAGTACAAACAGGGGGCGTGGTAGGCAGAGGGAGAAGCAGGCTCGCTGCTGAGCAAAGAGCCAGATGGGGTGCTTGATTCCAGGCCCCTGGGATCATGACCTGAGCCAAAGGCAGCCACTTAACCAACTGAGCCATCCAGGAACCCCTAAACATTTTTTTTTTTTTTTAAGATTTTATTTATTTGAGAGAGAGAGGGAGAGAAAGCACGGGAGTGGAGTCAGAGGGAGAAGCAGATTCCCGGCTGAGCAGAGAGCCTGTGGGGCTCAATCCTAGGATCCTGAAGCTGAAGGCAGACACTTAACAGCCTGAGTCACCAGGTGCCCCTAAACTTTTTTTTTTTTAAGTAGGCTTCTTGCCCAGTGTGGAGCCCAGTGCAGGGCTTTGAACTCATGAACCTGATCAAGAGCTGAGCTGAGATCAAGAGTTAGAGGTTTAAGTGACTGAGCCACCCAGATGCACCCACATATAAACTTCTGTAGACTGTATAATTTGCTGCTTGTTGTATTGCTGTGTCTCTCTTAAAGTAAAAAACAAACAAAACCCCAAAAGAATTGATGAAGTTTTTGTTTTTGTTTTGTTTTTTTGAATTGATGAGTTTTAATGAATGAGATGTACATTTTATTTTGAAGAGACCGCTTGGAGGAAACAATGATGATGAAATAGATGAACTTAGTTTTCTATAGGAGGAATGTTGACAAATTGCTAATCTGATAGAGAATTTTGAAGTTTACACTTGAAAGTCTTAAAATTTTTGCATGTTTGAAGTCTTAGCAAAGGACCTAAAAAAGAAGAAAAGTGCGAATACAGAAGAAAAGTTAATATATTAGAGTTTCTAAAGAGGATGAACAGCTTGTTATTAGTTTGTAAGAGAAAGTGATTGTGAAAAGAGGAGTGATTGTGAAGGTAGTAGAGTAAACAAATGACAGTGAAAGATAATCATCTATTTTTTAAAGTAATCTCCATATGCAGTGTGTGGCATGATCCAACTCATGACCCTGAGGTCAAGAGTCAGATGCTCTACTGGCTGAGCCAACCAGGCTCCCCAATAATCATCTGTTTTTTGATAATTCTGTACCCCTTTGGTAGAGAAAGTAGCAGTCTTGAGGAGAAAGGTGAGTAGTCTACCTTAAGTTGTAATTATTATGTATTCATTAATGAGAACATTTTATTTTTGAGTAGCACATAAATCTGCATATAATTAGTAGGTCTAATTAGTATGGTCTTTTAAAATATTTTAATGGAATAAATGAAAAATGGGAAAGATAAGTGGATAGAGATTTAGAAGATCAGAAATAACAGGGGCCTGAGTCAGAGCCCTGAATATGTTGAATCTTCTTTTTTACAATTATTTATTTATTTATATATATTTTTATTTGTTTTGAATCATCTTCATTTGGAGTTGAACAGTCCCTGGATGGGTGAGATTATCTGCAGCTGTCCCACACCTGTTAAGTCTATGCAAAATAGTATGTTGAGTGGGAGTTTGAATAAGAGAAATGGGGTGATGGAGGCTATATCTAAGAAATCAGTAAATTTTTAAAAATTACAAATTTTTTATTATTTGCTTTAAGGATTGAAATATCTTTCAGCTATGTTTTATGTATAGGTAGAGTCCTTTGTTTTAAAAGTTAAATGAGGGGCACCTGGGTGCCTCAGTGGGCTAAGCCTCTGCCTTCTGCTCAGGTCATGATCTCGGGGTCTTGGGATCGAGCCCCATGTCTGGCTCTCTGCTTAGCGGGGAGCCTGCTTCCCCCTCTTTCTCTGCCTGCCTCTCTGCCTACTTGTGATCTCTCTCTCTCGGTCAAATAAATAAATAAAATCTTTTTTAAAAAGTCAAATGAATTTATTTATTTAGTTAGTTTTTTAAAGATTTTATTTATTTATTTGTCAGACAGACATCACAAGCAGTCAGAGGGGCAGGCAGAGAGAGAGAAACGGAAGCAGGCTCCCTGCTGAGCAGAGAGCCCGACACGGGGCTCGATCCCAGGACTCTGGGATCATGACCTGAGCCGGAGGCAGAGGCTTTAACCCACTGAGCTACCCAGGCGCCCCAAAAAAGTCAAATGAATTTAAACTGAAAAATTATTTTATAGTATGAGAAAACATTTTCTGTTTACAAAGCAAATACTTAGTAAATACTCTAAGTACAAGGATTGGCAAGCTTTTTCTGTGAAGTGCCAGATAGTCAATATTTTAGGTTTTGTGGGCCAAATATGTAGTATCAGTCTCATATTCTTTCTGTGTGTGTGTGTGTGTGTGTGTGTGTGTGTGTTTTTTGAAGATTCTATTTATTTATTTGACAGAGACCTCGAGAGTGGGAACACAAGGAGGGGGAATGGGAGAGGGAGAAGCAGGCCTCCTGCCAAGCAGGGAGCCTGATGTGGGGCTCGATCCCAGGACCCTGGGATCATGACCTGAGCCGAAGGCAGCTGCTTAACAACTGTACCACCCAGGCGCCCTGTGTGTATGTTTTTAAACAACTATTTAAAAATGTAAAAAACTATTTTTAGCTGATGATATAAAAGCAGTCAGGGCAGATTTGGCATGTAAGCTGTAGCTTGCAAGCCCTTGTTCTAAAATACTTTTTTCCCCCAAATGTTTGATACTTACATTTTTTATTATTCTTAAGCTTTATTAAAAATATTATGTTTTTAGAGGGAGCCAGGAAATTCTTACAATATCTTGAGACTAGATTTTTTTTTTCAATTTGAGCAAAAATGTTAGGTTTTGAGAATTTGGAGAGACGATTTGGAGAAGCAAAGAAAGAGAGGTTCAGTCAGGTCAAAGACAAGATGACATGTTTATTAGATTGGTTGTGGTATATCAAGAGTTATTCTGTAAGGGTTGTCTTGGTAGGCTGGTTAACAACTAGGAGATAACAGATCTCTGAGGTATTTGATTTCTCTCCTTATTAGTATTTAGTATCTTTTTCCTAGGTCCTGGGTAAGAACCTTCTCACCTTTTTTTTAAGATTTTATTTATTTATTTGACAGAGAGAAATCACAAGAGAGGCAGGCAGAGAGAGAGGAAGGGAAACAGGCTCTCCGCTCGGACTCGATCCCAGGACCCTGAGATAATGACCTGAGCTGAAGGCAGTGGCTTAACCCACTGAGCCACCCAGGCGCCTAGAACCTTCTCACTTTTTAGCCTCCTGTGCTCTAGCTCTTTTCTCCATAGGTTTGGGAATGGGGAGGGTCAGGGATCGAGGTTTTGCTTTGGTTCTTCTGCTGACTTGCCTGACATATGACCAACTTGAACTTCAGTTTTCTCATCTGTAAAATGGTAGGACTGATTAGATGATTTCTGAGCTATCTTCTATTTTGAATCTTTTTTCTTTTGAGATTCTCACAAATGAATTTTTGTTTTTTTTCTTTCTATTCTGCCGACTTTGCTGTGTACCTCAATCTGTGCCCCACTGACCTCAACCTTCTATTACTCTGATGTAACAATTATTTCCTAAATTATTCTGAATTAGTAATCCGAGGATGGGAATTCCATTGACTCTACCAATTATGTATCCTGAACATGTGTTAGGAACATACATAGTTGTGTTGTTTTCAACAAAACAGAGTAATAACTCCTTCTCTAAATATCAAACAGGATAGAATACAGCTATTTAGTGTCAGATTTTTTTTTGTAGTAAATGGATAGTGTAGCATTAAGTAGTGTATTAACTTACACCACACTCACCTTCAGAAGTATTAGGATAGGTTCTTGATGTGGATTACCTTAGGTATTTTAAGGATGGCAACTTTATTATTTTTATTATTATTATTTTAATTTTTAAGTTCTCTTACACCCATTGTGGGGGTCGCACTTACAACCCTGAGATCATGCTCCACTGAGTGAGCCAGCCAGCTGCCTCAAGAATGGCAGATTTTTCTTAAAGATTTATTTTTTTACTTTAATTTTTATTATTTTTATTTTTTTAAAAGATTTTATTTATTTGACAGACAGAGATCACAAGTAGGCAGAGAGAGAGAGAGAAGGGGAAGCAGGCTCCCCACTGAGAGAGCCCAGTGTGGGGCTCGATCCTAGGATCCTGGGATCAGGGCCTGAGCTGAAGGCAGACACTTAACTGACTGAGCCACCCAGGCACCCCCAAAATTCAATTTTAAATTAAGGAAATTGTACTAAAGTTTATCAATATGTAATTATGCATAAAAAATATGATTTATACAGTTCTTAAATTAACTTTTTTTTTTTAAAGATTTTTATTTATTTGACAAACAAAGATCACAAGTAGGCAGAGAGGCAGGCAGAGAGAGAGGAGGAAGCAGGCTCCCCGCTGAGCAGAGAGCCTGATGCAGGGCTCGATCCCAGGACCCTGGAATCATGACCTGGGCCGAAGGCAGAGGCTTTAACCCACTGAGCCACCCAGGCGCCCCTTAAATTAACTTCTTATGTATAGTTTATATCGTTTTATTAAAAAATGAATAACTGAAAATTACCATTTAGTAGTAGCTAATTTGTTTTATGGGACATGAATAATTTAAAGCATATTTGTCATTTAAATAATTAAATACTTATTTGAAACAGTAACTTACTAATAAAAAATGGAAACATTTGAGAACACTCAACTTAGTTGAGTTCAGCCGCTGCAGCTGTTTGCAGATGTTTTCCGACACTGATGGTCTGTGGTCTGAGGCACTTGCAGTACAGTCTCCTCTTGATTATCTGTGTTCATGGGACACAACAGTGCTTAGATAATCCTAAAACAAAGTACTCAATAGAGTACCTTCTGGATATCTGTTGTGGCCTGTATGTGTTTGGATCCATGAAGGAGATGTGAGAATGGGTCTCAGGCTTACAAGGGAGTTGGGAGCCAGTATGACTATCTCAAGGTGATAAGAGGTGTTTTCGAGGCCTTGGGTTTAGCACCACAGAGCTGAGATGTCATGAGGAGGCCCACAGCATGTGAAATCAGACTCTGCAGTTGCGATGAGAAGGATAGAGACACACATTGATAAGGATCTTTCAGTAAGAATAGTCCACACAGTTACAGTGATATTACTTGGTGTGTTTTTGGTTAACAGGTAGCAGAAAACAGTAGTGTTTATTAGAAGTGTACTTGCAGTAGTTTTGGTCATCTTTGTGTGTTAACACATATTTTACTTGCCACAGGTAAGAGCTGTTACTGAGATCTCTACTAAGTAAGAATAAATTTATTGTCATTAACTAGTTATTTCAGAAATCCAGGACAAATTTGGAATACTTTTTCTTACTATTAAAATTCTTCCTAAATATCAATGTTGAACTAGTTCTTCCAAAATTTAAATTTAATGCATTCTAGTTTTGTAATGTCAAAGAATATTATGAAGGCAAATGCAGTGGTGATTAGTGAAAGTTATGAATTTGATTTAGGAAAAACAGAGAAGCCGTATTTTTAATTAAAAATATCATAGCTTTACAAAAATTCTTTTAAAACTTACAGTCGGCTGTGAGTTGATGAGTGCTGAAGCTGGATGGTAGGTATATATATAGAGAGGAGTGTTCATTCTGTTACTCTAATTTGAATATGATTTTCCCCAAGAGAAAGCTTTGAAAAATTTGAAGCAGGTGATTGCTGAAAATTTCAGAATGTTATGGACCAAACTTTCTCCACGTTCCTTATGGATTAGATTTATTGTTCTCTGTTATTCAGACTCCAAATAAAACCATAGCTATTTTCTGAATATATATTTGATTTTGTTCACAAGAACTTCTACAGTTCAGCCTAGTGTGGTAGTAAGATGGCAAGAATACAAATTATGCTCTTTGGTTATCTTAACCATTTGTTACTTTTATTATGTAGGTGTTTTTAAAAAGCGAATGAAACCGAATATCTGTACGTAGCCAGACACTAGAGACATTAATCTTTTTTTTTAATTAATTTATTTTTTCAGCAAAACAGTATTCATTGTTTTTACACAACACCCAGTGCTCCATGCAATACGTGCCCTCCCTATTACCCACCACCTGGTTCCCCAAACTTCCACCCCCCACCCCGCCCCTTCATAACCCTCTGGTTGTTTTTCAGAGTCCATAGTCTTTCATGGTTCATCTCCCCTTCCAATTTCCCTCAATTCCCTCTCCTCTCCATCTCCCAATGTCCTCCAGAGACATTAATCTCTTAAGTCAACTCTTGTAACAAGTTTGGAAACAATTGATATTTGAGAGGGCTGGTTCTCGAGTAGGGAGTTTTACCCCCACGGGGACATTTGGGACAGTTTCGGTTCTCACAGCTTGGTTCTGGGGAGTGCCGCAGGTCTGCTGGGATGCTTGTTCACATCACCCAATACTCGGGACAGCCTCCCACGACAACAAAATTATCAAACTGTTAAGAGTGTCGCTGTTGAGAAACCCTGCTCTCACTTTCTAAGATGTAGGAATTACTGTAGAGTAGACAGCTAGGAATATTATATAACCAAACTAAATTCTTTTGATTTTCCATGGATATGTATGCTGTCAAGAATTATGTTTTAAACATGCCTTCGGTTTTTACTTAGAATTAATATAAGAAGCAACATTTTGCTCTTCAAAATTCCTCCAACCAATTCTTTTTAAAGTTTAGTGCTGGGAAAATTATCTTTCTTGATGAAGGGATGTGTTTTCTTGAAACTCATTGTTTGCACTTTGCCTTCCCTCCCAGGAAGCTGGAAGAGCCCAGATTAGGCTTACAGTTCTGAGATCTTTTCCTTTGCTATATTGGTTTTTGTTTTATCCTTAGTGTAGTGATCTGTGGGTTTGGGCTGTGTGTTTGTGTGTGTATAAAGTGAACACAGAAGTAGTATGTAAGTGCCTTTAGGCCCCAGGCATGGTCAGATGTTTTCAGTGCTTTTTTTTTTAAAAAAGTCTCAGTTTTTTCAAACAGTTAAAAAATATGTGCTTAGAAACTCATTTTAGACGCGAAGACACCTCCAGATTTAAAGTGAGGGGATGGAAAACAATTTACCATGCTAATGGGCATCAGAAGAGAGCTGGGGTGGCAATCCTTATATCAGATCAATTAGATTTTAAGCCAAAGACTATAATAAGAGATGAGGAAGGACACTATATCCTACTCAAAGGGTCTGTCCAACAAGAAGATCTAACAATTTTAAATATCTATGCCCCTAACGTGGGAGCAGCCAACTATATCAACCAATTAATAACAAAATCAAAGAAACACATCAATAATAATACAATAATAGTAGGGGACTTTAACACTCCCCTCACTGAAATGGACAGATCATCCAAGCAAAAGATCAACAAGGAAATAAAGGCCTTAAATGACACACTGGACCAGATGGACATCACAGATATATTCAGAACATTTCATCCCAAAGCAACAGAATACACATTCTTCTCTAGGGCACATGGAACCTTCTCCAGAATAGATCACATCCTGGGTCACAAATCAGGTCTCAACCGGTATCAAAAGATTGGGATCATTCCCTGCATCTTTTCAGACCACAGTGCTCTGAAGCTAGAACTCAATCACAAGAGGAAATCTGGAAAGAACCCAAATACATTGGGAGGGAGACAAACCATAAATGACTCTTAATCTCACAAAACAAACTGGGGGTTGCTGGGGGGAGGTGGGATTGGGAGAGGGGGAGGGGGCTATGGACATTGGGGAGGGGAGGCGAACCATAAGAGACTATGGACTCTGAAAAACAACCTGAGGGTTTGAAGGGTCAGGGGTGGGAGGTTGGGGGAACAGGTGGTGGGTAATAGGGAGGGCACGTTTTGCATGGAGCACTGGGTGTTGTGCAAAAACAATGAATACTGTTATGCTGAAAAAAATAAAATGGGAAAAAAAATAACATTTGAATTTGAACATTAAAAAAAAACAAAACTGTCAAAACTTAAATGAAGACACCATGTATATATACCAACTCTTGAAAAATACTAGTCTGAATCAGTGTGGTAAATCCTGTGAATATTCTGGACATGTGTATACATATATATATATGTGTATTTATAAGTACAATGCTTCAATCTAGCCTATCCTATGCTACTAATTTGTGCTTGGATTATTAATAGCCTAGTGTTTTCTCATGTCATAGCTGAGTTTTTTAAAAATGATTTTATTTTGCACTTTGGTTATTTCCAATTATATTGGAAATAATTGGTTATTTACAATTATTTGGGTTTTTGTATCCATCTACTCCTTTCTTTTTTTTCCTTCCTTTTTCCTTCCTTCCTTCCTTCCTTCCTTTTGTTTCTTTCTTTCTGTTTTATTTCTGCATGTCCACAGAATTATTTGTCTTATTTTTGCTAGCCTAAATATAATAATTTCAATTTAATTTAAAAAAAAATATGTACTTAGTATAAAATGTAATTGTGTATTAATGCAGATATGGAAAGTCGCTTTCCCATTTTTATTCTCCGGAAACTTGTTAATATTTTCACCACAAAACTTGAAGGTTCAATTTGCAGTAAACTTAGAATTCTACTCTGGACAGTTGGGTTTGCATTCTTATGGATTTTTTTTTTTTTAAGATTTTATTTATTTATTTGTCAGAGAGAGAGAGCACAGGCGGGGGAATGGCCGGCAAAGGAAAAAGTAGACTCTCCACTGAGCAGGGACTCCGATGTGGGACTCCACCCCAGGACCTTGGGATCATGACCTGAGACTAAGGCAGACACTTAATCTCCTGAGCCACTCAGGTGCCCCACTTTCAAATGTCTTTTTCTTTTTTTTTTCTTTCTTTTTTTTTTTTTTTTTTAAGATTTTATTTATTTGAGAGAGCACAGAGGGAGAGTGAAAGGGAGAAGCAGACTCTCCACCCAGCAGAGAGCCCAGAGTGGGACTCCATCCCAGGATCCTGAGATCATGACCTGAGCCAAAGGCAGATGCTTAACCTCCCGAGCCACCCAGGCACCCCCGTTTTCAGATCTCCTAAAGTGATAGTTAATACTGTCATAATGGTTATCATCTTTTCATTTCTATGTTATTACCAGGTTCTATTTTAGGAGATGGGAAAGTGAAGTAGGGCCAGGTAGGAAGTAATGTCTGTTAATTGCTGCTTGAGCCAGGAGTGGTGTGAGAGATAGGAACAATTTTAGTGAGGTTTTTTCCAACTTTTTTGACTGCAACGCACGGTAAAAAATATATTTTACATTGCATCCAATACACAATTTCTGTATATATTCTGTGTATCTGTATTTCTATATCTATCTATATATATATATTTAGTTATATACATAAATGTTTCAGGAAAAAATAATATGTGTACATACAGTCTAGTATTTCTGTTTTTTTTTTTTAATTTAAAATCATTGCTCTTCACATTCCACTAAATTACAACCTGCTGTTTGAAAAATGCTGTTTAAGAGTATTAGTTATCCAAATAACATGGAGGACATGGGGAGATGGAGAGGAGAGGGAGTTGAGGGAAACTGGAAGGGGAGATGAACCATGAGAGACTATGGACTCTGAAAAACAACCAGAGGGTTATGAAGGGGCGGCCGGGGGGTGGGGGGGGGGGGTGGGAGATTGAGGAACCAGGTGGTGGGTAATAGGGAGGGCACGTACTGCATGGAGCACTGGGTGTGATGCCAAAACAATGAACACTGTTATGCTGTAAATAAACAAATAAAAATAAATATAAAAAAAAATTAAAAAAAAAGTATTAGTTATCTGTGTTTGTGCAGAAAGTCACCATCTATTAGCAAATAGAAGACTAAGTAAAAAAACACATTTATCCTATGTGAACATTTAATAATAGGATGAATTAATGAAATGTTTTATAAATATTTGTCATGATAAAATCTAAGCAAACTTATGTGTTTTGTTTTGGTAAAAAAATGTCTGTTAACATTGTATGTATATTTTAAGCCTCTCTCTCTTTTTTTGGTAAATAAAAAAGCATTTGAACACCAATGGAAATTATACTAATAGGTCATTTTAAAATGTAACCAAATTAATACTTGGGTCTTTCTTTATCATTATGTTAGTTTAAATATTAGTGGAGTTTGGGGAAAAGTTAGCATGCTTTAACCCAAGGGTTGGCACACTTTTTCTGTGAAGGCCAGCTAATAAATATTTTAGGCTCTGCAGACCATGCAGTCTTCGTTTTAACTTCTCATCTCTGCCTTACTGTGAAAATATGTATGCAAGTAGAATAGCTATGGACCAATAAAATTTTATTTATGAGAACAGAAATTTGAATTCTGTATAATTTTCATGTTATGACATTAACTTTGACTTTTAAAAACCACTAAAACATGTAAACATTACTCCTGGGTTGTTAAAACCAAACAAAACAAAAACTTCAGGTTGTAAAAAAACAGGTTGTGGGCCAGATTGGGTCTGCCAGCCATGATCTGCAACCCTTGCTTTAGCGTAAGAATGGAGAAAGCCAGTAGGTCCAAAAAGGACAAAATTACAAAATTTAGCAGTGGAGTTTAAGTATATGAATAATGATGTTAAATCTCTGAGCATTTATATTTTTATTTTTGTGAGTAATAGAGCTATACATTTTTGTGTTGTGTTTATATTATGTTTTGCAGACTGTTGATATTCATAAAGAGAAAGTTGCAAGAAGAGAGATCGGTATTTTGACTACTAATAAAAACACTTCAAGGACACATAAAATTATTGCTCCAGCCAATCTTGAACGACCAGTTCGTTATATTAGAAAACCTATTGACTATACAATTCTAGATGATATTGGACATGGAGTAAAGGTAAGTATAATTTTTGTCAACCTTTTAAAAACAATAGTCCATAATGGAACTAACTCTTTAGAAAATTAAGCTTTTGTCTTTTCTTTCTTAGAAGCCCAAGTTTTGGCCCAGTTGTGGTTCTGAAGATTCCTTACTACTATAACTATTTTATCCTTCTTGCTGCTTCTTAGTGCTGTGTTTTCAAGTTTTAAATAGTCATCTTTAAGTAAATTGCATATACTTAATCGGTTATGAGACTACCTCATATAGATCGGGCAAATAAGTATGGCATAATTTTTCTAATCTTTTAATGATTTAATAATACTAATTAAACATTTCTTCAGCATGTTTTAAAAGTACCTTATCTCAAACATTTATCAGCAAAGCTTTGGCATTAGTGTTCAGAAGGAACATGTATAAACAACCATGTACTTTGAATCTTTCTAAAATAATTTTACCTAAGTATTTTGGGTGAGAATAGTGTAGATGAAAGTAACATGTGAATTAATATTTCCACTGCTTTTGAATATGCAGCCATTATATATATTGGCTATTTTTAAAAATGTTTTGGAGTGTCTGCTCTATAGTGCCACAATCAAAGCTGAGGTGCATATAAATTTCATTTAAATTGGTATTTATACTTAAGTAACTATTTGGAGCTTCCACTAAGTATTAAGTTACTTAAAGCTTTCATCTTAATCAGTGATTTGAAAGGCATTGACTTATCAAATGTGACTTTGAATACATATTTACATTCGTGTGACTGTATGGTTTATACAGTTGATTTATGTCTACATAAGCAAATTGAAACTGAAAAAATACCCTACTGTTATGGCTAGAAATTGGTTAAATGTAAATTTGATGTAGATCTAGGTGAAAGAAAACATACAATGTAAATTTTAAAAAGTATTTTTCTTAGAATTTTGATATAAACATTATTTGGAGTTTGATATTTAATTTTATAAAATATTTAAAATTTTATAATTTGTGATTTATTCAAGGCTAGTAACTGCTGATAGAAAACTTTAGGGTAATGCCAGAATCTGATCACAATAGGCACTTAGAAGGTAAAGCATCGTATTTGTGCTTGTCCACTTCCATAATAAACACATGATTTCCTTCCTACTCCAGTTCTTACTTACTTCAAGTAAAATGTTATTCTTTTGGGACTCTGTACTCTTTTTTATTATTGGACTTTTCAGTGTTTAGGGGTCACTAATTTGAAGAACTCTTTAATAAAGTTTTTGAATAAAACAATGTCATATAATTTCATCAGAAAACCCTCCTGTTCATGACACATTCTGCTTTGACCACTCTTTCTATGATCTACTGAAACATTATTTTTTAATGCTGAATGCTTAACTTGTTTTTTCTTTGTTTTTTTCCTTTCTCTTCACATCCTGAAGTTCCAACTAACCTTTCAATGCTTTTTTTCCTTACCTCTTTTATTTGCTCCATTTATGCATTAAGTGGTTGCTTAGATTTAAGGTAAGAGATTCCAGGGCTGGATTTCCATTCTTTGTTCTTATGTAGAATATTACATACGGGGAGTGAAGAGATATTTGGCACTTGGCCTTCTAAAATCAACAAATCCTCTTAATTTTTAAAAATTTTTGTCATGCAGCTTTGTGGTGTGTCTTCATGTTCTGTGAGGGCAGATTTTTTTTGTCTGTTTTGTTCACCACCCGGTCTTGTGTGCCTAAAACAGTACCTGATGCAGACATTAGGTGCTCAGTAAATATTTTTGAATAAATGCTTATATTGCAATGTTAATATATTTTGTGAGACTAAAATCTGTTACCCTATCATAAAATGTCATTGTAAGCAAAATTAGGCGGACTTCTGTAAACGTAGAATCTATGTTACGGATTGGAGGGCCAACCAATGTGCTTCATTTAACCCTCCCCCTGTGTAATAGCCTTTTTATTCTATAAATGGTGTGCTTTACTATACACCTTGTGGCCAGTATGTCGTTATCTCTTGACTCTTAGTCAATGTAAAGAAATTGAGAAGTGGAAAATATTCAGTATTATGGGTTTTTTTTTAAGTTGCAGTATCATGTATTTTGCAAGAAGCAAAATTAGTTTCTCTTTTTCAAATTGCTATATAAGATATATATTTCAATACAAACTCACTTTAAGAGTTTTACTAGCTGAGTTTTAATTATATCAAAACATCAAAAGGTCATGAGTGTTTAACAAAATACACATTAAGAATTATAAATATTTATTTTAGTAACACTTTACGGTTTGTTTGTTTATTCACATTTTAGTATTTTGGAGAATTAATGGTAAAAAACATTTAAGTGTATTCAAGAAGCATTTAAATAGAATGTTACTAAAACTATTTTCATCGAACTTAGCATGTATTTCCTTTTTGTTCTTATTTTCTTAGCTAAACTTTATAACTTCTTTTCAAATACATTTTCTTTCAAAACCCTGTTATTTGCCTTGTCTTCAGTATAGAAAGTGATAACAAGATGATAACTGGATCTGAATCATTAGCTACTAATACCAACCATGACCACAGACATTTGAACAGATCCTGGTAGAGAGATGAGACTGGAGGAGTCAAGCAAATAAACTTCTTGTGTTACTGAGTAGAATTTGGGTCCAAGCCCTTAGTCTTGGTGAGTGGGGCATGTGGAATTTGTGAGGATACTCCTTCTGTGTTATATACAAAGAACTGACCCAAAGCAGTGCGTGACTACCTTAGCTCTTTTCCTGTAAATATTGTATTTAAATTTTAGCTATTGATGTGCTCTTTTCCAAAGTGATAAAAGTGCACAGAAAGATTACCTGAAGGAAAAACACAGAAATGGACCAGTTCTTTCCCCCTCTAAGTTTAGACCAGCTTGCTTATCCTACTCTGCCATGCTCATGTCCTCCAAACCCAACTACGAGTCCTTCTTGACCTTCCTGGGTTCAGAATCTGTTCCATGTGGGAGATAGATCAAAATGAGTAGGAAATGAGAGAAGCCCCTGGACAGGAAGGCAGTATCACGCTTGTATCCTTCATGTGTTTGCTGTTCGTACCAACCATAAGGCTTCACTCCTGAGTACTGTGGCTTTATGTAGGTGCTCCTGCAATATGGGTAGAGTTGCCTGGTGAAAAGAGTACCCTGAATTCATTCTAGAAGCTAGGATGCACCCGTGTTCTGTCTTTTCTTTCTCTCTGCTTTGTGAATGTCTGTCTTCTCTGTTAATTTGTAGCAAGCACATGGTTAATAACTTTAGGTGAACCAAAACAAAGCAGAGTGAAAAAGATGTTCAGTATATAACAAATCATTTCTCTTTTTATTCTGGTATTAAAAAATGGAGTGGTTTTGGAAGGGTGATTAATGGAGTAATTTAATACATTAAGGTAGAAAATAGAATTAAAGAGAAAATGTTATAGTTGGAAGGGGCTGCAGTGGTTCAGTGGTTTAAGTGGTTTCCAACTGATCTTGGGGACCTGTGGATTATATCAAGTGCCCTAAAGGTCCCCTGATGTTTGTTGATAGAATTATCTGCTACTTTGATTTCCTCAGTTCCTCATGAACTCTGTGTTTGCTCTTGTTGCTGTCAGACTTTTGATCCTTTTCAGACAGACTCTAAACAAAGATCACACTTTTAGGCCAGACACATGGGATTTGACTCAGAAGAATTCTCCATACTAAAAGCTGAATTTTTTAACATATAGCATGTTCTCCGCAGTCAACTAAAGAAAAAAATAACATAAATTTCAGATGGAAAGGACCACGAACCACCGTGAGAACACGCTATGGTCAAACTCCTGATTACAGCTTTGATTTCCCTCAAAGGATCTCCTAGTCCTTTTCTTTTTTTCTTTCTTTCTTTTTTTTTAATAAGTTGAACTTATTTATTTGACAGACAGAGATCACAAGTAGACCGAGAGGCAGGCAGAGAGAGGAGGAAGCAGACTCCCTGCAGAGCAGAGAGCCCGATGTGGGGCTCGATCCCAGGACCCTGAGATCATGACCTGAGCCGAAGGCAGAGGCCTCAGCCCACTGAGCCACCCAGGTGCCCCTCTCCTAGTCCTTTTCTTGCTAGCCCTGGGAATTGAAGTAGGAACATGTATCTACTCTGAGGAGAGGGATAGAGATCTATAGGAAGACAAAAAATTATGTATTGGGTGAGACTGTGGGGAATAATATTGGACAGTGAATGAAGGGCCCAGAAGTGCTTGACCACAGCTTCTGCCCATCCTCACTATTCCACATCCAGATACAGCTATCCATAGTACTCCTCTTCTCTCTGTATATTTATTTACTTATGTATTTATTTAAAGATTTTATTTATTTGACAGAGAGAGAGATCACAAGTAGGCAGAGAGGCAGGCGGGTGGGGGGGGGGGAAGGGGAAGCAGGCTCCCTGCTAAGCAGAGAGCCCGATGTGGGGCTCGATCCCAGGACCCTGAGATCATGACCTGAGTTGAAAACGGAGGCTTAACCCACTGAGCCACCCAGGCACCCCCTCTTGTATATTTAAAACCTGCTCTTTTTTTTTTAAAACAGTCCAGCTTAGACTTTTCTCTGAACCTTTCTATAGTTTTTCCTTCTCATATTGATATTTCTTTTTAAGAGATTTCTGTATAATTTATAGACATTCCTTTTTGTTTAAAACATAGCTGTCATATTTTATTCTTTTTTTTTTCCATTTTATTTATTTTCTCAGCGTAACAGTATTCATTGTTTTTGCACAACACTGTCATATTTTATTCTAAAGTACTTTAAATTCCTTAAAAGCAGAGGCATCATTTTATGGGCCTTTGTGTCCCATTCCACCTCCCCCCGCCCCCAGCTCCAAATGTCCCCCTTAGTTTTCATATTCCTTACGCTTGTACCTAGTAATCTGGTAGGTGATAAGTGGTTGATAAATGAGGGATACACTCCAGATATCATTTTAGAATGAGTCTGCCACTATTCTATCACAGCAGGACATATGTTGGGGGAGAGTTCTTCATAGCAGAAGTGATGTCCTTGTGAACTAGAGATACTGGCGAGCCCGCTTTATAAAAACACTGAAGTTCCCAGGGTACCGGAGAGCACTGAGGTTTATAGAGAACATTATATTATGATGTATCAAGGTTCAAGGAGATATTGAATGTCCCAAAAAGGCATAGAGCAGGAAAGGTAGGAGCATTATAGAAAAAATATTAAGGCATGAGAATGGGCCTGATGCTTGGTGCTAGTCGTAGAGCTCTCCAAAGCCTGGGAAAGAGGACCATTCTTTGAACGTCAAGGACTTTTCTACCTCCAGTTTTATCTGCGTTCCTTAGTCACAGTCCAGTTGCAAAGTATTTGAGCCTCATCACTTAAATGAAATATTTCTTCTGCTTTGAGGGTTTGGTTTTTTTGTTTTTTGGTTTTTTTTTTTTTTTTTTGGTAGGGAAATAAGGGGGATGTTTCCTACTCTTCCTCCTTATACTTAATACCTGCTGTACTTCGCTTTCAATGACTTTCCCCTTTAAGGCATTAAAAAATACCCACGTAATTGAGTGATTTGTTGAAGTCAGCCACCAGACTACATTCTGATTGCCAAATAAAACTTGAAAAGTATAATGAGCAATCCCACTCATGCTTCAGGATCACTGACTATATGTTTATATGCCAAGTGGTAGTTCTGTTATGTTTACAATTTGCTTTAAAGTTTCATGTGGAATTGCTTTTATAAAGTGGGGGCAGTTTTGCTGTGCTTTCTTTGTCCCGAGTTGAGGGTGTGTTGTTCTCTTTCTCTGTCTCTGTCTTTTAATCTCTCTCCCTGGAGGTCCCCTTCACCATACACACAATTTAGTCTGTGTTTTGCTGCTTGTGAGATATTGTCTCCCCACAAACTTCCCTCAAAATAGCGTTTAGAACCGTGATCGCTCTCCAGTAAATTTTTTTATCAAATGATTTTATATTTGAAATATACTTTCTTTAATTATAATACAGAGCCCACCTGTGATAAATTAAGTTTTATCTGGCAGTTATTCCTGTTCTTTCCCCTTTTCCTTAAATTAGATGGCAGTATTTATATTTCTTTAAAGATTTCTTTCTTTCTTTATTTGAGAGAGCACAAGTGCGAGTGGGAACAGAGGGAAAGGGACGGGTGCGGGGAGAGAAGTGGACTCCCCACCGAGCGCAGAGTCCCACAAGCCCACAACCCTGAGATGTCGTGACCTGAGCTGAAATCAAGAGTGGGTGCTCAACTGACTGTGCCACCTGGGTGCCCCCGGTATTTATATTCTGCATAGCAGAGTCATGGTTTTACTTAGCATGGAAGCATTTTCCACAAAGGAAGACCACCTTGAAGAAATATTGAAAAATTCTTTTAGCTTTATGTAAGAGTACAGTATCCGTGACATATAAAATTGCAGTTTTTTTGGACATTCGGCAGGGCCTTTTTTTGTTTCTTCAGTGATTTAAGTTACGTATCCAGACCCCATTAACCAAGCAGATACAATCATTTGATGATCCTACAGATCATAAAATGTGTCAAGTTTCGTTTATGGAACTGTCCATCAGATTTTAATTTATTATAGAATGTTTATTTTATATTTTTTAATTGATTAGAAGATACTGCAATTTAAATAAAAACACTTTAGATACCAAAACCTTGAATCAAAGTTGGAAAACTGTTTTCAAGTATTTTAGCTATTCCATGTATAGAATAAAATTCTCTTTTACTTTTTCTGTCCCTGCTCCTTTTCCTTCCCGTTTCTAGCAAATTGATGTAGTTTAGTGTGGCTCACCTACTTCTCCCTCGTCACTTAAAGTAACTTTGGGTTTTATGTTGTTTAAGGTTGAGCTTAAAGGACTTTGGTTATACTATAAAAAATCTTCTGGTATCATAAATGGAGATTACAGTTTGAAAAGCTACTGGTTTTTTTGTCATATTACTCCTAAAATTTTCCCCAAATGTGGACTGATTTCTTTGCAAAAATTTTCTGGCATTTTCATTTTAAGATATGATTAGCATACCCTCTGTTATTAATGAGGGGAAGAACAAGGATAAGTTAATCTTTATTCTTACTTAATAACCGGTTTGTTTTGTATTTGTTTAAAAGTAACAAAAGGATTATAGATGAATGTTTCACATTAAAAATACTGACATCTCAAAGGTATCATTTGTCATTAAAGATTATTTTAACATCACACACAACTTGTTCACTGGGCTATTCATTTGAAGAGTTTGTTTCTTGATACATTATTTCTTGTCTATTGAGATAACAACTAGTCTTGAGTTTTACAAATTGCATTTAAGCCAGAATTAATTTTGACAGCCTCAGTACTCAGTATACAATTATGAGTTTTAAAATTTATATTTTGAAATACAATTATAAATGTATCCTGATTTCAGTGGTATAATGTCTTACAGTTTCATTTTATTTTTTTTTCCCATTTTATTTATTTTTTCAGCGTAACAGTATTCATTCTTTTTGCACAACACCCAGTGCTCCATGCAAAACGTGCCCTCCCCATTACCCACCACCTGTTCCCCCAACCTCCCACTTGAATACTCCAGATATATTCTTATTAGAAAAGGTTTTTTTTTTTTTTTAAGTATTTGGCAATCCAGAATATTAGGGGCTTCAAATAGGGTCAGGTATGAACCTATCTGTTGAACATTTACTCTGACCCATTGGTAATTTCAAACAGTTTGAGACTGTATTTGTGAATGACTTCTCTTACCGCTTTAAGACATGCAGATTTCTAGAGCTTTGGGTGTAAGTGCTGATCTACTTCTTTGTGGCATCAGTTTTTCCCTCAACAAACATGAGTTTTTCCCAGATGACACTAGTCTCCTACCCTTGCATTTTCAGTTAGATATAGAATAGTGAGGAGTCATGGCCCAGCTCTGACTTAGGACTCTGTTACATCTTTCCCAGAATCTTTATTTTGGGTCTGAGTGGGTCTAATTCCCAGTGGAACTAGGGTCTTGTCTGTGACCCCTGTATTGCTTATAATTGAATGGGATACCTCAGCCCTGACTTTCTAGTTCTGAGGATTAGGAGCGTGCCTTAACTTTGGGCAGTTTTCAGGTGGGTGATTCCTTCATAAGAGAACCAATTAAAGAAATCTGAATTGTAAGGCTGATCCACTATTTTAAAAACTGGAAATTTTTTCATACCTTTTCCATATCATACCTTTTAATTATTTTATATTCTCTAGTTACAAGGGATCAAAACTGTAGTGCATATTTTATTGGGAAACATATTTTTTTAATAATATACTTGCTATCTTAAAAGAGTTATTTAAAGGCATTGTTTTTGAGTTTCTCTTTATTAAAACTAAAGTTTTTATAGTTATCCTATTGAATTTCAATTAAATATAGTATCGAGTAATCTAACCAGTGATCTGTTGGTGTGATGGCTAATGGCAAATACAGTCTTTGCATATAAGTTTACAATCATTTGAAAATCTCATGTTAGGAAGAGTCCTTTGAGTACAACTGTAGAATAATAGTAGAGTAGAAATTGCATATGAAATGCATGGCCTCTAATTTTTTTTTCCTCTTTAAACCTTACCCTCCTTTGTTAAATAGCATAACGTTATTTCCCACAAGTGACACTTTGTTTCACTACCTACAAGTTTTGATTGTTCCTCAAAATTTTTTTAGGTGAGTACCCAGAATATGAAGATGGGTGGGCTGCCGCGTACGACACCTCCAACTCAGAAACCCCCCAGTCCCCCCATGTCAGGGAAGGGAACACTTGGGTAAGTATGTAACTAAATAATAATTGAAAACCATTTCATGTAGTGTTGTTGAAAACCATACACTACATATATTTAAACTGTTTTTTAATATTTGAAACAAGAACATTTTCTTCCTAACATTAACTTTTGTGTGTGTAAGTTTCCCTTTTTCTGGGAAACATGTTTATACTTTAAAAAGATTTTGTTTAAAAGTTATTTTTCTACTGAATTTTGAATTTGAGGTAAAATCCTAGCCCAAGTTCATGGTTTATTATAAATTGCATTCTGATTTCTGGAAAATTTTAGAGTTGTTTCATATTACATTTGACATAAGAATAATTAGACTATTCTTGTGAAGAACACTGTGAGGATTTACAAAATTCTGAATATCTTGTGTTGTTATGAGAATATCAAGCTTAATCTAGTCCCGCAGAAGCGAGCTCTGGATTTAACTTCTGGCAGAAATGGCCAATTAATGTAAAAGCTTCTAACATTTTTCTTCTGTAGCATCATAGTGTAAAAATCGGATTTATTGGCGCGCATGGCTGGCTCCATCAGAAGAGCATGTAGCTCTTGATCTCAGGGTTGGGATTTCCAGCCCCACAATGGGTATAGTGATTACTTGAATAAATCAGTCTTAAAAAAATTTTATCATGGAGATTTGTGATCAGATGGACACAATATATGCCAGAAGCCAGATGAGTAAGACTGTGGGCCAGCTCTGCTCTTGCTCGTCTGTCTTGCGTAGTCAGCCTCTTTGCAATTCAGTTTTTTCATCTGTAAAAGGGGGTAATATTTGTCCTCTCTCAGCTTTTCAGAGTCATTGTGCCACAAATTGGATTTTTAAAAAATGTATAAGACAAAGACAAAATGCTTTGACAACCATTGGCTTTATGATATATTCTTAAAATTTTTTTAATTGGAAATGTTGTTTTTGGCCCCCTCACCAAAAAAAAAGAAAGAAAAAAAAGAGAAAGAAAATGACAAAAAACCTAATTAAGCACCGTGGGTCAGGACAGTACAAAGATGAGTTAAAATGTAAAGGAGGATAATTCTGGAAGAGGAGTTACAGTTAGGACAGTGGGACATAAAGGAATAAAAATGAATTCCAGCTAGAAATAAGATCATTTTATTTGGGATCAGCAAAACAAATTCTACTTAGATTAGAAAGAAAATTAGTAGATCAGATAAGATTTAAACTTTAGGGTAGCATGTTGATGAGATGATAGGGTGTAATTGTGCAGAGGCAAGAGTAGAGAGATGAAGAGGAAGTATTTATTTTCCTATGGAATGTCTACATTTTTATCATTTGTAGTGCCTAATAGCTTTTGTTAGGTGTTTTTTTTTTTTTCTTTTTCAGATTTTGTTAGGTTTTAAGTCAAGATTGTTCGCAGGGTAACCCACTGTCATCTCTAGTAAAATAAAACTTTGTGTTGCTCTCAAATTTTGAAGATTTATTCATATACCAGAATTTGTTTTCCCTGTGTATTAGCAAGGGTTCTGCAGGATCTTGGAGACCAGAGTTGCTGAACACCACAAGCCAGTTGATAGTCACAACCTGGCGTTTTTGCATAGTCTTTGCCTAGCCATCATACTTTGTTCTTTTGCCCCGAATTTTTTACTTTGTTTTTTATCATTGCCTTCACTGTTTTGTTCTCAGTCAGGAAAAGTTTTTTTCTTCCATTGAAACAGAACATTTTTATTGTATGGGAAAATTGTCTAGAAATCAGATGTTTGGAAATAATCAGTTTCCTGTCTTAGGTTTTGTTTTTTTTTTAATATTTAATTATAATTTCAGAGATGCCTAAACTTTTTAGTATTTTAAATCCAAGCTCCTGACATTCCTTTTTTCTTCCTTGGACCCAGTATCTCATTTATTGCCCTTTACTTAT
Organism: Meles meles; assembly: GCF_922984935.1. Lineage (NCBI taxonomy): Eukaryota > Metazoa > Chordata > Mammalia > Carnivora > Mustelidae > Meles > Meles meles. Next base: position 15,195,952 of record NC_060074.1, read on the forward strand.
ATTTAATTATTAATGTATACATGTAATTATGGAGGATTTTGAGGAGTGAACAGGGTGAGTGCAAAGTGATCAGTGAACCATAATGAATCAAAATCAATGAACCATGACTTGAGTAGTACAGGAGAGCGGTATTTAAAGGAACCCTGGGACTTTGCGGGGAGTGAATTATTGAGAATTTTACGAGCGAGCAACATCATTTCAGGAAAAGAAAGCTTTTTAATTTTCACATCTTGAGATTCCAGTTTTTATTCTTTTAGAAACCAGAATCTTACCCGCAAAATGCCGTTTCATGTCAGTTGAGTATTTTTCATTGTCATAAAGAGTTCAGGAACTTAGTGATGAGAACTAACTTAGTAATCACTAATGTGCCATGGTGCATCCTATTTCCGATCAGACTGCCTTGCTTACTTTCCTCATTCTCTTCCTTTTAAAGGAAATTTTGAGAAGAAGGGAATGTTTTCATAAAATCCAGGCCTTTTTGTGCTTTACAGTCCAAATAAGGTAGAAAGACTTAGATGGTCTTTTCTTTTTCTCTCCTTTTAAAATGTTGAGCTCTGAGGAAGGTAGGAGGTAACGGAGAGCAAGGTGAAAAGAGAAGGAGATGAGATGAACTTGGTGTGTTTCTGTGTATGGATATAGTTCAGTTTCTGTGTATTTACTACATAGAAAGGGAAGTAGCTTGTTATAGTTGTTATTGGTCTTCAGTGCGGGGGTTGTGGAGCCCAATTCTGGATTGATTTATCCGATCTTTGAGTATCTTTGGTTAGGGAGAGAGGGGTGAGGAAGATAATTAGTGCATTCATGCAGTGCAGTTGGGAAACTTTGACATGGTACTAAAATAATTTGAACTCTTCCCCCCGCCTCCCCCCCCAAAAAAAAGGGAGAAGAGAGTTTGGGAAGCACTGACTTACTTGGTGGGAGAATCTTTGTGCTCTCCGAGAATGAGCGAACAAAATTGCATCAGTACAGGGAAATGAGGTTTGGGACTGAAGAACAGCAATAGTCATCAGAACCCTCATGGCAGAGAAGTGATGCTCGAGACTGAAATCGGTAGCGGGGTTATGTTAAAACATTTTCCTGTCTCTGAATACAAATTGTATTTCACTACTGGCAATTCTGAATTTATTGTGCCGAAATTTGCTAATCACAGAATACATACGCTCTTCTTTTTGTAGGCGGCACTCCCCCTATCGCACACTGGAGCCAGTGCGTCCTCCAGTGGTACCAAATGATTACGTACCTAGCCCAACCCGTAATATGGCTCCCTCGCAGCAGAGCCCTGTGAGGACAGCTTCTGTGAATCAAAGAAATCGAACTTACAGGTATTTTCTCTACCTCAGTGCAAATGTGATGGTCCCAGCACCATAATTTGTGTAGACTACTTCCGTTAAATCTCTCTCATCTTCCAAGCACTAAGTTCTTTTCCTCACTCTACTCCCCCAAACCTCATCTGAATCCACCTCTCTCTCCTCATGTTCTGATGCAGCTTTGAGGTCAGGAAATGGAAAAAAAACAAAAACAAAAAACCAAAACAACAACAACAAGAACCAGAAAAAAACCAGACATCTTAAAATATAAACTTCTCTACAAAATTAATAGTTACAGTTGGCCTGAAAAAAAAAGTTATGGACCAGACGTGGGAAATTGCAAGTTGTTTTTTGGTGGAACTTTACAGATGAAAAACTATACCTGACAAAACCGTAATCCAGGATGGCACATCAAGATGTCATTACAAATAGAATCAACCGGGTTAGGAAAGCGGTGTTTTTATTATAAAACAATTTTCTTCGGAGAGTAAAGCTAATACGATGTTCGTGTGTTGAGCCCTATCACTTACCTCTTGTATTTCTACAGAAGCCTTCCTTCTTTCTCAATTTCCGTTTCTGTCATAGATGCTTATTAAAAGGCGGTCAGAACAAGTTTCTTGAACTCAGTGTTTTTCCTGTTTGGCTCGAATTAATACACGAAGTGGAGGGTTTTTGAATCATCTTGATTTAGCTGTGTTCATCTCAGAAACTTTGGGGACGTGCTGGTGGCATCTTAGTGTGTATGAATGCTCATGTTCGGTGGCTCTCCTTTCTCCAGCAGCAGTGGGAGCAGTGGAGGAAGCCACCCGAGCAGTCGGAGCAGCAGTCGGGAGAACAGCGGCAGCGGGAGCGTGGGCGTGCCCATCGCTGTTCCCACTCCCTCTCCTCCCAGTGTCTTTCCAGGTAACACACGAATGGTGCCTCGTCTTTGTCTTTTTTGAATTTGAATTCACTTTCTGGTTTAATTACAATGGGTTTTCTTCAGAATCTGGATTTTTTTCCCCTTTAGGACTCCATAAATGTTGGGAAAGCTTTAAGCATTTGTTATTTTTAACAAGCGATTTCTGAGTTCATGCTCTCAGACTTCTCTGTTACTTGGTTTTGTGTCTTTGGTGCAGTGGCTCAGTTGGTGCTTTGAGGTTTCAGGTACCCCCTGGGTCCCTGGTCCCTTATATGTTTGGTGCCAGCTGGGTGTTACGACATTGCACGTGCTTGGACACAGTGTGCGAATCACGTTGGTAACAACGGAGTGGACAAATAGAAAAGTTTTGGGAGTTAAATTTACTGCACTTTGGAACTTAATACTCTTTGAAATGCTACCCTTTTTTTTCCCCGAAACATAAAAATGTCCTTGTTTAATGTGAAGACATTAGAGCTAAACTTTAGGTTTAAAAGCATGACACGGAAGACCTAGGGATAGAATTTTTTTGTATTTAACTTACTTACCCTGATACCAAATAGATAATATCTTTTTAAAAATGATGAAAAGATTTGTGTTTTTCTAAAATTTTTTTTTAACTTAATAAGATGTTTTTGTCTGGAATATGTCAAAATGGAATACTGTTTCCTAATGTATTATGTTTAGTTTTATATACTGTTTACAAAATACTATGCTAAAAATTATAAAGGGAACATCTTTCTTCCAGAGTAGTAGGTTTCAGGTAGAATAGAATGCTGTTTTTAATGAATTAAAAAATCTGTACATTACCCTGAGCATTTTGAATTATCTGCTGCAAACCTAATGATCCTTTAATATAAGCTTCATTCTTTTTTTTTTTTTACCATTCCCTTCTATTCTTGGGTTAGTATTAAGCACTGAATATTTAACGTTAGCTTCTCTAATGCCTTTTCTAATCCTGCCTACTGGGTCTGCCTCATTAATGCTGCCTCTCACTCCTCTTTCCCTCAGCCCCTGCCGGCTCTGCTGGTCCTCCTCCCCTTCCCGCCACTTCTGCACCCGCCCCTGCCCCTCTTGTTCCTGCTACTGTCCCTTCCTCCACCGCCCCAGAGGCTGCTGCTGGGGGGGGCCAGACCCTTGCTGATGGCTTCACTTCTCCAACTCCCCCTGTTGTTTCTTCCACTCCCCCGACAGGTGAGTATGGCTTGTTCCTGGGCAGGCGCATCCAGGCATCCGGCTCTTCTTCCTGGAACTCCAGCTTTATGACTTTTGTTTGTGCTGTGTGTGTGTGTGTGTGTGTGTGTGTGTGTGTGTAAACTCTGAAGATTAATGGACTGACTAGAAAAATGGCATGTGACCAAAGAGTAGAATTTCCTGAGGAAATCAGGGTAAAGTTCACATACATTTTTCATGCGTAGAGTAACACAAATACACATTTTTTTAATTACTTGAATTTTATTTACTGGAGATTTGTGAATTTAGTATGGAGTGATCTTTGAGAAGTTGTGAGAAGTACTGTTACAGATTAAGTCTTTAAGTAGAGAAAAGTCTATGGAAATAATTCTAAGATATAATTTTATAGGAAACATTTGATGTAATAGTTGGGAAGTCTCTGTAAGTCTATCAGACAGCACTGGAAACACATAGACAATGGACTTTTTAAGAATTTCAGGTTTACATAAGTGTTACTTAAGGTTGAATGGTGTTTTAGTGTTTTAAAACTGCAACCTAAAATCTTTTTTTTTTGTAAAGATTTTATTTATTTATTTGACAAAGACAGCGAGAAAGGGAACACAAACGGGGGAGTGGGAGAGGGAGAAGCAGGCTTCCCACCGAGCAGGGAGCCCGATGTGGGGCTCGATCCTAGGACACTGGGATCATGACCTGAGCTGAAGGCAGACACTTAACAACTGAGCCACCCAGCTGCCCCCTAGAATCTGTCTCGATGGGGAAGGGGAAAAAGGTTCAGTTGCTACAAAATATATTTGCAGTGTTAATAGTGATGCTGATTAGCAAACAAATTCTTTTATCTATTATAAAAATGTATGTGTTTGGACACATACACATCATCTTAGCTTGTTAAATACTTCATAGATTATATATTTAGCTCTGCAGCTATAACCAGATGTTTAAATGTGTTAAAAGACAGTTTTAGCTAAAACGGATTTTGGATGGTGTCTCATGGGATAGCTTCTGTAATAGAACTTTGTAAGAAAAGCTCTCCATGTAAATGTAAGCGTGGGCTAGTCTTTGATCTACGCACATCTCTGTTGGGCCCGACCGTCCAGTTAAATGTGGGAATTCTGTTAGCTCTGGCACCGGCGGAGTAAAAATTACAGCCTGAAGTTGGTTGTAGGCCCAGAGGGAGCAAGTCACTTCCACCCAGGAGTCAACATTTTAGTCATAAAGTCAGAATTTAATACGCACTGCTTCATAGTCTGCACTGAATAAACATTTGTTAGAGGAGTGGGTAAGTGTAGTTTTTCTTAACAAAAAGCAAGGTGTAAATGCCTTAATAATTTATATCAGTATAATCTCTTTTATACAGTCTTCAACTTACCAAGTACCTTTTTCTTTTCTTCTTAAGGTATAATTTACATACAGTAAAATTCACCCTTTTTCACGTGTACGTTTGTGACAAATGTATACAGTGGTGTAACTGCAGCCCACCAGCTTGAAGAAAATCTAGACAATCTAAACAGGAGATGCGTACATGTATTAGTACTCTAAGAGCATATAAACTTAAACACAGCTGTAGAATAGTCCGATCACCTGCAGATTTCCTCTGTTCTTTGTAGTCCGTTGCTCCTTCTCACTCCTACCCCTGGCAGCCCTTTGATCTGGCTTTTTTGGTTTTGTTTTTTCTCTCTAAAGTTTTGCCTTTGTAAGAATATCACATAAACAGGGGCGCCTGGGTGGCTCAGTGGGTTAAGCCGCTGCCTTCGGCTCAGGTCATGATCTCAGGGTCCTGGGATCGAGCCCCACGTTGGGCTCTCTGCTCAGCGGAGAGCCTGCTTCCCTTCCTCTCTCTCTGCCTGCCTCTCTTGTGATTTCTCTCTGGTCAAATAAATAAAATCTTTAAAAAAAAAAAAAAAGCTCTATGCTTCTGTAGGGCAGAGATAATGTAAAAAAAAAAAAAAAAAGAATATCACATAAACAGAAGCAAATGGTCTTTTGGGGCTGGCTTTTTGGCCCTGGCGCACTTGAGATTCATTCAGGTGTTTCACGGTTCCTTGCTTTGCTCCCTTTTATTACCGACTCGTGTTCTGTCATGTGGGGGCGCCACAGCGTGTTGAGCCCGTCCCCGCGGAGGGACGTTGGGATCATTTCCATTTTGGGGTTATTATGAATAAAATTGACGTAGCGTACACATGCAGACTTCGTGTGAGTGTAGGTTTTCAGTTCGTTTGGGTAAACACCTAGGGAGTAGGCTTGCTGGGTTGTGTGGTGGGTGAGTGATTTTAGGAGAGGCTGTGGGCTGTGTCCCAAAGGGGCTGAGCAGCCTTACCCCACCGCGGGGGGCGGGGGGCGGGGGGGGTAGGGGTCGGGGCTCTATTGCTCTGGGCACTTGTTAGCACTTGCTGTTGTCAGTTTGCTTTTTTGTTTTTTTTTTCAACTTTAGCCATTCTAATAGGTATATAATAGTTTCTTTGTGGTTTCGATTTTTCCATTTCCCTTATGACTAATGATGAACCTCTTTTCTCTCTTTTTTTTTTTAATTAAAGATTTTATTTATTTGACAGAGAGAGATACAAGTAGGCAGAGAGGCAGGCAGAGAGAGTGAGAGGGAAGCAGGCTCCCTGCCGAGCAGAGAGCCCGATGCGGGACTCGATCCCAGGACCCTGAGATCATGACCTGAGCCGAAGGCAGCGGCTTAAACCACTGAGCCACCCAGGCGCCCCTAGAACCTCTTTTCGTGTGCTTCTTTGCCATCTGTTTATCTTCTTTGATGAAATGTCTCTTTGTTTTGTCCCCCCCCCCACATACCTTTTGAATTGGGTTGTTTTACCAAATTCCTTTATTTCTGAATGTAAGTCCTTATTGGTTATACAATTTGGAAATATTTTCTTCCATTTGTGACGTATCTTTTTGTTCTCTTAATGATAGCTTTTAGAAGGGGCGTTTTTCCTTTTGGTTGCGTCTATTTCTTTTATGGATTGTGCTTTCAGTGTCATACCTTTAAACTTGTCATCTTTCACGAGGTCACAGATTTTGTTCTGGGTTTGTTTTTCCCTAGAACTTTTTATTTAAAGAATTTTTTTTTTAAGATTTTATTTATTTGAGAGAGCGAGCGAGAGAGAACATTAGTGGGATAGTTAGGTGTTAATTAAACTATAGTTTTGTTTGCTTTTTAACCCAAAGCAAAGTAAATGCCTTATTAGTGGAATGAATAGACAGTCTTTTGTGTTTGTCTTTGAATTACGGAGGACTCACGTGCGATTTTAGACTGGATCTAACTATATAAAACTCATACTGATTTAATTATCCGATGCTTTTAACTTGAAGATAGTTGGTTTGTATTAGTTTGTTACCGATTGATTACTAAAATGCCAATAATGTATTCTATCTGGTGATTCAGATGACAAAATGTACCTTTCAAACAACCATTTACATATTTTTATCATTGTTGCAGAGACTTGACAGTAGATTATGTTCAAGCTTGAGTACTCCAGATTTTTTATACAACAGAATTGATTTTTAGGTCTTGACGCTATCATATATATGTGAAATCAAATGATACAGAAGATCTTGAGTACTTTTATAATGTTCTTTACATGAATTCACATGAATCCAAGTTTGATAAAGTTACAGAGTTCCTGAAGACCAATTTTGCTCATGTAAACCCTTTTTACAATCATAGATAAGACTAAAAATTACCAGAAGTGTTTTTTTTCTTTTCTCCTTTCCTCCTCCCTTTCTTCCTCCCTGCACTTTCTCCTCCTCTTTCCTCTTCCCTTTATCTCTCCTCTCCTCTCCTCCCCTGGTTCTTCCTCTCTGACTTCTGCTCCCTCCCCTTCCTTTTTCTCTCTTCCCCTTCTTTCTTGCGGGCTGTGTCTCTTAAGCATGCTCCAGTACTCTGTCTGATCTGTCTGTAAGAGTAGGCCTTCAGCTGAATGACTTTAAGTGGAAGTGGAGTCAAGATAAAATTTAGGAACTGGATTGCATTAGGGAATTGGATAGATAAAGAAAAAAATGTCTTTAGTTGGCATTAGCTGTTTAAGTACTCAGCAAAACTGAGTGAAATTGCTAATAAATATTATAGGTTTAGAGATGGTATTACAAGTAAGATACATTTTGATTCCCTTTTTTTAACCTTAGCTTTTTTCTTAATTGTAAATTTCTTAAGCTCTAATTTTAAGACAAAATAATCTAGCGTTGGAGATGGAGATTTTTGATTGAATAAAGATGTGGTTGATTTGGAATTGTGTCACTTGATTGCTGAAATACTTTGTTTTCCTTTAAACTGACTGCTTTGCCACCTTGAATTTACTGCTCTTATAATTATTATTTTGAATAAGACTGTGTGAAACATTTTTTTCTTTTGCTGTCCCAAGTGTCATTCTTGTTAAGTTTTTTTTAAGGATTTATTTATTTATTTTATAGAGAGAGTTTCCTGCTTTTGCACTTTGATATGTTAGCTGACCAATAACTCTGACCTTGCATGATGTTTAACAGATAGCAATTAAATTAGCCAAATACTGTAATTTTTAATAATCTTATTATGATTCAGGCAGTGTACCTAAAGCATTTCATTGCCTGAGATAATTATCTTTTAATGACAAATTTATGCTCTGTCCCTTTTCCAGGTCATCCTGTTCAGTTCTACAGCATGAACAGACCTGCCTCTCGTCATACTCCCCCAACAATAGGGGGCTCATTGCCCTATAGACGCCCTCCTTCCATAACTTCACAGACAAGCCTTCAGAATCAGATGAATGGAGGACCTTTTTATAGCCAGAATCCAGGTTAGATTTTCTTTTTCATTCTGTAGAATACATCCAATTAAAATTTTCAGTTACAGGGGAAAAGCCTTTAATTAAAAATTACTAGCACATAATAGGTGTTAAATACTATTTGTTGAATGAATAGAAGAATGACTACAAGGTTTGCTAATGCTGTGTCATCCAGTTTTGTTTTTTTTAATCAGTACACGGTTTCTGTGTAAAGTGTAGAACTTAATTTTTCTGAGCAGAATCTTTGATTGTGTTGGTGATTATTTGCTTTTAAGAATAATATTGTGGTGAACAGTATTTCCTTCTTATTTAATCGGATATCCTTGCTCTGTGAATACCAAATAATGAAAATTGAGTGTTCGTGAACAGAGTCTGTAAGTGTAGTGAAAGAGAAGGGATATTTTTGAAGCTGTTTTGTGCTCGGCAGTTACACTGTCGTACTCAGCTGTCATACCAGACCCGTGGCGGGAAGGCTAGGGCTTGGACCGACTGATGTGGATACTGTAGTCATCTTCCAGTTGCAGCATGCATCTGGAAAAAACTAATCTGGCACACATTTAATACCACAGGTGGTCATTATTTTTGCTTCTTCCCCAGAGAGGATAAGAGCAAATATTAGACTCTCTGACTATTGTGGACATGGTGTATCAACTTACTGTGCTTTTCTGTATTTTTGCCCATAGGCCACTAAGCCTGGGTATCTTTAATATTAGGGGACAATCTTTGATTGTCGTTCCATCTTTGATAAGCAGTGAACCAGTCTACTGTGGCTCCTACCTTTTGGTGAAATCTTATTCCTTTGGAGTCATGCAGAAGAAACTTGATTCTACCTCTGCATAAATGCAGTTTAAAGAATGCTTTTGTATGTATTATCTCATTTGAGCCTCATAATCATGGGATCATTTTCATCTGTATTTTGTAGGATGAGAAACTGAGGCTGAAGTGATGTCCCATTAGGATTTGAGCTTGGGTCGTGCGCCTCTAAGTTCTGTGTTCTTCTTCGTCCTAGCCTCCTTACCTTCAGATTTAAAAGAAAAATCTCTCTGAATCTCCTAGTCTTCTCTTTGGTGGGGGTGAGGGGTGGTGAAGAAGATGTCCGCATCATGATAGAAAATGCGTGAGAGCCAGAGACCTTGTCGGTCTTTATACAGTGTTATGCTGGGATAGTGCTCAGGAAATTCACTGTGGTTCTCTGCGAGATGGCAATCTGGCGGGACTGTTACGATATTTGGTTGAGTTTGAAAGGGCATTATAACATAGGAATTAAAAGATGGAACACCCAGTGTCTAGCGCCAAGTCCTCCGAGCACAGTAACTGTTTTCTAATGATCCTAAGGGTGCAATAGTTGTTTTCTAATGAGATTATTTCAGAAGCAAGTTAATGAAAGGAACACTTTGATCAGGGCATAACTGAAACCACTTTGGTTCTCATTGTTTCTTAATAATCTAACCAAAGAAATAGGAACACAAATTTACCATTCATCATGTCAGCAGCAAAGAGGATAACTGAAATAAATAGAGCTAAACGTAAGTTAACAGTTTTTACCTTAAATATGAGTGTGAAGGGCTTTGGTGGTGAAGTATGTGTGTACACACACAGACACACACGTGTATTTGTACATTTACATATCTAAACCTAGTTTGGTAAATGTCTTAGTTCAGGCTGCTGTCATAAAGTGCCATAGGACAGGTGACTTATAAATAACAGAAATTTATGTCTCACAGTTCTGGAGGTGGAAAGTCAGATCAGGGTGCTAACATGGTCAAGTTATGGGGTTCTCTTCTAGGTAGCTGACTTCCATCTTCTTGTATCCCCACATGGTGGAAAAAGAGGGAGTTTTCTAGGTCTCCTTTATAAGGGCATGAATTCCATTCTAGAGCGGTCAACCCTCATGACCTAATTGCCTCCTAAAGACCCCACCTCCTAATATCATCACATTAGAATTTCAACATATGAATTTAGGGTTGCATAAATATTCAGTCCATCACATTAAAGAATCGGTAATGTGGTGTTTAAGTACCAACGTCTTTCGTAATAGATAATCCTATATTTTATTGCTCACAGTTCCTTACAGCAAAGACTAAAAAACCTAATTCATAAAGTGAAACGTTTCCAAGAAATGTGACTGTATATAGTTGTATGAGAGAGGAATTTGTGAACGAGTATGGTGTTTTACACAGGGAAAATGTCAAGGTTTACTCATTGAATGTTATGAAAACAACTACAAAGGAACTGAAAAAATAACATTGGGTTGGTGGTATTGAGAAGAAGGCCAATAACATATATCCTCTAAATGAAAGTTAAGTTACAGCATTACCATAAATTTCCAGAAGAATACAGATGTGGTAAGGCTTTATTAGCAAAGTATGAATAAAGGGCAGTAGCAAGAAGCATTTTTCAAATCCTTATATTAGGCAGTCTTTAGGGTTTGTTAGAGAATCCTTACTCTTTTATTATTATTATTATTATTATTATTATTTTAAGAATGCTTACTGTAATGAGAGCAAAAAAGCCAGAAAACAAACTGAAAAGTGTAATATTCTCAAATGACCAAGTAAGCCAGATAGACCCTTAACACTGTTATTAACACAAGCTGTGTTTTTAAACTTTGTGTTAATTTGCTGCTTTTTCTTAGCATAACGTCTTGTGATTTTTTTTGCTTGGAAAGGAATAACAACAATGATCCAATTCTTTTAACCCTTCTGAAACTACAGAACTGATAATTATTTGGTAACCGTATTCTTTTCCATCAAAAAAGCCTCCTTACTCAGTACGATGAGTTAAGTTCACTTTTAAATACTCCCTGCTGTTCATGTTTAGGAAATGTTTCACTCTTAAAATGAATTGCTCAAATATTTTCCTTTACTGTAATGTAAAATATAAGCACCTAAATTTGAATGCACTCTCAGATGTCTATAACCTCCGAAGGTAGTATTCTTTTCTTTAAAAAAGATTTATTTATTTATTTGTTTTAGGGGCTGGGTGGGGGAGAGGGGGAAAAGGGGAGAGAAACTTAAGCAGACTCTGCACTCAGTGCAACCCTGAGATCGTGACGAGCTGAAACCCAGAGTCGGACACTTAACTGACTGCATGGCCGAGGTGCCCCCCTGGTATCCTTTAATGGTTTTAGAAGTAGTATTCATTTAGAACATTTAGAGTCTTCCTTTTGTCTGATTTTCTCGGAGTATTTATAGATCTGTAGAAATAAGCTATAAAATTTTTATATTTTGTTACTTTTCAAAACGTTTTGAAGTAGACGTTTTAAAACAGTAAGCCTCAAAGATTATGCTCCACGGGATTTCATAAATAGCCAGGAAGGTCATGTTCAGAACGTCTGTGTATCTCATCAGCGCAGACTCATCCTCTACGTGTGGTTTGCTCGCAGAGCCTTACTTTGTACATACCACCTTGTTACTGTGTGTAGAACTGAAGATCTCTCTAAAACGCCAGTCACCTGGTGAGGCCACGTCTTCACATTAACATCGTTAGTATGTATTGTGAACATAAAACTCCCGAATCTAGTTTGGAGATCTTTTGGTGGCTATAGGGAAAGGGTCTTGTCATAGGAAGAATCATCTGAACTAAGTGGAGTGGAAACAAGTGTCTGGTTCCTTCTCTTCCCTGCTCATGAGATGTTAGGACTAGAACCAAATAGTGCAGACGATTCTTCTCATCAAAATCCTGCTTCCGTCTTCTAGAATGGTTTGCTTTCAGCTCAGCTCTAAGGAAAATAAATCTAGTCTAAAGTAGGATGTTGTGGTTCACAGGAGTTCTGGTCAGATAGAATCTTAATGCGGTCCAGAAAGAAAATGCTGTGGTACCGAAATTAATTTGGATCCTCACATTAAATTTTTGCCCTGGGGTGACCTTTGTAAACTCCATTTGGAACTGAATTTTTTTTCTTTTTAAGATTTTATTTATTTATTTATTTATTTATTTATTTGACAGAGAGAGAGAGAGATCACAAGTCGGCAGAGAGAGAGCAGGAAGCAGGCTCCCTGCTGAGCAGAGAGCCTGATGTGGGGCTCGATCCCAGGACCCTGAGATCATGAACTGAGCCGAAGGCAGAGGCTTAACCCACTGAGCCACCCAGGTGCCCCTGGAGCTAAATTTTTTAAACATGATCTAGCTTCGAGAAAAATCCAACTTGTTTTGTAACAAAGTAAATGTTTTTTAGGAAGATTTGGGATTGGATTTTACCTGGGCTGTTGTTGGTGGACTTCTTAAAACCATATGATTTCAGATTTTCACTTTCAGAACTAGAAAAGAAATAGAACATACTCATCTTAAAAAATAATAATACACTTGATCTACCTATAAACAGACTCTTCTGAGTTAAACACCTAATCATTCCGGTTTAGCTGAGCACCAGAAGGTCATTAAAAAAAAAAAAATAAAATGGATGAGAAATAGGACTGAAGTGGGGAATTCCCTACTTTTCTGTTATGGGACTGTTGGTAACAGAAGAGGAACATTTTCATCTTATTTGATGGGAACATACACCCAGTAAATACTTTGCTGGAATTCCAGTTGCTGTCTCCTTCTTTTATCAGCTTTGTCTCTGCTACTTCTGTGTTTATCATGTCCTCTTCTTCCTCCAAGTTTGGAAACACAGGGTATTGGGAACATACCAGCAATTGTTCCAAGCCTCTGTGAGGGGGAGACAAGGCACCGAAGGGTTTACTACCAAGAAGTACAACCTTAGGGAAAAACCTAATCAAAAGGTACCTTTTAAGAAAGGTACTTGTTTCTAGGGTTATTCTACTCTGTCCCTTACAGCTAGATACTCTTCAGTGTTAACCAGTAGCTGAACTCTTGTCTATGTATCACGTATGTTTCTTAGTTACCAAGTAGTACTTTTTTCATACTATTACTAAGTTTTCTTCTTTTCTCTGTGTTTGTGCTGCATCGTTTTTTTTTTTCTTTTTCTTTTTTTGGTGACAGGTCCTAGGTTAGGCATTCTGCATGCATTAGTTTTTGGTTTTTGTTCTTTTTAAATCTTTGCAACTGCTCTGTGAAGCAAACCACTTTTTTTCATCACATTTATGGATTAGGTCCAAAGAAATGATTACTAGGTGTTTAGCAACAAGGGAATGGCGAATCAGGTGTTCGGTGCTGGGTGACTTTGAAGTCCAGTCTTTCACCACTGAGCACTCTTCCCCCTAAGGCACTTGCCTAGTTCCTGTCCACCTGCTTACTTTTCCAGGTGTGCACTGGTCACTGGTCATGCTGCTCTAGACCTGTCTGTCAGCCTCTGCCCTCACTTGGTTCTCGTCTTGTCGTTCTCTACTCTTCTCTGCTTGTTGAACTCCTTTCCTTCTAGTGCCTGCCCAGAGAGCGTTTCTGGGTGGCCTTCCTTACAAATAGCGCCGACTCTCCCAGCACAGCCCCCCCCACCCAGTGGATTGCTACAAACAATTTCTGGGCTCAGGTTATGTTCTTTTGCATCTCCGGTTCGAATGTGAGACCTTTGAGGGCAGTGACTCATCTTTTCAGTTGTATTAGTCTTAACGTAACTTGGAGTTAATACAGGTGTTCTCTTTTCATAAGAAGATACATACTGTGCTTGACACTCATTCTGAAGGAAAAGTGTACCTGTAGAATTAATCTTGGGCTATTGTTTGGCACGTACCAGGTTTATTTATTTACATACGTTAAACATTCGTTGCAGGCTGACTACGTGCCTGCACTGTACCAGGTGTTTGCGATAGAGGGAAAGACGCGTTGGGGAGGAGAGAGTGATTTGAATGAGTCCAGTGTTTTTTGGTATGAATTGGATTATGAAAAATTGTAATGACACAGACCTAACTCTCAGAATGGTTTGATACTGGCTTCCTTGCAGAGTGCTTGCCATTACTAGAAAGTCGGTAAATATTTAATTAATGAATGAAGAACCAATTAATTTGCCTGTTAATTAAGTAATGGAAAGTGTCAATTTAGGATGTTGGGATACAATTTTTTTTCTGGTATTGAACATTTAAACTCGTAACCTTTAAAATCCTGAAAACCAAATTATTCATGATAATCTGCAGAAATTCTTTGAGAAAATATGTTGTTAATGATACGACAAGATCGGTTTGGTATTACATGTTAGAATAGATCTGTATATAAGAAATGCTTCCTCTTACAATTTTTAGAACTTTCTTTAAACTCCCCCTAATACTTTGTTTTTTGTGTTAATGTATTATCCCTCAAAAGAGGGTCTTTAAGATAGCTTAAAAATATTTGTACCTAGGGGTTTCCCTCCTTATATGTTTGTTTTATTGTATTAGCTTTTCCTTTTAATGTGACTCGCCCTTACCCCTTACCCTCCGCACCTTTTTGTTTTCGCAGTATCTCTTGCTCCTCCTCCTCCCTCCATCCTACAGGTAACTCCTCAGTTACCTTTAATGGGATTTGTGGCCAGAGTCCAAGAAAATAGTAAGTTTATGTCTTCTTTATGCTGTAGATCAGATTATAGGCATAAAATGTCATTTATATATGATTTGGCTGAATAGTCCTTCGTTCACTGAGAGTTCACATATTTGCATATCATGGACAAGTTCCTCGGTGCGCAGCTAGTGTGATAAAATCATTAAGATGAAGTTCTTTGCTTCCAGATAAGTTAAAATCTGGTAGTGAAGATGAGACAAGAATAAAATAAAGCCCATGTAAGAAAAGAAAGACCACATCTAACCAAGGAGATGCTACTTAGTTCCCCAGACAGCCCGTCTCTTTCTCTGCGTTGCTCAGACAGCTAGAAGCCTCATTTGCTGTCACTGGAGTCGCAGGGTCTGGTGGCCGGCCTTGAGAATCTTCCTCCGGTCTTGTGATTCCAGGTGTACAAATGGCCTTGCCGTGGCAGGTCTCAGGGGACCAAATTGCCAGTCTGTCTCTCCCAGGAGGCCTCGTAGATTGGCAATGAATTTCCATTGGCCTGTAGTCTGGGGTTGAGACATGCAGGACCAGATAACTAATTTTACTGGCCCATTCAGTCTTCTCCTAGGAAAGCATTAAGGAAGCTCAGGAGACTGATGTCTCCGAAGCAGGAGGCCTGTGTCACATTCAGCGAGGAACTGCTGTTACAGAGACTAGTGAACATAGGCCATAAGATGAATTCTTTTCGGGGGAGAGGTCTATGCAAGGAGCCCGCATCACAGTCACACAGTTGCATGACGGGCGTGGAATCTGAGCGAGGGGTTTCCATTAATGAAAAGTTTAATGCCATCAGTATGATGAAGCCCGATGTATGCATCTCATAACAGGGGCGGCCTGACCAGAGGGGTAGAAATATTTGCAGTGTCTTGCTTAGGACTCCTGGTTCTTCGATGGGCGTTGCTGATACCAGAATGGGAGCTCTTAGGAGAGCGGGAATTTTCGGTGGTTCTGTTGGCTGGCAATGTTTCCCCTGCACTTAAGAGAAGCTTCCGACACAAAGCAGACACTTGAGTCCCTGGTTTGTTGTTATTGTTGTTTTGTTTTGGGGGTGGTTGATTTTTTGTTTGTTTTTTGTGCTTTTGTATCTAACCAAATGTCCCCTTTTTATGGACACATTTCTTTGTTGCATTTTAACTGGTTGGAATCCTGTCCCGCTTGCCTGAGGGCTCACGGTCTCTTCAGGTGCCTTTGCATCTCTGTTCGCTTCTGAAAATAGTCTGACTTCCGCTTATGGGAAGGTAAACCGGGAGCACCTCCAGGGTCCGGCAGTGTGATTGCCTTTTGGGACGGTCTTTTCTTTCTTCCCATAGTCACATGTATTTCTCACCTACAAAATGTAGAAGAATAAGAAAACTTTGTGTATGAGGTGAGCTGTGGCTGATTGTACGGACATAGCAGGACTTCTGCATTCAAATGAATGTTCGCTTCAAAACATTCACCTTGGAAAGACATGTACTTGTCTTTTAGAATTATCTTCTTAGTTTTCAGGTATATTACTTTGAAGATACTCTGGTAGCAGATAGTCTGTAATAAGATTGATATTTGGAAACAGTCTGGAATTACTTGGAACCAGGTATACTGGGCTGAGTAGTGCAGCTATGATTCTGTTATTCTTAAAATCCTTCTATGGCTCCCCATTGCTCTTTGGATAGAATTCAAACTGTTGGAAGGCCCTTCCTGCCTAGTCCTCTTCAGCTTCCTTATGCCTCTTTCTACTAAACTTTGGCCAGTTCATTGAAGGGTTCCTACTTTCTTACCTTTGTATTTTTTTTTCTCCCTTCACATCTGACATGAAACATCCCCCCTCACTCTGTCCTGCCCTCTGGCCATTAACTCTTACTTATTCTTCAGGTTCAGGAAGCCTTTCCTGACCTATGTAAGAGTTCTGGTCTGTTGCTGTGTTTTTCATAGTGACTTAAAGCACTTACTGCATGTAATTACAAGTGAAAATTTGGTTGTCCCTGTCTCTATGACTTTGGCCGACTGCTCTGTCTCAGTGCTGAACATAGTGGCTAGCCGAAGTAGGCTCTCAGTTGATGTTTGTTGAATGAGTAATCATGAAATACGACTTTAAAGTTACTGATCTTGTCCCATAATAGTGTGTCTTTTAAGATAACAGGCATTGAAGTTCAAATTCCTGCTTTTCCACTTACTTAGTGTAGGACTACTTAATCCTGGAAAGCCAGTTTCCACATAAAATGAGGATTAAAATGGTATGTCAGTCTCATTAACTCTGAGGCATTATAAGAGATAGTAAAAATGAGCAATGGCAGAATCTTTGAGTAATTTTATAATGTAGTTTCTCAAGGTGATTGTTTTGAAAGACAGCGTTCCTTTGGATCTTTGTTTTTACGTAATTGTTTAAAATCAGCCTCTTTACCGTATAAATGCAAATAGGTTATATTGACTCCCAACCTTATGTAATTTGTCATAAAATATATGCTAAATCACATATCTGTAGTTTTTACTTTAAAAACCCACTAGGAGTAAAAGAATCACTTTTAATGAGTAAAGTCTGGAAGTGCGTCAAGCAGGCAGGTCAGGAAGTCGAGTGGCCGCACACGGGAGAACCCTGGAACTGGACAGAGGATGACACGGACGTCCCGGGCCTCACCAGACGCCAGCCGGCTTCTCACGTCCACTTGCTTGAATCAGTAGGCTCCGATGAAAGAGAGAAAATAAACAGGATTGCTCAGAGAGTTTCACAGAAACAGTACTGGCACCTCACGAATAAGAATACATAATAAATAAAATTGGGCAGCTGATCAATGCAGCTTTACTCAGTTTATTTTGTTGAGCTGGGTCCAGTTATGTACCAACCATTTTGAAAAGCTTTGAATTGCCTGAGTTTGGATATATGCTGATACCTGAGCTGTGGAAGCAGATTTTTAAGTCACTCTTGCATATTTAGCTTGAGGAAATTCTGGATAATAAATCAGTCTGAACTAGGTGAAATTCTCTCTATTAAAAAATAGCAAACACAAACATCTTCATGGATGAAGTTACCCAAAGTCTTGTGATTTCCATTCCACTAATTTGGTAAAATGCTATGAAAAAAAAATTCATTGAAAGAAATGTACTAATATTTGACTATTTACAAGTGCATTCTAGTTTATTAAAAATTAAGTATGTTTGTAAATGCCCAAATTATTAATATTTTTGATAACCACTGCTCCTTGGATATAATATAAAAACCAAACTATATTGTACTTACTCTTTCTTTGAAAAAGAGGATTGTGTATTAGCATAAACAGGTTCCAAGAGGCTCATTTAATAAATACTGTTTTGGTTAAGCTTTATTTAACACCCATCAGCCCTGACCCAGAGGGAGAAGAAAGTCATGCTTGGAGATTTGAAACATTGTAGTTGGTGGGGAGCCTTCTCTTGCTCACTTATTTTTTGAAAAGATCATTTTTAAAGTTAGCTTATAATGGATAATTTGTTTCGGGGTACAAGTCTGTGATTCGTCAGTCTTACACACTTCACAGCACTAAATCATAGCACATGCCCTCCCCAGGGTCCATTACCCAGCGAAAGATCATTATTTTCAAGTCTAGATGGATATTCCATGTATGCAGAGGCTTGGATAGAAAATACGGAACTTTGCACGACAGGTGGTTTTGTTATCAGCTTGATACACTCTCAGTTTCAGATACACCACCTCCACCGCCACCTGTGGAAGAGCCGGTCTTTGATGAGTCCCCTCCCCCACCGCCTCCCCCAGAAGACTATGAAGAGGAGGAAGCCGCTGTGGTTGAGTATAGCGATCCTTACGCTGAAGAGGACCCACCGTGGGCTCCAAGGTCTTACTTGGAAAAGGGTAAGTTTCAGAGGGATATCTCGAGGGATGGGAAGAAGTGGAATTTACTCACACTGAAAACCTGACTTATTTCTTTACTGATAGGTAAAGTTTTGCTCGCCTAATCTATGCAACATTTTATTAATTTAGCTTACAAGATTCATAATTTTTGAAACTCACACTCGTAAAATTCTGTGACTCTCTGATTTTATACTGATGGTTATTTATTGTCCCTACTGCACATGCTTTTTTATGAGTGGTTTCTATAAGACAGAAATCTTAAAAATAGACTTTTTCTGCAATGCCTCTGGAAGAGGATGACATTTCCAAATTATTAGTTATTTTTGTGGTATCTTCTTTCAGATATTTTAGGTTAAGCATCTGCATATGAGATTTTCTTCCAAACAATAATGGTTTCTCAGTTCCTTTGCAAAGTACTGTTGGGCATTTTTTTAAGTGAAAAGTTTCTCTGAATGAAACTTTTCTGACATGACACTTTTGGGACACAGTCTTCCAAATCTCACCAAGACTAGCTCAGAAAAAATGTATGCTATCTTCAAATTTTCTGTTAAGGGAATCGAAGCTACTAACTTAGTGGTTTTAAAAATTGACCACATTAGAATCAGCTGGGGAGCTTCCTCTAACAAATAGGGTAAAGGTAAAGTACCAGTGACAGATTTACCCTTCCTCTTAAAGCAGGAATGAATCCAGAGAAAAAATACAAAAATAATGATTTTCAGACACTGGATAACAGGCAATGGTAGACTGTGACCCCATGGAGAAGGAAGTCAAACAAGGTAAACCTTTGATCGTCTGAGTTTGCCAAGTAGGGGAAATTTCTGGGCCACAGTGCAAGGAGGTGGAACCCAAACAGAGCCTGGAGATCTCACTGCATAGACAAGGTCTCTCAGTATGCAGAGATCAGAGTCTTAGGAGGCCACAGAGAAGAAGTAGTTACACAAAGACAGAGGACAGCGCTCTGGAGATCTGCAGAAGCGTCCCCTTATGTCTTTGAGTGAATAGTCCTCTATGCAAGTGTGTGAAAAAACCACCTGAGATTGGAGAGAGAACAACCAGAAAGAAATACGCAAAAAAAAATTACTGGAAATAACAAGTCTGGGAATGGTTCATGCTCCTGAACCAGCCAGAACAGAAAGACCTTGCAATGCACAGGGTATAGAGAAGAGGCCTCAAAACTGTGCCTTTAGTGATGGGGCCAAATTAGCCATACACTAAAGGTTACTCCAGACTCCCTAACAAATGCTTAAATACAAACCCTGAAAGCATCCAACTGATTTCACATAACTTAGTTGATCTCTAGAACAAAATCCAACATTGCTCAAAAAAGTAAAGAAAAAAAAATCCAGAGCACCAAAAGGTAAGATCCACAGTGTCTGAAATCCAATCAAAAATTCCAAGGCATGTAAAAAAGCAGGAAAATATAACTAAAAGAAGTCAGTGAAAAGAAACAGAAATGATTGAGATGGGGGAATTACCAGACAAGGGTGTTTATATTACAAATGCCCCATGGGTCCAAGACGGTAAAAGCAAACATAAACACAAAAGAGGAGCAGAATGTCTTAAAAAGAGAGAGAGAGAGAGACCCACACAGAATTTCTAGAGATGAAAAATAACAGTATCTGAAGTGACCGTTGAGAAGAAAAGATCAGCAACCTGGATGATATGACAATAAAAACTATCCAGAATGAGACGTGGAGAAACCAAAAACGGCAACAGATATGTGGGACAATATCAAATAGTTTTCATTTGCAGAAGATACGATTTTTTTTTTTTTAAATTATTTGAGAGAGTGCAAAAGCAGGGGGAGTAGCGGAGGGAGAGGGAGAAGCAGATTCTCTTGCCGAGCAGAATGCCTGATGGGCTGAATCCCAGGACCCTGAGATCATGTCCTGAGCCGAAGGCAGACACTTTACTGACTGAGCCACTCAGGTGCCCCAGAAGATATGATTTTATATGTAGAAAATCCTACAAGGAATCCACAAGGAAGCTGATAGAGCTAAAAAGCGAGCTCAGCAAGATTGTAAGCCCAAAGCCAACGTGCAGAATTAATTGGATTTTATTTTTTACTTTATTTTTAAAAAGACTTTATTAGAGAGCGACAGAGATAGTGAGAGAGAGCATGATGGGGAGGAGAGGGAGAAGCAGGCTCCCCACTGAGCAGGGAGCCCGATGCAGGGCTTGATTCCAGGATCCTGGGATTGTGACCTGAGCTGAAGGCAGATGCTTAATGGACTGAGCCACCTGGGTGCCCCAAATTAATTGAATTTTTACATACGAGCAACAAATACTTGGTGATTGAAATTTATTCAATTATACCTTTTGTAGTACCATCGAAAATATGAAATACTTAAGGATAAACTTAATAAAACATATGTAAGACCTATATGAGAACTGTAAAACATTAGGAAAAATTAATAAAGGCCTTAAATAAATCAAGAGATATTATTATGCTCTTTGATCATTATTGTTCAATAATTGGTCTTACCCAAATTGATCTGTAAATTGAATGCAATTTCAGTACAAATTCTGGGAGCCATTCTTACAGAGATTGACAGGGGGATTCTGATAGTTACATGGAAATATAAAAGATCTAGTGGAATCAAAACAGTCAACTAATGTTGGAAGACTTAAACTAAGGCTACAGTATTTGGGACAGTGTGATCTGATATAAGTATAGAAATATAAGTCAGTAGAATATAGAATCTAGAAAAAGATCCACACATGTTGTTTAACAAAGGTGTCAAGGTGATTCAGTGGGGAAAGGGTAGTGTTTTCAACAAATGTGCTACAACAATTGGAGATCCATCATTTGGGGAGCTTGTATTAACGAATAGTGGACTTCCATTTCTGGCCAAGGTAGAGGTAAAAAATTAATGTTCATGTAATTTCTACCCTTACTTTACCATATACAAAAATTACCTTGAAATGTATTTTAGACCTAATGTACAACCTACACTATACAACTTCTGGAGAAAAATATAGGGCAAAAATCTCTGTGTTCTGGGATTAGGAAAAAAAATTATAGAGAGCACATAAAAATTCATAGACTGAATTTCATTAAATTTTTCTTCTTCAACGATGCTATAAATAACAAGGCAAGCCTAGACTGGGAAGAATTTTTAGCAAAATCACTCAGTAAGAAGGCAAAAAACTTGTAGAAAAAAAATTTGAACATACTTCATTTAGGTGCATGAATTACAGATAAGCTCACGAGAAGATGCTTAACATTATTAGTCATTAGGGAAATGCAGATTAAAGCCACAGTGAACCAGACCAAATCCCACTGCACACCCTCTAGAATAACTACAGTCCGAAAACCGGACGATACCAAGTATTGGAGGGAGTGTGGTGAAGCTGGCGCGCTTAGGCTTTGCCGGTGAGAGTGCAGCACGTTCCAGCTACTTTGTCAGTTGTTTTTGTTTTTTTTTAAGATTTTATTTATTTATTTGACAGATAGAGATCACAAGTAGGCAGAGAGGCTGGCAGAGAGAGAGGGGGAAGCAGGCTCCCCACTGAGCAGAGAGCCCGATGTGGGGCTCGATCCCAGGACCCTGAGATCATGACCTGAGCTGAAGGCAGAGGCTTTAACCCACTGAGCCACCCAGGTGCCCCCAGCTGTCAGTTTCTTAAGAAATTAGACATACACTTGCCAAGCTCATCTGGCAGTCCTTTCCTACATATTACTTAAGAGGAATGAAGACCTATGTTCACACACAGACTTGAACTCAAACGTTCATAGCTGCTTTATTCATAATAGCTAAAACCTGGAAACAGCCCACATGCCTTTCAGCTAGTGAATGGATAAACTAGTTGCAGGATATCCATCCATTCAATGGAATACTGTGCAGTGAAGAAAAAGGAACAGTCTTACTGATACAAGCAACAGTATGGATGGATTTCAGGCATTCTACTGATGAGAGAATCCGGACACTAAGGACTCATACTTCATGGTCCCATTTAAATGAAATCTAGAAGATCAGTGGTTTTCAGGGACCAATGCTGGTGGGTGAGGGAATTTACGTAGGGGCAAAAGGAAACTTTGCGGTGGTGGCATGTTCTATATGATGATTGTGGTGGCGGCGGTGATGTATGTGTCATGTATCCGGTGCATACATTTGGCAAAACTCATTGAACTCTACATGTAAGTGGTTATATTTTATGTCTAAATTACACCTTAATAAAGCTGTTTTTTTCAGGAAAATAGCCTGAAGTCCTACAGTAGTAGGGTATGACTTTGGGCATTGACATGTTTTACAAACTCCCTACCTGATTTTCACACTGTCCAGATAAAGTGATGACAGTTTTCAGCTCTGAAAAACCAGGTCAGTTATTCCTTAAGAGAACAGCACAATGAAAGAACGGTTTTGCTTTCTAACAATGTACTCTTCATTGAATATGTTAAAAATCTGGAGAAATTGGTAAGAGAAGATAGCGAGTTACTTTCAGTCCAAGTTACTCTTTGGAGTTTAAGAGTATGTCTGAATTGTTCTCTAAGATGTTTTTCAAAGTTTGATTTGTCCTTAAGTTCAGATCTTTTAAAACATGAAAATCAAGTAAGTGCTTTCTTACTCTTTCTGGCAAAACAAAAAGAATCAACCATGCTTTGCCTATGGTGGCTTTTTCGTTTGAGTGTACATCAGTGTTAAGCCTGCTGCCTAATGACTCATTTTGTCAGCTGAGACTGTAGGGCCTGCCTGCATTTGAGTAGCATTTCGTATGTTTGCACCTCCCGACCTAAGAAACCAGAATCCCATGGGCATGCATCCCAGCATCAGAATTTTTTAAAGTTCTTCCCATAATTCCAAGGTTGAGAACCATTGCCATTGGAGGTGGTTTATCTTAACTTTTGATTACTGCCAATACTAGCCAAATGGAGATAAGGTGTATATGTAAGTATTTTGATTTAAAAGAACACATATTTTTATGTATTTATTATGTGCTTGGTATAATGCTAGAGTTACTATGTATGTAAGGCAATTAGTCTCTCCATTTTGCAAACTAGGAAATTGAGGTTCAAAATAATTTATATAACAGGAAATGTTAGTGTTACAAAAAAGATAGTATCATAATAGCTATTAATGATAATAAAATATGCTAACAGTTATATAGATGTTTACGTATCATAAACAAGGCCCAGGGCTATATCTTGTATATTCATTGCTTCATTTGATGCAACTATATTGTTTTGAGGGTTAGGACCATGCAATTCCCATTATACAGATGAGTAAAAAGAAGCTTAGGAAAGTTAAGTATATTCTGTAAACTCACAAGTGTAGAGCTGGGATTTGAACTAGGTGGTATAACCCTAGAGCCCACATTGGTTTTTTTCCCCCCTTTCTCCTAGAGCCCGAGTTCTTAACCACTGTACTCAGCTTGATTTCAGATCTGGCACTGAGTCTTAGCTGTACTTTTTATTAGCGTTAAATTCTTCCTGGCAAACTTCAACTTGTCAGTGCCCATTTTATAGCCTTCCTTCTATCAGGCCTTCTGTCCATCTGTCCATCTGTTCTTGTGTTCTTCCCGCTCAATGAGGCAGCCTCTTGGCACAAGCATAAACAATGTATGGTGACTTACCAGATACATCTCTGTCCTCACAAGACTATGACAGTCCCTCGGCTTATTCACCTATCTCTAAAAATCAGCATGGATGTTCCATGAACGATGGTCAGAAAGTGAATAGTGCCATTATTCTATCTGGGGATTCCAGAAAGCTCTTCAGAGGACATGGCATTTGTGGTGTGTCTTGCAGGATGAGTACGAGTTTCTCAGACAAATTAACTGGGGCAAGTCACCCTAAGTCATAAGTCTCTGTTGTAGTTCTGTTTTATTTGAGGATTACGTTTGCGTGAGAAGCTAGCAGTCAGTCTGCACATACCAGAATGAGAGCTAGATGGAGATTTTGAGGGAAGTTCTGAGTGGTGTAATGAAGGTACAGAAGGACCCTTTTATAAAAATAAATCTTCATGTGGAGTGGAGCAGGTCGTAAGGCAGCCCGAGTTAACTGAGCCGCCGAGATCTAATGACGAGCGAGCCGAGACTGGCTCAGATACTGTTACCAAGTCATTCAAGCAGTGAGGATGACAGGAGAGCTGCCAGGTGTCTTTGTTCTCCTAAAACTACCGGCCCCATTGCGGCTGTGGTTCGGAAG
The DNA here is from genome assembly GCF_922984935.1 of Meles meles. NCBI lineage: Eukaryota > Metazoa > Chordata > Mammalia > Carnivora > Mustelidae > Meles > Meles meles. The sequence goes on from NC_060074.1 coordinate 15,220,496, forward strand.
AATGTGTTGCCGACTCCGCTGCGGCCACGCCACTCTCGGGAACTCAGCTACTCCTGCTTCATGAGGAGGTGTAGGCTCTAGACAGTCGGAGATGCGAATCTGCCATTGCCTTACTCTCGTTCTCTCACTCGGCCTTCATGGCGCGTGTCACCGCACGAGAATGAGTCACTGGTGTAGAGAGACCCGTCCGGGCACGGTGCGGTGCTCCGGCGCCAGCCCAGCTGAAGTTAGCCGCCGTCCTGCCCGGTTCTGGGACTGCGCCTCTCTCTGCAGGAAGGTAGTTCCCCTCGGCTCCTGAACGGTAAGTCTGACTAAATGCAATTTTTTTCTCCTTTATACTGTTCTGAACCTAACGTCTCCGAGAGGGGATTCCGTCGCACGGAACGGCGTGTCAAAAAGCGTCTTGTGGTCCGTGTTGAGAAAGTCACTGCGGTGCTGCGGCGGTTGGGAAAGGACGGATATTCATTTACTTGTTTGTCGTTCTGGGGATGTTGTTCTTTTCACATCCTATTTTTTCCCCCCTCTAGTTGTGGCAATTTATGATTATACAAAAGACAAGGAAGATGAGCTGTCCTTTCAGGAGGGGGCCATCATTTACGTCATCAAGAAGAACGATGATGGTTGGTATGAGGGCGTTATGAACGGCGTGACTGGGCTCTTCCCGGGCAACTACGTGGAGTCTATCATGCATTATTCTGAGTAAAGCTCAGCGGGGCTGTGTGTCCCTCACAGGAACAGTCAGGTCGTCCCAGATTATCTGAAGGCCCTGGGGACTCCCCTCCAGTGAAATGAAGGAAGGATACAAATGACACAAACTGCTTACGTTTTTTTGGTTTATTCCCCAGTATTAAAAAAGCAAGCTGAATCTGAACCAACGGATCTTTCTGCCATTATCTGTACTATATGCTGAGCTGTTTGCATTAAAGTAAAGTGACCGTTTCTAAATATGTCCGAGGCACAACGGCGTATGACTCATAAAACACATCAGGTTAAGACTGATTCGGAAAATCTGGGATCTTCCTCAGGAATACGTACACCCTTGGGATTTCTCCTTCTGCAGAACCGGGGGCACTCGACGTTCTCCAGGCCTGCGCTGGAGGGGCGGCGGCTGGCCTCGTGCTGTGCCCGGCCCCGCTGCTGCCACTTGGATGAGGAGGAGTGGACTAGGATTTAGCTATCATACTTCACCATTTTTCTAACCGTTTCGATGGCTTCTTTCCTCGTAACACTGTAAACCCTGCATCCTCTCGGCCCTGGAGCGCGCTCCTGAGTTCATGCTGCTGACTTGCTTCCCTTCATGTTTTTTTCAGTTCGTAGACTGAGGACGATGACGTGAGTCCCCAGCCGTTCTGAGGGTGGTTACTCGCTGCTGGTTCGATTTTGCTGCGCTGCCGCTGCTGCATGAGTCCGCACGGCCGCCGATGCTTGTGGGCCCACACGGGGGCCGTGTGGGCGCCTGCGCATCCCCGAGCGGCCGGTGACGCTAGACGGGAGGCTCCCGAGAGACTGACCTGGAGGGAGTTCTGTTCCTAGACACCCTCGACGCTTGCCTTGGGCACTGTTTCCGGAGTAGAATCTTGGGAGGTCAGGCCCGCGCTTTCTTCTTTCACTATTTAGGAAAACATTCTTTTTTGGAAAATAGCAGTTATTTCCAAGTCTCTTGACCCTCACTGGGACTCGGAGGCTCGCACTGTGCTCCCTGAATGTCCTTAACGGCCACTGCCAGCTGCTGCTGAGTTGACTCCGTTCGGAGAAAGGGAAATACTCTCCCCGCCTTGTGATTGGCTTTTGAAGTCGCTGCTCTTGGTAAAATTTGAACCTTCGGTCTTGGACTGAGACTAGTGGGATAAAAGGTATAAGGCCAAATATAATAAAAATTAAGATAATTTGGAGCAAAATAGTATTTTTTTCTGTCTGTACAAGTTACAGCTTCACGTTCAGTGGAGTTTGTGACGCAGATGGCTTTAATCATCACTTCTTTAATCACGTAAGAAATACTGAAAAGGTCCAAGAGGGCTCGCTGCTCACCCGCATCAGGACCCTGCAGCTCACGGGCCCAGCGCTGCCATGGGTTTGCCCCCGTCCCAGGAACTTTGCCAGGTCATTTCCCAGGGCTGGGGGAGAAGGGGAAAGGCAAAGACCACATTTATTTCAAATGAAGGCCTTGGGCAGGACAGTGCAGGTAGAGGAATTTGATTTAAAAAGGAACAAGAGCACTCGTGGGGGAGGGAATTCAGATGGTATAAGCAGAAGTTAATATTCCACTTGTAGGTGTTTTCTGAGCACAAAACTTCATCACCGTTTAACAGGCCCAGATACAGAGTTCCCTATCAAGACTTTTGTTTCAAAGTCGCAGGGGTTTCCCCCCACACATGGCAAGTTAGCGATTTTGCTTTTAGGTTTCTCCAACACTTGGAATTGGGAATTTCACGTTCATTAACTTGCCTCCACTTCAGGCTTTTGTTAGGTCTTGACATTCTTTATGTCCTGTTTTCCTTTAAAGTAGTGGCCCCGAGTGTCCTCTGAGCCTTCAGGTTCATTATGGACCAAGACTATCTACCTGGATAGGTGAAGCTCTTCTTAGTGTTGGTGTATAACTAGGGAAACTGCTTTGAAATTTAGATGTGTTCCAGTTTTTACTTAAATAGCTTTGTGCTGAGAAAGCTTAGTGGATATTTAAGGCAAGAAGGTATTCTGAAATCCGGTATAGTATTCACGGCTCACACCTACAGAGGCAGAGAAGATAACTGTGCAGAAAAGTTGGTGGCGGTCAGCTCGCCTGTTGGGCCCCGGCCGGACCGTGGCGCGTGGAAGACAGTGGCACAGTCCTTCATACCGGAGACCTGCAGCAGGGGGGCTTCCGGGGTCAGCTGACTTCTGCGTATCATGTAGTACTGATGGATGCAGTTGTTTTAAAAACACCTGTTGAGTTTTCTGCACATTTTAAATTCCTGTACAGTTTTGAGTTCTATATATTGTCTTGGAAGGATGCTATGTAATGATGATGGGCCAGGCCTACAGTAATTGGAGACTTTTAATGTATGTAATATTTCATAGATTGCATGCTATTAATAGTCTGTGAAGGTACTATTTCTTGATTTATCGTAGGTTCCCCCTATTTGTCTTTTTATGAACTACAGGATGGTTGGTAGAATTCCAAATGGATGCAGAAATCTTACAGGATGCATAGTATTGTGGCAGAGATGATCCACGTCTAGACTCTGCTGACTTGTAAGCAACCATTTTAACAGGATAGAGGGAATCTAATAGGAGAGGGGATTTTTTCCTTCTGAAGTGCTTTTCCTTTAAAAAAAAAAAAAAAAGTGACTTAAGAGTCCCTGTTCTCTCCTCCCCACACCACACCTTTTTGGTACTACTGTTTGAAAGGCCACGGGGAAATGAATGAAAATACACTTTATTGTTGACCTTATGGCAAGGCAATCAATCAAAAACCAAAATAGTGTCAAGATCTAGACCTGAGAGATTCAGCCTGCTGTATTGGGAGTAAATATTAATCTTTTAAGATGACTTGTTCAGTATTCTCCATTTTTTTGGCTACTTGCTTTCTGCTTTCTCCCTCCCTCAGGGGCAACTGCCGTTCCCATCTTAGGGTTGGCCAGGGCCTGCTAGTTTTGCTGTGTTCCTTGCAGTCACTAGGTGAGACCCTCTTATCCCTCCCTTTCTTTCCCCCGTCCTGCTTCCCAGCCAGCCAAGGTGCATGCATCTTGACCGTGACATCTCTGCTGGAGCTGTGCTCCCCAGCAGTCTGAAGTTGATGATTACTTAGGATTTTTCTGCTTTAGCGGCATCAAAATGATGGTGGTTTGCGTTCATCTTTCTGTGTTCATTTTCTTTTAGCAGGTACCTTTCTGCGTTAAGAACTGTTCCTCTATTTTTTTATTACCTTTTCTCCTTGGTGGAGAAGCATGACATGTCCTGAAGGCTACCTTTCCCCTGGAACAGGGTTTGTTGGAGGAATTGGCAGGTGACTGCCAAGTCTTTGAAGAGAATGGGGATCGGAATCACTTTCCATCTGTTCACTTCGGAACTTCTTTGGCCAGGAACTCCTGACTGGTGTTATGGTGATTTCCCCTCACATGATTTACTTAGAATCATAGAATTTTAGAGCTACATGAGATTTAAAAAATTTTAGTTCATTTTCATTTTGACTGAGGAAGTTAGATGTTTCATGTCAGGTAACAGCTAGTTAACAACAGTAGAGTGTTCCTGACTCGATCAATGCCTGTACTCTTTCTACAGCTGTCTTAATTGAATATGCTGTATTTTTTTTGAAATTATGAGTGCTACTTGATGTCTTCAGAAAGATACTTGAAAAGATATGCTGTTTTGATAAATACTATCAGTATTCAAACTGTTTAAAGAGTGTACTAAGCACAACTTAGTGAAAATAATGTTCATGTTAACCCTTCTACTGCTCCACTCAGTACTATGTAGCAAAAATAGGCTCCCTGACTTCAGCACCGGCAGGAGCACAGCAAACAGCTTACTTGAGAGAGTCTTACAAAAATAGTTTGTTTTGTTTTTACAAAAATAGTTCTTAAATGGAGACATTGTGCTCATAACCTTACATTTTCTTCATGCTGATCTTTATTCCCATTTCTTACTGAGAATTTCATAATTCTTTAAAAGAAATTAACAAATGAAATGATAGGGCCTAGCTGTACACAAATGATCCTTGCTCAGTATTTTGTAAAAAACACAAAAACAAAAAGTTTATTTTCACATTACAATGAACGTGTCTTTTGCAACTTTAGAATTCTATGGAAAGGCAGTTTTTCATATTTTGTGTCCATGCATCTTTTTTCTTAAGATGGTTTTCAAAAAAGAATGTTAAAGCAACATGTGATTTGGCCAGTTGTATTTTAAAGCTCCTCCCGGAGGGTTGGCGTCCTGAGCAGAGCGGAAATCATGCAGGAAGACTTGAGGGTGCAGTCTGTTGCCAGTGATGTTTCTTGTGTGCGCCATTAACCACCTCCAGCTGAGTGGGGGAATCTTCACTTTTTAATTTTGAAATTGTATTTGAAATTGTTGCTGTGTACTAAGAACTTGACTTAAATAAAATTCTACAAAGTATGTCCAAGTGTCTTGTGAATGTTTTTATGCAAGTAACCAAAGAGGTTACGAAGGTGGTAAATGGAAGTGTAAATGGAAGTGTACTGCGGAGGAGCCTTCCCTGTTGCTCTAACTTAACCTGAGGGTTTTCAATACAATTCTTTTACTACAAAAAGGAGAGCTTTTTTTTCTGTTTGACAAACAGTAGTGATTTGTTAATACATTGTACGCATTTATACATACCTTGACAGGGGAGGCCAACATGTAATTGTTGTGATACCAAAGCTTTGAAACAAGACGCATCCCTTTTTTAAAGAAGAAAATCTCAAATGCCCAAAGCTTGCTTGCTTCTCTGCTGGTACAAACTAAAGGGTAACCAGTTGAACACACCAAACTGCACAGCTTCTTTAGGGGCCCCCCCAACATAATCAGCAAAACCAATTTCTTAATGATGCCAATCCACAAACAGTCGAGTCCCCAGGTTTAAATGAAATCTATGTATTCCTTTTATTAAGGATTGGGTAAGCTGACATAATGAAAACACAAAGAAAACAAATTTACACTGACCGTATGACGACTGTCCTAAGCCATTACAATAGTTCACCGACAGTAACTCGTAATTTGGAAAATAACTTAATCCAGCAGTAGAACAAAAACATCAGTAGTACTGAATATATCTCTCTCATATATATATATCTATATATATATATCTATATATAGGTTTGCACAATCAGGGAGCAAGGCACATAATGAAATGAGAGCATACATTTAAGCAGAAGAAAATAGCAACAAAGCTGAAAGAAAAATGGTAACTTCACCTTTACCGAGCTGTGCATAATCATCTTGAATAATGTTTTCTATCAGGTACGTTATAATGCGGTTCTTTTGCCTTCTTTTTCATGCTTTAAAAAACTATATTCCTACATTGTATCTATTTATGGCAAAGCTCCCACAGCCTAGATATCAGTGTAAGCCTTGACTCCATTTTTTTCAAGAAATGGGAAAAGGATCAATCCCAGTTAAATATGTGCAAGTTTTCTTTAAAACAGTAAACAATGTTTTACAACATTTAGCACAAGCTAATGATATTGTAAATGTATATTTCTATAAAAGGAGTTCACTGGTGGCTAATGATAAAATTAAGCAAAATCATTTGAAACATTCCAGTTAATGCTTATTTTCTAGGAGGGATTATTTACAAGTAGGAAAAAAAAATATATAGGAAGTAGGAATCATGAAAAATGGCAGTTTTTGGTATTAGGTTATAATAAATCTGACAAACAATGGACAGTTCCCCAAATGCAAAGACTTTCTGTAAGTGCTGCAAGCATGTTCTGCCTAAGGAGAGGTTGAGGCTTCGACAGTTAAGAGCGTGGTATTCGCGGCCATCTGTGATGAACGTGGTCACTTCTGAACTTCGCCGTCTTTTAGTATGTAGTATTCGCCATCACCCTGACTCGACTCACTTCTCTAAATGTCTTTGGTAGAAAGCGGCCAGACCCCATTCAGGTAGATGAAGCCATCTCTTGTGAGACAGACACTTTCTCTATTTCTGCGCAAACTACAAGTACTCATCTTCCTTTTCTTTCATTAGCACCTCAAAGTTTACTTGTTGGATTTTTTTTTAAATGCTATTCCTCCAAGAGAGTTCAAGGCACTGGGGATTATAGCAGATAGTGTCTTCTCTTCAACAAAGACCAAACAAATTGGAGGTTTTTTTCCCTTATGTGTTTATCAAGTACATTGTTTTTCTTTAGCAAATTTATTCTACAGCTAAATTTCAGGTTTGTTTTCCATACAGACCTTCCAAGGGCACAGTAAGAATAGAGCACTTGTTTAGTTGGAGGGACAGGCTGGCAAAAGTATAGAAATGTTCTACTGAATTTTTAAAGGAAAATAAATCTTAAAAGATAGTGGGGTATTTCACTGTACTCGCATCTCTCTGTGCATCAAATCTCAGTCTGGTGAGTGAGCGCATGTTCTTATAGGACTAGGGATAACCCTATATAAATGCTGTAACGTGTATAAAAGCAAGAGTGCCAAAAGGAACCGGCCACCTCAAAGGGAGTTTTAGAAAAACAGACACCACCTCATCAAGTGTGTAAGTCCAAATCAGCACGCCTACTTTACCTAAAGCAAGTCACTGCACCCAGAATCCTACAGGGCCCTACAGGTTTAACGAGTCTAAACCTGAATAAAATCTGAGGCACTGCATCAGTTATCATGTTAGCTCTGAAAGTATATGAAAACAAAACAAACGAGGGAAAAAGTTTTTTGTTTAAATTCACCTCGTGTTTGTAAGAAATTGTTTTTAGCTGAGGAAGAAAAGGCGACAAAGGGTTCTCTGCTGGCGGCTTGAGAGTCAAATAAAACTGGTCCCTACCATTTCCTGAACTTTTTTCCCAGGCTCTTTTGTCCCCTTACATCCTTGACGCCAGCTCAGCGACGATGGCATTCTCTCCCAGAAGGGCAGCTGGATGCACAGCTCCGATTGATCTTGGTCTCAGAGTTGTCACTGTATTGGATCATGATCTCTCACTTTTGTTCGAACTTTGATACACTCAGCATTGGTTTTAGTGGCAAGTCAACATTCAGAGAGAGGACTTCCATGATCGTTCCCAGCCCTCAGAGGATGCCGCTGGAGGGCAGGAGCTGTCAAACAGCATCACGTCTACACGACTTTGACATTTTCTGATGAAAGCTGTTTCCCGTAATGTTTAAGTCACCAATCTTTCTCATCTTAAAAAGTCCCAGAAATTCAAAGAATCCAATTTACAGTTAAGTGGGTACCTATACAAACCATAAGAATACCTTTCCTAAGGGGAAATCAGAGCAGCTTAAAGAAATAATGTATTTTAGTAAAATCCAAGCTGAATAAAATTTCAGTACAGAAAAATCTAGCTTTTATATTCTTACCTAGAACCTGTGATATCTGTTAACAAAACAGGCTCTGCTGCCCTTCAGTCGGTACCCAAACTAAGCACTGGGCGATCACCAATTCTGAAACGATCTGTGGTGGAAGTTAGGGGTGTCACTAATTGACCAAGTCACTAGCTGAAACAGGCACCTGTTCGCACTGCCCTCAACACGCTGTTCATTTCTCAAAGCTGCAGGCAGAACCGTGGGCAATGACTTCACTCGGGAGTCATGGCAGAGCTTGGCCACCGGCACGGAACCACTACCGAGAGCGCCGTGCACGCTGAAATTAAGGGTGCAGATGTGCGAAAGGTCACTTCCTAAGCCTATCGAGCAGACACGACTATGAGAACAGGTGAAAAGATCCAAAAAGTATCTTCTAAAGAAGTAGGGCTTTAAAAAACGTGCAATGGTACATATTCTTACTGCTCCATAAGCACGCGAGCTGCTGAACAGCGTCCTAGAGATCTAGCAGTGGAGAGGTGCGCTTCGAGTTCTCTGTGGTGCAGTCCTTTTTGGAGGTGCGTTTACAGGAGTGTCTTGTGTATGTGGTACAACTTCTGCTTATTCTTAAATTCTTTACTAACTCTGCCCCACTGCACTGATGTCACCTTTTCCTCCCGGGACAAAGTCAAAGATTTTTGCAGTTCGCACTGGAAATCCTTATTCACGACAGGTAGAGCGTGTCATTACAAGATGTGCTCACGCGTCACTGCTGGGATGGCTAGTTGTTGCTGAAGAGCAGCTCTGAGATCGCAGCTTATTTGTAATGGTCACTTCATCATCGTAAACTGATGAGACTACACATTTCTCTCGTATACCAAGGAAAATTCACAGGACCAAAAAAAAGGCAGTAAGCGTAGTGTGAAGCATACAGGATTGTAGTGTGTCATTAGAGTAATGATTTCACTTCATACCAAACTGCACATGCATAGTATGTAACGTCGCTCACTGTACTCGGACTACACTCCGTCAGAAGCCCTGGGAACCTGGACGGATCTCCACAACCAGGCCACAGCAAGCAAGAGTCCTAGTGCGCGCCAGCGGCTAAGGATGAAACGGTCCAAAGCTTCCCTGCTTCCCCTCGCTCTGGGATAGTCCCATACTTCAGTGAATTCTTTGTTACACATCACAGTCCACACACAACCTAATGATACCTGCACGGGGGGCAGTTCTGTTCTTTCCCCATCACCCACCCTAGAGCAACACACACGAAAGACTTACTTCAGAAGCTAATTTTGTTGTCATGATGCACTGTATTGGACATGGGATATACATATCTGAAATAGCCACTGTCTACAGATCTCTACTATCCACGTCTACCTAAAGCACACACGACATAACTGGGGGCCGCAGACAGACGGGGACGGAGCATTCCAGGGGGACTGCGTCAGATACTCTCAAAACAAAAGATCACGAAGCCAAACTCGAGGCTTCGCAAAAGCTCAGGAAAGAGAGTCCAACAGTATAAAAAGAACTACCGGGGATGACAGTACTAAATTATCCACGTATTGTAGACGAAGAGCTTACCTGGGACAGAACACATCCTAGACACAGGTGGGATCAGGGCGGCACTGCCCCGACTAGAGGGGCTCGGTCGCACACGTTTTACTCCCCACGCGCGAGCGCGGACGGACGCGGCAGCTGTGCAAACCGCCTGCACGCGCCAGCGACCCACCCAGGCTGCCGACTGCTTCCCGACTTAGAGCGCCCTTCGCGTGTGTGTAAGTGAGCAAGTGCCAGCCAAGCAGTTCGAACTTCAGCCGACTGGGGAGAAGCAGACACAAAAGCCCCATCGATACACCGAACATTCTCTTGTCTTCTCAACTGATCAACAGCACGTAGTACACCGATTCCTTAATACAGAACACACGACATGCACAGACAAGCTGCACATGGACACTTACAAATGCCTTCTAAGTCAGTCACTGGGAGTTTTTGGTCCAATCCACATGATACAGAACAGAAACCGTTAAGGGACAGGACACACATCCCCTTCCATGTCTCTTCCACCCGAAATACACAAGCCATTTTCAGATGAGGAGAGAAAGGAATAAATACTCACTCTGAGCTATATATATACATATACACATACATATATGTATACATATACATACACACACACACTACCTATATATGCAGAGCTATTGTGTCCACGCACACGTACGCACACGTACAGCTGGGTTCTACCTGAATAACCACATCATCATACTAGGAGGCTCTGAACACCAGGCCCACAGGTGATCAGGTGAGCTGATTGTAGAACTGGTTACAGATACCATGAAAATAAAGTCCAACGGTAGCTACTACCAGTCTCTCGAGAGCTTGGTGTTCTGGTCTCTCTTGGGGGGAGCGGGAGGGGGTCCTCTCCGCAACGTTGCATAGCCCGATATGTGACTACCTCCGAAACCCGCTTTCTGTTGATCCGAAAGCAGTTCCGGCGGGGGCGGCGGCAACGCCATATCATCCATGGTGGCCGTGGGTTCTGCTCTGGACACGCGGGAGGAGGAGAGCGAGCCATGCCGGGTGATGGACTTGCGTTGCAGGGTCCTGTTGAGGTCGGCGAGGAATCCGGGCTGGACACTAAGGCTGGACTTGGGGGAGGTGGGCACTTGTGGCACAACGCTGGCCATGGCCGGCTGCTCCGCGAGCTCTGCTTGCGTGAGGCGGGTGCTGTCGTTCCGTTTGGGTCGTGTGGGCGGAGGCGCTTTCTTCGTCGACGTTCTGGACCACGGCTGTGGCTGAGGATTGACGACCGCCACTTTCGGAGAGGTGTTTCCCGAGAACACAGCTGGAATCTCTATGGGGGGCAGAGGAAGCTCTATTTCAGGCGGAGGGGGGGGGAAGTCCGAATCGGACGGAGGAGAAGGAAATTCTACCACTGAGTCCTTGCCACGCCCACTCAGGACAGATGCTTTTGCCGACACACACCCTTGTTGGAGAATTCCGGGAAGGTTCACTCCAGAAAGATTCAGTTTGCCGGGTTTGGGGGGCGCTGCCGGAGGCGACTGGGTCTCTTTGCTGGGAGACCCGGAGGGCTCTGCTGGCGATGCAAACTTGCTCACTAGACTGTCCACTGAGGGCCTCTTAGGCTCAGCGTGCTCTGCGCAACTGCTGGACTTAATGCTGGAGTTTCGCTGTGGGGTCGGGGGAGGTTTCTTTGCCCCAGGGCTGGATGTCTTACTGGTCTTTTTCCCTGGAGATCCACTTTTGTCAGAGGCAGAAGCTGTGGGTGTAGGGGTCACAGGCAGCGGGGCCGGGGCTGGAGGGGGCGGGGGCGGGGGCGGAGGAGGGGGCGGTGGGGGAGGAGGAGGGGGAGGAGGAAACACCAGGCTGCTCTCAGGTGGAGGAGGGGGGAAATCCGGAGAGGGGACAGGGATAGAGCTGGGCTGCCACTTGGGTTTTGCTTTCACAGCAGGAGGGGACTGTGGGGCCACATTTGCGGAGGGAGGCTTGAAGGGCTGCTCCGCGGGAGGAGGGGCTGGCGGGGGCGGGAACTGGCTGGCCATCTGCTTCACCACCGAGGGCACCGGCGACAGCGGAGACGGAGGCGGCTTTACACAGAAGCTCTGCTGCTTAGGCAGTGTTGGGGGGGGCACCGGAGCCGGAGGAGCAGGGGACGGCGGTGGAACGTGGGGGACAGGGAAAGCGGGCTGCTTCTTTGCTGGGGGAGCTGGAGGAGTAGGCGTGGGTGGCACGGCTTGTGTCATAACAGGTGGCACGGTCTTGGTGCCGGTTGGTAGGGGCATTGTCACAAGGGGCTTGGGGGGCGCCTGGGGGGGGAGGGGCGCCGGGACAGGCGGGGGTGGCGGCGGTGTCGGAGGGGCCGCCTGGGCGGCGTGCTGAACGTGGTGAATCTTCAGTGGAGGCGGTGGAGGACTGAACTGCGGGAGGGACGGGGCGCAGGGTGCGGGTTTGAGCTGCGCCATGGCTGAGCCTGGGGTGGGGGGCGGGGGCGGAGGAGGGGGTGGCGGGACGACTCCACTGGGGGGCACCAGGATCTGAGGCTTTCCTGACGGGGAGGTGGAGGTCAGAGACTGCGTCACTGAGGGTGCCGGAGGCTTGAACAGGGGTCCTGAGTGCTGAGAAGCGTTCTGCAGCCTGGTTATTGTGCTGTACTTGACGAACATGGTGGCTGCCGAGCCAGCAGAAGGTGCGGACTGGCTGGGCAGGGGAGGGGGAGGGGGAGGAGGCGGGGGAGGGGGAGGGGGAGGGGGAGGAGGCGGGGGCGGCAGAGGCGGGGAAGGCTGTGAGGCCGTGTAGGGGGTGACCAGCTTGGGCTGTGGGGATAAAGGGGGCATAAGTGAGGTGTAGGGTCGGTTCATAGACTCCACTCTGGCCTAAAAGGAGCATAGGGGGCGGGGTGGGGGGAGAGAGAAAACACAACAAACACAAGAGTTACAGAGGTTCGCTTTGACTGAGTCAAACGAAACAGCAGGGAATCTGGGACATGCGAGAAAGGCTTCAGCAGTGGAACAATGTCAGGAAGGTGAAAATCGGATCCCCTGGGCAACAAAGGCACAGGGAATTTGTTCACCCAGCAATACTGTCAAGGGGCAAGACTGCCTAACAATCTAGGGAAAACGTCCTGCTGATCAGTGATGGGCTGTCTGACTTTCGAGCCGTTTCACACAGCTGCCACGAACAGGAGCTCCCGTGGGAGGACCTCTGTGCACTGACCCCCCCCCCCCCCCCGGACTGTGGCAAGCGGAGATGTGACGGCTCGAGTTCACCTTTCAGTCCATGGCTGCACCCACATCAAGCAGCTGCCATAACTGGCTTTAGGAGTGCTGGTGGAGGGCCTCCTGAGGAATGAGGATGGCTTTGTGATGCTAGCTGACACGTGAGAAATACGAGAATGTTCAGCAGGGCGTGCACAGTCACACAGGAATGAATGAGCTTGACACACACACTCGTGTTCGTGTGAGACACTTGCATCCAACATGCACAGAAGTCCAGCAATGCGGGTAAAGGGGGGGCATTCTTTACATTTGTTTTACTGGAAAATACATAAAGAAATCCTTATAAACATTACAGCAAAAGATCATAAAAATATCATACAGAAAAAGGCAGGAGAAAATGAGAGGAGACCTTAGAAAACTAAAGGAAATGTATCCAGAAATGGCAGCTAGAGTTTGCCAACAACCTGCTGCCCAGCCCGTCGGGGTACCTCAGGCACTGCCCGGATTACCACATCTGGCCGTCTGTGTCATGGAGCCACGCATGCACGAATGTGGTTCAAGTGCTTTTGAAAAGAGTGAAGGAAGGTGCCTTGGTTTAATGAAGTCTGGGCAAGTGTTTCAGGTTCTCTGAACAGACTGAGGATCCAAGAGAAACCATTTGTTTCCAAATTACAAATGACATCCATCTATTAGCATCAAGAACGCTCAGGTTAGTAGACTAGAAGGCTCAGGATGGGGTGAATTCTAAGGCCCACCAGGACACTCAGGTTTCTTTAAAAACTGCATGAATTAAAAGCATTAGTCTGCGAGACTTGGTTACAGGAGTCACCCAGGTTAATGTGTTTCCAAAGAACAGCCCCTGACCTTAACTTGACCCTGTCTTGGCTGCTGCAGGGGTGCAGACCTTAGCCGTGCTGGCCTTCTCATTTGGCACCTGAGGCTGAGGTAACAGAAGAAACACAGGTGGGGTCAAGACAGACAGACTACTGCTTCTGCTCGGCACAGCGAGCTCCAGAAACTACCCCGACCAACTCTGCTGCTTCAGCACGGAGCATTCGGACCTTTTATTATTCTTTTTTCTCTTGGCCTTTCATTTAATATATACATGGTCAACACTATTAAAAATTCAGTAAGGCAGAGGACTTTTCTTTAGATACCTGAAATGTGTAAATCTGCTTCTCTAACTGGGTAAACAGTTACTAGCACCAGAGAGGGCTGTTTCATCCCAACTGATTAAGTAGGGAAAGGGAGATGGAGTTACTTCTTAAAATCTGAGCCCCTGATAAGGGAGTTAAACAAACTGTTTTGAGACTTCATGTCATTACAGCCAATTTTCAAATATTTCTTTCTAAGACAAAAGTGTTCCACCCCTACACTGGGCTACAAACGCCTCCTGCTGAGGGGCAGTTAATGTACCACATGTGCAAATGAAGGAATAAATTAAGGGAAATTATCCACTTAATTCTCACTGATGAGCATTCCTGCATAAGTGATTCAGGCCAAAACAACAAAAAAATCACAACCGTTACTGGGTAAAAACACAACGCTCAGGCCAGCTGTGCCACTGGTCCCTCAGTGATGGTATGAGCTCCTCCTGCTCAGAGGGCAAGTACGGCCAGGACACCAAGCTGCCCACAGAACCTCAGAGGCAGGCCTCTATGCTGTCTTTCACCCGGGCTGAAGAACCTACATATTTCTAAACAGTCCTGCAATTATCACTCGTCCTTCAGTGTCACTGAACAAGATACCATACAAAGCCCAGGGATCCAAAATTTTAAGGGGAGTAATCTAAATTTAGTCTTCTGCATGTACTAAAATTCGAGAAAATTCATCAATGTGCAGAGAAATGCCAAAAAGCATGAAAGAACAGAAGACAAAGGAACGAGTCTGAATAAATTAAATAATGAATTAGCAGCTTCTCTGAAACAAAGTTAGGGCACTGGCATTAAACGGCATTGGTTCATCCCAACTGATTAAGGGTGAAAAGGAAGAAGTCATTATTCCTTAAAGTCTGAGCCACCGGTAAGTTGTTAAATTGCCAGTTCGAGATCTTAGGTCAATAGAGCCAATTCACAGATACTCATTTCTGAAGAGAAGTCAAAGAATACCGAAATAGGGCCCCGAAAGAGTTCTAATTAAGGAATAAAAGAGCAACAGACTAACCCACGGAACAGCAGAGATGTTTTAAGTAAGATGAACAGCAGCTGCCACCCACCTTGCCGGACTCTTCCAGCTGAGTACCGCGCTTCCAGGCTTCAGAGAAGATGGAGCTCACAGCACTCTGAGAGCGGACGTGTCCTGCTGGCTGAGTATCAGACACTCCACTGTCAGACTGATTAGAGTGATTTGACTGAGACTCTGTTTAAAACATTAAAAAAACAGGATTAAATAAGTTGTTATTCCGAATACGGACTCGCAGCAAACTCTTTCACACAAGATCAGATGCAGCCCTGCAACAAGTTACTTTTACTAAATTCACTCCATATGAACACAGTCTGAACTTCCCTCTAGAAAACTTCCCTTAGCTTAGGGCTAATAGGAAATCTTGATTCTTTTTAAGCAGTTCAATACGGGGCGCCTGGGTGGCTCAGTGGGTCAAGCCTCTGCCTTCGACTCAGGTCATGATCCCAGAGTCCTGGGATCGAGCCCCGCATCAGGCTCTCTGCTTGGCAGGGAGCCTGCTTCCGCCTCTCTCTCCCTGCCTGCCTCTCTGCCTACTTGTGATCTGTCAAATAAATAAATAAAATCTTTAAAAAAAAAATGAACAGTTCACCATGACAGACTGCACATTATAATGAAAGGTTCGTGTACCATTACTGGTATCCTGACAACCCCGAAAAGGTTTTCTTGCCTTGCCTGGAGGTCAGGCTATAGTGTTAACTGCTGCCTGGTGGTGCCAGTACCTGAATCCCACTTCTCACTTGAGCTCAGGGTTGCTGGGAATGGTGGAAGATACACTGGATGTCTGTCTGACATCCAGGGTGAGGGACCTGGGGAGATTATGTCACTGGACCCCACGTCAGGTAAAATATGGAAGCACCTAGCCTAATGGCCGACATCTGGTGGAGATTCAGGTGTTCAAGCTCATCCTATCCAAGGACTCTGTGGAGGGGGGTATTATTAGATTGCTTTACTAATCAAGTCCGCCAAGTCAGCTGAAGCAGTACAGAGACAACAGTCACAAGGTCCTTCGGATAAAGTTAAGACATATCCTAGGCAAAAATAGAGGATAAAACCTACTGTTTTCTTCCTTCTTCATCATTCAATTGCTGAGTCTTTTTAAAGTTTTTGATTGTAATTCCAGTATAATAACATACAGTGTTAGTTTCAGGTTTACAAAATAGTGATTCAACAATTCTTTTTTTTAAGAATTTATTTACTTATTTGACAGAGAGAGAGAGAGATCACAAGTAGGCAGAGAGGCAGGCAGAGAGAGGGGGGGAAGCAAAGCTCCCTGCTGAGCAGAGAGCCCGATGTGGGGCTCGATCCCAGGACCCTGGGATCAGGACCTGAGCTGAAGGCAGGGGCTTAACCCACTGAGCCACCCAGGTGCCCCCGTGATTCAACAATTCTACACATTACTTGGTGCTCATCACAGTGAGTGCCCTCCCTCATCCCCACCACCTATCTCACCCATGCCCCGACCCACCACTCCTCTGGTGGATGGAACGAACCATCAGTTCGTTCTCTATAGTTAACAGTCTTGGTTTACCTCTCTCTGTGTTTGGGTGAAATCATTTGGTATTTGTCCTTCTCTGACTTACTTCACTTAGCATAACATTCCCTAGCTCCATCCATGTTGTTGCAAACGGCCAAGATTTCATTTTTTACAGCTGAATAATTTTCCTGTGTACACACACACACACACACACACACACACACACACACACGCACATACCCACCCATCACATCTTCTTTATCCATTCATCCATCTACAGACATCTGGACTCTTTCATAGTTCCATAGCTTATTAGCATTATTGTAAATAATGCTGCCGTAAACACAGGGGTGTGTATATCCTTTTGAACTAATGTCTTTGTATTCTTTGAGTAAATACCCCGGGGTGTGATTCCGGGATCGTAGGGTACTTCCGTTTTTAACTTTTTGAGGAACCTTCATACTGTTTTCCACAGTGACCACACCAATTTGCGTTCCCACCAAAGTGCATAAAAGGATAAGTGTTCCTTTTTCTCTACATCCTCGCCAACACTGTTTCTTGCATAACTGCTGAGTGTTTTTTTAAAAAGTTGCAACCTCATTAGCCTCCTATATCCTTATTTAATTACCAACCAGAACAAGAGCCTATAAGAAAGGAGGCTGGAACATGTGAATCCTTGAGCTCTCTTCATCATCAATGTATACGATTTTGCAATTTATATTTAAAAGTCTGCATTATACTTAACACTGTGTAAGGAGGGATGATGCTGGCCTAGGAAAAGGCACCACATCACTTCAAAAATGTGGATTAATGCACCTGCATTAATGATATATGAATTAAAAAAAATATTATGGCATCTTTTCCCCCAATCTTTCCCTTAATTTTTCAAAAATCTTAACTTGTGACATACTTTTACCTTGCCTTTCTCAATTCGTTATCTCAAGTGTCTTCTTCCCTTTTAATAAACATTTTCAGAGTAGTTTTAGATTTGTGGAAAAGTTGCAAAGCTAGAAGGAGTTCCTACATGCCTAGCACCCAACTGACCTCATTATTAACTTGCTACATTCCTACGCACATTTGTCACAACTAAGGAACCAACACGGATATATCACTATTAACTACACTCCAAACTTTATTTGGATTTCCCTAGTTTTTCCATAATGTCTTTTTTTTTTTTTTTTTTTTGGATCCAGGATACAACATTATGGTCAACTGTCGTGTCTCCTATGACAGTTTCTCAGGCTTTCCTTGTTTTTGATGACCTTGACAGTTCTGAGGAGTACTGGATCAGGTATTTTACCGAATGTCTCTCAATTTTGATTTGTCTGATGTTTTCCTCTTGATTAGACTGAGTTACGAAATTTGGAGAGGAGGACCAAGAGGAAGGGAAGTGGCCATCTCATCACATTATGTAAAGGGTACATGCTACCAGCAGAATATATTACTGAAGGTACTGACCTTGATCACTCGGCTGGGGTACTGTTTGTCAGATTTTTCCACTGTAAAGTTACTCCCCTTTCCCCCAACCTAACTAGCCTCTTTGGAAACAAGTCACTCTGCATGACCCACACTTAAGGAGGGGGGAATTAAGCTCCAACTCCCTGAGGGCAGAGTATCTGCATAAACCATTTAGAAAGTATTCCATACAGAAGATCTGTCTCTTCCCCGTTTATTTATTTATTTAATAATGTTTATCAGTATGGACTGATGGCTATTTATAATTTGGATTATTCTGTTATTCTGTGTTATTCTGTTGCTCAAACTGTTTCAGCTTTGGCCCCTGGACACTCTCTCAGGTTGGCTCCTGTGTCCCTTTGCACAGCCCCACCACCGTGTTTTTTGAGCACTTCATCGTAAGCTGCTTCAGGCTCATCTTATTCTTTGCCATAGCCCTAGTTCCTTTGTTCTGGAAAATGGTATCAGAAGACCAAGGTCAAGATACCCTGTATTTTCACTGCTCTTGGGATGTCACTGCTCCTACTTTTCTTAGTGGACGGCACTAGGAAATACATGTATACTAGCTCATGTTTATACACATTCTCATTTTCTTTCTACTTACTTAGAGATGAAATAATTATACAACTTTTTAGTCAAATACTTTTTTAAAAAAAAGTCCATAGTTTTATTTTATCCTAAAGTAAAATAGATTCTGAATGTATAATTTCCTTAGAGTGTACATACGTAGCCAGGTAAAAGCATACACTGAAAGATTAATTTACATGTTGTACTAGTAAATAAAATGAAAAGGTTTTTTTTTTTAGTTAAGTATTTCCTGAAGTTGTTATTTCATGTGATGTCATAACAAAAATATTTTGCTTTTAGAGGACACGGTTATCATTCATGGAATATTCTGAAGGGAAAGAAGCATTCATTTTAAGATGTGTTCATAGCATACTTTGAAGAATGTAGGAATCTGAATCAGAATACTGAAATCAGTATCACTGATTTCTTTTGAAAACTTTATTAGTTTGATGATTTAAACAGCCTCCTTAACTGTGATACTGAACTAGTTCCAGTTATTTCCACTCTGCTGAAATGTTAGGAAACCTATGGGGAAGGAAGGCAATTTCATCATGGATTCTGTACACGGAGACTTTCTCCAAGCAATTTTTCTATCCCCAGGGGGGCATTAACAGTTGCTGTTCAGCAGTATGATTGAGTTCGAACTTTATAAATATATTTAACAACACTCTTGGATTTAAAAGTCTATATACTGGTGCTCCATATCAAATACATTTGTGAACTAGCCCATGATACTGTCCCCTCTAAACACCAAATGTTTGGTGGTTTTATAATAAAGACATTGTAATTTAGACATCAGGTACAGCTCTGGTTTTAAGCACCTCGCTGAAAGAACCAGGCCTGCCATCAGTCCATAGAGACGTCTTTATATTTGCTGTCAGGATTTCAAACTACCTGGGATGCTCGAAGAACTGGATCCTGATTTAATGCTGGAGCTGGATAAGGAAGTCCAATCGTAAGCTGACTCTGTCCTCTTCAAGGCTTCTTGATAGTTCATGTAGAGCTGTTTCCCGTACTAAACAGAAGGCAGTAAATGATGACATCTGAACATTACTGGGTATGATACAGATGGATGACGTCAGAAAGGGGGATACTTTTTTGTTTACTGATTCATAGTTTGCATTCAAATACCTATAATACTTCAAAAATCATTTTTAATACCAGTAAATTACCATCAACTCTTATTTATACTCATTTTAAGAAAGGTAGCAAGAAGTTAACATTTGATTTGTTCATTATCAATATAAAGACTTTTTTTGTTATTCCTAAAGCAATTTTGATTTTACAGCTATCATAAATTTTATTTTCACTTAATGCACATAAATATTCCTTCATGTTTTATGTGTAATCATCTTCAAGATGTCCTTAAAATTTTTTTCAAAGACTCTTTTTTTTTTTTTTTTTAGAGCAGTATTAGGTTCACAACAAAACCGAGAGGAAGGTAGAAAACTCCCCATGTGCCCTGAGCCACTATCCATGCCCAATCTCTCATTTATCAATATTCTCCACCAGAGGGTGCATTTGTTTCAATCAATGAACCTACATTAACACACATAATAATCAAAGCCCACAGTTTCCCGTAGGTTCACTCTTGATGTTGTACATTGGATGGGTTTGGAGAAATGTATAATGACATGTATTTACCAATATAGTATCACACAGAGTAAGAATATTTCCACGGCCCTAAAAATCCTGTGTTCTGCTTATTTGCTTCCTCCCCTTCTTCCTTTCCTTTCCCTCCCCTGCTTCTTTCCTTCCTTTCTTCCTTCCTTCATTCCCCTATTCCCACCCTGAGGCAATTTAATTCTCCAAAAATTTCTTTTGCTTAGGCTAAGCTCTGCTATATAAGAATCATATACCGTGTTCTTCAGAGCCAAAATAAATCTACACAAGCTTTTACCAGCAGTATTATTCCATGGATACCAACTGTTAAATGTTTATTCCCTAAGACATTTAAAACAAAAAACTTAGGCCTCAGGAAACACTGAAAAAATAATAAATATGAATGATTAGAATAACTGTCATGACAATCAAAACCATATCATAAAATACCTAATTCTCCTACCATCAAACCAAAAAAGAACACCCTACCTTTGCAATGCGGATACCATTGACCCACTGATGCAGGGTCCTCATGTCATCACAACAAAGGTACTTGATATACTGAGATTTCTTCTGGATCTGTGGGTGCTACGAGATTAAAGGCAAAGTCCAATTCAGTACCCTAAGAACTAAAGAAAAACCTATCAAAGCTTAAACAGACCCTGACAAGTTTATAGGCCATCACAGTCATGGCCAAAAATAATTTGTACCTCTTATATGGCCATAAGGCCAAATAAAATGGCCCATAAGTATTTTTACAAAATAAACTACAAAGCAGGGTGCCTGGGTGGCTCAGGTGGTTTAGCAGCTGACTTGATTTTGGCTCAGGTCATGATCTCAAGGCTGTGAGATCAAGCACCTGCTTAGAATTCTCTTTTCCTTTCCCTCTGTCCCTACCGCTTGCTCTCTTCCTAATGAATAAATAAAAATAAATTTTAAAAATTAAAAAAAAACACTACAAAGAAACTGGTTAAATTTTAGCTCAAGATATGCAAATTAAAAAATACCTTTATAGCATGGCAAATCCCCAAATACTCCTTCTATATTTCAGAGAAACACAGTCCATCAAGGTTAACAAACTCAAGAGAACTCTTCATCTACAAGACGATGAAAAGGGAAGACTTTGATTTCACTTTGAACCCACTGGAACCAGGAATTGAGAGGGTGTTTGGTAAAACTTCTAGCGCTTCTGTGGGGGTGAACCAGTAGGTGGGGGGGGGTGACGGCACAGCACCCGGGACATGAGTGGGCGCTCACACTGGTGCAGTGGTGCCCCCTGTTGTGGACTAACCGCTGCTCTGCACACTATCTGCCCACAGCGCATGTCCTCCAGGGAAGGAGCAGCTTTTCAGCTGCATCATCGGATTCGGTTGTCACTTTCCAGCCCCAGTTTGGAATGGGAGGTGACTGACCAGACCAGCTATACAAAGCAACTGCTAGAAGAGACTTAAGGTATTTTAACTCTACTGGGCCACAACCACTAGTTCCCTGGAAAGAAAAACCCTAAATCATACCAAAACCAATTTAGTTATTAAAGGCTAGAGTGAAAGTTTTAAACAATAAATCATCAA
This sequence comes from Meles meles, assembly GCF_922984935.1. NCBI lineage: Eukaryota > Metazoa > Chordata > Mammalia > Carnivora > Mustelidae > Meles > Meles meles. The sequence continues at coordinate 15,242,020 of NC_060074.1, forward strand.
CAAAAAGAGGTTGGCAAATGATGTGGATGGAACTAGAGGGTATTATGCTAAGCAAAACGGAGAATGACAAATACCATATAATTTCACTAATACATGGAATTAAAGAAACGAAACACATGAACACAGGGAAGGGAAGGAAAAATAAAACAAGATGATAACAGAGAGGAAGGCAAACCATAAGAGACTTTAGCTATAAGAAACAAACTGAGGGCTGCTGGAGGGGAGGTGGGTCAGGGGAAGAGGCACTTGGGCAATGGGCATTAAGGGGGACACCTGATGTAATGAGCACTGGGTATTACATGCAGCTGATGAATCACTAAACTCTATCCCAAAACTTAAAAAAAAAGAGGTAAGCCAAACATACTTCTGTCTTATTAGTAGTGAAATCATTTTTCTAACGTGCTGCCTCTCTCTTTCCTCCACAATATCACACAAGAGGGGCACTTGGGTGGCTCAAGTGGGTTAAGTATCTGCCTCTGGTTCAGGTCATGATCCCAGGGTCCTGGGACAGAGCCCAAGTCGAGTCAGGCTCCCTGCTCAGTGGGGAGTCTGCTTGTCCCTCTCCCTACCCCTTCCCCTCATTTGCGGTCTAATAAATAAATAAAATCTTTAAAAAAAATTAAAATTCACACAAGAGCTAAGAGCAAGTATGAAGGAGACATTCTTTGCCAAAAATGAGAAGCTTAACATTTAGATTCTTAAAGATTTCAAAGAGAATATATAATCAAACTGTTCGCCCCTTAACAAATTAACAGCTATTAAGAAAGAAAGGTCATTACTTCATTTTTAAAATGACGTGGATTTGGAAAGTCTGCATTCTCCGATAAAAGATAAAAAACTTGAGAATTAAAAAAACTTCAAGAATACAGTAGGAAATTCCAAATTACTATTGTGCTATCAGATTACTTTTTTCTATTTAGGCCAAAAGTTAGATTGAGACAGGTAATTCTTAAAACTCTAACTAAAAGCAATACTCTAAAATCACAGTCCAAGTGCCAAAGGAAGACCTCTGAATATATACTACCCACTTATTGCTTTGAGAACACAAATAGGCTCGAAAGTTAATTCTCTCACTAACATCCAAAAAGTTAAAAAACAAAATACGTAACACTCCAACCTATTCTACCATTATCATATACAACATCTTTCTTTTAATAACACTGTTTGAGGGGCACCTGGGTGGCTCAGTGGGTTAAGCCTCTGCCTTTGGCCCAGGGTCCTGGGATCGAGCCCCACATTGGGCTCTCTGCTCAGCATGGAGCCTGCTTCCCCCCCTCTCTCTTCCTGTCTCTCTGCCTACCTGTGATCTCTGTCAAATAAATTTAAAAAAATAATAATAATAACACTGTCTGAAAAATTCATGTTCATATTCTACCTCTAATCTCTAATCACTTTTTCCTTCTTACCTAACATACTAAAATAAATTACTTTGTTTCATTTCTTCAGGAATGAAAATCTAGACATGGCTAAGGTAAGCTGTATTCCAACAATTACTGTGGTATATGTATTTTAAAAACACAGGTTTCCTTTAAGAAGCTTACATGCATACAGATGTGTGCAACGAGCACGCACCTCTTTCAAATAATAGATAACATATACCCTATTTATTCCCTCATTGTCGTATTTCATGAAGAGCGTCTATTTCCTGTATCCTGCATGTTACTGGAAGAACTCAGACTCAGTTGGTATAGCCCAAAACTGATAAATAGGATCAAACCCTATAAACATTTACATTTGCACAGATCTTGTGTGGTAGCATTTTTTGGTTTGTTAGAACTCATATGCACAAGAATAAAAATACTTACATAGGCAAAATCTAGTAAAGACTTTTCAGGAAAAAGGAAATACCAATACTTGTGTGGCATCAGGAATATTAATCTCTCTGAGCCTCAGTTTCCACATCTGAAAAATAGGGACTCTAGAACAGATCTGCACTGATGTGCCTAGTGCTTCTAGTACAGTGTCTGCCACCCTAGACTTCTTCAATAAATGATAGCCATTATTTTTACTACTATTTGTGCCTAGTGGCATGGTTTATTTCAATACCTTGAATATTTCTAAACATGAGTAAGTAGGCAATATGAATATACGAATTTAGCTTAACCTACTTCACTAAAAGCAAATAAGAAATCCATAAATTATTATATAAGCCAACAAACAAAACCCGTTAGAATAAAAATATTCTTAACCTAAGAATTCTGTGAGTTGCAAAAGGCATTAAATAACAGTCAGTGGTCATAATTAATTTTGGCTGTAAAACACACTGCTGGTTGCCTTCCCCACACCTATCCCCTCTTCCCTACTTTTCTTAGAAGAGCCCAATTTTGTTTGGATGTCCATCTATCCTATATGTCAGGGTGTGAATTCTAACTAGGCTAAGCCAAAAACAGTTGAATAAACTTAACCAAGGAGGTGGAAGACCCAAGAACACTAATGAAAAAATGGAATATGACACAAAGAAATGGAAAGACATCCCCTGCTCATGGACCAGGAGAACAGATATTAAAATGCCCGTACTAGTCAAAGCAATCTACAGCTTTAATGCAATCCCTATCAAAATACTAATAGCATTTTCATACAACTACGACAAGTACTACTAAAATTTGTTATGAAACCACAGAAGATCCCAAATAGCCAAAGCAGTCTTAAAAAAGAAGAACAAAGCTGGAGGTATCATAATCCCAGATTTGAAGATATACTACAAAGCTGTAACCATCAAAACAGCATGGTACAGGCACAAAAAAAGACATAGAGATCAACAGAACACAATAGAGAGTTCAGAAATAAACCCATGCTTGTATGGTCAATTAATCTATGCCCCAAAAAGGCAAGAATATATCATGGGGAAAAGACAGTCTCTTCAACAAATGATGCTTCCTGGAAGAATTGGACAGCTACATGTAAAGAATGAAACCACCCACAACAATAAACTCAAAATGGATTAAAGACTTAAATGTGAGACATAAAACCATAAAACTCCTAAAACAGGCAATAATCTCTTGGACATCAACCCTAACAACATATTTTTGAATATGTCTTCTCAGGCAAGGAAAAATAAAAAATAAATTAGTGGGATTGCATCTATATAAAAAGATGCATAGCAAAAGAAATCATCAACAAAACATAAAGGCAACCTACTAAATGGAAGAAGATATTTGCCAATGATGTGTCCATTAAGGGGTTAATATCCAAAATATATAAAGAACTTATAAAACTCAACCCCCCCAAAATAATCTGATCAAAAAATGAGCAGAGGATCAGCAGAGAATTTTTCCATAGAAGACATACAGATGGCCAACAGACACACGAGAGGATGCTCAACATCATTTATCATCAGGGAAATGCAAATGAAAACCACAATGAGATATCACTTTACACTTGTCAGAATGGCTAAAATGAAAAACAAAAGTAATAAAAAGTGTGGGCGAAGACACAGAGAAAAAGGAACCCTTGTGCCCTGCTGATAGGAATGCAAGCTGGTGCAGCCACTATGCTAAACAGTATGGAAGTTTCCCCCAAATTAAAAATTACCATATGATCCAGTAATTCACTACTGGGTATTTACCCAAAGAAAACAAAAACAGTAATTCAAAAAGATATACGCACCCTTATGTTTACTGCAGCATTATTTACATAGCCAAATTATGGAGACAACCCAAATGTCCACTGATAGATGAATGGATAAAGATGTGATACACACACACATACACACACGAGTATTACTCAGCCATTAAAAAAAAAGGGATCGGGCCCCTGGGTGGCTCAGTGGGTTAAGCCACTGCCTTCAGCTTGGGTCATGATCCCAGGGTCCTGGGATCGAGTCCCGCATTGGGCTCTCTGCTCAGCAGGGAGCCTGCTTCCCCCACCACCACCACCCTGCCTCTCTGCCTACTTGTGATCTCTGTCAAATAAATAAATAAAATCTTAAAAAAAAAAAAAAGGGATCTTGCCATCTGCAACAACACAGATGAACTTCGAATATATAATGCTAAGTAAAATAAGTCAGTCAGACAAGTATCGTATGATTTCACTCATCTGTGAAATTTAAGGAACAAAGCAAATGAACAAAGGGGGAAAAAGACAAAAAAACTACACTCTTATGCTGTGAAGTGTGTAAACCTGGCAATTCACAGACCTGTACCCCTGGGGATAAAAATACATTATATGTTTATAAAAAAAGCAAGAAATAAATAAAAAAATTTTTAAAAAAACAACCTACACTCTTAAATACAAAGAACTGGTGATTAGCCAGGACAGGGTGGTAGGGTGTGGGGGTGTGGGGAGGGTGGATGAAAGGATGAAATAAATGAGATGAAGGGTACACATTTATCTTGATGAGCACTGAGAAATGTAAAAATTGTTGAATCAATTACATTATACACCTGAACCTACTACAAGACTGTTAATTATGCTTCAATTTAAAAAATAATTTTAAAAAAAGGTGGGCATGTACTCAGGCCAATGACTCTCAAGAGGAGGACTCAAGAGGTAGCCCCTGGGAAATACTTCCTCCCTCTTGAGAGAGACAAGTATGGGGAGAACCAGTTCCTCTTCTTCTGCTGGACAGAGACAAATATAGGGAGAAATAGTCCCTCCTCTTCTGCTGGATTTTGCTAGATCCATCGCATGGATCCATCATCCATGTGATGCCTAGAATTGCAGTGGTCATCTGCAAGTGTGAGGTGAGCCAGTATGAGGACAAGCTGATGTAAAGAAGATGGAACAGGGAAAGAAGGAAAGAATTTAGTTTCTTAATGACAACCCTGAACCACTGAAATAACCGACTTGCTATCTTCAGGTTATAAGGATACCCCACACCAAGTAACTTTCACATATATGGTTTATATCTACTATGTCTACTGATATTTACCATTGAAGAAGATTACAACTATGAAAAATTTAAAATACGAGAATATACAAGTATTTGTTGCACTACCCAAAACAGCAAAGATATCATCATCATACATGTAATCTCCCAGAAAACTCCACTATACAATTTTGAGAGAATGAGTATAAAAGGCAAGTAACATCTCAGCATTACTAGAATAATGATTTTGGTATCACAGACCCTTTGACAAAGTCTGGGATTCCCAGGGGAGCTTGGACTTAATTTTCAAAACTGCCAGATTAAGCTACTTTGTAATGACTTTTAGAAAATTATTTGCTGCTGTAACCTAAATGATACAGTGGTATTCTCTAAAAAAGGATTATTTAATAAAGGGGTACCATTACAATGGTATTTTTATCAAAGCAATCAAAAACTCCACCCCAAAACCCCAAACCCAACTGACATGATACAAACATGGAGACCTAAGTAGTTACCAAAAGGTGACAAGAACAGAGCCAATGAGAAAAATATAATCATCTCCATAATTATCTTGAATTTTAAAATGTTGTCTTTATCAGTAGCATAAATCTAATTAGGGCTATTTAGCTAGAGGTCAGCTGTGGTGTGAGCATATACTTCTTTTCCTTACCATTCTTCACCATTCCTTTAAAAGCCTATAGAAAAAGCAAAAACAGTATACTTGACAGAGCTACAAACTATTCTAAAATGTGCAATAGCTCACTCTATGTCTAACATCAATTAAAATTCCTAAAAAGGAAATGTGTTTACCTTCAGCACCAGACAATGATCTGTAGGTGCTTTGTATTTGTTCCTGTAATCCTGTCCATAATAAACATTGACATGATCCAGCTGGAGAAAGCACACCAGTTCCCGAGAGACCTAAGATAAAAACACCCATAAGACTGAATTAACAATAATGTATAAACAAGCAAGTATCATACCTGGTAACAGTTGCTAGTGGCAGATGACAAGACAGTGAGATTCTCTAAAAATGTTCCTTCTTTAACCCAGGATACAACAAAAAAGCAGTCCATCTCACTTACTGTCTGCCATTCACAATGAACACAGACTTGCTTGGAAAGGGTGGCATTTAAGGAGACTAAATATAATGTAGTATATTAAATACAATATAGTAGAACTCTGGAAAAAAATAAGAAAATATCATATAGTTCAGTGTTCATAAAGTCAGGGTTTCCTCACCTTAAAGATGCAACAAAATATGCCTCTTGGGAAGGTGGTAAAGCCTGGATGAGAGGACGCTGTAAGGAGTTTAAAACAATGCAGGTCCCGCTAAGCACAGAAATGGCCTCTATCAAGGGGGCCCTCAGCAGGAGCTATTATCCAAGAAAGGCGGAAATGCCTGTAATCCCAGAAAGCTATCCTCCCCAAAGTAACAAGCAAAACTACTCTGACAGAAGTTCTGAAAATAATAAGTAAAAGTATGATTTCAAATGTGCCAAGAACTGAAATGGGCCCAATGAATGACCAGAGAGCAAACACTTCCAGGTTTCTTCTTCTTTATAATAGATCAATAAACAAAGCAAAGCAATACTCTGTGTGTCCTACGAGAGTTGAAACAAGGGACAGCTGCATAGCTCAGTTGGTTAAGTATCTGCCTTCGGCTCAGGTGATGATCCCAAGGTCCTTGGATGGAATCTCACATCAGGCTCCTGCTTGCAGGGAGCCTGCTTCTCCCTCTGCCTGCCACTCCCCCTGCTTGTGCTCTCTCTCTTACTCTATGACAAATAAATAAATAAAATCTTTAAAAAACAAAAAAAGAACTGAAATAAATCAGAGCCTGGATTCATCTTGTCAGCATACTTAACTACAAATTAAAATCAACTGTCATAATAAGGAAGCTCAAAAGTCAGCAGAGGGACACACCTTTGCTTTTCCTTTAGGGACATAGTAGATACCAGATGCTCGCAAGAGAAAATAACGCTTTTTCCAGGACTTTTTGCCATCATCTTTCAACCACAGGACTCCTTCAATTTCTGGCACAGTTACAGAACTTCCACAAAAACATTCCTAAAGTAAGAAGAAGATTTGGAAAAACATGCGATCTTTGGATTCTCAGAAAAAAATTGTGTTTATTCCTGTGAAGTTCGTATTATAATTAAACCACAGAAGTGGCTTTGGTAATAAGGTTACACTGCAACTATTACCTCAATCAGAACTTTGTTTTCTAAACATCATATAGATCCATTTTCAAACCACTATGGCAGTCCTTATGAACTTTTCCCTAACATTGTTTTGAAGAATCTGAGTGGTCAGCTGAGCTGCATACAACAGGATCTAAATGCATCTGTAGAGCACAGTAACACTAAATTTAGTAAGTGTCAGAGTTAACAAAAGCATCGACTAATTCTCCAAATTAACACATTTAGATTAGCTGTCAAACTAAATTTTTTTTAAAAAAGCAACATGCTAAATGAGTAAACGTTCACAATTTAAAACTATCAATTTACATGATTCTAAAACAAGGAGGACATTTATTTTTTAAGTATTTAAAACTAATTTGAAAGGGGGCACCTGGGTGACTCAGTGGGTTAAGCCACTGCCTTTGGCTCAGGTCATGATCCCAGGATCCTGGAATAGAGCCCCGCAACGGGATCTCTGCTGTGGCAGGGAGCCTGGTTCCCTACCCTCTCTCTCTGCCTGCCTCTCTGCCTACTAGTGCTCTCTGTTAAATAAATAAAAAAAAAAACCTTAAAAAAAAAAACTAATTTGAAAGGAATGTAAACAAACTCAAAATTATGAATTCTAATGTCTAAAATAAAAATATAATTGAAAATAGCCATGTAGTTGGTAAAAGAAAAACAGAAATCCTCACTAAATATTAACATAGAATCTTAAAAAAAAAAAAAATTAACATAGGACATTTTGAGCCTAAATTCACTTATCTCTTCCCAAAGTGCAGAGAAACCAGGAATTATAAAGAGGATATTTAATTGTAGCTATTATCACTATGCAAAGTTGAGTGCTGATCTTCATCTTCCTAATTGCCTTGTTGCTAAGAATTTATTCTGGTTTTCTTTTTCTTTTTTTTTTTTTTAATTTTCTTATTTTTTCAGCGTAACAGTATTCATTGTTTTTGTATTCTGGTTTTCAAACATACTAACTTCTTTGATTTTAGTTCTCTAAAATCGGCAAAGGCCAAAAAGCTAAAAACTGAATTATATTTGAATTTGGTTTATTAAAATAAGGGGATGTCGTATGTATTTAAATGATTATGATTTTTTTAAACTGAGTTAAATTAAAGCTTGAAATACTTTGTAAATTACTAGTATATTCAAACTTCTCTTGGGTGAGCAAATAAAGCACCACAATCATGTCCTTCATTGACTAGCCCTTTCCCCCACGTGTCTGCCCCTAACAGCTCATGACTCTTTTTAGTCCCCTAACATATTACTCGGCAAAATAACAGTTTTTAAGAGGTTCTTCAGTGGTCTAACATGCACACAGCTGAACTCTTCCCCCCAAGCTATGGAGGAATGTAGGCTTCTCTAGTTATTAAGTGTAATTATGAATATGTAGCATTGACATACTTGACTTCAAAAAAGGTACTTAATATTTTAATATGTAATGTGCAGGAAAAAAGGGGGTGGGGGGACTGAAGAGTCATACCTCCAACAGCACTTCTTTGTTTCTATCTGCCATCTCAGCAGTTTCCTTTTTCCCCAGAAGATAATTCTGGAAAAATAAATAAATGAAAGTTAAACCTACCCTATTATTCCCTTGGCACAGGTGCATATATGATTTCTTCTAGAGACACAGCAACTGTGTCTGCCTTTACAGAATGACAGGATTACTACTCTGAATATTAACTTGTGCCTGAGCATCATTCTAAAATGCTTAATGCTGGCTTCTCCTTACTTTAGCCATTATCTTGAGTTATTCCATAAACTGACCTCTCCCAAATCCTGAGATGATACTACATCCAACAGCTGACAAATGTTATGTACAACTAATGAAGGGACCTGAAAAGTTTACAAATGAAGTACAATGAGTAAGGTAAATTTCCTTAAAATATACTAAGCTTAACTGACCCAGATGCAGAACACTTAATTTATGTCCTGGCTTTGAAAAAAGAAATCCCTAATTCTCTGAGACTATCATAATATTACTTGCTTGCCTTGACTAAAATCTGAATTCTAACTATTAGCTTTATAAAATACTTTTTTCCAATCACCTAGAAGAAAATCTATTGGTAGGGGTGCCTAGGTGGCTCAGTTGGTTAAGCAACTGCCTTTGGCTTGGGTCACGATCCTGGAATACGGGAACTGAGTCCCACATCGGGCTCTCTGCTCGGCAGGGAGACTGCTTCTCCCTCTGATCTTTCCCCTCTCATGCTCTCTCTCTCTAATAAATAAATAAAATCTTAAAAAAAAAGTCTATTGGTAGTCCCAAATGTGTATTACTCAACTAAAATTATTCAGTAAAGATGTGTCATGATTAAGCTGTCTGAAGGATATTTAGTAGTTTTAAAACTGCTATTATCTTTCATTACTACTTTTTAATATTACTTCTCTCCCCTACTGAATTTTTAGAAAATATTTGTGTATTACTAATTTTTAACTCAACATTATTCTGGAATAAGCAGATGCCAAATAAATCAAGGTAACATATATTAAAAGTGGAAACATTTATAATCAAGGTTATTGAGATTAAAAAAAGATATTAAAATAAGGTGTCAACTGGATAAATGGAGGAAGTAGAGAACTTAAACATGTAAGTACTTTTCTTTGATGGATGAGAAGCTTACCCAGTAAATAGCTGGGTTCAACAGGCTGGATTACAAAAAGCAAAAACCTGATAACTCCCTGGAGTCACTTCTGCTGCCCCAAGGGCTCACCCCACCTGGCTCTGGGTGGCGGGTAATCTCTTTTGAGGTCTGACACCTGGGGTCCAGCAGACCTTCCACCTCAGCAGTAGTAAATGTTCCCACGGGGTTTGCAACCACAACACTCCAACCAGGAGGTTGCCAGTTTTTTAGCTCTATTAATTAAAAGTAATAGAATAATATAAGATGAATATTTAGAAATTATGACCTCTGTAAGATATTGGCCTCACCTGTGGGTTCTTGAAAAGTGCATATTTTTCTATACGTTCCATAAATATAAGCTTGTTCTGGCTATCTCTCGTCCAATTAAGAAGATTTTCAACCAAGTTTTCATGGTCTTCAAAGATTCTCTCTGTCCCAAGATAAAATATCAATATTTTGTTAGTATTCATCAGAGCTGCATCAAAGACCTGAAACCTTGTGAAGTAATTCCAAGCAGAATCACAGAATTTTACTCAACATTATGGCTCTTAGTCCTTAGAAATGATCCAGTCTTCCCTCTATTTACAAATATGGAAACATGCCCACCGTGTTAATGGATTTCAGCAAAGTCACATAACTGCTACATGGAAGAATTAGGACTAAAATCTAGGTTTTCTGTTAGGTCTTCCTCAGCCTTCAGCTTTTTCCCATCCAACCCTGAAAAAAACCAAAAACCAGGGGTGCCTGGATTGCTCAGCAAGTTAAGCAGATAAATCAGGAGTGCCTGGATTGCTCAGCAAGTTAAGCATCTGCCTTCAACTTAGGTCATGATCTCAGGCTCCTGGGATTGAGCCCCTTCCTCCGGCTCCTTGCTCAGCAGAGCTCTGATTCCTCTTCTCCCCCTTCCCCAGCCCGTGCTCTCTCTCTTCCTCTAAAATAAAAAAATAAAAATCTTAAGGAAAGAAAAAAGACACTGTAGCCAATTACATAAAAGGTAGTAGAGAAATATTATATATATGGGTCTTTAACCTACAGCCATAGACATATTCCGAAAATTAGTATCCATTTTCTGTGTATGATGATGCCACATCTCTGAACTGAAACCTTTCTAATTCTCTAAGAATAGTTTTGAGTATTATTAGAATACATTTTATATGTGTTAATAAACTAATAACATGTTTTAGGTTCTGGGGGCTATGTATGTGTGTTCTGAGACAAAAGGGTTATTAAATTTTTATTTCTCTGGAAACCACTGTGAAATATTTAAATATATAGGTACTAAGAGCAACGCAAATACTTTTTAAAATAAAATATAAAGTTGACACTGATTACGGAATCAATACCTAATAAAATAACAATTGCCATAATCACACATTATAATAAGGAAACTTTTTTTTTTTTTAAAGATTTTATTTATTTATTTGACAGCGAGAGAGAGAGATCACAAGTAGGCAGAGAGGCAGGCAGACTGAGAGAGAGAGGGAAGCAGGCTCCCCGCCAAGCAGAGAGCCCGATGCGGGACTCGATCCCAGGACCCTGAGATCATGACCTGAGCCGAAGGCAGCAGCTCAACCCACTGAGCCACCCAGGCGCCCAATAAGGAAACTTTTAAGAGTCAATTATGGCATTAAAAATGGGGAATTTTTAAAACTAGAGAACACCACGCTAAACTACAAATCATAGGAAATTAAGATTTAGTACATCTAGCTAAAAATAAAAAACATGGGCTTTATGTTTTCTTTGAAAGTCAAATGCTGGTTAAAGAAATTCAGAACAAATCTGAATAAACAGAATGGTCTTAGTAAATGTGTCTATCTATGCAGTAATTTGAAGGGAAAAAGTATTTTGTTTCTTTAAAAAAAAAACTGTGTTAGCCATAAGAAGATCTGAAGTGAACTGGAAATGATCTTGTATCCAAAGAAATCTCAAAATACTTGGAGGAGAAAAAGATAATGTAAAAATCTAAGGCTATATAGGGGGGAAAAGAGAGGACTCAAAGTGCTTTAGTTAATATGAAAACTGTTAGGATTGCATAGAAATTAAAAAGTAAAGGAAGCAATTAGATTACTAACCCATTTGTAATTCAGAGATGGTTTCTACCAGCGACCAGTCTAAACTATAACCGCAGTGGGATTTGTCCATTAGGTTATCCAGCACTTGTCTCACTGTCTGCCTCTCATCCACCATCATTGTTTTAGAACTATCGTCAGACATGTGGACTCTAATCACCAACTGTAACAGGTAAAAAGGAAATTAAATACAAACCAAAAACTAGGCATTCTAGAAATTTCTTCCAATATCAAGTAACATTGAGTAATGTTCTTAGTTAAATATAAATTAAAACACAAATGATTTTATTATGCAAGAAAGATGCTCTAAATGTAGGTATCAAATAACACATCTAAATAAATGGAAAGCATTTTTGAAATTATAATAACAGGTTTAAGATTATAATAAGACAATTTTGTTTTACTTTTTTAGGAGAATTTAAAACAAAGTTATTTCTTTTTAAACATTTCATCTACAAAAAACATAAGTGAAAAATATATTAGGAAGAAATATCCCTCTACCTTTCTGTATCTTCAAGGTATATTACGTAAACAAGGCAATTCTTTATAAATCTGATAAAAACTGATAAAAAAAAATCCCAAACGAGGAAAAAGCCCAAATATCACCTTTTTCACTTGTGCCTCTTTAATCTTCTCCAGGGCAACTCTGATCTTCTCAGCTTTCAATTTTGCAGCCTGTTCTTCCTGTGAACACAAAGCACTGCAGATAAACTAATGCTAAAACAATGAGAATTTCTGGTAAGTCTTTTTATCTTAAGGATGTTGCCAGTATTGAATTTCAGGAAGAATATAACTTCAGATACGTATAGAGAGAGCACATTTAAAAAATAACCCTATTCACAAAGTGAGAACAGACATAGTGCAAAGGAACATTTCTAAGATGCAGACTTGAGGATCTCTTATAGTAAGACTAGATTCCATCTTCTAGAGAAAAAGAAATCTGTGACATAGCAAATTAATGAGTTTGAGTCTGTCAATCTGAAGCAGATGAATTTCAGACAGGAGAAAAAGGAGTGTATAATGGGCTATGTGCTGGCCTGCCAGTTTGCCATACCTGCACAGTCCTTCGACTCTGAATTTATACCCACCTTTAAAGCATGGGCAATCTTTTGCATACTAATGTTTTGTTTTATTATACTGAAAATGTATTATCATCATCAAACAGCAGAAAAAAGGTCAATTTATTTCTTTGCAACCACATAAAAATCCGTAATAAAAAATACACGTATGTTCTTATCAATATACTAATACAAAGAGAGAAGTTTGCATTATACTCTAGGTTTCATTCTGCTTTGAAAAGTATACAACATAATCAATGTCTCATGTTAGTAAACTCAAATTTGTTTGTACTAATACACTGATGAATTTTTAAATGCTAAATATAATTTTCCAAATATTTACTTCTAGTAACTTCTTTATAAAATTTAGATTATAAATAGTAATAAAATTATCAAGAACTATAATTATACCATTTATTTTTTCCTAAAATAACATACAGTATTGTAACACCAGTACTTACTTGTACTTTCCAGCAATAGGCCATTATACACTGTAGTCTTAATCTCCAGTTGAGAAAAACTCATATAAGTAAATTTTCACTTTGTATGAAGGATTACTTTCCAACTCTAAGCTTTTGATCACTCTTGAAAACATCTAAGGAAAATATACACTGCATTCTTACATATGCCTATATTTAATATAAGACTTAAAACAGAAGAAAGATCTAGTTATATCAGCTACTTTTATCTGCTCTGGATTATGATTAAAAGCCATCCATTTCATACTCTAGACTATCTTCCCTCATTTCAAGCTTAGTAGTTACTACTAGGTAGAACAGAGAAAACAGTAGTTAGACAGTGGAGCTTATTTGCCAGAAATCGGATCCTTTTCAATGAGAGGAGTCAGTGAATTAACATAATAACCAAGGTGTGGAAATACTATCTGTAAACCCAATTAGAGAACAAAGAACTTTATTTTAACAATGGAGGGGGTACGGTAAGACTTGATTCTTAAGACTGTTACAGATATATTCATTTGATTAAAAGATCAAGTCGTTGTATTGCCTTTATGCAAATAAACAAATAACGTAATTATAAAATATGTTGCCTGTGTATTGTAAAATAATTTTTTTTCTTTTTAATGCAGGCTATACAATGAGATCACTACGCTACTGTCATTAAAACTCTCAGTTTCTGGAATAATGCATTTTAAATAAACAAATCATTGTTAGTTAAATTACCAAACCCTGTGTTTCTGATGAGTATAGCACTACTCTAGAAAGGAATTTTGAATACTATCATTTCCCAGTGGTTTCATGAAACCAGTTAACATTTTGTTTTTGTTTTTTTTTTTTTTTTTTTTTTAAGAGAAAAAGGGAAGCAGGAGCTTTAGGAGTTGTTTTCTCAATAGGATAATGATCATCTGTTTCTCATGGCTCATTTGACACATCTTTGTATTAGTATGAATGGCTGTTACAGAGAGGAAAAATTTACCAACGCCTATTTTCAAGTTTTACTTCATGTCTCTGAAAAGCAAATTTAAATCTCAAAGTCTGATAAGGAAAGACTAATACATAAAATCAATGCTTTGTGTATGTGGAATATAAACATGAACTAAAAGGCTAAATTCTTTGATAACCTTGTAATTATTCTGTCAAAGTTAAAAAAAAAATCCCCAAGCCAAGAATATTTTTAAGAGAAAAATATTCAAAAGAGTAAGACAAGAATTTTGAAAAGCTATAGACTAGGAGAAAATATTTGCAATTTATCAAACTTATCTGATAAAAGACTATCTAAAATATTCAAAGAAACTTAAAATTTAAGAAAATGAACAATCCAATTAAAAAATGGGTAAAAGTCATGAACAAACAACTCACCAAAGAAGGTACACAGATAGCAAATAAGCCCAAGAAAAGATGCTCAATATCATATGTCTTTAGGGAACACCCACCAAATTAAAACGAGGTATCACTGTACAACCTATTAAAATGGCCCAAATCCGAATCACTGAAAATATCAAACACTGGTGAAGTAGAGGAATTCACACACATTGCTGGTGGGAATGAAAAAATGATAAAGCCACACTGGAAGATAGTTTGGTGGTTTCTAATAAAACAAACATGCTCTTACAATATGATCCAGTAATCACGCTCCTTAAGATCTACCCAAAGGCGGTGAAAACTTACCTCCACCCAAAAATCTGCACACAGATGCTTCTAGCAGCATTACTCCTAATTGCTAAAACTTAAAAGCATCGCAGAGAGCCTTCAGGAGCTGAATGGGTAAACTGTGCTACATCCAGACAATGGAATATTACTCAGTGCTAAAAGGAAATGATCAAGCCATGGAAAGACACTGAGGAAACTTAAATGCATATTACTGAGTGAATGAAGCCAATCTGAAAAGGCTGCATACTGTATGATTCCAACAATATGACATTCTGAAAAAGGCAAAACTATGGAGATGGTAAAAAGATCAGTGGTTGCTAGGGGCTGGGGAGAAGGAGGGATGAATAGGTGGAACATAGCACTTCTGTCCGAGTGAAGCTATACTGCATGACGCTGTGCAGGACACGTCATTACACATTTGTGCAGATCCACAGAATGAACAACATGAAGAGGGAACCCTAATGTAAACTGTGGACTCTGGGTGATAATGATGTGTCTAGAAAGGTTCATCAGGTGTATCAAATATACCACTCTGGGGGCGCCTGGGTGGCCCAGTGGGTTAAGCCTCTGCCTTCGGCTCAGGTCATGATCCCAGGGTCCTGGGATCGAGCCCCGCATCGGGCTCTCTGCTCAGCAGGGAGCCTGCCTCCCCCCCTCTCTCTGCCTGCCTCTCTGCCTGCTTGTGATCTCTGTCTGTCAAATAAATAAATCTTAAAATATATATATATATATATATCACTCTGGTGTGGGATGTTGATTACAGGGAGGCTATGCACATGTGGGGGCAGGTAGTGTATGGAGAATCTCTGTACCTTCCCCTCCAATTTACTGTGAATCTAAAACTGCTCTAAAAGAATTCAGTTTATTTTAAAAAGACATATACAAATTTAAATATTACATTCTGATATTGGTTATAAATATAAAAATAATACTTTCATGCTCCCATTTTATTGTAGTATTATTTGCCAAATACAACAGAACACAACCAGTGCTATCTTCTGAAGGACTGATATAAAAAGTCATTTAATTTTAAGATTAGTTTAAACTAAGTTTCTGTTCTACAGGCTAACAGGAAAAATGCTGACATGGTGGAAGAAAGGATTAAAGAAACAAGAGATTCAGTGCAACTATTTAACACACATTAAACAAACTGGATTTCCTAGCCATCAATAAGAAACCATCTTTGTGGAAAGCACCTAGGTGGGGCTATTGTAACATCCAAATTTATCTCTTTCATTTGCTCAAAAAATACTCTTTAATAACTACATAAATTGATCTGTTTTAAAACTGTATCAAATTCAAATTTAGGAGTTATGTGCTTAATTTCAGCATAGGCGAATTTTAGTTTATTCTTCTCCAGTTTATCAACAAGGATGATCCTTGCTAGAAGCTTTTTGAAGAAACAACTGATCAAGATTCTTCTTACTTTTAGAGTCTGAATATCACCGGAGCAAAACTGAAAATATAAATACTTATATCAAATTGCAAGAGTCCTACTGTTTTATGCTTCCCATGGATAATATCTGTTTCTCAGAAAGTCTGACCTTTACCTACATTACCATGGTAGATAAATTCATACCTTTACTTTTAACCATTACAACCTAGGAGAGGAAGAAATTGTTTTAAGCTCAGAAAGCGTGCAAGATCAATAAATCTTTGCTGATGTGATTGGACTGTACAGGAAGAAGATATTTGATAGTTTACTTATAAAGGCAATGTAAGTCTATGTTCAATGTCTGCATCCTAATTTCAATACAAAGAACAAAGCTTTATTCATCTCATGTTCTCCTCTTCTTGCTAATGCAGACAACCTCAAGGTCTTAAGTCTTCTGCCCCCTTATCTTCTGACTATCCCTTTCTTCACATTGTCTATTCCTCAGCCATCCTCAACATAAGTAAAAGATATCTCACACATATAACAACTTTCTCTTCTACCCTGTCTCTTAAAAGAGCAAAAGACAACCCATTTTCTACCTGAAAAACTTCCTGTGCAGCTATCACTAACCATCAAATGCCAAGCCTCCTCAAATTTACATAAAGAACAAAAACTCAGTGAAGATCTTATGATTAAATGAAAGCCAATGCTGTGGTTACAAAGTGTTAAAGCACTCTCTTGAGTGTAAAAATTAGAATACTGATAGAAAGAGTGAGAGTTGCTAAGAGACGGCCAGTGAATTCCTTCAACCAAAAAATTATTAAGGCTTTGTTGGTTCAGAACAAATCCAGCTGAAATTAAGGGGCTCAAAATGAATTAACAGTTTCTGTAGGATGTAGTTTATTTCGCATTTTACAACAATAAAAAGTTCTATCAATTTAAAAAGGTTCAAAGAAAACTTGGAGTGGTAATTAGTTCACTGCCAATGAAATGCTCTACTCTATAAAATTACTTAGAGCCAAAATAATAAGTACTTTACTTCCCTGACACTGAAAAAGAACAAACATCAACTAAACATCTAAAGCTTACCACACACAATGAGGTGTGTTACACATGGTATCTCATTTCATTCCCAATAATGCAAGGCCAATGTCACTATTATATACATTGTACTGATGAACTAAGGCTCAGAAAGACTAAACTTTCTAAGATCACACAGGCAGTTACCAACTGACTGGTATAGCATAAACTAATGGGATAGCAGTAAATTAAAACCATTTGTCAAAAAATGAAAGACTTACAGTAACATAATAGCACTTTTATAACTTCTCTGAAGCAAAGAAAATGGTGGTTAACATTACCACAGTTCTTGAAGGTTACTAAAGGACCATTCTGTGACAGATGTGTGTTGAGACTGAAGGCTTGGGTCTGACTGCAGGAGCTTACATTTCATAAGAGACGAAACAATAAAGAAATGGATGTGTGGTATTCAGTCAGGGATAAATCCTATAGATAAAAAATAACGCAGAGGAGTGAAGGTGACAAAAAATGCACTGTGAGATGAAGAGGTTAGGAAAGGCATTTAGAAGAGTAACCAGAGATTTAAGGTTACCAATCAACAGTATGCCCTTTGCCCACTGTACCCATTTATAGTACTAATGCCATTCCTAGAAGGAACTGGTTGGCACTGTTTTTAGAGGTTCCCAGCTCAGAGCTGTATGTGGGATAGTTATTTCATTAACAGTGACAACTGGATTTATGATGGGGAAAAAACCAAAAACCCATAAACAAAGAACATTCTTTTGCTGCTCTGGCCTAAGCGCACTGCTACTATGTTCATTCCACTGTGTACTAACTACTGGGTGTTACAATGTCTTAGTCTGGAAAAGTGTGTATCAGAGGTGGGTAACTGGGGTACCATGCTTTCTGGGAAAGGGGAGCCAGACTGCCACACAGATGGCATGCAAGACGCGTAAACCCATTTTAGTTTCAAAACAGCCAAGTGCCCTGGTATTGAGGGCACTGACGTTGGCAGGCTCCTCCAGTTTGGGTTAGCTAGGGATTTCTGCTACCTCCTTGGCTCCATGCCCCATTCTAGCCTAAATATTTAGGTTCTATGCTAGTGAATCACATTCCTGCTCAAATTTCATGTATGTAAGCACGGTAGTATGTAGGAGGAAGCTGGAGCCAGATGTTGGCTACACACACCAGCAATTCCAACACTTGGGTAATGGGAGAAGAGTGGATCCAAGCAGGGATGGCTGGTGCTGCAGTTGGTATTACTGTCTCTTGGGCACGGGGAGATGAGAAATTACTGACTGCATTTATCCATACCTTGCAAAGAAAAACTCTCCCTGGGGTAGGAACTTTGTATTGTTCACTGCTATATTTCCAGGGTTGTGAACATAGTAGGTATTGAGGAAGTATCTGTTGAATGGATGAAGTTATTCTCTTCAACAGTCTGTCACTGCATTTAGAAAAAAATACAAAGTCCTTAGCGTACCTTGAATAATCTGGTTCCTGCCTACCTCTCCAACCTCAAATCAAGACACTCACTCCTATCTTCATTCAACTACCATGGCTCCAGCAACATAGCCTTGTCTCAGCTTCTCAAACCTGCCAAGCTCTTCTCCCTGGGCTTATCTACATGTAACGTTAAGCTTCACCTTCAAGCTGGCTTTTCACCCCCCAATCTTTTTTTTTTAAAGAAGATTTTATTCATCTATTTGACAGACAGAGATCACAAGTGAGCAGAGAGGCAGGCAGAGAGAGAGGAGGAAGCAGGCTCCCCGCTGAGCAGACAGCTGGATGTGGGGCTCCATCCCAGAACCCTGCGATCATGACCTGAGCTGAAGGCAGAGGCTTTAACCCACTGAACCACCCAGGCGCCCCTCACCCCCCAATCTTTAGGTTAAATAGCGCCCCCTTAGAAGGGCCTTTTCTGATTTTATCATTTAAAGGAAATGTACCCCTACTACTCTCCCCAGTATTCTCTAATGAACCTTTGCATCCTCCATAGCTCTTAACATTATTTAAATTTGTTTACACTTGCCCATTAATATTTTTTATCTATCTTCCTAAGCAGACTGTGAGTTCCTGAGGGAGGTGGATATGTCCATTTTATACAAAGTTATATCCCGCCCCAGGATAATACATGACTCAGCAAACATTTGTTCAATAAATAAACAATGGAAATGGTAAAACTATTACATCTGAGAGCAGTGTACAAAATGGGCTGGAGGAAGGGGAGGTAAGAATGAAGAGACCGGTGTGGTTGCTCTGATAAGAGGTTAGGAGCCTATTTTAGGGTGGTGGCAATGGGAACTAAATGGATGAGTGAACTTAATCCTGCAAATTCTTCACTAGAGCTTTAAGATAATAACTGAGAAGAAAAAAGGCACCATGGATGGTAGAGGGCTTGCACCTTGGTAACCGGGAGAGTGGCAGCATTGTGAACAGAAACAGCAATGTCACAAGAAGGATATAAATTGTGAGGCAGCAAGGTGAATGTAGGTAAGGAAGCTAGAGATCTGTGGGACTGGAGGTGCTGGTAAAATCCTGGTAATCTTCCAAGAAGTCCCTGAGTGACCAGGAAATACACTGCTCTTGGGTAGAGAGATCTGATCTAGAACAGAGATCCTACTTGAAATCATCAGTGCAAATTGCAGGGAAAGAGAGAGTAAACAGAGGAGGAGCTGAGGAAAAGGAAAGAACTTGGCTATGGTTATAAAGTATAATACGGCTATTATTCACTTGGACTTCTACATTTCCCTAATCTTAAGCTGTTTCTACCCCATTTCTAGATCTACTTTAAAGAGAAACTCAAGCAAGAGAAAGCAAGATGACTCTTGGGTCTTCTCTTTGAGCTGCTTCTCAGGGAGATTTTTGTCATAGCCTTAATACCCCCTTTCAAAAATTTATAAGCTTAATAAATTAAAAAAAAACTTAGACACAATAACAACTTATAGACATTACCCATAATTACCATATTCCAAAGAAAATATCTATAACTAAGTCCAATATTCTTGAATTTAACATTTAAATAAGATAATGAAATAAAAACATGACATGAAAAGAGGTCAGAATCTATTTAGCTTCCCTACTTTGTTACTGCTTAGTTAATAATGACAATGGCTAAACAGTTTTAAATTGATATAAAATATTAGCCCAATGAAAAATCCCGTTGGACTGACTGAAACCATTCTGAGGGCGGATAACTGAGAAATTAAAATTGCAGTCTTCTCTTCCAATCTGATTAAGCTAATGTAAAGTAAGATTCTGTTTATATAAATAAATGTTTTAATTTATAACACAAGCACGAATTAGAAAACAAAATTTGCTAAAGAAACTTACAGCATGTGCTCGCTTCGGCAGCACATATACTAAAATTGGAAGAAACTTACAGCATGGATAGATAACCACTAGTAATAAAAGTTTAAATCAGAGCAATGTTTTTAGACTTTAAAATGAAGTGTTAAACTAGAAAAAGTGCAACATACTTGGGAAGATGCCCAGGTATTTACAATATTTACAGTATTTTCTGATATTGAGAGTAGAATATTAAGTCATTATATCTTAAGTCATTAAGATCAATAAATAATTACTTCAGTAAGAGAAAAAAATAACTATAACAACAAAGATGCTGAAATACGAAAGCATAATCTGGGAAATCTAAGAACACAATCAAAACCAGAAATTATATTCTACCTGAAAGACAATAAATATTCACATGCAGGTGGAAAGAAGTAGTATCACCTTGGTCAGCAAATGAGAAGGTTTTCCTGCAATGTTTCTCAGAAGAAGGGAGGTTTCCCTGTCCAGATAGGAGTGCTTGTGCAGAAAAAGAGAGAGAAAAACAAAAAAGGCAAAAGAAGTCAGTGGAGGTTTTATGTGTTTAAAATATAAAGTAGACAAAGAATGTTTCTCTATCATTAATCTCATGTCTTTTTTCCTACAGTGAAATGTGTCCATAAGAAAACTTTAAAAAGAAAAAAAAAAAAAGAAAGAAAAGGATGGGGAGACAGACACCATCGATGCCAATAGGCATGTCCTAGCCAATTCGTGCCAGTCCCTCACTGTGGAAGTGGACCGTGCGCTGCCTAGATCACAGAGCCAGCTTGTCTTCTAGGGAGGCCTTTGTGAGTGCTGTGCACACAGCAGATAACAGGTGTTGAGGCCAATGACTAAACAGATGCCTTCCTCTTATTAATGCCGATAAAGACCTGTATAGCTTTAAGTAGTAGATTCTTGTGAAAACAGAGTAAGATTTTTAAAAACTTTTTTAAAACTCTACAAGTATTTCTGATCAATTCAATGACAGCTTTTTTCCAAGAGAAAAAAATGTCCATAAATATTTTGCCTAATGGGTATCACCTGTTTTCAGTAAAATCTTAATTCACTCATTACATAAGAATACTAATAAGACTATACTGCACAGTAAAGGACTTACACAGCAAACAAATGACATAAACAAAATATTAAGTAGAGCTCCTTTAAATTGTTAAATTAATTCAAGCAATTAATATATTTTCATAAAAATGATCTGTGAATAACAAAGGCTTTAACTGCCGTTTTCCCCCTTGGTAACCTTTTAGTAACATGTTTAAGGTAAGTTTATGCAATTGTATTTAAACTCAAGAGTATAAATTAGAGTCGTTTCCATATAAACGTAATTCAGACTTGCCTGTCCCTAAATAATTCTGAATTAGGAACTATTTTTTAATGTGATGTAGTTACTAACCACCATTTAAAATAATACACTGGCACATTCAGTTGAGTATCCCACTCTTGGTTTTGGCTGGGGTCCTGACCCTGGGTCAAGGGACTGAGCCTCCATACAGGCTCTGCACTCAGTGTGGAGTCTGCTTGGGACTCTCTCTCCCTATCCTCTCTATCCCTCCCCCAAACCTGAAATAAATAAATCTATCTTAAAAAAAAAATACAATGGTGCAGCTGGGTGACGTTTAGAAAATATTCTATGATGTTGTATTTTATAAATCTAATGATGTATCAAGTTATTCTTAAGAAAAATGTTCTTTGGAAAGAAGTATTAGAGCAGTACCCACTCTTAAGACAGTTCACTGTCACAGATAACAAAACACATTACTTCAAGATTAGAAACACTGTTAAAGAATATTATCTTTGGGGCACCTGGGTGGCTCAGTTGTTAAGCGTCTGTCTTTAGCCCAGGTCATGATCCCAGAGTCCTAGGATCGAGACCTGAAGGGGGCTCCCTGCTCAGTGGGAGGCCTGCTTCTCCCTCTCCCACTCTCCCTGCTTGTGTTCCCTCTCTCGCTGTCTCTGTTAAATAAATAAATAAGATCTTAAAAAAATATATTAATCTTTGCTCTTATCTACACTACGATGAGTTTGCTATATAGAATGTTATTGCCTATGCATTTTTTTTTGCTTTTTTTTTTTAAATATAAGATGAACCTTATAAGCATACCTGCCCTTTCACCCACTCCTGCAAAAAGAACAACAAAGGGAAAAAAAAAACCCTAAGGTTAAAAAAAAATTGGACATATTCATCAAGATCAGCACTAACGGGGTCAAATAATAACAAGAACAGAGACAATTATCTCTAGGTCCTCATTTACCTAAATGGTATAATCCTCCTGAAGGTAAAGATTAGTTGGCTTATCCAAAAGACACGAGGCAAGAGAAATTTCTAAAAATTCAATTTAATTTTAGGTTAACAATCAGCTAAGAACAGGGAGAAAACTGGGAAGGACAATTAAAAAGAGCAACTTTAACTTTTATTGCTCTTATTCCCATTCATTTTTTGCTATTATATGTAGTGGGACAAGTGTATTCTTACACAAATATGTAAAAAGTAATTTATGAAAAACCTACTCCTATTTCCTTTATCTTACTCAAACATTAATTCCTCAGAAAAAGATCCCCCAAATAAGTAAAATATATTCAGATACTTCTATTTTAAATTCTAAAAAATAAATATGCTTCAGGCCATGAAAACAAAATTTTTTTTGGTAAATATAATTCCAGACATTCAGTTCAAGTTTAAACTTAAAATCTTTTAAGATTTACTCAATTAGTCCTAAACTCCGATCACCTCAAGACTTCAAATCACTAAAACAAAACGAAACAAAACCCAAAAAGCAATTGTTTTCTGATCAGTAAGAAACAATGATATCTAACTGTATTTGTTTAAAGACTCAAAAGTGGAAGTTATCCATTTAAAAATATTAAAAGGTTTAAACAGCCTAAAATAAAAAGGAGATGATCATTATATTATTATAGCTAGTGTACCAAAAATAATCCACATGACAATAAATTGGTGTGGGACAGCCAGGTAGCTGCTCACAGCTTACTCACTAGCAGGGAGGGAAGCCAGGCCTGCATGTTTCCTCTATTTAAGCTATAAGTATTTGTAGCAGAAAAAACAAAAACCTAGAAACCACAAGAAGCAAACTCCTTCCTTCAAAAAATCCTTCCTTTATCTATCTTCCTCTAATGGTGCTAATCATACGTTGCTCTAGAATTCCTCAGAAAGGGGGTCAAGGGGTCGGGAGAATTTGTTACTGGAGAAGGATGTAAGAGAGATGAGAAGAGCGGTGTACAGTTGGAGGACTGAGAAAAGCAAAGGACACAGTGATCTGGGCATTCTGTCTTGTAACATTTTGCTGATAAAAAAAATACACACCACTTCATTTAAATAAGGGCCTTCTTACATTTTCTTTCATTCACCACTAACAACACAAAGTCAGTGGCTTATTTTTAATCCATTTCACTGGTTTATTAGCTTATTTTCTTTCTCTCTTCCACTTTCCACCTTAATATTTATTTAATTATTTATTAGGTTGCAACCTTGACCCTGGAACCATGCAAGGATTGGAGATGCAAAAGTGACCAGGAGAGGCATTCCTTGCTCTCACAAAGTTTAGAGTCTAATGGGGAAATTAAATGACAATTACAGTACATTGTGTTACATGGTATGGAAGCAAGTAGGAGGTACAGTACTTAACAACGCAAAATCAGGGGCTCAGAGAAAGTATTTTTGAAACAGCTTAGAGTCCTGGAAGATGTGTAAGCAGCAGGTAGGAGTGCAGTGAGAGGTAGAGACAGAGCAACTAGGGGTATCAGAGGATCTAAAAGGGGGTAGTACTGCCTTCAAGGTGACATTTCAGAAAATGGGTTATTTTGGGCTGTCACAATTAAGAGGAGGGGGGCCTCACAGGTATTTTTAGGAGAGAATGAGAATGCTGGATGCCCTGCAGCATAGAACAATGTCACATAATAGCAAGTAAAGTCCCACATCACACAGAAACTTTTGTCTTTATATGGAAAAATCACATAGATGGGAAATGCTGTTCATAACACAATCTGAGCTTAGAACCTAAGTCTATTTAAATGTACAGTGTATTTTAAATACGATTTATTTCTGTATGAATTAATATTCATTGACTTTTCTAGGAATGCTATTTATCCTGTAAAACAAATTGAGGGAAGCCAGCATTCTTTTGTCCAGAATTTACCAAAAGTTATTATATTGGAAAATCATTTCACCAAAGGAAACCCAGCTTGAAAAGCTGCCAGTACCAAAACTGGCAGCATTGATACGCATTCTGTCACATGCAAGTACATGACAGGAGACATCTCAAATTCTTTTTCACAGAATAACTAAATATTATTAATGAAAAGACATGCAATGCGAGAATTCCTGAGGTTTATTAATAAAGGAGGTTTAAAAATATTCCACATTAGTGTCTTATTTAAAACAGTTACAACACAATGAGAAATCTAAACTGTAAAAATAAATATCAAAATCATTTTATCACTGCCTCATTCCAATAGGGAATGGTTTTATCACAATTATACCAAAGACTTGGGTGCCTGGGTGGCTCAGTCGGTTAAGTGTCTGCTGTCTGCTCAGGTCATGAACTCAGGGTCCTGGGATAGAGTCCTGCATCAGGCTCCCTGCTCAGAGCGGACTCTTGCTTCTCCACTCATGCTCTCTCTTTCTCTAAACAAAATCTTTTAAAAAAAAAATTATACATAAGGCTCATTTATAAAAATTTTATACTTTCCATTTCTTTTGTTGGAGTCTATAAATTGTCTCAGCACATTATCCCTATTTTGTTTAAAGCTATTTTCTTTTTCTGCTATTACAGGTCTGTTTTGTCTGCTATTACTTGTCACATGTTTTAGTTCCAGGTCCACCCAATTTCTGCTTTCTCTATCCTGTAAAAAATGACTTCTGATCTTTTCACCTGTCTTAAACCCAAATTATAAGTGGGTGTATGATTATGTCATTGTGTCTTTTACTACAGTGGTGGCCAAACATTTAAAAACTGAAATACATTATTATATTATAAGTAACTTGTTGGTTATTCTCCTCCATTATGGGTATTAGAGCATTAAATTCCTTTTAAGAAGTGGGTATGTGGGTAGGATAGATTATTTATGAATTTCTTTGAGGCAAAGATAGTGATTTAAATTTTTTGTTAAAAAATGGGGGTTCCAGGACTGAAAGGACTGGGAAGTGAAACAAGCAGATGGCAATGAGAGTGCTGCAGCAAGCATGGCTGATGCTGAAGAATGGAAGGAGGGGCTGAAGGGGTTGAAGGTGAGGTGAGGAAAGCGGTTTTCACAATGCTGGATATAAGCCATTAGTAGACTGTGAAATCAACTCACTGGGTTACTGGGTTATTACCAGACAAGGAAAGGAAGGGGGGTTAAAGAGAATCTGATTCAGCTGGGTGGGGGTCAGGAACCTGGGGGTTTTTTACGCTTCACAGATGATTCTGAAGCAGCACTGTCCAACTGAATACAATATAAGCCATAAATACAAAATTTTCCAATAACCACATTGAAAAGAAAAGAAAAAGCAAATTAAACATTAGTATCTTTTATTTACCTGAAAATATCCAAAGTAGTACAATTTTACAAAGTAATCAATAAAAAATACTAATGAGATATTTACATTTTTAAATACTAAATCTTTGAAATTCACACTGTATTTTATCTTTATAGCACATCTTAATTTGGATTAGCCACATTTCAAATGCTTAACAGCCACATGTGGCTAGTGGCTACCATAAGGAACAGCACAGATGTGAAGCATCCAGACTTGTCAACCACTGACCAGAGGATACATTTTTGAAGAAAGAAATGAGGTTTTCAGTGAAGCATCAGTGGAGAAAAGTCATTCTACTCGATAACGCCATTCTGAAGAACAGCTACATTTACAAAAGCCCTTAGCTTCAGAATAGAAAAGAAAGCATGTGGTTTTAGGCTCCAATGCACAATTTTTCTGTATCAGATATGCTACCACCTATAGAATCTGACCATAGTAGTAATATTCAATGGTATCGTATCATACAGTTGTTCATTTGTTCTCTGCTCATTTATTTTTAAACTTGGTTTAATTTTTACTAAAAAAACCCAAGGTTTATGACCAGATTTCACCATCAGGAGTTCTAAAGAATGTATTCTGCACTGCTATGTAAGTAGCCCCACGGACACATTTACAGAACTTACAGGTGTCAGCTCAGCCTGTTCTTCTGTGAAGTCAATATGATGCTTGGCCTGCTTGCTCGAACATCTCAGAGAAATAGCATGCTGTGAAAATGCAGGAAGGAAGAAAATGATAGGTAAAGGAGGTGGAAAAGGGCCAGTCTCATTATCATGCAGGAAGAGAAAAAGATCACTGAAATGAATTGTTGAAACAAAACCGTAATGAAAAGTTGCATGCATCCTTCATTATATTTTGCAAAAATAAAAAAAACCCAGATGGTCCTAACCCTTGATAACTTCAGGATAACCTCACTTCTGGACAGGAGAGCTCTATGGGAGAATACCAAGTCCAGTACCAATTCCTGGCTTAACTGGGCCTTGACTGCTGTTCAGCAGTACTCTTACTCCTCCTTTCCCCTCACTCCCTAAGTCATTCCCTCTAAGATCATTCTAAATAGTTTCCAAGTTGGTCAAGCTTCTAGTTTCACCCTTTTATCGCTTCATATGACCTCATCCCCCCTGCCCCCCATCCCGTTACTAAGAACATCACATCCCTTAAGAGGATTTTCATCACTAAAATGAATCCTGTAACTGCAACCCTATTCTTATCCTTCTCTCCATTTCTATATGAATAAATATGTATTTCCCTCTAAAGTTAAACATGTCCTAGATCCCACTCATTGTCCCTTTTTCTCACGTCTCTGATACTCAACTACTAGAGCTTATTGGGAGTGTGAAAGACAGAAAAATATTCAATACTTCTGGGTACACACCTCTTATTAAACTAATGTTTTCTCCTTTTCACTGCCAAATTTCCTGAATTCAGCTACCCTCCACATACCACTCAAATTCCCACAATCTAGCATCCATCCTTCTCTAAAGTCTGAATACTCTGGGTTGTAATGCATTCTGTAATTCATTCTCAAAGTCATCAGTGACCTTTTAACTGAGGTTTTCTGTCTTTCCTATCATAGCACTTATCACACTGTACTGAAATTGAAATTGTTTCGTTGTCTGTATCGACACCCTTTTCTCACACTATAAATCATAAACTTGTAAGCACATTGTGTATTACATTCACATTTCATCCCTCACAGCCCAGTGTACTGCAGAGGTACTCAAATATTTAGGGCATGTGTGAATAACTATTTCTTCTTGAACTTCATGCCAGAAGCTTGGCCAGATCAAGACTGTTTTTGCTTTTCCTTCTCTACATTATCGCCTTAAACATATTCAACAGGACTGTGTAAATCACTATTATCAATGGCAGGCCTATCAAATCAATATTGTCAACATCCTCATTCTTGGAAAAAAAATAAATAAATATAGACCGGACTATTAAAGGCTAAAAAACAACAAATGCAACTGACTCTAAAATGGTTCAGGAAAACAAATGTATATATAAAAGAACAATAAAGCAAATGTTGCAAAATGCTAAAAATCAGTGAATCTGAGTAATGAGTTTCATGAATTCTTTGTGCTATTCTTCCAATTTTTTGAGTTTCATATTATCTTAAAACAGAAAGCTTTAAAAAAAAATCTATTCTCCGTAGACTCAATCTCACACAAACTCCCCATATTTCCAAATGCTTATTGGTTAATTAAAAAAAAAAAGAATCTAAATCTGAAGTGTTCAAAAAAGAGATGATTGCCTATATACCATATTATTAAAAAGTATGATGGAACATTAGTTCTTAAAATTCAACACATCCTCACCAAAAATGAACGTAGGCAAGGTGACAAAAACAGTAGAAATAGTACATGTGTGAAGATTAAATGTTGTTACATTAATAAAGATAGAAAGGAATTATGGGATGATATAAACAGTTTATTTAATATTAGTTTTCATTTCCACAAAATATTTAAACACTTTTTTATAAAAATAAACAAACAAAACAAACACAAATAAACCTCCCCCAAACCCAATTTTTACCTCAAAATGAATCTGAGGATCAATTCTACACATCATTTTTGCTCTAAACATGTTCAGTTCTCAAGACTTTTGTTTGTTATCAAGCTATCAAATTCTCCAACAATCCCTCAAAAACTCCAAAAGTCTCTGCAAAATTAGTTATGGATTACCATTTTCTTTTTCTACATTTCTACAGAATTGAATCTGTAACATGTTAGAGAAGTACCATTTACAAGTCAGAATCTTGTGCTGATGTGGGGCGGTGGGGGACGGCAGGTGTATAGAAAAGCATGGATCTCACATAGGAGCCAAACCATAATCAAGAAATGGCCTTATACCAAAGAACACAATAAAAAACACTTCCTTTTGATAACACCTTAGATTAATGGGAAAAAAGAAGTGGAGATCTGTGAACACGCATTAGTGCTTCAATAAAACAGATTTACGTTCATCCTTTGCTGACATGTGTGCTTTTCACAAACATTAAAAATGAGCAAAGCACTGATGGTAACGAATGCAGACCTTAGGGCTGGAGTAACTAGGTTAGAGCTTCAGCTTAGCTATTTAATGACAATGTGACTCTAGGCTTACTGTTTAACCTGTTTTCTCACGGCTAAAATAGAGGGATAACAGCATTTTCTCCAAAAGTTGCCATAAGAATCAAGTGAAGAACAATACTATTATTATGAAAGTCAGAAACCACCAGCCCTCATCTGAACTTCATTTAAGCCTCAATTCATTTAAGTTAGAGCTAGTTTAGAGTTGTTAAATTTTAACAATACATGCAGGAATATACTAAAACACCACAAGATGGGGATGTTACTGCATCAACATAAATCTCTTTGCCCTTTTCCTTCCGCCCTTACAGCTCTATCTCTAGGTCTGGGTCTAAGAGCACTGGCCAGTCTAGCCTTGTCTTGATTGTTCTTCAATTCTGTGATGAAGCAGCAAGGTACTGCAGTGAGAGTTCTACAATCAGACTGCCTGGGTTCAGATCCTGGGGAACTCAGTCACTCTCTGCCTCAGTTCCTTCCACTGTGAAAATGGAGGTAATGGTATCTATTCCACAAGACACCATGCAGATTCAGCTTGTTGTTAAGCACAATGCCCAACACAGAATAAGCACTCAGTATAGCAGGGGATATTATTTTTCTATTTTAGTCCCTCTTTTTTTCCTTCTCTCCTTTGACTAGCCATTATATAGCCAGTATATGTCTGAATTCTTTCTAAAATTATTTCTTTTACGGAGTCTGGGTGGCTCAGTTGGTTAAGCATCTGCCTTCAGTTCAGGTCACGATCCTGGGAGACCCGGGCTCCCTGCTCAGCAGGGAGTCTGCTTCTCCCTCTAATCATGTTCTCTCTCTCACTCTCTTTCTCTCAAATAAATAAAATCTTTTAAAAAAATAAAAATTATTTATATTCTATAGTCCTCATCCATTTTAAAAAACAGATGATACATTTCTATTCTTGTTCCAAAAAAAGGTCTTTCACCAGCCCTCCACAACACAAAATGATGACAAAACAGATCTAAAATCAAATAATGATGATGTTTTATTTCTTCAGAGATGAAAAATTACACAGATTACTAGGAAATACACCAAACGAAAATCCCGGCATCTATGGCCATTGTCAACTGGAGTAGCGTGTTTGAAAAGTATGAGTGAGAACTAGACTTTCACCATGCTTTTCACTAAATCTTCACCTCTTCTTTCATCTGAAACCTATTCTTTTTGCTATTTATTAACCTCACTAGGCCAGGGAAATCTGGAATTAAACACCAGATGGATACATGTGAATAAATTTCAGTGAAATGTAGCAACACAGCCATTAGAATTTTAAGAATAATGTAGCTGCAATAATTGAGAAGTCAATTAATAATCCCAATCTTTTTAGATGTGTAGGCCTCTAAAAGTTTGAGAAAACCCTGTGCTTTCATCCAGTTAATACTTCAGACCAAAGGTTGCTTGGTAAGAATAATTTAGGACTTAAATGCCGGTGGGGCTCTCCATCCCAGTGCTACAATAAACACGATTGCTATTTTCTTTCCACTACCTCAAAATTTCTGCACACATTAATTCTTGAAATAGTTCTAAAAAGTGAAGGAAATGGAAAAATTTATTGCACTGAACCTATGATATGCTGTTGGCATATCACAAGTTATAATGGTATATCCATGGAGGATTTCACTTAGGAGAAAACTATAAATATGAGGGAAACAATTATAACATTCAGAAGTTTTAGTAGCTCAGATACTAAGGACTTTTTTCCTATAATATTTATAGAACAATCATCAAGTATTAGATTCAACAAAACCTTTGGACTCTGCCATGAACTACAATAAAACCTTTAAGATTTTTTAAATTTACTTGAGAGAAATAGCACAAGAGAGCACAAGCAGGGGGAGTGGGAGAGGGAGAGGGAGAAGCAGGCTCCCTATTGAGTAGGGACCCTGGGATCATGACCTGAGCAAAATGCAGATGCTCAACCAACTCTGCCATCCAGGTGCCCTACAATAATAGCTTTTAAAAGCATTTTCATTTTAGAAGTACATTTTCATGTATAAAATTCCAAATTTAGAAGCATCATTAAGGTTTAAATCTCACCAGAAAATACAGGAATGTGCTAGTGAACTTTATTTTATGTAAAATTTATAACATGCAATTACCATTTATATTTGCAAACTTCTATCTAACTGAAAACTGTTGTTTTATCAGCTAACATGAATAAATGTACCATAACAATGCCAGGAAATCAGCTGCAACATTTATTTCGCATTGGTTAAGATACAAACAGACCTCACTAGAATTTATTTCAACCACACTGAATTCCAATTTAAAAACGTAGTAGATGAGGGGTGCCTGGGTGGCTCAGTGGGTTAAAAACTTAGTAGATGAACATTACTGATGGATTTCAAAAGAACACTGACTGAAATTATTCTATAATCCATTTTTATGCTTATCCAAAGAAAATATTTTATACGACAACATTTTTTAACACTAAGACATCATTTTTTAACAATCAGCTTCACTTTATTTTTAAGATACCGATTAAAAACTGGGAGGCAAGTGTAGTTTCATAATTCAAATCCAGGTTTCTCAGTTACCTGACCTACTTAAAATCTCTTCTTTGGAATAAATGCCCCTACCAAAGGGATAACGGGAGGCTTAAATGAGACAGTATATGTGAAGTGCCTGAAAACACAGTATTTCAACACAAGTCAGAAAAGAGAAAGGCAGGGAAAAAAGACTTACTCTTTGTGATGTGAAATTGTACTGTGCTTATCCCTGTTCACTTTCAGAGAGCAACAAGACAAAAAGGTAAGTCACAGTATTATTTCATTTTCAGATGGGCGGTTTAACTACCCATGTCCTAAAGATGGAACACTACCAACTTCAAACTGACTTTTCTAACTAGGCTCAGATGTCTGGCAAGGAACTAGGAGGCAGTATGACTGGCCAAGTAAGAAGAAGAGGAAAGAAAGGAAAACAGAGGCAGAGGTAAGGGGAAAGCAAATCCCATAAGGACCTGCAGGCCACTGCAGGGATTTCGGTTTTAGAGTAGGATACAAAGTCTTTGGGTTTGAGAAGAGGAGGGGCAAGATCTGACTAACTTTTAATAGGACCACTCTGGCTTCACTATGGATGGTAGACTATTAAGGAGAAGGTAAATTATAGGATGCCCAAGTGGGAGGCTATTGCAAAAATTTACATCAAGATGAAGTCGGCTCGGTGGCAGTGAAGGTGGTGAGAAGTGATCAAATTCTGGATATACTCAGAAGGTAAACGCAACAGAATCTGCTGCTGGACGAGAAGGATGGAAGAGTCATTAACTAAAATGGAGAAGACTTTGGAGGAGTTAGTTTCGGAGAAACCAGGGCTTTGGTTTTAGACCAGTTAAATTTGAGCTACCTATTAGACATCCAAACAGAGATACTGATTAGAGATAGGATATATGCACCTGGAGTTCAGGGGAGAGGCACTGGCAAAAGATACCTGTATTTCTTCGACTCTAAGAGGACTTAATACTGGTACTTTCTTGATCTTTATCAGGAACTGTCGAAAGAAAACTTCACACAGAATTGCCACTTTGCTAACAGTGACAGATGCCACCTACTTGTAAAACACGGTCTCTCACCTTTGGCCCAATTTTGGGTCAGATAATTCTTTGTTGTGGTGGCTGTCCTGTGCATTGTAGGGTTTTAGCAGTACCCTTAGCCTCTACCCACTAGATGTCAGTAGCATCCTTTTATCAGTGACAACTAAGAATGTTTTCAGATACTGCAGAATGTCCCCTGGGGGACAAAATAACTCCCAGTTGAGAACCATTGTTTTAGGGGCATTAAAATGTGGGGAAAAGGTGTGTCTTAGATAAATCAAATAGGGTATTAAAATGTGGGAGTTGTCAGGGCTTAAGCTCCCAAGAAGAGTGGATATAGACAGAAAAGGAGTCAGGATTGTACCTTGGGGCACACCAAAGTCAAGAGACTGCAGACAGGAAAAGGAGATTATGTTAGATATGGCGAGTGGTAACCATCTCAAGCCCAAGAAAAGCTGAATGTTAAGACAACACTAGAGAAAAGCAGAAGGGCATCTCAATGTACATCATGTAACCTCAAAAGTCTCCAGAAGCAATAGAAGTGGTGGTGGGAATGAAAGCAGAAGGATTGATTGAAAGCACACTTAAGCAAGCAGTTCACTCACAGATTCCTTCCTTTACTCGAAGACCAACAGGGGTCTCAGGTTCAGACTGATAGTCACTCACAGGACCCAAAAGGCCATAGCTTGGCACCAAGTTCACTTAGTTCTACAGAAAGATAAAGCATGCTAGCATGAGACATGCTATCTTTAAAAAGAATCTATATAGGCCACCAGGAGCCTTTTCTGGGCTTTGGGAAACTTCATACTCCACAGGAACCAGCAGTATATTTTAACAGCCAGTGAGTGCAGGTTCCAGGAACCCTCAAGGGATGTATTTATGTTCACTTAAAAACTGATAAATTTCACACCAGGAAACTAAGGTCTGTGTCTTTTCATAGGCTTCTTTTAAGTTCACTCACAGTCTTTCTGGTCCATATGCACTCACTAATCAGGAGTCAGTTTATAGTGTACAATATTACCTGGAAACCATCTATATTAGTCAAGTTTATAGTAAAAAAAAAAAAAAAAAACAAAAAAAAAAAAAACAACCAAAAACGCCAGGAGAAGGAAAACACCCAAGATCATTTTCCATGAAGAAAACGGTTTCAGACTTGCTAATAATCTTTTCTACTTAAAGCAGTGATTCTCAGGAGACTTTTGCCATTTGGGGAACACGTAGCGATGTCCACAGACATTTCTAGTTGTCACAACTGAAGGAGGTGTGTATGCTACTGGCAACTAGTGGACAAGAGAGATGCTGCCAATGATGCTTCTAACGTCTTACAAGGCACAAGATAGCTCCCACAACAAAGAATTATCTAGCCCAAAATGTTAGTAGTCAATGCTGAGAAATCCTGACCTAAAAGGATTAGATGGAAGTTCACATACTGAACACTGAGGACCACCTTACACTACAAGCCTTCTTTCCCCAGTGGGCTGCGAAAGCACTGAACAGCTGACATAAGCCCTCTATGCAGGAGGATGGAGGAATCATATTCTCTGGAGAAGCTCACACACCTGAGAGAAAAGACCTAAGAATGATAATAGAGCAAAGACTATATAAGACAGCCAAGAACTTTAAGATGATATTAACAGAACACTAATTTTGTTTGAACTAAGAGACTTAATCAGCTAGGGAAAGTCTGGAGTCGAAACAGTGATAAACATACCAAAAACCTACACATTTTAAAATCTCAAGGCAATTATTAATTCCAGGTAAGTAAAATGTAATGTTGCAGCAAGGAAATATAATAAAAGCATATAGTTTAGCACCAAACTGCATGTACATCGTCATGATAATATAAAAACTGAATAGTAAACCAACCAAATATATTGGGAGGCCAGGGGAGCATAAGGGTAGAAGGGAGAGGAACTGTCTAAAGAAGAGTTGTCTATACCCTAATCTTCCAGAGTGAGAAGTCAGTAGATAACACATACAACTGAAAAATAACAAGAAATACCAATATAAATACAGTTTAATGACACAGAGTTAAAAACCCTGAGAGTAGAAAGTTCTGACCTCTGAGAGGATATGGCATGTGTGTGCACATGTAGAACAAAGTTTTCTGTAACAAGTCTCACAGAACTATTTTGACTCTTTAAACTCCACACATGCAAAAGTAATTAAAATATTTCTTAGAGATTATATTCGAGTGTAGGGACAACTGGATACATGGGTTTGGGATCTAGTAAGCCTCAACTGGTTTTGTTGATTTGAAGAACAGACCAGATCCATAAAAAAGTACACTAAAGCAAGCTTCAGGTTTGCTAACCCACTTTCCTACTCATCCAAACAAGAAAAAAGAATAGGACGGATAGAAAAGAGTTCAACTCCTTTCCTGCTTTATTCCTGGTTTACTCACTGAACTTTATTTTGAACATTATAATACTGCTATCTTTGTCCATGAATACCACCAGGTCTCAACTGAAGAGTTTGCTGGGAAAGGACCCTGACCTCATGCGTCTTGACCCAACTCAAAATAATCTGATTAGAAAGAAGGAATATCAACATACAAAACAAAGAATAACCAAGAAAGCACACCCCTAGAAAAATACTGCTCATATCCCAACAAGTAAATCTAAAAGACCTAAATGACACATACTATATAGCTGGTGTTAAATATAATCCCTCGGTATCATATGAGAGAAAAAAATTAAGTTCTCTACAGAATATATACCACTTAGATGACCTTCATATTAAATAAGTGAAAAATTTTTTTTAGATTGATACACTTTTTCTTCACAAGCAGTTAAACTCATATTTATCTCCAAACCACCATGATTCATGCTTCTTTTATGTTTCACAGTGCCCAGAACAAAATGAGTACATTAATGGGTGCAGAGTTACTAACTGATGGAAATTAATCTAATGATATTAAATCCAAGGGGGGAAAATTAATAATGTTGAGTAATAGGTGTAAATTTTAAATTTCTCGATAATTCTTTAAACTATGTTTTACAAGATTTTACCTTAGTATTGATCATTCATAAATAGATTACTTTACCGTGTGGTAGACAGGATTGTAAACATAACCTGAACGAAGGCTGGCTTTATTTTACCCACATTGATCTTCTTTCTTGCTGCTACCCTGTAACAATATTGCTTTCTTCTTCACAAAAATATTCGATAAAGAATCCACCTACACCAAACTCAGCTTCTGCTAAAGTTATTTTAACACAAATTCATTCCCTTGCCCTCACCCCATCACATCCAGAAGAACTCTGTCCTTTAAAAACCTGTTCACATAATATATTACCACTTTTGATAACCTGAACCACCTTATGAGGATTAGACCACGTACTATTAGACCCATTTTACTTATGAGAAATTGATGTTTGCAGAGGCTGAATCACTCATTTAAGGTCCGGTGGGTAGTGAGTGGCAAAGGGAACACCTGGAACCCAGTTTTCTGATTCCAAGCCCAGTGGCTCTTTCCACTACAGTATCCTGAATCTTTGATAATAAAATAGAATCCTGGTGGACTATAGCGGTGGTAGGCATTTTTTTCTTAAGTTGTTGTCTTATAATAAACGTAACACTGAACAGGAGTTATTATTATAACAACTACAACAGCTTTGCAAATGTTATCAAGTATAAACCACATTTCAAGTTTTAATCATATGAAACAACTGATATTAATGTAAGGGCTTTGAATAGCCTAAGAATAAAATGAAGAAACTCTTAATCATTGACATTGCTGTATCTGGTAATATATTTCTTCTGCAGTGTCTTTAAAACTTAGTTCAGAAGGATCCTGACAAATTTTAAATGTAGAAAAAAAGAAGTTAATTAAGAACACCATTCCTTCCTTTTTAAAGTACTAAAATAGCAGGAAAAAAAGTTTCATATACCTACCTCGGTAACTGGCTGCCCCTGATGTGTCAAATTCAGTTCTTGAGGGCGCGTTACTTTATCGATATCCAAAGAGTCCATGCTGGAGGTCGCAGAGGTGATGCTGGAGCGAGAGGAGTTGCTAACAGAGCGCACTTCGGCGTCGCTCACCGTGCCTGCTGACGCTGTTCTTCTGTGCTGATTAGTTACTGACGGCTTAGCATCTTCTAGTCCAGACTGCTGAGCAGCCTCATCCATGCTCAAGGAAGCCTGTTCTAACTGTGCAGTGATGTCATCCAGGGAGTAGTTGGCATGTGATGGTTTCGTTATCCTGTTAGATGAAGAAGACAATCCTTTCAAAGTGCCATGTTTTGGTGTATGTCGGCTAGCAGGTAGTTTCTGAGTGGCTTTTGTTTCTGTGATTTGACGCTTACTATTTCCTGCACCAATACTGCTGAGCTCCTGCTCTATG
This sequence comes from Meles meles, assembly GCF_922984935.1. Lineage (NCBI taxonomy): Eukaryota > Metazoa > Chordata > Mammalia > Carnivora > Mustelidae > Meles > Meles meles. Next base: position 15,279,075 of record NC_060074.1, read on the forward strand.
GAGCAAAGATCGGCCATCAGGGCATCCAGATCCACAGTTTCTCCCTGATTCAGAGCTTCTGCAATGAACAATATGTACATGATGTTTCCAGAATACACTGAATCAGAATTCATACATTCTCTTATAAATCTGTCAATGAATGCAAGTGAAGAAGCAAGAAAATTTATCTTACTGGGCCTAAAGCCTATCAAATACACTATTTCTAAGACGTTTTTTGTTTTAAATTCAACAGAGAAATTTTTAAAAGCAAGTAAGTCCATCTTTTAAGATTTGTAGTAATCAGTGGAGGATAACATTATGAGCTGAAAGATTAAAAATAATGCAAAGATCATATACTGTCCTATGGGGTTTTAGCCACATCCCCCATGCAACTTTTTATCACAGGCTTTCTGTTGTTAATATGATCAGTGCCCTGGTAGAGCTGTTAATACTTGAAGAGCTGGGAGCATAGAGAGAAAAATGTAAAGCCTAAAAAATTACAGATTTTTATGTCAATTCCAAATATTAAAAAGTTAGGCAGAATACATTAAATAAAGGCCAGAGGGGACGATTTAAAACTTACTAACAAGTAATTTCACTGGACTTTATTCCAATGAAAATACAACAGTGAAAGTTAAGTTTGTCACGGGGTACCACTTGAGTATGTACTTTGTCAGTTATTAGTAACTAGAAAACTATTTCAGTTATGTTCCAGTTTGGTATTTTTCTGTGATCATTTGAATTAGTAAAAAATGCACAAACTTAGAAATGTAAGAACTCACTCAAGTTACGCATGTAGTTTTTATATTGAGCTACTTGGAACTGTAGCTGTGTTGCTTCTGCATTACATAATCTAGTATACTATTTTACATTTTATTTCCAGTTACATCTTACCATTCAAGTTGTATATGGAGAATCGATAAGAAAAATTGGCCATATTTGTTTCCTGACGAAGAGGAGATCTTTTTACTGGTTCCATGGGCTTATCAGAATCCAAACTCTAAAGAAAGTTTAATAAGTCATAATATTATATACAGGTTTCAATTATAAAAAAGAGAAACAAAGCTTGTTATTTGATTAGGTGAACTGTCATATAATAGTTAATAAAACCAAAGTTTAGATTCTAGTTTTAAGGACAAGTATAATTGTTTTTCATGTTATTTTGGTTATAGTTGCTTCAATTTTTAGATAAATGCTTAAGGCAATCAAGACCATCCTAGTTTGGAGGGGACGTCTTTCCAAATACATCAAGTATAGAGACTGAGCTTATTTTACATAAATTCACTATAAGCTAAATATATGAATATAGACATGGTAAGATACAAAATAGAAAGGAACAATGCAGAGAATTCTGTTATCTTTTTCCTCAAGGGGATTTGATTTTGGTCAGTCTCATTCTTGGCAGGAAGTACCCTGAAGATAAGGCACAATTCTGAATTCAAGATGAGTAAGGTCCAAGATCAGTTTTTCCTTTGTATTTACGTATTTATTTTATTATTTTTTTTAATTTATTTTTTAAAATATTTTATTTATTCATTTGACAGAGAGAGACCACAAGTAGGCAGAGCAACACACAGAGAGAGAGGGGGAAGCAGGCTCTCTGCTGAGCAGAGAGCCTGATGTGGGGCTCGATCCCAGGACCCTGGGATCATGACCTGAGCCGAAGGCAGAGGCTTTAACCCACTGAGCCACCCAGGCGTCCCTACGTATTTATTTTTATTAAAAATTTTTTTCATCTTAATTCTAGTTAACCTACACTACTATATTAGTTTCAGGTGTACAATACAGTGATTCCACAATTCTATATGTTACTTAGTGCTCATTATAGCGTCCCTCCTCCCCTCTGTTAACCATCAATTTGTTTTCTATAGTTTGGAGTCGGTTTTTTGGTGGTTTGTTTGTTTGTTTTTGGCTTTCTTTAATGATTACTTGGATCCCTTTCTCTCTCTCTCTTTTTTTTTTTTTTTTTTTTAAGATTTTACTTATTTGACAGAGAGAAGAGAGAACACAAGTAGGGGAGCTGCAAGCAGAGGGAGAGGGAGCCTGATGGGGAGCTTGATCCGAGGACCCTGGGATCATGACCTGAGCTGAAGGCAGATGCTGAATCAACTGAGCCACCCAGGTGCCCCGGATCCTTTTCTCTTTGCCTATCTATTACTGGTTTTTGATTTGTGTATTAGGTTTGTATATAACATCCGCATATAATAGTCTATATTAAGCTGATGGTCACTTAAGTTTAAACCCATTCTTTACTCCTCTGCCCCTCACAATTTAGGTATATGGTATCATACTTTACATCCTTTTATTTTGTGAGTCCCTTGACTGATTTTTAGAAATATACTTATTTTACTGCTTTTGTGCTTCCTACTTTCCTTATTCCTATTTATGGTTTTCCACTCAAAGGGTCCCCTTTAGTATTTCTCATAGACCTGCTTAATGGTCATGAATTCCTTTAAATTTCATTTGTCTGGGCAACTCTCTCTTATTCTGAACAATAGCCTTGCTGGATAGAATATTCTTGGTTGCACTTTTTTTTCCTTTCAGCACTTTGAACATATCATGCTATTCCCTTCTGGCCTACAAAGTTTCCATTGAAAAATCAGCTGATAGCCTTATGGGGTTTCCCTTGCTTGGAACTCTTTTCTCTTCCTACTTTTAAAATTGTCTTTATCACTACTTTTGACCATTTTAAGTACTATGTATCTTGGTGTGGACCTCCCTGGATTGATTTTGTTGGGGGCTTTTTGTGCCTCTGGATCTGGATTCTTGTTTCCTTCCCCAGATTTGAGAAGTTTTTCAGCTATTATTTCTTCAAGTAAGTTTTCTGCCCCTTTCTTGCTCTTCTTCTTGGATCCCTAAAATGCAAATGTTATTACACTTGATGGTGTCACTGAGTTCCCAAAGTCTACTTTCATTTTTTATCATTATTTTTTTCTCTCTTCTATTCAGCTTGATTAATTTCCATTATTCTGTCCTCCATGTCACTGATATGTTGTACTCCTTCTAGTTCTACTATTTATTCCATCTACTGTATCTTAAATTTCAGTTATTGGATTCTTCATCTCTGATTGGTTTTTATTTTTTCTATCTCTTTGTTGAGGGTCACACTGAGATCCTCCATTCTTTTCTCAAGTCCAGTGAGTATCTCTATGACCATTACTTTAAATTGTCTATTGGGCATATTATTTACCTCTGTTTTATTTAGCTCTCTTGCTGTGACTGTGTCCAGTTCCAACCCCACTGATTTTTAAAGTTCCAGGTACTGAGTCTCACTGATTGTAAGAAGATAAGGAAAATTTGGTCCAGCTAGTTTTCAAAGCCAAATGTTAGGGGGATACATCTTCCCCATGCAGGCTCCCTTGTCTGAGTCTGTTCCTCTTTCCTCTGTATGCCCAGGATGCCCTTCCCTCGTGTCTTTGCCCTTCTTCCTTCTCGACATTTAGCTGTGGAAAGTTTGTTCTTCCAGTCTTTAGGTCATTTTCTGGGTCATTACACTGAGGTGGGGGTTATCTAGTTGTATTCATGAGATACAATGTGAGGTAAGAATCTTCCTACTCTCCTGTCTTCCCTGGAAGTCCCAAGACCCAAGATCTTAACAGAGAGTGGCTACAACTTCAGACAATGATGGAATATTCTTGTTCTTCTCAAGCTCTATTAAGATGAGGACAAACTGTAACCCAGCTATGATACTGCCTATGATAAGTCTAGAATTATACTGTATTTCAGGACAGAGTATCTTCTAAGTTATCTTGCCACCTTTTTAAATGACACTTTTCCTCTTCCTCTCTATAATAAAGAATATAAGCTGCTTATAACAGAGAAATTCAGGAAAAAGGTCAGTAGTTAGTGTATATTTAAATAAATTTGCAAATATTAAAAGCAGCCTTTTAAAACTTTAACTTCTATTTATAATTATCAAATAGATTTCAAATAAAAAAGAATGCTAGACAGTCTGTAGAATCATGGAATTATATTTGTGCCTTCTTTATTCATTTGTCTCAAGATAAAAGGAATCCATTCAGTTTTCAAAGCTATCATATGAAGAGTATCCACAATCATTCACTGCCTTATTTCAATGTTTCACAAAATAGGAAATTCTTCAACCTCAAACCCTGTTCTTCTGCTGTAATTTAATTCCCAATGCTTCTCCCAGTGGAAATGAAAAATAATAGGTAGGTTTAATATTTTCTGTTAAATAACTTGAATATAATTGAGGACATACTAAGATTCAGTCTATTTACCAGTTCAAATAAACATACTTGTTATAATTACCTGCTGTGCCCACAGTGCTGAGAGAACAAAAGAAATACTCCTTGACACCAAGAAATGGTAACGTAGTAGGTAGTATTTAAACTTCGTGTGTGGGGGTGGGGTGGGGTAGAGAGTGTGGGGCGAGTATCATGAGAATTTGGTAAAAGCTCTGAACCTTCTTCCAAGAAAATGCAAACACACAAAAACTTTACAAACAATTTTAAAAGATTCATTAACCACTTAAAACATAAACTTGATATAATATAAAGCTGAAAATCCCATTAACAAGGTATGTGTGATATGAGTGGGTACACAGATGACACTTTGTAGTAAACAAAAATAATGAAACAAACTTTATTAGCCACTAATAAAGTACATAAAACATTTTTTTGGAAACATCTTAAGTGTAAAAAGCAACTTGTTAGCAGTGAGCCACCATTACACAGTGGTTAATATATTTTGTTTCTAAAGACAGATTTATACAAAAACAAAAACAAAACAAAAATAGTCACAGTATTAGTTTACAAGCCAACTTTTTTGGTGAGTGGCTCTTCACATTATATGGCAAGGAATTTAAAATACTGGGAAGAATAAAAGTACCAAACCAGCAGAAGAGCCATCTGCAGTGAAATAGCATAGAGTTACTATTCTACCTTTTATAAAAACACAAGATCCAGTAAAACAAAATAAAAAAGCTTTGCCATGGTTTTAAAATGCAGCCAGAAATGAAATTTTGCCAGTATTCTAGAATTATAGAATAGAAATACTTGCATGTGAGGCTATTACTTGCATCGTAAAATGTAGTAAATATTCACATATATTAAGTTATGAAATAAGAAATAAGAGTCGCTAAAATTTAGACTTTTAGATTTTGGGTTTTAAACCTTTTAGTCAGCAATCTCAGTTTACCAACCAGATTTTAAATAATCCCTCCAGAGGAACAGAACCTCTGTCTTAAGTTTGTTTTGTTTTGCTTTTTTGTTTTGAGACTCCTTTAAATAACCATATAATACTTCGTGTTCTAGAGTTAACATTTATTTACTTGTTAAAGGTTTGGACATTTTCCCTTTAGCAGTATTTAAAAATGGAACCTATTATCCATATCCCTATGTCTACACAGTAAATTTTTAAGCACACAGTGATGGCTTGAAATCCTCGAACAATTTTTCAAGCACTATTTCTAACCTGAGTGAGTTTGTCCAGCTCCCCTAGCCAGGCTCCAAACATTTTGTCCAGGTCCTGATCTTCCTTATCACTGTCTTCTTCAGCTCCATGGTCAATTTCTTCATCTGATAGCTGATCCATCTGAAATACAGACATTTAGGTAGAATGAAGTTTAACAGGTTAAACTTGAAAAATTATGCAGCACATGCTCTGATATAAATTGTAACTCTCTGGCGTCAAATCTTCCAAACCAGAGATTATTTTATACAAGGAAATTAGAAGTCATTAATGGAGACAGGTTGACAAGCGATTAGGAATGAGTAACTAGGTCTCAAATTTTTAGGAAATTGTGAAAGAAAAGATTGTATCAGATTACGACCAGAATCACAAGTAACAATAATTTTAAAATTGCAGAGCCCTCTCAATAACCGGAGGATATTATAGTAGTGTGGTTTCCTCCACTAACACATTCTGTAACACCCCAAAACCACAGAGAAATAATTTTAAGACTTCAATCCAGCACATTATTATCTCACTTATTCTGTGAGATCTATTTAATACAAGTAAGTATGTACCTTGCAAAACCTTAGTTCGAGAATCACTTCAGAGAAAAGAAAAAATTGTTAATCCAGTTTAGTCTGTTGAATTAGTTCCTCCTCTCATAGCATTCTTTCTACCTTACTTTCTCATCAGTTCTGACAAAATCCAAGGAACCAGAACTAAAATTTCCTGTATGTAACTATTCTTCAAGTATAAGTCTTGAAAAGAAGAGATAATTTTCTTTCTTCTCATTAATTATGTGATATCTGACATGGAATCTGCATATTGTTTTGTGAAGGGAAGAAAAGATTACACAAAACAAAGTAGGATCAATGACTGACCAGATACTTAAAGTTCTTAAAGATTAATCTGATTAATATATTTCAATATTAAAGGCGCTGAGAATCTTTTTTTAAAATTCCAATATAGTTAACATACAGTATTATATTAGTTTCAGATATATATATAGTGATCCAACCATTCCATACATTACTCAGTGCTCATCACACGGGCACTCCTCAATCCCCATCACTTATTTCACCCATCCCTTCACCCACCTCCCCTCTGTTAACTATCCCCTCTGGAAACTATCAGTTTGTTCTCTATAGCTAAGAGTCTGTTTCTTGGTTTGTCTCTCTATGAGAAATCTTTAGTAAAGCCTACATTTGCTTAAACCAAGATATTCCAAATTAATTTGACCACAAATCCTTTCCCTTCAATTTGGAATAATATCCATTATCTTTCCCAGGGATACAATGAATATTATCATTCTACATTCCATTCTTGACTCACATTTCTGAAATATAAATTTTGTTCCAGTGGATCTAGGCACTATTTGAAATACTACCTGCCTATTTGTTTAAAGAATTCCTCAGAGATTAAAGTTATCCTTAATCTCAAATAAGAATTCATACACATATTACACCTCAAAGCAACAATCAACAGAAGTAATTGTGATCCTTAAAATGTGGTTATGAGCTATGTGAGGAATTTAATTATCTAATGGGATGTCATGAAGCTAAATGTTAAACCTTATTTTACTATATAAAATTCTGCAGAAAGGGTCAAACAGTGTCACAAAATCCATCTGAACTGGGTGGCTCGGTCAGTCAAATTGGCTCAGGTCATGATCCCAGGGCCCTCTACCTGCCACTCCCCCTGCTTGTGCTCTCTTTCCTTCTCTTTCTCTCTGAAAAATAAATAAAATCCTAAAAGAAACAAAAAAACAAACTGAACTTAGTTCTAAAGATATGAAAAATCAGATCATATCCCATTTAATCACTTAACAGAAATAATTTTCTTAAGTTTAATACTACAAAGGATCACAGCTTATCAATATCTCTAATGTAAACTGGTAATTCTCCTTAATTTCACTACTCAAAGCATGTATAAATCAGGGAATTCTTCTCACAAATGGAAAATATATCCACCAATTCCCCAAATCACAATTTGACTCTTAAAGAGATTTGGTTTTTATAATTCATTTGTGTTGTACTAGTTCTAGGATTTTTATTCATTAATGAACTATTTACAGAACTATCTCAATAGAAACCTGATATCGTTATTTCATTGTTCTATCCAGGAAATATGTTAGTACAAAGAAAAACCTCATCTGACTAGGTAACTTAATTACTCATATAATAGTTGCTAGTTTGAGAACATCTAAGAGTAAGAATATCCAGTCTTCATAGTGAAGGCCAACAAGCAACAGAACTGGAAATTTTAAAAGTCAACTTCCTCTTTCTCCCTAATCTTTAAAACTAAACATACTGGAATAACCCAGAAGCTAAAATATTCTAGGAGGAATTCTGCTTTGAGACAATGATACTTATGCTGCACATCCTTCTGAGCACACATTATAAATGTCCATAAGGAAGAAGCTATACTGCAAAGAATGAAATAGGAGTATGATTTTGCATATAGTTTTGCAGAGCATATACAAAATAGTTCAAAATGAATGTATTTTGAATTATTACGGTGCTAAATGAACTACAGAGTCCATACCAAAGACTGGTGCATTTTTTGAGTTTTTTCCTATTATTCAAACCCAGTAATTATTTGGATTTTTAAATATCTCTTTAAATATTTTCATTAATAGTTTTATTTGATCTAGACTACTGCACATCAAAGTAGATGAAAATATGGCTAGGGAGTAATAACAGAGAATCATAAATGGAAATTCTGAAGCAATTCAAAATATTAAAATATCAAAATAATATTTTGAATAAAACAATAAAATTTGACTTTTACTATTTATGTAACCTTTGCCAACTTTTTCCATTCTTGAATTTGTCACCATGTCGGTTATTTTATAAAAATTAAGACACTTATTCAGAGACTTTTCCAATAAAAATTTAGGTCCTACAACATTTCTTAACAGATCTGCACCCTAAAATAGCAGCCTCCCTTCTCTAGAAGCTGAAGTTGATCCTTATTTAAATGACATAATTTCTGATTACTACACACACCAAATGAGAGCATCCCCAAAAGTTTTCTTACACACTGTGTACTGTTAAAATCAGCAAAACTGGTACAGAGATTTATCCTCTATTACATATTGATACCTGCTTCCAATTAGATGGCAATTCTAAATCTGAAATGCCCCGACTAGAAATGACGACAGCAGAAACTACAAATAAAATAATAAAATAGTCAACTGTCCCTCCAAAGGGAAAGAAAAAATTAAGGAAAAGAAAATAGAACATATCTTATTTTTAAAATAATTTGGATTTAAAAGAATAGCTTCTAATGTGATGCTTTTCCATAATGATGTTGAAATAGGCCCAAAGAAACCATAATACATACTAGACCAAATATTATTAAATTATCCTATGACTATTAGATTAGGTACTTGGTGGTGGTGGTGGTGGGGAATATATTAAAGTTTCACTTTAATTCCCTTCTCCATTACATCTGAGGGAAACTATGTCCTGAAAGAATGAATGTACCCTAACACAAATGAAAAGGTTTATTTCCCAAAGGGTGCACTTAATGAATACAGAATAAAATCCACAGTCAATGGCAGATCAAGAACACCCTGGATGGTCCTGGCCTTCAGGGACCTCTCTGATCTTTCATCCCATCTCCCTTCCAGCCACTGTCCTGCCTGCTGTTCCTTGGAGCAGCCTGGGGGTTGAGAGGATGTGAATTCTGTTTTGAAGATAGACTGAGAGATGCCAGTAAATATCCAACTGGAAAAAAAAATGAGGAAGGGTTATTAGGACTCAGGTAATGAAAAGGGTTAGTTAACCTGATTATTTCAAAATCCTATGTTTATTACAGAATAATCACAGATTGCAGGGAACTAATATTTTAAAGTAATTTACATTTATTTTTTTCATAAAGTAAAGACAAATAATGGTGCAATGATCCACCACTGTTTATATGCCGACTGGATTCATTTCACACATAAGAGTTAATAATTGTGCTTCAATTATTACAGGTTAAAGGTTACATATGACAAGCTCCACTACATGTAACAAAACTATCCATTTAGTATGCCTTAGTATAAAACAATATTTTTTCCACAATATTTTCTATGAAGCTAATTATTCAGCATATTTTCCCTATTAGCCTTCCTCCCGGGAGATATTTTGGTTTACTACTCAGTTTCCTCACTGTGAGATAGAATGGTGATCTTTATAAAGAAGGCTGGGCTTATAGTAGGGCTTAGTAATTTGAATAAATATATTCCAGGTAGGGGAAATTATAAAGAGCAAAGGAGAAAGTCTGTGTTTGTAAACTATCATGAGATTGGCTCAAATAAGAGAAGAGGAAAAAGAGAGCTTTTAAAAGTCAAGGACGAAGGCCAGAGAGATAACCTTGAGAGCCAAGTCTATTCTTTCCTCCAGGAGGCAACCATATTCTTAAACACAGAAGTGAAGGGGTAGGGAGAGAAATGGTATTTTAGTCAGAGGACACAATGCCTGTGTAAGAGTTATTAGAGAAGGGAAAGGCCAACAGAAGGCTACTGTAAATATTATGTAGAGATAATTATAGAAATGCAAACTGAAGTCCTCAGGAAATACAACTTACACAAACCAAATAGTTAGACAGTGGCAAGAAAAATACATGGTATTGAATGAGGGTGCCTTATTTATTACTGACCTCTTTTTGTCCTCTTAACAATTCAAAAATAACTACTTCTTGTAAAAATAAGTATACTTAAAGCCACATGAACACTCTCAGAATGCAGGAGGAGTGCAAAGCTGCTACTAGGGCATTTCTCTGGGTCTAATATGCTCAATATTCCAAAGAAGCAAGAAAAGATTTGGTATTTGCTGTACATCTACTGTATACCAGATGCTGGGGGAATAGAGTTGGACATGATAACCTCTGTCTTTTAGGAATATATAATCTAGGGACACCTGGGTGGCTCAGGTCATGATCCCAGGATCCTGGGATCGAGTCCCCCATCTGGCTCCTTGCTCAGTGGGGAGCCCACTTCTCCCCCTGCTTGCCACTCCCCCTGCTTGTGCACTCTCTAACAAAAAAAATCTTAAAAAAATGAATATATAATCTAGTAGAGGACAGCCAAGGGGACCAACAATGCGCCTGGGTGGCTCAGTGGGTTGGGCCGCTGCCTTCGGCTCGGGTCGTGATCTCGGGGTCCTGGGATCGAGTCCCGCATCGGGCTCTCTGCTCAGTGGGGAGCCTGCTTCCCTCTCTCTCTCTCTCTCTCTCTCTCTGCCTGCCTCTCTGTCTACTTGTGATCTCTCTGTCAAATAAATAAATAAATCTTTAAAAAAAAATTAAAAAAAGTGTTAAGTGCAATGACAGAGGTATGTTATATGACTATAGTTTAACAGTTTGAGGACAGAAGAAAGGGATGATGCTTCAGTTCAGACCTGAAGAATGAATGTGCAAAAGCAGAGAAGAAGGGTGTTTTAGGCAGAGGGACCAGTATGTGGGAGGGTATAAAGCTGTGACAAAGTAAGACATGTTGAGAACTCTGACTTAACATTTCCAATGCAAAAGATGTGTGGTATAGACCCAAGGGAGAATGGGGGCTAGAGAGGAATTAGGGGCAAAATTAGAAGCCATATGAAATGGAGTCTGGACTTGATGCTGTATGGCAAAGTATTTCCAATTGTGGTCTGCTGATGACCTACATCAAAATTATCTGGGGTGGGGTGCCTGGGTGGCTCGGTAGGTTAAGCTGCTGCCCTCGGCTCAGGTCATGATTTCAGGGTCCTGGGACAGAGTCCGCACCAGGCTCTCTGCTCAGCAGGGAGCCTGCTTCCCTCTCTCTTTCTCTGCCTGCCTCTCTGCCTACTTGTGATCTCTGTCAAATAAATAAATAAAATCTTAAAAAAAATTATCTGGGGTGCTTCTTGTAAAGTCAGTTTTAAAAAGGCCTAAGATCTACCAAATACTAATTTCCAGGATCCTGGGACATTTTTAACAAGCCACCCCAGGTATTCCTTATGCCTACTGAAGTCTGACAACCGCTGCAGTGTGTTGTGTTCTAATTACCAAGAGAACTTGCAAGACAAAATTAACACAGTTTCACACAACCACAACTTGGTTAAAGGCAAAGTAAGACATGTACACCCAAAGCCCATTAAGAAATTAGGCAGTGACAAGTTCCCTCTATTAACATACCCTCATTACCACAGTTCCATGATTCTTCTGAGAGTTATTCATTTAGTTGTAATTTTTAGTTCTTTATGCCCAGTTACATTTCAGTAATTCTATCACAAAATTTTGGAAAAACTCCTAAGCTGATAAATAATTCCAAAGATAAATAATTCCAAATAATTCCAAAGAAAAACAGGCACTAGAGAAGGGAGGCTATAAAGACTTCCAGGTTCAAGGAGTGCCCCCCAACTGTGCAAGATAGAACTCTTGCAAAATAAAGCAGGAGGAAGGAAACCTAGATCAGACAAAAGAAACAGTAAGAAAAAAAACTCTGTTAAAATTAGTACCGCACAAAGAGAGGAAGAAGACTCATCAAAAGGCGGAGGGAGGAAGTCAGAGCAGAGAAGGAAAAGGAGAGAAATAGGACACAATATAATATAAAATGAAGTGAGAACTGTGGGGGGCGGGGGGCCATTAGCTGCTCATCTGACTAGGGCACCCAGAGAGAGGTGTGCTTGATTTACTTTTCTCTTGACCTACAACTCTTCAACACAGAACACAGTTCTGCCGTGAACTAAATGGCATCATTTGTAAACTGCCCACATGAAAATTGGGAATTGAATGAACTAACTGAATTTCCACGAGTTCTTCACAGAATCAAGATATTAAGTGTGTTGTATGTATAGCAACATTTTCCTCAGGTTTTATTTTTAATTTTGGATGGTCTTATTTTCTTTCTTTCTTTCCTTTTTTTAAAGATACTGCTAAAAGTTTTATTTTTTAAGTTATCAAATGTGTAAATTCTTTTCTGGGAGAAGTCTTGCACTGTTTTGGTCAGTAAATTCTTTTCAACCAAGAACTCTGATGTTTATGTAAATCTTTAGTTTTATTTTATTATTCATTCTTTTCTGTAGTTATTACATTTAACATAGGTAGCTTAGTTTAGCATTACAGAACCTTAAACTGATTTTTCCCAAAATTTAATTCTTTTGAATTTATATATTATTTTCTATATATACAGTAGGTTCTTTTTCTGAGGATCCTTTTCCATTGTGTGCCTACTTTTCAGTAAACATCACTTTGTATTTTATCAATTTATGGAGCAGATAAGTTAAAATGTCAAAAGTTGCTTTTTGTAAATCGATCACTGAAGTTTTCTCTGTTAAGGTTAGTGGTCCTCCACAGAAATGGCCCAAGTTTGACTTAGAGTTCAACACTTCCAATACTTTGCCCACAAACAGTATTATGCCAGGTACTGTGCAGGATACAAAGGCGGCAAAAAATACACCCTATGATTTCAAAGAACATTAATCCTAACTGTGGCAGAGATGGTAAACATTGAAGCATCTTGATTAAAAAAGTCTCTAAGAACAAAGTTCCTTCTGTAGGTCTGTGCATGAAGGAAACTATGGTCTCTGAAGGGTTGAAAGGGGACTGAGAAGGAAGAAATGTACTTGTCATTCCAAGGCTTCACAGGAGCAATCCGAGTAAACTGGCCACCAGGAAACTTGCATGGCCTAGTCTTCTGGGAGTGAACTGGTATGGAACTAACTTTTGTAGTTTCTACATAGAACGAAACCTCCCTAATAAACAAGAAAGGTATACTGTGTGTGGGTTGGCCATCTTTCCTTACCAAGAGGAAAGAGAAAAACTAGGGGAGGTGATTCTCACTCCTTATAATAAATCTTTTATTGGTATTTCAGTTTCTGACAACCCAAGATGTAACTAACACATCCTCTTCATTATCATATACATTAACTCTAAAGTAACTAAAGATCACATAAAGAAGCATAAAAAAAAACCCAAGAACTGTTTTTAATAGTTGACATAAGTTATTATGTCTAAAGAAAGCTATAAATCAAATCAAAGCTGATTTGTTAATTTAATGTTTCATTTAACAAGCACGTAAATGCACCCCGGCAAAGGAATTCCCTTCACAGAATAATGAACCATATTTGTTTCTTAATTTACATTGGATTTTTCATAATAGTGGATATTGTTTATGTATTAAATCCCAAACAGGAACTCAAGTGAAGTGAAAAAACCAATCTAAGTTCAATGGTTTACAAAGAAACTCCTAACATTCTTAATAAATAAGAAGTTCTAATGACCAATCTTAAAATTACTAGTTATACAGTATACCATAAACCATAATCTGAAATCAGAGAACTAAAATAAATAAATAAACCAATAAACAAAAAGTAATAGTAAGTGTAATATTCTTTTGTTATATTCTACCTTTCCAAGTTTAAGAACTGTGAGAGAATAAATTTCTGTTGTTTTAAACCACCCAGTGTGTGGTAAGTTGTTACAGTAGTCCTAGGAAACACAGTCACTACAAGTTACCTTAGAAATGGGGCTTCCATGACTGCTTCCAGAGATGTTCATGTTGCTTATTCTGCTCCACACTTAGGACCTTTCCTGCTATACTACCTACATACCAGTTATCTTTGGAGACAGCTGATATTATACATGCACTTTCCAGCTTTAACTGGAGGGAGAGTGTAGACAGTAGTAGCCTGTGGCTTAGGAGCCATCTGGACTACATTTTGTAGATTATTTATTTATTTATTTGACAGTCAGAGATCACAAGTAGGCAGAGAGGCAGGCAGAGGCGGGGAGGGGAAGCAAGCTCCCTGCTGAGCAGAGAGCCTGATTCGGGGCTCAATCCCAGGACCCTGAGATCATGACCTGAGCGGAAGGCAGAGGCTTTAACCCACTGAGCCACCCAGGTGCCCCGACTATATTTTGAATCATCATTATGAACTCAAGGTTTCAAAGAGACAGAGGAAATACAGAAGGGGTAGGAATAAAGATAGATACACATTTAAGTGTTTGTAGGTAGGTCCACTCAAAGGGCGTAGAAGCGATGACATTCCAGTAGCAATGACATTCCAATTACCATACCTAGCACCCAGTTTTTGGTTTCTAAATACATATCCTACCCAAAAAGTAACCAAGAACCTTGGAGTAATGATTCAAGGGTTGGGGTTGGTGAAAAGTAAGATGAGATCCTAGAATATCTTCCTGTGCCAGAAAGTGCTCAATAAAGATGGGGACATGTCAAAAGGATACAGAAGCCAGTCAGAAGGGGATCCACAGAACCCAATATGGGGCAATTTAGGCATCAAAAATCAATTATGACAGGAAGAACGATAACCTGTTGAATAAAATAAGAATCCACGAACCCATACTGATATAAATACATACATGGGAAAAGAAAGCTCTTCCTCACAAAATGCCAATTAAATGATGCAGATGAACTGACAGAAGATCACCATACGCGACCACTGTAATAACTGATTCGGGTAAGAACCATTGACAGATGCTAAATCATGGGTGAAAATCTGCTAAGACTATTTACATATCGTTAAAATATCTCCCCACAAAATTACTGGGTGACACTGCCTTAACCAAGTGATAAAATTTAACATCACTAACATTGGGGCAAACCCACATCATATATTTTTTGAGAAATAATGCAGAGAAGATACATTATCATTTTGCGGTATTCTTTTTTTTTTTAAGATTTTATTTACTTATTTATTTGAGAGAGACAGTGAAAAAGAGAGAGCACAAGCAGGGGGAACCGCAGAAGGAGAGGGAGAAGCAGGCTCTCCACTGAGCAGGGAGCCCAACGCTGGGATCCCAGGACCCTGGGATCATGACCTGAGCCAAAGGCGGATGCTTAATGACTGAGCCACCCAGGCGCCACTTTTTTGTGGTATTCCTGACGATATGCATTACCTGAATCAAATCACAAGACATTTTACAAAATAACTGGCCTATGGTTAAAAAACATGAAGGCCAAAAACACAAAGGCTGAGGATGTGTTCTAATTTAAAAGAAACCTAAATGGGGCGCCTGGGTGGCTCAGTCATTGGGCGTCTGACTTCGGCTCAGGTCATGACCCCAGAGTCCTGGGATTGGGCCCCACATCGGGCTCCCTGCTCAGTGGAAGCCTGCTTCTGCCTCTCTCACTCCCTCCGTTTGTGTTCCATCTCTGGCTGTGTCTCTCTCTGTCAAATGGATAGGTAAAATCTTAAAAAAAAAAAAAAAAAAAAAAGGAAACTAAAGAGACCTGACAACTCAATGCAATGCTTGATCCTGGACTGAATCCTGGACCCGAAGAAAATATGTAAACGTATAAATATAGCTATAAAGGACATTACTGGGATAACTGCCAATATCTGACTATGGACTGCAGATTAGATCACAGTATTGTATTGATGTTACATTTCCTGATTTTGATAATACTACTGAAGTTTTGATAATTACTACTGAAGTAATGTAAGACAGTATCTTTGCCCTTAGGAAACACATACTGAACAATTTAGTCATAAAGGGGCACAATGTCTACAGTTCATTTTCAAATGGCTCAGAAAAAAATGTATGTATTTGAGTGTGTGTAAATACATAAAAAGGGAGAGAGGAATAACTAGGCAAAAAGTAAACAATAAGTGAATCTAGGTAAAGGGAATGTGGGAGTTGTTTGCACTCTTACAAATTTCTTAAGTTCCAAACTGCATCAAAATAAATTCAGAAAGAGAGGGAGGGTGGGAGGGGAGATAAAGAAAGTGTCTCAGGAAATTATAGTTTAGTTAGGAAAACACTGTGTATCAACTAATGGATCATTTAAAATTCAGAAATAAAGGAAAAAAAAACATATAGGTCGAAAAACATTTTTACCAAATAAAATAATGCAGGCAAGGTCCCTGAAGAACAACTGTGTATTTCTCCAACACATGATTTTTATTATTATATGCATGTATTACCATTCCTAAATTGCATTTGCCTGGTTTACTGCTAATGTTTTTGGTTTATTTTTGGTCATCATAAAATTAGTTTTAATGCAAATAAAAGGTTATCACTTTGAAAAATAATTACTCATCAGATAATTCTTTCACAGAGGCAAAGACAATCATTTCTAACCTTCAGATGAAAAAAACAAGTAAATGAGTTAAAAAAAAATTGGTTAATGTCACAGCAGGTCAGGAAGAAATCAGAATTCATTCTAAATCAAAGACTCATACACTTGACTCATGAACAACACAGGCTGAACTGAGTGGGTCCATTTTTATACAGATTTTTAAGATAAATACAGTACAGTATTATAAATGTATTTTTTCTTCTGTATGATTTTCTTAGTAACATTTTCTCGTCTCTAGCTTATCTTATTGTAAGAATATAGTATATAATACATACAATATACAAAATATATGCTAATCAACTGTTTACATTGGTGATAAGGCTTCTAGTCAACAGTGGGCCATTAGTTATGTTCTGGGGAATCAAAAGTTATACTCAGACTTTTCACTGCATGGGGCTGGGACCCCTAGTCCCTGCATTATTCAAAGGTCAACTGTATTTAATCAAATAAGAAGGCTTAAGCTAAATAAAGACGTCAAGATGGTTTTTTAAGTTACTTTAATAATTTTGTTATTAAATATGAGAACAAATGGAGTAAAACACCTGTACCTTGCATTATTCATTAGCATATTCCCTGACCTCTTGCCCAACATCCAAATGGCACGTGCACAATATCCCCTTATCCAACAAAACTGAAATGTCTGCTTTGTTTCTTCTATCTCATAAACCTATAAATCCTAGGAAAGATACTCTTAACACATTGCTGATAGAAGATACATTCAGTACAGTCCCTCATACAATCAACCAATCCATCTAAATAAAAGTCACATCACTAAACTGTAATTATCACAGAGCAATTCATCAGTGTCAGCACCAGGAGGCTCTGTGCCTTTGCTCTCTTTCTTATTTTGATGACTACTACTATCTTGGTTCAGATGTATACTGTAATGTCCTTAGATTATTCTAGCAACTTCCTAATTTACCTCTCTTTTTGTAATCCATCACTGTCAAACTAATCTTCCTTAAAAACTTTTTTTCATGCCATGATTCTGCTAAAACACCCAGAAGGGTTTCCCCATGACATTCTGAATTAAGTACAAACTATCAAATGATTTCACACCCTCTCTTACATGGCCTCAACCTAAATTTTCAACCTTATTTTCTACCCTTCAAACAACCTAAACTACTCAGTATTCTTAAAAAAAAAAAAAAAAAAAACAACAACCTATGCTTTCTTAACTTGGTCTTTGTTCATGTTTTCAACCTGACTGGAATATCTCAACCTGTCAAAAGAATGAGAGAATACATTTCTCTCTCTCCCTAAAATCCCACTAAAATGACAGTACACAGTTATAAGAGGGAATAAACTCGGGACACCTGGGTGGCTCAGTTGGTTAAGTGGCTGCCTTCGGCTCAGGTCATGATCCCAGCATACTGGGATCGAGTCCCACATCGGGCTCTTTGCTCGGCAGGGAGCCTGCTTCTCCTTCTGCCTCTGCCTACCACTCTGCCTGCCTGTGCTCGTGCTCTCTCTCTCTCTAACAAATAAATAAATAAATAAATAAATAAAAATCTTAAAAAAAAAAAAAGAGGGAATAAACTCAAAGGCAATGGAAGCTAGAAATGGCAAAAGCATCCAAAGATCAGAGATTCTGGCAAATTTCTGGAAGACAGGGACAGGTAGAAACAGGGAGATGAACCAGAGCAGAAGCCATCAAAGCAAGTATTTTCACTCAATATTTATTCAGCAAATATTAAGCACATACTATGTGCCAAACACTGTTCTAGAAACACTGTAACAAAGGTGATCAACTAGGGACCTGCCAACAATAAACTCAGATTCTAGTCAAGGTAGAGAAATAGTAAACAAAAACAAACAAACAAATAAGACCCATGACAAGTGTGGTGGTAATTAAATTAGGGTTGTATGAAAAGTGACAGAGTAGCTGTTTTAGACTGGACGTACAGAGAAGGCCTCTCTTTTTTTTTTTTTTTTTAAGATTTTATTTATTTGACAGCGAGAGAGAGAGAGATCACAAGTAGGCAGAGAGGCAGGCAGAGAGAAAGAGAGAGGGAAGCAGGCTCCTGCCAAGTAGAGAGCAGAGAGCCTGATGTGGGACTCGATCCCAGGACCCTGAGATCATGACCTGAGCCGAAGGCAGCGGCCTAACCCACTGAGCCACCCAGGCGCCCCAGAGAAGGCCTCTTTAAGTAGTGATATTTAAACTGAGATATGAGTTACAAGAAGGAATCAGATATGTACATATCAGAGAGAATAACATTCCAAGTAGAAGGTACAAGTCTAGTGTGTCAGGGAACAGAGTCTGATAGGAAGAGAGGGCCAGGTCATTCAAGGATTTGTAAACCAAGAAATAGAGTTTGGTTTTTATTCTAAGGAAGCCCTCTCGAGGGCAAGGAGAAGTCATCCCTCACAAAAGGCTGCCACAGAAGTGGGGAGCATACTTGGAGTGAGAACATAGAATGGGCAAAGGAACAGAATGAGGAAAAAGAATGCAAGACAAGAGCCAGTATATCCCACACTGGCACTCCTAGGGAAATTTTGACATTTGCTTCAGGGTTAATGAAAATAGAAAAAAACAATTCTTTCGCATAAACTTAAATGCTTTCAGGGGTCAGGAGATCAATACAAATCCAGCAGCAGCCAGATGTAAAACAATAGGGAGCTGTAGGGCCTGAAAAGGGCATAATATCAGCTAAAAACACTCAAAGTTTTAAAAAGTTTATTCTAGAATTAGATAGTGAAGTTGTACAACCTTGTAAATAAGTTTTTAAAAAACTTAGTTATATATGTGTATTATATCTTAACTAAAAAAATATAACTAAGAAAGTTTAAGCATATCTGCTAAACAAAAGTTAGATGTTACTTCCTCCAGGAGGCCCATGAACTTTGTACCTCTCTAAGGCACTTACAGCAAATCAACTTTATATTATATGGTTGTTATTTGTACACTTGCCTTATCACCCTCCACACCCAACTAGGTTGCAGAATCAGGAGAGAGACCATACGGTTTTCATTTGTCACCCCAGAGCAACTACCAAAGAGACATATTCTTTCTTCGCCTGAATTTCAATTTTTTTCTGCTAAACACTTCTAAGATGAGTCTGAACTTAAGATGATATCTTAATTTCAGAGAACTCAAAGCAAAAAAAAAAAAAAAAGTGCACTTCTTAAAAAAAAAAAGACAGATGGATGGACGAGTTTATCCAATTCACAATAAATACTAATTTCAACGAACCAACCCATTTAAAATTAATTTCTCTATCAACAGAGGAATGGATTTTTAAAAATATCAAAGAAATTTCTACAATGTACTTTGGTTTGGGCAGAATTTTTGATAATATTTCTATAAGACTATCTGTTTCTAGGGACAGGATTTGATTCAACAGCTATATTAATAATATGATTCTCCTAGAAAGTAACAAGTAATAGTAAGGGTTCCTGTACAGAATAGAAAAAACTTAACTCTAATTTTAAACAAAGAATCTAATCAAAATCAAAGTATAAGGAAATTTATCAATGTTTATCACATTGTATCTCTTCTTTCAACTTTCTTCACCTCCCTTTCTCTCCCTTCTAAGGTTTCATTCCAAAATGCTGTACTGCAAGTTGCTTCATTATCTCCATTTCTTTAGGTTCTTCTCTTCTCATTCTGTCCATTTTTTTCTCCCAATATCTGTGAAAGAAGCTACTCTCAATTCCTAAGTTTCAACACAATTGCTAAAATAGACTTAGAATTAGCCAGAACTCTGAATTTACACAACTGCTAAAACAGATTTTTAGAATCAGCCAGAACTCTGAATAGAAACTCAAGGTTAGGGAGAAATCACTTTACTAATAAATCCTACATACAGTTGTAGTTCTTCCTCCATCTTTGTATATCAGTATTTTATTCTGGCAGGAGTCAGAAATCCAACCAGAGATGGCTCATTATTTCTGACATTAACCAGCCACAAACAGAAATGGATAATATTTAATGGTCAAGAATTGCTTAGGGTGAAAAGATAGGGTGAATATTTACTAAAATTTTCAGAATGACTTTGTAGGGTGTTTAAACAACAAATGCTAAAACATCCTCTAAAATTTTATACAAACTGGTTAACAAGAAAACTCAAGTTGGGGCGTCTGGGTGGCTTAGTCGGTTAAGCCTGCCTCTTGATCCCAGCTCAGGTCTTGATCTCAGGGTTGTGAGTTCAAGTCCTGCGTTGGGCTCCATGCTGGGCGTGGCACCTACTTAAGAAGAAGAAGAAGAAAAAAACCTCAAGTAAATAAATCTTTTTTAAAAAAATGCCCTGTCTTTGAATTAGGAAAGACAGAACCTTCGTTATCTTATACCACTGAAAGGATTCATTTAAAGACAGTCTGTAAGATCTTCCTAGCCCTGCCATCTAGGACTAAATAAGGAGTCAGGAAAGACTGGAAATTCTTATTCTACCACTAATTAACTACAACTTCAGGCTAAATCATTTAAATCCTTAGTTCTCATTTTCTTAATATATAAAAGAAAAGATGGACTAGCAAATCGAAAGGTCTCCCCCAATCTCTTCCAACCCATTTTTGTCTGAAGTTCTATTTCTTAATTACTGACTTCAGTCTAAATAAACTTAGGGAACTCAGTGACTCCTTCAAGCACAGTAACATTCACATTATAGGGATCTCAGAAGAAGACAAAAAGGGGACAGGAAACTTATTTGAAGAAATAATAGCTGAAAACTTCCCACATCTGGAAAAAGAAACAGATATCCAGATCCAGGAAGCACAAGATTCCTCCCAAAATTCAACCCAAGGAAGTCCACAGCAAGACCTCTAGTAACTAAAACAGCAAAAAGTAGTGATTAAGAAAGAATTTTAAAAGCAGCAAGAGAAAAGCAGACAGTTACATACAGGGCAAAAGCCCATAAGGCCACCAGCTGATTTTTTTCAGCAGAAATTTTGCAAGCCAGAAGAGAGCGGCATGATATATTCAAAGTGCCAAAAGCAAAAAATATGCAACCATAAATACTCTATCCAGCAAGGCTATTGTTCAGAACAGAAGAGACAGAGTTGCCCAGAAAAACAAAAGTTAAAGGAATCTACCACCAGTAAGCAGCCCTACAAGAAATGTTAAAGGGGACCCTTTGAGTGGGAAGACCATAAATAGGAGTAAGAAAAGTAGGAAACACAAAAGCAGTAAAATAAGTATATTCCAAAAACCAGCGAAGGGATTCACAAATAAAAGATGTAAAGTATAACACCATATACCTAAATTGTCAGGGGGAGAGGAGTAAAGAATGGGTTCAAACTTAAATTACCATCAACTTAATATAGACTGCTATATGCAGAAGATGTTATATACAAACCTAATACACAAATCAAAAACAAGTAATAAAGAATAAAGAGAAAGGGATCCAAGCATATCACTAAAGAAAGCCAACAAACCATGAAAGAGAGCAAGAGAAGGAGCAGAGAAAATCTACAGAAACAACTACAACACAAGTAACAAAATAGCAATAAATACATATCTAAAATTACCTTGAGTGTAAATGGACTAATTGTTCCAATCAAAAGAGACAGGGTGAGTAAAACACAAGACTCATCTATATGCTGCCTATAAGAGACTCATTTCAGACCAAAAGACACCTGCATTTTGAAAGTGAGGGGATAGAGAAACATTTATTGTGCGAATAGGTGTTAAAAGAAAGCTGGGGTAGCAATACTTACATCAGAAAAATAGACTTTAAAACAAAGACTAAGGGCGCCTGGGTGGCTCAGTGGGTTAAAGCCCCCGCCTTCAGCTCAGGTCATGATCTCAGGGTCCTGGGATCGAGCCCCACATAGGCTCCCTGCTCAGCAGGGAGCCTGCTTCCTCTCTCTCTGCCTTCCCTTCCTCTCTCTCTGCCTGCCTCTCTGCCTACCTGTGATCTCTGTCTGTCAAACAAATAAATAAAATCTTAAAAAAAAAAATTAAAACAAAGTCTAACAAGATCAAAAAGGACACTATATAAAAAGGACAATCTAACAAGAGGATATAACTGTGAATATTTACACACCCAATATGGAAGTATACAAATACAAAAAACAGTTAATAACAAACATAAAGGAAATAACAGTAATAATATAACACCCCACTTACATCAATGCACAAATCATCAGAAAATCAACAAGGAAACAGTGGCTTTGAATGACAGACTGAAGCAGACGGATTTAACAGACATATTTAGAACATTCCATCCTAAAACAGCAGAATATACATTCTTTTCAAGGGCACATGGAATAGTCTCCAGAACAGATCACCTATTAGGCCATAAAACGAGTCTTAACAATTTTTTAAAAAACTGCAGTCACATCATGTATCTTTTCTCACTACAACACTATAAACCAGAAATCAAACACAATGAAAAAATCTGGAAAGAACACAAATATATGGAGATTAAATAACATACTACTGGGGCACCTGGGTGGCTCAGTAGGTTAAAGCCTCTGCCTTTCGCTCAGGTCATGATCCCGGGGTCCTGGGATCAAGCCCTGCATCAGCCTCTCTGCTCAGCGGGGAGCCTGCTTCCTCCTCTCTCTCTCTCTGCCTGCTTCTCTGCCTACTTGTGATCTCTGTCTGTCAAATAAATAAATAAAATCTTCAAAAAATAATAATAAATAAATAATGTACTACTAAACAATAAATGGGTTAACCAAGAAGTCTAAACTCCAAAATTACATGGAAACAAATGAAAATGAAAACACAATGGTCCAAAATCTTTGAGATGCAGCAAAAGTGGTTCTAAGTGGGAAGATTATGGCAATACAGTCCCACCTCAAGAAAAAAGAAAAATTTCAAACAATTTGTTACATTTTAAAGAGCTAGAAAAAGAACAAACAAAACCCAAATCCAGTAAAAGGAAAGAAATAATAAAGATCAGACCAGAAATAAATGATACAGAAACTAAAGAAACAACAGAACAGAGCAGTGAAACCAGGAGCTGGTTTTTTGAAAAGATCGACAAAATTGATAAACCTCTAGCCACACTCATCAAAAAAACAAAAGGAAGAGAGGGGACCCAAATAAACAAAATCACTAAGAGGAGAAATAACAACACCAATTGTACAAACAACTGTATGAGAATATTATGAAAATATATATGCCAATAAATTATACAACTCAGAAGAAATGGATCAATTCTTAGAAACTAAAAACTATAAAACTAGAAAGTATAAAAAACTAGAAACTATAAAAACTAAAGCAGGAAAAAATAGAAAATCTCAACAGACCCATTATGAGACTGAAATTCATTCAGTAATCAAAAAGCTCTCAACAACCAAAGTCTAGGACCAGACACCTTCACAGGCAAATTCTAGCAAACATTTAAAGAAGAGTTAATACTATTCTTCTCAGACTATTCCAAAATATAAAAGAGAAAAGAAAACTTCCAAATTCATTCTATAAGGCCAGTTTCATCCTGATACCAAAACCAGATAAAGACACTACCAAAAAAAAAAAAAGAGAGAGAGAGAGAGAGAGAACTACAGACCAGTATCTCTCATGAACACAGATACAAAAATCCTCAAGAAAATACTAGGAGACCGAATCCAACAATACATTAAAAAAAAAAAAAAATCACCTGCCATGATCAAGTGGGACTTATTCCCAGGATGCAAGTGTGGTTCAATATTTGCAGAAACAATCAAAGTGATACATGAATACGAAAAAGGATAAAAACCATATGATCATTTCAACAGACGCAGAAAAGCATGACGAAGTACAACATTCCTTTATAATAAAAAAACCTCTGCAAAGTAGGTCTAGAGAGAACACACCTCAACATAATATAGGCCTTATGTGAAAAACCCGTGGCCAACATCATACTCAATGGTGAAAACTGAGAACTTTCCCCCTAAGGTCAGGAACAAGACAAGGATGTACAATTTCACCACTTTTATTCAACACAGAACTAGATTCCTAGCTGCAGCAATCAGACAACATAAAAAGAAACTTTTTTTAAAAAGGCATCCAAACTGGTAAGGAAGAAGTAAAACTCTCAGTATTTGCAGATGACATTTAATATTGACAGAAAATCTAGACTCCACCAAGTAACTACTAGAACTGATAAATGAATTCAGTAAAGTTGCAGGATACAAAGTCAATATACAGAAATCTGTTGCATTTTTATTTACTTATTTAATTTTTTAAAAGATTTTATTTATTTATTTGACAGACAGAGATCACAAGTAGACAGAGATCACAAGTAGACAGAGGCAGGCAGAGAGAGAGAGAGGAGGAAGCAGGCTTCTTGCTGAGCAGAGAGCCCGATGTGGGGCTCAATTCCAGGACCCCGGGATCATGACCTGAGCTGAAGACAGAGGCTTTAACCCACTGAGCCACCCAGGCGCCCCTCTGTTGCATTTTTATACACTAGTAATGAAGCAGTGGAAAGTAAAACTAAGAAAATATCCCATTTATAACTGCCCAAAGCAATCTTTTTTCTTTTTTTAAAGATTTTATTTATGTATTTGACAGAGAGAGATACAGTAAGAGAGGGAACACAAGCCGGAGGAGTGGGAGAGGGGGGAGCAGACTCCCCACTAAGCAGGGAGCCCAACGCAGGGCTCAACCCCAGGACCCTAGGACCACACCTGAGCCAAAGGCAGACACTTAATTACTGAGCCACCCAGGTCACCCTCGCCAAAGCAATCATGAAAAAGAAAAAACCTGGAGGTATCACAATCCCGGACTTCAAATTATATTACCAAGCGGTAGTAATTAAAGCAGTATGGTACTGGCATAAAAAAACATAGATCAATGGAATAAAACAAAAAACCCGGAAAGAAGCCTAAAATTATATGGTCAATTACTCTTCGACAAAGCAGGAAAGAATATCCAATAGGAAAATGACTATCTCTTCAGCAAGTTGTGTTGGGAATACTGAACAGCTACATGCAAAAGAATGAAACTGGACCACTTTCCTATAACATACACAAAAATAAACTCAAAATGGATTAAAGACCTAAATGTGAGGCCTGACACCTGAAAGGAGAGCACAGGCAGTAATTTTTCTGACATCAGCTGTAGCAACTTATTTCTAGGTATGTCTCCTGAGGCAAGGGAAATAAAAGCAAAAATAAACTATTGGAAATCAATAAAATGCAAAACTTCTACATATTGAAGGAAACAATCAACAAAACTAAAAAGCAGCCTATGGAATGGGAGAAGATATTTGCAAATGATATCTAATAAAGGGCTAGTATCCAAAATGCATAAGGAACTGAAACAACTCAAACACCCAAAAAACAGAAACCCAATTAAAAAATGGGCAGAAGAAATGAACAGACATTTCTCCAAAAACAACATCGAGACAGCCAACATATGCATGAAAAGATGCCCAACACCACTCATCATCAGGGTATCACCTCACACCTGTCAGTATAGCTAAAATCAAAAACGTAAGAAACAAGTGTTGGTGAGGATGTGGATAAAAAGGAACCTCTTGCACTACTGGTGGGAATTCAAACTGGTACAGGCACTGTGGAAAACAGTATGGAGGTTCCTCAAAAAATTAAAACTAGAATGACCTTACAAGCCAGTAATCACACTCCTGGGTATATACCCCCAAAACACAAAAACACTAATTCAAAGGAATACATGTACCCCTATATTTATTGCAGCATCATTTATGATAGCCAAACTATGGAAGCAGTCTAAATGCCCATCAAATGATGAATGGATAAAGAAGAATGATGAATGGTATATACACACAATGGGATATTATACAGCCATAAAAAAGAATGAAACATTGCCATTTGCAACAACATGGATGGAGCTAGTGAGTATACTGTTAAGCAAAATAAGTCAGTCAGAGAAAGTAAAATATCATATGACCTCACTCAAATGTGGACTTTAAGCAACAAAACAAAAAAGGTGTTCTAAGTAAATTCTTAGGTTAAAAAGATAACTTTCCTTTTCAGTTAAAAATAAAGTCAGATTTGGGTTTCTCTGTAATAAAAAACAAAACAAAACCAACAATTTAGGATAGCTACTACCTGCAGGTTTTGCTCTCAGAGGACCAGAAAGAAGAAAGCTTAATTATTATTTGAGAATATTAACCATTCTAGGTTCAAGCAGAATTAACTATTTATTTGTACTAAAAAAAAAAGGCATTTTCACCTAAGAAGATTACTACTTTTTAACAAGAAATAATCCTGTTCATTCAACAAATGCTTAATGAAATACTATCATGAGCTGGGCACTGTGCTGATTAGTTACAGGTAATACAGCTATTCAAAGGGTTAAATATGGTCCCTGCCCTCAGGCAATTTCATTAAAATCTCCAACAATAGAACAGAACTTTTTTGCCATTTATGTATTTTATTTTAAAATTAATGTACCTACATGCTACAGTACTATAAATGAGGTGTTTTCATTTTACAAACACATAAACACACATACGGTGGCAGGGTTGGGGGTTAAAGAAGACAAATTTTGTAAGAAGGATACATTCAACATCTCCAGAATAAATAATTTCTACTTTTTTGTCATAAAAATTCATCAAATAGCTGTTACAGCTGGTGTTATATTTTTACTTGACCATACATGATTACAAAAAATTTAAGTATGTCCTCCCAAAAAGCTTACTGGAAGTAAAATTAGTCATGGGTTCTATTAGCAAATAATCATCTAAATTATCTACACAGATGTCGTAACATAGAAGTTAAAATAGTTTAGGCAATTCTCCAGTATGACACGGTTTTACAACTAAGACAGCTAATATATCTTTAGAGAAAATATTTCTACATCACTGTCAATAAACACAAGTAACAATGCTGTTATTCAAAACTCTTTAAAAGCTTTAGTAAATGTTGAAAATAGAACTACCCTACGACCCAGCAATTGCACTAATGGGTATGTGCCCCAAAGATACAAATATGAACCTACTGATCCAAAGGGGCACCTGCACCCCAATATTTATAGCAGCAATGTCCACTGTAGCCAAACTATGGAAAGAGCCCAGATATCCATCTACAGATGAATGGATAAAGAAGATGTGGTGCATATATATAAACACACACACATATATACAACAGAATATTACACAGCCATCAAAAAATGCAATCTTGCCATCTGCAACAACGTAGATGGAATTATGTTAAATGAAATAAGTTAATCAGAGAAAGACAATTATCCTATGGCATCACTGATATGCGGAATTTAAGAAACAAAACAGAGCATCATAGGGGAAGGGAGGGGAAAATAAAACAAGATGAAATCTGAGATGGGAGACAAATCATAAGAGACTCTTAATCATAAGACAGAAACTGAGGGTTGCTGGAGGGGAGGAGGAGTGGGGGCATAGGGTAACTGGGTGATGGACAATAAGGAGGGCACGTGATGTAATGGGCACTGGGTGTTATGTGAGACTGATGAATCACTGTAACTGAAAAGAGCAGATTCTACACTTGATCTTAGCCAAAAGGCTGAGAAGTGATAAAAAATAATTTTAAAATGAAATTCAAAACATGAACAAAGACTGTGAACAAATATGTTCATCAAAAAAATATTTTTTAAAAAACAAAATGGGGGAAAAACAGAAGGAGGGGGCGGGCAACTAAATATCTTACAAGAATTAAAAACAGTAAATTGGGGGTGTGTTTTATGTCTGATCTGGGTTATAATGCAGGTGTAAATTATTCATAAAGCATTTAATGCATGGGAAAATGCCAGTGATGTAACTTTAAACAAAAGAAGCAAAACTAAACTGTGCATACAATAATGAGCTATATAAATACACACACACATATTTGAGAAAATATACCAAAAACTTAAACTGTGGTCATTTCTGGGTGGTAGGACTGTGTTTTATTTTCTTCTTTTTACATCTCTAAGTGTTGCAGATTTCCATTATCATTATTATTATTGTTATTGAAAGGAGGGGGGAAAAAGAGAAGGGAAAACTGCAAACTCAAAATCCTCTGGTAAAAACTTATGCCCCAATTAAACTGGTAAGATTCTGCTTTACTTCGGATTCCAAAATACTGGACTATGTTAACAAAGATAAGCCTCTTTAAATATTAATATTTGTAACCATACAAGCCAAAAGAATTATTCCAATAACTCTACAGCTGTAAATTTCTAGTTTAATATTTCTAAAGTTATGTTTAATCTCTTCTATTTCTAGTACTGTCACATCAAAATATGAGCTCTTCATCTATGCATTAAAGTTATCATGGTATGGAAAAATCTCCATACCAAATTTTAATTTATATCACAAAATAAGCATGTGTAAATAACAATTTAGCTGTAAGAAATGACACAAACAGGGCAGCAGGCAATGTTCACATAACATATTCCATGGCAACTGAAAAACAGGAAATATTGTTGAGAGAAATGAAAGACCTAAATAAATGGGCAGATACACGTTAGTGGACTGGCAAATGCAATACTGTTATATGTCAATTGTCCCCATATTGAACTAAGTATTCACTAAGTAAGTATTCACGAAGTAATTACAACCTATATCTGATTCTAAAATTTACACAGCAAGGCAAATGAACTAGAACAGCCAAAAACAATCTGGTAAAAGACCTTGGGGTAAAACCTGCCTTCAAGACTCACTATAAGGCTAAGTAATCAAGACAATGTAGTAATGGCAAAAGAACCGAGAATTATGTCAAGGTAAGAGAACGTACAGTCCAGAAATAGACTCATTTTTATATTGTCAAATGATATTCCACAAGGATGTCAAAGTAGGTAAGAAGGAAAGATTTTGTTTTGTTTTACAGATTTTATTTATTTATTTGAGAGTGAGAGAGAGCATGAGAGGGGAGGTCAGAGGGAGAAGACTCCCAGGAGAGCCAGAAGCCCAACAAGGGACTTGATTCTGGGACTCCGGGATCATGACCTGAGTGGAAGGCTGTCACTTAACCAACTGAGCCACCCAGCCACCGTTTTGCTTTTCTAGCTTTACTGAGATACAGTTGACAAATTAAAGTACAAAGCGGTTTTTTGTTTTGTTTTGTTTTTAATTTAACAGACAGAGATCACAAGTGGGCAGAGAGGCAGGCAGAGACAGAGACAGAGACAGAGGCAGGCAGAGACAGAGACAGGGGGAAGCAGGCTCTCCACTCAGCAGGGAGCCCGATGCAGGGCTTGATCCCAGGACCCTGGGATCATGACCTGAGCTGAAGGCAGAGGCTTTATTTATTTATTTATTTTTTTTTTTTAAGATTTTATTTATTTGACAGACAGAGATCACAGGTAGGCAGAGAGGCAAGCAGAGAGAGAGGAGGAAGCAGGCTCCCTGCTGAGCAGAGAGCCTGATGTGGGGCTCGATCCCAGGACCCTGAGATCATGACCTGAGCCGAAGGCAGAGGCTTTAACCCACTGAGCCACCCAGGTGCCCCAAGGCAGAGGCTTTAACCTAGTGAGCCACCCAGGCACCCTTACAAAGCGTTATTTAACAAATGATGCTGAACAGATATAAATATTGGGGGCAAGGGATCCTTGACTTCTTCATCACACCATAAACAAAGGTTAATTCAAAATGGATCAGGCTAAAATTATAAAGCTCCTAGGAAAAAACGTGAGAAGATACCTTCTGCAAATTTAGTGTAGGCAAAGATTTATTAGGACAGAAAACACTAAACCGAAAAAAAAAAAAAGAAAACACTAAACCGTAAAAGTAAAAATACTTTGATGAAGTCCAATATAAAAACTTCTGCTCTTTTAAAGGCACCATAAAAAAAAAAGGCAAGTCACAGACTAAAACACTCACAAATATATCTGATAAAGGACTTGCATTGACAATATATGAAGACTTGCTACCAATAAATAATAAAAAAGGTAACCCAATGTTTGAAAAGACTTATAGTCACTTCCCAAATGGCTAATATGAACCTGGAAAATTGCTCAACATTATTAGCAATCAGGAAAATGTAAATTAAAACTACAATGAGATACTACTATATATGCATTACAGTGGCAAGTACTGTTGTTGAATATATAAAGTGATATGACTTTGGGTAAGTTTGCCAGTTTCTTAAAAAATTAAAAATACACCTACCCTATATAACCCAGCATTTCCTCACAGGTATTTTATCCAAGAGAAATAAAAACATATATCCATGATAAGACTTCTACACAAGTCAGCACAGCTCTATTTGTTAGAGCTAGAAATGGAAGCAGCCCAAATACCTATCAAGAAGTAAATGGATAAATAAGCAATAATATGGACAATCTAAAAATCATTATTCTGCTTGAAAATAAGTCAGATTACAGGCAGAGGGAGAGATGGGAAGGAATACTGAATGATTTCATATATAAAGTTCCAGTGATACAATCAACATACAAAGTTATAGAAAAGACAAAATTTACCTGTGGTTACAGTTGCTTCTGGGATGGGAAGAAGTAGAGAGAGTGGAGAAAGGTAAAGGGTAGTGTCATGGGAAATGTTCTCTATGTTCTAGAAATATTAGGGAAAAAATGTTCACTATGGACATGAAAAAATTATGTCTATCAAACTAGTGCATAACTAAATGTTTAATGAGTGCCTGTAACTGACCTTGAATAATTCCCAAAAGCATACTGCAAAATCCAAATTTAAGCTTCTGAAAAAAGCCAAAATTTCAATTGTGGTGAAGAATAAATTTTATTTAGGTCTCACTTTGCTGAAATTTATCTATTTTCCTTCCACAAACATCACTTTACGATTAGTAAGAGAATGAGAATGTCTTGCTCCGAGTGCTTTATTTTTAAGATGGCTTCATATAGTATTATACACTATGAAATGGAACTTAATGTGAAAGACTCATTAACAAAAGTAAAACTGTACAGTGGTTTCCAAAATGAAGGTGACTGAATCCCACGAGGTATGAGTGATGATCTACAGGATATAAGAGCATATTAGTTATTTTTAGATTTAATTGTATTATAATATACATATTTACTTTAAGTATAACATAATGTAATAGAATACACAGGTTTCCTTAACACACAAAATGACACTGGTATCTTCCCTATGGCCACCTGTCAGACAATCACACATCACATAAAGTTACCAAAGTACTCTAAGCAATTCTAAGTATTCTGAGGAGAAAGTGACAGTATTTGCTAGGTTCTTTTTCAATAATGAAATAAAGAACCCACCTTTTTTGGAAGTTGCTGGAAGAGATAGGCGTTCCAGAGTAATGATTTCCTTATTAGAAAAAATACTTTATGGGGGCCCCTGGATGGCTCAGTCGGTTAAACGCTGGACTCCTGATTTTGACTCAGGTCATGAAATCAGCGTTGTGAGATCAAGCCCCACGTCAAGCTCCATGCTGCGTGTGGAGCCTGCTTGAGATTCTCTCTCCCTCTGCAACCACCCTCCCCTTAAAAAAAAAAAAAACACAAAACAATATTGTATGGAAAAAGCATATTATATAATCCTTCATAAACAGCTATTTTGACCTCAACAAAACAAAGTTGGGGGCGGGGAAATAAGGTTTAATTTCAAAAGCTACTACAGAAGCAAAAGAGAAGCTGAAGAAAGAAGACTATCAAGTGTTATTTTATTGATGTAGTTGAGGAGTGACCATAGATAGCATCTTGTACCAAACAGGTTTACTGGTTGTTTCATGGCAAAGTATTTAAAAAGAGGTGTCAAAAAGTTAAGCATTTATCTTTTACAAAAAGAAGTCTAAATTTGCTTACTTTCTGTGGTGACCATTAGTAGTATGCTACCTAGCCATTGTTCTTATTTATTTATTTTTTAAAAGATTTTATTTATTTAACAGAGAGAGCGAGAGATCACAAGTAGGCAGAGAGGCAGGCAGAGAGAGAGGGGGAAGCAGGCTCCCCGCTAAGCAGAGAGCCCGATGTGGGGGTCCATCCCAGGACCCTGGGATCATGACCTGAGCTGAAGGCAGAGGCTTAACCCACTGAGCCACCCAGGCGCCCCATAGCCACTGTTTTTAAAAACAAAAACAAAAAAGTGGTTAATCTGTACCTTAAAAATATATGAGGCATTTTAAAACTTGGTAAGAAAATAACTGTATTCCAAAAGAAAACCATGTGTGTCATCTTGAAATACTGTACCTAACACTCTAAAAACAGAGAAAACATTTTCTAACTCTTTAAATGCTTCCCAAACACAGTTTTCTATGGATTTTGAATGCATTTATTAAAAATACATAAATACGTGGCTCAGTTGGTTAAGTGGCTTGCCTTGGGCTCAGGTCATGATCCCAGTGTCCTGGGATGGAGCCAAGCATCGGGTTCCCTGCTCAGCGGGAGCCTGCTTCTCCCTCTGCCTGCTGCTCCCCCCTCTGCCTGCTGCTCCCCTGCTTATGCTCTCTCTGTCAAATAAATAAAATCTTTATATATATGTATGTGTGTATATATATTTATATTACAAATTTATAATTTATGTTAATATGCTTAATTATACATATATGTATACTTTTATACACACACACACACACACACACACACACACACACACACACACACACACATATATATGCAAATCCTTGCATTGGTCTGCACAGTTAAAGAAAACCTTACTAGCCAAATCTTTAAAACTGATGGATAGAGGGGCGCCTGGGTGGCTCAGTGGGTTGGGCCTCTGCCTTCGGCTCAGGTCATGATCTCAGGGTCCTGGGATGGAGCCCCACATCGGGCTCCCCGCTCAGTGGGGAGCCTGCTTCCCCCCCTCCCTCTGCCTGCCTCTCTGCCTTCTTGTGATCTCTCTGTCAAATAAATAAAATCTTTAAAAAACAAACAAACAAAAAACTGATGGATGGAAATTGAACAGTGAGTGTCTCCATTAACAAAGCATAGCCAAATATGTACTTACTCTTTTTGGGTGTATGTCCCTATATGAGCTGCCTTTTAGTTAAGACAAACATTAAAACCGAGTACCAAATTCAACAGATATAAGATCCAGACTTTGGAATTTCTGCATTGCCAAGTAGTAAACCCAAGATTTTCCAAACATAATGCTGCATATTCATTGCTCCTGCTTTAAAAGGTATTTTTTTTTAATTTAGAGTAAACAAAAAGGTTTTTGAGCCATTAATAGCATTTATAAAGTACTCTATTCACAAATAAGGGGATCACTGATTCCCCTCACTGGTCTCTAAAGTCATTTGTTAAAATATAAAGTAAGCCAAATAAGCCAAGAAATAATTATTCTTTATAAATAAAATTAACATTATTAGATATTAATGAATACCTTCAGGAGATGTAATGCCAACTGTAAATAATTTTTCAAATAACAGTTTTCATTAAAACCTTTTTATTGAATTTCTATTCTATTTAAGGG
Source organism: Meles meles (assembly GCF_922984935.1). Lineage (NCBI taxonomy): Eukaryota > Metazoa > Chordata > Mammalia > Carnivora > Mustelidae > Meles > Meles meles. Next base: position 15,312,741 of record NC_060074.1, read on the forward strand.
GCTGAGAGATATTTCAGATGAAGAAAGGTCCAATACTCCCAAAATTCAGGGGGATTTGAGACAGTACACAATTATCTATAACACAAGGCAAATCGGGTAAGGTCTAGAGAAATGAAGAAAAAAACAATTAATTCTGCTTAGTGTCTAACAGCTTCACAAAGGACCCACTTGGGTCTCAAAGGGCAAGTGGGATTTTGACTGGAAAAATTAGAAGAACAAAGCATGACTGAAAACCACGAATAGAGGCATGTACAAGCTTGGATACATAAAGAATACACTGTATTTTCAAGTCATATTATTAGTTGTTTTGTTGTCCTGACTTAGCTAACCCTTTTCTTCACATATCAAACCTAGCGAGATCCTTTTAAAGGTGTTAAAAAGCATCTAATTCTTAAGTATAGTTACAAAACCGATTTATTGCAATTCTACAATATTTGGGCCCAGTTCTTTCTCCAGATTCACTAGGGGACTTAAATTGTGTCACATGAGGATGAGACATCAATTATGAACCTCCCAAACTTGCTTTTCTCCTCATGTAAAGGGATGGCTTGCTTATTTCTTCTTCTCCGAACTTATCTCTTCACATTGTTTTGAAATCCCAATACGTTGTGCTTCTTCTTGGATTTGGCTCCCTCGATTATATTCTCTACTGATTCCTTCTATCCTGCACTTAAACTGGCATTTGGAGGGCAGAATAACTAGCTGTTTGACTTCTCCATTACATCGAGCTCTGTCTAAAGCAGAGAAATACTATGTTTATATATATATATATTTTAAAGATTTTATTTATTTGACAGAGAGAAAGCGAGAGAGGGAACACAAGCAGGGGGAGTGGGAGAGGGAGAAGCAGGCTTCCTGCTGAGCAGGCAGCCTGCTACAGGGATTGATCCCAGGACTCTGGGATCAGACCTGAGCTGAAAGTAGACGCCCAACTGATTGAGCCACCCAGGGGTCCCTGTTTTAATATTTATTAATATTCTATTAATAGAAAAATATACACTGTTTTAAAAGATAATCTATAAATCAAGAGTCATGTATTTCAAGACATCTGCCCTAACATGAGGTAAATTGTATCTTAAAGGAACAGCATGAGATAAAGCTTCAGAGATGACATAACCTGGAAGTTTTCTAACATTTCCCGACAAAATTTTCCCAGATGAAATCTTTATACAGTATATCAAATATGTAAAACTGACAAAAGTGCTGCTAATACTAGTCTATCTTCAAATACATTAATGTATTACCAACTCAGACAAATTAAGGATTAAGTATGTCAGTTACAATCTTGTAACAACCTAAGCAACCCATTTATTACTATAAAGTTTTGTTTTGATTTCACCTAGATAAGTAGTTCCAAGTAGGTAGTAGCTTTTGTTTGTTTTGGTAGCAGCTTCTGTGGTCTCCGGATAAGCTTTAATTAAATTTATTCAAAAAAATTTTTAAATAAGATTTTTTTTTCAAAATTGGCCTTGAATGTGTTATGGTTTTCAATGTGTGTGTACCATGCCAATAAAATCTTTATTAACATTTTGAATAGCTATCGAAAAAACCACGGATTCAGCTATTACTGAAACTGTAATTTCTAGGCTTAAATTGGGACAAATGGCTAGAGTGCAAAGTAATGCCATCATAGGGCACTACGAATTCAGGACTAAAGAATTAACAGCCACCCCTCAGATGGGGAACCAGATGCAGAGTTGACCTTTTCTGGATGTTGTAATCAGAGTGAAGCCATCTTCCAGCTGCTTGCCTGCAAAGATGAGCCTCTGCTGGTCAGGGGGGATGCCTTCTTTATCTTGGATCTTAGCCATCACATCCTTGATGGTGCTACTGAGTTCCACCTCCAGAGTGATAGTTTTGCTCGTCAGGATCTTCAAAAAGATCTGCACACCACCCCTCCGATGCAGGACCAGGTGCAAGGCTGATCTTTCCCAATACTGAAATCAGAAAGAGTATGGCAGCCATCTTCCAGATGCTTGCCTGCAAAGATGAGCCTTTGGTGTTTTGTGTGGCAGAGGGTAATGCCCTCTCTATCTTGGATCCTGGCCCTCACATTTTTGATGGTGTCACTAGGTTCCATCTCCAGGACGATAGTCTTGCCAGTCAAGGTCTTTATGAAGATTTGCATTTTAACCTGCTAGCGAATGCAAGGACACTGAATCCAATCATGGAAAGTCACTTTCACACCAACACAGACACTCATCAATGCCAAATGCTTCTGAACTAAAATTTTTTATATCTGTACATAAGAGTGTGAAGACCATTCACTGCAGAAAGAAGAGTCCATTCAACAAATGTTGCTAATAAACTGAATATGCACATGTGAAAGGATGAAGCTGGACCCTTACCTACCACCATATGTAATATTAACTCAAAACGGGTTAAAGACCTAAACATAAGAGATAAAACTGTTAGAAAAAAACAACAAGGGAAAAGCTTCATGACATTGGATTTGGCAATGATTTCTTAGACATGGCACTGAAAGCATAAGCAGTTAAAGAAAAAATAAAGTCGACTTCATTAAAATGAAAAAATTCTGTACATCAAAAGATACCATCAACAGAATAAAAGGCGACCCACGGAAATGAGAGACAATATTTATATAACATGGATCTGATATGAACTTAATATCCAGAATATATAAGGAATTCCTACAACTCAACAACAAAAACAACCCAATTTTAAAAATGGGCAAGGGACCTAGATAGACATTTCTATCAAAACAACACCACCAACAAAAACTAAAAACCAGATGGTCAATAAGTACTTGAAAAGATGCTCAAAAAAAAAAAAAAGAAAAGATGCTCAAATCACTAATCATTAGAAAAGTGTAAATCAAAACCACAATGAGATACCACTTTACACTCATTAGAATGACTGTTATAAAACAAAACAAAAGAAAACTGAGAAAATAACAAGTGTTGCTGAAGATGTGGAGAAACTGGAATGCTTGTGCACTGCTACTAGAGTGTAAAATGCTGCAGCTGCTAAGGAAAACAGTATGGCAGTTCCTCAGAAATCAAAGAGAATTACCATATGATCCAGCAAATCCGCTTCTGGGTATATATCCAAAAGAACTGAACATGGGGACTCAAAGAGGTATGTGTATGACAATGTTCAGAGCAGCAATTATTTACAACAGCCAAAAGGTGGAAATAGCAAACATCTATTCACAGATGAATAAATAAACTGTGGTATACACAAACAATAGAATATTACTCAGCCTTAAAAAAGGAAAGAAATTCTGATTCATGCTACAACAGGGATGAACTTTGAAGACATATGCTAAGAGAAATAAGCCAAACACCACAGAACAAATACTGCATGATTCCACTTACATGAAGTCTAGATGAGTCAAATTCATAAAAACAGGAAGTAGAAAAGTGATTACCAGGGGCTAGAGGGGGAGGTGGTGCAGAGTTATTTAATGAGTAATTTCAGTTTGGGATGATGAAAAAGTTCTGAAGATAGTGCTGGATGCACAACTTTGTGAATGTACGTAATACCACTGAAATGTACATTTAAAAATGATTAAAATGGTAAATTTCATGTTGTATGTTACAATTAAAAAAACTTGTGTGTGCTATTTATTATGGCGGCAGTATAAAATGCGGTTAAGAACACAGGCTTAAGAATTATTCTGCCTGGTTTCAAACCCAGCTCTGTCACTTTACAGCTCTGTAGTCTGTGCTTGTCTGCTCAGACAGTAACACAACCTACTTCACAGAATTATGGCAAGAGTTAAATAAACTTTACATGTAAAACATTTAAGATAGGACATGTCACGTAGAGACACTTTTATTAATTGTAAGTTTAAAATACATTTTTAATGAGATTTGAGTGAAACATCTACAGAACCTTGACGATCCTCCTCAAAATTGCAGAGTTCAGTAAAACCCACACTGAAAACCAGTGACCTAATCCAAATTTCTCATTTTACAGGTAAAGGAACTGAGAATCCAAGATAAGAGATTTGTCTGAGGTCACATATCTTGTTTTGCTAATATTAATCTTCCTAAGAGTTTGGGATTAACAATACTGTGCTGATACTGAACTACTTCAGAACCATGGCAAAGCCACGAGATTCTACAGAATCTAGAGTGTGAAATCATCCACCACACTAATCTTTATTTTTTGCTAATTTTCTTTTTTAGAGAGGGGGTAGGGAGAGGGGGGAGAGAATCTTAAGCAGGTTTCATGCCCAGTGGGAAGACCGATCTCAAGACCCTACGATCACCACCTGAGCCAAAATTAAGAGTCTAACACTTAACTGACTGAGCCACCCAGGTGCCTCCCCAAAATGCTAATCTAAAAAATGCAGTAATTATGTAAGGGGTGAAAACCAAAAGAAAGCAAAACCAAAAGAAAAGTCATTCTAATCATCCTCAAAGACATGGCTAAAAACAGCTCTTCAGAGAACAGTGTTAAAATATTAGTGAAAACAAATTACATTGACTCACACACTACTCCACTCCTTTTAATTACTATATAATCTTAATGAGACCGCTCAATCTAAAAAATCAGCTGCTTTTTTCTACCAAATAAAGCTAATATTCACCATGAGGAGACATCTACAAATAATTCTTTATTAAATTCAAACAGAAGAGAGCAGCAGTCCAAATAGCACAAAATGTCTAACCCAAAAAGTCATGTATTAAAGCTTTGTGGACATTTCGTACTTACTTGAATAGGGCTAGATCTGGTCTCCGGGAAATTCACAACACAAAAAGCAAAATAACAGAGACGATCTTTGAAGGTCAGACTCAACAAGAGCTAAAAAGCTTTTGAGATTCTCTATTTTGCCCTTCCCCCATTGGTCTTACTCTTCAATTGGGCTCTCAAAGGACAGTACCACCTCTGCTTGGAATGTCTTCGCCATCTACATCAGTTGAAATCCTACCCCTTCTTCTTCTTTTTTTAATCCTACCCATTCTTAAAGGTTCCACTGAAATCCCACAGCTTCCATGAATTTCCCCCCAGTGCTCCCCATCTGGAATTTATCTCTCCTCTTTGCCTCCCCTATTTTGTGACTTGACTTCAACATCTTAGCGTTGCATTACGATTACCTACCTTAACTTCTTCCCGCTCCTTCCCCTCAGGAAAATCCCAAAAGCAGTAGGCTCGGGAAGAAAGGAATCAGCATTTGCCAACACCTCAGAACCCTGAAAAGTGCTAGGCATTTTGCATACATTATCTCATTTAATCTGTTTGACAACACCCGGGAAGGTAAACAGGTGGTGTCATTCCCATGCCTCGGATAGGAAAGTACTGCTGAGAGTTAATACCGTAGCGGTCTTACTGCTAGAGTTCCAGGGTTCCTGCAGCCTCTGGTTTGCCCGGCTTCCAAGAGCTCTTTCCACCACGCCGAGCTGCAGGTCTTATCCACTTTGTGCCCCCCCCCCCCACGCTACCAGACAGCAGGTATTCCGTCAAGATCCGCCGAACTGAATTTTCCTATGAGCTCACTACCACCCTTTTAATAAGCTGTTCACGCCCTAGCCCCAGCCCGTTACCTTCACGGTTCCTCCACGGCAGCGCTGACATACACACGGGCAGCTCTCCCCATCTCCGGGAGAAATGCTGCAGACACATCAACCCTCACTGGGCGGGGAAAACTCTCAATTCTCCCAGATCTTTCCCACCGCTCTTCCCACAGAATATAAGAAACCCCCACACCCGAGGCGACATGTGACGCGACGCCTATACCCTCCTGAAAAGCTCTTATTTCATACCCAGCAACGTCTTCGTGCTCACGAGCACTCAAGGCTGATGCGGTTCCGGGCTCGCACGGCGGGGACCCCCTAAGACGCCGCCTGCGGCACAACGCCCCACCGTTCAGGCATCCCAACGCTCTCCCACGGCCCCTCCCCCGCCCCGACCCGCAGTTTGGATTTCCGGCGGGAATGCACACGGTCACGGCCACAGGAGAGGGGGCTCAAAAGCCGGGGAGCAATTACTCAGCCCGCTGCATCAGAAGACGCGAAGGCGCCCCGCGTTTCCAGATCTCCGCACTGAATTCGCTTAGGAAAGGCGGGGGGCACCGAAGCCCGAGGAACCCCCGACTCCGAATCACCGCTTTCTGCGGCTAACCGGGGAGAGTCCTTTCCTCCTCGCGGCCCCGGGCCACCAGCACCCGGTGCCAGGTCCAAGCCCAACCGCACCCTCCCCCGGCGGTCCTGTATCTCATTGTCTCCCTCCGTCGCAGCCCTCTGGGCGGCTGGAGGCAGCCCTGACCCCACCGACCCCCACCTAGCCGCCGCCGCCGCGCTGGGCGTGGTTCAACGAGGCCGGCCCCGGCCCGGCAGCGACCCCGCCCCAGGCTCTGCCGCCCGCACCGCGCCCGGACTGCCCGGCCCGGCGCCGGGAAAATGGAGGCGGGAGCCGCGGCAGCGCCTCACAGTCCGCGCCCCGCCGGCCTCTCCGCCCGCCTCGAGGGCAAGGCTGAGCACTCACCGCGGCAGCTGCACGATCCTCCAGCGGCCCGGAGCCGGGCAGCCGTCGCTCCCGCCGCCGCCGCCTCAGGCGCGGCGCTCCTTCCCCGCACACGCCGTGAGCGCCCGCAGCTCCCGCGCCGCGCGCACCGTGACTGACTGACTGACTGACCGACCGGCCGGGCGGCGGCGGCGGCGGAGGCGGGGCGGGAGCGCGCAGCGGGCGGGGCGGCCGCAACGCCCAGCCGTGGCCGATCCGATTGCGGCCGCGTCCGGCCGAGGCGCAGAAGGCGGAGCCGAGGGTCGGGCGGCGGACGGGCGGACCGACTCGCGCCCGACCGCTCGCAGCCCCCGCCCGCCGCCAACCACCCACTTCCGGCGCAGGCGGCCGCGCACGCCCCTCCCGGGCGTCCGCCCCCCGCCCGCGCCCCTGTGCCCGCGCCCTGTGCCCGCCCCGCTCACCGTCCCCGCAGGCGCCGGACCGCACCCAGACGCGGCTCCCCGCGGTGCTCCGCCTTTCCTCGGCGCGCGCCTGTGAACCGCCTCCAGGAACCAGTGAATCAGAATGAATGAGCGAGGAAGGAAAATCCCGGTGCCGTTCCACCCCTGCTCGCCTTTCGTTGGAGGCAGGCCCAGTGGCCTCTGTCCCGGGGCCGTGGGACTCACCGAAGCGTCGAGCAGATCTGTCAGGGAGCTGTCAGCACGCACCTCTCTGTGGTCCCCAGCAACACGCCACATGTCTCTGGACCATTGTCGTTGCAGTCTGTGAGGGGTTTTTTGGTTTGTTTGTTTTTTTTAGGAAAACCCATTTTTGGCCGACAACTCTCTGTATTTTCATGCGCTGTATTGAGAAGCTTTTAGAAACTGGGCATTTCCATTATCTTTAATTAGTTTTTACTTTTGAAATTTGCTTGTTTTGCGTTCTTGATTTCTGTCACGCTCTTACTGACATTGTTTAGGAATAAGGTTTTGGCATTTTTCTTGGTCATCAAACTCTAAATTCCTCAGATACTGCTTATTTTGATGCAGGCTTGACTTAGACTTCTAAGTTTTAATCTTGAGTTTTTTAAAAAATATATTGTATTGGGGCGCCTGCGTGGCTCAGTGGGTTAAAGCCTCTGCCTTCGGCTCAGGTCATGATCCCAGGATTCTGGGATCGAGCCCCACATCAGGCTCTCTGCTCGGTGGGGAGTCTGCTTCCTCCTCTCTGCCTGCCTCTCTTTCTAGTTGTGATTTCTCTCTGTCAAATAAATAAAATATTAAAATAAATAAATATTTAATTTATTTATTTGACAGAGAGATCACAAGTAGACAGAGAGGCAGGCAGAGGGAGAGGGGGGAAGCAGCCCCGGGAAAGCACCCCCCCCCCCCTGCAGCCCTGGGGAAGCACCCCCCCCCCAGCAGCCCCGCCCCCCACTGAGCGGAGAGCCCGATGTAGGGCTCCATCCCAGGACCCTGAGATCAGGACCTGAACTGAAGGCAGAGGCTTTAACCCACTGAGCCACCCGGGTGCCCCTAATCTTAAGTTTTTATATCTTTATTTTGACCTCCTAGAGTTGATCAAAGAGAAAAATAGAATTAAATCATTTTTGCCTGGCTCCGTGCAAAACAAGTTTGTTGACAGCACTAAAGCAGCTGACCAGCCATACATGTGACCTGGAATTAGTTGCAGTGAACATTCCGTTATCATGTCTTCCCATTTGCTTGCTAAGTAAGAGTATCTGCAGCTTGAATTTTCACAGATAAAAAATTGACTGTACATTTCTGACACCTGGGCTCCCTTTCTAAGAACCAGAGTGTTCATTTTTCTGTGCTGGGGCCCTATCTTGTTTTGGTTAATTACATCTCCTCTTTTCAGATATTCTTGAAGATTTTCAAATGGTTCCAATCTGTTCCAAACTGGTACACAATCTGTTTCAAACTGGTATTTAGAACCATATGATACAGTGACAACCGCATTTCACTCTTGAGGTATTTGTACTTTGGAAACGTAACTGCACTTTTGTATTTTAAGTTTTGTAGGTCCTTTAATATTCTTGGGTAGAATACTGTAATCTCATAAATGAAGAAGGTGCTGCTGACCAGTTCCTTGCCTTCTGTTCCTTTCTTGTGGGATTCATCGTTTATTACCTCTAATTATAAGTATTTTAGTAAGTTATGACCTTTCCTAATGAATGTAATACAGCAGTTTGCTTTTTCTTATATCTTCCATAATACTAGCTTCGTAGCCTGCACAATAAATATTTTTAAATTAGCAAATGCAAACATTTTGATAAGTGATCATTCATACATATCTGTCTATAGCCTTTCATCCCATTTCCCTCATGACCAGGTTTATTGAGATTATACACACCTGAGTGCCAGACCTAATAAATCTCTATCGTCATCAAATGCTATTACCAGACTGAGTTATACTATACAAGGAAGATACTCCTCTCATTGAACGTCCTTTAAAAAAGTAGATCATTGAGCACTTTTTAGATAACTCTTAGTCAACTATCTTTCCTCCCAGGGCTTAGGTTGGTCAGGGTTAATAAGAAAGAAAAACAAAATAAAACAAAAGTCACTTTCAGCCATTGAGGAAAGTAAGCAAGTTCTCATCATTTCCATTAAACCATGAAACCATTCATTCATTCACCAAGGGTTTATTGAGTTTTAACTAAAGCCTAGGAATACAAGGGCAAGAAAGATAAGAAAGGGCAAGAAAGGTGGTTCCTGCCCTCAAAAAGTACGTAGTCTAGTGGGTAAAGGATGCAAGGAAGTCATTATTGCAGAATTCATTCCCTGCTCAGGAAAGCATTCCAGGGAACTTCTTCTTCTTTTTTTTTTTTTTTTTTTTTTAGATTTTGTTTATTTAGAGAGAGAGAGTGTGTGGGTGGGGGGAGCAGAAGGAGGGGGAGAAAGAGAATTGCAAGCAGACTACCTGCAGAGGGCAAAGCCTGCTCTGGGGCTCCATTTCATGAGACTGAGATCATGACCTGGCCTGAAATCGAGAGTCCATCGCTTAACCAAGTGCCACTGGAGGGGATTCTTGAACTGGATGTTCAGTGACAGGGAGGAGCTAACCTGATGAGGAAGGAGGGAACTGGTGTTTCAGACAAAGGTAATAATACCTACGCAGGAATGGAGGTACCAAACAGCACAACGCTCCGCAGGCTGTTCCATTTTGTCAGGACAGGCACAGAAAAGGGTCAAAGAGACGGGAGGAAAAGCTCAGCAGGCCTTCTTTAAAAAAGAGGGTGGTGGATGGGGCTCATGTGTTAAGCCAAGGAGTTTGAACTTGATATTCTAGGAAATATTAATGGAGATTTTCAGCCCCAGAACAACTGAGTTTGCACTTTGGAAACCAGGGAGACCAGACTAAATTAGGAGGTGGTACCAACAACTGGGATAAGGTATGCTACAAGGGAAGTGGGCAGGAGGGACTAGATGAGAGAAATATGAAGGAGGTGGACTCCCTAGGGTTTGATGTGTAATTGGATCTGAGGGAGTGGAGAAGGAGAGAGCGCGGGCGACCCTCAGGAGTTTGGTTTGGGAGACAGACTGGAATGTCAATGGTTATCTCTGTGAAGCAGAGATCCTGGAAGGAGGAGCAGATTTCAGGGGACAGGCTGAATACCTGTAGGAGAAATAGTAGTACGATAAATCAAGGCATACCAAAGGATCTTAGTCCATTATTTCCCCAAAGTGTGTTATTTGGACCTCTTGTTGATATGATCCCCAAACAAAATTTTCCTTTAATCGAATAAGTGAAAAAAGCTAGGCTAACCAAAATTTAGTGGGTTTCTAAACTAGAGTGATTTTCAGTGGTTTTACTATGTTAATGTTCACTGAATTTCTAAGAGACACATGTTATATGCAGTATTTCCCAAATGTATTCAACCTTGAACTGCTTTTTTTTCAGTGGAACAGCTCATAAAACATGCATTCCCCAGAACACACTTAGGGAAATGCTGACCTAAGCCAGATTTTTGGTTATAGCAAAGAAAACTATAGCCCCAAGAGAAGTGACTTGCCTGAAGTTCAATAACTATTATTAGAAGACATTGGACTAGAATCCACATCTGCTGACCCCACTCACATGCTCTTTCTACCACATAATGCTTTATGAACTACAAACTCATTCTAGTACCTTCAGCAAATCATAGAAAAATGTTATAAAAGGATTATGGGATATAGTCTTTTAATTGAGGTTTCAAATCAGTAATTTCTAAAGCTATGCTAATTTTTAATGATTACCACTTCACATAAGGTGGAAAGAATTGTACATTGGAAAGGTGGGACCAATTATTACCTTAGTATGGTCTTTCTGGTAATTTAGCAAGAGTCTTGTAAAATTAAATCACCTAACTAAATAGGACATCCATCTAGCCTCCCTAGCCCTGAGGTATCTTTAAATAAAACAAATTTCAGGAATGAGTAGAAACATAAAAACTGTCCCCAGAAATTTTAGTGCTGATTCCACCCCTTCATATTAAAAGAAGAACAGGTTCTAAAATGTATTGATACTATGAAAATCCACACCAGATCTTGGCTTCCTCTCTGACACAATTGCCCTGATTCTGAAGGCTGTAATAGCTAATGAATGGGAAGATTTTCATATCCTAAATTCATAGCCCGTTTCCCCAGAGGAGAAGTTTTAGTACTTCCTATTCTTAGAAAAATGAGACAAATTGTTTGTTCTCAAGAGACTTCTTGGACAATAGGACACTTTCTTTTTAAGAGTGGCTTTTATACATATTACCTTTGAAACTAGTCACCACTGTCTTATGTTTCAGTAATTCAAACAAAGTATTTATTTCATTTCTAGATACCATATTCATTTTTAGGAGGCACACCAAGGACAATCCCATGTAGTATAAATATGCTGAGTGAATGAATAATTATTTACTTAAAAAAATCAGTAGTCATAAGTAGTGAAAAGAACACTACTTACCAATTTATCAAAACTATCTTTAGTGTCCACTGTGTCTCCGGCTCTGTTGAATCACTTTAAGGAGTACTGGAAAAGTACAAGATATAGTCTCTGATTTTAAAAAATGATCTCACCCCCCCCAAAAATGATCTCACCCATTCTTGAATGGGAAAAAACCTACTCTTATATCCTGTTGTCGACAATGTAAATTGTTACAACCTTATTCTGGAGGGCAGTTTAGCAACAGATATTAGAATACCTTAAACTGTGTATCTCTTTGATCAAACAATTTCTCTTCTGTGAATGTATTCTAAGAAGTAAGAACAAAACATTAGCTAAGATATTGTGGGATGATGGCAAGTAACTGGAAATTCCCTAAATGTCCAACAATGAGATTAAGAAAATGATGATTTCTAGGAAAATAGTTTTTGATTGAAAATACATGCACAGGGGCGCCTGGGTGGCTCAGTGGTTTAGGCCACTGCCTTCGGCTCAGGTCATGATCTCAGGGTCCTGGGATCGAGTCCCGCATCGGGCTCTCTGCTCGGCAGGGAGCCTGCTTCCCTCTCACTCTCTCTGCTTGCCTCTCTGCCTGCTTGTGATCTCTCTCTGTCAAATAAATAAATAAAATCTTAAAAAAAAAATAAAATATTTAATAAAAAAAAGAAAGAAAATACATGCACAATATGTTGATCAGTACAAAATTACAAACATGTACAATATGAATTCATGAAAAAAACACATTACATAGGAAAAAATCTAGAAGAGAATCCACCAAAAGGCAAAAATGTTTATTGCAGAGTGGTATGATTATGGTACTTTCTTTTATTTCTTTGTCTTTTGATGAATTTGTATACTTTAATTGGCAATCAAAATGAATGAACCAAGTTAATATTTATGAAGAGAAATGAAATTATATTTAATTTTTTTAGAATTTATTTAAAAATAAAATCTAAAAATGTTGAGGAAAATAACACACAGCACATATATTATTTAATAGAGAGTAAAGCTAATTTTAATTTAAAAAGGGATCTCTGCATTCAAGAGACTATTAGTGAGATAAGAATGTATAAAAAAAACAGAACATACTCAGTTCTAACACAGACTGTAAATATAACAGGAGTTAAGAGAAGAGAGAAATTAAGTGGGGTTGAACCAGGTTAAGATGACTTCATGGAAGAAGTAAGACTTAGGTGGCACTTAGAATCTGAATGCCAAGGGGAGAAACAGGGTCTGGGGCAGTAATATAAAGTGAGGCAGGGGCCTCCCGTGGTCCATACTAGACATATCTGACCCCTCCTAGTTGAACATTAACAACAGCAAAACACTTGCTCTTTTCCTGAAAGTATGTCCGTTTCTTTCCCACAAGTAGGATATACATGTCCTATGTAGTATAAATATGTAGTAAATAGTGTATTACATATCCTTTGTAATTTTTTAAAGATTATATTATTTTTTTAATGAGTAGTCCTTTGGGGGGCATATTATCTGCAAAATCGGTAGAACTAGACATTTCCAGATATTTATTTAAAAACAGCAGCTATTATGCAAGAGCAGTGATCACAGCCTGCACTCTTATGAATGTCCTGACGTCCGCAATCAGACCACGTATGAATTCAGCCAATTAGAACTCAGCAATCCTCTGATTAAGCACATGTTACAGAGTGCTACTTTGGAGCCAGCTTTCTAGCTCAATAACTAAATTAGTGGTAGTAATGTAATATTAGCTACACACCCTAATTGAAAGATTGAGTGACTTTGGTGTTTAGTGCTTAATAATAAACTATGAAGGCTATACCCATCTCAAAAATGTCTGCAATGGGAAAGCACAGAGCAGAACATGGACCTTCTTCATCAAGTATCCCTTTAGTGTGGTTTATTGCCAGGTCTAGAGTTGCCACTGTAAACAGGGAAAAACATTCCAATGGGGGGATGGTAAAGACAGGAGGAGGATGCAGTTCAGTCCATGACTGCTGGTCAGTAAATATTTGTTGAGTTGAAGGGACTCCATCCAAGGGGAGAAATCGAGGCTGAAGAAGTAAATAAAGACAAACACACCTGGTGGCCACAATGACTGGAAACATAGTAATTAAAGACTAGGGATGGGAGTGCCTGGGTGGCTCAGTCTGCTAAGTGTCTGCCTTTGGCTCAGGTCATGATCCCCAGGGCCTGGGATTGAGACCCACATCAGGCTCCCTGCTCAGTGGGGAGTCTGTTTCTCCCTCTGCCCCTACCCCTGCTTGTGCTCCCTCCCCCACTTAAATAAATAAAATCTTAAAAAAAAAAAAGACTGGGTGAAGGAAAGATTGGAAACACACACATACACATATATATTTTATATATATAATAAATGGTTTATGGATATTATCACACATGATGTGTTCAACTATACTGCACAATATGTTCAATATATTGTTCCTTATCGGCAATGTATATTTCAACTCAACGTGCAAAGTTGCAATGAACATAGTACATTAAGTTAGTCTTTCCATTGACTCTTGCACACCCATCTGTGATTCTTGTCTTCAGATGATTTTGTGTCTCACATTTTCTTTGAATAAATGTACATCTTCAGCACACCCTAGAAGAAATAATCGAGAGTGTTCAATCTGTAAAAAAATAAAATATTATCTAGGTTTCCAAACTTTATGGTCAAAATGTAAGTGTGCAATATAGAGACAAAAATGTGCTTTTTTGAAACAGAAGTTTTATTTTACCAGAAACAATTTTAGATTCCTCTATTATATATTTATCACTTAACACTTTTTTCCTTTATAAATCCTCTAGGGGATTGATGATGTGTTAAGAAATGGCTTTCTCTCTTTGTTGCCTCATGGTTATATTTGCCTGATTCTTTGAACTGCTTGAGAAAAATCATTTGAAAAATACGTCATGGAAAAACAAAGTAAACAGATGAATAGCTGATCACTGGAACTTTTGTTCAGTTATGTGCTTTGAGGCAAGTCTATGCCAAAGAACATGACGTCACCTAAAGTGTTGTCACCGGGTGAGTCCCATCGGTCATGCTCTTCCAATGTCCCTAATTGTCCTAATTGTCCCTTCTTCATCTTCTCTCTGCTACTACACCTCTCAAGATCTTCAGCATCTCAAACCAGCATTTTGCAAGAGTCTGAGCGCTTGTTCCCACTAGCCTCCCCCTTCTCCCTTTGAAACACCCTGCATAATACTTCTAACCAAACTCAGGTAATATCAGGACCACTTTCACTGGGTCATTTTTTCTGCTAAAAACAAACAACAAAAAAAATTACAATCTTTATTTTGAAAAACTGTACATCACAAAATGTCAGGTACAGTATGATCCTGACTTTGTTGAAAACAAAAACCCCAACCCTCCATATACATACATATATATGTATCCATTGTTTAATTTTCTTTCTTTCTTACTTTTTTTTTTCTTTCTTTTGAGAGAGAGAGGGAGCATGTGATGGGGGAGGGGGAGCAGAGGAAGAGGCAGAGAGAGAATCCCAAGCAGGCTCCAGCCCCAGCATGGAGCCTGACTTGGGACCAACTCAACCCTGAGATCATGACCTGAGCCAAAATCAAGAGTCCGACCCTTAACCTACTGAGCCGTCCGAGCGCCCCCATTGTTTAGTTTTTCTACTGCAGCTATAACAAATTCTCATAAACTCAGTTGCCTAAAACAACCAGAGTAATAGTTATTATCTTTCAGTTCTGGAGGTCAGAAGTCCAAAATCAGTCTCATCTGGCTAAAATTGAGGTGTTGACAGAGCTGCATTCCTTCTGGAAGCTCGGTGAAGAATCTGTTTCTTGGCTTTTTCTAGCTTCTGGAGGCTGCCTGTATTCCTTGGCTCATGGCCCCATTCTCTACCTTCAAAGCCACAGCATAGCGTCTTCCAATGTCTCTCTCTGACTTTGATCCACCTGTAGAAAATTATATAGAATATATATTCTTATAGAATAGAATAGAATAATCTTTCCATCTCAAAATCCTTAATTTTATTTATTTGAGTCTTCTCTCTTTTTTTCTTGGTGAGCCTGGCTAAGGGTTTATCAATTTTGTTTACCTTTTCAAAGAACTAGCTCCTGGTTTCATTGCAATTTTCCCTTTTTTTAAGCCTCTAATTTATTTATTTATACTCTAATCTTTGTTTTTTCCTTCCTTCTACTAGGTTTAGTGCTTGTTCTTCTTTTTCTAGCTCTTTTAGGTATAAAGTTAGGTTGTTTATTTCAAGAGCCCTAATTACATCTACAAATTCCCTTTTGCTTGTAAGATAACAGGTTCTAGGAATTAGGACCCAGATATCTTTTGAGGGGAGGAGGATTATCCTGTCTACCACACCTGCACATAGATACACACAAATTTGCATGAAAAACTGAAACAAAGTATACCAAAATACTAACAGGTTCATTAACTCCAGATTAAGAACTTCAGGTGATTTTAATTTTTACTTCTTCATGTTTAATCAATATTTCCAGTTTTCAAAATGATCTTGCATTACTTTTTTTATTCATAGACTGACAATGAAAAAATTAGTATCATTATAGAGGACATTTGTGATTTTCTCTGCCCTGTCCTCTTCTATTTTTCTGGAGACAATATGTTTCTTTTGGAACTGCTCCTCCTAACCCAGCCTCCACCTCAACCGTGTGATTTTAAGGACAACTGGAAATCATGGTACCTCTTTACTGGTTACAGAGGAGAGCATGTGATCCACACTGGGGTAACCAGGGACCTTCCCAAGCATTACTTTCTTTCTTTTAATTAGAATTGGGGGAGGGGGATCAATTCTTCTCTGATGGGGCACTGAGGAAAAGGCAAACTAGAAAACATTGGTGACTATGGTTCTAATATCATAGAAAACATGAGAGTAAAGCAGAGATGAGGAAAACAGGGAGAATCCCCGTGGTATTTGCAAGGATGGTTAGAGTTGTCTAAGGAACTTTTAGCTCTTCCCTAGGTTTGGATATATAAACCAATAGATTCCTCTTTCTGCCCAAACAGGCTATTACTATCATTTGCAACAAAAGATTCCGGTTAAAATAGCTATGTTTTTAAGCCCATAACTAATCCCTGTTGCTTGTTGCTGTCTCAAAATAGCTCCTCTGGCTGTCTTCAAAGCTATTCACCACCTTCTCCTTCCCTGGCTCCACTTCTCAACATTGTTACACTCTAGCAGTCCTTCTCATCTTTCCACTCTCACTTAATGGCTTTTGCTTTTAGGGCTTGGCTCTCATTCTCTGGTCTGGGCTGTCCTCACCTCCCTGCCCTGCCCATCCAAATCCTGTCCAACCTTCCCAGCCACCTCTAGGACATTCCATGAAATACCCACCAAGACAGCCAGAGAAATCTTCCTTCTCTAAATGTTTATAATATGCAAGATCTGTACCATCCATTCAATACCTACATCCACTTTTTATGGTTTGATAAACCCCACGAGGTTGAGAACCATACCACGTTTTACAAATCGCATTCATAGAACTCATTCTCCATGTTGATTAAGTTGTATGTTAAGTCTAAGCTCTGAAATATTAAGTTTTAGTTTCTCTTGGATGAAAGCAGAGGCCATTGTGAAGTTATAAGTTTTACATGGCCTGGTACACTGGTACACTGGAAAGATAGTTTCATTGTCATCCTTTATATTGTTGCATGTTTTCTCATCATTTCCACAGAGATAATTTAAGAATGGGAAGTAAGACCTGATGGGAAAAGATGAAGAAGCCAGAAATATTTAGCTGTGAGGAGAAGAAAATGGAAGTGAACCTAACAATAATCTTAATGTTTGTGAAAATTTGCTATACAGAAGAAGGGTTCTTGGAATTGAGATTGAGGTAGGGAATGAACATACAACAACACAAAATTTAGGTGTGCCTAGATAGATATATCACCATAAAAGTATGAAACAAGTAAATTCTTTCTGAACTTCATGTAATGTATTTCTATGGTAGTTCTGAAAAAAAAAAATTGGAGGGGGGAATGGCTTAAGGGATATCTTGTCTAAAGGCAAAAAGTCGGGGCGCCTGGGTGGCTCAATGGTTTATGCCTCTGCCTTCGGCTCAGGTCATGATCTCAGGGTCCTCAGCTCGAGCCCCACATTGGGCTCTCTGCTCAGTGGGGAGCCTGTTTCTCCCTCTCTCTGCCTGCCTCTCTGCCTACTTGTGACCTCTCTCTCTGTCAAATAAATAAATAAAATATTTTTAAAAAGTAATAAAATAAAGGCAAAAAGTTGAGTAAAATGACCACAGAAAAATTCTTACTATCTATAAGGATCTAGTTTATAAAACTTTAATCTTATGCAGAGGAGGGAAAAACTTTGAATGACATTGAAATGTTATAGCTAGGTATGCAGATGCTTTTGTTGTTTTCTCCATGAAAAGAGAATGTCTTATTGCAAATACATGCAAGGATAAGTTAAAAACTTTGCCTCATCTATCCATCTACTTTCTTCCAAAGGAAAACTCAATTATGTGGGATATCACCCAATTTCTGCCTTTGAAATTATTTCTGCCTTTTTGCCTCAAGTATAAGTGTAAATTTTAAGTCCAAGTCAGGTATTTAAAAAAACCTTTGACAGTATTTTCTTTCTTTTTTGAAAATATTTTATTTATTCATTTGAGAGAGAGAGAGAGAGAGTGAGAGTGAGAGAGTGCATGTCCAGGCGCATGAGTAGGGGGAGGGGCAAAGGGAGCAGACTCCCTGCTGAGCAGAGAGCCCAGGGTGGGGCTCAATTCTAGGACCCCAGGATCATGACCTGAGGCCAAGGCAGATGTTTAACCGACTGAGCCACCCAGGTGTCCCTGGAAAGTATTTTCTACCTGGACCATGACACCCTTCTCACAATAATTCTAACATAATCACAAAATAGCCCAATTCTATACAGCACTGTTTTAAGGAACAGTAGAACACCAATGATATACCCATTACCAGGCTGAGAAGTGATTCCAGGGGAGGGAGAATTGAGTAGATGGAAGACCGGGCATTTTTAGGGCAGTAAAACTATTCTGTATGATACTATAATGGTGGATGGGTGTCATTATACATTTGCCAAAACCATGGGATGTTTACAAAGAGTGATCCCTAATGGAAACTATGGACTTTAGTTAACAATAATGTATCAAGATTGCCTCATCAGTTGTAACAAACATACTACACTAATGCAAGATGTTTATCATAGTGAGACTTGGGAGGAGAAAAAGTCATGGACGGTGGTAAAGGGAAATGTTTGGGAATTTTGTAGATCCTTCCAAATTCTCTGTAAACATAAAACTGCTCTTAAAGAAATAGCCTAATTTTGTGTCTGGGTGGCACAGTCGGTTAGGCATCCAACTCTTCGTTTCAGTTGGAGTTGTAATCTCAGCCTCATGAGATTAAACCCGGCATTGGGCTCTGCCCTTAACCCTGAGACAGCTTGAGATTCTCTTTCTCTCTTCCTCTGACCCATCACCCACACTCATGCTCTCTCACCCTCTGCCCCTCCCCCACCCACACTCATGCTCCTCTCTCTCTCTCAAGTAAATAAATAAATCTTTTTAAAAAGCCTAATTTTTAAAAAGAGTCCAAACACCTGAATTAGTCCTTAATTAGGGAAAGAAAGGAAGCATAAAATAGCTATATTCTATCTTTTGTTAAAAATATTATATATAACCATTATCTATCTGTAATAAATTGCCTTCCCAATCTTTTAAACACCCAGGAAAATCCTGTTGCTCTAATGATCAACGTCTCATTGAAAATAAGTTAAATTTGAAGCTATGAACATTGTGTGTGTGTGTGTGTGTGGTTTTGCTTACTACGAACTGAAATTAGGAAGAAAGCCTGATTGTCCTCCATAAGAAACTTGAAGTACTTGTGACAAAATTTCCTTTCTTCTTTTCTACCTCAACAATAATCCAGTATCCATTCCAGCTTTAATTTTGGAGGTGTAGGGGGACAAAGCCATATCAGCATCAATGCTGGCCCATCGTGGATCAAAAGTAGTAAATATTCCCATTCACTGTTCTTGTCATTACACTATATTTTAAAACTTGAACAAATAATGGGGATTCCAGTCCTCTAGAAAGAACGATTCCTTTCAAAGCTCTTTCCCTTATGGGCTTTACAGATGAGTGCAGAATTTGGCCACTATTATCGAAGGCAAGTAAAAGTTCCTATGGGAGCACGTAAGAGGGCATATGCTCAGGGAATGAATGAAGAAGAATGGAATGACCGAATGAAACAATGGGGAGGTTTGAGCAATGATGTAGGGCTGTATATTCAAATGCACGCTGGTCCACTAAATGCTTCATATGTATTTCAAGATCACATTCTCAAATGGACACAGCTACTTCCTGTGTGTGACTGGCTCACCACAGTGTCTGAAGACTATCAGTTGTTGGTGAAAGGGACCACTACCCTTTCTTAGTAGGAGAAAGAGGTATGTTTTCCGTTTTATTTATTTTTTTAAGCATCTGTATTCAGTTGTTCTGTCCTCAAACTCTATGTGCAAAAAAATACCACATTTCTTTGTTTTCTTGAATTACTTTTGACTCGGAGTTTCCCCTTCCACAGTGTAGGCAAGAAATTCAACCTCAGTCATTCCTGGCGCTCTCCTACCTTATTGCTCCCCATCCCTTGCCAAGGACCTCCGGAGGCTTCACCTAACCTCAAAGCACAGGGGAGGTCCCTTCTGTCATCCCACCACTGTGTCCACACTGCCTTCCTTAGTTCTCAGAGCCTCAGATCTGTGACTCTAGCTGCTTTCATTCAATCTTTGGGTACAGGCATCTCTGATGAGCTAGAAATATTTGGTCACTTCTTTAGGCTACTACCAGGGAAGAGAGGGCAGGAAAACAAGGGTGCACAGAAATCTCTAATTTTCCTCAAGGCACAACCTTTTCCCTCCCAGGCAGGCTCAGTTCTCTTTTCCCTCCAGGGAATCTCGCATAGATTTCTGGAGGAGGTAGGAGGGGCATTTTAGGCATTTGAAAATAAACCCAAGTAGGGAAGTATCTTGCAGGCAACTTCTGCTTTCCTCCTTGTGACATATTTAATACTCCCCCGAGGCAAAGAAGCATGTGGCCTGCTACCTTCCTGAATTTAGGATGAGAAAGAGGAAAATACACGAAGAAGCCATAAATACATATTTTAAAAGCCTCATCCTCCCACACAGTTAGATTGCCCAAGCTTGCTTAGCTCAATGAGAATCTTTTGTCGGAAGCCTTAATGCAAAAGGATCAACTCCTAGTAAGCTACATGATAGCTCCCCTCTTTCACAAATTCAGTGGAAATTCTGACAGAAAGAGAAGTCAAAGATCGGAGATGCGAGAAAAATGGGTGCATGGGATTATCTCCACAGCTGATGTTTATTAATATAAGATTAATTCCAGTATGTAAAATGTTCAAAGTAGGAACACCAATAATATGGATTAATGATAAAGTTAGAAAATTTCAGCAGAGGGGCGCCTGGGTGGCTCAGAGGGTTAAAGCCTCTGCCTTCGGCTCAGGTCATGGTCTCAGGGTCCTGGAATCGAGCCCCGCATGGGGCTCTCTGTTCAGCAGGGAGCCTGCTTCCTCCTCTCTCTCTGCCTGCCTCTCTGCCTACTGTGATCTCTGCCTGTCAAATAAATAAATAAAATCTTAAAAAGAAAAGAAAATTTCAGCAGAGACTTCGTCCTTTGAGAGCCTGATTCTCCCATTAAAAAATGTTGATGCGAGGGGCACCTGCCTGGTTCAGTCCATGGAACGTGGAACTCTTTTTTTTTTTTTTTTAATTTATTTGACAGAGAGAGAGGTCACAAGTAGGCAGAGAGGCAGGCAGAGAGAGAGGAGGAAGCAGGATCCCCGCGGAGCAGAGAGCCAGATGTGGGGCTCGATCCCAGGACCCTGAGATCACAACCCGAGCCAAAGGCGGGGGCTTAATCCACTGAGCCACCCAGGTGCCCCTGGAATGAGGAACTCTTGATCTCAGGGTTGTGAGTTTGAGCTCCACATTTGGTATAGAGATTATAGAAACATAAAATCGTTAAAAAAAAAAACCCAAAAAAACAAAACCAAACTGTTGATGCGAATGTAATCCAGACAGTTACCCATTATACCATAAGAAGAATCAGGTGATTTGTAGCAAATCCTCCCCCACTATTGAATGTTGAAATGAATGTTGAACTCATTCATTGATTTTTTTTTTCTCCTAAAATAATTTGGTAAAGAGTAAGGCAAGTCGCTACCAGTAGTTTCTTCTATGATATATTTGCAATCTCTGTAATAATCTTTGCTGTGTAATTATTGTTTTTCTTCTTACTAGAAGTGTAGAAATTAACAAAGAGAAACACAGGAGTTTCCATTTTGTCTGGAGATTTCCTATTCTCTGTTCCTCTGTTCCAATTTTGGATACACTTATGCATGTGATTGCAATGCTAAGTAAAAGTTATAATTAGAATATCATGGTAATGTAGGATGAGATACATCTTTGCTGTTCTTTGCTGTTACCACAACAAATAATGGGAAACCACAAAGGCCTCTTATGTATTTTTTTTTTTATTGAGGGGATGCCCCTTTAGAATATTTGTCAGACTTGAAGTGAAAGATCTTTTTTGCCCTAAATATTTTTACCATATTTCCTATTTATGTTTTATGCTTCTATTTGTATAACCAAAACCTTCTTTTCTTTAAGTATTATTCAAGGGGAACGTAACCTTTAATTAAATATCAGTGCTTATTTGAACTGTTCCTCAATTAGGTCATATTTCCATAAACTTATTCTAGAGAAGATATGATGTCTGCCGCCAATTACCCATGTCTATATATCATGGTTCACAGAATCAGGGACGTTAAAACTGCATGTAGGGGAGGCCAACAACAAAAAAGTTACAAGCTCTTGGTGTAATTTGAGGATGTGTGCTTGATTCTTTCCTTAAGGCTCCAGAAAGGAGGAGAAAAATCTTTCTCCTCCAGCCCTTCTTAAGCAGCATAGCAATTGAAGAACAAATCACCTGCACGTAATTTTTTTTTTAAGATTTTATTTATTTATTTGACAGAGAGAGAGAGATCACAAGTAGGCAGAGAGGCAGGCAGAGAGAGAGGAGGAAGCAGGCTCCCCGCTGAGCAGAGAGCCCGACTCGGGGCTCAATCCCAGGACCCTGAGATCATGACCCGAGCCGAAGGCAGAGGCTTAACCCACTGAGCCACCCAGGTGCCCCGTGCATGTAAATGTTTTATCACATAGAAATGTGTACTCCTAGAGTGTCATATAAAACAAAGAATTAACGTAGATGATTGATTCCTCCCAGTTTTTTGGCTTGGCTAACTTCTCATTCTAATCCATGTCTTAGGTAGACCTGGGCTTTCATTCCTTCAGAAAAGCTTTTGTTAGGGCTTACCATGTGTCAGCTATACTCCTAGAAACATAAGCTCAAAGGCCATGTAGGACTGAAAAGCTAAATTATCTCAGAGGATCAGTATTGGAGCTCAGAGTCAGGGTCGGGGGCTCAGTGTCTGCCCAGGCACTGGACATAGAGTATGTGCTTTGAGGATGAGGTCAGCCAAGGCTTATAAAATGGATGAGGCCTCTCTCCACCTCATCGCCCATGTCAAGGACCCAGAAGCTTGTCCCAAATCAGTCATGTAAGCTTATTGATTAACTGACTTATTACCTTGGTATGAATGAGTTTCAGTCAATGTATGTCTTCGACTAGGCCTTTGTCTTTTATTCTACCTGTCCCTGAAAGGAGTTGTCAAGGAAAGGAATGCCAACCATAATCAAGCAAGTAGAGGTCTTTGCGGGATCAGGGAGACTCTGGAATCGCCTATGCCCACTCTGAATGAAGAATTAGGTTTTTTCCACTGTATGTTAAATGTGGAAGGATCCCGGTTGGGCTGAATCCTTCTTCCTGGCTGAAGAAATAGGAGTTTTCAGCTGAGAAGAATTCCCTTGATTGGAGGACAGAGCTCGTGAACCAACTTATTCAATCTCTCTGAGAAAGGAGATCACATTTATGCAGCTTCAAATCAGGTGTGAAGCTGAGACATCCTGGTTTATTCATGTTCCTGGTCAGATTTCTCAGAAAGGTCAACCATTTGGTCAGTGGGCTGAAAAGCTATTAGAGACCCAGTCTGAGGAATCAAGTCTGACATTGAAAGTAAGAGCTTTTGAAGAGCAAAAGGGCTCTGCATGGGTACAGAGCCAATAATGAGGTCAGGCTTTCTAGGACTGAGACCTCAGTAGGACCTTACACTTTGGAGAGACAATTCACACCTCAGGATCTATCCAGTGGATCAAATTCCTTCTGGATGAAGGGTTGTGTAACCCAGCAGATGAGAGCTTTCTTTGAGCGGGCCTGGAAATTTGATACCTGAAATACAGAAAGCCTGGGGGAAAGACATTTGGGCCAACAAAGTTAAACTCCAAGACCACCAGCGTATCCAACCTGTACCCGGCCTGACCTCAAGTAACCTGCTTCCTGCTACCTCACCCCATGCCTGGCCTCACCTTAGATGCTACTGCTCTGTTCCCACCTGCAAAACCACGTCTGGTACAATTCCCTAGCCACTTTGTTCCCAGTGAGAGGATAGAGAAATGTCAACAATGACTACCTTCTTCCCCCCGAAATAAATGGTTTTCTGCTCTCCTAGGAAAGGATGCTGGACTCTGCCTCCCAGAGTTCTATTCCCAGAAAAAGAATCTCCCGAAGCAAGAATCTCATTTTCATCACTGATGTCTAGGGTTGGAGCCCGGTCTGTCCTCAAGGCCCCTCTGTCTCCTAGAACTTTCTACTCTGTCCAACACAGTGATGTCCTCACCTCTTAACCCTAAGTTTACCCCTTCCCTTCTTTTTTCCCAAATATAGATCATGTTTTCTTTAATTCCAGATAGAATTAAATTATCCGCTCAGATGACAAGACTTTCTTCCGTACATCTTATACCTTCTATATTGCTTCTACTTTTTAATAATAAAGGTTTCGCCCTATTTAAATGTGGTATTTTATTTGCTAATATAAAACTACATTTATATTATTGTTTTACTTTCTCAGACTGAGAAAAGGTATTCTCATAGGACTTAGTAGAGAAAAGGTATTCTCGTAAGGCATAGGACTTACCTTCACAGGTATTAGTCCTGTAAGATCTCTTGACTCTTGTTTTTGTAATTGAGATCAATTTGTCTTTAATAGACATTTTAATCAACTCATTAGTGGAGAAAAAAAAACCTTTGTGATGTTCCATGAACTCCAGAAAAACAGTGTTTACTTTTTTGGTTTATGTGATGCAAGACATTATTTTGATCATTTTAAACAATGGGATGAAATTTTAAGAAGACTTTGATAATGAAAGACAAGACTTTAATACTTCTCTGTCCTCTCTGCCCCCAAAACACTGTATGCCCTAACCTAGACCCCTTGTCCTGTCTTGGGTTCTGGGTCCAGTCTGGTTTTGGCACAGGGGATTTAAAAAGCCTGAAAACCAGCCTTCTACTGGTTGGATCCATTTCCTTGTTCTAGTCACTGAGGATCTAGCTCCCCGTAAGCTATCTCCCATCTCTTACTCCCATCAACAGCTAAATCACGACCTCTACCCCTTATTTTCCATGGAGTTTCTGCCTTCCATTTCAGTTAAGATGTGTTTGACGGTAAGCAACAGAATTCCCAACAGTGGCTTAACCAAACAAGTGGGGCTTGTTTTTTTTTTGTTGTTGTTTTGTTTTTTTGTTTTTTTTATTACAAGAAGCCTGGAGGTCTGGCATCCGGGGCTAGGATTGTGGCTGCACAGTATCAGAGATGTAGCTTTGGGACTCTGGGTGGCTCAGTCGGTAGAACCTCTGCCTTTGGCTCAGGTCAGGATCCCAGGGTTCTGGGATGGAGGCCCTGCTCAGCGGGGAGTTTGCTTCTCCCCTCCCTCTGCCACTCCCCCTGCTTGTATGCTCACTCGCATGCACGCTCTCTCTCTCCCTAACAAGTAAATAAATAAAATCTTTAAAAAAAAAAAAGACTTAGACTTACTCTCTTGTTGAATATTTCTTTTTCTTTTCTTTTATTATATTTTAATTAAGTTTTTAATTTTAATTCCAGTATAGTAACAGTGTTATACTAATTTCAGGTAGACAATAATTCTATACATTACTCAGTGCTCATCAAGAAAAGTGTGCTCTTGCAATGTCCACAATAGCCAAACTATGGAAAGAACCTGGATGTCCATCAACAGATGAATGGATAAAGAAGACATGGTATATATATGCAATGGAATACTATGCAGCCATCAAAAGAAATGAAATCTTGCCATTTGTGACGATGTGGATGGAACTAGAGGGTATCATGCTTAGTGAAATAAGTCAGTCAGAGAAAGACAATTATCATATGATCTCCCTGATATGAGGAAGTTGAGAGGCAGAGTGGGAGATTTGGGGGGTTGGAAAGGAATAAATGAAACAAGATGGGATTGGGAGGGAGACACACCATAAGAGACTCTTAATCTCAAAAAACAAACTGAGGATTGCCAGGGGTGGGGGGGGGGCGATTGTTTTTTTTTATTGTGGTAAAAAACACATAACGTGAATTTACCCTCTGAAGAAATTGTAAGGGGACATTATAGTACTGTTAACTATGTGTACATTGTTATATATCAGATATCGAGAACTTTCTCATCTTGCGTGATTGAAACTTTATACCCATTGAACAACAAGTAGGGATGTTTTTAAACTCTTCAATAACTGCTTATGTTCTCAAGGAGGTAAACTATTTTCTAGAAGTCTTAATTTCAGCACAAACAGAATACAACATTTAACACTGTATAGCAATTTATGTGCCAGGCACTTTTCTGAGTGCCTTTTATACATTATTCCAATCTAACAAAAAATGATATATATCTAAAATGATATAATTTTATAAAAAATTAATACATATACAAAATTTTATACAAAATATAACATATACAAAATTAAATATAGATATAGATATGACTTCAATTGCAGGAAAAATTAAACTGTACTGAGAGGCCGAACTCCCTTTTAAATAACAAACCTGGATTATTACATATTTTAAATTAATGAATCCTAAATAATGAAATTTAGTATAAAGGAGGATATTTAAAATAATTGCCAGACGATTTATCGATTTATTGTAAATATAAAATGTTCATTAAAATAGATACACAAACAAGACATGTTTCTGATATTTCTGATTATTTTACTGCTTGTGGCATAACTGCATTGGTTTTTCTTACTAAGATGGTTTTCTTAGCCTGGACTGCCAAGGTACATGAAAATTTCTGCCCTGGACTTAGGCATCTATTAAAAGAGCTGGTGAACAGAGTGATTATAACCCAGGATCAATCTTCATCCAGAAAGCAAACTAAAGGGTTGCTAATGGAGCTTTGGCTAGAATAGGTGTTCTATCCTCTGCCACGTTGACTGCAGCCCTACTTTCTAGAGTTGTAAATAAACACAAAAATACCAGGCTTGCCCTTACCTACAAGAAGTAAATCGTTACATTCAGAGCACACTCCAAATCACACAGAAGTGCTTCCTCTAAATGCACCATGAGGTGCCAATCAACTTGGTCACAATTTCCAAATCAGTTGTGTGGGGTGGGGATATTTAACTCCCCAGTTTAAATTTAGATCAAGCTCCCATATCAAATTCCCACACTCACTCTTTCTTTTAACCTCCCAGAGTAATGCTTTCTTTAATCCTTTGCTGTCCTTCCTGCTTATCTGCTTTCATTTTTTTTTTCTTCTATCCTAATCCACTTTATAAGACCTGCTTGGGCTCTATCAAAGCTAATGCTTTAGTCTCTTCCTGGCATTTTGCAATCGCCTTTTGTTTGGCCGCAACAGCTGGGATCCGGAAGCCCTCACTCGCAGGTTCTGTCCTGCACTTGAGTTTGGGAACAACTCTTAGTCAGATCTGAGGCAATTTAAAGAGCCCCAGGCCAGTATCTGGACAAGTCAGCCTCCAGTCCTCCCTTCTGCTGATACCGTTTGAATGTATTGTATTTATTCAAAATGGATCCCCCCATCATTCATTCCCTACCACGTGTCAGGCACAGTGTAACACAATGAAGACCCAACAAATACAGAGACACAGTCCCTATTTTGAGGACCTTGCAGTTTAGAAGTGTAGACAGATAGGGTGAATGGAGGACTTCCAAATTTTAGCAGGGATGCCCCCTTGTTCATTATATCTATAGTAGAATATGATATACATGTAATATAAATATATGTAATATAATACAACATATACTACAATATAATAAAATACAATATAATACAATATAGGTGCATGATACTTATAGTCATTAGCCCTAACTTGTTCCTTTTCATCAACATTCTTGACTTGGGACTTGACCGTCTCTGGGGTTGGAGTCCTACCTTACTCAATATGGCAATTAGACTTAAATTTCTGGCCCTTGGCCTAGTCCCCTACGAAAATTGGTGCTTTGTAAGACCTCTCTGTTCCTGATGGCCATCAACCTCCATCTCTGCTTCCAGTCCACTCCTGAATGCCTCGGATGCTTGGGGCCTTATTTTTTGACTCTCACCTGTGTCTCCATGGAATCTTCCTAACGCTAATCTATTCCTTACCCAGGCTTCTGTCCAACGTCTAACCTAGAGCAGTCCCAGAGCTCCAGGCCCACTTGTCTGATGGGACACTGCAGCCTAGATTCTCTGGCACTTCTTGATCTGGTCCACCTCACACCAGCCGACCTTCAGTTATGTTGTTCCACTCCTGTCCCCTCAATTTTTGAAAATATTGCCCCCATGCCTAGAATACCTTTTTCCTCTTTTGTGATATCTTTCTGCCACTATTAGCTTTTGGGATTTTAAGTGTTCCTTTTTGAAACCATATTCCATAGAACATTGGTGTGTGAAGGGAAGTTAAAATAATTCTGTAAAAAGAAAGAAGAGTGATCTCTGTGGGCAAATGTTTGGGAAGTACTTTGATAAATAAAATTAGATTCCTTACCACAGGATCTCTCAGAATGCTTAGTAAGCTAATATGCATAGAAAATTCTCTCTGACGGTCTGTAGAACGTTCCAGTAGAGCCCACTTTTATAGTACACTTCTTAACATCTTTTGAGACTTTTGAGTAGCACATCTTGGAAGTCGCTGTTTTAGAGGTTCAAAAGGGCTCTATTGAATTATAAATCACGTATTCATTTAATTATTTCTTATTCATTGAATCAAGATTTATTGAGAGCTTCCAGTGTTATATACTGGAGACACTATGGTGATTAAGCTTTGAGGAACTCACAAACAGATATGAGCATGGTCATGTTCTCTGGAACTCATAATCACTAATCTCCTTAGTGATAACTCTTCTTAAATATGTTTCACCACTGACTGACCTCATACAAAATTACTATTTCTAACAGTTTTGAAGCAGTTGGTATAGTCAACTTAGATTTGAAGGTCTGCTTTAAGTGGCCCTTACCTTCTTGGGCTTAGTTCTCCCATCTGTAAAATGGGGATGATAATGGCGTATTTAAGGTGGGGCTGTGGTTAGGCTTAAATCAGATAATATATATGGACCAGAAAAATATAATTTATTTTTTCAGAAGGGATAACTTGTTGAAGAAGAGAATTATGGAATAAAGCCAGGATGACAGCATTAATAGATACTTGAAGCATTATAGTCAGATGTTCAATTTATTTTTCATGTTTTATTTTTTTATTATTTTTTTTAAAGGTTTTATTTATTTATTTGACACAGAGAGAGCGGTCACAAGTAGGCAGAGAGGCAGGCAGAGAGGGAGTAGGAAGCAGGCTTGCTGCCGAATGGAGAGCCAGATGTGGGGCTGGATCCCAGGACCCTGAGACCATGACCTGAGCCGAAGGCAGGTCACAGATTAAGCTGAAGGCTTAACCCTCTGAGCCACCCAGGCGCCCCTATTTTTCATGTTTTAGGTATTACGCCTTCTCGGGCAGAAAACAATAACGTTGATCCAAATTCAAAGAACAAAACAATTTTACCTTTTTCAAATTTAACTTTTAAAAAAAATTTACTTATTTATTTGAGTGGGGAAAGGTATGGGGAGAGGGAGAGAACCTCAAGCAAACTCCCTGCTGAGTGTGGAGCCCGATGAGTTCCATCCCATGACCCATAAGATCTTGACCTGAGCTGAAACCAAGTGTTGGAGGCTTAATCGACTGAGCCATCCAGACGCCCCTCAAGTTTAACTTTTTGAGAAGCTATAGGGCACTACTGAGTTTCTGTTCTCTCCCCAAATTACTGTTATAATCATACTTGTAATCCAAACTTTGTTGTTGGGGAGGAGTGGTAAACTTCTCTCCAATTAGGATATGTATTTAATTGGGTGGGAAGTATATTGAACAAAAACTTTTCAATGTTTATTTTAAGAAAAGGCTATTTGTGGGGCGCCTGGGTGGCTCAGTGGGTTAAAGCCTCTGCCTTCAGCTCAGGTCATGATCCCAAGGTCTTGGGACCGAGCCCCGCCTCGGGCTCCCTGCTCAGCGGGGAGCCTGTTTCCTCCTCTCTCTCTGCCTGCCTCTCTGCCTACTTGTGATCTCTGTCAAATAAATAAATAAAATCTTAAAAAAAAAAAAGAAAAGAAAAGGCTATTTGTAAGAATCAGATTGTTTTTATGTGTATTGGGCACTAAAATGTTTAGTGGAATCAATTTAATTGCTCTATGTAAATCCTAATTTGAAAGTCAAGTGTGATAGAAAGAAAAAGAGGAAAATGGTCAGAAGAATATAACTATCTGAATTAAGGAATCTGTTTTTTCATGGGAAGGGAATTCATACATTGTTTTGGAAAGGCAGTATTCTCACCAAACATGCTGTTCTGTGTTCTTAACCCCAGGGGAACTTCTAGGAGATCTACCCTATGACAGTGATCTATTTGAATTATTAGTCAACAAGTTTCAACACAATAGAAACTGTAAAAAGAATATAAAAAGACCTAGAAAGTTTCTTAGCTATTCTACTTCTGAGACAAATGGCTTATTATAAGGAAAGTATCTTGTTCTGATTTCTTAAGTTACAAATTAAGCCATGTGTGTTTTTACTTAAGTCCAGGGACTTTATTAATGTGGAAAGACATGGAAGAATGGTCCAAGGTGAAAGTCACATTGCTACTGAGTCTTTGTAATTAGCTGATTTGACTAACTCTTTTTCCATGGAAGGAAGAGGAATTCCCTCTGAGGTGTAGGAGAACCCTAGAGATCATCTTTTTACTGGTGAAGAATCTTGGGTAACTTTTGCTAATTCAGAATCATGGGGACTGCACGTCTGTAATACCTGACTTGCAGTCATCCTTTCTTATTATACATGTGGAAAGACAGTTGCTTTAGGTATGCTTTGTCTGATGTGTGGAGAGTCAATCATTTTGTGTATATATAATTGTAACTACAGTAAAGAACAATGTCAATATGTAGTCTTTGGGGTGCCTGGGTGGCTCAGTGTGTTAAACCTCTGCCTTCAGCTCAGGTCATGATCTCAGGGTCCTGGGATAGAGCCCTGCGTTGGGCTCTCGGCTCAGCGGGGGGGCCTGCTTCCCCCTCCCCCTCTGCCCGTGATCTCTCTCTCTCTGTCAAATAAATAAATAAAATCTCTTGTGATCTCTCTCTCTCTGTCAAATAAATAAATAAAATCTTTTTTTAAAAAATGTAGTCTTCATTTGCAAGTAAAAGAACTCTTTATCCTTTGTTGGAAAAAAAAATGGCTTTCCCTTGCACTGCTTGTTTCTTTTCTATTTTGCAGTTGTTTCTTATGACTTTTCCTAAACATCTGAATTGAAAATTATATCTTTGGGAGTGAAAATACTTCTTTTACCTACTTTCCAAATAAAGAAATTGACTCAGAAAAATAGCACTGACAGGGGTTGGAAACACAACTAGTTATAAAATCATACATAATTTGTCTAACCTTGAAGTTTGGATCTGCTTAAGGAAACTCATGCCATGAAACCCTCCAACTCAATCAAATTCAGCTTTGTTAACATCACTGCTGGTTGTGTAGCGCTCGCCATACAGGCAAGAAATAAAAACAAACACGAGTAACACACAGCAGTGCTCCCTAGAATGCCCATCATTTGAGATTTACTCCTTTGAAATAAGATATTTTATTCTAGGAGTGGTGGAAAAAAATTCAGAAGCCTCTGGAAGAGTTGCAAAGTTGGACCATTGTCTTCAATGAGCCCCTGGGGGAATGAGCAATTCACTCATTTTGGGGGAAACATTGGGAGACCTAAGAACTGCAGGTCACTGATATAGTCACACTGGCCAGACGACTAAGGGCATCAAAACTCTAATTACAGCTCTGCTCATACCCCGCTGTATGAGTTTGAGCACATGACTCCCCAGCTCTCCACCCCCCAGCCCTTAACCTCTTTTTCCATATCGGTAGAATGAAGGAATTGCCCAGCTCTAAATTTCTACAACTGTTCTAAGGAAAGGGAGGCAGAGTGAGATGGAACCGGGTTTTCGAAACAATGAGCCTTGTTGTCCCTGACATTCTTGTCTCTGCAAAGTGAGGGAACATGAAGTTTTCAAGCCCCAGTTTTCCAATACTTCCTCAGCTCTGTACTCCTACCTGGAGTTGTCTCAGGTGAATGGTGGTTCCCAATCAGGGCCTGTGTATATTTTTCTCTCTTTCTCTCCCTTTCCTTCCTTCTTTCTCTTTTCTTTCCTTTTTCCTTTTCTTTTCTCTCTTTCCTCTTTTTTTTTAAATGTAAATGAGCTCATACTATTCATCTACTTCTGTCCCCACCCTCCACCTCTCCCCCTCAACACCCCCCCCCCATAAAACGTTTCATTGTTTGGGTATGCTGTAACTTACTGAACCGCCCCCAACTGATAAACATTTTAATTCTATGTTTTGATGTGTTAGTTAGATTAGTCAGGAAGCATAGATAAAGAACTCAGACTTTTTTAGAAAGTCAGCTTTGTAAGATTAACCTCGGATAGAAAACACATCTTCGCAGCAGACACCTCTTTTTGTGTTTCTTGGTAAGTGGTAGGCACAATCTCTGTAGGCAAAGCTTTCCTACATTGTGAAATCTACATACTGGGTACAGTCGCTTGAATTACCCATGCTTGGCATTTGTTAATTGGTGATAATTACAGAGTCTTGTTTTAGAGGAAAGAAGTAAGTTACTGAGAGATCAAGCTGCAGGATGATGGGAGTGGGCCTACAGCCAACCCTTAGCTGTTGAACTGGCTCTTTATTCATTAACTACCTCTCATTGTTGCAAGGACAGTTACCCTCACCATTAAAACAGCTGGTTCTGGGCTAGAAGGTATAAATACAGACTGGAAAATTGATATATCTGAAGACACAAGAAGCGTAAAACACAAGGGATGGAAAGAGGTCCATGTCAGAAAGCAAAAAAAATGAATTAGTAGTAGGAGTGGTATTGTGATGCCCCAACTGAAATGAAATGATAAAAATCGCATCGTCATTAATTTACATACTGAGAATAATTAAAAACAGGGCCTCACAGCATTGTTCCCCAGGATGAGCAAAAACTACAGTTGTTTGCAAGATAATTCTCTATTCTTAAGTGTCTCTTCTGTGATTCCAGGAAGATGGGATCTGCGGTGCAGTGAGCAAAACCAATTACCACATTTCTCTCGTGGGCTGCAGCTAACGCTCAGCCTCACCTTCCTCCTCACTAAGACGCGCAGCAGACATCAATCATCATTACGGCACAGCCTGTCTGCATCCCTAATTAGGAAATACCACGCAGTAGAGCTTAGCGGCAGAGTCTGCAATATTATGCATTTTTAAAAATTGTGGTAAGAAGCAGTCCTAAATAAATTGCACAATAGCTTGTGTACTGTGAGCCCAGGACACCACAAGGTCTTAGGAAGCCAAAACCATTTGTTGGTCAAATTTCAGGAACCTAATTGAACATAACTCTGCTTGCCTAAGCATTTTGTAATTATGTTCTTGAGTACAAATAAGGATATTTTGAGGACTATTTCTCATGTTTTTATGGGAGCTTTCCAGGTTAATTTACCTTGCCATGGTTGCCTCATGCTGTATCCTTGGCTGCTTACTTGGCATTGGATGCAAATTGCTGTAGATGGTTCCAGCACAATGAGAGATTGTTACTGGATGGGAAAACATCATGATTTGTGTCTTACCGTTGATTTGCGGCTTTGTTGTTTCATCCCATTGTCACGATTCATCTTGGCTATTTCTGGGCAAGCGAATAGAGGAAATTATTCTGACTTAAGGAAAATAAGGCATTTGAAACTTCAGCAGAGAAGGGAAAGGGGGCTAACATTTACTGAGGACCCACTGGCTTCTAGGCAGTATTCCAGGAACATTTTCCGCTTTTATCCTCCAAACACACCTGTTAGATCTTTATTATTATGTCTACTTTACAAATGAAAAAACTGTCATTCAAATTACATGATTGCTTAACGTCACACAACTCACACAGTGGGGCCATGACTGCAAACCCAGTTTGTCTAACCCCTATCATTCTGCTGCTTCAAATAATAATAGCGCCTTGCATTTATACAGAGCTCTATCATTTGCAAAGCACCTTCCCCTATGTTATCACCTTAATTTTCCCAACAGCTCCATGAGGTATATGCCATTATAAGATTTTACAGATGTGAAAGATGAAGCTCAAGGAAGCTATGACTTGCCCAAGGTCAAACACATAATAGATAACACGGCTAGGACCTGGAGACTTATAAATGAAAGGTCATCACTTTCTCCATGACTGAAGGCTTGGAGCAAGCCAATTCCTGTTTAGAAGAACGCAGATGGTTTTGTGCCAAGTTCTGTGTTCATCTGTTACTCTATATTTCTATAACCCATACACTTGGAAAAATAACTTGTGAGAAGCACAGTTTAAGACATAGTTGTTGTTACACAATTAAAGCCAAGGTAAAAAGACCAAGTAGTGTATTAATGAATTAGAAAACCTAGGCCAAGAATATGCATTTGGGGTTGTGCATAAAAGTGGCAGAAGTTAGATCTGAGGTCACTACAAACTTGGGTATCTTGTTGGAGTGTTGATGATGTAAGTAGGTGCTTTTCAGCCATGCTTAATAAAGGACCCTCTTGCCTGAGAAGACTACTCATTAAAAAGTTGGAATGGAGGGGGGAAGAAACTGGGGGGAGAAAGAGGGATCTTTCTCTACTTTTTCTTTTCTTCCTTTTTGTTCCCAGGTTTTTAAAAAAAAAGATTTCATCTATTTATTTGTCAGAGAAAGAGCATAAGCAGGGGGAGCAGGAGAGGGAGAAGCAAGCTCCCTGCTGAACAAGGAGCTGGATGAGGGACCCGAAGGCTGACGCTTAGCCAACTGAGTCACCCAGGCATCCCTCTATTTTTTCTTAATTATGTTCTCTGACTCCCTACTCCCTTCTCTTTGACTTCCCCTTCCCCTCCTAAAGATGTTTACCTAATAAGAGCATTGGCACCAAGATGTTAGTGACTGCTAAGCTTACCTTTTCTTTTCTTTTTTTAAGATTTATTTTAGAGAGAGAGAGAGAGTGGGCACGCAGGGGTGGGGAGAGGAGCAGAGGGAGAGGGAGAGAGTGTCTCAAGCAGACTCCGTGCTGAGCATGGAGCCCAATGTGGGGCTTGATCTCAAGGCCCTGAGATCATGAGCTGAGCTGAAACCAAGAGTGAGATGTTCAACCAAGAGTCAGATGCTCAAACCAAGAGTCAGATGCTCAAGCCATATGCCACCCATATGTGGGCCCCTATGCTTACCTTTTCAAAAAGAAACCTATGAACAGGGTGCCTGGGTGGCTCAGTGGGTTAAGCCTCTGCCTTCGCCTCAGGTCATGATCTCAGGGTCCTGGGATCGAGCCCCACATCGGGCTCTCTGCTCAGTGGGGAGCCTGCTTCCCCCTCTCTCTCTGCCTGCCTCTCTGCCTACTTGTGATCTCTCTCTGTCAAATAAATAAATAAAATCTTAAAAAAGAAAAGAAACTTATGAACACAATTGGACTTCCAAGTGCCGGAATGTCCCCTGAGAATTTTGTTTTTAAAGTAGGAACAGTTCCTGCTGTTCTGTGATTACTTCCAGCAGCCACATCCCTAAACTTGAGACTATTTCTTTCCAAATACTCCTCGAACACACTTTCAATGACACATATTTATTGTGGCAGGCCTGATATCAAATGCTGGGGATGTGTGAGTGAGAAAGCAGACATACTGTCTTACAGAATAGAAGCTCCAGGAAGGCAGGGTCTGCAGTGTATGGCGTCGGCATTGTTTTCTCTGCTAACCACAGCCTTGTTCTCACGTTAGCGAGTGACCGGTGTATTCCCTTGGGCTCAGAAACAACAGGGAACGAATGGAATATGTATAGGTTATGGGTTCGCAGACGGACTGAAGTCACGAGTAGAGTACCAGCATGGATACCTATGTTGGTGTGTTTCTTTCTCTTTCCTCCCTTCCTTCCTCCCTCCATCCCTTCCTTCTTTCTTTCTTTCCTTCTTTCTCTTATTACCACTCAAATTATTCCTAAAATCTGAAATTGGTTTACAGAAATCAGGCTCTAGGGATGACCATTTTGGGTCTAGCCCCACAGCATAGACCTTGCATATTTTCTAGCTGTGTGCTTCAGGTTCATATCTCTACCTGCTAAGTGAGGACACTTAATAGCTCCCTTAAAGTAGGTACTACCTGTGCATAGTAGGTGCTCAGTAAATGGAGCTGTTATAATCACTACTAGTTACATTTAGAACTCTTCATTAAGTCATTCATGACCTTTATCATAATGGAGATATTTTCTTTATAATAGTGGAGGCACTATTTGTGGAAAGATGATATTTATAGTAATAATTCTGCACATTTTCAATTGTAATGTATTACTTGCTGGACTTCTATTTAGCATACTCGTAGCTTAGATGGTTTTGATCATTCTAGGTGGGTCCTTTTTTTTTTTTTTTTTTTTTTAAGATTTTATGTATTGGGGAGCCTGGGTGGCTCAGTGGGTTAAAGCCTCTGCCTTCGGCTCAGGTCATGATCCCAGAGTCCTGGGATCGAGCCCTGCATCGGGCTTTCTGCTCCGCAGGGAGCCTGCTTCCTCCTCTCTCTCTGCCTACTTGTGATTTCTCTCTGTCAACTAAATAAAATATTTTAAAGAAAAAAAAAAGAAGATTTTATGTATTTATTTGACAGAGAAAGAGTGAGAGAGCACAAGCAGGGGGAGCAGCAGAGGGAGAGGGAGAAGCAGGCTTCCTGCTGAGCAGGGAGTCAGATTCGGATTCGGGGTTCCATCCCAGGACCCTGGGACCATGACCTGAGCTGAAGGCAAGTGCTTAGCCGTCTGAGCCACCCAGATTCTTTATACCACTAGAACAGCTAAGCATTCAAAAAGTCAACAGGTATTTGTAACACATATGATACTTATATCAAGTATAAATAAATATTTATTTATATAAATAAATAAACATTTATATGACATGGGAATCTGGGTCTATCCCCCTTTATTCTTTGGTAAGTCTTTTCCTCTCATGACATGACGCAGAATAATGTGACCAAGTGGTATGGCTCAGCTATGCTCCCTCAAGGACGCTGTGGAGTCTATTGTGTCATCTTAATACCTCAAGTTCAAGTGCAGCTAAGGTTCCAGTGCTTAAGTATCAGCACTGATATTGCCTACAGAGATGCAAAACACCCATGCTGGAGGCCCTGATTCATTAAACTTTCGGCATAATTTAGAAAAACAGAGCGATCCTATAATACCCAAACCAAATTAAATAGTATTGTGTCATAAGAAACAACTAAAAT
The DNA here is from genome assembly GCF_922984935.1 of Meles meles. Lineage (NCBI taxonomy): Eukaryota > Metazoa > Chordata > Mammalia > Carnivora > Mustelidae > Meles > Meles meles. Next base: position 15,349,762 of record NC_060074.1, read on the forward strand.
TTGTGAACCGTTCTCCAGCAACTACATAGCCCTGTGGTGCGTTTGAAGGTTTTGCTCAATCTATTCAGCCTTCAGATCCAATGTTTTGGCTCCCACTGAAGCTAATTTTCATTAAAAGGATGTGTTCTTATTAATTGGGTGTTTTCTTTAAACAACAATATGCATAAATGCAAGGAAAATAAAACTCCAAGTGGTTTTTCTATTTGCCTTTTATCGTTTTTTTTTTTTTTGGAAACATGCTGAGTATGACTATATAGTAAATATGTCTAAACACAAACATTCTAAGATTTTTCCCCTTCCCAGTGAGATGATACATTTACTGCAATAATGGTGCTGTTGTTCAAAATATGTTCAGAACAGCCTTCAGGGCCTCTAGCATTTTCTTTGGAATATCCTCAGTTGCGGAAAATCACATCTTTTGAAGATGGATGTGAGTTTCAAAAAATAAATCAAAACAAAACACAGAAAACCCAAATCACCCGTGGTCATTTGGAGCCAGGGCTGGGCAATCAAGTTGGATGATTCCAGCTGAAGCTAAAAGAAAACAAAAAGCGATAAATGTGATAAAATCTCATAAAAGATTATGATAAATGTGGCACATAAACGGACTTTAAAAATGATTCAAAAGAGTTCTGGGGGCGCCTGGGTGGCTCAGTGGGTTAAAGCCTCTGCCTTCGGCTCAGGTCACGATCCCAGGGTTCTGGGATCGAGCCCCGCATCCGGCTCTCTGCTCTGCGGACAGCCTGCTTCCTCCTCTCTCTCTCTCTGCCTGCCTCTCTGCCTACTTGTGATCTGTCTGTCAAATAAATAAATAAAATCTTTAAAAAAAAAAAGAGTTCTGAAACAACTTCAGGCAATGCTAACATTATTGGAATTACGTTGCCTTCCAAGGTGCCTGTGTTAAAAATCTAACTTTTGATTATTTTGTGAAAATTTAGCCTTATAACTTGCTGGCAAGACTTCATGCTATTGTGGCCTGACTGAATGAAATTCCAAGAACCCAGGGACTGTGCTTTCAACGATTGAGGTACATTTTTACTCAAGTGCTTGGTATGATGCCAAGCATTTTGTGGCAACTAAATCAATAGTAGATGATATCGGTGACTGGCTTTGATGCCAATGGAGTTGATAATATAAGAAGACTTGGCAAGACATTAGTGACAGTGTATGCCCTCAATATACAAGAAAAGAATTCTCTCTAGATTTTTTCCTAAGGGAGTTTACATGGTAGCCGAGGAAATCAGGTTAGGCAGAAATAATAATTTAAAAAATGCACAGTAGAAAGTGATGATAATTATCTGGGAAGTGCAGGTAAAGCAAAATGAGGTTGGAAGAAGGAGAATCGAGAAATGTTCTATGGAGGAAGAAAGGTTTGATCTGAGATTTGAGAATGAGATCAGAGAACAGCACATTAAATATGTAGAAGCAAAAATCCATGAGATGGTAGGGGAATGAGTGAGTTGTTGAGCAGGCTGAAATGTGAGAGAGTGAGAGGAGGGGCTGGAAGTAGGTGGAAGTAGATGAGCTTTAGATTGTGGGGAGTGGGGAAGAGTAAACAGATGAGTGATACCATTTGAACTTTGCTTCATTAAAAACAATCTGGTGGTGATGTGGGGAGAGATCTGTTTCACCTAAAGTTCAATAATTAGCTAATACTGGAACATTAGCTTGAGATGTGGTCAACCATATTAGATGTGAACCAAACATGAGTTGTAAATGCATCTCTAATTCTGTGGTTGTAACATTCCTGATTGACTTACTAAATTAAACTTTTCTCGGTGTAAATGTGTTAGTTTTATACTGTCCACTAGTAGGACATAAAAAAAAAATTGCTGGTGAAGTGCACTCAAAAAAATGCAGGTTCAGGCTTGAATTGGCTATTTTTTTTTCTATAAAATGATGAATCTAGAAAAATCCTTAGGGCAGAGGTAGTACTCTATTCATTTACCTGTTTACAACCTTTTAAGTAGGAGGAGGAATGACTTGTTCAAATTTTCTTAAACCTCTGTCTGCATCAGAGTGCAGGTTGGTGCAAGCTTCTTTCTAGTTCCCCAGGCTACAATAAACCCAACATCTGCTCTCTTCTTATTGGTGGATATAAAGCCAATGTATCTGGCATTGGAATGCAGTTCCGGATATCAGACAGCTTGACCATGTTACCTTCCATGATGCTGCTTATTCTATTTTCAAACAAAACCAAAACCAGTCCCTACACTTAAAACTTGTTACCTGTGCTCAGTTAACAACAAACCAGGAGTCAGTGAAGCGATCAAAAGTAGGAGCGTGGGCACCATTCCAATGCTGAGTCACTCTCAGAGGTTCGTGCTTTCACTGAATTAAAGTTTTGAGCGTAGCTTTTAACAATACAGACCTCTCATAACCAAGTGTGGGAGTAATAACAGAACAAGCAAATTACAGGGAACTGAAAAAGGGATTCCACTACTGAGGAAGCAAACCAAGGGAATAGCTTTTATATGACATGTGAATTTGGTTCCCCACACATTCCATTGTCCCTTCCAAATACAGATTTTTTTTTAATGTGGAGCCAAGGACTGAAAATGTGAGCTGCACACACAATAAATTCCGTGCATGAAGAACTTTGTATTTTAGGGTATTACTTAGAGGTTTTTTTTTTTTTTTTGATATGTTTCCTCAGGGTACTGAAATTAAGTATAATTTTAGCTCAGCGTTGTTGACTATCGATGACGAAGAACAGTGGGAGATGTAGATAAGTTGTATCAATGAATGCCCAATTTTACTTTTTTCAGTGAGAGATCCCTACTTTGTGCCAGACTCTGCTAGAGTCTGCAGGGGTACAAAGTTGAGGAGAGCACATAGTCTTTTTCTCAGGGGATTATATCTAATAGGGGAACAAAACATAAAGGTACAATTACCTAAATTACAAGGGAGAAAATGTTAAGTGCCGTAAGTGAGCTTACAACCAAGATGCCACAGTAGCTTGGAGCGGAAGAACATCCAGGAAAAGTTAAATGCAGGCAATAGGTGTGACTCTCCAAGAATCTGGGTGTCCAGGAAGATGGTGGCCCCATTCATGGAAATACAGAAGTGCAGAGGAAAAGTAGGTTTGCCTGTGAATGTGTTGAGTTTGAGAAAGCAGTGAAACATGGATATCCCAGGGTAGTTGGAAGCCCGTCTGGACAGAATCTGAGGATAGGGACGTGTATAGACATGCGGGTATGAGAGTGGAAGTTGTGGAGGAGATAAGATCAAGAAAAGCCATAGAGAGCAAAATAAATAAATAAATAGGAAAAGACCGCTGGAAACTTTTAGGGAAAACCTGTTTTTTTTTTTTTTAATTTTTTAATTTTTTTATAAACATAATGTGTTTTTATCCCCAGGGGTACAGGTCTGTGAATCGCCAGGTTTACACACTTCACAGCACTCACCATAGCACATACCCTCCCCAATGTCCATAACCCCACCACCCTCTCCCTACCCACCCCCCACTCCGCAACCCTCAGTTTGTGAGATTAAGTCTCTTATGGTTTGTCTCCCTCCCAATCCCATCTTGTTTCATTTATTCTTTTCCTACTCCCCAAACCCCCCACGTTGCATCTCCACTTCCTCATATCAGGGAGATCATATGATAGTTGTCTTTCTCCGATTGACTTGTTTCTCTAAGCACAATACCCTCTAGTTCCATCCACGTCATCACAAATAGCAAGATTTCATTTCTTTTGATGGCTGCATAGTATTCCATTGTGTGTGTGTGTGTGTGTTGTGTGTGTATACCATTGTGTATATATATATATACATATATATATATATATATATATATATATATATATATACCACGTCTTCTGTATCCATTCATATGTTGATGGACATCTAGGTTCTTTCCATAGTTTGGCTATTGTGGATGTTGCTGCTATAAACATTCGGGTGCACGTGCCCCTTCGGATCACTATGTTTGTATCTTTAGGGTAAATACCCAGTAGTGCAATTGCTGGGTCATAGGGTAGCTCTATTTTCAACTTTTTGAGGAAACTCCATGCTGGGAAAACCTGTTTTTAAAGGACAGGAGAAAGAAGGGGGAGTGGCACTGAAGGAATGGTCTGAGCAGTGGGAGAGCTTCATTCAACAGAATGGAGTTTATTGAAAATTAAGAGTAGGTTTCAGGAAGCAATAGAGAAACACTCAGGATTGCTGAGGGCTCTAGGTGGAGGCCGACCCAAAGGGTGTTTAGTGATTACAAGGTGATGGATGCCTTTTAAGAGAGGTTTCAGCAGAATGGCAGGGGTAGAAGCCAGATTAATTATTAAATGTATGTGGAAGTATACAAAACAAATTATACAAGGATCACACATTTTCCTGTTTGGGCAACTACTCTGCTCTTAATGTCAGGAAAATAATGCAATAGCTAGAGGAAATTATTTTACAATTGATTAAGCATTCAAAAAATCGCATTTGGTGAGGTTATCTGAGTCTTTCTCACGCATGTTAATGTAAACCTTTTGTTGAGATAATTGAGTGGCTTGTCTTCCCTGCTATTCATACTTGCTAATACCATGAATGAAAATTACATGTAGATAGCTAGGCACTGAAGAGGCAGACGTCTGGGATAAGTGATGGAAAATAGCAGAGAAGATGTCACTTGAAAGAGCTTGGCATGTGGCACTCCTTTAGTCATTGATTTTTCTCTGTCTTGGAGTGCTGATTTCTCCTCCTGATTTCTGTGCTTCTCTTTGGATCCCAGGCTTTTTTCCTTTAATGGTGTCTTAAGTGCTTGCAGACTAAGCAATGGGACTATGGTTACAAAATTATACTGCAAGCATCTCTTTTGCTGTCTTCAGTAGGATTAAACAGCTGGTGATTATGGAAACAACAATAAGATTACAACAACAGTATCTTTTATTTCTATATTGCCTCTCACTTCTCACATCCTATTTGCATATGGCTTCCTTTTGACCTCAAACCAGTTCTATGGGGATAAACGTAGCTCTTTGGGATGGAAGTGAAAATATATGATTTATTTATTGATTTTTTCAGCACTTCTGTAAACTCCATCTCTCTTTTTTTTAATGCTATTTTTCTTCTCTGGTTAAATTGAAGGCATGTAGATAGCCAATATTAGTATATTATTATTTTTAACAAGCCTATGTGCTCATAAAGACTGGGTAATTATATATAGTCCCTGGCATCTGTGAGAGTTCAAACATCCCACATTAATACTCTGTGTAAAGAATAAACAATGGAAACATTGAAATAAAATTAGGTAATTATTTCTATTTTTTAAAAGATTTTATTTATTTATTTGAAAGAGAGAGAGACAGAGAGAGAGAGAGAGACTGAGTGAGAGAGAGAGAGTACAACCAGGGCAGAAGGAGAGAGACAGCTCTCAGAGGGCTGTTGAGTGGGGAGCCTGTCTCAGGGCTTGATTGTCCAGGACCCTGGGATCATGACTTGAGGGGAAGGCAGACACTTAACCCACTGAGCTACTGAGGCGCATGGGTAATTATTTTTATTTTTTGAAATTCATACTGAAAGTGGAATGGCCTCACAGTGTAAGGGAAGAGACTGAGGCAATTTGACTTTACCTCAATTCGGAAGAAATTTTCCTCCTTTCAGTTGGATAATCCTTCTGTAAAAGACATTATGGTTAATGGATAATAGTTAAAGGTATTTAGAGTTAAATAAGGAGTGTGTGTGTTGGGGGGGGTTAGATATAAGCGAGGTAAAGTTACAGAGGAAGAAAATCACGAGTTCATTTATCTAACATTTACTGATCTTACTATGTGCCATGTGTTAGGTGACGTCTGGGGTATACAATTCCTTGGGTGAAGGGCAGGTATTTTAAAAAATATTTATTTATTTATTTTCAGGGTGGGGGGCATGAGAGGGGGGAAGGGGAGAGGGAGAGGAAGAGAGAGAATCCCAAGCAGACTCCCCACTGGGCTCAGAGCCCTGTGTGGCTCAGTCTCACGACCTTGAGATCATGACCTGAGCTGAAACCAAGAGTCTGAGGGTTAACTGACTGAGCCACCCGGGTACGACAGGACAAAATATTCTTTTGAGGGGACACCCTGCCAAAAGAGTGGAGAAGGAATGGGAAAGCCAGCAGTGAAACTGCTGAAAGATGTGAGGAGTGGGCTGCTACTGTCAACTTCTCCTTCCATCAGGAATCTTGCTAAGCCTCAGGAAGAAAAGCGGGTTGCAGGTGAGGACTGGAGAACCCTCAGGTAGAGCACTGAGTTGAAATACTCCTGGACTTCAGTAAATGGTTGGGGAACTGTGCTGGGTACCAATAAGACTTTATGATAGCTTCGAAGAGAGAAAAGTTAAGAGCAGCTCCTAACTTGAAACCTTGAGAAACCTTGAGAATTGATCAAAATATCATATTCCTTTAGTGAGCACTGGTGTATTTTCAAAAAAAAAAAAAAAAAAATTGAACTATCCAAGACTAGAGGGTCATGTTTCAGCTAGTGTTTTGATTTAATTCTTACTCAAGAGAGAAAATTGCCACTTGGATCATCAACCCCAGTTTTTGTAGAATCAGATTTTTTGCCCCCTCTCTGAAATTCTTATATAAGAATTGTCCAGAGTTAAATGAGAGGTGCCAAGTTCATAGCCCGGAAGGAACATTGTGTCTCTGGGCTATCAAAATATCAATCATCCATCCAGCCATTTAACAGGGATTCCCTGGAAAAATCTCTGGTTTCTAGTGAATAGTCAAAATATGTGAATCGAAAGACTGGATTCAGAAAGCTGCCTGAGAAGAAAATACACCGATGACAGAACACAATGTGTATTCTGAGAGTTGGCAGAAATGTGGTTATGTTGACTGTGTTGACAGTTGACAGAGTCTAGGATAGAATGTCTTTGAGCAACTGCTCAAGTTGGGTATAATTTTTTTTACTGGTAGAGGGAGAGTTATTGGTGGTGGTGGCAAGGGCCTATTCTATACTGATTGACACAGTCCTGATAAAGTTCACCAGGTTGGCTGGCTCTACTCATGGCTGATAAAGCAAACTAGAATGGCAAGTTCCATTGGTGGTTGTCTGAGCCAGTCTGCACAGGTCTCTGATTGCTGTGAATCAGATTGTGTGAGGTTCCCTGCGCAGCGGAACCAGAAATACTGGTTTCTACCAACCGCTAAACTCTGGAGGACTAGTGTAACTGACTGTAACAGCAACTTCAAATTCTTTCTTGGAGGAGGCAGGGTTCACAAGTAAATAGAAAACAAATACAACTGACTCAAACTGAAATCTGTGGCTTTGGTTTGATGTGGTGGATGGAATTAGCCTGGTCGAAGAGAGAAAGCTAGAGATTCTACACATATTCAATCACTGTTCAACATCGTCTAAAAGAATCATAAACAGTGTTGAAACTTGTAATCATGTGACTAATACAATGATAATTATAGTGCTCTGCAAATGAGAATGTGAAATGATAGTAGAGAAGAGTATTCGGCATTTTAATAAAACAAAATAACATGCTAATACTTGTTGGAGTATGGAGTACTCATTGTACATGCTTCCAAAGTGCTTTAGTTGTAAACAATCTAGCATTTATTATAAAGTTACTCCTTCATTTTCCCTCCCATGCTCAAAACTAAAATTCACTAAAAAAAAAAAAAAAAAAAATCCAAGGCTCTTCACAATTCATCTCCCTTGTTTAAGAAAAAATAGAAGTAGTAACAGCTGAGTAACGTGATTTTTTTTTTTTTACATTTCAAGCAATTCTCATTTAAAAGATATATCCAGAGGCTTATGTATTTGTCTTTCACCCCCTTTTGGGATTATAAACAGATGAATCACTCTGGGGCCTGGAGTTTGTGCCATTTATTGGCCAGGCTGCTACAGCAGACTTTGTGGTTCCATGCATGGTCCCTGATTCCCGGGATTAGGAATACAAAAGTGGATCTGTGGGGAGAAGGAGAGTTTTCTGGAGGCACGTGCAGCTGCTGCGGGCGCATGCCAGCTCATTAGCCAGTCTGACAGCAGGACTGACGTTTACTCTCAGCTTTTCACTTCAGGGCAAAGAGAAGCAGATGCTGCCAAAGGGCCTTCCCGTTCTTCACTGCACACAGAGAAGGGGAAAGCTAGAGAGTCTGCTGATTGTTTCCCTCCAGCCTCCTTTTTTCTGGGTGATTAGTTGCCAGGATCTTGGGTAGTGATGCATTTGCCCCTGTAAGGCACATGGATCCTACTTTATTTTAAACACAAGTTAAGTAATCCTGTCTTAAAGGTCTCTGCTCCCTGCCCCCTGCTACCTTCTTATGATGCAGGAAGATGGAAATTTAAGTAGGTGATTTTTCTGTGTACTGAATTCCATTTCTAGAATAGATTCCATATAAATAAGAATTAAACGTTGTTTTGCTATTCCCAGTACATTTAGTACTGTCTATTAATTGCTCTAGTCATTTCAGAATTTAAAACTGAATGTTCAATTAAGCTTGCATAAGGGTTGTTTTACTCTTGGGAAACTGGAAAAAAGAGAACATTTAAGTCCATTTAGATTCATTCATACCACCAACATACATAAATGATGATAGACATGCCATAATCCTTACACTTGGCTTATCTGATGTTTCATGAAGCTCTCAGCTAATCTACACATATTTTTTTATTAACATATAATTTATTATTTGTCCCAGGGGTACAGGTCTGTGAATCATCAGGCTTACACACTTCACAGCACTCACCATATCACATACCCTCCCCAATGTCCATAATGCAACCACCTTCTCCATAACCCTCCTCCTTCCAGCAACCCTCAGTTTCTTTTGTGAGATTAGGAGTCTTTTATGGTTTGTCTCCCTCCTGATCCCATCTTGTTTCATTTTTTCCTTCTCTACCCCCTAAACCTCCCAAATTGCCTCATTTGCCTCATATCAGGGAGATCATATGACAACTGTCTTTCTCTGATTGACTTATTTTGCTAAGCGTAATACCCTCTAGTTCCATCTACATTGTTGCAAATGGCAGGATTTCATTTCTTTGGATGACTGCATAGTATTCCATTGTATATATATATACCACGTCTTCTTTATCCATTCATCTGTTGATGGACATCTAGGTTCTTTCCATAGTTTGGCTATTGTGGACATTGCTGCTATAAACATTCAGGTGCACGTGCCCCTTCAGATCACTACATCTGTATCTTTGGGGTAAATACCCAGTAGTGCGATTGCTGGGTCTAGGATAGCTCTATTTTCAACTTTCTGAGGAACCTCCATACTATTTTCCAGAGTGGCTGCACCAGCTTGCATTCCCACCAATAGTGTAGGGGGGTTCCCCTTTCTCTGCATCCTCTACAACATCTGTCGTTTCCTGACTTGTTAATTTTAGCCATTCTGATGGTGTGAGATGGTATCTCACTGTGGTTTTGATTTGTATTTCCCTGATGCTGAGTGATGTGGAGCACTTTTTCATGTGTCTATTGGCCATCTGGATGTCTTCTTTGAAGAAAAGTATATTCATGTCCTCTGCCCCTTTCTTGATTGGATTATTTGTCCTTTGGGTTTTGAGTTTGATACATTCTTTATAAATTTTGGATACTAGCCCTTTATCTGATATGTCATTTGTGAATATCTTCTCCCATTCTGTCAGTTGTCTTTTGGTTTTCTTGACTATCTCCTTTGCTGTGCAAAAGCTTTTGGTCTTGACGAAGTAGCTAATCTGCATATTATCCAGATGTTTTGGTTTCACCAAATTTCAGGCTTGGACTGTGAATATTTGCAAATTAAAAAAAAAGATTTTATTCATTATTTGAGAGAGAGAGAGAGACAGAGAGAGCACAGGGAGGGAGAGGGACAGAGGAAGAGGGACAAGCAGACTGCCTGCTGAGTGGGAAGCCTGTTTTGGGCTCGATCCCAGGACCCTGAGATCATGACCTGAGCTGAAGGCGGACGCTTAACCGACTGAGCCACCCAGGTGCCCCACAAATATATATGTATTTTAAATGAGCTTATATTACTGATTGTCTCCAAGTATTTTGGTAATCATGTAATAGCCCTTAATTATAAGTAGAAAGCTAGAATAATCCAGCTATGGAAGCCAAGATAGGAAAAAACTCAACCAAGCTTCTTTCTCTGTCTTGCCAGTTTCAGTCCAGAGGAACACAGACAGATTATGACTTTCTTCTGGGTAGTGTCACAGAAAAATGGAGAATTTGCAAGCTGGGCCAGGAGGTGTTATTAAGTGGAGATAACAAACATGGTCCCTGATTAAGTAATGATGATAAAAATGTGCTTTTAGGGAACAATTAAATCTTTATAGACTCCAGTAGGACATTCAATATGTTTCCCAACTTGTGCATTCTCCATTTGAAGAGGGCTGGATCTCTGGCTGGGATGGCCTCCTCCCTGAATGTCAGAAGTGCTAAAACAACAAGCAGTGTCTGGCTGGGTGATTTTCCACATTCGCCCTGCTTGAAGGAAGAAGCTTGTTCTACCGTAAACAGTTATGGGAACTGTTTGCTTTGGATGGGCTTGTTCCTCACCGGCTGAGGAAGGCTTTCTTAGTCTGGTTTCTTGCCAAGGTGGAAATTTAATGCCAAAGGCTTCTTAGTAATGTAGAGGCATCCTCTGATTTGAGTAAGTCTGCTCTGAAGAAAGTGTGTCAGGGAGTCTAGAGATAGTAGTAGTGGCTTGAAAAAACGGTTGCTTGAAATAAGAGCTTCTGTTAACACAGCATGGAGCGGAACCCGTTGCCATATCTTGGACTGAATATTTCTTGAAACTGTTTTTGCCCCACCAATGGTTAGGAAAGGCTGTACCCTGAGACTATAATGTACATCTATGGACACCTCTGGGATTCTTACAGTCCCTTCTATCTATTAAACCTAGGGGATAAGCATTCTGGGTGACTTTGTCCAATCAGGAGCATATATGCAGCCCATGGGCTGGTCCAGGTGAGTAGACAAAGGAAAGCTGGGTGTAGCTGCTAGAAAGAAGCCAGTTTTACATTCTAGTCATTCCATTACTTGCTGTACTCAGTGGAGGATCTGTTAAGAGTTGTGATTCTAAACCCAGGCTCTAGAGATAAGCTGCCTTGAGTTCCTGTCCTGTCTCTCCCAATTATTTGATAGGTGACCTTGGACAAATTGTCTAAGTTCACTGGGCTTCTTTCTTCACCTCTGTAAAAGGAGGATTGTCATAGGTTCTCAATAACCTCAATAAGTTAATGTATGTGGAGCCCTTAAGATAAAAACCAGCTACCTTTATTTTCTCTTTCTCTTGACATTGTAAGTGATGCCAGTTGATGACTGACTCATTGTCTAGTGTGATGGTTCTGGTTGGAGAGGGAATTAACAAGAGTGAGAAATCTGTAGATGGGCCATCTGGTCTACCTTAATACCTATATGTACCCATATCAGTGCACAGAAGCAAAATAGGGCCCGCTGTATGCTCAAACGTGTATCAAGACTTGTCTCAGAAGTCACTTTTCTGGCTTTTATGTTTTATTAGGCAGACCAGTTCTGTTTTTAATTTTGTTCTGTTTAATTTAGTTCTGTCCTTTTGATAGTATAAGCCATGCTTATTGTAGCTTAACCTTATCCAGAAGTTACTGTGTGCCAGTCCTATAAGGCTACTAACAATGACCTATGGGAGCGGCCCGTTTCACATACAAACAGGGGTTGACCAAATCTATATATTCTCTCAGATGTGGGTGGAACCTCTAAAATACCACATCGCCAGTGGGAGGTGGGGCATTTACAAGTAGCAGATCATTGTATAATCATTTCCTGTGCCCTGGCCTGCTCTGACTTCAGCTGCTTTTTAAAGCCACTGATCTACAGCTTTTGTTATGAACCATAACCCCAGCACCTCCCCTGCGCAACTCCACTAGCCACTCCCTGTCTCGGATCCTGGCTGCCTTCTGTCACAGTCGAACCGATCACGTTATCTGCAGTCAAATGCTCTACCACGGAGCTCTACCCCTCCCAGATCATGTTATCTGAATCCGGTATTCCCCTGTTGTCCCCTCTGTCAAGGACACTGCAGTCCCTGGTGTTTGTGTGTTTCCTATACCAGGTGCATGTTCATTTGCTCATTCATCCATTCACCACCTATCAGGCATTCATTAAAGCCTCCTATATATACTACAGGCACTGCAGTAGGCCCTGGAGATACAAAGGCTTCCCAAGCTCTGGGTGGCAGGGGCTACATCCTAGACTCTAGAGGGGAAGAGACACACAGACAGATCGTGACAAAGGTAAGAAAATGGGAGGTGGGGCAATTGGTAAAAACAGTGACTTAGGAACTGGAGTAACCGGGTTCAAATTCTTGCTCTGCCACTTCCTATCTGTGTGAACTTGGACAAGTTTCCTACCATTTCTATGCCTAGTTTCCATATTTGTAAGACGGGGAGCATCATTGGACCTCCCTCATAGGATTGTGGTGGGAGTTAATATTTATGAAATAGATAGAAGAATGCCTGAAATACATAGTAAATGCTGTGTAGGTGTTTGTTAAATAAATAATGGCAAATGACAGTAATAAGTGATAGTAATATACACAGGGTATTATAGGAACAACTGGTCCCATTAGCGAGATCAAAATTTTGTCTCCACTTAGTTCTGTCCCAGGTTTGAGGAACTCTTCCTACTCAGGAGAACAGAGAAAAGAAACCAAAAGTTGGGGAGCCTGGGTGGCTCAGTGGTTTAAGCCACTGACTTCCGCTCAGGTCATCTCAGGATCCTGGGATCGAGTCCCGAATCGGGCTCTCTGCTCAGCAGGGAGCCTGCTTCCCTCTCACTCTCTCTTCCTGCCTCTCTGCCTACTTGTGATCTCTGTCAAATAAAATCTTAAAAAAAAAAAAAAAAAGAAAAGAAAACAAAAGTCAGGGGTGCCTGGGTGGCTCAGTCATTAAGCATCTGCCTTTAGTTCAGATCATGTTGCCAGGGTTCTGGGATCAAGGCCCATGAGCAGGGAGCCTGTTTCTCCCTCTCCCTCTGCCCTCCCCACCTACTCCGCCTTCCCTCCCCGACCTGTTGCCGCTCACTCTTCTCTATCTCACTCTCTTGCTCTCAAATAAATAAGTAAAATCTTTAAGCAAGCAAGCAAGCAAGCAAGCAAGCAAGCAAGCAAGCAAGCTATTCAGGCCAGAGTTTGGCTGTTGAGCCTCAGGACCACTATTAGTGCAGGTCAGTGTGTCCTGATCTTTTGCTGTTATTTCCAAAAATGAACCTTTTGCCCTGATCCTTGGATCAAACTTCTAATTGTATCTTTTTTTTTAAAATTTAAGTTTTAATTTGAATTTCAGTTCCCCGTATCTTTATTGCAGTGACTGAGTCTTTTTTTTTTTTTAAAAAGATTTTACTTATTTATTTGACAGAGAGAGAGAGCGAGAGAGCACAAGCAGGCAGAGTGAGAGACAGAAGCAGGCTTCCTATAAGCAAGAAGCCCAATGCAGGACTCAACCCAGGACCCTGGGATCATGACCTGAGCCAAAGGTACCCGCCTAACCAACTGAGCCACCCAGGCATCCCACAGTGGCTGAATCTTTGTCTTACTTTCCTGCATCCTTAGTCTCGGCCTTAGTTTCTGGTCAAGACTTCAGTTGTTCTGGAGCAGAGGTTCTGCCTTGATCTTGTCAGTCTGTCTGTCCTTGAACTCCATTCTCCAGGTAGGGTTCTAGCTACCAGCTGCCAGACCTCCTGCTGCTTGGATCTCTAACTGTTACTTGTTCTAGGAGTCTCCATTGCTTTTTTTCTTCCACTTGCTCAGACACTTACCTATTAATTTACTCTCCTGACACTACGCCATGCCTACATGGGGGTCCCTTCTTAGTGCCCGTTTCCCAAACATTAGCCTGACCTCACAAGCAGGTGCTTAGTGTCTGGTCTTCTCTCACTTAAGGGCTGTTCTATCTCCACTTAATTTTCCCTAGGAATAGAAAGAAGGTAGGAAGGAAGAAGGGCTGAGTCAGACATTCTCTGTATTGCTCATGAAGTGACTTACACAGTTTACTTGCTAGTTCAAAGGGATTTTTGGAGTGTGTCTTAGGAGGTATCTGTAATGAAAGCGCATTGGCATCGGTATACTTAAGAGTAGGAATGCTGTATATAAAGTCTGCTACTTGGAACGAACTTTCCTTGATGCCCAAGTTAGGGAAATTTCTTTGCTAATTTATCTCCCTGAATAGCCAGTCTTGCTCAATACCAGTCATGTATATTGTCCCACTACTCATCATCGATTAATGAAGTCGTAATATTGCAGTTCTGATTTTTTACTTCTGGTCTTGCTACATAGCTTTCATTCTTCGTGTTTACATGGGCTTTCAATTATTTCAGGAAGCCATGGGTTTCGTCTGTGTTTTCCTCCATTCCCATTTTTGCTTCCTCAGACTTTTCTTTCTTTTTTTTTTTAAAAAGATTTTATTTATTTATTTGACAGATAGAGATCACAAGTAGGGAGAGAGGCAGGCAGAGAGAGAGAGAGAGGAGGAAGCAGGCTCCCTGCCAAGCAGAGAGCCCGATGCGGGGCTCCATCCCAGGACCCTGGGATCATGACCTGAGCGAAAGGCAGAGGCTTTAACCCACTGAGCCACCCAGGTGCCCCTTCCTCAGACTTTTCTAAATCTCAGATATAGTTTAAATGTCAGCCCAAAGAATTTCTCTTTCCATGGACTTACTTCTGTCAAACATGGCCACATTCCTCTTGAATAAGACAATCTAATCATCTCCATTAAGTTAATAACCTCAGAGCTCCATGACTGACGAGGGTGGTGTGAAAGTGAAACAATAGTGAAAGGGAAATAGAGGGCATAGTATAATCCCCTGCTTTTAGCAACATAACCTAATTTTCATTAGGCCCCATGTAGCTGCCTAATTTCCATTAGGCACCTGCTGATTCCTTACAGCCCCCCCCCCCCCACACTGAGGACAATCTCATTTTCCCCTCAATTCTATTTGGTACTTAGATTTAATTGAAAACTTAATTATAAGTGCTAGAAGTCATCTGCAGAGTATTTCTCATTTGTGAATTATTTTGTTATAATAATCCCCCCTCCCCCCCCTTTTTTAAAATGACGTGCATTTATTTTCTTGGTGGAAATAATTTTCATTTGAAATAGCATCTGACATTTGCAAGGGTTTTCAAGCACATCCACATATGTTATCTCATTAATTCTCACAGCAGCCCTGTGAGGTAGGTGGGACACATTGTTCCAATTCTACAGATGAGGAAATAACGGCACAGACAAAGATTGCAGGGGGGTAAAATGGAAGGGGCATTTGGAAAGCAGTGCCCTGGAGGGGGACCTGAGGATATAGTCCCGCTTGCAGCTCTGGCATGTTGATTCCTAACTGTGTGCCTCTGGGGAACTCACCTAATCTCTCCACCCCTCAGGTTCTTTGTCTGAAATCGAAGGACTTCCATGCTCCATAGGCTTTCTTCCAATTCCAAGTCTGGATAACATTTGTTTAAACAGACACATTCACATTTACCTCCCCTACTCAAACTCTGATGAGTGAGGAACATGAACACACAGACAAACGTGCACCCATGCACGTGGACACACACAAACATCAGTGTACTCCTTTGGACCTAGAGTTGAGGCTCACCAGTCCCAAAGGGAAGGGTGTTACTGGTTGGGAGAATAAGGGAACTGGGAATGTAGGCAGAGATGATTTGTTCTTGAAAAGGTGTAATGTTCATTCTAGGTAGATTTGAGGTGGCAAGTCCTGGCTGGGACAATGTTTGATCCAGTTCGATGCAAACGTGGAGGAATTAGAAGATTGGGGAAGGTTGGAAAGTATGTCTTTGTAGGGGAGAAACAAACTGACATTAATTACAAAGTTTCACTGCATGATGGTTAATAGAAATGTGGTAACTATCAGAATTGTTTTAAAGAATATATATATATTTTAAAGAGTAGTTTTAGGTTCATAGCAACATTGAGGGGAAGCTACAAAGATTTACCATAGACCTGCTGCTCCTGCATATAGACTCCCTCAGTAACAATGTCCCCTATCATAATTTTGGAAATCTTGACATAGAGCTACCTCGATAAGTGCAAAACGGTGAAATGCCTTTTGAAAAAACAATGGATTTATTTATTAATCATTGAGCAAGAATCTTGCGGTAACATTTTGGGAAGAGGAAGCCTTTCTCTTCCTCTCCTTGTGTTAGTTACAATGTTATGGCACTAACACTTAGTCAATAAAGGATGTGACCACAGGAGTATCGGTTTTGTAACATAAATAATAATCTCGAAGGCTTTCAATTGTAATGCTTTAAAACAGTGGTGTTTGTTTTGTGTGTCTATGTGTTTTTATATTTTTTAAGAGCTTAGATGCTTTTACTGATCATATGAGATGAGCCATCGGCATCTGCTAGAGCCATTCTCTTCTCGTGATCAGTTGTAATTGCTGACAGAGGCATTTCATGGAAGCATAGTTGGAATACTTCACTGAATCCAAAGTGAGGTAAGCTCAGTGTGGGCAAGGAGGTTGCCAATGTTATTCACCCATGGCCCCTGCGTGCCCAGCGACGGCAGACATCATAAAATTGTGGATGAGTAAAGCATATTCCTCCTAAAACTGTAACAATGTTTGTAATGATCCATGGTGGAAATAGTTGCATGAGGCTACAAGAGGAGTGAATTAAGAAACAACCTCACTGTGTGAGGTAACTACCAGGGCTCTGTGCTGTATCTTCAATCATGATATTCAGTGAATATCATTCCTTTACTTCTGTGGTCACAAAGGAGTGAAGTGTCCCTGGTTTTTGAATAGATGGTGATAGATTCTGTAGCTGTGTAATCAGGGATTTTGACTTCTACTGAGAATATTGCAAAGCAAAGAGCCCAGGCAGAAGATGGTGAAGATGCTATATGCATCTTGGTTACTCTTAGGGCCGGAATTAGAACCCAGGGTAAAATGGCTGGATGGATTTTGCTGTGGTCTCAGGTTGAGACCCCAGTGTAGAGCTCAGTAGGGGCCAAGTGCCTCTACTTTCTATCGAGAGGAGCTAGACCAGCATAAGTGCTTGCTAAGAGATGCCCTAAACCATTTTTATTGTCCCTTGTCCAACTCTAACAAAGTTATTGGGAGAATTTTTTTTCCCCACCTGTGAAGTATTTATTTATTTATTTAATATTTTATTTATTTGACAGGCAGAAATCACAAGCAGGCAGAGAGGCAGGCAGAGAGAGAGGAGGAAACAGGCTCCCTGCGGAGCAGAGAGCCCGATGTGGGGCTCGATCCCAGGACCCTGAGATCATGACCTGAGCCGAAGGCAGAGGCTTTAACCCACTGAGCCACCCAGGCGCCCCTGTGAAGTATTTATTTTAAAAATACCTAAAATGATATAATTTCTGGAATAAATCTTACAGTTGAAAGTGTAGAAGTGCTCCCATTTCATTCTATTTCTCTGATACCAAAATAAGGTTATTATAAGAAGCAAACCCATTTTTTTCATTTTATTTTATTTTATTTCTTTTCAGTATTCTGGAATTCATTGTTTATGGAAAAAGCATTTTAATATACACAAATATCACTCATAACCATAGATGCAAAAATCCTTAATATCATTTTAGCAACTAGACTACAACAAGAAATATAAAGGATAATATTTAATGATAAAGTCTTGGGAGAATTTTTAAAAAGAAAATCTTTATTGAGATATAATTCATGCTCCATCAAATTCACCATTTAAAGTATACCATTCAATGGTTTTTAGCATATTTATAGAGCTGTGTAGCCACTGTAGCTATTTAGTTTGAGAACACTTTTTATCACCTGTGATAAAATCTCAAATCTCAAGTCTAGTTTGAGAACACTTTTATCACCTGTCTTCACAGTGGCCAGTCTCCATAGCTCCTTCTTGTGGGCCTTGGCAATCATGAGTCTGCTTTTTGTCTCTATTGATTTGCCTATTCTGGACATCTCATTTAAATGGATTCATATAACATGTGGTCCTTTGTTTCTGGCTTCTTTTACTCATCATTGTTTTCAAGCTTCATCCGTGTTGTAGCATGTTTCAGAATACCACTTTTTTATGACTGAATAATAGTCCATTGTATGTATCTACCACATTTTGTCCATTGATCTGCTGATGGATATTGGGTTGTTTCCACTTTAGGACTGTTATGAATAATGCTACTGTGATCATTCATGTCCACATTTTTGTGTGGTCGTGGGAGCATAGAACCTCTGTCCCCCAGAGTTTGTGAGCACAGAGTGTGCAGTTGGATCCTTGAGGAGACATAAAGCTGGCTGGAGCTGCCCTTTATATCAAAGAGAAGAGAGGTGGTTGTAGTGGGAGTAAGCTGCAAGTCCATAGTAAGCAGAGTAAAGGTTGTGTTTTATAGGGAGTAGAGTGACACCATGGAAAGTGCAACCATCTTAAAAAGACCGTGACCAAGAATACTTTTCTGTGTATGGAGTTATTGCCTGAGCAAGAGATAAGGGAGAATCATTAGTGGTCAGCAATGTAATCTGTTCTCCACTTGAGGGAACAGGAAAGTATTGGAGATCCCCAGTGGGGAGTGAGCATTTTTCTAAAGAACACGCATAAATTCCCCACAGGAGAGTCAGAAGAGTCACAGAGCACACCAATAGCCAAACAAGGTAGTACCAGCTAAATAATGAAGACATTTTTGTTTCGTTACTTCTCCTTTCTCCTCCACTCCTCAACCAGGGAGGAACAAAAACAAACCTTATTCCAAGGACTGCGTTTCACTTCCCTGTTGCAGGTTACTGGAACCCATTAGGACCTGACCTAGAATTTAAAGGAGGAAGATATAAAGAAGAGGAAAGAGAGAAGTTTGGATATAAGAGAAGTTTGAAACTAGATGATACCTTGAAATATGACTGTTAGAAAAATAAAAAAGGGCCTAGAAAAATCATACATTTTCCTCAAAGTACTGTCTGGGGTTAGGAAAGAGATCTGACAGAGCAGATTTGGTACACAAGAATAGGGAAAAAATAAACTATACCTGTTTTTTTTTGTTTGCACTCTAAAGAGTCTAGCCCAATGAATATACAAGTCTTCGTTAGAGTAATGTTATTTCTGGACTTCATTCAGACTGCTTAGGACTTCTTTGGATCCCAGAATTGTGCTAGAGATGCTTTGCTGTAGTTGCTGGTCATATCCAGTACAAGGGGTTGTCAATCAAAGGACATTGCTACCCCTGCGACAAAGGTAGGTGCCTGATTTTGGAAGTCTTTCTCCTCCTGAGGCCATGAACTGTAAACATCACACTAACCCACTGCTTCTAAATCATTTTCCCTCCATGTGGAGAGAGCTTGCTGGAGAATGAATCCAATACAGAGAGGTGAGCTAAGAGACAGAGACTATCTGATTCATGATACAGTGTTTGATGAAAAATGTTAAAAAAAATTCTTACACCACTGGGATATGGAGTTGAATTAATCATACCCCTCAATTCTTGCATATATCACCAACAGTCACCACTTCTCATTTTATTTTATTTCATTTTAAAATTATTTTTTTGCGGGGGGGAACGGAGAGGGAGAGAGAGAATCTTAAGCAGGCTCCATGCCCAGTATGGAGCCCAACATGGAGCTTGATCTTAAGACTGTGAGATCAATGTTTGAGCCAAAATGAAGAGTTGGACACTTAACCAACTGAGCCAACGAGGTGCCCCCCAACCACCTTTCAGTTTAGAAATGATTGCCTTTACTTAACCGCCATCTCCTCTCACATTCTCCTCCCATCACGTGCCCCTACTTAAATGTGTTTCAAGTTTTTCAAAGGTACATGCATATTGGCGAATATATAAACATTGTTTTGTATGTGTTTTTAATATAAATAAATGGCCTTGTATGATAGACTTCACTAAGTTCACCTCCCCCCCCTTTTTTTCAACTCAATACTGTGTTTTTAAGTTCTAACAGCATTACTGGATGTTGCTCATTGACCTGATTGTGGGTGGGGCTCCTAGGTTGACAGTACAGCCCTTGACATTTCATATATGCCAGGGATACTCCTAGAAGTGGAATTTCTGGACATTTCAGTTACCACATAAACTATGAATTTATCTTTTTTGCTTAAGTCACTTGGCAATGGATTTGTGTCACTTGTAACCAAAGGACTCCTGCCTAATCTTTGTCTGTTGGAGGCTAGGGGCATCTTGTCCCCTCTGCCTGGCCTCCTCTAATCCCCTTTGGTGAGGTCAATGAGAAAGCAGCATTTTTGATGTCCATCTATGCTTTCAGAACAGTAACTGGCTTTTCCTTTGGGAAAAGTCTCATCACCCCTGGTTCACACGGTGGATAATGAGAATCTGTAGGTGTTGTTTTACTGAAAAAGTATTTTAATTTAAAAAATCCATATTAAATGCTCTGAACATAGAGAAATGTTTCCAAACTTTGGAACTGCAATTATGTTTGGGACTCTCTAGAAAAGGAAATGTCTATTAATGCTAAAAATACTTCACTAGATCAATCATCTTAACAATAAAATCTTATTAAAGCAATGTTTTCTCACCACAGGAATGTAAGTTATGAGACCTTGGTTAGGGAGATTTCCTTCTGTGGTACATAGATCTTTCTCCAAATGTTTTTGTTTACTGAACTTTTTGGGACTTCTCAGAAGTCTTCCTGTCACACACTGCTGCAGAAACTCCCATTCATGACCCAAAAGTCAGTTGAAGTAGCTGAAGAATAATGAAATAGCATTCTATTCCTTGACAATGAGCGTAATAACATGAAGTTCAATCGGGATAAATTCAAGGGATATAAATCTAGAGCTATTCATTGATGTTAACCCTAACATTGAAAGGGTTCAGGAAAATATAGTCCTGGTTTGACAGCAATTCATTTGAAAAGGAGGGTAAGTGACCTTAACTAAACGAGTAACAACAGTTGGAAGAAGCTGTTGGAAGCCCCAGTGCAACTGGAGGCAGCAGGAATTGAAGGGGAGGGCTGTGTTCAGCCTGGGAGGCAGGGGAGGAATCAGTCCCTTCTCTTTTGCTAGTTTTACCATCTCTGGGGAATTTTTCTGAGCACCAAGCTTAAAAGAGACAATGACAAGTGGGAAGCTTTGTAGTGAGGACAACTGGCATGGAAAGGAAATCTAGAAACTGTCATGTCAGCAAACACCAAGATAATACTAGCTGTTTTTAAACATTTGGAAGGCTTGCGTGTGAACAACGGTAACACCTTCCATTATATGCAGCATCTCACAATCTTCAGAGCTCTTTCATTTTTATTGTTTGACCTGATTCTTCCATTGACCTTGTGAGGCAGACCACGTAGCTATTGCTCTCATTTTAAAAATGAGGACTCTGAAAAGACAACTATCATATGATCTCCCTGATATGAGGACGTGGAGATGCAACGTGGGGGGGCTAGGGGGGTAGGAGAAGAATAAAGGAAACAAGATGGGATCGGGAGGGAGACAAACCATAAGGGACTCTCAATCTCACAAAACAAACTGAGGTTGCTGGGGGGAGGAGGGGTTGGGGGGGTTATGGACATTGGGGAGGGGAGGTGCTATGGTGAGTGCTGTGAACTGTGTAAACCTGGCGATTCACAGACCTGTACCCCTGGGGATAAAAATACATAATATGTTTATAAAAAAATAAAAAAATCAACAAACAAACAAACAAAAATGAGGACTCTGAGACTCTAAGAGGTTGTTAACTTCATTTTGCTCAAAGTAGTCTGTCAGCTGAATAGGGATGCTAGAACAGAGGTCTCCTGACCTGTGTTTAATGCTCTTCAGTTGCCCAAACTTAAGGTTCCATGTTCTGTGCTCTTGTGGAAGTAAACCCAGGACCAATGGTGTTAGTAAACCAGAAAGCAATAAATCAATGTGAAGAAGACCAAACACACACACACACACACACACACACACACACACACACACACCCCCAGCAAGTGCTCTCCAATAATGGAAGGGGTGGCCCCCAAAGCTGTGGTGAACTTTGTTATGGATATTCTTCCAGTGGAGATTTGATAATAGCCCCTCAGGGATACTGTAGAAAGGATTCCTCTATGGAAAAAGACATTGGACAATCTTCTTTGTTTTCATAACTGTTATTTTATGTATTGGACCGGGCAGAAAATAATCATATAAATATTCTGGCAACCTGCTATGTTTTCATCTGTCAGTTTGCTAACTAGAGTTAAGATCTGAAAATAAAATTCCATTTGGAAAAATATTATTCTGGCTGGTGGCAGATAAATGACTCACTGATATATTTATGTCAGTCTTATTTCTGCTTATTCCCTGATCAGAAGTACATTGGTGTCAATGTGTCTTGCACTTCAGCCATTTTCTTTAACACCGGTTGGACACAGACAAAAGAATAAGAGAATAATCATGACAAACCGGGCTCTGGGAACAGATTTGCCTGGGCTGAGGACTAAGTCCTAGTCACCTCAGAGGCTCATCAAGTCTGATGTTTATGCAGCCTCAAGTGTCTTTTTTACCGTGTGTCTGAAGCTCATGACGTGATTGAGGTTAGTAACTATGGAGACTGGAGTGATTTATTTACCGCCGAGGAGGTTTAGCACTGACACAATCAGAACAGGCTTCCTCATGCAAACAGGGTCTGCTTACCCTTTATTTATTTATTTATTTTTTAAGATTTTATTTTTTTTGACAGACAGAGATCACAAGTAGGCAGAGAGGCAGGCAGAGAGAGAGGGGGAAGCAGGCTCCCTGCTGAGCAGGGAGCCCGATGCGGGACTCGATCCCAGGACTCTGAGATCATGACCTGAGCCGAAGGCAGAGGCTTTAACCCACTGAGCCACCCAGGCGCCCCCTGCTTACCCTTTATTAAGGGAATCTGTGGGGAAGCTGGATGAATGGAACTGAGGAATCTGAGGAGATATTTTAAACGAAGGCACATGAGTGCAAAAGGGAGAAAGAAAGGGCTTGGAGAAGTATGGGGACTGATGTTTCTTCTCACCTCCATGGTTCTGCTTGTCCAGTCTTCTCCTTTTGGAATGCCCTTCTCCGTCTGGAATGGTGACTTTCTCCTAGCCTCCCCCACCTTCTACACAAAGCCTTCCATTTATTTCTCCCTTTTGTGACTGGCCATGTCAGATGGCTTCTGTACCATGCCTCTCTGTGGTGGATTACATTAGACTGAACATTTTTATTATCGTTCCCAGGGTTGCCCCACAGGCATTTTGTGTTCCGTTCAAGAGTGTCTGGCCAACAGGGTGAGTAGGGACTGAAATCCAGCCATGTTCCTTTCTCCGTGCCAAGAGCCCAAGTAGAGGATAGAGTGCCTTTTCAGATTCTCACAGAACATCAAGTGGATTAGTGGTGGCCCTGGTTGTCCCCTAAGTATTTCCCTTGTGTTTGCCAAATCTCCTCAGTGAGTTTGGCTACCCCTTTAGGGCAGGGGGCCTATCAGATCTACTTCTGCGTTCCCCGTAGGGCCTGGCCTTAGGTAAATGTTCTTTCATGTGGCTTGAACAGAGACAAGGAATAGAAGGAGGACTTCACTCCGGAAGTAAAGCTAGGGAAGATGTTCTACAATGGATTGAGAAGGGAGAAGTCCCAGGGAAAGAAAGGTGAAGCAAAAGAGTTTGTAAATGCAGAGACCATTTCTTGATCTTGCTTTTTTCTTGTGTTTCAAGGGCACCTTGGTTTTCCATGGCATTTCTGGCTTCTGACCTCTAGTTCTGGCCAACAGCAATTGAGCACACAAGCAAGGGCTCTTCACGGTCTAAGAAGCTGAGCCTCTTGGGTCTCTGTTAGCCATGTCTGGCTCCGGCTGGATGACAGGGCCGGGCTGGAGGTCTGAGTGATGAGGCCAGGGCTCAGCATAGTTTTGGAGTTGTGAAGGGAAAACAACAGAGATCTGTGGGAGATGGCCTGACATACTGCACTGGATCCTACAGGAAAACCCCCAAGAAAATTCTTCCCATCCCCAGTGACATCCCTCTTTATGTTTCAGAATGAAGTTATCCTTTGTCATCACTCAGGCACAGCTGTGATTTCAAACTAGGATTTCAGGGGCCACCTACCTCAGACTCCTGTGTCAGAGTCAAGCTTGGCTGACCTCCTTACATTTTTTCACTCTTTTCAGAGTCAATGTAACTTGTGTACGTGACTTAAGAAGCAGGTTGCTTCGTTGTTTCCTCCCTGAAACGTCTACCTCAAACCCCAAACCAAAAATGCCATCAACTTACCACTCTTGAGGAAGCCACAGGAAGAGCATGGGCATGCTTAAGGCATGATTGCAGCCAAATACCCATTGCAAAAAGAAAGAAAAAAAAACTCATAGACAGTATGGAGCGCTGAGAGTTGCTTTATTTTTAGGCAGTAAGAAACTAGAACCACTTATGATAGGCAAGCCTCATCAGCTGGGATGGGTTTTGGACGATCAGAGGAAGCAGAAAGAGCTGCTGTTACTCTCAGGAGAAACGGAGTCCCCTCCCTCTCTGACAGAAGCCCAGACCTTGTTAGCTAATGTCTTTCCCATCTGGGTAGAAGTAACACAAATACAACTGTGGTATGATGTAGCATGAGCAGACTAAACAGTAAAGGAAGGCGTGGCGCGAAAACGCTATATCCCCAAATAGACCCATTTTGTTTAAATAAGCCCTGATACCCATAAATAGCAAAATGAAGAGCCCTTGAAGTCGATGTTGCGAAAACTGCCTACTGTCCACTCATGAGCAACAACCCAACGCTTTTGCTTTGCTCTGTGGGAAGGCAAAGAAGTTTTTTCAGTTTAGTACTTTTCCTCTTCGTAGACCGGAACAAAATAACCTCTGAGGCTTTGGACAAATCATCACTCCGTGTCTCCAAACTCCAGTTAACCGCTCTGTGACATGGGGATTAAAGTGATACCTTATGGGGTCACTGCGAGGATCCAATGACACATTCCATGCAAAACGCAGTGCTTGGGAGATCGGGCTCGATAGACTTTTGTCGTCACGATGGTTCAGCACAAGGGCCAAGTCCAAAGATTCTAGTACCGCACGTCTGTCTTTGGACCCTGCCTTGACTGCTCGCTGGTGATGCAACCTTTGGCAAGTGACTCAACTTCCCTGCTCCTCTGTTTCCTTAACTGTAAACTGGGGGAAAGATGACCACCTACCTTGTAAGGTTATTGTGACCACCGCCAGGCGCAAGGTGAGGTTGGTATAATGCGGCAATTACTTTCATTATTCTGTAAAGAGAGTTTTGGTTCTCCTCCTTGCTCTCTACTCCCTGAGCCCAATGTTGAAATTCTCTCTCTTTTTTAAAAGTTTGAGCTACTAGAAATACCTCAATGCACAAAACCTGTGGGACACTGTTCTCTCTCTCCTGTGGCCCCGAGCAGGAACACATCCAGTGGTGAGAAAGTGGTAGAACCAGAAACTTGAGCTGTGCAAGGGCCCTGATAGCTTCTGCCTGCCCTTCCCCTTTCCCAGATTAACCCTGGGGGCTCAGGGGTGGCCTCGAGGATCTGGGGCGACCTGTTGGAGCTCTAGTGCTTCAGATGAGACCAGGTTCTTGAGGAACATACCCAGAGGCTCAGAGAGGATTCCAGACTGTAGAGCAAGAGCAGAAGTCCCAGATCCATTTTCCCTTCCTTCCTTCCTCCCTTCCTCCCTATGTCCCTCCTTCCAAAAAAGATTTGATTTATCTGACAGAGAGAGAAAGAGGGAGAGAGAGCACAAGCAGGGGGAGTGGCAGGCAGAAGGAGAGGGAGAAGCAGGCTCCCTGCTCAGCAGGGAGCCCACTCAATCCCAGGACTCTGGGATCATGACCTGAGCCGAAGGCAGACGCTTAACCAACTGAGCCACCCAGGTGCCCGTGAATTCCACAGTCTGGGGGAGATCCAAGGCTTGGAAGGTCACCCATGGCTGTATAATCTGGAGAAAACTTCCAGACCAGAATTTCATCGAGGGGTAGAGACATTAGCTTTTTTTCAGCGATGGTAGCAGGGTGAGTGCAGGAAAGGAAATCGCTCCTTCATGAGAACTGGCTATGTGTCAGCCGAAGTGTTTTATATGCGATCTCTCTTTGAACCCTTATGAGAGCCCAGGAGGTAAGTGCAAGAATTATCCCCATTTTATAAGTGACAATACTGAGATTCAGAGGGGTTAAAAAGTGCCACAGTGACAGTGGTGAGACAGGAGTCTGGGATCAAACCCCATTGTGTGTGATTTCAAAGCCTGTGCCCTGGGCTGAATATTTCCAGTTGTCTCTCTCTGACCCTCTCCTTTTGCAGATTTCTTCGATTCCTTATTCTGTCCTTTTCAAAACCTCCACCAGAAAAGGCATTTACCATAGACATTTGAGTCTTTTTGTGAATTTAAATCGATGTGTCCCAATTCCAGGAAGAGAGTCTCATTTTACCATCCTTTACCAATTCAGACGAAAGGTTTTATTTCACTGAAGGGGTTTGGGGCATTATTCAGGAGGTAGGGATGTATTTTCAGAACACTATTCATAAAATAATGTAATTCTTGCTTGAGGACTAGCCTTGCTAATAACAATAGCAACAAGAACAACGATTATAATCGCAATGATTCCACCAACCATCGGAATGGCTTGTGCTAGGGTTGAGTGTGCTGTGCCCTTTGTGTAAATCATTGCATTCAGTCCTCACCACAACCCTTGTAGGTGGGCCTTATTTATCCTTATTATCCTTCTCAATTTATAGATGAGGAAACTGAGGCTCAGAGAGGTTAAGGAACTTGTTAGGATCGTATGGCAGGTAACTGTTAAAGAGCTGGGATTTGACCCTGGGTGGGTGTGTTTTCAGAGGTGGTATGAACTCACCCTCCATCCCATACTGGAGAAAACTAACCTATTGGGGGGACCCTTTTGAAGTAGGCCAGAAGTTCTCTTTACCTTCTTTCTTTCTGCAGGTTTCCCTGCCCTTTTGGCACACATTGCCATACAACATGAGGTTAGGTAGAAGTGAAGCCTTGACTAAGTCTCCATTTTATAGAAGCAGCAATGGAATGATTCTGTTTCTCACATCCCAGCAAAAGGACTGCCGAGTCCCATGATCGCTGGGAGCATTAGCTTAGCCACATTCTGTACCTTATTTCAGTGGGGTGAGAGTCCCAGGCTCTTTTTCTATCTACATGGGGGTTTATAGTAAATAAATATTCCAAGGAGAATTGGGCTAAGGGCTGTCTTTTGTGTATGTTCAACTCAAGGACCCCATGTTGGAGTTGAAGTGGTCTGTGATCCAGGGATTTCATAGGATCATCAGTTTTCTCTGTTTTAGGTCAAGCCCCCGAGACTAATACTCAAAATTCACTTGACACAGTTATTTATGCTTTCTTGGAAGGAATCAGTTTGTAAAATATAAGAGAAAGCCTGAAGACCATGCTAAGTGTTAGACTGCCTCTTGTGATATTCCCTGTGGGTCCTGTTGAAAGGCGCAAGAAAAGTTCAAGGGTAGTGTACATTTGCTATACCACTTGTACACTCTATATTTGGTTTTGTCTGTTTGATTCTGTATATTTGATTCTTCTGTGGAAGACAAGAAAGCAAATAGGAAGGTTAAGCTCACAAGAAACGTTGATTGTACATAGAATGTGAGCCAGCAGCTTTTGAGAGATGGGTGAAACTCCTAGGATGTTATCTTAGAATCGCAAGTGTAGATAAGGTATAAGGACATCGCTTGTGAGACAGGCAGAAGTCATGAGATGTATTCCATATAGACAGTAGGTGAGCAGTCTATAAAACATGTTCAAGAAAGAATAAATGAATTATATGATGGGAAGAGATACAAATGTTACTTATAGATAGAACGGGATGGAGAGATCAAGTCAGGATCATGCCACCTCTAGGCCAACAGCTGTGTCGTTCCTGGATGACTACTCATTGGTGACTCCCATTTTGGTCCCACATGTCTTCTTCCCAAGAAATGAACACAAAAGCCAGAGCTGCTGTAGGCTAATTGGGAAGCTATAGCAAAATTGCCCCTGGATCTTTGAGAGAAAAATTGTGTGTCATTATTCCAGGGCACCCTCTGTCTGTTGACCCCTTTGCTGCAACCTCGTCTCTGGTCCTCAAAATCACACTGATAGGCTGATGTGGGAGAGAGAGGGAGAGGGAGAGAGAGAGAGAGAGGAGATATGAGTGTGGTCCTTCTGCTGACTTGTACTTTATTCTAAGTGTCTTCAATTCTTCCCCTCTGTTTCTCACGGTGTATTTTATTTTATTTTTTAAAGATTTATTTATTTATTTGACACAGAGAGAGAGGGGAGGGTGAGGGAAGGAGATCACAAGAAGGGGGAGTGAAAGAAGGAGAAGCAGTCTCCTGACTGAGTAGGGATCCTGATGTGGGGCTTGATCCCAGGATCCTGGGATCATGAACTGGCTGAGTCAAAGGCGGATGATTAACTGACTGAGCCACCCAGGTGCCCAGGGAGAGAGTTTTTTTTTTTTTCTTTTTAATTAACATACAATGTATTATTTGCCCCAGGGTATAGGTCTGTGAATCTTCAGTCTTACACAATTCACAGCACTCACTATAGCACATGCCCTCCCCAATGTCCATCACCCAGCCACCCTCTCCCCCCACCCAGCAACCCTCAGTTTGTTTCGTGAGATTAAGTCTCTCTCTCTCTTTTTTTAAAGATTATTTATTTATTTATTTATTTGACAGATAGAGATCACAAGTAGGCAGAGAGGCAGGCAGACAGAGAGAGAGAGAGGAGGAAGCAGGATCCCCCCCTGAGCAGAGAACACGATGTGGGGCTCAATCCCAGGACCCTGGGATCATGACCTGAGCTGAAGGCAGAGGCTTAACCCACTGAGCTACCCAGGCGCCCTGAGATTGAGAGTCACTTATGGTTTGTCTCAGGGAGAGAGTCTTAAGCAGACTCTGTGCTGTGCACAGAGCTGGCTATCACGACACTGATAACAGGATCTGAGTGGAAACCAAGAAAGAGTCCGGTGCTTAATTGGCTGTACCATCCACGTGCCCCTCTCATGGTGTATTTTATTTTTTAAAGTTTTTTATATATTTTATTTTTTTGTTTTAAAGCTTTTATTTATTTATTTGACAAAGCAAGAGATAGAGAGAACACAAGCAGGGGGAGAGGGAGAAGCAGGCTTCCCACTGAACAGGGGGCCCAATGCGGGGCTCGAGTCCAGGACCCTGGGACCATGACCCGAACCAAAGGCTTAACGACTGAGCCATCCAGGTGCCCCATTCTCATGGTGTATTTTAAACAAATTTACTAAACCATGCAATTTTGAGCATATTCAATTTTGAGGCTTTGAGTCTTTCTGTCTTGTAGCCTTGGGGATGATTTACTTGGTAGAGTTCTCAGAGGTAAATTACCACATGACATCCGTATTAGATTGTCACCATTTGGATATTTTCACTCACATCATCTGTTTCCTTGCATAAGACTCCAATGGTGGATACTTTTACTCCATCAGAGGACCTAGGAAAGAACTGTGCCAAGAGAGTTTGGAATAGGGGCAAAACCAATTTTAGAGAGCTCCAATGTGTATTGAAAAAGAAAGCAATTGCATAAATGTGTTGTATCACATCCTGAATATGATCTTAGGCCCTCTGCCAAGGTAGTCAGTGAACATTTTTTGTGAATTTGATTTTTTTTTTAATTAGGAAAATTACCGAACCTCCAGAATAGCAAAAGAAGTACAGTATGGGCCCTCTGTCATTCATTCAGAGCACACTGGGGAGGAAAGAAGAGTGGTGGTTTGCAAAAATGAATCCCTAAATAACAAATGATTTTAATGACTCTGGGTGACTTAGCAGCTTCCATTGAGTGACCACCTCAATATATTATTTATGCCTTTTGTGTTTTTTCTCACATAGCATCTTTTTAAAATCCCCTCTGCTTATAGCATTCTGTTGTTCATGTATTGTGTTTTAACCACAAATTTTTTGCCACTATCAGTCACATGGTTCTAAAATGAAATACAGATTATAAAAGGAAACACTTCCCACGCATTGAAGAAATGTTTTCCAGCTGGTCTTAAAATTGTCTCCAATTCCCCCTGGATGTAAGCGTTTATCTGCTAATGCTTAGTGCTTGGGACTTCCCCTGCTCAGTGTCCAAAGTGGGAACATGCAGATAAAGCCAATATTTTAAGAGATGAGTCTCTGAGAAACATAAAATTGGATGAAATAAATATCGCACATGTATAAGAAGAAAGTTTTAAGCACCATGTAGTGAAATTATGCCTGCCCTCAAAAACAAAAACAAAAACAAACAACAAACAGACAGCAACGACAGCAACAAACTCCCTGTGTCAGAGAATACAAGGCTTGGTCGCTTTGTGATCAGGAGGCATGAAGTGTGTTCAGAAGGGTTAAGATTATAGTGCGGTGATGCTGTTCCAAGTGATCTGTCAATTCTGCCAGAGGACCCTAGGTCCTCAGATGGAATCCCTATGGAAAATTGTCTGTTCGGAAAAATAAAAAGGATCTATCTATCAGTTACCCTGGGTCCCCTCCAGGCACTCTGCTGTGTTGGTGGCTCTGAGGGTTTTTCATACTGTCACAGGTATTCAGGCCTTGGAGATGACTCCTTGGTGGTTGCTAACAGGAAAGGAATTAGGGAGTCATCACTTCCAGGCAACTTTGAGGATCAGGAAGGTCCCTGTGCCTGAATTTATAGATTTAGATAAATGTTCATTTCCCTTTTCATTACACAACTTGCCCTTCCTGCCTGTGGTAATAGGTTTTTATCAGTTATAGGGCTCATTTAAGTCAATCCAGCTTTGGACGTCAACAAGATAAATGGTGGCATCTTCCAGGAATATTGTGGAGAAATCACTTAAAAAAAATAAAGCATTGAAGTGCAAAGTAATAAAGCCCAGAAGAATGCTCCAAGCAGTACCTTTGTTTCTGAAGTCCTCTGACCTTTGCATCCACCAATCATGGACTGTTTTTCCTTCGTTTTAGCTGTCTCTGGCTCAAATGGGTGGGGTGAGTCTCTTTGGACAACAATAGGTAGTTTCTCCCCCAGTTAATGGGCACAGTAGTAAGATTTATGTCAGGAAGACTTGCTGGAAAGAACAATGTGGCCTCCCAAAGCCACCTGCTTCCTTAGCAATCACTTTCTGCTGAATTCAGAGTGGCACTTCTCAAACAGGATTCCCTCAGAACACTAGGGGTTGTTTCAACCGCTACCGGATTTGATTGCTTTTTAACCATTGCGTATGGTCCAAAAAAAAAAAAAAAAAAAAAGTGAAAAATTCTAGGTTGAACAAATCTCAAGGCATTACTTTCCTGAAAGGCATTAACAAATATTTAGTGTGCTGACCTGAATCACATGACTTGGAATGAATGGTTTGCAGAACACAGTTTGTAGACATGGAGCAAGGGGGAGGACCCGTAGAGAAGTGGTCCATACTGGCTTACATGACCGTGGGTGTCACTGACCTTTTTTTTTTTTTTTTTTTTGTCACTGACCTTTTGACTACCAGGTCAAAAGCAGGATAAAACAGAAATGGCAAGGTGATAGAGATGCTCAGTGACTTAGATTTCTGACTCTTGTGTGTCTGGGTTTGGAGACCCTTTTGGGTAAGAAGCATTCCTTCCACTCTTGCTGTGGAGCAAAACTGACTTGACCTCACCAGGGGAGGATGGCGTTGATGGCATTGGATGACGTAGCTCTCTGTGTTTTAATCGGGGTTGGCTTCCTTTTCCAAGATGGCTTCTCTTTTCTCAGTTATGTGTATAAAAATGTGTATATTGTAGAATTACCATCTTTTCTTTTGGCCATGAACTTGAGTTTTCTCCTGGATCGTACATTGAGTCATGGATATTTGGGTGTAAATCCATAGCAAAAGTTCACTGACAAAAGAGACAAGGGGAATAAAGATATTCTGATGTCAAGAAGATAGGGTATGAGGTGGGCAAAGTGAGAGGAGGCTTTAGAAGGCAGAAATGGGGAAGAAAAGGCCACAGCAGAAAGGGGAGAAGGGATTGAATAGCGTGGGAAGACCAAGAGAGAAATTCATTCAAGACTTTCTGGAGGTAGAATCCAGCAAAACAGCTTGCATCAAGTAATATCAGAGAATGGACCCCAGAACCAGTTCATTGTCATTATGAATGACTGGAAAAAGACAAAAGAGTACAGAGCAGAAAATAAAAATTCCTCCTTCATACCTCCAGAGATAGCTATTGCGAACTTATATTTTCCGTATATATATTCATTATTCAACTATACGTATTTTATGTGACAAAAATCATACCACATATATAATTTAATATTCCACATTTAAATTTAAGACTTAATATGTTTACTTTATTTATTTTTAAAAAGATTTTATTTATTTATTTTTAGAGAGAGAGCACAGGGGGAAGGGGCAAGGAGGGAGAGGAAGAAGGAGAGAATCTCAAGCAGATTCTCTGCTGAGCGCCCATGTGGGGCTCAATCCCATGCCCCTGGGATCATGACCTGAGCCAAAACCAAGAGTCAGATGCTTAATCCATTGAGCCACCTGGTTGCCTCTCAAAATTTTGACTTTAAAGAATTTATTCAGTGAGGGAAAGTATTCCTCTGACCCGGAATGAAAACTTGGGGTAGCTCCATGACTTTGCTAATTACAGTGGCCTACCATTGCCTTAAATCTCCTGATCTCCATTCAGAAATTTAAAAATCCGGTCTGAAATAAGAAGCCACACTCCAGTCTTTGTGTAAAAGCCAGCCCCCTCCCATCGCAGGTAGGCCAGTGGCAGGTTGTGATCAGTTTTTTCTTGTTGACCTTCCTTCCTCAATAGCTTCTGTTTCTGATCCAGGGTGGGGGAAGAATAAGGGGTCAGGGCGGGCGTGGGAAGGTTCCTACTGTCTTATGATGAACTGGCTTTTGATCTTGATGAAGTCCCAAAAGTTCATTTTGGTTTTGTTTCCTTTGCCTTTGGAGACACGTCTTGGAAGAAGTTGCTGTGGCTGACAGATGAATGGATAAAGAAGATATGCTCCATATATACAATGGAGTATTATGCCTCCATCAGAAAGGATGAACACCCAACTTTTGTATCAACATGGATGGGACTGGAAGAGATTATGCTGAGTGAAGTAAGCCAAGCAGAGAGAGTCAGTTATCATATGGTTTCACCTACTTGTGGAGAATAAGGAATAACATGGAGGACACGGGGAGAAGGAGAGGAGAAGTGAGTTGGGGGAAATTGGCAGGGGACATGAAGCATGAGACTGTGGACTCTGAGAGACAAACTGAGGGTTTTGGAGGGGAGGGGTCTAGGGGATGGGTGAGCCTGGTGGTGGGTATCAAGGAGGGCACGTATTGCATGGAGCACTGGGTGTGGTGCATAAACAATGAATCTTGGAACACTGAAAAAAAAATTAAATTAAATAATAAAAAAAAAAAGATGAACTGGCAGTTTACAGCTGACTCCTTCCCAGGGATGCTCTGCCTTGGTGGAGAGGTGATTCCCCTGGGCTGGCAACTCTCCCCGTGGCCCCTTGTTTTCCAGCTACCCACTCTGCACAGACTTTCTCTGTTGGGGTTCCGTCATGAGCACCCAGGTGGTCTTGCATAGCATTCCTATTAACATGACCTCTTGTAAACAGTCTTTCTAGGAGTTTCACATCTTGTTCCAGGGCACAATTGCTCTCAAGATACTCTCTTCAAAAACCCTCCTTCTCCTCACTCTCTCTCTGCCATTTATTATCTCCACTGTGAGCCAGGAATGTAAGAGACACATACAACCAATTTGCAGCTAAATCCTTGAGAAATTTTGCATTTGGACTCACACCTCCTTTGGAATCTTTGTGCTTCAGGTGAAGCCTCAGTTTTAATTCCTGCTACAAAGATGTTTGTATCTATACCTCTGAATTTCTCTTAGGATGGCAGTTTACCTAAGATGGCTTTCCAGAAGGGGAATCATCGGCTGGACGGACTTGGAACAAGTATTTTCATTCTAAATGCCTGGTTGTTTTCTTCAACTGTCAGACTGAAGGGGGAACGGCTGGGCTAACTCAGGGATGAAACAGGTTGTTATGGGCAAGCTAGACCCTGTGTTAAGTGGTACCAGGGTGGGTATTGGAATTTTTCTATGTACCTATAATTTGCTTATCTGTTTAGTGCCAATAGTTTGAGGTTTTTTACACTGTAGTTCTTCTAAGCAACTCGCAGTGCAGGAACAGTTACAAAGGGGCCAGGCCCACAGTTTGCAATGGAAATAGGAGACTCTTGGATACGGGTATCCGTAGAGATTTAAATAACAATAAGTAACATTTACATAGCACTGAGCACTGGGGGAGGGCCCTTTTTAAACTATATTAACATATGCTCCTTGCTTTAGACCTCACACCAACTCTATGAAGAGGAGCTTTTATTATTCCCATTTTACAGATGAGGAGGCTGAGGCACAGGGAGGTTAAGTAACTGAGGGAGCTCCTAAGTGGCACAGAGGAACGTTGACTCCAAGCTGTTGGGCTGCACAGAGTGCGTCTATCCATGGCACGGAGCTGCCTCTGACACCAAACAAAGCACTCTTTCTTGGGATTAAACTCGGAGGTTTTGTTACCTCCGCATGAAAAAGACTGGAAACAATCTCAGAACGCATCTGGTTTCCAGGGGTGACAAGTCTGCAAAACCCACCCAGCCGGCGGGGGGGGGGGGGGGGGGTACCTGCTTCAGCTTGGTGGTCTGGCTTGGTTTCTCTTCCCCTTGACCTGGAAGTTGGGACCCACTGTGTTTGTGGTTGTGCTTGGAGCAAAGGGGACACTCACTAAAGGGTTGTTGTGTGGCTGAAAGAATGGCGGAGTCTTACCTAGACAAGGACCCAAATACCTGCTCTCTGATTTTGTTTTCTATCTCCTTTTCTCCGAATGCTCTTTAATCATCATGGCAACAGTATAAACCATCAGGATTGCCCCTGGGTCACCAGAAGAAGGTGAATGTAGAATAAGCAAGGGCTTTCGCCTCTCGAGGGCTGTGCACCTAGTTTCCAGACCACATTGGTCATGCTCCTCTGTTCATCTCGTATCTGGCACGTAAGTCCTATGATCTGTCGCAAGAGTAACACTATTTGCTTACGTGTGTTCTCTTAAAATAGTCCCCTCAGGAGATGCAACAAGTTTATCCCCACTTAGATGCCTCACACTCAGTCTTGCCATTAAAATACTTCCTCATGTCTCCAAGTTGATTGTTCACATCCTCCTCATTAAAATTAAACCAGGGTACTTTCTACATAACTTAGAACACTACTGGCTTTGTTAGAAAATCCCTGTACTTGCATCTTCCTTACATGGCACATTTTTAAATTAATTATCCCATTCTGTTAGATCATCTTTCTGCCTACGAGCCTGGCAGCTCAGGGAGACGTGTCCTGCTTCCAGCATTGCAAGAATGGATGCCTTGACCTAGAGTCGGAGGACCTGAGTCCTAGTGCTATCCTGCTACCAGAAGGGGAGAGTATTTTAGCTGCTCCTGAATATAATTTTCTTCTACATCGAATAAAGAAGTGTGACAGGTCAAGGAAGGTGTTAGTTGTGCCCATCACTAATCTGTCTAGGAATTTCTCCCCACTGGCTCTCAAAACAGTTCTCAAGCAGGCTCAATGGATGCATTGCAGCCGGCAGCCATGGGGAAAGCTAGTCACTGTCTTGGTAGATACGGACACTCAGCCCCTGCATGGGTCTATGCCTAACATTTGTGGTCTGGGATAAGAGTGCACATGGAGGCCACATACTTTATGTCTAAATATTTAAAAGTTATAGGTCAAGCTAGCAAACTATTAAATAATAAATGTTTTCCTTTTCTACCTTAAAAAAATACAGCTTCATCGCTAACCTGGAATTCTCTTACTCCTCAGCGTTCCATGTTGGAATATGGCAGCAGGGGGGAGATCAGCCACTGGCCATGGCTTATCACCTTCCTTCCAATACCTGCAGTCAAATTATGAAGCACCTTGTGTGCAAGTGTTGGTCACCCCAGTCTATGCGTCTAAGTTCATCTCACACTGCAGTAGACAGCTGTCCCCCCTCCATCCCTCAGGGTTAGTTCTGAGCACCCTGGGGGTGGGCAAGGATTTGGGCAAGAGGATTGTCCGTGCCTTGGGAGGCTACTTGGGCAAGTATTCTAGGATCCTGATCTTGGGTCTTGAAGACTCCTCACCCTGAGAGAAGGGGCATCACGGAAAGAGGGCCAGAGTAGTTTCTCTAGAATGCAAGGTTGCTCTGACCTGATTGTTTTTCTCCTATAGCTACCACTAAGGGTGAGTTCATTCTTCTCATTTAGTGATCATTTATGACCATAAAAGCTGATCACCCCCAAATTTATATTTCCACAGAAACTGAAGGAGTAGAGAGTTTCACAGAGGCAGAGTGGTCAACAGCATCAAATGCAGCAGAAAATTCCAGTAAGCCAAGGCTTGAAAGTGTCCACTGGGAGTGGGAATACGGAGGCCGTTGGTGGCATCAGATCGAACAGGTTCCTATTTAAGAAAGTTGAAAGGTGTTGAGAGATTAAGTGGAGGTACAGAGTGAGGCATATAATGAATTTTTCCAAGGAAGGGCTATTTATTAAGGCTCCGTGTTAGAAATTTCACATATTTTTAGTTAATTCTCATGATAATCCTGCAAAAGCAGCAGCATTATCCTTATTTTATAAATGGTACGTCTACATGTCTGGGACATGATGTGAATTTCTATATGAATGCAGACTTCCTCCCTGAATTCTAAAACCAGCTAACGCATAATAGAAAGTCAAGTAATACAGAGAAATAAAAAGGCAAGTCAATAAGCAATACAGCCTTCATAGCTGCCTTTAGTTTCTAGGCAATATTTTATTAGACCTTGCCTGTCTCCTTTGTGTAATCTTGGCTCATGGCCTATCTGTTTTATTGTTTGACAGGATTCAAAGTGCTATTTCTAATCTTCAGCAGTAAAAATATTCAAATCACATGTTTTAAAGAATAATTCACTTCATGGCACTGAGAATTGGAAGCACAAATTTCGGTTCTGGTTCTTGCTATTGACAAACTATTGGATTTAGACGAGACAAAACACCCAGTCCCTTGAGTTTCCTCAAGGGGAATTCAGAGCCACCTTCTCATGTCAGGCCTCAGGCAATGTGGACTTGAAACAGGTTTATAGACCTTTATCTGACACCTTTGTAGCCGAACACGTTTTAGAAGGGAGTAGAGTTTTTTCTGATTTTAGAAAGGAAAATAGCATCCTTTAATCTCACACGTGAATATTTCTTTGGCAAGATGCAACCATTCCCATTATGAGAGGAGAGAGCCTTGTTTTCACGTAGGTCAGTATAGTGGGCTGAGCAATGGCCACCCAAAGATATCAGGTCCTAATCCTCGGAACCTGCAAATACCACCTTATAAGGGAAATGGATCTTTGTAGATATCTTTGAGAGAGGGATTGTGACAGGTGAGGTTACCGGATCATCTGGGTGGGCCCTAAATACCACCAAATGTGTAAGAGGAAGGCACAGGGAGATTTGATACCCATGGAAGAGGGGAAGGCATCTCGGCTGCAGAGGCAGAGATCAGAGCCATGCAGTCACAAGTCAGGGGTTGATGGCAGTCACGGGAAGCAGGAAGAGGCAAGAAACAGATTCTTCTCGAGAGGCGCAGGAGGGAGTGCAGCCTTGTTCACACCTCGATTTTGGCTCAGTGAAGTGGATTTTGTACTCTGGCCTCCAGAACTGTGAGAGAATAAATTTCCCTTGCCT
This sequence comes from Meles meles, assembly GCF_922984935.1. Lineage (NCBI taxonomy): Eukaryota > Metazoa > Chordata > Mammalia > Carnivora > Mustelidae > Meles > Meles meles. Next base: position 15,387,317 of record NC_060074.1, read on the forward strand.
TTTTTTTTTTTTTTTTTAAAGATTTTATTTATTTGAGAGAGAGAGAGAGTGAGAGGGCACAAGCAGGGGGAGCAGCAGGGAGCCTGACTCAGGGCTCCATCCCAGGACCTCGGGATCATGACCTGAGCCAAAGGCAGACGCTTAACCCACCTAGCCACCCAGGCGCCCCTTAATTTCTCTTGTTTTACGTCACCAGGTTTGCGGTAATCTGTCTAGCAGCCCCAGGAAACTAATACAGTCAGGTTTTGCTGCAAAAGGAGTTACGAAATAAAAGACGAAGTTTTCAGTTTTTTGCAAGTGGGATTAGAAATAGATTGTGGATCTGTATCTAGGACTGGTACCTGAATATCTTTCAAAGCGACTCTTATGTCTGAAACTGTTTGCCACTGTATGTTAACTATACCGGAATTAAAAAAAAAGGGGGTTGTTGTGCTCCCTTCATATTCACAGGCAGTCAGAATGGGGGGGCGGGGGGCACTCTCACTGTGACAGCGACACTGGGCGACACTGACGGACACTGAGTTGTGTTGGGGGAGGAGGGCAGGCTGGGCCCCTCCAATAACAAACTCGGAGCTGTTTCGCCTAAAATGCACGGCAATTTTTGCCATCATCAGGCAAATAAATGGCAGGCTTCGGGGATTCAAGAAGGGGCTGTGTGTCTCCACAGGTAGCTGATTCTCAGCAGCCCAGGTTAAGAAGCACAGATGAGAAGGTCTGAGTCTCAGGTATCGGGGGAGGTCAAGAGGAGGGCTAGGGCATCAAGGGACATTGGTAGCAAATAGATGACTCTAGCAGAAACTTGAAAAAATAGCAATGGATGCAGAACTCAGTTGTATCCATGTGTGGGCGCGCGCGCATGCGCGCAGGTATCTGCTGGCTCCTAGCTTGATGTCATAGGTGAGCACTGGAGCACTCGTCCTGGACCAGAACGACGCGGAGACTTCATCAGTCCTCAGCCCACGGAGAGCGGTGCTCAGGCCCCAGAGGACCCATACCAAACTGGACCAGGAAATTGGGAGGAGCGGGATGTGACTGGGCCCAGCAATAGCGACACAGGCCACTGAAGGGAGTATCTCCCGGGTCAGGGTGGTTTGGAGACAACAGCTTGCTGACCTTGTCAACATCTTTGTCTTTTTGTTTGTTTTAAAATCAACTTCCTGATGATAAAATGGCCCTTGTATCAAAATGCAACCAGCAGTCTCCGATGAAATTGTTTGAAATCTCTATTTTAAAACTCATTAAGTTTATCCGAAGGCAATTTGGGAAGTTATGATCTAACCTAAATGGCCAACACAGGGCCTGATTAAGTAAACTATGGGCATTTGTGCAACCAAACATTTTATGGCCGCTAAGATTCTGTTTGCAGAGAGTTTCTAAAGGCCTGGGAAAATGTTTATGCTGTAATGCTGTGTGAGAAAGGCAGGATACAAGATTGTTTATAGGAAAATGGAGAAACAGAATAAAAACTGCAGGAAAAAACAATCTAGTAGCCAATCCATCAAAACATATTAATACGACTATAGGTTCTGGGTAGTGGGGCTAAGAGTATCTTGTTAAAACACCATCTTTCTAAGGTGATCTGCGCCTCACCTTCCTCTCAGGTTTTTTTTGTGTTTTATATGTATTACTACTAGTGTAATGGAAAGGACCCAATAAATTCTCCTTTCTGAAAGAGCTTGCACCTAACTTTCTTTAACTTAATTCAGAGTGTTTTGTGTTTTAAGGGCAATAATATCCATAAATAAAAATGGTATGGCACTAATCTTTCCAATTATATAAACTCTAGTTACAAAAGGTAAAAAAAAAAAAGAAGAAAAAAGAAAAAAAAGGAGGCTCTCCCTCCCCACCTCCATCAAGCCTAAGAAGAAACGAACTTATATTTTTCTTCCCTGGTAAAGCCAGACCGGCAAGAAGACTGAGGCTGCGGAAAAGCATTCGGAAAATCCTGCTGTGGCGCAACACGGCTTGGATTTGCCCTTTCCACACTCCTGCTGCAGGAAGAGGCTGCTTTCAGAGGCGGTGTGTGTGGAAGGAGAGAAGCCGTCTGGCAGATTTCCTCTAGGGAGCGAAGCCTTCAAGGTTCTTCTCAGGCATTTATCTCTTCCAGGATGCCCTCCCTGCACCCCGCGCTGGGGGAAGTGTCCCTCCTGCTTTCTCATGCAACCCCTGCATGCCTCTGTCACTGTACTCATCGCATGACCTTATGTCCCTGGCAAGTGGAAGCCCGAGACTGTTTCGCTTATGGTGGTCTCCTCAGTACCTCGAACATTCCCTGGCAGATGACATGTGCTGAATGAGTATTTGTTCAATGAACTGAGGGATTTTCCAAAATTGTGAAAGGAGCTGTATTCGCTCCCTTGGGCCATCATGACCAAGCACAGTGGTTGGGTGGCTTAAAACAACAGAAATGTTTTCTCCTCACAGTTCTGGAAGCCGGAAGTTTGAAATCAAGGTGTGAGAGAAGTTGGTTCCTTCCTGAGGCCCTTTTGGGAGGGTCTGTTCCATGCCTCTCTCATGGCCTCTGATGTTTGCTTGGCCATGCTGGGTGGTGTTTTTTTTGTTTTTTTTTTTAAGATTTTATCTATTTATTTGACAGACAGAGATCACAAGTAGGCAGAGAGGCAGGCAGAGAGAGAGGAAGGGAAGCAGGCTCCCCGCTGAGCAGAGAGCCCAATTCAGGGCTCGATCCCAGGACCCCGAGACCATGACCCGAGCCGAAGGCAGAGGCTTTAACCCACTGAGCCACACAGGCGCCCCGCTGGGTGGTGTTTTGACTTGCAGCTGTAGGATCCAATCTCTGCTTCTGTCTTTGCGTGGTGTTCTCCATCTGTGTGTGTGTCTTCTGTGTACTGTGTCCCTGTGTTCACGCTTCCCTCTTCTTGTGAGGAGACCAGTCAGACTGAATTCAGTAGGACCCTAATTCAGTATGAACTCGTCTTTTTTTTTTTAAGATTTTATTTATTTATTTGACACAGAGAGAGAGATCACAAGTAGGCAGAGAGGCAGGCAGAGAGAGAGGGGGAAGCAGGCTCTCCGCTGAGCAGAGAGCCCGATGTGGGGCTCGATCCCAGGACCCTGAGATCATGACCTCAGCGGAAGGCAGAGGCTTAACCCACTGAGCTACCCAGGAGCCCCATTATGATCATCTTAAGTTGATTGCATTTGCAAAGACCTTATTTCCAAATAAGTCACATTCATAGGTAGTGGGGTTGGGACTTGAACATATCTTTTTAGGGGACATGATTCCACCCATAACAGAAACTACAGAGAACCAGGGGATGCAGTCAGCATAAGGCAATGGCCAGGCAGAGAGGACACGCGAGGCACTACTAGCCCTTGGTAGCCAGGAGCAGGGGGCTGGGTCAGCCTGTGATCCAGGAAGCACAATGGGTTAGGAAATGGAGAGCCAAGCAGGTGGGTGCTAAAAACAAGAAAGGAAGAAACTGAGTCTTAGAAATTCGGCAATGCTGCCAGGCATGGGGCGACAGGAATTTGGGGTTTGTGAGGGAGAAGAGCAATTTGCCAAAGTCGACTTCCATCGTGTCCTCGGCTGTTTCTTACATGACATCTGCTGGTCTTTGGCTCATGGCATCTACTTAGCCTCTGGCCCCAGATGTACATGAGGAGTTTGGGCATGAAGTGAAGTAGGTAAGAAAAAAAGTCAAGCATTTTTCTCTTCTGAGTTGTAAAAGGAACGAAAATGTGTTGGCTCTCAGTATCATAACAGCCTCTGTGGGAAACACACCAGACTGTGCTCTGCCATTGTCCTAATCATGGTTTTTCTGACAAATAAAACCCATAAATTGGTAACATATTTGGTGGAGATTAAATTCTCGTAAGTGGCTCTATGGTAGTTTTATGTGCAATGCCGAGCACTGGGGCTTGAAGAGCAGAAGAAGACATGCTGTCGTTTCTCCCTGAACTAGAATTTTGAGAATGTTTATTACTCATTGTAAAGAGCGTTTATAATAGCCAAATTGGAAACTATCTCAGTAAATGAATGCCCCCATGTGGAATGTCTCCCATAAGCTATTCCTTTGTGAGAGTCATTTTTTCCCTCCTGAAATCTCCTATAAACCGTTTGCCGTTTAACCTGAGAAGGATGTAGGACGGAATCTTAACATTTCCATGATAAGAGACCTTCACCCTTGCATTTCTTATCTCTTACTATGTATTTCTTGTCCCAGGATATCCAAACTTAAGATTCCTTAGTCTTGAACATCAGAAAGTGAAAGGAAAACTCGAGGGGTTAAAATGTTCTTATGTGGATGAGGACCACATCCCATGCATGCTTTGAGTCTGTTTTCGATAACCAAGCCTATCTTTTGTAACCCAGGAAAAAAGGAAATATTTGTCCTACTGAAGGAGCTGGACTGGATTTGAGCATTCCAGCCTCGAAGATAATTGAGACTCGAGAAGTTTTCTTCTTGAGCAAGAGTTCAGAGAAGTTTATACTGACTTCACAATTGGCTCCAACCAAAAGTTTCAGCACACTTTTACTTAAGATGTTAACTTACTTGACCCCTCGTTTGTACATGATACTGGTTAAGCAGAAAGGGGGCAACATGAAAACATGTTTGAAAAAATCTGGGTTTGAACTATGCCTGGTATGCAAAAATCGTTAATTCTCCAAAACTTGGCATTTAGAGAAGAGGGTGGATTTAAATAGAGGATGACCAGCTGGCTAATTACATGTTGCCAACATTTCCCTCTGGCTACTTACTGGATGAGTCCTGTTTATGTCAAAGGCTGACTCTGTCCTTTATCCTCTTTCATGGCCAAGAAATGGAATGCCATGCATTTCACTTTAGACGAAATGTTCTGGTGAAACCCAAAGCAACAAAGCCCGCTTCACTGTCCTAGTGGGCCCAACAAGGCAGGTGGTCCTAGAGAGGTTTCAGGACAGGCTGAACATTATAAAGAAAATCCCACTTTACCATCCACTCCATGTCCTTTTACAGAAGGCGATTTCTTATCCTTAAGGTACTGTGAAGCCAGGAGTGATTGATGGCACGTTCAAGGTGGGGTTTTTCAGCATGAAAGCAGAGACTGATTTCTCGCAGCCGCATCTACCTAGCTGAGAGCCTTGTAGATTAAGTGAGAGTGGAGGAGTGGAGAGTGGATTAAGGATGTGAGGTAGGGATGGCTTCTTCTCACTGCATGATTAAAAAGAAAAAAAAGGAGCCTCCAGGGACCTCTGCAGTGGATTGCTCAGAAAAGAACCAGGTATAAAATTAGTAGAGCCTTGGAGAGAAGGAGGCATAGAGCTAGAAGGGAAATGAAGCTATGTGTCAGGGCTATGTGCTTATCACTGAAGTCCACCCATAGGAGGCTTATCCAAGAGGCAGGCTCTAGTAGGAATTATAAACTCAAATGCCTTTAGGCAGGGACTAATGGAAAATACAAATACTAGAGAGTGGAAGACCACAGAGAATGGTGGGGACTGTGTTGAGCTGCAGAACACGTATCTGATATAAAGGATTTTAAATAAATTAAAAATAAATGAAAACAGCATGCTGACCAGACAAAACATATTTGTGAACTGTGTTGTACCCGAGGACCACCCACCTGTGACCCTATCTAGTGAGAGCTCAACATTGAAGGTCTGAATTTTTGGGCTGTATTTATTTGTTGAAAGTGTCTTGTAGGGTCACCTGGGTGAATCAGTGGGTTAAGCATTTGCCTTCGGCTCAGGTCCTGATCCCAGGATGCTAGGATCCTGTCCTGCATCGGGCTCCCTGCCTACTTCTCCCTCTCCCTCTGCTGCTCCCCCTGCTTGTACTCTCTCTCTGTGTCAAATAAATAAATAAAATCTTAAAAAAAAAGTGTCTTGTAAATCCACTTTATATGAAGGAAAGCTACTGTCCAAATTCTCCACCATGATCTAAGATTATGTAAAATCCTTTCTTTTTTCCTGTCCTTTTTCTACTGTCATGAAATGAAGGACGTTCTTTGGAAGGAAGATGTCTGTCCATCTTGGAAGTTGTCGGGAGGGACTGCCCTTCACTTCCTCAATGAGTAGCTGGGAATAAACACTGAGAATCCCCCTCCATCGCCCACTCCAACCTCAGGGGTTATCAGCATCACTGGTCCTTAATCCCAGGCACCCTGGGCTTGCTCTCTCCTATGTCCTCTCCAAACCCCAGGGCACCACAAAGGAAGCAAACCATCATAACAGTGAGTTTTAAGTCAACTTTGTGAATAGGGCCAGAAGTTTTTGTTGATTAGAAGGAAAGATTACTTTGTTGCTTTGTATAAATAAGTCAAAATAAGTTCCTCCTAAAGTGGGTGCCCTGATGGGGCAAAGCCTGAATGAATAAGATTTATAGCTGGGTTAATAATATTGAGCCAGGGACATAACTACATTTTTTTGTTTTTTAAAATCCTCTAGGTCTCTGGAGCCTTATTTTTTGAGCTCTCACCTGAGAATTTCTCTCTAAACTCCTCATTAGAGATATTGTTCAAAATAGCTTTAATATATGGTATATATTCCTTGAGCACATCAGAGGTTAAACAGTATTGTAACTCCGTGCTACTGTTCTTAGCTTACCCCTGTTACTATTATGGAGTTTCCCAGGATCCACTGTGGTCAGGCTGGGGTTTCCCTGCCTATCTTTCCACTGGTTAGACCACAGCCTTCAGGACCTTCTGCTCTAATTACACATAAACATCCATACCCCAGGCTGCTAGAGCAAAAATAGCACTGGCAAATAGTTACTAACAACTTGGTGCACATCTAGTGGTTGTGTATGAAAAGTGAAGTAGAAATATGTATCAGATGGCTGATACAAAGAAGAGGGCCGTCAGTGGGGATGGAGTAGAAAGTTGGAAAAGTAGGTTGGAGCCAGCTATAGGCAGTTTTGCTACCTGGGTTGAGAAGAAAAGACATTTTCCTAAATGTAGGGAGTCCTTGAAAGTTTTTGAGCAGAGACGTGAAATGTGGAAGAAGCTTTTTGGAAAGTTTGACTTGCAGAGATTCCAAGGTGGTTCAGAGGTGGTAGAGACTATAGGCTTGGAAATTAAGGATAATAAATCCAAGCATTGAACCATCTGGAGGCTTGTAGTAACAATGGGATACTGAGTTATGAAGATGAGTAGCTAATATTAATTGTGTGCTCTCCATATGCCAACCACTTTGTAAGTGCTTTATAGCATTAATTAATATTTGCAACAACACTTTGATGTGGGTGCTATTGAATATCACTCTTTTTTTAGGGAGGGAAACTGAGTCTCAGAGTAAGAAAGAAAGTTGCTCAGTGTTACTTGGTCAGGAAGCACCAGAGTTGGGATGCAAACCCAGGTGTTCTGGTTGCAAGCCTTCATCTTCAACCGTGCTCTACACTGCCTTTCAGCAACTGGTGGGTGAGTTTCTTGGACTTCCCCTGCCATTGTGGCAAGACTGGGACCCAGCCTGGGACCATTGGTATGACTCTGCCTCATTGTCTTATGTTTGTGCCTAGAACTCTACCTCAGACAGCATGCTTGCCCAGTATTTGACTTTAAGACACTCTGAACATTTGCCAGTGCTTGCCTTGATTTCCAAAGAGACTTGGGAGGAAAGTAGGAGAAGATAAGGCATGAATACTGTAACAAGTATGATGAGAAGTCATGGAATAGTCATCATATTCTAGCAGAAGGAGGAAAGAAATGCAGATCTTTCTGCCCTGTTGCCTTCCATTAGATGTTGATGATGATACCTGCCTGTCCTCCTTGACCTTGGGTCAGTGGGTTTAGGATGCATTTACTTCCAAAATGGGAGTTTTGGAACTTGCTAAATTTTTGGTGTTTCTCTGGCATCCTTAAGTCACGATAAGATGAGAAAAATCTCTTGTGTACTCAAACTGACTACATGTTTTTCTCAAAGCTACTGTGAAAGATCCCCAAACATTTTGAGCCTACAAATATTCCAGGCCAAAGCAGCTTTGTAAGAACAGAACTGAGAATAGAGATCCGCCATTTAAGTTTCTTCTAACACTACGCTTAAAAGCCTGATGCACAGTCAACCAGAAGGTGGCCTAATTACATCATGTTTAAATTAAGGTAATTCCATATAGGTTTCATAGAGCAATTTATATGTATTTTTCTCATTATGAAACTTTCCTATATAAAGATAGCCATTAACTCTGAGAACATTAATTTTGTCTAGAGCTCTAGACTCTTAGAGTATTACTTCTTAAAATATGATTTTATAATAAACACTACAGTATTGAAGGAATTCTATTGTAGAAAAACAGACAATACTTAATCGTAGACCTAAACTATTTACAAATGATGGTCATATCTACAATGGAGGAACTTACACACGTGTTTCATTTCATGTCAATTTCAACAAAAACTGATTGAGGACTTGCTTATTATTCCTAAATCCGTATGAGGTAGTTTTTTTGCTATGTTGAGTTCTCTGTGCTGAATTAAATCAAGAATAAGTTGTTTATTGTTTTAGCGGGATGCCCTCTGGTCAGGTCTAACTAGCTACTCTCTACTGCATCAGCAGATCAACCCATTTATTGATTATCTGTTGAGTAAATTTTTAACTTGAAACTTTGACCAGGTAATTATTAAAACAGATTTGTTTTGGCAAACAAGCAGATCACAGAAGCAAGCAGCCTTAGAAGGACTATTGAGAAATCTGTCAAACATTTTGTTTAGAAAGTTAAACATATGACTTTATATATAAGAAAAACATCTAATTCTGAGTGTCTGCAAATAGAGGTTCTCTAACGTCGATATTTAAAGCTGCATTGATAAACTTGCCAGTTTTCTATAAAAATATGTTACTGAGATATGTAAGGTTAAGTTTATTAGAAAACTCATGAAACAAGTTTCAAAATTTCAAAGTCATTCTTATTTGATATAGTATGGGTCCACAGCTTTAGTCAGAATCGATAATAAAAACTAGAACATTTATTTTTTTAACAGTAGAGAAAGTCCAGCAAATCCTTGAGGAAAAGTTTAACATTTGGGTCACTCTTCCTAATGATATTCGGTTTGTAGAATTGATATCGATCGAGAACCAAGAATTCTATTTCTGCTTAGGAGTTTTAAAAATTGATTCTGTGAAATCAATTTTTAAGAGCCAACTTTCCCCAAATCCACATTTCTTATTAAATTTTACTTTATTTTGCAGCATTTTCTTTAATATTTTGCCCATAGAACTGAGACTTTTTTTTTTTAAAGATTTTATTTTTTTATTTGACAGAGAGAGATCACAAGTAGATAGAGAGGCAGGCAGAGAGAGAGAGAGAGAGAAAGGGAAGCAGGCTCCCTGCTGAGCAGATAGCCTAGGACTTGATCCCAGGATCAAGGGCTTGATCCCAGGGCTTGGTCCCAGGACCCTGAGACCATGACCTGAGCCGAAGGCAGAGGCTTAACCCACTGAGCCACCCAGGTGCCCTTTTTTACTATTTAAACAATAAAATTCCTTAGAATGGGTTTTGGGCAGACAACATATTAACAACAACGCTTTAAAAAATTTAAAACCATATGATATGCAAATGTCTTCTAATTCCGGGGGTATTATTTGGAAATGTACTTTATTTTCAAGTAGGCTCTATGTCCAACGTGGGGTCAAGCTCATGACCGTGAGATCAAGACTGCACGCTCTACGCTCCACTGACTGAGCCAGCCAGGCCCCTGCGCCAAACCCCTGGGTGGTATTGTTTGAAAGAACCAAGAGCCCCCTTCTTCCCTCTTCCCCATACTGGCTCTGGCCCCGGTTCTGTCCAATCCTCTTTCTAGGTGTTTCTATACCTGTATGGCTATACTGGCACGGGGACATATGACTTTTGAATTTTCCCCTAGCATTTTAATTCTATTTCCATAACATTAATTTTCTTGATAAAGCAGTAACAGACTTAACAGGACAAATAATGTGTATCTCCGCCAAATGGCTAGTAGTAAAGCAACAGTTGAAACAGCCAATTAAGCACAGGTGTCTCATTAGGGACTCTTTTCTCTGGCCTGATGACTCCTGGTCACAGTCGGGTAGTTCTTTGTTAGTGTCCAGGGGAAAGTAGGAGCTGTGCTACACTCTGTCAGGACCATTAAACAGTTTGTTTCCGTTTACATTATTGCTTTTACAATCAGAAAGAATAGGCCACTTGAAAGCCTCACTGAGGGTCATCTGAAACAGATTCCGATGACTGTCAACCATGCCCTCTCTTCTTCCCCTCTCCGTCCTTCTTGCTCTGTCCTTGACTTTCATCCTTTTTCCTTCTCCTGTGTTTGTCAGGCACCCATGATTGCTGCTGATTTGGGGGATAAAGCAGACATACACTTTGCAAGTGGAGTTACGTTTGCCAAGTGGGTCATACCCAAGTGCCAACGAGCACCGATTTCCTGGCCTTGTGCACAGCCAACACGGCAGTCGGAGAGACCCAGGTCTGAATCCACTACCTGTCTGTGGCCAAACCAACTACAGAATCGTTACCTAACTCGGGTCCCTCTTCGATAAAATGGAAGTAATACGACTTACTTCATATGGCTATTGTGAGGAAATAGCAAAATAATGTACGTAAGCTTTTCGAACATAATCTCTCAGTGAAGGGTGGTTCTTATCACCACAGTGTCAGCCTTTGCTGGGGGCTGATGGGAGGGAGATGGAGAAGATCTCAGTAGATTTTGATCAGTCCCTTAGCTTCTGGGAAGGCACTTTCAGCATTTGCCCAAGGTTTTGTGAAGAAGTGGAAAAAAGTAGGGATCAAAAGTAAAGTGACCTAGACAATTCGTTGGGTAAGATGTTTTGAATTAGACAAAGTCCAAAGGGGTAAGCGCAAAAAGTTTACAGGACAAAATCAAAATGTTACCATGCCAGATGGGGAAAGGTGGACTTCATCTCAGTATGGCAGCCCTGATAGAATGAGTTAAATAAATGCTGTTTATTTATAAAGCCAGTACGATAGTGGGACGCATGAAAGGCAAAAGGCAGGAAGTGGCCTGTCAGCTCTTCCCAGCCATGGTCTAACCCAACTGTGGCTACTTTGTGTCTCCCCTCAAAGGAGGATGTGGGGAACTGGCAGAACTCCAGAGAAGAGCAAAAATATAATGAGGGCTTGGAAAATAAGGGCTAAGAGAAAGGCCAAAGAGCTGTGGGGTTATTTAGTTTAGAGAATAAAGGTCTCACAGATGTGATGGGTCATTATAAGAAAGACATTGGTTTCCCATCTCCACAAATAACAGGACAAGAAGAAAGAAGCTTACATTGCACTTCAGAAGGTTTTGGGCCAGAGGATTATTAACAAGCAGGCTCTGGAGGCTCTTCCTGGCAATGGGGGGAAACAGGATTACTGTACCTTGTGGGTGTGTCTACCCACTCACGTTCACAGGCAAAGGAAGAACAGAAGGTGGTTTTCAAATACAAGCTTTTCCATTATTTTGAAAACCAACCAGGGGCTCCTTGTTTGAAAGTGTTTAGGTTTCCATTTATTAACAAAAAGTTAATCTGAGGGTTTAGGCACAAATTAGATAGGTTCGGGATTTTCTGAGACAAAGCCTTGTCGCATTAGATTGGTTTTGGCCGACACCTAGTAAAATGCTCTTTGAGGCACATCTCTTTATGGAATCGCAGAAGAAGCTACATTTGACTGTGACTTTCAGGGAGAGTTTGATGAATCCCAGTGCTGGTGTCCATATCATTGCCTGGTGACGCTATAATGAAGTGTTCTCTGCCTGTCATTTACCCCCTTAGGATGGGGATGGAGAAAGGGGGGCTTCACAAGCATTTCAGCTCAGGACGTGGTGGTGTCCAAGTCAGAGGGAGAGGAGCACATTGGCTTTCGTGAGTGTGTGGTCTGTTGATGCTTCCTGCTGTCTTCCACCTTGGGTGACTGGTGGCCTTCTTCAGTCTGGAAGCTTCCTCTGCTACTAAGCGAGGCCACATTTGGTCAAAATAGCCTTACACATCATATTTCTCTTCTCCTTTCCACCTACCATTCTCTCTATCATTTCTGTTATTAATTTTGAATTCATCAGAAATACAGAACAATTATATTTTGGCACCTTTCCATGTCAGAATATATGATCTACTTCCCTCATTTTAACTACTGCTTTTTTTATTCCTTGGCCTGGATGTACCATCATTTGTTTGTTAAAACATTATGAAAGGGCAAACCACTTGAGAGTCTAAGAACTTTCTTTTCATTTTGGTCCTGGGAAAACTTGGAAATTATATGCTTTTGTAGAAAATGATTTGGTTTTTAACCTCATAAATGTGTATGAGAGTTAGTGATTTTCCTTGTTTTGGAACTTGTGAATGATATATCATTTATTTAAAGACGGTAAGAATAGTTTAAATGACAAAGGAGAGGACCTGGGACAATTTAGGAAAATTCATTTAAAAGCATAAATGGCGTATCCTCTATATCATTTTGGCTATAGAGGCTAGCTCTTTCTGGATGTTTCCCCTCAGTTTAATTCATTAGGCTTTTTAAGATCTTTTTTTCTATAATTTTCATTATTAAAAATGCTTTTCTTCTCTTCATTCTCCTCCTCTTGATAGTTTTCATCCACTTCTCATTACTGAGTTATATATGTTTTTATTATGTGTCAGCACTGGGCTCGAGATTGTTTACATCAAATTCACTTAAACGTAATTTAGAAAGATTGATAATTGTGCTCTTTTAGTAATGACGGAGTCAGCAAGAACAACACATACTCCTCGTATAATTAGTTCACTCCCATGATTGGAATAAACTCTATTCTAAGATGTTATCTATTGAGAACCATAAAACTTTTAAGTCCTCAAGAGGACATTTGCTAGAGTTGTAAATAATAGAATCTTAGATTGTTAGCCATAAAAGAGGTCCAATTTTGTACAAGAGAAAACAATAGCCCAGGGATCTTTGTGCAAATTAGTTACTTTCATCACAGCAATCGGACTCGTATAACCTAATGTAAGTGATATCATTTCTTTGTAGTACTGATGAAATGAGTTTGTAATGCCTGCTTCCTTTGTTGATTTGGCTTTGGAGGTGTGTACTATAATGCATGCAAAGCTGAAAATGTCTTTTGGGTCCTCTAGTCATTTAGTTTATAAGCACAGAAATACTAGTAAAGAAAAAAAAATAACAAAGGTCCACGTATTTCTTCCAGCTCCTTGGGCTCTTTGGCATGAAGCTTGGTTACAAGTCAGTGAAATCACCTTATAAGCAAGGAGTGAACATTCTTGTGCATATATCTTTAAGTCAAGAACCTATCAGGAAAATAGATAAATTTCTAGAAGTCTGGTCAATGTCACCGGTTTGCTTTCCAAAAACTTTTCTTCTTAAATTTTACCAATTTTCATTGCTGCAAAAACATTTGAGAATATAGAAGCAGATTTTTTTAGTTCAGTGACTTGAAAGTCTTCAAATATTCAAAATTAATATTCATTACTTTGGACAAACAAATGTCAAATGTTCCTAATGACTAGATTAAAACATGTGCTATTAATGATTAGCAGGCAAAACAAATCTTTCCAACTGTTTGCCAAGCCATCAGGAAAAAAAATCACTTTTCTTCCGTGTTCTTACACACAATACTTTGTGTATACTTCTTTGGAAGCACTTATTTGATTTTGATATTTATTCTTAGGTATTTTCCCAATTAAAATGTTAGCTCCCTGAGGGTAGGAACTGTAACACCACCCTGCAAGGATCTTATAAAGTTTGTGTGTTCCTCAGGAAACTTTGAGGATGGATCAACAGCCACAAAATTTTCCATTTGCTTCTCCCTCATTTAGCAACTTCCGCCTCCCTCTTTTTCCTTGGGTTTTGAAATATAAGTGTAATATTTGCCCAAGGCAAATAGACTCAGGGCTTGGAGGCTACATTGTGTAATAGGTGTAAAAATCAGTCTACTTTAACTCTTGACTCTCTGAGTTATGTGCTCTGAGATGCTGGGCAAACTGCTTAACTTCTCTGAATCCTAATTTTCTTCTCTGTAATATGGAGATAGTAGGTTCTACTTCCAAAAGTGTCATACAGATTAAAGGAGGTTATGTCTTAAAGACTCTAGCAAGGTGCCTAGGGTCACACTCGATAAAAAGGAGCTATAGTTATTATTATTTCCTCAAGGGTACAGATATACTAAAAGGTCAGCTGTTCCTTGTCCTCCACTCTAGTGAACACCTCAGCATCTCGAAGGGACACCATCAGAAGCTCCGAGTTAACAGCGATTAGGTCTGAAGCTCGTAACCAAATCAACTTGGAACATATGTCCATTGATAAAAATTCATGTTTTTAAAACCAAAAGAGGAGCTCTTTTGGTTTGGAAATAGGGAAAGAATAGGATTGGGCTAGATACTAATAACCATAAGGTTATTTTATTAAGATAAAAAGTAACTTTGGACAGTCTCTAGTGTAAAGCACCACACTATACAACACTAGGAATAAAAAAAAAAAACAATGAAAATGCAGAATTTGAATTCTGGTGATCTTTGTTCTTTCCTGACTGGTGACCAACCTTTTACAATGACAACCTACTTTTGCCTTTTTGGGCCTAGGACGGTTCTTGGTTTTCACCAGGTTGGCCTTGCTACACTGGAGCATTTGCGGCTGAACTTACTTCCCGTGGAACGGTTGAGTCTTAAAAATGTGGAACACTTGTAGTCTTGCTCACTAAATTTCCATCCAGTTTCAGCACTTGCTGCTGGAGACGGCTCAGGGAAATGCAGCATCATCTGTGTGTCTCATTTCCAATACTGCACCCTCCACTTGGGTTTCTTTCTTTCTTTCTTTTTAGAATTTTATTTATTTATTTGATAGAGAGAGATCACAAGTAGGCAGAGAGGCAGGCAGAGAGAGAAGGAAGCAGGCTCCGTGCCGAGCAGAGAGCCCGATGTGGGGCTCGATCCCAGGACCCCGAGATCCTGACCTGAGCCGAAGGCAGAGTTTTAACCCACTGAGGCACCAGGTGCCCCCACTTGGGTTTCTTGAGTAGAAAGCCAGTTATCAACAGCAAATGCACTTCTTAAAAAAAAAAAAAAAAGTCTATGGAGCAAAAGACCACAGCATCTTCTGCAGAATTCTGCAGAATTCAAATTTGGGTGAAAGATAGCTCTCTTTGAAAGGCAGAGTTTTGAAAAGGATCAGCAAAATGTGTGCTTCCTGAGATTAAGTAACTATCTTCTTCTATGGAAGCAAAGACACTTCTTCCTCTTCCTCGAAGGAAACCAGATCCTGAAGACTTAGCAGAAACACCATGCTTCACTTTCTAGAGGCTTATTAGGACGCGATGACGGCACTCTCATTTCCACCAGGGTGAAGTGCTTCCTGGGGCTCCAGGCCAGCGAGGCTCAGGGACATTTAGCACTTTTCGAATGTCTGACGCAGGCAAATACCTTCATGTTTATGCATTCTCTATTCGTTTAGGAAGCATTTTAAAAACATTCTTTTGACAGAATCTCATTAAAAGCAGCAGTCGGGTTTTGCACGTGACCAGGTTTGCTTTCCCCCGGTGTGGCTAGACCGTCAGACAGTCTCTAAGCCACTCTGAGTGATGGTACCACCCACTTCCGAGGCCAAAGCAGTTGCCAGATCAGTTGAGTGTGCAGAAGGCCTTTTGGTTCTTTGGTCAAAGAAAACCTGTAATTGGAAAATTCCTCCTTGATTTCATTGTTTACACAGACGTAAATAACGCTGCCTTGTCTTTTTTCTGGTTACCGGGTATGTAGTCATCCTGATGTTTTGAAAAAGTTAAGTAAGACCCTTACGTAAACATCTTAGGGAAATAGCTAAGTTCTAAAGCTCGCAACACTTCATAGTTTTGTCTATTAAAAACAAGACAACGATTTTTTTTTTTACTGGGTTTGTACCCAGCTGCCCCTGCTCCAGTCACCATTGTGGACTTTTGCCCCAGGAGACTGTCATTTAATCCTTACTTCCCAACGAGAACTACCTGAGCACTTAAAATAATACCTCCCACGTGGCCAGGCACAGTGGCTGCTCTGTGACTGCAGTCCTGCCTGCAGGGGATGTGCCTGAGGGGGCAGGCACAGCTGTGTAGCAGGTCTTTGATCTAATAGCAACACTGGGTCTAGCCAATTAGAGTCATCTCAGTCTCCAGCAATCTGACATGACAAATATGTAGCAACTACTTCTAAAAGCTTCTCTCCTTTTTGCTTAGATTGGCGGTGGGATGTGGATAGGCTGTGGGAAGTCTAAAAGGGAAAACACAGTATTTGTTTATTCATCCATTTCTTGATTATAAATGCAAACATCTCCTAAGTGCTCTGTATAGCCCCAGGCACTATGCTCAATGTTACCCTGTTATCTCTTAATTCTCACAACAACCAGCAAGCAGGTAAATTTCAACCTTCATGTAGCAGTTGAGGAAACTGAACCTTGGGAGAGAGTAAGAAACTCGCCCAAGGTCACACAGCAGTTAAGAGGCAAAGCCGGGACTCCATCCTGATGGGATGCCAAGGCTGTGTTCTTAACCACTGTGCTATACTGCCTCCCTGTGTTAGAACATCTCTTATCTTTTATCCACCATAGGGTGGAAGGTAAGTAGAAGAGAAGAAACCTGCTGGATGCTAGATGCCTGGGGATACTATTATATATGTTTGCCCTTGTAGCCTCATAGGATTACAGGAAGATACACTAAATTGTTACATATATACAAAGGAGGAGAAACTTACATAGGCTCCAGCAAATGTAATTCAAGCCGTTTGATCTCTAAAATATGATTATAATGATCTCCTGCTGTTGCCTCTGTCTGTCACTGGTTTTCTGAAGTGCTCTTTTGTTTTGCACGAACAGTTGTTGCTGAACAATGCCAGCTGCAAGGGAACCATTCATGACATTCCCTCCTCCCCCCTCCCTTCCCTGCCCCCCCCATCCTCGCAAGCGCTATTATTGTGAATTGATATGATTGACAGAGATGGGAAGCTCTCCCGTTTATTTCTCTTACAAAATTTACTGAAGCAAAAGCATCTCCAGAAGATGCCCCAGCATCGTGTCTGGTTCCGACACAACCCTTCAGGAACGAAAGCGGCTGCCAATACAATTTAGTTGGAAGATGGAGAGGCAGAAGGAGGAGGAACACTTTGGGGGAATTTTAAGCACTCTGATTCTCATAGTCTCCTATTTTGGGTGCCCTGAGGGATAGTTACATCTCAAAGCACAAATTAGAGTAAGGAGAACTTCTGAGATTATGTAATGTCCTCTGTTTGAGACATCAGATTTAGGGTTGATCTAATTGACTTGGGCTACTCATTTCTGAAAATTGCCACCGGGATGCGGAGTCATCCTTCAATTCAGCCTTCCCCTTGTTCTGTATTCTGCGTGAGCGAATATGCTCAGGAAACCAAAATCAGAGAACCACAAAAATATCCAAAATCTGTATGCATGCCCTGGGTCTTCCATGCAAGTATAAATCTTTTGGTTATCTTGGAGGCTCTTAGTCTTCTGTGTTAGGCTTTCAAGTGCTGGAAGTACCGGCAACACCAATGCAGGGCTTCAAAGAACCAAAACTACCCCAGCATTTCCATGATGATAGAACAATATCTCTTGGTGTCCGCAAAAGTAACTCCAGCAGGAGCACCACTCCTGCGCTTGCTGCTCCACATGGTCAGTGTTTGAGAAAGGCCGTTCGCTGCCCTCACTTCGTTCGTGAAACGAAGTGTTGACGTGTTTCAGAAAACAAGCGATCTCTCTTTGTTGCTGCCGATGCCCCGGCTTTTACTCTTTCCAAGATGAATCCCAACGGACCTCGGGAACAGTACAGATATACTCCGTTGCAGCAAAGATCATTTCTACACAATTTGGTAAGATGATCCAATGCCGAATGCCATAGCATACCATTTTGAAAACTACTGCCTGGTACCCCTGAAAAGTAAATCATGGTAAAAGAAAGACCAGAATGAAAGAAACAGAAACGCACGGGACGTGCTTTGCCAGGTGGCCCCGCCCAGGCTTCTAACAGCAGACCTTGAGCCTTGTCCCTGTGGGGCCAAATGCCAGGTTGCTTTTTGTTTTGGTGACACTCAGTGGGACATGAGATAGCTTGGGGAGGCCTGGATAATGAGTCAAAAGTTGCAATGGATTCTTATAGTGTGATGATTTCGAGGTGGGTAGGTTGGAAAAATCATTAAAATGTATATACTTAAAAGCTGGGGCTTGTTCATTGTGAAAAGATCAGGTTGGCAAGTGCCGGCCCTGCATTTAGAGAAGCTTGTGGTGTTATCACACCTCAGGCAGAACGACTCGAGTGATTTGAAGGAGATTAGACAAATTTATTTTATTCTTATGCACATTAATTTAGGAATTTGGCTGGAAGATGTTCCCTTTTCCTTGAAGCCAATGTCTAAAGTCGTTCCCTCTTAAATAACGCAGAATTCATTTTCTTCAACTTTCTTAGTATCGTAGCCAAATTAAATGCTGAGCAGTCTTGAGAAATGGATCTGAAAGAGAAAGGATGAATAAAACCCAACCAATTTCATTCAGAGTTAGCCGGAGCTTAATGCTTACATGCAGTGTGGCTCGGACAAAGCCACCTGGTTCAAGGACTTGTTGACAGTCTACCATGCACCAAGTCTATATCCTAGGCTCTGGGGATAATAAAACAGTGAACAAGACAGGTAAATTCTGGCTATCACTGATCTTAAATTTTAGTGGGAGGGGCAAATGATAAATAAGTATTCAAATAAAGATAGAGAGAGAGAGGAATAGAATGATCTGGTGGGAAGGGATCCATGATGCTAATTCAAAATGGGTATTCAGGGAAGTTCTTTGGATAAGGTGACCTTTGAACAGAGACTTGATGAGCCACGTAGGCATCTAGGGCAACCATATTCCAGGCTGGAGAACACGGAAGGCAAAGAACCTGAAGCAAGCTCCCATTCTGACTCTGGGTTCATCCGTGGGACTTGCTTTGGCCCATGGAATGTTCCCAAACACAATGGCAAGCAATGATTTGAAAAACTTGTGTGTTTCTTCTTGCTGTCTTGCATGATTGGGTGTATTTTCCTTTTTCAAGTCTGCCTTGTCACAAGGACATGCCCAGGCTAACCCACTTGAGATGTATGAGAAACATGTGGAGAAGAACCAACACTGATCAAATCCAGCTGACAGCTAGCCGATTCCTAAACGCGTGAGCATGCGCAGTGAAGAGCAACGGAAGCGCTCGCCAGTGCATACTTTGACTACAGACACGTAAACGTCTCAAGTTGAGACTAGGAAAGCCACCTGCTGACCCATAGACTTAGGAGCACTAATAAATGTCTACTGTTTTAAGCCACAGAGTGTGGGGATGGTTTGTTTTGCAGCACCATTGGGGCGATAGACAATGGTGACCGGCACTGAAGGTTCTTTGCACATGGCCTTGCCTACCTCTTTAGCTTCACGTCCCAACAACCCAATGCATTTTAAGTTCTAGACTACTGATTTATCTGAAATTCCTGAAATGGGACACAGTCCCTTATGAACTTCTATACACCTAGTCTCATTTCTGAAAGGCACTTCACGCCCATCTTTGCCTGGGCAACTGTCCTTCTATCAAGGCTCAGGTCAGGTATTGCTTCTCTGGAAAGTCATGCTGATGCCCCATTTGGGGTTGAGTGGTCCTTCCCTGTGCCTGCTCGAGCATCTCTAGTACAGAAGGGCACACCCATGATAACAATGTAATCTGCTAAGTGTTCTCTCTCCCCTAGGAGCAGAAGCTTCCCGAAGCCAGAGACTGTGTATTTCTCTGTATCCTGAATGTAATGTTTGGCATAAAATATCATCTCTACATACACTTTAAGCTTATTAAAGACATTTATTTACCTTAATGTAGCAGAGTTCTAAGTCTCACAAAGAAAGGAAGAATTCTAAGAGAACAGGGCAGGCTTCACAGAAGAGGTAGAAATTGAAATGCTCTTTAGAGTTAGTAGGTGGAGAGGGTTTGCGAGGTAGAAAACAGTTCAGGCAGAACTAGTAGCCATGAACAATGGCAAAGTGTTAGGTTGCCGGCTGAAGCAGGAAGTACTGTGAGCACGTGTAATAAGAGGCAGGGCCATTTTGTGGGGCTTTGGACAGCACGTGAAGGCATTTGGGCTTCATTTTGCAGGAGAGTGACACCATAAGAACCATATTTTAATAGGTTACTTTGGAAGCCGTATATAGGATGTTTTAGGGGTCAGAAGACAAAGAGACTGGATCCGTGGAACTATCTACATGTGGCATTTAGAACAATTCAGACAAAAGGCAATGGGTGAGAGTGGGAATGTGTCAGCATATATACAACACAGTAATTAAATGTGGGAGCTGGGAAGGGGGACATAACCAGAGACTACTCTTAGATTTCTCTCCTAGTATCTGGGGAAAAAGAACAGGCTTAACAAGAACTTTAAAACCAGTTTGGACATACCGGGTTTGAAATGCATGTAGGTGGAGATGTCTAGCAAGCAGAGACAAATGTGGACTTGTTGCTGAGTTAAGAACTGGTGCATCTGGGGATCTTTTGTCCAGAAAGGATTGTTGGAGAAACAAAGCCCAGGGAGATGAGAAGTTCGAGGGCTGATCCATGCATAATGCCTTCATTCAGGGGACAATAAGAGAAAATGGGGCATGCAAAGGACACAGATATAGTGGAAACTAGAGTCAGATAGAGTAGCTGGTGGACAGTGCAAAGTAGGAGCCTAAGTTGGAATGAGGTACCAGTTTCAGACAGGAAGAAAAGCTGATGGGAATGATGACTGAGAAGGGGCTAGTGGATTGGATCATGCTGGTGTCTTTGAGAAAACAATGTTTTGGTCTATCACTATGGATTTTGAAGTCAAATTGTAAGGACCAAGTTGAGATAAATGAGAAGGTGGAGACAGACAGATTCCAAGAAGTTTGATAAAGAGAAGAAAAAGTGATGAAATAGTAGCCGAGGGCCAAGAAATGACATCCTTATGATTTGGGCATTTGTGTAGATAAATGGGTGGGGTGGGGTGGACTAGAATAAGGGATGGCTCAACAGCTCTTAGAGGCCACTGTTTTTAGCAGCAATGTCCACAATTGCCAAAATATGGAAAGAGTCCAGATGTCCACAGATTGATGAATGGATAGAGAAGATGTAGGTGTGTGTGTGTGTGTGTGTGTGTGTGCGCGCGCGTATGTACAGTTGAATATTACTTGGCCATCAAAAAGAATGAACTCTTGCCATTTGCAATGCCCTGGTTGGAATTAGAGTGTATTATGCTCAGTGAAATAAGTCAGTCAGAGAAAGACAAATACCATATGATTTCACTCTTATATAGAATTTAGAGAAACAAAAACAGATGAACATAGGGGAAGGGAAGGAAAAGTAAAACAAGATCAAAACAGAGAGAGAGGCAAACTATAAGAGAATTTTAACTACAGGAGACAGACTGAGGGTTGCTGGAGGAAAGGTGGGTGGAGGGATGGGGTAACAGGGTGAAGGGGGATACTTGATGTAAGGAGCACTGGGTATCATATGCAACTGATGAATCACTAAATTCTACCCTGAAAAAAAAATAGAATTGAGAACACATAAGGAGAGGTTTGCCTTTAGAAAGGAGAACTGCACTTCTTTTCTTGATACAGAATACGGAAGAGGAGTATTTATCCTTCACCATTATGGGGGACAACCATGGCTTCACATGGTTTGTATTGGGGCCACACCCAGAGAGACAAAATATCCATAGGTGATCAGCCACTTGACATGGTATGAGAATGGTCACTTTTAAACTTCTTGTCTTAGAGGTTAAAAGGATTAAAAAAAAAATGAAATGTGAGTATATTAGTCTTGTCAACAACCCGCTTTTTTTTTTTTTAACATATAACAAGGGAATATCAAACTGTAAAGGGATAAAACAAAAACACATGGCTTTCTAAAGGGTGGGAAACCAAGCAGATGATATTTATCAAATGCTAGTTTATTCTTAATAATCAACTTTACTTAGGTCTCCAAAATTTGGGGTATTAGGAATGGATAGTAAATATGAGGTATTATAAACACATTATATACTCTTTACGTGGGTCATTCCCTCATTTGGCTTTAGTATTTTGTAAAATAGAAAAGCTTCTTTATAGCTAGCTTCAAAAATAGACCCATAACTGTGAATATATTTACTTCCATGTGTGGTTAAGCCTGCAGTAGGTACATATACGTGAAAATATTTGTATTGAAATCGTAGAAATTTATAGATAATTTAAATTCATTCATGAAAATTCCCTTCAGTGTGGTTAACGATTCTATGACAAAACGACTGTCAAGAATTGATTGTTGAACCAAGTCTTTTCTTTATATAAGGAGCAGGTGACGTGGGGTTTCTAATTGCTATGTTGGTTTGGTTTAAGGTATTTCTAATACTCTAAGTCTGCTCTATCTTTTTTAAAATGTTTGGGTGACTTGTAATTTTTTTTCACTGAGGTTGCCAAGATACGGGTGAAAAAAGACTAAAGGCAAGCAAGGTTGTTACAGGTGGATGGACATTCTCTCTGGTGGCTTTCATGTCAGTTGCAGGAAGTGAACTATCTGTCCCCTGCCCCACCCTCAATCTCCTTTCCTTGTGCCCTTGCACAGAGGTTGATGATGTTCTGTAAGGACCAGCTGGGGAGTTGCTGGGGCCCTCAAAAAGGAGGGCTGCTTTGATCTCTGCTCAACCCTAATCTCTTGGGTCATGTCTCTCTTTTTCTGCCATGGGAAAGGCCATGTCCCTTTCGGTGGATTCCTGGACAAAGAAGAAAGGCTGTCCCTGCACTTTTGACTGTGGGGTGCTTGGCTGTGTGTCCCAGTTCAGATTCCAACACACCCTATATTGAAGAGGAAGCTTACAAGTCTGAACTTTGGTTTGGGCAAGTGGGAGTGAAAGCATTTTACTTCTGAACTTTCTGTGCTTTACGCCCCAAGGGAAACACCTTTAGTACTGGACCCCTACTCTCTGTTTGGCAGGGATCCTGCTCCCCTTCCTCTCTCTCTGCCTGCCTCTCTGCCTACTTGTGATCTCTGTCTGTCAAATAAATAAATAAATAAATAAAATCTTAAAAAAAAAAAAACTGGAACCCTAATACAGAACATTAGAAAATTTGTTTTTTTTTTTTTTTGGATGAAGAAAAACCTTGATGCACAAAACAGGTGATACCAGCAACCCTGTTTCCCTGAATGGTTGTTATTTAATCTATTTAATAAATTTTGAATTCTTTGGTGATAAAGCAAAATGTAAGGAAAATAGGACAAAAAGGAAGATGAGAGGGTTTTTTTTTTTTTGCTATTATTGTTTAGAGATACCAAGATATAGAAATTATCATTCCTTTCTTTTTTTTTTTTTAAAGATTTTATTTATTTATTTGAGGGAGAGAGAGAGAGAGAGAGAGAGTAGGGGAGAACAGAGGGAGAAGGAGACAATTGCCAGCAGACTCCATACTGAGCACAGATCTGGACGCAGGGCTTGATCCTACAACCCTGAGATCATGACTTGAGCCAAAATCAAGAGTTGGACCCTTAAATGACTGAGCCATGGGAGCCCCAATGGTGTTTGTAATTCTTAACAAAAGTTCCAAGAACATCTGATTTTTTAAAGACAGTGTAAACAAAGCTGAAAAAGAGAAGAATTCTATTTTCTGGGGGATGTTCAGGGAATGGGCATCCTAATGGGTTCACTTAAGTGTCAAAGAGAAAATTCGTGTGTCACTCAAATTTAGTTCTGCTCCCATTTTCTAGAACTCTAAGAGCTGATACTGGAACTAAGGCAGGGCTTCCCATTTTTTTCCTGGTGGTTCCCAGGCCAAGTCTCCATTTCTTCCAGCTCTTTTTGGCCCTTCTCCATCAGGCAACTAAGAGCACTAATCCATTCTTTCCATGTCCATGTATAGGGAGGTAAGACAGGGACGAACCACACATTCCTATCCTCCAACAGGATATGTTTGCGAATAATCTAAGTCCTGATGGTTTAGTTTTCCACTTGAAGTTTTGATGGCTTTTGGGAGGTTCATTCTTGGTATTTTGAATTTATTGTGTGTAACTCTTTCTATTTATATGCATTTGCACGTGTCTGAGTTCCTATCGCCCCGTTCAATACCTTAGTGAATTTCCATCATCCTCAGATAAACCCCGAGCTCCTTAGCATGCCTGGAATCTCCTTTCTTTCATTCTTTGTCTGGCTGATCTTTCCTCTGTGTATGGGTTCAGCTTCGCATACATCACTTACAGGAAATGTCTTAAGTCCCAGGATGTGTGCAGGCACCTACCTCATCTCTGTTCCTGTATCATTAGCCCATTATAATAAAGTCATTCACGAATTGTTTGGTTCAGCCAACACTTTTTGGGCACTTATATTACTGATCGATCTGTCATAGCCCCTACCTCTGGTAATAAATGGGTGAGCACTGGTGCTCTGCTGTGGCCAGCTGCTTGGACAAATCAAAAGCAAAGTCCCTGGCTGGGTTTGCCAACACCACTGCGGAATAAATTGGGATGAGCTCACTGTAAGAGATATAACAACTCAAGAGATGAGGGATGGGAAAAAGAAAGGGAGGCATTTATTTGGGGGGGCCACAACCAGGGGAGGTGGCAGGCTCAGCCTTAACATCTCTTCTGCAAGATAGATACCTAGAGTTTTATAGAGAGAGGTTTGGATGGGGGTGGTGTTTATGTGCAAGACTGCAGGCAGAGAGAGCACGTGCTCACAGGTGAGGGTTGGAAAGTGTTCAGCATGTGATCATGGGCAGCGAAGGGAATATGGTCTAGACATTCCATTGCTATCAGGGCTTTTCTGGCCTGGTGACTGGAGTATTGTGGTCACTGCAAAACATCTTGGTCAACGCCTCCAAGTGCGATAAGAAAAAAGAACAATGGGTTTCAGTTAGAGCATGGGTTAAGTGGTCTTGTCTATTTCTGGTTCTAACCGTTGTGGTCCATAGTTGAGAACGAGGGCCCATGGACACTCTCATTGGGCTGGCACCTGGTTCAGGGTTTATAAAATAGACTTCAATAAATGTTTATGCAATCAAAATATATGTATATTATTTTTAGTTTTAGGATAAAGCTTGATGAGTTACTCATGAGTGAAAATGCTTTTAGAGAGGCAATGTAATGTGGTTAAAAAAAAAAAAAGACCCCACTGGAGTTATAAGAAGAACAGCTACACATGTGGCGAACAGCTAGATTTCAGAGTCAAAACACCTGTGTGCAAATCCTGACTCTTCTGCAAGCTGGCTTTGTGATATCAGGCCAATTACCCAGTCTCCTCACGTCTCACCGATAGGAGAGATATCACAACAATGTCTGGTTGTTCCTTGAAAGGGAGGTGTAAGCAAAATGACTTCGGAAGGCTAGAGGAGTCTCAAAAGACAAAAGGAAAAGGCCAGGTCCAGCTTGACAAGAAATGATTTGTTGAAGGGACTTAGGGACAGAAGTGAGTCTTGGGTGGGGTCAAGATGAGTAGTGTCCACACCCCCACCTCCTATAAAAACTGCTTTTGTAGCCCTAAAGGCTGGGGAGTACATGCAAGGAGACCACCCTGGAGGGAATGTTTGAGGATCATAGTCATATCTCCAGAACTGACCAAAGATGTTATGCTCCAAGGGTATACTTAACGGTGTGGTTAAACGAAAAGAAAGAATGTGGGACAGTGAATAGTTGTGCTCAAGAAGGCTTCAGGTCACAGAGTGGTCACCATGGTGGGTCTGTCCAACATGGCATTTGTCTGGTTCACACACTGGTCTACAAGGTTACCGAGAGGGAAAAAGGAGCGGATCCTGGGTAGCTCAGGTGGTTAAGTGTCTGACTCTTGGTTCTGGCTTAGGTGATGATCTCATGGGTCATGAGATCTAGCCTTTTGGTGGGCTCTGCACTCAGTGGGGAGTCTGCTCAAAGATTCTCTCCCTCTGCCCCTTACCCCTGTGTGCACTTGCTCTCTCTCAAATAAATAAATAAATCTTAAAAGAAGAAAGTCACAATGAAAAAAAGAGGCAGTTTACTCAGATAATAAACATTTGTAAGGGTTGTTTTCACTTAAATTAATGTGTATGACACAGGAAAAAAAAGTGAGTTTTAATAAAGGAATGTGTGTATATTTGTTACATGAAAGGTCAGGAGTTGCCTAGATATTTTTTAGATTTCTGTGCCCCGATTGCCATGAAAGTCAATGAAATTTTGAACATTGACCAGATGACTGGTTTTTCTGCTGGGCCCCATATGCGCAACTCTAAAATAGAATTCAAGGCTGACTATAGTTTAAAGATTGATAACTTCGTAAAACACGTTTCAACTTTGAAGGACGTAGCTGTGAATTAATTCTTTATGTCTTGCTGAGCTCTGTAGATTATTTATAGTAAAAAAGTTGGGCAAGTTAAAAAAAAAATGAGCGAATGGCCTGGTTAGATCTAAATTTAAATTTGACGGAAACCAAACTTGTACCTTTGCCCCCAATGCCATTACACTTGTTTTGGGATCCCATTAGACTATGGTTTCCTGTGGTTTATTTCCTGTTACATTTCTGCCACATTTGTTATATTCTCTCCCTATCAGCTGTCTCTGGCATCCTTTCCTTATGAGCCAACCTACACTCTGTAGCCTATCCCTTTGACTACTCTCACCGTTTTATTTTTACCTCTCTGACCCTCTGTCTTCCTATTGCTCTCATCTAACAAATCCTAAACCCTAGCTTCATCCAACATCTGATAGAAATCTTTATCATTGTACTCTGAACACGTGTTACTATGTTTTTAGGTGTGTGTCTTGTAAGATATCTGTTGCTGCATTTTGTTTTGTTTTTAATCCAATCTGAGAATACCTATTTTTAAATGGGTGGGTATAGCTCGTTTATATTCATTGTGATTACTGACTTATTTGGGCATATTTATATCACCATTGGGGGAGATTTTATAATGCTTTTTCTTTTTTTTTTTCCACTTTTTTGGTATCAATTAATTTTTCTTTAGAACTGTTTCTCCCTTAATTTATGCTAAAAGTTTATATATTTCTCATTTTTTGATGGTTACTTTTACATTTTTTAACATATCTGCTTAATAAGATCTAACATTAAAAAATATTTCTAGTTTCCCTCAGAACAATATAAGGACTATGACATGTTTGAACTGTGGTTAATCCATCCCATATTTCAGGTTATTGGTGTCTAGAATTTTAGTTCAACTTTCTTTTTATTTCACCCAGCTAGTCATTATATTAACAAAATCTTAATTTTATATAAAACGTGTGCAATATTTAATGTATATCATTTGTATTTACATATATAGAGAAAACTGAAGAAATGATAACTTTACAACGTGATACATTTTCTCAAAGGGAATGTAACTCACGTCACAACCACTAGATCATGAAATAGAATATTACTAGTGTCCTAGTAGTCCCACTCATGGCTTTTCTCAGTCACTAACCTTCTGAAAGGTAATCATAATCCTAACTTCTATCGTCATTGGTTAGTTTTTTTGGTGTTGAACTTTCTCTCAACTTTATTTTTGTGAGATTCCTCCACATTGTTGAGTCTAGTCATAATCTGCTCCCTTGCTGTAAAATATTCCATCATTTGAATGCCCATATCTTATTTATCTGTTCTCTATTGATGGACATTTAGGTTGTCTTCAGTTTGTCTGTTACACGTAGTCCACTACGAACACCTTGTACGTTTCTTCTGTATTTCTTTCTGGGTATATGCTCCAGGTATACGTTTATATAAGCCCATTTCTGTTGCGTACATAGAGAATTGGCATTGTCGTGTCACAAAATACACAAGTCACACTTTCACCAATAATGTATGAGAGTTCCAGTTGCCTCACTTTCTCACCAAGACTTGCTATTATGAGTCTTTCAAATTTTAGCCGTTCTGGAGGCTATGTAATTTGTTTTCACTTATTAGTGATTTCTTGATGACTAGTGAGGTTGATCACCTCTTCCCATGTTTATTGGTCATTCGGATATCTGTTTTTGTGAAGTGCCTGGTTAGATTCTTCCTGAGGTTTGTGCTTATTGATGATGAGCTTATTTATAGCTGGAGTTTGCTTTTGCCTATGGAGCCCTGTGTGATTTAGGTTGTAAGTATGTACTATAGAGTGCTTTGTGAATGTGACCTACTGAGAGGTCCTGCACTTGATCCTGCTGGCACTCTTAGATTTTTGGCTTGGGATTCTAGTCCATGTGCATAGTACAGATTTGGGCCTCTCACCTGGGTGGGGCATTTGCTTGGTGTATCAATTTCTTTTCTCTTCTTTCTTCTTGACTTTTTAAAGTAGGCTCCATGGAGCCCTGCGCCAGGCTCAAACTCACGACCCTGAGATCAAGACCCGAGCTGAGATCAAAGTGTTCCCATTTCTTATAAGGAGAGTTTTTCTGTTTTCATCCAAAGAAGGAGACAAATAGCATATTTCCTCACCGCTTCTTTAGAATGATAGCTAGAGACTTTCTAGATTAACACTGTCCAATAAAAGGTCTTGTGATGATAGAAGTGTTCTAGATCTGTGCCTTCTAACGTATTAGCCACTGGCCACAGGTAGTTATTAAGTACTTGAAATGTGTGACTGAGGAATTAAATTTTGAATTTTATGGGCCCAGCATGCTTCTGCTGCACAACTCTGGTAAAATTTTGAATTTTATTTAATTTAAATTTAATTGTCATATTCAGCTAGTACCTACCATATGAGATAGTGTGGTTCTAGACCAATTTTCATGGACTGAGCAGCCCATTGAAGATTGTGGCTATACGCACTGGTCTCAGTTTCAACTCCTCTCATTATTCAGGCCCTAGACCATGTCTCCTGCCCTCACTCTGCTGCCCAGCTTGTAAACTCTGAGCCCTTAGACTATAGTAGCATCAATTGGAGCTGTCTTTACTTTCCTTCTCTGATAAAGCTCAACTATGTGTTGCATATTTTTGCAGCATTGTGCTTGAGTGTTTGAGTGTTCATAATGGAGAGGGGATAAATGTTAACTCAGTCTGCAGCTCCAGTTCTCATGCAGCTTGGCAAGCCACTTGCCATTTACCTTCTGTTACCATCACCCTATGGAAATTTTCACTGCTAATAGCACTCTACATCATTATCTTTAATGCTTTCCTACATGTCCTTAGAAAGCTTTGGCTTTGTTGACCACTGATTTCTTTTTTTGAGAGAGAAAGAGAGAGAGAGCGCGCAGGCGAGCATGGGTCAGTGCGGGTGGGGTGGTGGGGTGGGGAAGAGAGAAAAGAAGGGGAAGAGAGAAAATCCCAAGCAGGCTCCACCTGCATTGCAGAGCCTGACATAGGGCCTGATCTCCCGACCTTGAGATTATGACCTGAGAAGAAATCAGGACTTGGATGCTTAGCCGGCTGAGCCACCCAGGCGCCCTGACCACGGATTTCTTAAAGCAGTTCCCTAGTTTCTTCCAAAGCTCTACTGTTTTCTTTATACCTGTATTGATTCTCCTTTTTAGGTTCCTTCTAGGATTTCTCTTCTTCTTCTTTTTTAATTGAAGTATAACTAACATACAGTGTTGTATGAGTTTCAGGTGTACAATAAAACGATTCAACAATTATATACATTACTCAGTGTAGGACTTTTCTTCCTGTGCTTACCTCCTTCAATCCCCAGTCTTCCTTCTTTCCTTCCTTCTTTTCTCTCTCTCTCTGTTTCTTTCTTTTCCTTCCTTCCTTCATTTCTTCCTTCCTTCTATGTATTATTTTCCCATGGTGATTTCTTTCAAATTTTATAACTTCAACTATATTTTATAAGCTTATTAATCCCAAATTTATTGCAATTTTTGAAGTATTAATGATGCATTTCAGTATTTCATTTCTCCATGGCTTTACTGCTCATCCTTGCAAAAACAAAAGCAAAATCCAAAATGCAAAGAGTAGATTTTTCTAGGCTCACAAGGCTCAAGGGGAAGTGATGAGAATCCAATGAGGAAATAGTTGCATAGTGGATCTAGGCAGACATGGCTTGGCCCTTTGACTCAGTGCCCCCCTGATTTGTCTCCAGTGAAATTGCAGGGGATTGCAGAATTCTGGGATGTTAGCATTAGGAGGAATCTTAGAGTGGTTCTTTGGTTTATTTCCCAGGTGAGTGAGTAGTAAGTGGAGCTGGTATTAGAACCCAGGTCATCCGGAGATGCTCTTTCTGCAACTATCCCTGGACTCATCAGATGGTGCTCCTCCCCTCAGTTTGAGTTAGTTTAACTTAAGGAAACTAGGGGACATCCCTGTTTCTAGGTGGCATACTAACGGATAGGAAATTCCAGCAGATTTCAGTTATATCACTTGTTAAAATTAGTATATAATGGTATAACATCCTATATGTAGCAACTGAAACATCAAAAACCATTTATATATATACACTTAAAATATTTATATATATATACTTAAACATCCTCATATTTTCCTTTAGTGATCATTTAATTGTGTGTGTGAAAAAAACACTATTAAGAGAAACTTTGAAACTTTTTTTTCTCTCATCAGATGTCTGCTTTAGCCAGTATTTATGGGGGCAACATTATTCTTCCCCGGTAACTATATCTCCCTATTTCCTCTAAAGGTCATGTGAAAGACTGTGGATAATTCAGAATACTTCTACAGTGAGAAAAAAATACCTCATATTTAAATCAATTCAAGCCTCTTTCTGACATCTAGTCTGTATCTAGGACACATCTGGACATTGGAAACATCCAAATTTGACTGAGTTTTTCAATTTTCAGCATAACATTTGGTAAATAGAAGAAGAAGGAAATGGTAACTTTTTTTTTTTTTTTTTTAAGCAACAGCATTTCAGTGGGGCTTGTCTATCCATAGCAAAGCCCTTATTTCTTGCCTTTTGTCACACTTGCCCAACATTGGTGAAGAAGGCTCACATTCAAAGGGTGTGGTTTTTGAGGTTGCCACATGGCCTTGCCATGACTTAAAATATCTCTCTCTGGCTGCCGCCTGGTCTGGGAAGGACCAAACACAAGACTCATTGACCTCAGAATTTGTGCCTTATGATTGAAACCTTTTCCAGGATACTCCCTAAGCTTCTGTTGCAAAGTATCTGGAGGACTTTCAGCCTGAAACCAGCATCTCGGCCGTCTCCTCCTCCCTTTAGTAAAGCAGAGGGTAATAATTAATTTTGGGCACAGAGAGTGAATGCTGACTTTCACTGTTCCCCTGAGGACAGTAATCTTTAACTACTCTCTAGAAGAAAGGCTTCCTTCTTCAGCCTAAACCTTTGGAAATTATGTGACTAAAAGGTAAAGAGAAGTTGCCATGGGGAAACTTTTCTGACAATCTACATATATAGGCTGGTCCTTGGGGTACCTGGCAGGGGTGAAGGAAGAAGCCTCAAATATACAATTCAGGTCCAATCCCCTACTGTGTGTAGTTGCATAAAGGGCAATTTGCTTCAAGTTATTAAATGATCATGTCTTTAAACATTTAGAAAAAACAGTCATCTTGAAGGAAAAGGCAAAAACATTCTTTAGAGAAAGGGATTATTTTTTTTTCAATTTATAGAAGGGAAAATGAGATAAATTGGTTTGAAAAGAGAAAGACAAATATATTGCAAGGGAAACTTTATTCATCAAACATTTATTGAGCACCTAGTCTGTGCCCAAGATAGGTCTAGGCTCTAGAGATATAACAGTCAGTGGATAGTCAGACATGTTCTTTGGCCTCATAGACTTCCTGCTATGTGTGACGAGAAACCTAACCCAGTGTGTGCATGTGAAGAGGAATCCCCAGTATCTCTGTGTGTGTGTGTGTGTGAAAAGGAATCAGAGGAGATTTCTCTCAAGACCTGAATGGAGTTAGACAGACAAAGTCCCCAGTTTAGTTTGGCTTCATTTTCAATGATCTTGTTACAAAACCAAACAAAACTTCAGTTCAAATTGATTTTTTTCTACCCTTCACAGGTTACCTGATGGATACAAAATTCTGATTTCAATAGGAGACAATTGGATTGCTCTCTCTCTCTCTAGCCCCCTTACATGGGAGGAGATGTATTATTTCTTGTATCCCCGTGTACTATGATTAATTGTTTTATATACTGGTCTCCTCCTCTGAATCGTGAGTCTCTTAGGGTCAGGGACTGTGTCTTAATAGTCTATGTCCTGGCACAAAAGAGCTCTGTGATGGGTAAATAAAGAAGTCAAGATGGACGAATAACATAAATAGATGTGCTTGCCGCATCGTTTGCACTGATAAAAAAGAATATCAAAATGTCCTTCCTCCCATCCAGTTTATTCACTCCTTAACAAATTTACTGAGCATCTACTGTGTGTAGGTACTGTTTTGTCATGGGAATGTCATGGTGAGCCAAGTAGGCATGGCGTTGGTTCTTGTGAGGCAGACAGACTGACAGAAGAGGACAGACTTTATATAAATGATCAACGGGTGTCTAATTTCTGACTCTACCAAAGGGGACAATTAGGTAAAAATATTGAAATAAAAGATTTTAGCACAAAAGGGCAGGAACATTTAAAGTTTTGTTAGATTTTTTGATGTCTGTAAAAATGTAATTCATGTTTTCTTCCTCTCTCCTCTTATATACTCCTGCCGTGATTAAGTTTCTAAACTCAAGATGCATAATTTCTATTGGGAAAAGGGTAAAAATTAGTATTTATTTTAGATATTTCAGCTGCTTGGCTTGGTTCAGATGCTAATGGCAAAAACCACTTTTTCATAAACACTAGTCTGATTTTCCCTAGAGTTGTTTCCCAATGTTCTTGATACTTAGTGAGTCAGAACCTGTTTTGCATGGAAGTTTTGGAGCTCAAAAAATTGTCCACATCTATAATCAGGGTGTACATTCTTGCATAGTGAGCTTGTGAAAGGATACATAGTTACAGAGATAGAAAATAAGTGCCGCAGTCATTTGCACTGCTTTCCAAATGTCAGGAAGACCACTCGTAGAAGCTTATGGAATAATTATACATGACACAGCATATTTTTATTTCTGGCTCCAGATCTAAGAAAATAGCTTAAAATAACTTCAGTATTGAAGGTGAACACTGGAAGAGAAAAGTGACCTCTTTAATATACTAAGACAGCGCACTACTCTTAAGTTGATCTTTCATAGCTCCTTTTGAAAATTGTGGGTATAAATTAGGGAAAAAACCCAGCATTCTTTTCTCTTCTATTTGTTGTCTTGTTTGTCTTTTTTTCTTTTCTTTTATCCCCCCTGAATGCTATCATGTGGACCTCTGGACTGTGTTGCTAATAGTTAATAATATATATGTTACTGATAGTAAACAAGCATGGAGCAGAGGGGGGCGCAGGAAGTGGTGTGTGGTCATACTGGACAGTACTTTTCACAGGTGCTGTATTTTCTCCGGTCGAGGAAACTGCTGATCATTTGAAAAGGAAAGGTTTGGGGCACCTGGGTGGCTCAGTGGGTTGAGCCTCTGCCTTTGGCTCAGGTCATGATCTCAGGGTCCTGGGATGGAGCCCCACATCGGGCTCTCTGCTCAGCCGGGAGCCTGCTTCCTCCCTCTCCCCCCGCCTACCTCTCTGCCTACTTATGCTCTCTTGCTCTCTCTGTCCAATAAATAAATAAAATCTTAAAAAAAAAAAGAAAAGAAAGTCTTATTTGTTACTCTTGCCTAATATCATGCTATCCTTGATGAAAATATGATCTTTAGTCCTAGTCAGGTATTGAATTGCTTGCCATTTTAATAAAAACTGGAGAGTGGAATTGGTTAAGAGTGAGGATAGCTAATTAAGAAAGATGGAATAAAAGAAATGAAACATTACTGACAGTTCCACAATTAAAATAGACCACTTCCCCAAATCCGTAGGCCCTGTGTTCACCTTGTCAGCCACAGATTAAGGATTGTGGAATAATTATATTATTATTACATTATAAGTTTATATATAATATATATGTTATATATATTATATATATAATTATAATATAAATATAATATTATATTATTAAGGATTCCACTGTAATAATAATATAGTGGAATAAGGATTGTATTATAGAATCAGACAGTAGAGTGGGGGTTACCAAGGTGGTACCAAGGTGGGGAGGTGAGGGATGTGGGGAGATGCTGATCAAAGGGTACAAAGTTGTAGTCGTGTGGGATGACTGAGTCTAGAGATGTAATATACAACATGATGACTATAGCTAGTAATACTGTATTGAATATGGAAATTTTGGTATGAGAGTAGATCTCAGGTGCTTTCACCACACACACACGCACACACAGAAGGTAATTATATGAGGAGATGATATGTTAATTAGCTTGACTACAGTTATCATTTCACTATGTATAGGAATATCAAGTTATTGTATTGTATACTTTAAATATACACAATTTTTATGTAAAAAAATCATATATAGGATGTACTTCATATACCCTAAATCATGTATTTTTAACAGTGTGATAACCTTCCCAAGGAGGTAACAACTGGTTCTTGTGTGTATGTGTATAAAATATTATTTTTTAATGTATAAGCATATGGGCTTGTATAAACAGACATAAAGTATATCTATGATATTAACTTTCATGGGGTAGGGAGTAAGTAGAAAAAAATGTCTAAAAATGTTCCTGGGTTGGGTGGGAGCTATAATGAAAATAGTTTAGAAACAGTGCCCTTCATGTTATCTTCATGCTGGGCAGAGGAGATAATCTACTTCTATGCAAATTTACTTTCTCTTAATACTATAGTTATACTATAGTATATAGTACATAGTTTATACTATAGCAGTAACTAGGAAATGACCGTGATGGGATGAGGCCAAGTGGTAGCATGGTTAATAAATGATGGAAGATGCTGAGGCAAATCGATAGGCTTCTTACCAGCCTCACTATAAATCTAACAAACCTGGGCTCAAATAGATTCTGTATTGGCAATAATGAAGTGGTAGGAAGTAAATCCTTTTTTGTTTATTTACAGAATCTTTTGACAGGATCTGTATCTTTCACGTGTACATGTACAGTAGACATTCTTTTATCTGCCCCCCAAGAAACTTACTTGCCAGACTAAGAGAGGTTCTCCACACTCTCTGTAGTACTCCATGGCTGACATCCATGGCATGTTGAACACTCCGGAGTGGTAGGCTACACTGTTATAACCCACACTTCTGTTCTCCCAAGCGGATTATACTAAGAAACAGCTTGGTTCATTCCCAAACCTGTTAATACCACTTGCATTTTTTCCTATATTTAGTTTTTATTTAATGAAATAGCAGGTAAGCCTATGAAAATAAAAAGAAAGAGGATTATTGTTTCCACAAACATCAAGTTGAATACTTTAGAAAGCATCAATAAAGAGAGTCTCAAATTTAAACCAAGAACGGTCAAAGGAGTTGTGTGCTTATCCCCAGCCATGCTCAATTATAGGTACAGAAAAGTAGGGCTTCGAATTTAACCAGGCTTGGGGTTTTGCCGGAAGACTATGAAGGAAGGAGAGAATGTCTAGGGAGTTAAGGTGTGTGTGAGTTAGAGAGATAGTAACTGATCTTGTCTTTAAGCTGGATAAGGAAGAACATGAGAACACAAATGGCAGGAGGATGGTAGGCATGGTCGACTAGAGGGGTTTGAGGTACTGGAATCATCAAGAATATTGGAGATTGTAATTGGTTGGAGAATGAATGCTTGGAATTGAGGTTATGGAAGGGGTACAGTCAATGGTAATGACAATACAGGATTGGGTGGCCCAAGTGTTGTAGAGGACAACTCAATAGGAGTGAATAGAAAGGTTATGAGAGATCACGTTCTAGTGGAAGGATATTGAAATCACCAAGAATTACTCCGGGAATAGGGTTGGAGGGAGATAGCGAAATGGCTCAAGGAATAAAGAGGTGACATTCAATTTGGTGAGTGGCAATTTAGTAAGTGCGGGAGGTGCTCAGAAGACAGAGAACACTGGTCTGCCATGCTGGGAAAATCGTGGAGCAATGTGGTTATACCTGAGTGTCGAAGGTTGAAGAGTAGGGTTGGGATAAACGGAGGGGATGGGGAAGGTGTTTCAGGTGAAGGTCATAGAATGAGCAAAGGACAAATGGCAGGAAGGAGTGTGATGTATTTCTGAGGTCGATGAGTTTACTGGGTGTGGTGGCTTTGGACTGTGAAAGGTTTGAAATGCTGGACTGAGGCTTTTTGTTTTTGTGCTTTTCACTTTTTTTGCAGAAAAGTAACTATTGTTTGGCTATTGCCTCCTCTCAGAGTGCTGACCTTTACTGATGCTATCTTGTGAGCCAGAATTCATTCTCGCACTGAAGTTTAAGGTGGTGAGAAATTGTCTATACTTGTAAACACTGGTAAATAGGCAAACACATTGAAATATAAAAGCACAGATGGAAATAAATTAGTTAGAAAACAAAAATTGAGTCTAGGCCCAAGCTCATGTAGAGACTATGTTTGCAGAAGCTTGTGCCTGGTAAACCTCAGATTCTTTATCTTCGAACACTGATCTTAGAGTTCTTTATCTTATAATGTCACTCCTTCACTTCTGTGATTTTTTTTTTCCATAGAACTAAAAGTGAACTCAGTTAATTCTACCACCTCCACTTCCCTTTGACTTTCCATTCACTATTTTTATAAAGCACAATAACAATCTTCTGATTTGAGAGGAGATATTGTACCACCCAGAGACCCTGTAGGTAGAGACAGCCTGACCAGGGTCTTCTATTTTTTTTTTTTTTTTAAGCTAGAACAACATGGAAAGCCAAGTTATCAGAAAGTTTCTAGGCAAAGTGTAATTAGAAGAACGGTAATTTTTTTGTTTGTGCCATCAGGCTCTGCATGCCCAATGTGTCCATTCCCAAAAGGATTTTCTGTTACTCTTTTTTTTTTTTTTTTTTAGATTTTATTTATTTATCTGAGACAGAGAGAGAGAGAGAGAGAGCGTGCATGAGCAGGGGGCAGGGCAGAGGGAGAAGGAGAAGCAGACTTCCTGCTGAGCAGGGAGTCAGTACATGGAGCTCCATCTCAGGACACTGGGATCATGACCTGAGCCAGTAGCAGACGCTTAACTGACAGAGCCACCCAGGTGCCCCTTTCTGTTACTCTTCGTCACTTATTCCAATCAGGGTCCTGGGGGTGAAGAGATGGCACACTCAAAGATGTCACTGAAGAGACGTTAACAAAAGGACTCTTTACAGGGGTGAGGGCAGGGTTAAGGGTACTCACAAAGGTGATGAAGCACCCAGGGAACTAGCAGTGTTGGGGTGCTGTTACTGCTCCTAGGTCTGAAGGGACACAGAAAGCAAGTGGTGTTAGAGAACCCAGCATGAACGTAGCCATGGGAAGGGCAGCCAACAGGAGCTGTGGCCACAAGGAGAGGAATGCAGCCACTGCCCAAACCTTGCCAGTCAGGGAAGGAGCAGACAGAATAAACACTCCAGTCTCACTCTGTCCTTGCCCTCAGGCTTCTCCAATGGCTGGAACCCAGCTGGAAGGCGAGAGAGTCCAGATGATGCAGCCAAAATGGCCAGCCTCTCGAGGGCCAGCAAAGAAGAGAAAACGAAGAGTAGGTCTGGAGAGGAATAAAAAGAACAACCAGCACGTTATTCTTTCGACTCTTTAATTCTCCAGAGTTTCATGTGCTTTCAATTCCTCCCCAAAGCAGCACTTCCTTAAGATTCTGAAAAATTAAAAATCTGAAAAGATTCTTTTTGTTATTAAGCCAATGTTAGGGTTTTGAAGAAGGCTCCGTAAATAGAATATACTAGGACAGAATCCAACTGAATGGCAGGTGGAAGGCAAAATGCTTGTTTGTGATTGGTCACCTTAGGTTGGAGGGGAATGACTTAGCGTGAGGACATCTGAGTCTACGACTTGAGCCCAGAATTCATCGGTCTCCTCTGGCACCAAACCATGTTGGGGAGAGCCTATTTCTGGAGGAGAGTAGAGAATGTCTGCTTCCTGTGGGCAATTTGCCTCCTCTCCCCAAAAGAGGAAAGGTCTGCTTACCAGGGCAGAGCTGGAAGCTTTAAGTCTAGCTTGTACCCCTTGATGGCAGCTCTTTCTCAAGAGGGAGAGGGGTGAGACTGGGCCACACCTGCCTAGATCTTCTTCCCAAATCTACCAGGCAGAGAATTCTCTCTACTGCCTGGGAGCAGAGTGCGTTAACAATATTAAAGGAGACTGCCTTTTCTTGACCACATTTTCTCATTAATTGATTCATTCAACTTACAGACTTCCAGGAGTTGGACACCCAGATGCTGGGAATGCAAAGATGAATAGGATGTGATTTATCCCCAGATAGTGATCTGGTGATCAGAAGAACAGACAGTGGTTGTTGAAGGTAGACCTTAAGGCGGGACACGTTTTCCATTCATTCATCATGAAATATTGACAGCCACTGTATTAGACAGATACCACTGCTGAATTTATTTATTTTGTAGATGAAGAAGTTGAGGCTTGGCAAATTTCAGGGACTTGCTCTAAGTCACAGAAACTGGTGCCAGAGGTGGGATTCAAATCTAGGTAGTTTGGCCCCAGAGCTGGTCTTCTTGACTTCATCCCATGTGACAGGCCAGTAGAGACAGGCCTGTGAACAAGTCGTCACAGTGTAATGAATGAGGTAAGTGCTCCTGGAGGGATGTACCATGTGCTAAGGGAGCAGAGGAAGAAGTGACTAAACAGGCCTGGGTACATATTTGTGCAATGTCCCTTGTCCATTGCCAGAAATTGACACGGGGGAGTCGTTTTAGGGCATGCTTTATTATTACTATACACAGATGAAGATACAGAGCTCAATTCATGTTGTCCCGCTGACTCTCCCAAGCATAACAGCACTTAAAATAATTTCTTCCTGACATCTTGGATCCCTTCCAAGAGCTCTGTTCCAGCTTTTGGACAAGGCAGAAACAGGAAGAGGATGTCCTAATGTTCCCTGACTAGAGGTCTCAGTTGGAAGTTGGAATAGTTTTGTGATTAAAATTGTTGTTGTTAGGACTCTATTGTCCTATACTATATATAGGAATGATCAATTATATTAAAAAATCAGCCATGATACATGTACTATAAAAATCACTAAAATCCACTGTAGCAGCAGTTGGGAGGCTCAGTCAGTTAAGCCTCTGCCTTCAGCTCAGGTCATGATTTCAGGGTCCTGAGATCAAGCCCCCAGTCAGGCTCCGTGCTTAGTGGGGAGTCTGCCTCTCTGTCTCCCTCTGTCCCTCCCGCTGATGTACTCTCTTCCTCTCTCTAAAAAATAAATAAAATCTTTAAAAAAATCCACTGTAAATGGGTATATTTTCATACTTTATAAGTCTTATGTCAAATGATGATGATGATTTTCTCCTTTAATGTGGGATTTTCTCACTGTTTTTTGCTAAGATTTTATCATAATTTAGTGGTAATATTTCAGAATTTCTGCTAATAAGATAACAAATTCACTTTTCGATATCATCCTTCTAGGTAGGCATTATTGCAATTTGGCTCCCTTTAATGACTCACTTCACAGCTTATCTGTAAGACATTAAACATCCATATCTTTGGTTTTTATGTCACTTGATTCTAGAGTAAATATCATTAAGTTTATATGACCAGATCACACACTGACAACAGGTGCTGTTGTCTGCTGCCAAGTGATGGCCCCATTCATGCCAGGATATTAAGCACATCCTGAAGTTTGGTGTAAACACCAGGTGGGATTCTAATCCATTCAGCATAGAGCCCCTCACTCTTTTCCTCCTTGATGCATAAAAATCTCTGGGAAGTCCCTGTTCAGGAATTTTCTATACCTTTTGAAGTCTGTGAGTCTCACTCCAAAATGACTCAGGGAGAGGGCCGGATAAATTACTCCCCCACCTCCTTTACTTACAACCTATTTCTTGGAGTGACCTCACAAGCTCACAGAAAAAAGTCCAGGTTAGCATGTAGCCCTTTCTTGTTCTAGGTTACTCTTCTGGGGTTTCAAGGTTGGAGAAATCTTCCTTCTTGTCCAAAGCTGAAATTGCTTGAGACTTTGTGTCCCTGACTCATGACTACATTATTTTCCTACTAGGGCTGTAGAGAAGCCAGAATGAGACGAGATGATCCTTCCAACCACGGGATAATCTCTAGGTCTTAAGGTAACCAAAGTCATGTCTATGGTTTGAATAAATGATGACAATACTCAGAACCAACCAGAGCCAGCAGCAGAGGAGTTTCCCAGGAGGAGGTACAGCCCTGTGTACCGATCTGGCCAGAGACTCCATACAAAGTGCACAGGTCAGGGGTTCTGCTCTCATGGCCTTTCTTTCCTTAGGCCTACTGGTGTACCATACTGGCTTGGGTGGTCTGACTAATGGGCTCATTTTGGAGGGTGGCACAATGCAATAGCTTTGCAGGAAAAGAGGCTCTGTCCTCTGGAGACTTAAGCATCATCAAAGCATTAACATGAAAATTGACAATTGTAGAAAACCACTGGCTGCCTCTTGGTACTGATTCTCCCTTTTTTCCCATAGTAACCCCTCATATGTAGCTGGGAATGGCCTTGAAGCTCCGTTGGGTCTTACAACCAGGTTTTGGCCAATGGGATATAGGCAGAAGGGGTATTATTTCTTGTTTGTGCCTTTAAAGGGAAGGGGCAAGCGTTTCCTCTCTTCATTATACTTTCTGGTTGCCTGTGAGGTTGGTGTGACGGTGATCCCCCCCGGACCACGTGGGTCTAAGCATTGAGGAACTACACGGTAGAAGGCATCTGGACCTTGAGCTTTGAGCTGCCATACCAGTCCAGGACTGCTCATTCATAGACTGTTAGCTGAGAGCGAAGAACCACTGATTGTGTTAAACCAGTATAATATACATCTCTGTCAAAACAGTCAAGCCTTTATCCTAAATCAGTGACTTTAGATTTTAGTAGAATAGAGTCAGTTTAATTGAGAACACTGTTTTGTTATTGCAATTCATCTGTTTCAACAGGTAGCATGATTCTTCTCAGAGCTCTGTAGAATTCATGTCTGGTGCTGCCTCTTGGGGGGCTACACAGAAAAAGAAAGGCCTACATGCTACATGCTAACCGGGACTTTTTTCTGTGAGCTTCTGAGGTCACTCCAAGAAAGGCCTCAGCTAGAATTGAGAGTGGAGGTGTGGACTTCTCACTTAGACTCAAAAATCCTGCCCAGAGCTGTCACTTAGTCCAAACGCTGCCATATTTCTCTGGCACTCCCCATGAGTGATGTCTATAAGAGCAGAAGTACTTTCTCAGACATGACTATAGTGTTTGAATTTGTTGCCAGGGCATCCATGGAATTTCCATATTCTCTCCCAAGAAAGAAATCGAATGTTTCTTTGATGCGACATTCTTCTTTAGCCAGAAATACAAGGCAACCACTGTTTGCTGTAGTGTTTTGGCAGAACTCTGAAGCGTGGCCTGGATCTGGAGACCCACAATCCAAGAATAAGGCACCATTTACGTACAAAATTATTGAATTTGGGTAGAAACGAAGCTCAGCTATGCTTGTGAAGCCACTGTCTTGCAGGGTCAGAAAGAGCTTATTTTTCAAGTAAGTGTGTTTCACTGTTTACTGGCGACTACCAAAATAATTATTTCCTGTGTGGGTCATTGGGAGTGAGGTAATTCCAAGGAAAATGTTCCATTGTGCTTACTGGGCTGGGCTGCGCTACAACCCCAGACATTCCCTTAAAGCAACAGTGATCATGTGGAATGATAAAGTCTGGTTCACATGCCCCTTGGAGGGAGACTCACTTTCAGGGTCTTGTGAGAGAGGGGCAGAAGTAAACATGCACACACACACACACACACACTCACACACACACATACTATCTCTGGTGCCCTTACGTTGGTTCATTTAAATAGTGTTTCAGATGTTTTGGAAAGAGAATGTCTATTTGTACAAGTGGCTAATGGTTTACTTGGCTGCCTTGAGCCACGTGAGGGCATGCTCCATTTGCCTTTGTCTTTCCCAACCCACACGAACAGACCCATCACTGAGTACAAAGCTCATTAGTCATCCGTGTGTGGAGATGTGGCTTGTAAAGGATGTGACTTTCAGGGAGGGGACCACTATTCCCAAGGAGTGCCTGGGCAGCTAGGATTGGGCATCCCTGAGGCAACAAACACTGTGGTTCCAGAGATTAAGCAACTCTACTTCCTACCATCATCTTCCCTGGGATCGGAGAAGTAAGGCACAGAATCATCCACACCAGTTAGAGATTGGCGTAGCAAGTGCAGTGAACTGTGGCAGCTGGATCAACGGGTGACAGTCAAAGTAGGCCAAATGGGGTACCCTTTTTGCCCCATAAAGCAGAGGAATGCTTTGGAATAGATACTATCTGACACTTGACTCTGCCTTACCTTCCATTACTGCTCTGCTATGAGAGCTCAGTGTGTACCTTACAGATGATAGAGCTGAAGATTATTAAAAGGAATGCTCATTCCTGATGGATGCACTGGGCAATTTTTTTACTGAACACCTATTATGTGCCAGGCATTGCATATAAAGGGGAACAAGCCCGATGTGGTCCTTGCCCTGAAGAAGTTTAGTCTCTAATGGAAGAGATAGACAAAAGCACAAATATATAAAATAATTACACATTGTGGGCATTTTTAAAAAAAAATAAGCTGGATATTGAGGTAGGGAAGGAAAGAAGTCCCTAATTTATCTAAGGTGGCCGGAAATGACTGTCAGGAGGAGAAGCACATCTTGAGAAGAGAGAAGGGAAAGAACATTCCAGACAGAGGAAAAAGCTCATGTGACTGACCCAATGCCTAAAAGAAATGGGTGTTTCAGTAGAAATAGGTCCGCAGCAGAGGGGAGGGTTGCGGGGGAGGAATATGCTCTAACTGACAGAAGTCCTCCAGTGATTTTCTGATCCACCACCAGGGACAATATCAAGTAGAAGATGTGGGGAGCTTGCAGAGTGCTCAGGGGGCTTGAGGTTATCCTGCAGAGCACGGGGTCTGAACCTGAGCGCGGTCCTTCCACGTGCGTGGAAAGTCTCAGTGCTGTGGGTCTCACCCTGCTGAGGAACCGTGGGGCAGGATGGAAAGCGGGAATTCATCTAAAATGCAGGAGAAAAACAAGGGCAGGTGGAGCTGTAGAGCTTACAAGTCTGGCCCAGTATCAGGCCCACACGAGAAAACCGTGGCTGGGAGTAGCCATCCATGCCCGGTCGGCCCTGGGAACTGCGGGCTCACGAGAAACTGACATTGACGTCTCTAATGTTATTTGCACTTTCTGCTCCTTGATCTTTCAGACTATGAGACATCTGGGAAGTGTCCTTTGAATGTCATTAAGATGCTGTCAGATTCCAGCTGAGACTGCGGGGCATGTAGTGCTTGGGGGGTGTGAGTGTGTGTGTGTGTGTGTGACCCACAGGTTGGTAGACAAGCTGCTGACATCAGCCAGCTGCACTGGTTTATTCTGGGGTTCTTAACCAGAGGTCTGATGTAATCTCGGGCAGGAAAAAAATT
Source organism: Meles meles (assembly GCF_922984935.1). Taxonomy (NCBI): domain Eukaryota; kingdom Metazoa; phylum Chordata; class Mammalia; order Carnivora; family Mustelidae; genus Meles; species Meles meles. Next base: position 15,430,560 of record NC_060074.1, read on the forward strand.
ACATCTTTGTTCTCACTAACCCCTGTAGCTGAGATTTCGCACTGCAACAATGTACTTAGGCCGCAAATCACAGTAATTTCAGCCGTCCTTGTGACTTTGTCATCAGTTGAAATCACAGATATTTTCATATCCCAGAGTTGTTGTGGATATCTCAAAATATCACTTACGTGTATCACTACTTGAACATGACGGTAGTTCTCATGCCACAGCTAGATCTTGTTATTTCATGTGTTAATATAGTACATTTATTACTATGTCATGTTTTAAGAATATTTGAAAACTGCATTTCAGTACTTCTGGTTTTCTTTGCTATGCTATGTATTTTATTGTTTTGCATTTCAAACGTGATTGTGAGAAGGGTTTTAGGCTTCCAGATTGCCAGTGGGTCCCTGACATAAAAAAAGCTAAGACCTGCCAGACTTCATGGACACAGTCTTGCCGGTTGGATGTAATAGGAATGTTGCGGACCGAACGTCCACACGTCCACTTTCACAGGAAGCGTTTTTGTCTTCTGACTGGGGCAGTAAGTACGCGTCAACTCCATGTTTGTGCAGACTGAGTTTCTGAGAAATGAAAAGAGGAGGACTAATCTAGGGACAGGGAGAGGAGGGAACATGTCCCTAATTTTGGGTACAAAGAGTGCATTTTCACAACCCCTGCCTAAGTAAACAGCAGAAAAGGGCAACCATAATCTTACAACTCTGACCTCCTGGAAAAAGCCTGAGCCTTCTTCATTTCTTTGGGCTGTAGCCTCAGGGTCTCAGAGGTGACACCGCAAACGCACACAATGCAAATTATTAGCCAGTCTGCCACCTCCTTCAGCTTAGCCGCCTGATAGGTGCTATTTTTAGGAAGTCTAATTTCTCTGCAGAGACAAAGCACTGATAGCAAGCCCTGAGAACTCAGCCTGGTTTCCCAAGTCTGAGGTGGCACCCAGAGATAAGAAATCCTTTTATGCCCCTTTGCTGAAATTAAAATAATTCTATTTCTTCATTTTTTTTTTTTAAAGTAGGCTCCATGCCCAGAATGGGGCCCAGTGCAGGGCTTGAACTCACACCCCTGAGATCGAGACCTGAGCTGAGATCAAGAGTCAGATGCTTCACAGACTGAGCCACCCAGGTGTCCCTCTATTTCTGCATTTTTGAAGAGAGGGAGACGAGAGGGAAAAAGAGATGTTTGCTCACTTTTTCAGAGATTTTAGAAATCGAATTTAAAGCTTACGAGGCCATTCACTTGCTCCCATCTACTACTCTCCACCACACAAACTGAAGGATGTTTTCTGAAAATGTCTCTCCTGTTGATTTATGATCTGGTGGAAGCTCTTTCTAAAGGGTCGGGTTAAGGGAATGATGGTTTCGTGGCACAGAACAGCAGATCGGAGGATTCAACTTCCCTAAGGTCAGTTTCAGAGCCAGATCAGTGTGTTCCAGGCCTTTTCTGCTACTTGGTGGTCTTCTGCTCTATAAAATGAACCAACAATAATGGCTCCCACACAGGGTTTCTAGGAGTTCATGTGTGTGAACTGAAAAGTGCCTGGTCGGTGTTCACTAATCTGGATGGCTGTGACTTCTGTCTTCCTAGACAAATGTGCTGGTCTCAAAGAAGTGTCCTCCTCTTGAATGAATGCTGAGGTATTAGAGTATGATCTAGTCTAGTTCCTATTACCTCTTCCCTTTCCTCCTCAGATGATCCCATCTCACCTCTTCAGTCTTTCTTTCTGCAGTGTCTTTGTCTGAGCATGAGAATACGCTTGCTTCCCTGTACCTTCTGCCTTAACCAGCTGCGCCTCCTGAACTCACACCTCCCTCTGGCTCCTGCTGCCTCCTGCCCCCACGATTGGGACTCATCTGTGTGCAGAGAGCCGTGTTAGGCTCTGGCCCCAGTGGTCGCTTAGTGGTCAAGACTCTGCTCCTGGACGTGGGGCCTGGAGTTTTCTAGTAATGCCCCAACCGGTGCCTGATTCTGGGGTGCTTGTTGGGGCTGCCCGTCTTAGGCGCGGTCTTGGGTAGTACTCAAGCAGCCATATTTGCATTCCCAGTGGCCTGATTCTTTTGCCTTTTTTAGTTGTACTTGGTTTAGAACTGAATTAGCAAGTGGAAGGGAATAATTTGTTTGCCTCCTCAAACCCCAACAACGGAGCAATGCCAAGATTTAAGGGACAGGTGGGGAAAAGTCGGCTGCAATTTGATCTGTGCTCGTGGCTTTATTATAATCCTGGTCAGGAAGCCACACAGAGCCCTTCCTGTCCCTCCCCTGGCTTTCCCCATGCTCCTACGGAACCCGAACGCTGTCTCAGAAACCCTGATCATCGCTGGGATTTGGGAAGCTGATACCAATCAACTGGCATTGATGTAAGAGATTAAACCCATCTGAAAGCCTGGACCCAGCTTGCTGATGCTCCTTAAACTGTGCCAGCAGCCCAGACAGGCTTGCCGACCCAGACTGTGCTCAGGACAAAGAGCAAACTTCTTCCTGTGGCACGACTGCCCTGAGCGCCTGTCACCTCCATTGCCTTTCCTCAGAGTTCTTCCTGCTCCGGCCACAACGAGCTTCTTGTGGTTCCTTAAATAAGCCGTGTAGTTTTGGGGTTTTGCAAATAGTATATACTTTGCCCAGAAGGAAGTTACCATTCTTCCCCATTGCTGACTGGGCCCATTTTGTTTATCCTCCTAACTGTAGCATCCCTGCCCCGAGAAGTTTCTCTAAGCAAGTTAGGAGCTTCTTCCTCAGGATTTCTTCCAGAGTTGAGTCTCCCCTGGACCCTCAGGGTGTAGAACAAGGCCTTCTCTATCGCGGGCACTGAGCTTGGGGTTATTGGGTGAATGAGTGCCTTTTCAAGGTCACTACAGATTTCCTACTCTCGTTTGTCCTGCTTTGAAGCCCACTAAATAATTCCCATTTCTCTAGAAAATTCCTGTAACAATTTGGCATAGCAAAGCTGGATAAACTTCACACAATGAACAACAGCGTGAGAAATCAGAGTAGAGTAGAGGTCTTGACATGGGTGAGATTTCCCTGTGTTTCCAATATAGATTCTGTCCCCCCAATGAAGAGAATGATGAGTTAGCTTTTAGTCACTTCAAATCTGAGCAGCCTACATATATAGGCTATACATAATACATATATAATATATATAATGTATATAATATATGTACGGCCTCTCATAAAATAGAAACTAAACACGTTTAGTCTGAAATTTTCCTCCAGATCATGTATGAAAGACATCATACATACTGTGGTGTTAATGGGTTTTTCTAAGTACTAGATCGGTCCGGACCTTGCCTCAGACCATAGCCTTGCCCCCCCACAATCCTACGCATTACTCAGTGCTACCAAGAGAAGGGTCGCCACCATCTGTCACCATACAACATTCTTGCTCCCTTACTATTGGGCTTCTTGTACCATCTCAGTTACAGTTTTTTTTTTTTCCCTCTTTACCTTTCTTTCCCCCTCCTCCACCATTTCTAGGAGTAAACGTGATGTCTTCAATTTATCACTTGTACACATGGAAGGCTAGTAAAAGCGTGCGCGCGCGTGCGTGTGTGTGCGTATGAAGATGTGGAAATGTCGTGAAAAGAAAATCCTTCTTTTTCTAAAACTTAAAGGAAAAATTAGAACTTAAACAACTTGAGGGGCTTTTAGCTTCGTGGTACATCTGGCACATCGGAAATACTTAATAAATTTTTGCTACAATTGCTCTCACAATTTTTAATGTTATTCCTAGTATAAAAGGATCCAGTACCTGAAAGCAGGTTGTTTTTATATCAAAGCATATGTGGGGACTATACTCTCTTGGGCCTCCATTCTCCATAGGAAGTGGAGATTGTATACATTAGCTGGAGTTCATCCAAGCTACTTTTGGGACAAACAGGATCATGTGTTTGGAACAGAGGTCAACAGCTGTTACTCCTCTGTGGCATTCCAGAGATGTGGACAGATGTATTTGGATTGACCTTCCTTATTCAGTGAGTGTGGGAACCCGTGGGAAGGGGTAGGGGGAAGGGAGATGCCACAGCGGGGAGGGCGGGAAGGCTCCCTTGGGGCCCAGTAACATGAGAGATCACTGCAAATACTGTTGAAGTGAACAGTTCCATTTCCTGGAGGTTCTGTGCTTTAAAACATGTGAGGGGATGAAGGCCCTTTAACTTTTTTTTTCTAAAATGAGGAAAACCAGGCATCACAGTTTTCCCAAGGCCAGGACAAGATCGCACTTCCTGGAGAGGTCAGAGGTTTCCTCCTTACCATTCCGCTGATTGCACAGTAGGGAATAGGCGAGGGTCAAATCAGGTTTAATACAAGATGTGGAGTGAAATACATTCCTCACCTTGCCCTCCTAACTCCAGTCATATTTAATTAACATTCCTGTTACTAGAAATACCCAAATGTCCCGGTGGTTTCAAAAAATCAAAAATTCAGCCTGACTCAGGGCCCTTGGTACCTTTGCGTAATGCCAGCAGTAAGGCAGGCGGTGGGTCTTGTAGGAGACTGAAAGAACATGGCTCCATGAGACCATCAGAGTTTCTGAAATAAGATTTGAGAACAACGTAGTAGACTTCCCTCATAACAATACCTCAGGGTCCTAAAACCTATAAATTTATAGTCCTAACAGTTTAGCCAAAATCTGATTGGTAGTAGTGGTAGTAGTCTTTCTCAATCTTCTATGATGATGACTGACATTTTCAGTACTTGCCACTCCCCTTTTGCTTTTTATTTATTTATTTTTTTCTTCAGATTACCACGTGAATGAACTTGTTGGTCATGAAACTGACCTAAAGCTCAGTTCAGCATTGCCTAGGCTCACCATGTGCCTTTGCGGGTGGTACACAGATTCCCAGTCTCCTCATGGTCGATTCCTTTCCTGATGATGTCAAAACTACACACATTTTGTTTCTTCCACTTGGCTGGGTCAGCAGGGAGGTAATGAGAACAGCGTACTTTTCACTTCAGGAAGACTTTGCAAGTCACATAGAATTCTTGCTGAATCTTTTTTTTTTTTTTCTGGTATTCTTATAACGTGTTATATTAGTTTCAGGTGTACAACATACTGATTCAACAATTCTATGCATTACTCAGTGCTACCAAGATAAGTGTAGTCATCATTTGTCACCATATAACATTGTTATAATAGTATTAACTATACTCCTTATGCTGTACTTTTCATTTCTGTGACTATTTTATAACTGAGAGTTTGTACCTTTTATCCATTTATCTCTTTTATCTATTCATTCGTCTCCCATCCCCCACCCCCCTCTGGCAACCACCAGTTTGTTCTCCATGTTTAAGAGTCTACCTTTTTTTTGGTAGGCTAATTGAACATAATAATAAAAAATAATACAAAGTAGAGTCTATTCTGTTGTTTGTTTCTTTGCTTCTTTATGAAGTTGGTGCTAAAGGTCAGATGAGCCCATTAAAAAAGACACATCTTCTCTCTAAAAACCTTGCTCCTAACCACTGCACTGTCAATTACATATTCAAGCTCTTGGTTGACCAGGATTTTGTCTGTTTCTACCACGACACATGCATCTAGACCAAATCACTCAAATCCCTAATTTGCTACTTACTGTGTGGTGGTAGGTAAATCACTTAACCTTTCTAAGTTTCTGTTCCTTGTCTATAAAATGGAGATATTAATAGTATACACTTTATAGGCTTGTTGTGGAGATTAAATGAGATAATACAGTGTAATGCTTAGTCAGCTACAATAACTCCTAACGGAAAGCCTCCAGAAATGTTAGCTCCACTTTTACCACTTGGGGTGTTAGGTCTCCCTAAGTAATTGTTTTAGGCTACTTTTTTTTTAAACCATATTTTTTCATGTAATCCTTGCTAATGCCTTCTAGATTGTTCATGCAGAAAGATCTTTTTGTAATAGCTATTTACTCGGTAGAAGTAATCAGCAAATATGACAGTAGTTTCCCATTTTTCATTTCTTTTAGGTGCATTTTTTTTTTCAGGCTTTGGTTCTGCTGGCTTGTGCTAGTATGCACGACTTTCTTAATGTTGTCTTTGTCTATTTTTTGAATAAGCTTTTCCTACCAAAAGCTGGGGTGATGCTACAGAGCTCATAGAGAATCTCAGGCTTCATTATTTTCCCACAATCGCCATGTGAGCATTTGAAACTCTGTAAGTCAGAGCTTTGAGGAGCATTAGAAACTAAAATGAAAGGTAAGTTTCTGGAATTTAGACCAAATAAGGTATTATCCTGGTAGGCTTGCTGTATATGATTTAGAGATAACCACATGACTTCTCATGGTTGACTGGCTTGACAACTAGAAATCTTCGTACTCTTCAATGATACTTTGTAGTTTTTTACTAGTGTATATTATTATTAATGCACCGAGCACCAAGGAGGAATACTATGCTAATTTCTAAAACAGAGTTCTGATGGTACTCATGCCATGAAGAAAAACCAATCCACATAAATATATTGAACATATATTCAACGATCCATTTTGGTTGACCCAACAAACATTTATTCAGCTGATTGTAAATGAGTATGAAATGGAGATCCATTAAATCTTGATTTCTATCCTAAGGGGGGCAAGATTTACACATTTGGGAGATATGAACTTGTTAAGTAAGGTAATCTCATCTCCATTTTATTCATGAAGAATTCAGGCTATCCATTTCTAGGATCAGATAGCTACGAAGTGGCATGACTGGGATTTGATCCCCAAGCACAAGGCTGCAAATCCTGAGTTTTAGTCAGTGGAATTCCAGATGCGTGATTTTTCTCCCGTATCTACCATTTCTCCAACACCAACTGGATGTCCCACAATTCAGTTCAGTTCTGACACTGTTTAGTTAGTGTCAGATCCTACAAATTAAGGGCTCAGTTCCAGGAAACTGCCTTCGCTTCAGATGCCGATTTCAAGCCTCAAGTTGTCACTCGTACTTCCATCTGACTGGCCTATAAACTGGGTTTCTTTCTTTCTTTCTTCTTTCCTTCCTTTTCTTTTCCTTCTTTCCTTTCTTTCTTCTTTTTTCCCGTCCTTCCTTTTTTTTTTTTTTTTTTAAAGATTTTATTTATTTATTTGAGAGAGAGTGAGAACATGAGAGGGGTGAGGGACAGAGGGAGAAGGAGACTCGCCAATGAGCAGGAAGCCTGATGTGGGGCTCGATCCTGAGACTCCAGGATCATGACCTGAGCCAAAGGCAGGCAGACACTTGACTGACCGAGCCACCCAGGGGCCCCTAAACTGGGTTTCTACCAGTCCTTGCTCAGGTTCAATAAATTGCCCCGAACAGCTCACAGAACTCATGAAAACACTTATTTACTAGGAAATTGTCACTCAGGAAATTCCAAGGGATTTAGGAGCTCTGCATCAGAAACCAGGGTCAAAGACTCAAATAGTAAAACAGAAGATTCTCCTAGCACCTTTATTGAGTAGGAAGTTCCAAATGTTTTAGGAGTTATTGGCAGGATTCAAGGACAAAGACCAAAATATGTCTTATATCATTTTCTTACACCCCCACGTCCCCCATAAGGCTCTTACCCCCCAGCCTTAGTTCCTATTATGTTTCAAATAGCCTGTAGAATTTGGCCACTTGTATTACATATTTTTTTCTGACAAGCCATGTAGTTGGGACTTCAGTATACTTGTTGATTGATTAAGGTCATTTGTTTCGTCATGATATATATGTCCTTGCATTTCAAGACCAGGTGTGGATTTAAGCAATCTGGAATTTCTTCAGGAAAGTACAGGTGCAGTTTTATGAAACAGTTTGGTTTATATCTCCCCTGTGCCATTTTGGGTCACTCGCTCTTTTCCTGTCCATACTCCAGTCACACAGACTCTGAATACAGACTCTAATAAGACATCTTGTTAAATAGGACTTGCAATGGAAAGGTAATGTATATTCCTTATTCTTTCATCCCGAAGGAATTTACAATACTGGGGAAGGATTGAAAGTAGGGAATCAGTCAAGTGCTGTGATTAGGGAACAGCAGTTCAAGTTTGAAAGATCTAGGTATTTGTTTGGTTTTGTTTTGAGAAAGAGAAAGAGAAAGATGGGGCTCATGCAAGTAGAGGGGAGGGGTAGAAGGAGGGGGAGAGTGTATCTTAAGAACGCTTCACAGTCAGTGCGGAGCCCCATGTGGGGCTCAATCTCGTGACCCTGAGATTGTGACCTGAGCAGAAATGAAGAGTCAGAAGCTTAACCAACTGAGCCACCTAGGCAGCCCAAAAGAATTAGGTTCTAATCCTGGTTGTACTCCTTCCTGACCCTCTCTCTTTCAGGGTCAGTCTTCTCTTCTGTGTAATGGGGATGACAATAGCATCTTCCTTACAGATTGTGCAAGTATTAAGTGAGATCAGGAGGGTAAAGCTCTTGGCATATTAGCACTTGCTCTTATTATGGGAAACGTAGTAGGGTCCCTTATTTTATCTCTATCATTTCTACTTCCTGGTATATGGGAATACTATTAAATTTCAAGAGGAAATGTGAAAGGATGCTAATGAAATGATTTACTTCTTTAGTGGGATACATGTTAAAAACATTCAAAGTCTGTGTTTCTTTTTATTCTAAAAAATGAAAACCAAATAAAATTGGTCAAGTAGTGAAATCAAGTACACTTAATTATTGTTTTGTGAGTTTGTGTAAGCCATCTAACTTCTCTGGGTTTCAGCTTCCTCCTCTGCAAAATAAAGGATCTAGACCAGATAATTGCATGGTTTCTTTCCACTTAATTTGATTCTATTAAGCACTGCCATAGATATAATATTAACTAGATGCTATACAGTCATCTTTAATATACTGAAGATAGTTATTAACTCATGCCTTAGCCTTTGTTATTAATCATAGGAAAATTTGGGGAGTCTTTGTTTCTACGGTACATATTCTTAATCTGTGCAATGAGCTTCAGAGCCTCAGATGGTGGATCTGAGCTGTCCGGTAGCTCCATAATAGGGATTATCTTTTAGAGAAGGGCACCTTGCCTTCTGTAAGTTGTGCCTGGAACGACATCAGGCCCTGGGTAAGATATAGAGGGTCAGAGCCAGGAATCCTGGGTCAAATTCGAGAAGTAAATCTTCCCCAGGACTGGGAACATGACTTTATCATTTACTTTTTAAAAAAAATTTTTTAAATATTTTATTTATTTATTTGACAGAAAGCGAGATCACAAGTAGGCAGAGAAGCAAGCAGGAAGCAGGCTCCCTACTGAACAGAGAGCCCAATGTGGGGCTCGATCCCAGGACCCTGAGATCATGACCTGAGCTGAAGGCAGAGGCTTTAACCTACTGAGCCACCCAGGCGCCCCTATCATTTACCTTTAATTCAGAAGTGTAAGTGAACCATTTCCAAGGATGAATTGTTCCAAAGGGCAGAGAGAGATGTTGGTACAAAAGGGTCACCAAGATCTGTTTGTGAGAAAATTGAAAAGGAGACAAAGAGGGTCTGTCAGCAGACAAATACTTCTGATCCATCATTTCTCAGATGAGGAGAAAGAGACATGAAGACTTCTTTCGCTTATAGCTAGATCATCAAAGATGTTTATGGTAACATTTTAAAATAGCAAAAAAAATTGGTAACAACACTAAGGGATTGTTAAACAATTTATGACATAATTATAGGATGGAGTATTATGCATTAACTAACAGTGATGTTTATAAAGAATGCTTAAGTGTCATGGGAAAATGTTTAAGGTGTAACAGATAATAGTATATATCTGTTGAAAAATATAAATAAAACATGATATTAAACATGTAAAAGTCTTGATAGAAAAACATATGGAAGGCAATGGGCCAAAATATTAACAATGTTTGTATCAGGGTGGTGAGATTATGGGTGAGTTTGTTTTAATAATAATTTAATAATTTATTTGCTTTAATAATACTTTAGTAATTATTTTTAACATATAAAAATGTAAAATGTATCTTTTAATAAGTTTTCTATGTGAATATACCCTACCTTAACAGTCAGAATAGAAAAACCATGTAAGTTATCTTAAAAAAAATACAGAACACCCCAACTTAGGGTAGTCATATAAAGCTTAGATTATCAGGGAAGGAGAAAAAAATTACCAGGAAGGTTTTGAGGAAGCCGTTGAGTACAAGATCTTGACCCGGATGGTAGATGAAAAGAGCAGGGTCGGCCCCACCAGTGGGATGACTCCATGTAGAAGACCTGGCCCGCCGAAGAGGGTTGCAGAGGTGTGGTTGCTGGCTTGGGGAGCCTGTTACAGAGCCTGTGTTCATGCCTCTTACTCAACCTTGAATGGCTCCTTGTCATGCTTTTGGAGTCTCCCTTTGCTCAGGAAATCCCCTCCAGATGCTCACTGGTTGGCACTTGCTGGTGGGGTGTGTTCTTGGAAGCGAGCTGGGGAAGGCTCACTATAAACCGAGCAGTGTGTGCTAAATGCTCCACAGGGCTACCTATGTCCCACACAAAAGTTCAATTCCTAATATCTATTACTCCTCCCACACTGATGTGGATGCTTCCCAAATCCCACATAATTCTTGTTGTCTTCTTGACACAGTCTTTCCTCATGCTCTGAAAATCTCTCCTCTGCGATTGGCCCTCTTCCTCCTTTAGAATACTTTGTTTGTCTGCCCTTCCATTCCTGCTGAATTCGAAGCACCTATTTCCACAGCTCGGATACTCGTGTCTGGAGAATAATTCTCATGAGCCCATCGTAGAGTAACTGACATTCTTTTTCAGTGACAAGAAAAGCTTGTCTTTAAAAGAAGAGGAAAAGTCTAAAGTCATCAAAACAATGTAATATCCTGTGTGAAATGTTGCAGTCATGATGCCTTGTGGTTTGAGTCCCTTGATCATGTGCCCCGAGGGAAAGAAGTTGGTGGGGGCTGTGAATGACGGAGACGCTCAGGCTTCGGCAGGTGCATCTTCTGTTCCCCTCACACTCTGCGCTCCTCGGGGAGGAGGGGCTGGAGCCCTGGCCCACCATTAGCACAATGATCCTCAGGCTCCTTCTGGCTCTCAACTTCTTCCCCTCGATTCAAGTAGCAGGTAAACATTTTTCATTTCTTTTCTCCTCGGGGTTTTTCTTTCCAAGTCTTTGGTGGGCTTGGCTTCTTTTAAATTTCAGACAACTTATGAAACGTGGACTTTTGAAATGTGGCTCTACCGTGGCAGCCCGTTACTTAGAAATTCACTGAGTCTCAATCTACAGTATAATATTTTAACAAACATTCTTTGGAATTTAATGAGATTTGTTTAGCTATTAATTGATAGTGTCCCAGGAAGCTATAAAAATGTTGCTTTTTTAAAAAACTGTATGATAGCTGCTTAAGTAGGTGGGTCCTGAAAGTTTTGGATTTAGACTGCCAGAATTCATACCACTGATCCATTTCTTACCGGCTAGGTTTAGATTAGTATGTGGACTTTCTAAGCCTCAGTTTTCTTCTTTATAAATTGGGGATGGTAATAACCTCATCTCAAGTTCATTGTCGGGATAAAATGAAATGGTCTGTGTGAAATGCTTAGTATAGTCAGAGCTTGGCTTGCAAGATGAATGTTAGTTGTAGTTACGACTCTACTCGAATTGAATGTGTCAGAATGAATTTTGGAGTCATTACAGAATGTGACACGACACAAATGCCAATAAATTACTTTCTTTTATAGTTGGCTGAAATCTGTTATCTTAGATTAAAATCCCTTAAGTTCCCAACGATGATGAGGAGGATATACCTAACACTATTATAACAGAGCTCCATTTCAGATGAAGAGACTGAGGGGTAGGGATGTGAATTTGTCCAAGGATATACAGATATTCGTTATGGGACTCAGGGTCTGAACCACCTTTAATCTGACTCTTCGGCCTATGCCATTGACCACGACATCATTCCACCTAACGTGATATGGTTTATAATTTCATAGCTCCAGAAAATTCCAGGGGCCAAACCATCTTTGGAAAATCACAATTCCAAACAGAAAGAGCTTGTTGCTTTGGTGGGCTGGAGACAGGTGTGTGTTCGACTTGTTCTCAGAGTTAGAAAATTGTCTCGCTTGGCTCAAGATTTGTATTGATGAATGAGCACGTTTAAATAAGAATCGTTCTTTTTCTCTTGACGATACATTGAAAAGCCAGTATCGTCAGTTTTTTTTTTCTCATTTATTTTGGTGGGTGTAGAGGCTGCATTATTTGCTGTTATTCTTAACATCGTGTGCATGGGCTCCAAAGGGTGTAATTTCCCAATGTGCACAAGTGATACAATTACAATTACGCCCATCTATTTTTGTTGCCCTCTGTGCCGGTGAGCATATTTACAAACTGTGTGTATTAATAAAATGTCCCATTCAGTGAAAGACATAAGCTGGTGAGCGGGCTTATGCCCCAGCGTCTATCTGGCAAGAATCTTTAAAATTTATTTTAAAGAAGGTCTTTAATATCTATCTTAAGGGATCTTTAGAATTTATTTTGAAAAATATTTAAAATTTCTTCATTAATTACAAGGAAAGGATAGACAGAATAGGCAGAAAGGAAAGAGAAGCTCATTCTCACAGAGACTATTTAAGTATTTGTACACAAAATACTTTCCTGATGTGCTCTTGGACATCCATCTGTCATCAACTCACTGAATCTCTTTTGAAGATGTTTCTGACTCAAAGCTTTAGATTTTTCCTTTAGAACATTTATTGAAAGGGGGGTAGCTTCAAAACCCTGTTAAGGACACACACATGTGGGACCTTTGTTTTCTCTTTTGAGATGCATCTACATTGCGAAGACCAACTCACCCCTGAAACAACTTTTACGATGTGATGCTGAGTGGCCATCTGATGAAGTAGGAAAGGGCTAGAGAAGGCACTTTTGAAGTGCTTCTCTCAATAAAAAAAACTTTTGTGATAAAATAACTACATCATACCAAAAAATGCCTGATCTATTCTAATCAATAGTGCAAAGCCTGCCGTATGCTCTTTGTCTGTATTTGTCCTCCATGAAGAAATTACAGATAAGGTAAAATTCTCTGGTCACATTGTCATCGTCCTCCCTAGCATTAAGAAAGTTTTCTGGTATGGCTGTGTTGAGATGTGTGTGGTGTGTTGTGTATGCGTGTGTATAGGAAAAACAGTATTACTTGGTATCTTAACTAACTGGAATTTCGATTAAAATTTTTTTAAAAAACAGGAAACTAATTTAAAGAGGTATAATTTAGGGAGCATGAGGAAAAATTCACTTACACAATTCCTTTCCTAAAGTCACATGTTTCCTACCAGATTTGAGTAATTATGGAATTGAGATCCAAAACTGAGAGGATTCTGTTGGATTTTCAAATAGGAGTCTGACTTAAAACTGTAGTTCCTTGAAAGAGAACCAATTTGTGATGGATGATAGAAGGAGTGTGCCTATAATAGATGGCATTGTTCATAGATTTTTCAGACAATATCAGCCATTTTTCAGCAAGGCTAATCATCCAGTATGAAGATAAAGATCAGGACAACTTATTTTTCCAGGAGAGGATTTCTTTTCCTTTCTCCCCAAACCTCAGCAAATAAACTGTCAAAATGGCCAGTTTGAACATGATTGATTTCTCCAATGCTTCTGGATTTCCCTTGGCACTTTTTTTTTTTTCCTCTGAGAGAGGCACAGAAAGCAGGAAGATGGTTGGTTTTTAATAAAAAATCATCAGCAAAGCAAGGTAATTAAAGAGTTCATTTTTAGTTCAGCCAATGCCCCCTTTGAGGTAGTTGTTCATAATGGCAAGTAACTGATCTCTTATAAGGAAGAGCTGCCATGAGGGTGAGCTTAGGAAAGTAAGAGAGAGGGAGAGATGAGCATTGAAAAGGCATTGTCGTCCGCAGATTGCCTATCTGCCTGATGTCCACTGCACAGTAGCCTGGTTTTTTTAAAATTTATTTTGTTTTTTTTTTTTTTTGACTTAAAAAATTGACTGGGTGTTTTGTTATCTCAAGTAAATTCAATGGGCATTTCAAATGTATAGATGTTGTTTAAGACAGGATATTACATTTTTTTTAAAGGCAACCATCCAGAAAAAACTTTTACAGCAAGGACTGTAAAATCAATATCAATATATCGATATCAAGAAATAGAATGAGTCATTTTCACAGACAGATTAGAAAGAGAAATGAATCTGTGATCGTAACTCTGAAGCTCTCACATTAAAACCTTTCTTACGGGTCGGGGGGGTGGGGATCTTGTTGTCTCTTCTTAACACATAGACTGTCCTCCCTTTTAATGTCTTTATTCTATTTTCGTGAGTGGACAAATGCCACATGAGTACCATTCAGCTTTTACCATGTGTGGATATTTTCCTTCAAGTATTTTCTGTAGGCAGTGTGCTGACATTTACAAAATGAAAATTTTTGTGCTACCAATATCCTAGAAGAAAATTCCGTTTGTGGTTTATCATCTCTGAAACAATAGCTCTTTTATTAACTAGTGTAGGCATAGATAAGGAGACACGATTGCCAACTTTCTTGTCTACAAATCAGAGGGCAGGTCTTTCAAAGCATAGTTATTTTGCAGCAGGTCACTGAAAAGGATAAAATCTTTCATTTTCCCCTTTAATCTTGGTTAAATGTTTGCTTGCCTCTTTTCTTCAAGAAGTTTGTTACTTATGGAAATACACAGAGGCCAGTATGAGTATTCTTCTCAGTAGATGGTTTGGCTGAACTTCTGGGAAAAAAAGACATCTGGGTGGTTTTGTGACTGACTGAAGGGGTCTCAGGTTTTTGAAGCTGTGTTAGAAAATCTGTCTCTTTTATGGCGATTTCTTGACACGGCGTTGTCATCAAAACATGGTACCCCAAGCTTTCAGACTGAGAATTGTTGCATAAGAATGGGTCCCTGGAGCTGGGGGGAAGGGAACACAGGCCCCATGGGGAAGTGGTTGCAAAATGGGTGTCTAACTTCTTGCTTGTTACCCTCATTTTGATGACCCTGAACTTCAGAAGAGAGGAGGACTGGATGGGGTCAAGGGCTACCTGGTCATTTGTTAGAGGATGTGAGAAAGAGAGTTTAGACTCCTTTGGTCTTGGTATTTAAAATATTAAGTTCACTGGCGTCTTGACTGGGTCTGTGTATCACCACGCAGGTTACGCGTGTTTATGTTTTCAGTGCTGGATGAAAACCTGCACTGTGGTGGAGAATTTCTTACTTAACTCTGAGCTGCAACGTTATCTCTGCATCACCATTACCGTCATCTTTTCATTTGTCATCATCTCCATTATCTGTGGGACTCTGGCTGCCACGGCAACTGTGTTAATGGTTCCTGATGGTGTCATAAATGTCACCCACTCATAGTTCACTCTGACCTCTGATCTAATCGGGGGCCCTTTTCTGCAGGATCTAAGTGAACTTCGTGGCTCACAATTCACCATGTAATGTATTGATTACAGCAGGAATTCCTGTTCATCACCCACTCTTCATACAAGAATCTGCATTACTGACATGTCTTACATTGTAATAGTGACATCGATTCCCTTGTTGGGAACATAGATGGTTGTTTGATTTTTTTTTTTTTAACCCTTGCTGAGAAGGGGGAGGGTTGTGCTTTTCATTGCTTAGGGATACCTAACAGATGTTGAAGTATCAGAACATCACTGTGGCTGTAATCAGCTTCCATGTAACCCGATGACTTTCTTTGGTATTGAACACTACTACTAATAAGGTTACAGAATTTAAGACCATCTTTAGGAATATTGGGTCCAGGAGGGTTCCATTTCTGATCCACAGACTCTGTCCCATAGAAACTGGGTGAGAATGGGCACATTTGGGAAGAATGTTTCCTTTTACTGAAGCTCCCGGGGGGACTAAAACAGGGTATTAATAGGTTACTGTTCTCTAAAGTACTAGGTTCCTGTTCTGTAAAGTTCCTCCTTCTTACATGTTAGCAAGACAAGTCTTCATTCGTGTGCCCATTTGATAGGTATTTATTAACATCTTCTAGTTGCTATTCTAGGTACTATGACCGATACAAAAACCCAGTCTGAGCTTCAATGAAGTAAAAATGAGAATTGTAGAATCTTTCTAGAATTTTTTTTCTTTCAATTTAGCATCATTGTGAATGATTCACTCTTTGTGGTAATTTATTTTATTTATTCTCTGTATGTAATAATTTAGTTTAGTTTAAGCAGCAGCATCCATATAACTGGTGAATTCAACCAGAGACATTCAGAGACGGGCAAGGACTTGGATATCTCTCAAGCTATTGAACCAGTGGCCATGATGATGGCTCCTGGAAGATGCTAAAGAAAAGTGATTTTGCAATGTTCCCTGGCATGTTTTGGATGATCTAAGGCTGGACCCCTCTTGCTTATGCAGTCAATCATCTTTCAAACCGCAATTTGCGGCTTTCTCCACAGTCCCTGTGAAGACTGCTCTGGGCGTTTTTGACTTTTCTGATGCTAGAGCCTTCCTGGGGTTCCCTCTCTCCCCCTTTCCACCTATCCAAATCCTGCTCATCTTTCGTTTCATGACTATAATGCAAGATTCCCTTCTTTTGCGGAAGCTCTCCGGGGGTATTCAGCCTTTATTATGGACTTGAAAGAGGAGTTCCAGTGGCAGTATAACTCAATCTAACAAAGACTTATTAAACCTCTGTTATATTTCAATCTTTACGGGAGTCTGAAGGAATATAAAAAGAGGAAAAGAGGTATAAGGACTTAGCACACAAGAACTGCTTGTGTAACTAACCAAGTTCTCTCTGCAGCCATAGACTTTTTGAAGCTGAGAAGACCCTACATGACATGATATAGCAGTGGGGAAACAGATAACGAAGTCTTTGGCTATTTCTCCTGCTGTTTCATGCCTTAATGACTTTGTATACATTATGCTCGTAATCTGAAGTGTCCCCTACACCTCTCACTTGAAGAAGCCTTCTCTGACACCCTAAATGGCAAAGTGAGGGACTTCTTTCCTTCTCAGGGTTCCCAAAACTGTTATTGTGCAGTGATACATCTGTTTCTCCTCCTAGAGTATGAGCTCTTTGCAGGTAGGATCATGTCTTATTCATCATTATAACTTCACAGCACAGCGAAGATATAACTGAAGATTCCAGCACAGTGTTGGAAGCATTATTAGGTGTTCAACAAATATTTGTTGAAGAAGGAGGTCAATCAGTTAGTACGAAAATGAGGAAGCATAACATCAATATTCTAGTAAGATTAATATAGAATAGTAAGCATTTATGGGAATTGAATGGTACATTAAAACTAGATACAATTTGAATGGGTAATGTTTTTAATAATTCCTAGCTCATACTGATTTTTCACTTATAATGTGCCAGGCACTATTCTCCCTGGATTCCCTTATATTAAATAGTGTGTTCTTCCCTGAAATCCTCCAAAACAGTTGCGAAGATCTTCTTATCTGTATGATGAGGAAATTGAAGGATGGAGCAAACAGAGCAACTTGCCTATGGTCACCCAGCTAGTAAGTGAGTCAATCCAGACCTTTGCTCCAGGATTCATGTTCTTAACCAATTCCATGTAACTTCAGAAGGGAGAAGCAATACAAATAAAGAAATTAAACCAGGGATATTGTTCTGTGTTCTCAGCCAGAACTGAATGTGTGGAAGTGTGGAAAGGTAGGGTAGAAACAGGTCAAACCAAGACTGAGCACTGGTACCCCAAGTTTGGACTTTATTTTCAAGGCATTGTGATGCGGCTGGAAGCTTTTGGAAGCAGGATGGTCTAGAATGTATAGAGACTAATGGCAAGGGGCCCACATTGTAACACTTTTCCAGGAGGGGGGTAGTAGTTTAGAATTTGGGTAGCAAAGGTGGGAACAGCAAGAAGTGACTATTCTGAGGGATGCTTGAAAAGTAGAAACTCCAGGATATAGTGCCTGGTTTGTGAAAGAGAGGGGGGGATCAAGAGTGATGTCAAGATTTTTGGCTTCATAGGGGAATGGTGGTATCACCACCTGCCATCAAGATGTTGTGCAACTGAGTTTTGGGGAAAACTGATGTTTAGTTTTAGAACATTGAGTTTGAAGTAAAGGCTTGAAATGGCAGAAAAATGTCCTGTACAAAGCTGAAGCTATGGGAGCCAGGTAAGAAGAAAATATCTAGGAATCCTCATCTTTGGAGTAAAGCTGATGTCATGGGAAAGGATGTCGGTAGAAAGGAGAGAGTTGACTTGTATCTGGAAAATTGCTCTATTAGGAGTTAGCTGAAGAGGATGATCAACCAGTGAAGGAGACAGAGAACATGTTTGGAGAGAAAAGAGGAGAAAGAGCCTTGATAGAACATCACTAAAGCCAAAGGAGGAAAGAATTTCAAAAAGAGACCGTGCTTAATAACATCAATTATATAAGGGAAGAAGTGAATAGTGGCCTGGGAAGGCTATTGGTTTTGACTAAAAGGAAGCCAGCTGGGACTTTTGAGCTTAGATAGAATGGTAGGAAAGGAAGATAAGACTTCAAAAGGTTAAGAAAAAGTGGAGGGGAACAAAATAGAGATAGTAGAAAGAGAGGAAATTGCTAGGTAAAGTGAAGACAACTGGGAAGTTCTATCAACTGTGATGTTCACCATTTATTGTATATGATATGGTAGGTATGTAATAAATGTTTGCAAACTCAGTGACTTTATTATGTTTAAGATGTAGAAGGAACCAAGTGCTGCTCTTGAGTGTGTGTGTGTGTGTGTCATGTTGAAGGGGTGGAAGGTAGAGAGGGCCATTAGGAAATAAAAAGAGAAGGAGGGAGAACAATGAAGGACAGAGGCAGTTTTCACCTGGAGATGGGGAGAAAGATTTGGAGCACAGAGGATGAGAGTATTAGAGAGAAGAGGACAAATCTCTAAGAAGAATGGGGAGGGAGAGAAGAGATTTATACAGGCAGCAATATAATGTCAGGATGGAGCAGGGCTAGATGAGTGATGATTACATGCTGGCATACTTGATATTAAAAGCTTTTCCTTAAAAAATATATCTATTTCATTCTCTCAGAACAGGTTTTAGAGTTAAACCTGTATCAACAAGGGCCACTGGATAATACATGCCTTGACTTTGAAGACTTCGCCCATCTCATTTTAAATTTGTTTGAGCCTTCAAAAATGTACAATATGGCTTGGCCTGGCCTCAGCTCATGGCTGAAATAAGAGGGTCACGAGGTTCAGATCAATCCTGCCCAATATCATGGGCAGGGCTCCAGTTTCCAGTCAGGAAATTTAATCTCAGCATCTCCCTGTGTTTTTTGGACCCAGGATGTAGCTGCTTGCTGTTGGCTTTGGGGAGGCCATGTCTGTTTTTCTACCCTGCATTCCCTTTTATTTTTTTCAAACTTAAAAGCTAACACCACTGATTTCTCAAGGTAGGGGGGATGTGATTAGGAGTTTTAGTGTGTTGAAATGTGACAAAATCCTTTCTAGGCCTTCATTTCCTTGTCTGATATGTGAGGGGGTTGGACTTGAAGACATCTTCGGTCTATTTCTGGCTTAAACATCCTTCTTACATGCAATAGAAGCGCTGGCTTTTATCAGTTGTAACAAGACAACTCAACCACCCCACCACTTTGTGGATGCTCTCACAATCTGAGAGAGAAAATAAAAAGAACCGCTGAGCAGCAATATCTGAAACTGCTTGGAGAGACCACAAACCAGAGTGTTAGGTCCAAAGATGCTTGGAAATTATGGCAGGACTTGGCTTTTTCTTTTCTTTTTCTCCTCCACCTTCCTATATAATATTAAGCTTCCATATAGTAATTATTTTCAAATTTCCAAGTCATGACATTTGCCTAGAAGATTCTGTATGTGTCAGGGTGGCCCTGCACAGACTCTTTGGAGATGTAAGATTGAGTTATTGTTATACTGTTTATGTAGAAAGCTATGAAGCCCTAGTTACCTACGGTTTGGATTACAGGCAACCTTTTAGGGTAATAAAATTGGATATTTGGGAGGGGTTTGGAAGCTTTTATATAAAGTGCTCTGCCTTCTTGGTCTCTTAGATTATCTTTTAGCATTAGGGACTTAGAGGACAATTGTAGACCTTTGAACTGTAGGGGCTGGGTCACATCATACCCATTTATGTTGCTTTGTGTTTAGGAAGTTTCAATCCTGGAGCGCTTACACCCTGCATTGCTGGGTAGTGTATCTGAGCATTTGGGATGGATGACAGTGCAGGCAATGGCTTTAGGCATGTTTAATATTAACTATCATCTTAATACACATGACATCCTGATGTACATAACTATTTGTAACTTTCTTGAGCTCTAGTCCAACACATCTAACTCCTGGACCTTTCCTTCGGGATGCTTTACCACTCAAACCCAGTGTACCGGAAACTGAACCCAACAGCTTTTCTCCAAACAAACATCCTCTCTTCACTTACCTAATTTTGCCAACAATGCCTCTGCTTTCACCCTTCCCCAGCCCACAAACTCTGTGTCATTTCTGATTCTCGTTCACTGTCAGTGAGTACAACCGGGTACCCACTCCTCATCCGTCCTTTCTATCCCAGCTGCCTCCTCTGCACCTCACACCCTGTGAGCTCACATCAAAGCTATTGCAACAGCCTCCCAATTGGCCTCATCCTCCTCTCCACCCTCTCCAGCAAGTGTGCTCTGCACTACTGTGCTAACCTTCCTGAGGGGGCCTTACCACCCTATTCTCAACTCAGGTGTCTTCAACGTCTCCCGTTGCCTTCCTAGCAAAATCCATGTGCCTTTTCTTGGCATTAAAGTCTCTCTGTGATTGGAAGCCAACATCTTTACCTATTTCCCCTCTATGTAAACGGAATGCTCTGCTGGTCCCCAATAAACCTTTAAACTACATCTATTTCCTTCATCTTAGCCTGTCTAAATTTACCCCTGACTTCATGGCCCAGCTAAAGGCCAGTTTGTCTTCATAAAAGCCTCGAAATCATCTTGACTGGAAACAAGGCCTCTTTTATATGACTGTTAAGATAGGGTCGTGGACCATCATGGCAGTAGAGTGTAGCTAATGGTGTATTTACCTTAGGGTTTCTCCTAGAAGAAAGAGGTTGCATCTTTTACATCTTCCATCTCCCAAGAACCTAGTACATTTGGTTCTATTATTTATTTACTGAATAAATGCATGACTTCATGGGGTGCCTGGGTGGCTCAGTGGGTTAAAGCCTCCGCCTTCGGCTCAGGTCATGATCCCAGGGTCCTGGGATCGAGCCCCACATCCGGCTCTCTGCTCAGAGGGAGACTTGCTTCCTCCTCTCTCTCTCTGCCTGCCTCTCTGCCTACTTGTGATCTCTGTCTGTCAAATAAATAAATAAAATCTTTTTAAAAAAAATCTGTGACTTCATCATGGCAGAAGTCAGAATACCAAAGAACAATTTTCGGACACATTGAAATTTCTTTTCAGAAAGTGCTTATTGATCATTTTGGTAATTTTTCACTCTTCATAATTGATGACTAGATACTCATTTGGGACTTTTTGCTACTGAACTATTTGATCTCTGAGTTACTTTCTGACAGTTGTATGAAGCACAATAGTTATGGAGCTTAGATTGGTGCTGGTTAATGTCAGCTTGCTGAGTAAATGTATTAATTAGGTTATTATTTCTATTTTTATTGCTACCTATCTATAATCTATAATTTGCATCTGTTTGAACTAAGGTCTCTAGATTTTGTATAAAAGTCACCCTTTCGATAAGAATAAATGTGCTTGACAGAACTGAGAGTTGTACACACACAGTCTTGGGCAGGGCTGATCCCATGGTCTCTTTGTCTGAACAAAGTCATTGCATCTGTCATGATGCCACCTCTACATGATTCTCTTTCCTTCTGGTTCTTGTAATCTCACTTTGCCCACGAGCATTTAGACCGAAGAGTGGTCATAACTCTGCTGCCATGAACTACAGTTTCTAGCATTTGCCTTGTGGCCTCCACACCTTTGCCAAGCGTACTTTTAAAAATATACCTTTCTCCTGTTGCCCAATTTTGAGTGTGCCATTTGTTTTCTGCTGGGCTCCTGAATGGGGTAACATATATGTTTATACCACATGCTTTTTCACAGCCCCTTTTGGGCAGAGCTTTCCTTAAATCTTAATCCTTGGGAAAACAGGGAGAGTTTCAAGAGGACAGCCATTAGAAAACTAGATGGAATGACCACAAAGTTATTTTGAAAATGTGATGTTTGTTACTCTCCACCCATTCTCCCGTCCACTTTATCATGAACTTCAGAGAGTCTGGAGCCATTTAGGGTATTCTAGGTCATTCATAGCTTTGTTTTTATCTTCCTAGTAACTCAAAGAAGATGGTGTAAGATTGATGAGTGTTTTTTTACTCCTCCTTCTCACATCTGTATGAGGCTGAGCCACCAGCTAGATTTCCAGAGCCACAGACAGAGGAAAGAGCCACTTTCCTCCCAGAAAGCACAACTGGTCTTACAGGGTTCTGAGCAAACACTGCATTGCCCTGTGAACAAGCCTGGCCCTTATGGAGCCTAAAAAGAAACAAATGGTCAGAGGGCCACGTGTTGAAGGGTATGCTAGGCCTGAACAGGAAATATACTCAGAGGAAAGTTACAGTAACTTCACCAGTTCTGTGGTCAAGAGGGAGGTGCTCTGTGCCAGGGAAACCAGCGTCACCTTCACAGTGTGTTCACAAACATCGTAGGGCAAGATGGTTGAAAATAGAAAGCTTTCATTTGCTCTGGTTCCTGCCTGACATGTTAAATTCTGTTCAGTCAGAATTTTAAAAAAGGAAATGACGTGATTAGGATCTTACGATCTGATGTTTAAGCTGCAAAAGAAACTGATTGTGATGTGCAGAGATGGAACCCAATGAAGTTCTTATGAGGTTCCGAAAGAAAGTCACATTTCTAATTAAAGACCTATCATATCTCCGTTTACCGCTTCCTTAATGTTTCGATGCAAATCTCTGTCTTGAGTGCTGTCTACTCCGCTCTCTGGTTCTGTTTCTCTGTGGTGCTATGATAGAGAAAAGGAAAGATGGCATATCCTAAATTAGACATGATAAATGTATGCAATTCACAAAGGTCCTGAGATTAAGAATTTGTCCAATGAGGTTTAGACTGAAAAGTGACGTTATATACGGACTAATGTTCATGCTCCAAGTGTTTTGTACAAACTTGGGCAAGCTGAAATGGGGGAGCTGAGATGGCATCATTGTTGGTTATAGATCTGAAATAATTTAGAAGAGGTATTTCACGTGATGATATTGTCTGTAGGCCTTATCTGGGATCCATCATAACCTTTAGGAAGTCTCTGAAATCATAAGCAAAATGTTTTGTGCACATGCATTACAAGCCAAGAAAGTTTGGAAACATACTTTTTCTAAATATGACCATGAAATCAAGTGAATCTGTTGAATGCACAAAGTTGGTTTTCTGAATAAAACATTCATGGCTTCAAAAGTTATTCCTAGAAACATAAATAAATAAATAAGTTTAGCTTTTCCATTATTTGTGTGACCTAGCTTAAAAAGTCATTTATTTTATTTTATTTTATTTTGTTTTCAGTTGTCTCTTCTATAAAATAAGGTTTTGGCTTGGATCACCTCAAGAGTTCCTTCCAGCTGAGCACTCCAGCAAAATGTTGGAGAAAATAAAATTTTAACTTAGTTTTGTCCTGATTCCACTCCATCTATTCCCCTATTCAATGGTATTTTCCTCCCTAACTCTCACTTCTAATACCATTCAATTATCTGTCGACTTTGAGAAGATCTAGAATTAATCACTGAAATTGTGTTGAAATTTTGATGCAAACTAACAGAGAAAAAAAACCCCACCAATAGATGAGAAGTCATAAAGCATGAACCAAGTCGTAAAGGTCACTTGTCCTATAAACTTGGGCAACTTGTTTGACCTCTTTAACCTCAGTTTCCCCATCTGTGAAATGCACATAGAGATGACTGTCCTATTTGTTTATTTCACAGGTTAATATGGAGTTCATATGAGATGAAATAGGAAAAAGCACTTTGTAGCCCTGTGAATGTAGGTCACAATTACTAATTTAAGTCAATGTGTTTTCCATATTGTCTTTTAGGCTTCATCTTCTTTTGAAATCCAAGCATTAACTGAATTGGTGAGGAGGGTCCTTTGAGGGGCAGGATTCCTTCTCTGATGTTTGGAACCACACCTGAGAGATGGTTACCCACTCCATCTGTGCAGAGAGTTGATGGGTTATTAATATAGTAATTGACCCATTTACAACAGGCAAAAAGGGAAAGTGTTTTTTTGTTTTGTTTTGTTTTGTTTTTTGTTCTTTTGTTTTTTGTTCTCATGGAAGCACAAGCAACTTCCCATTTTCTAAGTCAGCTGTATCACAAGAGTCACAGATTATCTGTGGGAAATCTTTTAGCTCACATTGCCTTACTTATAAGGAGCAGATAAGTACCTTTTCACCTCCAGTCTTACTCTTCATGTTGCCTGTTGTTAAGGAGGAGTTGTGAGGGAAAGAGGTTTGAGGTTACAGCTTCCTGTCTCCACACCTTTAGCTGATTTAGCTGCTAGGAAAGGCTTTGAAAGCAAAGCACTAAATTCATCATCAAAACAACTTGTCAATTCAGCTAGAGAAATGTCAGCCAAGTGAATCTTTTGATACCAGAAGCAAATACAATTGATGGATTGACAATGTTTTTCTTTTAATGCAGTAGGTTTGACCTAGGTGGATCTTGCTTAAATACTCACAAGAAGGAAAGGAAATGTTACATGGAAAGGCTAGGTCTGC
This sequence comes from Meles meles, assembly GCF_922984935.1. Taxonomy (NCBI): domain Eukaryota; kingdom Metazoa; phylum Chordata; class Mammalia; order Carnivora; family Mustelidae; genus Meles; species Meles meles. Next base: position 15,455,148 of record NC_060074.1, read on the forward strand.
AAAGACCAAAATAACCTGAGAAGGGTGCTCTTCATTCCTAGCACGAAAGGACTCAAATACAAGATAGTATAGGGAAGCTAAATATTTCTCTAATGTCTTCTGAGCCTGGGTATGTTCTTAAATTTTGCAATGTGTTCTTAAATTATTTGATGTCTTGTGGATTCCCTGAAACCCAGAGAACTAAAAACACATTTCAAAGTCAGATATCATTTGATGTTTCTGTTATTGGTAGCTATGATTTATCCATGTTAATACTCTTTCCAGTAGAGTGAGGGGTGCGCATTTTCACAATGCTCCATTTTAAGAAAAAAATAAGAATTATTGTGTCTACTGTAAGTTATAATGATCACATATATTCAGTATCATTTAGAGAAATTGGTTATCTTTTTCTACCACCAAAAGTGAATTTCCTTCATTTAGTGTGTCTTCAAAGCAGAAGTAGATTTTGAAATCCTAGGAGATGGTTTCTTACTTAGGTTTCTCCAGATGATTGACACGAACCAAGGTGGGACATAGGGCTATCAGGATATAAATGATGAAAATAAGAAGTTCTATCAGCCGATTTTTTTTTTTAAAGATTTATTTTTTTGACAGATAGAGATTAGAAGTAGGCAGAGAGGCAGGCAGAGAGAGAGAGAGGAGTAAGCAGGCTCCCAGCCAAGCAGAGAGCCCAATGCGGGGCTCGATCCCAGGACCCTGGGATCATGACCTGAGCGGAAGGCAGAGGCTTTAACCCGCTGAGCCACCCAGGCGCCCCCTATCAGCCGATCTTTAACTTGGGTTGAACCCAAAGCTTAGGGAATCATTGCCCCACACTAGCACATAGTTGGCACACCCCTTCGTGCATAGCACCTAACGTTAAAATTATGTGTTGACATGAAAGGCAGAGAAAAGTAAACATTGACAAATACATTGGATGTCTCTTTTTATCAAATGGCCATGTCATCACTATTTTTCAAGTTCTTTTCCAACAAATTTTAGTACAAGGAGTCACACAAAAAAGGACTTTTCTTTCCCCTTTGGAGTTGTTGGATGTGCCATCCACCAGGAGAATATTGACTATGTAACCCCCAGTCAAGACCCTGAGAACGTGGGTTACTTCTCCCTGAGAGATTGTGTAATTTGCAGTGCTGAGGTAGAATGGGTTCAGAGAAATCCCCTATAACCATGCTCACATTTGAATTTGGAGGCCCCATGATGAGCGGAAGTGAAGTCTTTTTCTAGTTATCCCACTACGTTATGTTTTGTGAAGGAAAGTTTCAGGAGAGAAAGACCACCGCTTCTCCCTTGTGAGAACAGAAAACAGTGAACTAAACTCCAAGGAGTCAATTAGTTTTGAGCTAACTAATATGTTTTCTACAGTGATCTCTTAGCTTGGAAGGATGTCCTTTTCATAGCTCAGATGTCTAACCTTCACCTCAGTTTCTCATAATGAGTGAAGAAAAGATGTAGGTAAAAGAAAAACAGCATTACTTACTGGTTGGTCTGTATGGCCTGAGGAGAATCATTTCTAACTCCTCTCTCACTCACCACATCTAAGCCAATGCTGAGTTCTGTCAGTTTTAACCTGTAAGTATTTCTTGAGCTCATCCACTTCTCTGTAATCATAGTTCAGGCACTTATCACCTCTTACCTAGGTCACTATGATTGGATCCTAACTCGTCTCCGTGTTTTTACACTTGTGCCTTTCAAATTTGCCTTCCACATTTTTACTAAAGTGGTATAGCAAATGCAATCACCTTTCTGCTTAAGATACGTCAATAGGTCCCCATCACCAGCAAGGGAGCCCAAGCTGTGAACCATGCTTGTTTTGCCAATCTTTTCTTTCACAAGTCATGGTCCAGCAAAATGGAGGCAGCTCTAATTCCCTACGTCTGCCTTACTCTTCCTCACCTCCTTATCTCCTCTGCATAGACTCCTCTTTTTCTCTCTTTGTCTTGTATTCCCTGCAGTACACGACCTCACACCCTATTCTCCAGCACACACACTCCTACCTCACTTCACCCCGACACAAAGGCTCATCTTGCAAGGCTTTTATTTAATAAACCTGTTGAATAAATGCATGCATACTTCCACATCAGGTCAGCAGTCACCTTGAGAAATCCTTACCTGATTTTCTAGTAACCCACAGAAATGCCCTGCAGATCACTGTGCCACTATCTTAAAAGTAGCTGTTATGAATCTTTCTTTCCCACCAGACCGTAGCTGCCGAAGGATAGAAACTGAGCCCTGTTCTCTTTGGGAAATAGACGTTTTCTTCTGTGTGCCTCTTGGGAGGGTGTCACATTCTGAGTGACACAGGACATGTTAAGCAAACTACTGGAGTATAGATGCTAGAGCTTCCTTCTTCCCTCTCCCTTCCCTCTCTCCACCTCACTGTGGGTGCTGGGAACGGGAACCCAGACTGGGTCCAGGGTTTCTCTCCAGCTTTCCTGCTTATGCTCCCTTTTGTTACCCTAGCAAAGAACTCCTATGCTCATTTTTTCCCCTTATGTCATCTCTCAGAGGCAGAGTAGGAAGAATTTGATTTGCCCCTTGACACAGAATCCAAATAATTAGGGACAGTTACAATCCCTGGAGGTCTCAGGAAGCAGAAATACCAGCACCTAATCCGGACTCCCTGAAAAGCAGGCATTTCTTGCTGGATTTGGCTCTTTTAATCAGAACTGGCCCAGTGATTCTAAGTAAATAAAAATAAAACCAAGCAAAATGAAACACAACAAAACAAGTTGAATTTCCCTATTTTTTTAAAGATTTTATTCATTTATTTGACAGACAGTGATCACACGCAGGCAGAGAGGCAAGTAGAGAGAGGAAGGGAAGCAGGCTCCCCACTGAGCAGAGAGCCCTGTGCGCATGACCTGAGCCAAAGACAGAGGCTTTAACCCACTGAGCCACCCAGGCGTCCCATGAATTTCCCTATCTTGATGGGTTGAAATTTTGGTTCCTTACATGTGCTTTTCAGTGCTTTAAGGGGGTTTTGAGTGAATAATAAATGAAGCTACTGTTGTTGTGGAGACACAAATTTTGAATAGGGATTTAATGAGATGGTAATCAGACCTTGCTGCTGATAACAATGACACAGTCAGATTACCACCTTTCACTTATTATTTAATGAGATCTTATCGTTCACACAGTAGTATATAAAGAAACACAACAGGTTGTCCTTGCTCAATGAAGACCCAGAAACTGGAAGTCTAGAGGAAATAAATACACAGAAAACTTGAAGCATATGAAGCAAGAGGTGTTCCACATGTAGAACCTGACCAAATGGCAAATGAGTGATACAGATAGTAATCATTTGAGACCTAAGAAGGGAGAGACACGCTAGGCCATGAGCTTAGTTAGAGTATGGAAGGAGGAATGCTCACACAGCCTGTTGCTGGGATGTTAAATAGTCTGGCTGATTGGGAAGATCGGGTTTGAGGAGATGAGACTGGAAAAACCTGTGGAGGCCTGGGAATTGAGGATAAGAAATGAATTTTCAATTGTTAAGTCACTGGTTCTCAAACTTGACTGCAAATTAGAATCTCCTGAGAAACTGAAAATACTGACGTCTGGGTTCTATACACAGAGATTCTGCTTCAATTGATCTGGGAATCAAGGGTTTTTAAACTGCAGCTGATTCTAATATGTTGTCACCTTCAGAAATCTGTTACAGGACTGTGATTCTCAACCCTCACTAAATATTAGAACCAAAGGGGGAAATCTTTATGATAATACTAAAGATGACCCACAGAATGGGAAAAAATATTTGCAAATCTCATAAGATTTATCTATGATAAGGAACTTGCATCAAAAATATGTAAAGAACTCTGATAATTCAACAATAAAAAGGCAGTCCGGTTAAGTGGGCAAATGATCTGAATAAACATTTCTCTAAAAATGAGAGACAAATGGAGCACCTGGGTGACTCATTTGGTTAAGTGTCTGCCTTGGCTCAGGTCATGATCCCAGGGTCCCGGGATCGAGCCCGGGATTGGGCTCTCTGCTTGTGTGCTCGCTCTCTCTCTCTCTCTGTCAAATAAAGTCTTTTAAAAAGAATGATAGACAAATGCTTAAAAAGCACGTAAAAAATGCTCCACATCATCAGTCATTTGAGAAATGCATATCAAACCACAATAAGATACTGTTTCATATCCACCAGAATGGCTATGGTAAAGAAAATGAGCAATACCAAGTGTTGGGAAGGAGGTGGAGAAATCAGAATCCTCAGACACTTTCAGTAGAAATGTAAAATGTGTACCTGGGTGGCTCAGTGGGTTAAGCCTCTGCCTTCGGCTCAGGTCATGATCTCAGTGTCCTGGGATCGAGCCCTGCATTGGGCTCTCTGCTCGGCAGGGAGCCTGCTTCCTCCTCTCTCTCTGCCTGACTCTATGCCTACTTGTGATCTCTCTCTGTCAAATAAATAAATACAATCTTAAAAAAAAAAAAGAAAGAAATGTAAAATAGTGCAGTTGCTTTGGAAAAGTTTGTAAGCTCCTCAAAAAGCTAAACAGAATTACTGTATAACCTAGCAGTTCCACTCCCGGTATACACCCAAGAGACCTGAAAGCATACGTCCATACAAAAATGTATGTACATCAATGTTTGTAGCAGCATTATTCATAATAGCAAAAAAGCGAAAGCAAATGATGAATGGAAAAACAAAACGTGGTATATATATACACAAGAGAATATTATTTGGTCATGAAAATAAATGAAGTTCTGATACATTTTGCAACAGAGATGAACCTTGCAAACATGATGCTAAGAAGTCCGACAAAAAAGGCCATATAGTGGATGAGCCCATTTATAGGAAATGCCCAGAATAAGCAAATCCAGAAAATAGTTCAGTGGCTGTCAGGGGCTAGAGGGAAGGAGGAATGAGGAGTGGTTGTTGACGGGTATGGGGATTTCTGTTTGGGGGCAATAAAAATACAATATTCTGGAATCAGATAGCGGCCATCCATTTACAATTTGTGAGTATAATTAAAAAAAAAAACCAACTGCCAGAGGGAAGGGAGGTGGGGGATGGGCAAAATGGGTGAAAGGGAGTGGAAGATATGACTTCCACTTGTGGAATGAGTAAGACTTGGGAATGAATGGTACGGCATAGGGAACACAGTCATTGGTATTGTAAACACTGATGCATGGTGATAGATGGTAGCTATGCAGTGGTGAGTGTAGCATGACTATAGAGTTGTTGAATCTCTGTGTGGTATCCCCGAAACCAGTATGACGCTGTGTGTCAACTATACTCGAATAAAACAAAATAAAACCCAACCACTGAATTGTGTATTTTAAAAGGGTGAACTTAAAAAAAAAGAGAGTGGCTTTATGGTACATGAATTATATCTCGTAAGTTGTGTGAAAAAAATGAGAAGAAAGAATACAAATCCCTTCTTGTGTCCAGCATAGAGTAATTAAATCAGGATTTTTGGAAATGGGAACTGGATATAAGGTGTGGTTTTTTTTTTTTTAAGTTTTTGATGTACAGCCAGAATGGAGAACAATGCAGGTGATGGAAAGCTGCTAGTAATTTAGTTCTATGCATTTTCCTTTCTCCTAAAGCAAAAATAAAACACCTGAGCACTTGAATGCAAATCCAGGGCAAATTGTAGGTTTTATTTTAATAGATTTTTATTTTATTTGGGTCTTCAGTATGGGTGTATGGGGTGTGGCTTCAAAAAAACCTTTTTTTAAAGAATGCAAATACATAGATAATTATTAGCATAACCCAAAGTAACAGCAATTTTTTTGGTATTAAATTTTGAATCAGAGACGCAAAGCCATTCATTATTTTTGAGAAATTCATTATTTAAGAGTGACGGAAAATTTAGGGAAATTTGCAAAGTTGATTCTTAGTGGTTAAGAATGGTGGTTCTAAGTGGTCCATTTCTCAGGTGGTGGTTGTTGGGTTTTTAGTCACAGCTTTGCTCACCATCTATTCAGCGATTTTAGAGAGGCCATGGGGGATACAGTGGGAGATAAGATGGAATCCATGTGTTCTCTTCCTCGTGTAGGTTTATAATACCTAGCTTCAGGTTCTTTGCTTTAAAAGTGAAGAGATTGAACTAGATGGTCTCCAGATTCTTTGATCATTTATCGGAATAGCATTGAGGTAGAAAAATGGAGTAAAGGGGGAGCTCTTGTACACCTCTTCCATCTCCTGTGATTTAAGAGAACAAATATGGGAAGTTCTTGAGAAGGCTCCTCTCAGAATTTGCTACAGAAGGTAAGTTAAGCTTTTTGGGTTATGTCTTCTCTTACTTTTTATCCTACTCTTGGAATGGCCAATAAACAAAGTCCAAACGTTTCAAAACATTTTAGTTCACAAAAGCCTGTATCACAACTTAAAGCCAAATCTATTTGTGTATTCATGTCAGGTGTTCCAAAGCCTTTCCAAGGATCCCACTCAATCAGGAAGATAACAATTAAGCATGATTAACATCTTTGGAATCTTAGTACAGATTCAAAAATTCCAAATGTGTAGCTGTGGTGCTCAGTGCCAACAGAAGGCCACATTCTGCCCTCCAAGTGAAAACACACTGCATTGTCCCAGTCAAAGGAGGATGCAGATAATATCAAAGTGCAAACTTTTAAACTCTCACTATAATTTTCTTCCAAAGAACTCCTGCATCTTCATCCACCAAGAGAAAGCCTTTGCTGGAGATCCGGTTATTTTGTTAATTAATATGTCTTGATTTCAGGGGGAAAAAAAAGTCCTCATGCTCTTATTCTAAGCAAATGATTTTTCCTTCTTCAGAAAACAAGATTTTGGTGAAGCAGTTGCCCATGATTGTGGTGTACAACAATGAGGTCAACCTGAGCTGCAAGTATACCCACAACCTCTTCTCAAAGGAGTTCCGGGCATCCCTTTATAAGGGAGTAGACAGTGCCGTGGAAGTCTGTGTTGTGAATGGAAATTACTCCCATCAGCCTCAGTTCTACTCAAGCACAGGATTCGACTGTGATGGGAAATTGGGCAATGAAACAGTGACATTCTACCTTCGGAAGTTGTTTGTTAACCAAACAGATATTTACTTCTGCAAAATCGAGGTCATGTATCCACCTCCTTACATAGACAATGAGAAGAGCAATGGGACCATTATCCACGTGAAAGGTAACACATAACTCTACCAGGGCACCGCTCTAAAGTCATAGTTTTCAGTGGCAGTCTTGAAAACTAGGTCATGATCAATGGTGGGGTTGGATAAATCTACAGAGAGGAAGTCTACACATTATAAACTGGTGATAGTTTGCATATTTTTATACCTTTCCCATTCTTCTATAAAGTTCAGAAGGAAGGAAATGCACTCAAGTGCCACTCCCATGTTTAACCCATTCTGTTCTGTTTTTCAGAGAAACACCTTTGTCCAGTGCAGCCGTCTCCTCAATCTTCTAAGCCATTTTGGACACTGGTGGTGGTTTGTGCAGTCCTAGTTTTCTATAGCTTGCTAGTAACAGTGGCTCTTTGCGCTTGCTGGGTAAGAGAAGCAACACTATTTTGTGTAACTTTTCCATGCATGTGTAATCTGAACACATTCAAGAAATTTGCCCATGTGGTTCATTTTCTGTTTAATACATGATTGTTAGTATTATTGCTGTTATTTCCCTTCTAGGTGTGGGTAGGTTCTCTTCGAACCTGTTTAGCTTTATTTGAGATGAAAATCTAATGTGAATTCTATTTTCCAGAAGGTGGTAATAGGTGGCCATGCAAAAAAAGAAGCTGAAAAGTGGGGATCGAGTCTTAGGGCCAGTTACTCCCCCCCCCGCCATTTTGCAACATCATGATGATATATAAAATAGTTTTGATATACATATATGTATAAAAATCTAACAATTTGGGAATCGAGGCACTGAAACCAATGCACAATTTTTGTTCAGGGTCCAAAATTGTGAGAAATTTGGTTACTGAAATTATGCATTCAAACCTAGCAAAGAAACTAGGTCTGTTTATCTGAGTCATATTTTTATCTCCTCTGAAGCAGTTGAATTTCGTGAGGCCAAGTATGGTTGCTGTCATTATGAAACCATAACGGGAGTTAGACTTTTCTGAGTTCTCAGCACTGAATAAAAGTTTACCAATTTGTGCAAATGTTCATGCAATGAGCTTGGTGTATTTTTCTTTACCTCCTTCAAAGTTGAAGATTTGAACACATCTTGATGACCATATCCACTGTTAAGATGGGACTCCCTTACCGACGGTCTTTCCCTTACTCAGAAACCTCCCTTTCTCATGTACACGGTGTGGGACAGAATGTCTCTTGCATTGGTTTCACGTTGTCTTTGAGTTTTTTTCCTATGTTAGATGCATGTGTGAGTCATTTCTTCAATAAGAAATATATGTTCCTCAAGGATAAAGGACCATTTCTCTTGATATACACCATCCATGTGGTATTCAGGATTTTTAATGATTAATGAGTGCTTATCAGATTTATGCATTAATAACCTTCCTAAAGACCAAACTAAGGACTTAAATGAACATATCTTTAAGGGATATTCTACATATCTAACTAACCCATAGATGGGTCAGTGATTTCTGGAACCCACACCTGGTGAAACCATTCTATTTACTAAAGACTTGGTGCTGGGGGGGCAGGGCAGGGGATGGACAGAGGTGAGGTGATTGGGTTCACAATTGTGTAAATGACGGATATAGCCTGAGATTTTTTTTTAAGATTTATTTATTTGAGAGAGAAAGAGCTTGAGTGTGAGAGTGGGGGGAGGGGCAGAGGGTGAGAATCCTCAAGCAGACTCCCTGCTGAGCACCGGATATGGGGCTTGGTCTCATGACCCATGAGATCATGACCTGAACTGAAACCAAGAGTCCAATGCTTAACCAACTGAGGCACTCTGGTGTCCTACCTGAGATTCCTTTATTTTTAATTAATTAATTATTTATTTATTATTATTATTTTTATGTTAGGCACCATACTGTATGTCACTAGTTTTTGATGTAGTGTTCCAAGATTCATTGTCTACGTATAACACCCAGTGCTCCATGCAATGGAGCCATCACCGGGCCAACTCATCCCCCAACCCCCTTACCCTCTAAAACCCTCAGTTTGTTTCTCAGAGTCCATAATCTCTCGTGGTTTGTCTTCTCCTCTGATTTTCCCCCTTCTTTTTCCCCTTTTTTCTCCTAATGTCCTCCATGCTGTTCCTTTTAAACTCTGTTGGCCTATTTCCAAAGTCTGCCTCTGGATCAATCCCCACATGCTGCTAACATTTTGGAAAACTCTAGGGGCAGAGATGGACATTGGTTAGGCTGCCTGTTTGCCTAATCTGTCTCTTCTGCAGAGTAGGGAACAAAGTGGCTGTTGATTCCTAGAAATCTCTTATACTAGATAGCAACTTGATATTTACCCGTCTTGCTTCCTCCAAGTTGCCCCACCCTGAGAGCCTTTTATGTAGAGAAATATTGCTTAAATTCTTTCTCTGATGTCAGTTCAGTCCCTCATCTTTCTTGATCTTGGGGTCTTCATACAAGTTATGTTCCCACTTTGAACCTCTGTGGTGTTTGCCAATGATTTTAGAGGTTAGAATCTTAGTCCCTATTTTTATCTCTTGGGAATTTCAACTTCTTAATCTAGAATATAGGTGAAGTGGCTTTATGGGTACACTTCCAGGACAGGTACTTCCTTGTTTATGCTGACCTAGGTCAGTGTCATTTACCAGCTTCCCAGGAAATCGTTTTGAGATTTACTTTAACTTCCGGTGGCCGGAAGGGTAGTGCTCATCATTTAAAATTTATTGTAAACACACATTAGAATATCAGTTACTATAATCGGGCACTAATTGGCTCAGTGACTGGAATCACGCAGAGGAACAAAAGCCTTCTCATTTTCAGTGAATTTAAACAGTTCACTTTCAACTTGGAAACATCATAGATGCTGCAGGTTTTTCTTTGGTAGCACTATTTGCTTTGTCTTGATAAAACTTAACTTTGGTTTTATTCTGTTTCGTAAGTTCCCTGTGAATTAGGAAGAGCCAGTGCTTGGCATGATCTTATCTTCTGCGGCCTCTTATAGTCGATTAGGTTGTCCAATAAGAACCTTATATTTGGGGCGCCTGGGTGGCTCAGTGGGATAAAACCTCTGCCTTTGACTCAGGTCATGATCCCAGGGTCCTGGGATCGAGCCCCACATCAGGCTTTCTGCTCCGCAGGGAGTCTGCTTCCTCCTCTCTCTCTGCCTGCCTCTCTGCCTAGTTGTGATTTCTCTCTGTCAAATAAATAAAATATTAAAAAAAAGAGAACCCTTTATTTGCCTAGGTCTTTGTACTATCTGACCAAAAGGGTGTGAAATAAATATGTATCTTTATTTTATAAGATAACATCACATTTCTTCCCCCACCCCCCGCCCCAGCTCATCTTTTCTTGCTGCTGTTACTGTTTAAGCAACCCGCAGCTTGTTGAGCAAGGCATCCTGGCCATTAGGGATCTGAGAGGTTAGCCATTTCCTGGGTCCTATCCTGGGAGCCTATTTTTGGCCGATCAGCACTATGTCTTGGTGTGAGGTGCTGTTCTCCGGAACTTCCTGAGGGCTTGCGATGTGCTACCGTAGGCAGTTGTAGGCTGAGCGGGTTTCTGGGAGCAGCTGCACATTCTATCCCAGCTCTTGACCTGTTGCTGACATTTGAATAAATGAAGTGCTCCCCTCCCCCAGCCGGTGCGGAACAGCACCTGCTACTGTCCCTCAATGCTCCACTCACGCAGCTGAGCTGGGAAACCTGTCCTCTTTCTTAGTCTAAAGGAACCTTTTTGAAAACATGGTCTTCTCCACGATCAGTCACAATGTGGGGAATGTGGGCAGTGCGTGGATAGGTGGTATCTTCCTTTAAACCCAGGGTACTCTTGAAGACTCTGTCTGTACGTGAATTGTGTCTTGCCGCTGCTTCCAGGAAACAGGTGGGTCAGGGTGGTAAGGGCAAGGTGGTGCGAGGGCAAGGGAGGAATGGTCCTGAAATCACACATCTTTAGTGGACTTAATAGAATGGTGAAGAGGCAGAATAGAGGACCCCGTCACACAGACTCACAAGGCGAGTACTCTCCACACACATAGGCAGGCGCACATGGACACTGTGGGTTCCGGATCATGTTCCCTCCCAGCCATGCGTGTGTCATTTCCATCCCACTGTTGTGTTTACAGCTTAGTGGACGAAATTTACTATCTGAACCTACTATCTGAGGGGAAGCATGGGAACGGATTGATCTTTCAGAGTCTTTGTGCAACCCAGAGAACCTCACTCAGACTTATGACATCTTCCTTATTGGGGCTTCTCTACCAGCTACAGTTGTGTTTGAGTGTTTGGAGGCAAGAACTGCCATTTGGTGTTCTGGCAAGGGAAATCAGAGCAGGAGTAAGTACTCAAGTGCTTTCCAGGGTATTAGCAGCAGCCTTCCACATTTATCCAGAGGCAGAGGTTTCCTTGCCCTTATCCTGCCCTGCCATAACCCTGTGCCTGAGAAAACGTGGTCCTTATCTATGGAAAGGATGTAAAGCCACGATGTTTGAAGATCAACTTCCCTCACCCACTTTGTTTCCATGGCTACCTCTCTTGAACGAATCTCCGAATTATGTCTGTTGAACACTATCCTCTTCTTTGTTTCAGCTGGATAACTCATCCATCATTTATATCCTAAATGACCAAAGCTGAATTTGTAACCTTCTCTTACAAATCTACTTCTCCTTTTGTCCTGCCTTATATCCATGGATGGAACAGCCTCCTTCCAGTTTCCCAAGCTCAAATCATTGGTCATCTCTGAGGATGAGCAAAAAGGAAAGGCCAAGCAATCTGACAATATTCATTCTAAATTTGGTCCCATGTTTTGTATCATTTTGCTTCCTTTTCATCCCATTCCTTTTCATGATCAGACTCCTTAGATCAGGATTTCTCAGTCTTGGCACTATTGACATTTTGGGCTGAGTAATTCTTTGGTGTCAGGGGCTTGCCTGTGCACCATAGTGTGTTTAGTAGCATTTCTGGCCTCTAGCCACTAGATGCCATAGCATTCTTTCCAGTGGTGACAAACCCCAAATACCTTCAGACATTGTCAAATGTCCTCTGGGACAAGGGATAGGGAGCTGGCAGTGACAAGGATGAGGCTTAGGAAGTCTTGGGCAATTGTATATGCAGAAGTGTCACTCACTGAGATAGAAACCCTAGCAGAGGACCAGACTTCAGGGGCGGATCTCAGTTTCCTTTTGGACAGGTTTTGTTTGAAGTGTCTTTGAGGTCCCATCCAGAGATATAAATTTGGGTGAATAGGTGGTAATTGAAGCTGCCAATGGGGATGAGTTTGCCTAGAGAGAGAGGATGGAGTGCGTAAAGGAGAAGGCCTGTGAGGAACTTTAACACGGAATGGCTGCATAGAGAAGGATGAGCTTGCAAAGGAGGCAAGGAAGGAGTAGCCAGACTGGTAGGATGAAAACCATCATGGTGCCATCTTATGGAAGGCAAAGTGGAAGAGTGTCTCAAAAGAGCGAGAGTAATCATTAGTAGAGAATGCTACCAAGAAGTCAAAAGATGAAGACTGAAAAAGATGAGGACATGTTAGTTGGGTTTAGTAATGTGGAGGTCAGGGTTTTTCCAGCTTGCTCATGCTCCTTTGACAAGCCTCAGGGAGGAGCATGGAAATAAGACCAGGGCAGAAGTCACTTGCTCACTTGCTTGTTCAAGTGTTCATGTCATTCACGTGCCATGTATCTACGCATCAGGCCTAGGTGCCTAGAAACAGAAAATTTTTTTCATAATAGGGAGTTCTGAATTCGGAAACCCAGGTTGCTATTTTTAGAATTTTTACGGGTCTTTTAACAAACGTGTAAATTTTACCATCATATTGGTTCAGAAAAGATGCTCCTAACCTCCAGTAAAAACTATGCTAAGATTCGTAGTGCATGTAACTCTTGCTCTGGGTTTAGTATTGCCCCTACTTCCCTCACCCCTGATAGAAATTCATCGAGAAGGAGGTGAATCTGAGGAACAGAGATAAGTGACACTATTATCTTTATGGAAATGTACATACACACAAGAGAATAGGAATGTAACTTGTTGTCTTGAACTATACCTCTCCACTAATTTGGACTCCAGGGCTATGAATTTATGATTATTTCAGACTCTAGAGGGGTGAAGTTTCTCTCGGATTAATGATGCAAAAACGGCTTGTTAAGCAAATGACAGATGTAAGAAGAATGCAGTGGGGATGCTTAACCTTTTCCAAAGAGGAAGGGCCTTCAAGAGTATTTACATATCAACAGTGGATATATTAATTAGATGTGCTTTTGGAATTTAGATCAAATGACTGCATTGAGGGTAACATGGGTACCTTCAACCCAAATACCTTCTTTGATTCAGATTTTGCATGTTAATTTCAAAGAGTCCAAAGAAGTTAGGTTTGATTAGGCACTATCCTGGTCCAAGGCACTCAGTGGATTCAGGTGTATTCAGCTTCATTTGTCAGTCCATGTTCTGAGTAGTTGCCACCCCCCCGCCCCCCGCCCCAGTCTTAGAGCTACTCCCACTACATCTCCTCCTGTTCCCTGGCCCCCTTCACAGAGACACTTCTCTTTTCTGCAGATGAAGAGTAGGAGGAGCAGGATCCTTCAAAGTGACTACATGAACATGACCCCTCGGAGACCGGGGCCCACCCGGAGACACTACCAACCCTATGCACCAGCACGCGACTTTGCAGCATACCGTTCCTGACATGGACGCCTATCCAGATGCAAGCCGGCTGGCAGCTCTTCACCTGCTCAACACAACTGCTCTGGATAGGAAAAACCTGCCTCGTCTTCAGCCGGCCACAGGCTCCTTCTACAGGCTCTTCTTAGGCCACTGATGCCAATTTTTCTTGAACGACTAGACCAAATAACATTATTTTGAGACTCCGAAATGAAGTTAAAGAATATTATTGTGGCAGGCTCTATCTTGTAGTGCCATGACCCAAATTCCAACTTACCACGTATTTATTGACTTAAGAGGTTATAGTGGAAAACAAAAAAAATCCGTGGATTCTGTCAACCTTGAAATCTGCTTTCCATTTCACTCCTTTCTCACTCATCATTTCATTGTGGTCAAGTGAAATGCGATATGGAAGGACGTTTTAGATGGAGAAGAAAGGATAGAGAAACATTCCTTTTGGTTAAATGGGGGTTTAGGGTGGGGATAGTTTAGAGTGGGGGAGAGGGGACGGAGACTTATGCATTTCAAAAACCATTAAAACACTGTCTCTCATTCCTGAAATGAACCACTTAGTTCCTATTTAATACTGTTGTAGTTTAGAAAGATATAGACATTATTTTTTTTAATTTTTAAATTTTTTTATAAACATGTAATATATTATTAGCCTCAGGGTACAGGTCTGTGAATCGCCAGGTTTACACACTTCACAGCATTCATCATAGCACATACCCTCCCCAATGTCCATAACCCCACCACCCTCTCCCTACACCCCTCCCCCTGGCCCCCCTCAGTTTGTTTTGTGACATTAAGAGTCTCTTTTGGTTTGTATAGACATTATTTTTTTGATGAACTCTGGTCATATTTAGTCATCTTGACCAATGGAATTCATTCGAAGCAAGTTAAGGCAAACAGTCTTGCTCTCCTTTACTCCCTGTGATGGGAATGCCATGTAGTATTCACAATATGATTTGAAAAGCATAAAATAGTCTTCCCCCTTACCGAGGAAGAATGTGTCAGGAAATGAAGCCACTTGATGTCAAAATCATTTAAATACTCTGAAGAAGGGTTACTTCTTCAGAAGACCATTCCTGTCAAATCATATAGGGGGCTTTTCTGTTCCCTATATTTCAGGTTTGTCTGGCTGATCTTTTTGTCATCTGTGTGGAAATCTGAAGTGGGAGACTGAAAGGACATCCAGAGCAGTGATGGTACTCTGAAAAGGGGCTGTTGGTATTCATGAGGGCATGGGGGATGAGTCCCAAGAAACTTCTTCTGGAGGAGAAGAATAGAAGGGAATCATGTGACTCTTGCCAATGTACTGAGGGGGTGGCCAATATCTGCTGGAAATTTTTTAGAAGACAGAAGGAGACAAGGCGAGAGTTCTTTTACAGTGACTTTATATGATTTAGGGCTCAGAACTCCAGAACTCTGTGGGTTCAGCTGTGTGTTTACCTTGGAGTTCCACTGACATGGAAAAGTATTTTGGGGTGTATCTTTTAAGACAGCATCAAAGTTCTCAAGATGCCCTGCAAAGCCGGACCCTGTAAGACCTGATCTTGTCATGACAATGGATATTTTTCTGCCTCTGGTTGGGGTCAACTGGTGTATGCCTGGGAACCTTGAAGAACAGCTTTACTGCTGCCTTTACAATTTGTTTCATGCTTTGATTTACTCAGATGTTAGAGGAGTCTAGCTTTTGGAAGCAGGTAAAATAGATCTGGTCCAAGTCCCATTTCTAGTTGGCCTTAAGCAAGTCACTGACTTTCTAAGGCTCTACTCTTCAACTATAAAATGGAGGTAATGATCATAATTGTTTGTCCCTATACTATAACCAACATCAGGGCATGGCCCAAGTTTGTCTTTTTTTTTTTTTTTCCCTGCTCGTCCCTGGCACTAGTACCATATCTGACAAATAATGTTAGCTACTATTATTATTGTCATATAGATAATGTATAAAGATTAAACTGGGGGGTACCTGGGTGGCTCAGTGGGTTAAGCATCTGCCTTCAACTCAGGTCATGATCTCAGGGTCCTGGAGTTGAGTCCTGCATCAGGCTCCCTTCTCAACGGGGAGTGTGGTTCTCCCTCTCCCTCTCAAGTAAAAAAAAAAAAAAAAAAAAAAAAAAAAATCTTGGGCCATGCCCCGAAAAGGGAGAGAATATTGTAACAAATTTAAACCCACTATCTAGGGATAAGGTGCTATCAACCCGAGAGCCTCTTAACTTCTACCATTTTCCTGTTTTGGAATATTTTAGCTTGTTATGAAATGTGCAGTGTTCTGTCTCCCACTTTTATGTATAAAAAGAGGTCTTCTTTAATTTTTTCATGATGTGGGGAGGGGAATCCTATGATTCCAGTGGAAAATAGTACTTTGGTTGACTTTGAAATGGGCATCCATTCCATGAAAATAATTAATTCAGAGAAGGTCAAACTCACTAGAACTGGAGTGGCAAAGAACTCTTGAATTTATACTGGCATATGTTCTGCATTGCTAGCCTCTTGGCACACAGAGTTCTTTAATCTAAGTTACTGAATTGGATTTGAAAATGATAGAGCTAGGGAATTTTAATAAATAGCAATGGCAAAAAATAAATTAAAAAAATGGAAAGATCTGATCTTTGGTAAAAAAAAAGGTTTTATTTTCTGATGGGAAAAATAGGCTTACCAAAGATGAATCACACTTTAGATTTCTCTTACTCACTCTGAACAGAACCAAAGTAGAAATGTTAATAGGGAAGTCCATTTTCACTATTAGTATGAGCCAAGAAATGGTTTAAAAACAGTGGTTAGAGCAATGCTTTTACAGTTTCAGATATAATAATTATGAAGAAAACAATGTCATTTGCTGCTATTATTGTAAGAGTCTGATAATTAGTAGTATTTCTATAATTTTTGATTGTGAGCTCACTTATTTTGGGCTGAGCAGGACAAGTTAAAGAGACCAAGTATACATTATATTTCTGTGTATTCAGTGGTAAAATTACTGAACTACCAGGTGCCTGTTTTTAATTTGAGCTTTAGTATTTGTCTTTCAGAGCAGGTATGTTTAACTTTTGGTCATGAATCTGGAGAAAACTTGCTACTTAAAGATGGTGTGGGATAAATTTTTTTTTTTAAATAAATCTCCAGCTCAGCTTTTTAAAAATATACCAAACTTTCATATATTAGTTTTATTTCAAGCAAGGTACAGCCCTGGTTTGTTTACTTGGCTTTAGTCACAATCTCTCATCAAACCAATGGTTTATATCTCTGGGGTGTGTGCATTCTGTGTGATGTGAATGCTCTGTGAGAGAGATCAGACTTCAGCCTTGACCGCATCCCTTGGGTTCACTAAGTGAACCACTAGTTCTCATGGCAAATTTAATGGGGAAGTTGATGGTTAAACGAATATCAGATCCCTTATTCCAGCTTTTTGCACTGCTCGATAAGAACCATGGGCTACCCAGGGACTGATCCCAGTGTTAAATTCAAGTACATGCTGAAGGTTGGAGATGGCGGCAGTCATGGACCCAGAACCAGGGTCATCACTGCCATAGACTGGTTATTAACCCAAGTCCAGGACCATGGCAATGACTTTCTCAAGTCCTGGACTGAGTGACTTCTTGAAATTTGAGGCCTAGGAAATCTCTGTTATAGATATATGCATACTTTCTGACATGTTCTTCCTCAAACATCACAGGCATGTACTCACCTCAGGGCTTTTGCACATGCTGTTTCCTATATCTGGAATATCTGTCTCCAGATAGCCACCTGGTTTTCTCCCTAATTTCCTTCAGGCCCTTGCTCAAATGTCACCATCCACCGTAGTTAACAACCTCCCTACCCCACCCCACCGAACCCTACATGCTTTCCTGACTTGCCTTTTTTCTATAGCATATCACCCTCTCTTACACTAGATTTTTTACTTATTTATTTGTTTATTGTTTATTTCCCCAAACTAGAGTGTAAGCTCCATGAGAGATGGAACTTTGTCTGCTTTGTTGATTGCCATATTCCCAATGCCTAGAACAGTACCTGGCATGAAATAAATATTTATTGAACGAATGACTTTAATATACCTTATGGATTAATGGTCAGTTTAAATGTACCAATCACATTCGGAGAAGGAGAAAGACAGTTCTGTTTTCTACTTTTCTATTAATAAGGACCAAAATCCATTTTGTCAGTGAAACAGGAGGTAATACATATATATATTTACCGCTGAAACTGGTGAAAGAAAACCTGATGGATGGAAGTTCATTCACATTTTAGAAATTTTTGTGCAGCGAGGAAAACTAATAATGTTAGAAAGAAACATCTTGAAAAGTCATGCTAAACAAGCCCCGTCAAGAGTAGGTTGATTTGGGGCGCCTGGGTGGCTCAGTGGATTGGGCCGCTGCCTTCGGCTCAGGTCATGATCTCAGGGTCCTGGGATCGAGCCCCGCATCGGGCTCTCTGCTCTGCAGGGAGCCTGCTTCCTCCTCTCTCTCTGCCTGCCTCTCTGCCTACTTGTGATCTCTCTCTGTCAAATAAATAAATAAAAATCTTAAAAAAAAAAAAAAAAAAAAAAGAGTAGGTTGATTCTCCACTAAAGTTTCCACATCTGTTCTTAATGGACTCTTGACTATGTTTTAAATATTACTTTAGACTAAGACTTCTAAAAATGTTGCCTAGTTTAAATCCCATTTTACTATTGAATTGCTACTCATTTCTCTCCCTCTCTGTTTTTCTTACCCCCAACAAATTCAATAAGTGCCTTTCCTGGCTATGATTCAAAAAGAGCTCAAAGATGAGAATGCTGGGGACAGACAATTTCAGCTGCTTTACCTGTTATGCTCATAACTGAACACTCTAACGGCTTGCAATAATTTAAAAATAAAAGAACAGCAATGAACAAAATTGGAGCACTTGGAGTAAGCTGAAAATTCAAATCAGACATGTTAATCACCATGCACAGACAGACACACAGACACAGAGCTTGTGGGTAGGGGAAAGTCCTTGAACAAGATACACAGGGCTGGTCTGAAATTTACATAGAAGCTCCTATTTATTTCATTGCAAACTGTGCTTTCAAAGTGGCCTGAAGTCAGATAAGCGTACCGTGAGTTCTTCTCCAAAGCGACTCTTCTTTGTTGAAATGGAGCTCATTAAGTTAAATAAAGGTGAACTTGAAAAAAAATGAGCTTATATATGTCATTCTACTCCATGAAGGACTGAAATTAGCTAGTCACTCATGAATTCAACTGGGCGAAACAATTCAGTCGGAAAGGGACAAGATTGGTCAAAATTAGCCTTAAATGAATCTGCTCAGTAAGCACTCCTTTGTTGGGCTAATAAAAATAGTGTAACCTAGTTCTGTGAAAAGGTTCTAGTACCTCAAAACCCAAGTTCAAAGAGCAATAAAATGCAAACTTCATAACTTCACCTGACAGACCTCCCACCACGTTCTAGCTACTAACTATGTGAATGGTGTAATCGTTCACAGCCCCAAATTAACTTTTTTTCTCCAATCTAATAAAACATAGGGATTTCTTTTAAAGCAGCCCCCTTTCTCCTAGCTCATCTTACCTGTAACAAAGATAATGGATGAGTGAGAAAAAATCAAGGAAACTTCTGGATCTATCTTAAAGGATGTTTAACCATCACACTAAGCAGCAGCAAAAGGGAGGGTGGGGGAGTCATACCGGACCCTTGTTTGGTAACTTATCTGTGTCTCCTAAACTGAGGTAACCCTCTAACTCTTGACTTTTTGTTAGTTTTCCTGGTCCTCAAAAGAAGTTTGGTTCTTCAGGAACAAATCTGAGTGGGTGGACCTCTCAACTTTCTCTGCTTTGACATCCCAAAGGAGTGTGTGTTTTCCCTTCGAAGATTCACGGGTTCTCAGCCCTTAGAAACCTAGACCACTGTCCAGAGCACACTTTATTGGCAGTTCTTTTAGTTCTTTTCAGGGTGTATGGACACTTGGGTTCCAGAACTAAAAAAAGCTTGGGATGAAATATGGGTGATCCAAGAATATTTTGTCTTTTATAAACTGACCCCACTGCTGAGGCCACTCTGAGGACCAGACTGTCTGCTTTCCAAGCCCCCGTTTCCTATCCTTTTTGCCAACTGAAACTGTGAAAGTTTTGGCATGCCGGGAATTTGAGAGGACAAAGAGTCACAGAAGGGTGAATTTATCTCAGGGTGGGGGTGGACTGGATTCTCCTTACACTGCCTCTGATAGTGCTATCTCAACGACAGATTAAACGTGCCTCTGGCTCCCGAGAACAAGTTGTGAGAGCTGGCTGGAAATGTCAGTTGAGACAAAAGAGCAGCAAACAGCTTTGTTTTCCTACAGTTGTGGTTTTACTTGCTGATGATGACACACGAAGATGAAAATGTGCAGCAGGAACTCCAGGTGTTATCTGAGCGAGCATCTCTGCCAACACTGAAGGATATGTGTGGGTGTCACCTGCAAGCAAAGAGAGAGAGAAAGAAAAAGAGGCCCCGTTTCGGAAAGAAGAGCCAGTTAATCAAAGATCAACAAGTGGTGCTGTTTATTTCATGAGCTTTATGTTCGATTTCCTTCCCCTCGTTAATCTCCAAGTCTCAATTTAGTCTCTGGACTAAATATGTAAGTGTCTGGTGATGGAGGAAGGGGTGGAAAAGGTGGGCTCGAATGGGCATCATGGCTGTAACCATAGTGTGGTCATATCCTTCGTCTCTTGGGTGCGTACTTAGCATTTGATATGTTAGCTTCCAAATGGTATGTTAGCTCCGAGCTCTTGAGAACCCATGGCATATTATACAAGGGTAGACATACTTGAGTTTGTTGTTGGGGAGACTTTTCCACTCCCAACCCTTGTTTCACTTGTTTTATGCTTCCTCCTCCTCCCTTCCTCTTCATTCACTCAATAACTACTTTATGAGCACCTGTCTGCTCAGCTCCAAGAAGCAGGCTAGGTCCTGGGGACGTGGCAGTGAGCAACATGGGCATTATTCTTTCTTCCTTGCCATGTGTAAAATGTAGGCTTCATCCAGCCCTTCTTCTTCTCCTTCTTCTTGAAGTGCTATGCTCCTCCTCTGGATAACCACTTACTCTGAATTATGGGCTTACACCTTCATGCGACCCTTTGATAGCCTTTGCTTGGTTGGTTTGCCTGAAATTGATTTCTTTGAGATGTTCTTACTTAACATTGCTAACACATTTAATGTCTTAGATAGGGATGGGCAAACTTTCTCTGGAGAGCGCTGGAGAATAACTAGTCTAGTCTTGGCAAACACACGGTCTTGTGCAGATACTCAGCTCCTGCCCCTCGAGTGCAAAACCCACCATAGACAATATGTGAACAGATGAGCATGTCTGTGTTCTCATAAACTTTTATTTGTAGACATTGATATTTGAGTTTCATATAACTTTCATATGTCACCCAATGAGTATTCTTTTGATTTTTTTTCCTTCAACCATTTATCACGTAAAATCCATTCTTAGCTCATGGGCTGTTCAAAGGCAGCCTGTGGGCTGGATTTGCCTGCAGGCTGCAGTTTGCTGACTTAGACCCAAGCCACAATTTTAGCTACAAGCACGTCTTTGAGTTCCAGCCACCATCTGCATTTGTAGGGCTGGAAGCAATCAGTTTGGATGTGTTAACGGCTTCTTGGGAGTGGTGAATGTTAAATGTCTGTTTTGAAAGAAGGGCATGGATCATTCAAGAAGAAGAAAGAAGAACCTTCATCAGAGGGAAAGCCGTTTTAAGTGGAAGGAATGGGAACATTATAAGGAAAGAGGAGGAGAAGCCGGTTCAGAATGATGGAGTCCCCTGCACATTATTGCTAAAAGCCTCCAGATCTTGGGAATGGTGGTTACTCTTCTCTCAAGTTGTGCGTGCCTTTTCTGCTCTTTTCTAAGCACCAAATCCTCTTCATCTCCAAGGAAACAAAGTAAATTTTGAGTCACAGCAAGCAGAGGGCAAAAAATATGGCCTCGTCTTACGTAACGAACAGGACTACTTTCCCTGCGAACGCTTCCACACATAGCACAGTCAATTCAACCTGGGCTGGGTGCTGCAAAGGTCAGAAGCAGCTGTCGCAGAACTAGCCTTCTACTTTCTGCCCATCACCTGTGCTTTCAGTCTGAACCTGGCTGCCATTTTATGGGTGACCAAGAATGACTCCCCCCCGCCCGAATTAAAACTTTCACAGGTAACTGATGAAATCGATTTTACTCAGATAAGGAGGGCACTGACCCCATCCTTACCATTCCTTCATCCCCACTCCTGACTCCCGTCTACAGCTGCTGGTTACACCCAAGGTACAAACAGTTCCTGGAAGCAGTCCAGCATACGTGGGCACCCCAAGCCACACACCCATTCACACCATCTGGGCAATTTAAAAATAGGGCCAAATGGAGCATTTAGCCTGATCTGTTCAGCCAAGATCAGGAAATTGCCTCTAAAAGGTCGGATGATTAAGATCATTGCACCAACAGTCCAGGATGTCAGTAATGAATAAAGATTCTGGCAGGATGAATTTATCCTGACTTTGTTGATGGCATTCAAGTTCTGAGTCTACATGAACAGCCTCAGGAATTCTCAGATTTTTCTTCTCCATCATTCAGGGCTACCGTGTGCATTTATGTGCTATATGCCGCACGCAAGGGCCCCAAGCCAAGGGGGCTGAAATCCAGTAGGATCCCCTTAAGCTACTCACCTGCAAGACCTATGTCCACTGGGAGAGAACACCTTTCTCTAATATCCACACATATGGGCTACTGAGACGCTGACAGGATGCTTGGCTCTCTGCCACTGAGCTCTCTATAGAATAAATTAGATCTTCATTCTCAAAACAGGAATTATCTAGGATGAGCAAGAGTTAAAAATCAACCAAAAAAGTGGAATGGTTCTTAATACAATAAAGATTTCTCTCCTGGGTCCCTTCTTTAGTCTTTTCCGCACAGTTTAATTCAGTTGGTTGATTTTTCCTGAAATGCATCTTGATGGGCTTAAGGGGGAGGTTGTTTTTAAGGAGTAATGTGAGAAGAATCTTCCTGGCTCAGATCTCAAAAGAAAAAAAACCTGTGACCTGGAGAACACTAGGTTTGGAATTAGTTGTGGGGATGTCCTTGGAACTTTTCAGTTAATGGCAGAGTCTACTCTTACTTTATAGTTATCAGTACGTGAGGGGTTTAGACTAAATAACCTCAAGCCTGATACTTATAATAGTTTTCATATTCTTTATTATAACTCTGCCCCAAATAAATGCCATTGTTTTGGGGTTTTGCCCACCATTACATTCCTGTTTTATAGATATAAATATTTTATGTTTGATATTTGTCAGTAAGGATTATTTGAATACACCTACCATTTCCTTTAACTCTTAAATTTAACAATTTAGCACCAAGGTTTCCATCACTTTCTTTTAAGAAAATAATGAATTTTATTCATAAGTTTAGGCTAGAACTCATGAAAAATTTTTGGAACTTGTGGGCTTTTTTTGTGAATTTAGTTCAAATAGCACCTTCACATTATAACATAAGAAACTATTACATCATTTTTAGAGTTTGTCATTCTACAAATAATAAATTTCTTTCTTTTCTTTTTTGAAAGTGTGAGCAGTGGGGAGGGGCAGAAGGAGAGGGAGAGAGAGAATCATAAGAACTCACACTCCACTGAGCATGAAGCCTGGATGCAGGGCTTACTCTCACAACCCTAAGACCATGTCCTGGGTCAAAATCAAGAGTCGGACGCTTAACAGAGTAAGCCACCCAGGCACCCCTGAAATAATAAACTTCTTGATGATATAAACTTTATATTATTTAGTCTCCCATGGTGAACTCTGTCTTGAATATGACAGGTGCTCGGATGATCTTAACTGAATGAATAAATGGATGGATGAATGAACATCTTTTATGTGATTAAATATCCGCAACCTGTTTAGGTCTTTGACAGATTAGATGAACTACTATGAAGACTTGGGAAGACTGGCGACTACTGATGAAGATTCAGCATTTCTTAAATTGGTGAAATGTATTCTATTAGTATATACATTTTCAGACATTGTTCAGACATTCAGAAGCAATACCCATTTCCCCCTCCTTGGCAACAAACAGAACTGTAATTGTGTTCAGGTATCTCCCCTCCATGTGTTTCTGGGGAGTTCCAGGGAGTAGATAATGATTGGTTTAAGCCAGAATAGAGATCCTATCTTCTCATTAGTGACTGTCCTAAGCAGGGATACGTGACAATATTCTGACCAATAGCCGTGGCAGTGTGTTCGAAGTTTTTCCTTGCTCTTAAAAAAAAAATGGTCTGCGGAAATAAAAAGTCTCTTTTCTGCTACAGAGTGTTGTGTCTGTAAGCGGCATCTGGAACAGTCATTTTAGGACTGTGAGGGGAGTTAGCCTGAGAAGAACATGCTGAGGTAGACAGAGCTGGAAGAGGGACGGAACCCAGGTTCTGATGACATTGTTGAGCTGCAGATTGAACCAACACTGAAGCTGCTCTTTCTTCAACTTCTTGTCATGTGAGACAATAAGTAGCTGTATTATTTAAGGTATTTGAGTTGGATTTTCTATTTCGTGACTCTTAAAGCATGTAACTAGTAATTCCATTTCATGCTTACTGATATTCATAAATATTCATACATTATATTACTTGCAGATACACAGAACTTGACTCAATAGTATCTTGTCTTGTTGACCTGCTCAATAATTGTCCTCTGATAACCCCGAATAACTAAATGTTACTACCACACTCAGGACAGTATTCATATCTGCTGACATGTGAAACTTGGGACGCTTGCTTCCTCAAACATATTACCCATTGGGGTGTTATAGATTGTAGAATAGCAGAAGATACAAGACCCCCCACAAGAGATCTGTAAGATTTTCTCCTTCTCTTCCTTCTATTATATGAACTAATGAAAAGGAGCACCTCTTGGAAGGAGTCTGGGAAATTCATAGTTATTTTTGAATTAAATATATATGTGAAGACCAGGAACATTGGCTTTCTTCCTTGCACTATAGGACATTACACACCAGTCAAGTCTTTCAAGATTCTTCTAGCTGAGTAGTCTCGTTCTATTCCTGTATTTCTTAATGCTCCTTAAATTCTAGAGACCAGTAAGAGAGAGAAGTCATAGTAGGTATAAAACAATAAATATTTAAAAACATATTAAATTAAAAAATCAAGGTATACCTTATTAAAAATATAAATTAAAAATTATATTTTAAATTTAAAAATTAAAATTAATTTAGACTAGTGGGTTAAAATTAGGGGGAAAAAGCCCCTCTTTCTTTTAATGAAATCTTATCAGAAGATCAAAGTAGATTTACTAGGCTTGACCCTGACTGATTCAGTTTCTCTTAGCTTCTGGCAGTGATTACTCAGGTAAGACTGATTTTCCTTGGGATGACACATGAACTTCTAGAGTGACTCTGGGATCTCCTGGAGGAAGCCATGTGTCCTGTGAAAAGAATGCACACTGAGCACGCATGTGTTCATTATAGTGATAGACACTGAGAAGGACAGAGTGGTTTAACCCATAGTCCTGACCTCAGAAACTTACTATCTGGTTGGGGAAATAACTGGTCATAAATAGTAGATACTAAGCTCCGATTAAATGATACAGAATTCAGATTCAGAGGTGAAAGGTGCTTGTGGACTGGAACTTCATATCTGGCTCTGGATTGGAATGAATATTATTGTATATGCATCTTCTCAACCTTGTGTGAAGTAGAAATGCTTTGAGGAGGAGTGCTGGCATTTTTAATTTTTATTGTCAATTTGCTTTGCATAGAGGTCCTACTGATGTTGGAGAGAGGCTCTCATCCCATTTACTACCAATAATACAGTGTTATCAACACTTTTGATCTTTGCCAATTTGATAGTTCAAAATGATATCTTATCACTGAATTAATTTGCATTTCCTTTTTTATGAATCAGATTCATTATCTTTTCATATGGTTAAGAGTAATTTATATCTTATTTTTCGTGACCTGTCAGTTCGTATTTTTTGTTCATTTCTTTCAGCTGTTCTATTGCCTTTTAATTTAAGACCCTTTAAGGAAACTAGCCCTTTGGTTGTAACCGCTTCATTTTAGTAACAAAAGATGTAAGCTGTTGACTCATTGTTCATTTTTCAATATCTAGGAAACACTCATTTGGTACCTGCCCTGAACATGGCACAGGAGTTAGAAATAACCCCCATCTTCAGAAAGCTTCCAGGCTATGGGAGATCCAGTATCTCTCCCATGTTTTATTGATATATTATAAATAAGTTTTAGGGAGATATTGGAGCTCAAGGGTGCAGCAGCATTTAACGCATGGGAAGAGTGGGGGAGACTCAGGAAAGTATTTGGGGAGCACATGACACAACCACATCTTAAATGACAAGGGAGACTTTGCCAGAACACAGAAAGGAGATTTACATTTCAGGTCGAGAGACCAATTTGTACAAAAGCACGAGCACAGTGCCTTTGAGGAGTTCAGTATGTGAATTCAGAGTGGCTGGAGAGCAGGTTAAACGTGGGAGAGTGTAAACGCTGAGAGCAGCATGGGGCTGACATCATATTGTGACAAACTCATGCCAAGAAATTTGGAGTTTATTCCAAGGGCACTGGAAAGCTAACACAATATATAAATAAATATAAACATTTACACATATTTATATATATCTTCACTTTAAATTATTATAATTTATAATTAATAACCTTACATATGGAAAACCACAAAATGAAAACTAAAAGTCTTCTACTTCCTTGTCCCCTCCCTTAGTTCTAGTCTTCAGTTTTTACAGTTTCTATTTATTTTCATAATAAATAAGTTTATGTTCTGGGGCGCCTGGGTGGCTCAGTGGGTTAAGCCTCTGCCTTTGGCTCAAGTCATGATCTCAGGGTCCTGGGATCGAGCCCCGCATCGGGCTCTCTGCTCAGCAGGGAGCCTGCTTCCCCCTCTCTCTCTGCCTGCCTCTCTGCCTACTTATGATCGATCTCTCTCTCTCTGTGTCAAATAAATAAATAAAATCTTTAAAAAATATGTTTATGTTCATATTTCTTGATTTGTCAAACTTTACAGTACTTACGGACTCTCCACAGTGAAGGGTGAAGAATATAGCTCACTTCCAATAACTCCCACCCTCCCAATTTTTGGGAAGACTTTTAAGCATACGCGGGACCCAATTCGATTAGCATTTTGGAAAGAGAGTTTTGCTAGCATGTAAAGGGTGCTCTAGTAGCTGCTGTAGGAACTGGGGCAAGAATGTGGGATGGAGGGTGGGGTTAGTGAAAGGTACTTGGAAAGGTGAGGATGGAAGCTCACTAGGAGATATTAGAGGGAGGGGAGAGGGTGCTCTCTGGGTGCTCACGTGTGCTACACCAGGTGGTACTTACACTGAGAAAGGGATGCAGGAGGAGACAGTGATTTTAGTGGGAAAGGAAGATGATGAATTTCACTTTGGTTATGTTGAATTTGACATGTTTCTGGGAATCCAGGTGGAGATGACTTCTCAGGCAGTTGGACACAGAATTGTGGCACTCAGGAGTCAGACCTGGGCCAGGAGATAGATTTTTGAGCCAGACATCAATCCATTCGTTCATTTTCTCATTTATTCCTTCAACACATATTTATTGAGTATGTTCTATGAGCTACATGCTGGGTATAAAATGCCGACAGCAGGCAAGTTTCTTTACTTCATGGAGCTTTCAGAGAGGAGGGAGATAAACAGTAACACAAAAACTTACAAAAATATGCATAATTACAGATTGAGGTAGGTGCTGCGAAGAAAAGAATATGGTTTATGAGATAGAAGAACAGCATAAAACAAACCTGAACTGGGGAGCAGAGGGAGAAATATGTGGGTAGGTAAGTTTTCTCTATTGGATCTGCAGAGTGCGAGCATTAAGGAGGTCTTAAACAGAAGGCCTTTTAAATTAGAAGTCATGGGCAGACCAAGCCCTAATCTTCATGGAGCTTGGGATAAACTACCCACTGATGGAGGGCCCAGAAAATACCTAAACATCATAAATCAAGACAACAAAGTGTTAATAAATATGTTCTATTCCCCTACTGGGACAAATATACCTTCATGATGATAAAATAGAAAAATATGTGTGAAGACCAAGAGTTAGCAGTTGTCAATGACAACTGAATTTGTCATTGGGTCAAATGAAAAATGAAAAAAAATGAAAAAAAAAAGACCCATGGCTGGGTCTTCTGTTAATGGGCTGAGATGTCTGGATGAGCAGTCAGATTAAAACACATATCATGCTCTGTTTCTTAAACTGGGTGCTGGGTTTTGTTTTGTTTTGTTTTGGTGTTGGTTATTATTTGCTCTGAAACTTCACCGAGCTATACACATATGATTTGTGTACTTTTCTGTATTGTTCTATCTTAGCAAAGTGTTTTTAAAATTTATCATGTACTGATGCCATAAAATTTATTCTTCTTGTTTTTATTTCAGCACAAATCATAAGTGTTATAATCAAGATTTTAAACATAGGTTGTGTACGTATTATTGACTATAATGTTGAATGAGACAACTTATCTGTCATCATTGTAATTCATTGTAATTCCCATCTAAATTGAGACTGTGACTTGATCTCAAATGGTCAGAAAAGAGTCTGTAGAGAAATTAGTTTCAGGATATTTATGGGTGGATCTTCTTCATATACATTTCTTTATATTTTATTAAAATGCCACATTTGTTGTATTTTTCACATGTAGTTTTTTTCTCATTTAGAAGAATAATTTACTCTGAAATAAAAATACTCTAAGTTTCTTTTAAAAAGAAAACATCCACACTTAGATCTATTTCTTTTTATAATATGTAACAAGTAATAGTCCATACCAAATTAGTGTAGCCAGAACAAGTATGGAAGTAATTTCATTTTCCTAACAAGACCACAATTTGTTTTTTACTCAAGGATCTTCTGTTATTTCACTTCATTCTTCTAATGGATTCTAAGGTCTAAGGTAACTCTAATTGCTTTAACAGTATCTAGTTGGATTCCCATCATGTGTTTAAAAGCAGTTGTAAAGTCAAATTTACTGTTTCATGAAGGTTTCTGTCTTTTGGCAAATCCATAAAGTATTGCATATAGTCTTTCAATTTTTTCAGAGAAAGTTACCACTCACAGCATATTTGAAGTCATATCTCATATAGTGCCAAATACAAACAATGAGTCTTATATGACCTCTGTATTTTGGAACAAAATTCTGGCTTGCTTACATTTTTCTTTCCAACTATGTTAGCCTTATTCTCATAACTTTCTTTTGACTATTGAAAAATTATTAAGATAAAATTATTTTATTTATTTCTTTTGAAGATTTAACTAAATGATAATGTTTTTATAAATATTGTATACTTCATGATTCTACCATGTAATGTCCATTTAGTTGCCCATGCAATTGTGGTGGGTGCTAAAGATGTGCCATCCAGATTCTCTGCAGGACCAGCCCTTCATTTCTGAGGCGTTGGAGTGCTTGCTTCTGATGGTACCCTTTCTAGGAATTACTCTCTGCTGATGGCAATTGCTTTACCCAGAGTTACACCTTCTCCCTTAGAATATCCTTTGTTTAGTGGTTGGTCAATTTGAAAGTTGCACCATTGGGAGAGTTCAGAAGGGCCAACCATCTCTGCTCCAGAACTTCTAGTAGTATTGACTGAGTCTTCTGTTAAAACAGCAACTGCATCACAGTTTTGTTTCTCCCTGTGCTCAATCGTAATTCTTTCATTGCTCTCCCTTACTGAGTATTTTTTTTTCCCTGTAAAAGCTCTAATAATTTCTGAGTCTCAGAGTTTGGTCCCAGGAAACCTAATCTATGATACTTAAGAGTCAACCTCAGTCTTCATACATGTTGTTTAGGCTTACAGCTATATAATTTTTGGAGTCTTTTAAATTGTTTAATATTGCAAAAATATTCCAAAATATTATGTGCCCTTATTGCAAATATGTGCTAATTTTTGAGCACCTCTGGAACCACAAACTGGAACTGAAAGAGAAGCAAGAAAAAGGATGTTTAGTAGTAGTGGGAAGTGATATCTTGTTTTAAAAGGGTCTAATGAATTTTTACTGAGAGGAAAAATTTAATGGGTTAATTTTTCTTTTGATGAAAAGTTCCTGGCACTCAATTATTCTCAAAACTTGGAAGCAGAGTCTGCATCTAAAATGGGCAGAGGTGCAACTTACAACCTTGAGTGGCATTCACCCAGCATTTTGTGGTCATAGGATAAGAGATGTAGAAAAGCATTTCCTGCACCCTGATATGCAGGATCCTCAAGACAGATGTTTTCCTGTGGTGTTTTCAGAGTGAGAAGAAAACACAGCACCCTAGAGAGTACCAACAGCTAAGAAAAGGACTGAGAGAGGAAAACCTGCAGAGACTTAAAGGAGCTTCTGGAGAGGAAGGGAGTAGAATGCTAGGTTGAATCATGTGAAACTGCTAGTATTTGCCATTTAAAAAATTAGTACATAATTCTTTGAAAGAATAGTTTTAGGCTTACTGCAAAGTGAGGTGAAAAAGTAGAGAGAGATCCCATATACATATACATGGGGAAGGTTCTGTGCCCCCAAAAGCCTTCCACACAGTCAACATCTCCCACCAGACTGGCACATTTATTACAATCAGTGGAACACCACTGATGCATCATTATTGATCAAATCCATAGATCACATGAGGGTTCGTTCTTGGTGTTGTACATTCCATGGGTTCTAACAAATATATAGTGATGTGTATTCATCATTATAACATATGGAATAGTTTCACTGTGCTAAAAAATTTCCCTGCATTCTACTATCACCCTTTTCTTTCTTGGCTATTTGACTATTTTTGAACTAAAAATACAGTTATGAGAAAACATCACATTTATTCTAAAGAAGAAGGAAGTTCTATGCCTGACAGTGTGGTCAGCAGTGGTCATCAGGTGAGATGAGGGATGAAATCAGCCCTTTGGATTTAGCAATTGGGGCATGGGTAAGACTAATTACAGTGAAACAGTAGGGGTAGAAGTGAAATCCTAACAAGAAAAATTGGGATCGGACAGGGAAAAATGGGAAATCAAGAGAGCAGAACTTCTGGCAAGAAATTTCCTTCTGAAGAGCAGTTTCTTGGCACCTGAGCTCCTTCACTGGTCTCGGAGCTTCTTGATTGTATCTCCAAAGTTCAGCACACTATGTAGTAACTGGTTCATGGCAGACCCTCTAATGTCTATTGGTTTGTAAGCAAGAGGGAAATAATTAGGTAAAGGAAAGCTTGGTTGTTGTTGTTGTTGTTGTAAGAAGGCAAAGATTTAAGCTGTTTAAGGAAACAGGGCAGCTAGTAGAAAGGCAGAAATGGAAGCTGAAGGAATAAGAAGTTACAGATGGTGAAAAGTCCTTAAGCAATGGGGTGGGATGATAGTGCTGGGGAACGGGATCTAGGGCTGGTTTGAGCAGTGAATCTTGGCCTGGAGAGAGATTCTGGTCACCTTTCACTCATACATACATGTACAGAGAGCCCTGAGCATTCATTTCTTTTAGAGTATGGGGAAAGGCCAATTCAACCATCCAATCCTGACCTTTTTGCTGCACTATGTGCTGAATAGAAAGGAATGGACTAAGCGGGATTTGTTTTCTGCAAAGCAAGCTCTTCGATTCTTCTCTCCCTGCAAAATGTGCAGGATGACTTGATATCAGAGGGGCAAAGACAAATCATCAGAGCTTGCACTATATTCCTTTTACATATGGGGAGAGCTATTTCCTACATAGATCAACTGGTTCTTTGAGGGTTGTTGCCTATACCTACAAATAGTACTGAAAGCTGTGAGTGTTCTCTCCTCATCTGTACCCTTGTTTCCATTCTGTTATGTACAGGTATGTAACAAACCATCCCAAACTTAATGGCATATAACAGCAGCAGCAGCAACAACAACAGTATATTATTATTATTATCTCTTATTGTTTGAGAGTTGAGTAGGCTCAGATTGGTGAGTGGGCCTCTGGAGCTTCTTGAAAGCTTCCAGGCTTTCCAAAGTTTTCCAAGGCTTTCCAACTTGAAGCCTTCCTCGTATCGTCTGGCAGCTGATGTTGCTGTCTGGCTAGGATTTCAGGGGATGTTATTAGCTGGAGGCTGTTGGCCAACATGGACCCTCTCCATATGGCCCAAGATTCCTAATTGTATGGCAGCTGGAGGCCAAAGGCAAGGATCCCTCAAGAGATCCAGCAGAAGCAGTTTAGAGGTTAGAAGTGAGTCACTGAGACCAACCCATTTTTTAAAAAGATTTTATTTATTTATTTGACAGAGATAGATATCACAAATAAGCAGAGAGAGAGGCAGAAAGAGAGGAAGGGAAGCAGGCTCCCTGCTGAGCAGAAAGCCCGATATGGGGCTCGATCCCAGAACCCTGGGATCATGACCTGAGCCGAAGGCAGAGGCTTTAACCCACTGAGCCACCCAGGTGCCCCAAAACCAACCCATTTTTAAGGGAAGGAGAATTAAACTCTATCTCAAGGTGGGAGGAGGGGCAGTGAAACAAAACGTGGCAGAGAGGAACGGGTATAACATTTGGAATCAGGAGATTGACTTGGTGGGTAGTTTGCTATGTAAGCTCACTTGAACACTATATTCTCTCTTTTTTTTTTTTTTTTGTTTAAGATTCTATTTATTTATTTGACAGAGAGAGACCACAAGCAGACAGAGAGGCAGGCAGAGAGAGAGAGAGGGAAGCAGGCTCCCTGACAAGCAGAGAGCCTGATGCGGGACTCGATCCCAGGACCCTGAGATCATGACCTGAGCCGAAGGCAGCGGCCCAACCCACTGAGCCACCCAGGCGCCCCTATATTCTCTTAAGCTTGCAGATGAAGATGCCAAAATATAGTATCATTGTTTGTTGGGACCCTTCATCCGCATTCATTATCTCTGCAGCCTGTATTACCTCTAAATTCCTTCCAAATGCCATGTATATATACATGTAACTTTCCATATATTGGCATTCAAGAAGTTAATATTTGAATCTTTAATAGTAATGTATGGCCCATATTTAGAGAATGCTTACAAGCACCAAGCATTGTAACGTGTCCATTATATACATAGTTTTACCCAATCTTCACAACTTTTCTATGTGATTGGCTCTATTATTTTGTTCCTTTGAGATACAATGAAACTAAGGCTTAGAGAATTTAAGTGGGTTGTTAAGGATTCAGACTCAGGGAATATATTTCCAGAGCCACATTCTTATCCATTTTGCTTTACGTGGTCTCTTCCAACTTGTTGCAAGTCATCAGTGCCCATGACTTGTGATGATTTCTTAGATGTGAATCTGAAACTTTTTTCCCCATGAGGTTCACCTGTGGAGACAAGTCACTTACCTAGAGAATGAGCTATGCTAGGAATTGCTTGGATATTGCAGGTTCCAAAGTGCTTACCACTGCCAACCCCTTCACATTTTTGCTAGCAACTATATAGTCAAATTCTTTCAACCCTCTGTGACTAAGCCTAGGGGCCTTGAGGGTAGGGTCTGTATGTGTAGGAGGGCTAATGAGCACATGCTGACCTGACTGAGCCTGAATTTTTATAATCTCTTCCTATTTATCTGAATCCACAGTCTCCTCTGTTGGTCCTTAATCTAACCCTTGCTACCATCCAGCCCCAGCGTCTTCCTCCTTGGGCAGTTGGCAACCCCAACATCAAGGACACACTTTGTAACTAACTGCTAGATAATTTTCCAAAGAGGGAAAGGACTGACTAGGCAAGCAAGGAGTTTCTCATCTCTAAAGTGAAGATAGGTGGATGATCATTTGTTAAATATACAGGAATTAAACAAGTAAATAAATAAGATCTTAGCTACCATTTATTTGGTGCTAAGCACAATGTTAAACTTCTTGAATATATAACCGTCTATGCTCATGATAAACCTGAACACTATTTTCAACATTTTTCATTTGAAGAAACTGAGACCCAGGGAAGTTAAGTAACTTGTCTAAGGCCATGTGTCAAGAAGTGGCAAAGTCAGCCATTTTATCCAACTTCAAAGCATCCTTTCTTTTCACTAGTGCTCACATCGGTCTTGTTGTGGGCTAGGTGCTTAAATCATCGTGACCTTCAGAACTCTTCTAATTCAGAGATTCTACAATTCGATGAGCTTTTGTGTCAAGGCATGAAATAATATTGTATGAGTTTTCCTTCCCACTTGTTTTTCTTTTCTTCGTTTTTCTGGGGTGGGGGGAGTAGTCCAGAATTTGAAGTGATTAATACATCTTCATAACTCTTTTAACAAACAAGTGCATACGTGGTTTTCACACTCAAATCAAACCCAAGGTTGTTTTCTGACTGTAGATGGGTCTTTGCAGAATGTAGTCATTTATAAATTAGGTGGAGCTTGTGCCTGCTTCCCCTAGCTCGAGTGGAGAAAATGAGCCATGAGGGTCTGTGGGAGTGTGGGGGTCGTGCTGGGAGAGGTGTGGGCAATGTTTTGAAACACAAACTACCACAGTCACAAATATGTTACACCTGGGTGGCCTCTGGGTATTTGGGAAGGATTACAAGTACTAAATATAATACAAAAGGAAAAAAAGCAGGGCAGGGGAGTTGGGTCTGGCCCAAGAACTTATGATCTGACTCATAGAAGCATAAAAACATTTGAGAGAAGGGGAAGGTGTGTGCTTTAGGCAGATATGAATGGACACACATAGGACAGCAAATTTGTGACTTTGAGAGTGTGTTGGAACTTTTTCATGCCCCAGATTAGGAACTGAGTGTCACTTATATTGTGCTAAGGCCTAAAATGTGCTAAATGAAAAAAAACTTACCATGCATTCTGTCTTTATATTTGCATGCAAGCCAATGCCTATTGAACCCCATGTTGTATAGCGCAGGCACCTAAACTACCATGTAACTCAAAACTTGAAAAACTGAGATGGTGGGTGTTGAAAATCTACAGTAAAGGGACCTACAACTAAGACTTCATTTCATAATATTATCTCATAAGAAAGAATAATTAAATATAAATTATGATGTTGATTATTTATCTTTATGAAAACCTGTTTTGTAGGTCAGGAAGTATAACTACAGTGTAACTCGTGTTTTTGATTCCTTTTAATAATATGTTCCCTTGTATTCTTTCTTTAAACAAAGATTCTATTTATTTATTTGTTTAGAGCACTCATGCAGGTGGGGGTAGGTGTGGAGGGAGAGGGAGCAAGAGGATCTCAAGCAAGCTTCCCACTGAGTATTTAGCCTGACTCAGGCTCAATCTATCTCGTAGCCCTGAGATCATGACCTGAGCTGAAACCAAGAGTTGGATGCTTAACTGAGTGAGCCACCCAGGCATCCTTGTTCCCTTGCATTCTTCTTCTTCTTTTTTTGAAGATTTTTTTGGTCTGTTTACTTATTTGAGAGAGAAAGGTAGAGAGAGCACAAGCAGGGGGAGAAGCAAGCAGAGAGAGAGGGAGAAACAGGCTCTCCACTGAGCAGGAATCTTGACATGGGACTCAATCCTAGGACCCAGGGATCATGACCTGAGCTGAAAGCAGATGCTCAACTGACTGAGCCACCCAGGTGCCTCTTCCTTACTTTCTTATATGCTATAGTACATTATATAGAATGGGCTTACCCATGCAGTTTGTGCTCCAACAAAACAGTATTTTGGAAAATCTATTATTCTCTGCCTATTATTAGATTTCTAACATAAAAAAATTAACATGTCCTAAGAGTAACAAAATATACAAGTGCAAAAATGGAAGAGAATGGGCAAAAGATAAAGTTGTGCTTGCCAGAGATAGCATTTTGCAAAAAGAAAACAGATGGGGTTCAAAAAATCTGGGGAAACACTACAGATAATATTCCCTTCAGATAGTGACCATGTACATTAGCATATTAAATGTTCTGAGAGGTCTTGTAATTAAAAAACTGATTTACCCTTTTTGAAAATTGAAGTACTGTTGACATACAATGTTACATTAGTGTCAGGTGTCTAACATAGTGATTTGACAACTCTATAGGTTGTGTTAATGCTCTCTAAAAACTGATTTACTTTTTAGATAAATGTTTCCCAACTAATTTTGATCTTTCCACTTATTTTTAACACACTATAATTGTTAGTAACTCATAGAAATAGTATTCTGCATCACGTTCTTGGGATGCTGGTTTAGGATTCTTTTTGTTTCTGTCCTTGGTCTCTACAGAAGGTTGCTAATACTTGTCTTACCCAGTGTGAAGCTGAGAATTAAAATAATAGCAATAAAACCAAAGTTGTACATTACAATTCAGCGTATGAAACGTCACATATACTTTCTCTGTCGATCTTCATGGCAACACTCTAAGGTAGACATATTGTTCAATTTTATAGATGACGGAACCAAGCACAGAGAGTTGAAGTGGTTGTTATGGTAGCACATGCACTAGAGAAAGGAGTTGAATCTTAGCCTTCTGCATATATTGTACTATTAGAAAATTTTTTAATGAATCTGTATACCTAATTGAGCATATGTAACTGGCTGAGAGGGAAAGGAAAGAGAAGGGTACAATTAGGAAACATCAGTGAAGGTCCTAATCTTTGTCTCTAGACAGCCAGCACTCCCTCCTGGGGCAGATGTGTGGATGTGGAGAGTTTTCTTGCTTTCTTTAGGCTGGTATTTTGCGCTAGGGTTGCCCTAAAGGAACACCAAAGTAATTTAAGGAGAGAAGAGTAGGCTGGGCTACTCTGGAAATTCAGACGAATGGGTGCAGAATCCATCCATCTTCAATATCTCCAGTGGATGCTGGAAAAAAATGGATTATTTTGTTTATTGACATGGATTTCATAATGACTCCATGTTTATCATGATTTGAATGATTCAGTTAACATTCTTTTTAACTAAACACTTTAATCATTGGGAAGAAAGGACATGGCACCATAACAGAACTGCAGAATATTTTATCCCTGTATTTGGTAATTGGATCATGGATTAAAAACAAGGGCAATAGAATTTGTCAGTTCCCAGAAAGATTTCTAAATAGTCACAGCCAAAAGTTTTAACAAGAATTCCTAATGGAATGTGAAATTAGAAATTTCACAATACTGTTCTCAAAATCAAATCAAAGTTTTAATCTCTAATGCATAGCATGCGACTCTATGTGCATGTGTGATTGTATGATCATATGACCACACAAAGCACAATATAGTTAGACGACAGGATCTTCATGAGAAACCCAGTTTTAAGGTCAGCTATTGAATTCAAGGGTGGGAGATCTTTTGATAATATGAATCAAGAAAAAAATCATAAACAAGTAAAGAGACTTATAAATAATGGAGGGGAGAAATTCAGGTCACAGTATGTCCAGAAGCCATACTTTTTTCTTCCTTCAAGTAAAGAATCTCTAAAAATATAATCTTTATAGATATAGAGAACTTTTTTAATAGATATCTTTTGTAGGAGACTATTTGCAGATAATATTCCAGAATATAACTCTCTGTTAGAGTTTTACTGATTTTTCCTGAATTGTCAGCCTTTCCCTGGGTGATAATGCATAGGAACGTAATGAGCTATATCAATCGAGACATAGTTAATGAAGCAAGTGGTTGAATTGGAAAGTACAGGTGAAAATGGAAGTTCTAGTAGGTGAAGAAATTGGGAATGTGTTGTAAACATGTTGCTATCAGATTTGACATAAGAATGGGGTATGGATCAATATATTTCATTGACATCAGTGTGATCAGAGGATCAAGACAGATGACTACAGTTGGGACTAGAATCCCGAGGGTTTCATCAATAACCTTTGCTCTAGGATATCATTCAGGTGAGAACCAAAGACAGCCTGGCTTTAGTAGCAAATTGCTCAATCACAAGAAGTTTCCTACGCTGTCCAGGGCTAATACAGGGGCTAAACCACATGATCAAAACCTGGCTTGGGGGAGTCTGGGTGGCTCAATCAATTGAGCGTCCGTCTTTGGCTCAGGGTCCTGGGATTGAGCCCCAGTCCAGCTCCCAGCTCAGCGTGGAGTCTGTTTCCCCCTCTTCCTCTGTCCCTCCTGCCTGCAACCCCCTCTGCCCACCATGTTCTGTTTTGCATGCTCTGCTCTCTTTCTCTCATAAATAAATAAATAAATAAATAAATCGTAAACAAACAAAACCCAGGCTTATTCTGTCTTCCCATGCCACCATCTTTCTCATGTGGCCATTGTCTTCAAGGTTGCGTGTAATTTACTTCATTTCTGGGAATCATATCTATAGAACACTAAGGAGAAAGGTTGAAGTGTGAGCTTGTCTTCTTCTTTTCCTTAAAAGTGTTATTTTATTATAAGCTGTATCATACATACAGAATATTCCAAATAATGTACATGTAATGTGTGTACACACACATAATAATATAATAATATAATGAAAACCTGCAGACAACTGTCCTAGAATAAGAAAGGGAATGTAGAATACAGCCAGTATCCTGGAAGCTTCCCGTATTCATCTTCTATTCCATGTCCCTTTTTCCTTATCTGAAATAAATATTGGTTTGTGTTTTGTCATTTTCTTGGTTTGCTTTAATTTTGCTATATATGTATGCGTCTTTAAGCAAGGTACATTTTAGTTTTGCATGCTTTTGGCCTTTATGTAAAGAATCATTTTATGTTTTCTTCTGCAACTTGCTTTTTCGCTCACTATTCAACCTAAGGTATTTATTCATTAGGATGTTATTCATTTTCACTGAACTATGGTTTTTCTGTTGTTTGATTATATATCAGTCCGGTCTCCAATTTAAGTTGTATTCTGCTTTTTCCCTATTTTAAGGAAGAAAGCTAGTATCTCCTTGTGCATGCACAGAAGATTTTCTTTAAAGAACACATACCTAGAGGCAGAATTGCTGTGTTACAAGTTATGTTAATTCCTAATGTTTGTAGACAATGGCAAATTCTTTCCAAGTATTGTATGTATTGTATCAATTGGCAGTGTTTAAGATATCTGTTTCTCCACCTCCTTGCCAACATCATTATCATTTAATTTTTGTGAGTATGATGGGTATAAAGTCATATCTCAATGTGTTTTACTTTGTCTTTTTCAGATTACAATGAGTACATTTCTTCAACTTTTTTGGCTATTTATATTTTCTTTTCTGTGAAATGCCTGGAGAAGTCTTTTATCCGTTTATCTATTTTTTTGGCCGGGGTGGGTGGGGGGGGTGGGTGGATGGGTCGGAGGTTCTGACTTCTCATTTACTTTAAGGAATTCTTTAGATTTTCTGAATTCCAGTTCCCTATTACTGATTTGTGTTACAAATACGATCTCCTATCTTGTGGTTTACCTTTGCCTGATCTTTATAGCGCCTTTGAATAAACATAGCTAAGATAAAATTGGTAATTTCTGTTTATAAGTTTTGCCCTTTGGGTTTGTGTGTTTTATGTCTAATTAAAAAATCCTCTTACCATGGAAGGTGCCTGGGTAGCTCAGTTGGTTGAGCATCTGACTCTTGATTTTGCCTCAGGGCATGCTCTCAGGGTCCTGGGATCTGGCTCTGTGCTCCATACTCAGCAGGGAGTCTGCTGGACATCTCTTTCTTTCTCTCTCCCTCTCCCTTTGTGTCTCTCCTCCATGCATGCACTCTCTCTCTAAAATAAATACATCTTTTAAAAAATCATCTCACCTGAGATCATAAACATATTCCCTTCCAAATATTTTTGTGATTTGCTTTTCATATTTGTGCCCACAATCTATTTGAAAGTGATTTTTGAATAAAGTACAAAGTTGAGATAGTTTTATTTTTTCCATGTAGATTCCATTTGTCCTATCATCGCACTGATACCCAATGCCATTTCTTCCTCAAGCCCCCACATGGGTATGGGTCAATTTCTCGGCTTTCTCTTTTGTTCCAATTGTCTAGTTGTCTGTTTTGCTGAGCTGAAATTGTGCTCCCCTAATTGCAATAGATTTCTGGGCTTCTACATCAGCAGTACCTTACCTATTTGGTCTCTATATATGCTGCTTTGCCAAGGTCCAAGAAAAATTCTCTTGGGATTTGGATTGCAGTTTCTTTGAATTTAAAGGTCAATTTGGGGAGAATTCACATGTTTATAATATTAAGTTTCCCCATCTAAATACATGGCAGAATGTTGCATGTATTTCGTCTTCTAAAAAATACCATTTTAGAAAGTAATAAAAATATGGCATCTGGGGTGCACGGGTGGCTCAGTCAGTTGGGTGTCTGCCTTCGGCTCAGGTCATGATCCCTGAGTCCTGGGATTGAGCCCCTCATGAGGCACCCTGCTCAGCGGAGAGTCTGCTTCTCTTTCTCCTGCCACTCCTCCTGGTTGTGGTTTCTCTCCCTGTCAAATAAATAAATAAAATCTTTTAAAAATATGGTATCTAGGAATGAATCTGGAAAACATATGTAATAACTTAAAGGAGAAAAAAATTATTGAAGATACAATTTCTAATGTTTTGTTAGTGACGTACAGTAATGTAATTGACTTTTATATATTAATCATATATCCAACAATCTTGTCAAACCCTCTTTTTAATTCTAACAATTTTTCTGGCTATTCTTTTTTGTTATATATGTTCTTATGTTATATATTCACATATGAATAATGATGACTTCTTTTTCCTTTCCAAGCCTAATATTTTTTATTCCTTTTTCCTGCTTTTTGTTGTAACTAAGAGCTTCAGTACAAGGTTGAACAGAAGTGGTGAGGGCAGGTATTCCTATTTTGGTCTTTATTTAAAAGAGAAGGATTTCAATATCCACTGTTCAGCTTGATATTTGCTCTAGGTTTCTTCCTTTCTCTTCTCTCTCGCTTTCTTTCTTTCTTTCTCTTCCAATTAAATATATTCACCTCTAATCCTATGTGCTAAGGATTATTTTAAAATCACAAATGGACACTGAACTTGAACAATGTTTTTGCTATATAAAGTCAATCTTATAGCTTTTCTAGTTTTTATCTATTAATGTAGTTGTGATGCACATGAAAACATGTCACTCAGCTTTCCTGTTGCAAGGAGCATGATTGACTGTGTCCCCAACTTTGCCCTAACCTGATCTAACTCTGTGTTCACATAGAGGCCCAAACTTTCTGTGGGCTGCTGCCAGCCAATGACTAAAAGGGTGAGAATTCGAATGCAGGCTATTTCTGCAAAATGTGGGACTCCCTGATGAACCATTGTGGCTTTTGGTGTTGAGTTGTATAAGTTCTTTATATATTTTGGATATTAACTCTTAGTCAAATATGTCACTTTTGAATATCTTTTCCCATTTAGTAGGTTATCTTTTAGTTTTGTTGGTTGCTGTGCAAAAGTTTTTTACTCTGATGTAATCCTAATAGTTTCTTTTTGCTTTTATTTCTAGACATATCTAGAAAAGTGTTAAAAAAAAAGAGAAAGAACTTAAAAAAATTTTTAAGGGAAAAAAAGAGCTTTTGAAGAACTTAGTAGAAAGGAGAAAAAGAAGGAAAACATACTCTTTGGCCAGGGATTATATGAAATGACATTAAGAAGAAAAAATGACTAAATTCTTATTTCATTTCCCTGTTTTCTAGAATGGAAAATTACCATCAAACCGAGATATGTAAAATAAACATGGTTAAGATAATTTCTGAGGCGAATTTGCTGGTTAGTCTCCATCTCTATCTTTTCCTGCTCTGCTCCCTATTCTGGGAGACAGCCCTAAATGGATTATATCACAAGAGCTCCTTTGTTAACTAGCTTCTCGGTGGGTTTGAATCCGGGGGCAGGAGTTGAGAGCTAGATAAGAGAGAAGGTGTGTTGTTTTTCCCTGAACCCTCCCCTGCTTTGGTGCCTCCTTCCTTCACATCTACAGCTGTCCACCAGATGACCCCTCTTCCTCTCCAGTTCTAGTTTGCAGAGGGCTCCAGCAATATTTCATCCTCTTGTCCCTTTCAGCCAAAGGAGCTATGCTGGCTATCCTTTGCAATTCTGGATCTACTTACCCTTATTGTCCCTCTTGCTCTGTGTCTAGGAGGCTACTCTGTATGGACTTCACCAAAAGGCTCCCTTTTCTCTGGCTCCCAGGTGTGTTCAGTCAATGAGAGGCATCAGTAGGATTTCAGATGGTGGGGGTGGGGAGAGTGAGATTGGGGTATTTATTCCTCTGTCCCCTATCCCTCTCTATCCTCCCTCCCCTTGCCATGATGTGTTGGTTTTGGGTGGTGGGCCTCCACCAAAGGCCAAATCTAGCTTCTACCAGAGCTACTCCATACTGCAATATCTGTGGGTTCTAGCAGCAGCTCCCTCCACTTACTCATTCAGGCTTAGGGGATACTTTTGTTCCTAATCTCCCCCCCTTACTAGCTCTAGGATTTACACTATCACTCCTCATTTACCCTAAACACTGCCCAGGGCTTTGTCAGCAAACTATTCATTCCCTCAAGTGTGTCATCTATTTTTTTACTGGTACCCTGATTGATTCAGGGTCTAACCAGCTTCCTGCCATCTCTGGTCTTTTTATCATCCCTGTTTTTTTTTTTTTTTTTTTTTTTTTCTTAAGTCTGTCCACATCCCTGTAAGTGTTCTGCCTGTTAAAGTCTGTTGATATTATCCCTCTGGGAGTACGGAGGGGATTCCATGTCCTTCCAGGACCTTGACTGATACACTAAGTAAAGATATAACAGACATTTCCTTGTTGCTTTGTGGGCATTTTAGTTCTCAGGCACAGACAGATTGTAACCCGTAGAACCGACAGCACTTGCATTAACACCCTAGGAGTTATTGTCAGTAATTTCTAAAAGACTGTGGGAGGAGAGGAGGCATGACAGGAAACTAGAAATGAACAGCTGTAGTCCTTAAAGTTCCGAAAAAAGGGGGGAGAAAAGTGGCTTCTAGAAAATTAATATCCATGAAAACATAGTTGAGGGATGTACATTACCAGATATGTCAAGACTGATTAAAATAGTATTTGCAAGAGAGAGGCAGACTGACTGAAGGACAATTATGGAAAGTCTAGAAGCAGAATCCATGTGTACCTATTACCTGAATATGACAAAGGAGTTACTCCAATGCAATGGGTAAAGGATGGTCTTTTCAATAAATGGCATTGAGTCAATTGGATATCCAAATGGAAAAAACCAACTTGATCCCTGCCTCGTATCATACCCCCAAATTTAATTATAGTGAGTTGCCAATATAAATTTAAAAGGTAAAACATAGGGGTTTAAGATGGTGATATAGGAAGAGCCTAGATTCACTACCTCCCATGGTTATATCAAATCTATTGTTACATGTGGAATAGATCCCTCTGAAAAAGAACTGGTAGCTGAGCAGCTGCCTCCACAACAAGGGGTAAAAGGGCCACATCTAGATGAGGAGGAGAGGCTGAGATGAGGTCTCACCAAAAATCCCACACCCAGTGTGGTGACACACAATAGGACAGGAGCTTAGAGTTTGGAGTTTTCCTCTGAGGAATGAGGGGTTTGTGCCCTACATTGGACATCTCAACCCTTGGGACCTGAACCAGAGAAACAAGGACTCCCAAACATCTGGTTTTGGAAGCCAACAGGATTCATGTCCTTGAGGCCTGGGGATCATAGGGATCTGAGATGCTTCTTTCAGAAAGCTTGCATGTAGACTCACTTATACCAGGAACCAGCACAAAGGCAGCAGAATGAGAGAAGACTGGATTATATGTAAAGGAGATACATTTGCTAATACTAAAGCATCTGTTAGGAGAGCAGGGACCAGTTAAGACTTTTTTAAAATTGTGTTGTGTTAGTCGCCATAAAATATGTCTATGCTGCCTAGAGCAATCTATATGTTCAACGCCATCCCAATCAAAATACCAGAAGCATTTTTAAAAGTGCTGGAACAAACAATCTTTAAATTTGTATGCAACCAGAAAAGACCCCAAATCGCTAAGGAAATGTTGAAAAAGAAAAACAAAGCTGGGGCATCATGTTGCCTGATTTCAAGATTTATTTCAAAGCTGTGATCACCAAGACAGCATGGTACTGGCACAAAAACAGACATATGGACCAATGGAACAGAGTAGAGAACTCAGATATGGACCCTCAACTCTATCACCAAATAATCGTCAACAAAGCACAAAAGCACAAAAAAACAGTCTCTTCTATTAATGGTGCTGAGAAAATTGGACAACTATGTACAGGAGAATGTAACTTGACTGTTCTCTTACACCATACACAAAGATAAACTCAAAATGGATGAAAGACCTCAATGTGAGACAGGAATCCATCAAAATCCTGGAGAACATAGGCAGTAACCTCTTCGACATAGGCAGTAATCTCTTTGACACTGGCCACAGCAACTTCTGTCAGGACATGTCTCTAAAGGCAAAGGAAACAAAAGCAAAAACGAACTTTTGGGACTTCAAGATAAAAAACTTCTGCACAACAAAGGAAATAGGAGAATAAATAGGCAACC
The DNA here is from genome assembly GCF_922984935.1 of Meles meles. Lineage (NCBI taxonomy): Eukaryota > Metazoa > Chordata > Mammalia > Carnivora > Mustelidae > Meles > Meles meles. Next base: position 15,499,102 of record NC_060074.1, read on the forward strand.
ACAGAATGGGAGAATATATTTGCAAATCACACTACAGTTAAGACTTTCTTTTGGGACAGAGGTGCTGGTGGGCACCATTTTTACACTCTTCCTTTACCTTGGTAGTGTAGGCAGGCATGTATGGACACAATCTTGCTAAATCTGAAGGCGTGCCCTGCCCCAATACCCTTCTCCTACAACACTAAATCCCCGCTGCCAGCACTCTTTCCTGACCCTGCTAAAGCTGTGAGCATGCGTCACTCCCAGTGCTCATCCCAGGCCTCACTAAAGCCATGGCTGTGCCCCACCCCAGGTGTGCTTCTCAGGCATTGTTAAAGCCAAGGATGTGCCTCCCCCTCAAAACTCTCCTGTAGCCTGGCCGAAGCTGGCAGGCAAATTGTTCAACAGGAGATGCCTCTTGATCTCCTGGCTCTGGGGGTCAGAGGGGCTTGTGTTCCTAGCGCTCACAGGACTATAATAATTAGAAAGACAACCCTGGGCAGGCTACTACACCCATCACATTCCTACTACACCCTGAAACACATTCCCAGTCTGCCTGTAAAAAGGCTCATTTAGTTGTCTTAGAGCTTCAGCCTGAGGGATAGACTTCAGGTTTGCCACACAGCTAGAGGTTACAGAGGTACTCTAAGAAAATGTAGGCTGGAAGACACCATCTTTGAGACCTGGCTAGAATCCCTTCCTTTGGAACACTGACAGGTCTTAGCTTTCCCTCAGCAACTGAGACTCATCAAGAATAAGTTAGGGTAAGGCGAACCATAAGAGACTATGGACTCTGAAAAACAACCTGAGGGTTTTGAAGGGTCAGGGGTGGGAGGTTGGGGGAACAGGTGGTGGGTAATAGGGAGGGCACGTTTTGCATGGAGCACTGGGTGTTGTGCAAACAATGAATACTGTTACGCTGAAAAAAAAAAAAAAGAATAAGTTAGGGTATATAGACAATCATAAATGTTCAAAAGACAACCAAGAGCTAGGGCACGGTTGATCAATCAGGTTCATCTTCTACACAAAGTCACTCATTGAAAAGTGAGAAGAGGTAGCTATTTTGCCCAAACATAGAAACAAACACAAAGAAGTCAAGCAAAATAAGGAAACATAGTATGTTCCACATGAAAGAACAAGACAAAACTTCAGAAAAAGACCTAAATGAAACAGAGATAAGGAATCTATCTGAAAGGGAGTTCAGGGTAATTAATGGTCAAAAAGAACAGAACTCAGAAGAAGAATGGACAAACATTGCAAGAACCTCTACAAAGAGATAGACAATGTAAGAAAGTACCAAATAGAAGTCACAGAGCATAAGTATGCAGTAACTGAATTGAAAGATACACTGGAGGAGTTCAACAGCAGGCTAGATGAAGTAGAAGAACAGATTAATGACCTGAAGACAGGGCAGTGGAACTCACCCAAACAGAACAGAAAACAAGACAAACAAAAATTTTAAAAAGTGAAGATAGCTTAAGAGACCTATAGGACAACATGAAGTGAAATAACACTTGCATTTATAGGGGTGTCAGGAAGAGAGGGAGAGAAAGGTGTAGAAAATTTTGTGAAAAAATAATGACTGAAAACTTCCCTAATCTAGGGAAGGAAACAGACATCCAGGCCCATGAAACACAGAGTTGCAAATAAATGATCCCAAAAAGATCCACCCCAAGAAATATTATAATTGAAATGTCAAAAGTTAAAGAGAGAATTTTAAAAGCAGCAACAGTAAAACAACTTGCTAAGATGTGCAAGGGAACCATAAGACTTAGCTGATTTTTTAGCAGAAACTCTGCAGGCCAGGAGGGAGTCACATGATATTTTCAAAGGAATGAAAGGAAACCAACCAAGCAACCAACCAACAAACTTCCAACCAAGAATACTCTACCTGGAAAGGCTATCATTCAGATTTGAAGGGGAGATAAAGAGTTTCCCAGACAAGCAAATGTTAAGGGATCTCATCACCACTAAACCAGCCTTATGAGAAATAAGAAAAGGGAATAATTAATAAGAAATCACATGAAATTAAAAATATCATAGGTAAAGGTGAATATATAGTAACAATAGTGGATAACCCACTTACAAATCCAGTATGAAAGTTAAAAGACAAAAGTAGTAAGATTAATTATAACTAGAATAATTAGTTGGAGGCTATTAAAAAAAAAAGATGCAAGATATGACATCCAAAACATAAAACATTGGCAGTGGGGGGTGGGGCGTGGGTAAAAATGCAGAGCTTTTAGAATGCTTTCAAATTTCAGTTGCTATCACCTTGAAATAGACTGTTGTATTTATAGACTATTATATGTGAACCTCATGGTAACCACAAAGCAAAAACCTATAGTATAGATACACAAAGATAATGGGGGAGGAATCTAAACATAACACTAAATAAAGAAGGCCATTAAACCACAAGGGAAGAGAGCAAGAGAAGAAAGGAAGAGACAGACACTACAAAAATTGCCAGAAAACAATCAACAAAAGGGTAGTAAGTACATACCTATCAATAATAATTTTAAACATAGGGACACCTGGGTGGCTCAGTGGGTTAAGCCTCTGCCTTCAGCTCAGGTCATGATCTCAGGGTCCTGCAATGGAGCCCCACATAGGGCTCTCTGCTCAGCGGGGAGCCTGATCCCCCCCCCTTCTCTCTGCCTGCCTCTCTGCCTACTTGTGATCTCTTTTAAAAAAAATAATAATAATTTTAAACATAAACGAACTAAATTTTTGATCAAAAGACAGAATGGTTGAATGGATAAAAAAAAGTCATCTATATATTGCCCATAAGAGATTTACTTCAGATCTAAGGATACACATAAATGGTAAGTGAGGCGATGGAAAAAGATAATCCATGCAAACGGAAACAAAAAGAAAGTTGGTATAGTTATAGTTATATCAGAAAAAAGACTGTAAAACAAAAATTGTAATAAAAGACAAAGAAGGGCATTACATAATTCTAAAGGGGTTAATCCAACAAAAGGGTACAATATTTATAAATATTTTTGCTCCCAAAAATGAGCACCTAAGTATCTAAAGTGAATATTAACAGACCTGTAAGGAGAAATTGACAGCGATGCTATAATATAGGGGACTTTAATACCCCACTTACATCAATGGGTGCATCATACAGACAGCAAATCAATAAGGAAACATTGGCCTTAAATGACACATGAGACCAGCTGGGTTTAATTAATATGTACAGAACGTTCCATCCAAAAGCAGTAGAATGCACAGACATCTCAAGTACATATAGACATTCTCCAGAATAGATCACCTGTTAGGGTTACAAAATAAGTCTCAATACATTTAAAAGATTGAAATCATATAAAGCATATTTTCTGACCTCAATGGTATGAAACCAGAAATTGATTACAAGAAAAAAATAGAAAAATCAAATATTTAGACATGAAATAACATGCTACTGAAGAACCAATGGGTCATGAAGAAATCAAAGAAGAAATTAAAAAATACCTTAAGACGAATGATAATGGAAATACAACACTCCAAAAATCTATGGGATGCCACAAAAACAGTTGTAAGAAGGAGGTTCATAGCAATACAGGCCTACTTTAAGAAACAAGAAAAAAAATCTCCTATAAGTCATCTAACCTTATACTTAAAGGAACTAGAAGAGGAACAAACAAAGCCCAGAGTTAGTCAAAAGACATAATAAAGATCATAAATAAATGAAATGGAGACTAAAAAAAAAAAAAGGCAATACAAAAGGTCAACGAAACTAAGAGCTGCTTCTTTGAGAAGATAAACTAAATTGACAAACCGTTAATCAACAAAAGTCCAGGACCACACAGTTTTGCTGGTAAATTCTACCAAATATTAAAGATGATTTAATATCTATCCTTCTTAAACTCTTTAAGGAATTGAAGACAGAAGAATGTTTCCAAACTCATTTTACAAGGCCAGGATTACCTTGATACTGTAACCGGATAAGACACCACAAAAAAGAGTTATGGTCCAATATCCCTGACAGAACATAGGTGAATCTCCCATGAAATATTAGCAAACTGAATTCGATAATTTGCTATAATAGCTCAACAATAATCAGCAACAATCCTATGATTAAAAGGACCATAGACTATTATCAAGTAGGATTTATTCCAAGGATGCAAGGATGGTCCAACATCTGCAAATCAATCTATGTGATAAAGGATAAACATCATATGATCACCTCAACTGACGAAAAAAGCATAAAAAATTCAACATACATTTATGAAAAATACTCTCAACAATGTGCGTCTAAAGGGAGCGTACCTCAACGTGATAAAGGCCATATATGACAAACCCACAAGTGACATCATACTCAATGGTGGAAAGTGGAAACCTTTGCCTCTAAGATCAGGAATAAGATAAGAATGCCCACTCCTGCCACTTTTATTCAACATAGTATTGTGAGTCATAGCCATGGCAAGAAAAACAAATAAAAAACATCCATATAGGAAAAGAAGAAGTAAAACTGTCACTATTTGTAGATGACATGCTACTACATATAGAAAACCCTAAAGACTCCACCAAAAAGCTGTTAGAACTAATAAATGAATTCACTAAAGTTGCAGTTACATCGCCATATAGAAATCTGTTGCGGGGCGCCTGGGTGGCTCAGTGGTTTAAGCCGCTGCCTTCGGCTCAGGTCATGATCTCAGGGTCCTGGGATCGAGTCCCGCATCGGGCTCTCTGCTCGGCAGGGAGCCTGCTTCCCTCTCACTCTCTCTGCCTGCCTCTCTGCCTACTTGTGATCTCTCTCTGTCAAATAAATAAATAAAATCTTAAAAAAAAAAAATCTGTTGCATGTCTATACACTTATAATTAACTATCAGAAAGAGAAATTAAGAAAATAATCCCATTTTCAGTTACATCAAAAAGAATAAAACATCTGGGAAAATACCGATGGTTGCTGAAGGGGCTTCTGAGATGCTGGTAATGTTCTCTTTTATGGTCTCGGTGTTATACATGTGCATTAATTATGCAAAAATTCATTGAGTTATTAATTCAGTTATGGTACTTTTCTGTGGCCCATATAAAGAAATAATTTAAAAATTGATAGAGATAAACATCAAGATTTTTATAAGATTTTATTTATTTTAGAGAGAGAGAGAGTGTGAGTGGGGGAGGAGCAGAGGGAGAGGGAGAGAGAGAGAATCTCCAAGACACTGTAGAGTGAGTGTGGAGTCCAAAGTGGGACTCAATCCCAGGACCTGAGATCATGACCTGAGCCAAAACCAAGAGTCCAATGCTTAACTGACTGAGCCCCCAGGCACCCCAATCATAAAGTTTTGAATTAAAGTGTAAACAAATGAATTGCACTCGTACCAGTTTGGGGAGTCAAGTCAATTACTGGTAGATGTGATAAGAGACAAACTCTCAAATTTTAGCATTTTAGCACAGTAGATGTTTATTTCTCATTTATGCAATGTCTGATGCAAGTTATGAAGTCTACCTTCATCCGGAACACGTCTTCCAAGTTCACTGCTACGAAGAGAGCAGTGGCGGGGGGCACTGTCTCTTAATTGCCTCAGCCCCGAAGTGGCACATGCCATTTCCACTCTCAGAAATATAGACTAGCTTCAACTGAACTACAAGGGAGGCTGGGAAGTGTAGGAAAGTAGGTGGGATATTTGGTGAATATTAACTTAGCTCCAAGCTTAACTCGTGCCACACGTGTTTGTGTGAGGTGGCTGCTAAGCACAAGGCAACTTTGGAAAGTGTTGATAAAATATAATCAGGAAAATAAGGAGGGCCTTTTCTTCCATCAGACCTGGATCACATTTGAAAAACTGTATTCAGATGATACAAAAATTGTGTCGTCTTTTAAGAGGGCCCCTGAGGTGTTGGTCTATGTCCAGAGAAGGCTAACTATGAAAGTGTATTAGCCTTAATAGGCTCTGATATATTGTAGTAGTGAATAAATCTTCATCTTAACTGCTTAATTCAATAAAGGTTTATATCCCACTTGTATCACTGGCAGGTGTCCGACAGGTAGGTTTTTATGCGATGACTCAGGGATTCGAGCATCTTCCATTTCTGGCCTCTGTATCTCCCAGGTTCTCCTTGGAATCGCCTACTGGATCCTTGGCATCAAGCAGGTCTACAAGTGAAAGAGCAAGGAGGATCTCACGAGACATTTGACCTGGGATGGAAGTGGCCCACATATGTTGCCCTCATTTTACTGGCCAGAACCTTATGTCTAGGGAGGTGGGGAAATGGGATATTCCTGTAGGCCCAAAGAAAGGAAACGTGATTGGTAGGTATCTAGGCAGCTTTGCCGTGGACTCAAAGGTGTGTGGAGAATGGGTGAAGGAACTCACAATAATCAAACAGGAAAAATAGTGGCTATTTCCAAATACATGAGAAGAGGCACACGGTAGCTTCCTTAAATATTTTAAATACTATTGTATGGAAGAAAGAATATCCATATTCGGGGTAGCTTCTGGAGGCAGAACTCAGAGCAAAGAGTGATATTATTAATGAAATGAATTTTAATCTTTTCAGTATAAGAAAGAACCATAAACAAATAGAATCAATCAAACTGTTCATTCCAGGAACAGATATTTTGTGAGTGCTAGTAAATAATAATTTATTAAGTGCTTACCATGTGCTAAATTCTTTTTATTTTGAGATATAATGGACATAAAATGTTGTGTAAGTTTAGAGTGTATAATACATTGATTTGATACATTTATATACCCTAGAATTATTGCTCCCGTGGGTTGGCTAACTCTTCCATCTTGTCTTATAATTACCATTTCTTTTTTATGGTGAAAACATCTAAGATTTTTTTTCTTAGCAACTTTCAAGTACATAAAACAGTATTACTAACCATAGTCATTATGCGGTACGTTAGGTCCCCATAACTTAAATTTATTTTATAACTAGACATTTGTGCTCCTTGGCAAACATTTCCCCTATGTACTAAATTTTTAACAACCACTCTTAAGGTACTATTGTTATAAACAACTTTACTTTGCAGATAAGGAAAACCAAGTCTCAGAGAGATTAAGCAACTTGCCCAATGATGCACAGGTGGTAAGAGGCTGACAGAGCCAGGATTTGAATCTTGATCTTTCTTAACCCAAAGCCTGTGCACTTAAACCCTATATGCCACTTCTCTCAGGAAATTTTGTATCAGGTAGCGTAAATGCAGTTCAGCAGGAATATTTCAGAGAGGATTTCTTGCTAGACACATCTCCAGAGGCAAGGGAAACAAAAGCAAAAATGAACTTTTGAGACTTCATCAGGATAAAAAGCTTTTGCACAACAAAGAAAACAATCAACAAAACTAAAAGGCAACCTAAGGAATGGGAGAAGATATACACAATGACGTATCAGAGAAGGGGCTAGTATCCAAAATCTATAAAGAACACCCCCAAGCCAAAGGTCTAATCAAGAAATGGGCAGAAGGCATGAGCAGACATTTCTATGAGGAAGACATACAAACGGCTGACAGACACATGAAAAAGTGCTCCACATCACTCCGCATCAGGGAAAAACAAATCAAAACCACAATGAGATACCACCTCACACCAGTCAGAATGGCTAAAATTAACAACTCAGGAAACCTCAGATGTTGGCAAAGATGCAGAAAAAAGGGGAAGCCTCTTATACTGTTGGCAGGAAAGCAAACTGGGGCAGCCACTCTGGAGAACAGTATGGAGTTTCCTCAAAAAGTTAAAAATAGAGCTACCCTATGACCCAGCAATTGCACTACTAGGTTTTTACCCAAAGGATACAAAAATAGTGATTTGAAGGGGCACATACACCCTATTGTTTATAGCAGCAATGTCCACAATAGCCAAACTATGGAAAGAGCCCAGATGTCCATCGATAGGTGAATGGATAAAGAAGATATGGCACATATATATATGCAATATATACATATTTATAAGTTAAAAAAATTCATGCAATGGAATATTAGTCAGCCACCAAAAAGAATGAAGTCTTGCCATTTGCAACAACATGGATGGAACTAGAGGGTATTATGTTGGGCGAAATAAGTCAGAGAAAGACAAACACCATATGATTTCACTCATATGTAGAATTTAAGAAATAAAACAGATGAATATAGGGGAAGGGAAGGAAAAACACATTAAGATAAAAACAGAGGGAGGTTAACTATGGGAAACAAATTAAGGGTTGTTAGAGGGGAATTGTACGGAGGGATGGGGTCATTGGGGAAAGGGTATTCAGAAGGGCGCTTGATGTAATGAGCAGTGTGTGTTACATGCAACTGATGAATCACTTAAATTCTACCCCTGAAACTAATAATATAGTATATGTTAACTAAACTGAATTTAAATTAAAAAAAATTTTTTAAAGTGCATTTCTTTGTTGTGTCTGAATTGGACAGACATGGAAGGTGTTTCATGACAGAAATGTATAAAAAAACTTCTAGGAACATTGACAGGCCCTGTTAAGTAACAAATGGTTTTGTGTGGAAGGGAGCTGGGGAAGCAGAAGAAACAATCCATTTTGAATTAAACAAAATGGATTGCTGGTCCAACGCAAACTTTGCCTAAATTATGGTTACCCCATGTGACGAATAGCATTAGGGGGTATGGGGGCTAAAAATGATCCATGGTGTTATTTCCTATGCCCGAGGGATTGGCCAGCACCAAAGTAAATCTTGCTACAGTCACTGCCAAGCATGGTGTACCTTCATTGGACACTCAACATCTCCCCCTACAGGGCTTGGCGATACAGAGCCTCTCTCTGCGTAGGCTGTAGTGATTTTAGTTTACACTCAGCCACATAGGAGAAAGCTCTGACAGCCTTAGTAATTTTGTCAAGTAGCTGCTATAAACATTGGGGTACAGATGGCTCTTCTTTTCGCCAAACTGTGGAAAGAACTAAGATGCCCTTCAACGGACGAATGGATAAGGAAGATGTGGTACATACACACGATGGAGTATTATGCCTCCATCAGAAAGGATGAATACCCAACTTTTGTAGCAACATGGACGGGACTGGAGGAGATTATGCTGAGTGAAATAAGTCAAGCAGAGAGAGTCAAGTATCATATGGTTTCACTTATTTGTGGAGCATAACAAATAACATGGAGGACATGGGGAGATGGAGAGGAGAAGGGGTTGAGGGAAATTGGAAGGGGAGGAGAACCATGAGAGACTATGGACTCTGAAAAACAACCTGAGGGTCTAGAAAGGGCGGGGGGTGGGAGGCTGAGGAACCAGGTGGTGGGTAATAGGGAGGGCACGTACTGCATGGAGCACTGGGTGTGGTGCAAAAACAATGAGTACTGTTACGCTGAAAATAAATTAAAAAAAAAATTTGTCAAGTAGCCGTAGAGATTCTGTACTGCTTCAGAAATTCATAGCCTATAAAGGGAGAATAGATTCTGAAGGCACTGGAAACACATCATAACTCCCTGTCTCTGGCTTTTACTTGTAAAAATAGACGTGTAAGACAAACACAACTGGACTCAAGCATCCAATCCAATGACGAGACTCAACTGGACAGAATACAGTACTACTAGTTCCTCATCTTAAAACAAGCAGGTTTTTAAATTTGACTCAAGTGCCCTTTCAGGAATTGCTGCATGCCAAGAATTGTTTGCAAGAAAATGTACACTCTCTAGTTCGTAAAATTTGTACCATCTGCAGTGGTTCAGAGGTCACCACGAACCACATCTGTACAGTATGTCATTTAAATGTAAAACAAAACTGGTTCACCTATAAGGAGGAGAAAGAATAAATATATTTAGACCACAGCGTTGAACAGATTATCACATTTGGGCAAGAAAATTGCTATAAGATTTCCAGTTGCTAAAGTTATAAGAGAAACACAGTGTTACAAACTTCTCACTTTCTGCCAACAGGAAGAAAGTAAATCCATCAGCGGATAGATTTTTTTCCCCTTCTGCAACTACATGAAATCATGAATAAATGGGATGGGGTTCTTGTATAAAACACAAAAATGTATGGAGTGAGGAGAATCTTAACTTCACTAGTATAAAAGATACTGAAGCCAAACCCTCAGATGGTTCTCGAATCCACAGAAACAGAAGGAATAATTTTAAGGAGTAATAATGAAGTCAATTTTGCAACAGACTGTTGAAAAGGAGCAAACATTATTTTTTCCAGGGTTTAAGTCAATAGAAGGATGGAATGTGAAGGTCTATATCAGAGATTCTTAAAGGTTTAGGGAATCACCTTAGAAGCTTGATTAAAAAAAAAAAGGTGGATTCCTAGGCCCTTTCCCTCGAAAAGCTTTGGATTCAGTAGGTCTGGGGCAGGACCCAGAAATCTGCATTTTAAAAATATTTTATTTTATTTTCAGTGTTCCAAAATTCATTGTTTATGCACCACACCCAGTGCTCCATGCAATATGTGCCTTTTTGACACAGAGAGATCACAAGTAGGCAGAGAGGCAGGCAGAGAGAAAGGAGGAAGCAGGCTCCCTGCGGAGCAGAGAGCCAGACGTGGGGCTCCATCCCAGGACCCTGGGAACATGACCTGAGCCGAAGGCAGAGGCTTTAACCCACTGAGCCACCCAGGCGCCCCCAATATGTGCCTTTTTAATTACATTCCACCAAGTGTTGTGGAAGGTTGGTGGAGGTGGAGGCTGTCCCTGGATCTGATTTTGAGACACAGAGGGGATGACATAAGTGGATTTGGGGCAGGTGCTGGATGCACCGCTGATTACAATCATGGAAAATTAACTGGAGGTACTTCACAGCCTATGCGGAGATGAAGCTCATCTGGAAGGAGAAAGCATCAAGGTCTATGCGGATCAGGCGCAGTGTGAGATGCTTGCATATACCGACTCATTTAAAGGAATGAGGAGCCTCGATCAGTAGTTTACTTCCTGACATACTAGATTTGATGCCTATTTAAAGTATCTGCCTGGACTGTTTGGAGCAGAATGCCTACCATATCATACTAATTACAGAATTGGGTGAGCTTGGTGTCATGTCCAGAATCCCAGGACTATTAAGTGTACCCTCAAATGGTTCCATTTTCTTTATTGCTCACAGTTATGAAACCCAGAAACGTATAGGCTGTGTCCAGCATGAAAAGAATTCACACTTTTGAAGTTTTTTTTTCTAGATCTGAGCGATCTAAACACGCCAGTGGTCATCTTGAACAGGAGGGGCACACGGGTGATGGGGGCGGCAAGGAAGCTGGAGCAAGATCAGAGCGTTCCTTCAAGGTTCCCCACTGCGGCCGCCACCAGGAGGTATCCAGGTTTTGAAGGGGAGACAAAACAAACAAAAGCCCACCTGGCTCTGTGAGTGGTTAACTTGTTGGCATGGTGTTGATAGACATCTCTGTTTGTGCTGGGGTGCGGGTCAGAGAGCATGTGTAGGAGAAGGAGAGATACATGACTACGGCTGAGGGTCTAATCCGTGTCCCAACAATGGTGTTACAACCTGAAACCTTTGAAAGTCTACGTAAGAGATTTCCCCATCATGAATCTCATTTTTAAAAATTTTCGTTATGCTGGAGTATAGGACATTGACCTTGGGACAAATTTATAGAAAAAAAGGAAAAGTCCAGTCTCTGGGTTCAGACCAGTCGAAGACTCGGTGATGGCAATGTGTATACAGTTCTGCCCCACACCAGGCTGAAAAGTTAAAAGGCCTATCAGCCATTCGTTTTGTCTCTGCTATATGAAAAAATTAATTGAAACACTTTTTCTTCCCTTCTATTAAATGGCCGATTGAACATCTGGTTCACTTCAACACTCTGATTTTCTTTATTCATTGTTTAACTTTTAGCCCCGATAATACTATCACGTTTAACTGCTAAGAATATGTTTAAATCAACTAAAATATATCCATTATGTTTTATTTAGGGGATTTTTCTCTGCCTCTCTTTTTGCCTCCTACAAGCAGGCAGCCAACTTATTAGCTCATCTATTTTGGCACAGTAAAAACGATGAATGGTCTTAAAAACTTAGGGAATGTAAAACTTCAGAGAAATCACAACAATATCCAGCTCATACTGCTGTTTATGTACTTTCTATGGGATGTATGGCTCATCCTGTGGAAGGATTTCCTCATTCCGAATCCCCCAAGGTCTCTGACCCATTTCCCTCTTCCTTTGGCACCGTTTGTGTTTTAAAAAAGAATGCCCAGGAGAAAGATAACCATCTTGCTGTTGCTTTGTGGACACACATGCAATCTCGTACGACTTCTATTCCCTCTTCCTCATGAGTGATGAGATGAGGAGCTGAGTCTAAGCACATCAGCAGGATTGCACAGTAAGGGGTCAGAAGCCTTCACAGGGCACCAAAGGAGGCTGAATTACCCCAGGAGGAAAGCACGGCTGGAAGCTATGTATTGCATCATCTGGCCTTCCTCTGCGGAACAAAGAACATTATTCCGTAAAGTATTTACAGACGCTCTCATTGCCAAGTGCCAGAATGCATGTGTTTCAATGGAGGTTTTCAATCTGCAACTTTGAAATTTTCCTTAGTATGGAAAACCCCGTAATAATTCATTGTACCGTGGAGTGTATTTGAGCGAAAACCGTTGAATCTTAAAGCTAAACTTGCAATCTGGATAACCCTGAAAGCTGATTTTTTCTGGGATGTTTCCATTTTGTATGACAACACAGAAGTTCTGCCTTTATTTCAAAAGGGAAGACTTAAAAAGGGGGGGGGTACTACAGCCATGAAATGGTCATGTGTGATTTCCAATCTGTTCTGAAGGTGACGGTGTGAGTATTCCAACTGATCTCTCCGGAACTGTGAATTTGTACATGAGAACCGAGATCAAGATGGGCTTCTAAAAGCAATTGTCAGGGCTCCTGGGTGGCTCAGTTGGTTAAGTGTCTGTCTTTGGTTTGGGTCATGATCCCAGGGTCCTGGGATAGAGCCCTGAATCCGGCTCCCTGCTCTGTGGGGAACTTGCTTCTCCCTCGGCCATTCCCCTCTGCTCATGGCTTTTTTTTCTCTCTCTCAAATAAATAAATAAATCTTTAAAAAAAAAAAAAGCAATTGTCATTTATTAGATTATTTGCTTACGAGGTTGAAGCTTTCTTCAAAAATCCTATTTTGTGCAGAGTAGCCGAGACAGATGGCAAAAACAAAATATTGGCATGTTTAATCTAGAGATTATTGGTAAATACATAGCTGGTTATTTCAATGCCAGGAATCAGTTGCTCAAGAAATAATTCCAGATTTAATAGGGAGAAGAGGAGGTTCTCTATAAACCAGCTCACATAATGGATGTGCCCCTGTCACCCTTCCTTATTGTGTAGGAAAGTAGCTTGCGGAAAGGAGAGACATGCAAATCGTTTAACCAGGCCAAGAACTGAATGAAAAAAGGAGAAGGAGAAGGCTTACTTGAGTGAAGTCACTTGTATCTTTCTGATACAGAATCTTGAGGGAATTTCTCTGTGTATCTCCTGGCTTTTACTTGACAAACCAAAGTAAACAGGAATAATAAGAAGAATTTATTCAGAAATTTTCATATAGTTTTGTTTTCCCGGTTTCTCAGAATTGAAGGCCAATGGCATCCCCTCAACATGATGATTCGCCCCAATAACCTCCTCATGTTTCTTTAGCTTCATTTCTTTTTTTTAAAGATTTTATTTATTTGAGAGAGAGAACACATGGTGGGAAGGGGCAGAGGGAGAGAGAGAGAAAGAGAAGCAGACTGAGCAGGAAGTCTGCTGAGCAGGAAGCCTGACGTGGGGCTCAGTCCCAGGACCAGAAATCATGACCTGAGCCCAAGGCAGACACTTAACTGACTGAGCCATCCAGGTGCCCCTAGCTTCATTTAGAGTAAGTGCTGAATAAATTATGTGTTGCACTAGAGTCAGGTTGAATCAATCAATCATCATTATCTACTCAGAAATGTCCTTTTTTGGGATCACATGGAAGTGCATGCTATGATCCTTTTCAATCGGAATCTAGATTTTTACACTCATCATCAGGATCTTTCCGGCCACGAACCAAGGCTCTAGCCAGGCCAATTCATTTGCTGTCCAACCACAGGATTTAAATTCTTTCCTCTGGAAAGTTGCCTGTACTCCCCACCTAGAATGCCTTCCCCAAGTAATTCTGGTGATTCACATGCTTCAAGGACAGCTCAAAATTCAGTTTTTTCAAAAAGGTGAAACTCACTCCACTTTGAGTTTTCTGCGTTACCCTGCCACTGTCTGTGGTAGTTTCCACTTTGTGTGTTCTTTATGAATTCTTTGAACATGGAGACCATAAGAAAGTCCATAAACATGATAACTATATACCTTTACTTATTTTCAGCAAAAGAACTGATCAAAAAACCAAGCTTGTCATTAGTGGAAATAGAAGTATGAATCTCTTTTAAGAATATCATGGACCCTGATCTTATCACCTTTCCCACACAATGGAATCTTTTGCTCGAGGAGATAATGACAAGAAGCCTCTGAAATTTTGGTAATACTTTTATTTATTTTTATTTTTTAAGATTTGTTTATCTTTGAGAGAGAGAGAGAGAGAGAGAGCGAGCAAGCAAGCAGGGAGAGGATCAGAGGGGGCGGGAGAGAATCGCAAGCAGACCCCATACTGAGTGTATAGTCTGATATGGGGCTTGATCTCCCAACGCTGAGATCATGACCTGAGCCAAAATCAAGAGTCTGATGTTCAACTGACTGAGCCACCCAGGCACCCCTAATACTTTTTTTTTTTTTAAGAGGTGGGAAGGAGCAGAGGGAGAGAAAGAATCTCAGGCAGACTCCTTGTTGAGTGTGAAGCCTGCCCAGCTTGAGACTCCGTCCCTTGACCCTGAGATCATGACCTGAGCTGAGATCAAGAGTCAGACGCTTAGCCGACTGAGCCACCCAGGCACTCCTCGTAATACTTTTAAACAAATTTGTTTTTTGTTTTTAACAAAACATATATAGTATATTCATATATTATTTATATATGAATATAATGATCCACAGCATCTTTTCTTAATGCTACATAAAGTGGCGGCACCTGTATCTGCGGATCTGTGTGTCTATTGGCGAAATTCCCTAAGCTCTTTAGAAGCTTTCTGCCCTTTGACTGGGAAGCACTGGTTTAAAATATCCATTGTTGGAGCGCCTGGGTGGCTCAGTGGGTTGGGGCCTCTGCCTTCGGCTCAGGTCATGATCCCAGGGTCCTGGGATCGAGCCCCGCATCGGGCTCTCTGCTCTGCAGGGAACCTGCTTCCTCCTCTCTCCCTGCCTGTCTCTCTGCCTACTTGTGATTTCTCTCTGTCAAATAAATAAAAAAAAAATAAATAAATAAAATATCCATTGTTCGACTGAATTTGGAGTTGTAGAGAGCAATTTTAGACTAACCTGTAATAAGACAAATGCTACACCTTGTAAGATAATCTTTTAACTTTAAATCTGGGCTCCAGATTTTGTTTCCTTATTTCCTTCTTCATTTTCTTTCTCCATCCCTCTCTCCTTTTAATCCTCCCTCCTTCCCTCTCTCCCTTCCTTCTTCTTCTTTGCTAGACTGGATATGTTAATGCTTTAAATGATGTATTAAATCCAGTTCATTTTGGCTGATACTAAAGGCAGAATTGAACCTTGTAATTAATAAGAATCATTATAATAATTAATAATTAAGGTTTACCACGTGATAGGCTTTACACACATTACCTCATTTAGCCCTCATATCTCGAGAAGGTAGTTCCTCCTTCTTCTCTTCTCCTCCTTCTCCCCCCCTTTTTTTTCTATGTCCATCTGAATCCAGATTTTCTTATCTTCCTTATACAGCTAGACCTTTGGCCTGCAGGTTTAGCAGTTGTTAAAAAGCAAAAATCAATCCAGCTCCTATTTCTTTTTATTTTTTTAAAGATTTTATTTATTTGACAGAGAGAGATCACAAGTAGGCAGAGATGCAGGCAGAGAGAGAGGGTGAAGCAGGCTCCCCACTGAGCAGAGAGCCCGATGTGGGGTTCGATCCCAGGACCCTGAGATCATGACCTGAGCTGAAGGCAGAGGCTTAACCCACTGAGCCACCCAGGTGCCCCTCCAGCTCCTATTTCTGTCTCAAGCTTCTAAAAACAATGTTAGGGAAAACTTTTCCAAGCTGATGATTATTCAAAACCCGCCTTTTCCCTAGGCTGCCTAGCAGAAGCAGGGAGGCAGCTGGGTCCCCGATGATTGCCAAAGCAAGGAGGGCTCTCCTGTGAATGGAGCTTCTTGGTGCATTTCCCTCCTGGGCTGAGCAGCTTTTCTGTTTCTCCTTTTTTGTGGTCAAGAGTCTGTGTGTACTTTGGTCCTGATATGCTTCTGTCTTCTATCCTCATACACACTAGGAACTCCTTCCACAGAGGAAATTTCAAAAGTTTGTTTAGGGAAGCATGCATGTCTGGGGTTTATTCTAGGGACAAAGGCTGTGATTTCCAAACATATGTTCTACAGGCAGATTTGAGTCATCACCTTGACAATGACCCTGTGGCCCAGGTGTATAAGCAGCTGAGCTCAACGTGTGCTGGATTCTACCTACAGCTCTTATGAGGGGACAAACATTTTTTATGAATCATAGGGCAAGTCAGTGAATAATGCTTTGACACCATTCTTAATATCTTTGCTATAAGGATAATAAGTTTCACTGGGCAATTCTTTGCAATATATTTTAATATCTGACTATGACGCAAAGCCAAGGCTTGCATCAGTAAAAGTGATTCTACAAGAGGCAAAACAGAGTGTGCAAGTGCAGCGAAGACGTCCTTCACAAATATTACTTCTTGAACAGCAGTGAATTCTGGGTTACGCCGTGGCTAAGTGAAGCTATTTTATGCTGGCCTTTTCCTTTAAGGCCGCGAGGAACCAGAGAAGCTCACTCAGGGTCTGTATCTAAATAGATAGTTATCCCCTTCTCCCAACGTGCGTGAGGGGAGAAGACTGTTCAGCAGAGAGAGCTTCTACATGTTCTTTTAAAACAAATTGGCCTCAGAATGTCTGGGTGGCTCAGTTGTTAAGCATCTGTCTTCAGCTCAGGTCATGATCCCAGAATCCTGGGATTAAGTCCCGTATCATGTTCCTTGCTCAGCAGGGAGCTGTTTCTTCCTCTGCCTGCTGCTCCCCCTGCTCCTGCTCTCTCTCTCTCTCTCTCTCTGGTAGATAAAGAAATTAAATCTTAAAAAAGGAAAAAAAAAAAAAACCAAACGAACACCAATTTGGACTCAACTCCAGCACACAGAAGAATGGATAATTATAGAAATAAAAGAAAAATACAAATTTCAAATTTGTTAATTTAGCCTGATTAAAATTAAGCTGAAATCAGATTTGGTAACAGGCCCCTTGAAATAATGAAGAATTGTTGACACATGTGCTTTGGAAATACAAAACATTCAGCTGGCTTCTTAACATCTTGTTTTGAAAGATAAGAAGCTATGTTAGAAAATACTTGCAGTGTTATATAATACCCAGTACTCATTACATCACGTGCCCTTCTTAATGACCATCACCCACTTTCCCCATCCTCCCACCCCCTCCTCTCCAGCAACCCTCAGTTTGTTTCCTCTAGTTAAGAGTGTCTTATGGTTTGTCTCCCTCTCTGGTTTCTTCTTGTTTTATTTCTTCTTCTCTTCCCCGATGAGTCTCTATTTTGTTTCTTAACTTCCACAATCTACCTCTGAAACCAATAATACATTATATGTTAAATACTTGAATTTAAGATTTTACTTATTTATTTGTCGGGGGAGGGGGGATAAACAGGGGGAAGGGCAGGCAGAGGGAAAAGCAGGATCCCCGCAGAGCAAGGAGCTTGATATGGGACTCAATCCCAGGACCCTGGGGTCATCACCTGAGCCAAAGGCTGGTGCTTAACGGACTGAGCCACACAGGCATCCTGCAATAGAGTTTTTAGCAGGGTATAGAATACAGCTGTGTGACTAAATTATGGCCAATAGGATGCGAGCGGAAGTAATTTGTAAACTCATAAAAATGTTCTCAAAGGGCAAGGACATGCCCTACTTTTCTTCTTCCTCTTTTGTGGGATCTGGAATGTGTATGGAGTAGCAAAAATAGAAGGACCTGGGTTTCTGACCCGTAGAGAGGGTCATACCTGTCTAAGGTCTTTTATATACATATTTCATTTATATGAGAGAGAAATAAATAGCTATCTTATTTAAACTACTATTATTTCGGGATCATTTGCATGCTGAGGATCCTAAACAATAAACCAACTTTGTGCTAACTGATCTCCTGATTCTGACCTCATTGATTAACTTCTAATTAACTCAATCAAAATAAGACTCTCCAGATCATCTTAAAATTAAAAACATAACCAACATGTATTGTTTTATAAAGAAGTTATTTTATAAGTTGAATAAAAAGGAAACAATATAGAACTTCAATTTTTTTTTAAAGATTTTATTTGTTTATTAGAGAGAGAGAGAGAAATGCAGACTCCCCACTGAGTAGGAAGCCCAATGTAGGACCTGATCCCAGAACCCTGAGATCATGACCTGAGCTGAAAGCAGATGCTTAACTGACTGAGCCACCCAGGTGCCCCTAGAATCTCAATTTTCTGAGACAATTGTCAAGGCCCCAAGGGTGTATGCCTTAGATCCAGAGTTGTCCAATAGAACTTTCTGTAATGAAATATTCTATATCTGTGCTGCCTGATATTGTAGTCTCTAGCTATAGAGTACTTGAAATATGACTAGAATAAGAGATAAATTGAACTTTTAACTTCTTTTAACTTTATATAATTTAAATTAATTTAAATTTACATACCCATAGCCTTAGATCATGGCCATATAATTTTAGTTTTTAAAAGTTTTGATGTAGGGGCGCCTGGGTGGCTCAGTGGGTTAAAGCCTCTGCCTTCGGCTCAGGTCACAAATAAATAAGTAAAATCTTAAATCCCAGGGTCCTGGGATCGAGCCCCTCGTCGGGCTCTCTGCTCTGCGGGGAGCTTGTTTCCTCCTTTCTCTCTGCCTGCCTCTCTGCCTACTTGTGATCTCTGTCTGTCAAATAAATACATAAAATCTTTTAAAAAAAATAAAAGTTTTGATGTAATAACCTATAGAATATCTCTTTGAAAATTTCAAATTTTCTAGAAAAACCTCCAATATAAATGGGTTACAAAATACATGCTATTGTGTCCTGACTTGACTTGCTTTATAAGGTTGTTAGCCAAAAGACCATTAAATACTAGAGCAGTGGTCATCTACCAAATATGATGGGGTTTTTAAGATTTATGTATTTATTTATTTACTTATTTATTTTAGAAAAAGAGAGAGAGCAGGAAGTGGGGGAGTGGAGTGGGAGGGGCAAAAGGAGAAGGAGAGAGAGCATCTCAAGCCGACTCCCCACTGAGTGCAGATCCAGACAAGGGGCTCAATCCCGGGACCCTAAGATCATGACCTGAGCTGAAACCAAGAGTCTGGCTTAACCTACTGACCATCCAGGCAACCCCAGAAATATTTTGATAAAGTTGGTATTGAGCTACTTTGGAACAGTAATTAGAAGTAGGGCCAATGGTGTATTGAAATCTTTCCTGGATAATGACAGTAAAAGCAAATAATTAGCTAAAGGAATTAGGCTTTCCTTTTTGTCTTCTCTTGTGGAAATGATTCAGCTCAGTCAAAAAGTGGCAAAATGTATTGTATTTAAAGCACAGATGAAATCAGATGGAGAAACCATCCCAGCTCAACTAACTCACAGTGTGGTCTTGGGCAAGTTGCCTAATTATCAGTTTCAGATCACCATCTATAAAATGAAGAGAGCAATAACTTCCATCTACAGAATTGTATGAGATGATGCTCCATAAGCCCTTGGTGCAGCATCAGGATCAGAGGAAACATGCTGAACTTTACAGAAGGATAGGTCACAATCTTACTCTAGAACTAAAAGGTGAAAATGAAGATGAACGATGAAGAAATTTTCCAAAAGAGACAGATTAAGCCACTAACGAGAATGCATTGATCTTGCAAATGCTTAGAGGCAGAAGTAGAATATATAAAAGTTAGAAGATTATCAAGTAATTGACAGATGCTCAAAGAGGCAAAATCTGACTCAATAAAGGTGATGTGTTAAGAAATATGATTATCTACTGTTCTAACAAGTCGAGTCAGAACCAGAGATTTCTATGATACAGAGTCAGAAAGCTTAAAAGCAGTTTCATGGGGGTTGATCAAATTAAATTTATTTATTTGCTTGTTTATTTATTTCCTTAAAAACCAGAAGGTATTAAATGTCAAAACCAGCACATATGGAAAATTGTAAAATTGGATGTTCTCTAGTCCATGTCTCTTACAGGCACATAACTAATAGAAAATCAAATACACCCTGTATGCCTGTAGGTATTAATCAAATTAACCATGTTTAGGGAAAATACCTCTTTTGGTTTGTACTGAGCTGTTGATGTAGGATGAGAAGCTTCATATTAGAAATGAAGAAATTGACTATTCTCATTTTCCAGCATTTTTGGTGCTGAAGCATTTGCTGGGCATTTGCCATTTTCTTAGCTTAGGTGTATAGGGGGTGGGGAAACAGGAGTTAGGAGTAAATGAATTATGATCTTAATAAAAGTGAGTGAATCCAAAAAAATTGTGTGGATCAAATAAAAATTTTGCCAAATAACCCGTACTAACCTCTGTCAGATTGCTTTGTCCAGTTTTAACCTAATATTTTATTTTCTTACTATTTTGTATATTCCTGCAATAAAGCCAATGATATCCCAGAGGATGTTATTACACAATCATATGACTCTCATCTGAAAATAAAAGTATGAGCAAAAGAAAAAAAGTAATCTGAAATGTTGGATATTCTTACTTTTATGATCTAATTTGGCTGCATTTCAGGAGAGGAATGTTGATCATTCCAGGGATGGTAGTCACTGGAAGATAAGAGTGAGTGTGGGATAGGGTAGGACTTAAAGGGACAGTGATGAGAAACTGGTATTGTTTAGAACTGGTTAAGCCTCTGCCTTCGGCTGGGGTCATGATCTCAGGGTCCTGGGATTGAGCCCTGCATTGGGCTCTCTGCCCGCGTGGGGGAGCGGGCTTCCCTCTCTCTCTCTCTGCCTGCCTCTCTGCCTACTTGTGATCTCTCTTTGTCAAATAAACAAATAAAATCTTTTAAAAAAAAAAAAAAGCATCGCTGCTAGTGTAGCATGCCATCCTGAATTTCGCCATGAAATTGACCTGGTTTAAGGTATAGTCGTTTAACCGGTTCTTAGACATAAAGGAGTTTTCTGGCATTCTGTGTTCACAGGGGTTTTTGGTTGTAAATGTCAGAAATCAACCCCAGCTAACTTAAATGAAAAAGGAACTGTTTGGCAACTCATGGAATCAATAGAAGGTCTAAAAAATTAGGCTTGGAAAATAGACACGAAAGAGAGACTTGGCTGCAGTGAACATGGCCAGAGTTTCCCCACCTTTTAATGCCTCCACCTCATTGGACTGACCATGCGGTACTGTCACCACGTGCAAATTCTCAGTCATCCCTACATCTTGGTGTCACCACCGCAAGAATCAAAGTCCCTGATCAAAGCATCTGATTGGTAGAAACCCCACCCTTTACTTATCTTTCATGGCTGAGGTAACTTATTCAGTTCTTTTCGTTTCACTTCAAGATACAGACAGCCGGGGTGGGTTATCTTCCAGAGGAAGAGTATTCAGATTAAAAAAGAGAAATATCCTTGATGCTTTCTGGACCATATACCTTAGAGTTGGATTTCCTGGTTCCTCAACCAAGCAGGACTGCCCTTTAAGGTGGTGGAGCTGGGCCAGGTAGGGTTGGGAGGGAGCCACTCAAAGGAGGAACACATATCTCTGACAATTATAAAACTTTTCAGAACTTATAATCAAGGTGTATATTAAACATGGCATAGGGAATGCTGGGAACATCATGTCTCAGCAAGACCCACCTTCTCTTCCCCTTTATTGCTAATAACTGCAAGCCAAAATTCCTGGGTTAATGGGGAGCCAGAGCTGGGAAGCAGGTGGAAGGTGAAGGCCAAGTTTCCTTTTCCCCTACCATTCTAGAGCTAGAAGAAGCCCAGAGAAAGCCTAGGGAAAATCTGAAAGCTTCAGTTCCCGGGAAGGGTTTGGCACATGGACATCCCCAAGCACTCATGGAGAAGGTTGACATTGGCTAGCATGAGTGTGCCTGTCTCCCCCACCCCCAGGAAGCCAAAGAAAAAAAGCAAGGTCTTCACCCACAGAGAAGAGAGACATCCTTTCAATTTCTTAGCAAGGGATGTAAAACTTTTTCATTAATGTAATGGGCCAGAGTCAGAGTCTGCTACGCTTCTACCACTCCCAAGATTCTAGTGCTAAAATATCTTTAAGGACAAAGGAAAGTAACACTACACCTCAAGGGCCAGCAGCCATAGAGAAGAGTAAATAAAATAATCAGAGCAGACTTAAACAAAATCTGAGGAATTTGGGGAAGGAAAGACTTTAAGCAAACAATAAATAAATCTAAAGACCTCAAGACAGGAAAAGATAGGGGAGAAAACAGTGGTAATGAGGAATCTTGTGATATATCCATGTAGTTAAATCAAAATGGATAACTGTGAACTATCTGAATGTGTATAATCTAAAAGGGAACTAATATAAAAGGAAATTGAAATTAATGAAATTTAAATTTTGAAATGGCACAGAGGCTAAATAAATCTGAAAATTGGTTCTTTGTAAAAGTTGATAAAATAGATAAGTTCCTTGAAGACTGGATTAAAGAAAAAAAGAGCAAAATATATAAAATTGGGAATGAGACAGGAAACATAACCACAGAAATGTAAGAGATTGAAAGAATTGTAAGATAATGCCACATATAACTCAATTGCAACAAATTTGGAAACTTAGAAGAAATAATTTTTAGCAAAATGTAATTACTCAAACTAACCAAAATTAATTGGGAAACAATTAGACTAATTACTATGGAGTTATGATACAAATCATCTGTACTTGCTGAAACTATAAATTCCTACAGCTGACTGTGTCCCAGATCCGATGAATCAGAATCCCCAGAGTCAGGGCCTTGTAATTTCTGTATTTATTAAGAGTCCCCAATGATTTCTATTTTCAGTGAACTTAGGAAATGCTGCCATAGAAGATTCAGGCTAGGTAATTGCAGACCTACCATTTAAGAAAAAGCTTTAGGATGTGATATCATTATAGCTGAGTTCTATTTGGCCTTTAAATAACAGATACTTTTAATATTATGTAACTATTCTAAACTATAGAAAATGATGGAATAATTCTTATGATGTGAGCATGATGTTAATGCCAAAACTTGATACAGTACAAAGAAAAACAAAAAGCTATAAACCAAACTTACTAATGAAATAGATAGATCAATCTAATAAAAAAGCACACGGAAGCCAGCAATATATCACAATAATAATACAGTATCACCATATAAAATTTATTTTATGACTATAAGAATGATTTAAAAATAAGACTCTATCATTTATTTAATTAATTTCATTTATTTCATTAATAAATTAAAAGAGAAAATATGATGATATCAATAGATATTGAGAAGATATTTGATTACATTGATTTCTAATAAAAACTATAAGCAAAATAGGAATAAAAGGAAATTCTTTAAATATGATTATTTCTGTTTTCTAAGTGCTAATAGCAACTATAATCACAGGTAGCAATACATCAAAACATTTTTAATTAAAATAAGAAGCCATATATAGATGTCAGCTATCACCATTCTTACTTAACATGATCTTGGAGTACTAGCAACTGGAATAAGACAAGAAAACAATCAAGATTGGAAAGTAAGGAGGAAAACCATGTCATTTTTGCTTGTGAAATAATTGATCTAGGTAACCAAAGGATTTTGATTAAAAGTAAAAGCTGCTAGAATTAATGACATAATTTAATAAACTAATTACATAAAGATATATTAAAAAGTCAATAGCTTTCCCATATTTTCAGTACTTAACATAGTTCTGAAAAAATGGAATTGAAGAAGCCAGACTCCATTTATCATAGAAACAAAAACCTATAAAATACCTAGAAATAAATATAACAAGAAGCAGAGGGTCTCAGAAGGTAATTACAAAATCCTAGTGACTGATAGGGAACAACAAATGGAAAGACATCATATTTCTGAATGTAAAGTCAATTAGCTCAAAACTGATACATACATGTAATGCAGTTTCAAGTATAATGCCTGCAAATTTCTTTCCAGTTGGCATCAAATGATCTTAATATTCCAATGAAAGAATGAGTGCTTGAGAATAGTCAGAAAAGTGTGAAAAAGAATAACCACTATTGGGGCACCTGAGTGGCTCAGTGGGTTAAGCCTCTGCCTTTGGCTCAGGTCATGATCCCAGGTCCTAGGATTGAGCCCCACATCGGGCTTTCTGCTCAGCATGGAGCCTGCTTCCCCCTTTCTCTCTGCCTGCCTCTCTACCTACGTGTGATCTCTCTCTCTCTGTGTCAAATAAATAAATAAAATCTTAAAAAAAAAAAAAGAATAACCACTATTAACTGAGTATTGTTCTAAGCACTTTGCATGAATTAGCTTAGTTAATCTCCAGATAACTCTGTGGGATAGGTTTTAGTATGTATGTATGTATGTATGTATGTATGTATGTATGTATTTAAAGTAGGTTCCATGCCCAGTGTGGAGTTCAACATGGAGCTTGAATTCATGACCCTAAGAACAAGACTTGAGCTGAGGTCTGGAGTTGGATGCTTATCTGATGGAGCCACCTAGGAGCTCCAACTTTTCTATTTCAAAGATTAGAAAACTGAAGCTCAGGAATGTTATGAAACTACTAAACCACAGAGCTAGAATTTGAACCCAGGTTATGCTTAACCATGAAAAATACCAAAGCCAGCATACTTAACCACTATGCCATAGTCTTCTTTCCTGATATTAGGACATACTATAACTCAGAAGTTGAACTAACTTTTTTTTTGTCATATAAGTAGAGAGATTAGTGAGACCAAACAGAACATCTATGATAAAAGTGATATTCAATTCAGTGGGAAAGAATAATTTATTTAATTATAGGGGCTAAAACCAGTAATTATCCAGAAAAACATAAGGTTAAGTATTTATCTGTGAACACAGATAAAGTTAAGCAGAATTAAAGATGTAAATATGAAAAATTAAAAAGCAATAAAATATTTTAAAAATTTGGGAAACTATTTGTGTAACTTGGGAGACAGGAAGAGCTTCTTCTTCTTCTTCTTTTTTTTAAAAAGATTTTGTTTATTTATTTGAGAGAGAGAGAGCATGAGAGGAGAGAGGTCAGCGGGAGAAGCAGACTCCCTGCTGAGCAGGGAGCCCGATGTGGGACTCGATCCAGGGACTCCGGGATCATGATCTGAGCTGAAGGCAGTCGCTTAACCAACTGAGCCACCCAGGCGCCCCAGGAAGAGCTTCTTAACCAGACAGGCAACTTTGGATATATAAAAATAGACATATTTGACAGTACAAAAATAAGAAAAACTTTTTGCAAAGCAAAAAATTCTATAAATAAACTCCCAAAGCAAATGATAGAATTGGAAAAAATATCTGTGATTCAAATGCTGATATCTACAACTCATACTGAAAAGAGAGCAAATGGTATAAGTAGTTTTTTTTTCAAAAATTAAAAAAAATATTTTATTTATTTATTTGACAGAGAGATCACAAGTAGGCAGAGAGGTGGGCAGAGAGAGAGGAAGGAAAGCAGGCTCTTTGCTGAGCAGAGAGCCAGATGTGGGGCTCGATCCCAGGACCCTGGGATCATGACCTGAGGGGAAGGCAGAGGCTTTAATCCACTGAGCCACCCAGGTGCCCCAGTATAAGTAGTTCTTAAAAGTATAAATTTAAATCGTCAATAGAATGTGAGAAGTTGCTCAAACTAGCCAGCAGAAAATGCGAATTCAAATGGAAAAAAGAGCCCTCTCTTTTGACCTGTTGCTAGTATGATGGGGTTGAAAACACCCACTATTGATAGAGACAGAGGGAAAAGAAAATTCTCATGCATTGGTATAAATTCTTACAGACTTGAAGAAAATAATTTGGTTACATCTTTTTAAAACTAAAAATTCAGAGGTCTGTGGGTGGTTCAGTTGGCTAAGTGTCTGGCTTTTGACTTTAGCTCAGATGGAGCCCCAGATCAGGCAGGCTCCATGCTAGGTATGGAGCCTGCTTAAGATTCTCTCTCTCTCTCTCCCCACCTCGGCCCCTCGCCACTCATTCTCTCTTTCACTATTAAAAACAAAACAAAACAAACCTAAAAATTCATATGCCCTTTGACCGCCAGTCCCATTGTGGGGAATCTATCTCAGGGAACTGAAAGCAGCTGTAGATAAGCATATTGAATAGAAGACATTTAGTGGAGCACTGCTGTAGTGACAAAAAATCTAGAAATGTTTAAAAAGAAGAGGATGGACAAATAGAGTACATTCATATCATGAAACATCACATCATTAAAAAGAATGAAATCAGTTGACTTGCAGGGATTGCTACAAAATATTAAAAAAGTAAAGTAAGATTTGAAGATATATAGGGGCATATCTTTGGCTAGCTCAGTTGGTGGAGCATGGGACTTGATCTCAGGGTCATGAGTTCAAGTCCCATATAGGCGTAGAGTCTACTTAAAAAAATAAATAAAAAAAATAGAGATATGCATAGTATGACCATATTTTAATAAAGCAAACAATTTCCAAATCCTACTATTTATCTGACAATTTATGAATATTTACATATATGTATGTGCAAAAATTGCTTGTATGTAGCAGTCTGTATATGAAAAACACAGAGGGGTGCATGTTGATATTAACATGAGGTTAAAGGTAGAGACTGAGTCAGGACGAGTGGAGAGGAGATGGAGGTGACAGACAGAGGGAATTAAAAAAAAACGCTGAACACAAAAACAAAAACAAAAACAAAAATTTTCCTGAAATGATACAATGTGTAAAATATCATCCTATTTATGCAAAAAAAGTGTGTGTATTTACCTATAAAAAATTCTCTCTTTTCTTTAAAGATTTTATTTATGTATTTGAGAGAGAGAGCGCATGAGCACAAATGGGGAGGGGGGACTGGAGGGGCAGAGGGAGAGTGAGAAGCAGACTCCCCGCTGAGCCAGGGAGCCTAATGCCCGCTTTGATCCCAGGACTCTGGGATCATGACTTACGTGGAAGGCAGACACTTAACTGACTGAGCCACCCCAGGTGCCCGAAACAAATTTTCAAGCAAAAAATATTTTTAGGCAAATCCCAAATGCCATATAATTTCATCTGGAAACATTTCAGTAAGAGTCTCTAACATATATCCTCATGTGTGCTTGTTCCAGTATCATGAACCAGAGAAAGGGAGAAAGGTGGAAGGGTGCACACTGGGTTGCCCGTACTCGGCACCCCAGTACAACCTCAGGGAATGGAAGTGGAGTGGGGGCAGGAGGGATATAGTTATCTTTGTTTTCATATGCTTTTGAACTGTATTGTTTTACTTGGTGAGTTAAACATGGAAAAACTCGCAATTTGGTCCTTTGGTTGGCCTTAGAATGGGAGAAGATAGAAGATATCTGCCATCTTTTCTCTCATACTCAAGGCAGCATGGTTGAGCAGTGGTGAACATGAAATAGTTAAGTAGAAAAATATTAGTGAGGAAACAAATGGATGACTTTTTACCAAAGCTGTTAAAATTAAGATAATATTCAGTGGTCAGAGGTACCATAAAGCTGTTAGGAAAAGATCTTATGAATTTGGGCAGGAGGAATCATACATATATCCTAAGAATAATATGTATATCTGTTTGTATATATAAAGAAGAATCATACAATCACATGTATATGATAAATATATAGAAAGACTACACCTAAGGAAATAAATCTAAATCTGAATTTTTAGGATTTCTTTGCATTAAATGCTTTCAAGTAGATAAGCTTAAATTCTCCATTGTACATATGGATTATTTCCCAAATAATAATGTATTAATTATCTTTTTTTGTGTTATTAAAAATGATGTTTAAAAAGAGCATACAATAGCTAAAAACTTTTTTAAGATTACATGTTAAGAGAAACAAAGAATGATAGCATGAAAATACCCCTCCGTTTAAAACAAAACAAAACAAAACAAAACAAAACAAAACAAAAGGCCTATGCAATGAAAGGAGGCCGGAAGGAAATCTAGCACACTAGAATCTAACAACTGTTTCAGAAATGAGATCATATATATTTATAAAAAGTTAATCTGGGGTGCCTGGGTGGCTCAGTGAGTTAAGCCGCTGCCTTCAGCGCAGGTCATGATTCTAGGGTCCTGGGATCGAGTCCCACATTGGGCTTCTCGCTCAGCAGGGAGCCTGCTTCTCTCTCTGCCTCTCCCTGCCACCCTGCCTGCTTGTAGGCTCTCTCTCTGACAAATAAATAAATAAAATCTTAAAAAAAAAAAAAAGGTAATCTATTTTGTTTTGACAAACTTTCCATCATTAACATGTTTTTATAATGAAAAAAGATGTTTTTATAATGAAAAAAGAAATCCACAAACCAATATTTTTCTAATTCAAGCACAAGAGTTTATTGTAACACCAACCATTCATAAGCATTTTGTGGAGGTTATTGTTAGAGTCATTCTTTCACCATTTCTGACATTACATAGATAGTGAAACCTTACACAAAGGCAGAAATACATATATTGTCAGTTATCTTTAGTTGGGCCAAAAAATAACTCTAAGAAATTGCGGGCAGGAAAACAGGAATACTGTAAAATTATTATTTTGGATCCAATATCAGGAAAATACCATCCTGGCAGGAAGTATTGAAGAGAGGAAAAAAAAAAAGTTGGATATTATTTCTGAACGAATATGACTGTTCTAAAGTAGTCCCAATTCCCCTTTCATTTAATTAGGTGATTTTGCTTACTCATTCTCATTTATTCATTCACTCAAATACCATATCCTAAATGAGACGAGGATACAGGGACTGCCAGTATCCCCACGTGTAAAACGGGGATCACACAAGAGTACTACTTACAGCGTGCCTCTGAAGGCTAGGGACCATGAATGTGAAGTTCCTGGCACATGATTGGTACTAAAAAAAAAAAAAAAAGCACCTGTTGTGGTCGTTATAATTCTTGTTAGGCGCCTAGCTTAGCCCTAACCACCCTTGTCAGAAGGTTTCACAACTATTTTTACTGAGTTACATACTATTTATAATTTTAACAGTGTACATAACTGTGGTTTTATCCCACAAAGTGGATTCAGTATTTCTCTACAAGTTTTATACAAATTTTTGTTGTCTGTGTCAAATCCTTAATGGAAAGCTGCCTTCAGGCCCTGAATCAGGACAGCGTGACTGGCGCTAGACAGGCTCAATGGTAGCTAATAAAGACGGACCAATGGTGGCTGACAAGCTTCTTGCTGGTAGGCGAATCACCCCTTACCCACGTGTGAAACGGTAACATGGGCCTCTCAAATCCTTCCAGAGTCTGTTGCTAGGCTTCTGGCTGGAGACTGCTAGGTGGGAGTTTTTCTGTGAACACCTGGTACCGGCAACCTTGTGACCCAGTGGCTAATGCATCCCATGGCCACTTGGAATAGTAACAAGAATCTCCAGATGGAAGGATGCTGCAAATGAGATTTTATGTAGTTAAAAGGACATTTGGAAGTCTGGGAATGAACATGCACTTTATGTAAATCCAAATTCAATTTAGACAGACGCCATGGCCTTCAGGCACCTAATATAGGAAGGTGACTTAGATGCATGTTCCCATCAGGTGCTAACTCTCCTTAACTGGAGTTGTCTGAGCTTTAAGTGGTTGTGGTGGGTGCCCAGCATGGTCAGCTGTCAATCACGGACACTATCATTTCTGTTGTTGTTAGCATCATAATCATCATTATCAAGCCCTGCCGTGATTACCCGAGAAAGAACTTGCCCAGACCTCATTCTACTTAATTACATGATACACTTAGTGTAAGGGAGGCTGTTTTTCTGGTTATAAAATCTGGTTTTATTGGGGGGTAAAAAGCAAAGGTCTCCATACTTTGTTACATTTGCTTTTACCCCTCAATCCAAGCGCTGACAACTCCTTTTCTGACCTAGAAATCACAGTGTTTAGAGCAGCTTATCTTAACGCTCACCCCTTTCTTACTCTGGGATACACATGAGTGCTACAGATCCCCATTGAATATTTTCAGATTTGATTAAAACCCAGAAAACTGTGGTGATGCAGAGCATTACAGTAATTCCTGAGTGCTACAATTATACACGGTTCACCAGAACTGACAGCTCCTTTAGTTTGGGTCCTCTTTGAGGCAGAGCCTGAGACTAGGACTAGTATGAGTTTATTCGGGAGGCAATTCTTTGAAGTAAGAATGAAGGAATGGAGAGTGAGGCAGGGAAGGAGGAGAAGCTAACTTAAGGATACATTACTGAGGTTGTCACATTTAGCTATGGGGGCCGGTTTCTTCCAGGACCTTGGAGAAGCATAGAGTATGTGTCTTGGAAGCATCCATCTGAAGGGTGTCTCCAGTCACCCATAGTTGAGGATTTCCTGGGAGCTTAACAGCCCTGAAATTCTGGGATTATGTTTGCACATGGTTGGGGTGGGATTTAGAGAAGGCCATGAGGTAAGACAAAAACAAAAACAAAAAGAAACAAATCAAGGGCGTAAAGACCTCCAGAAATCGGCTCTTCCATATGAGTGACAACAACTATCAAAGTCAACTTTCTTAGAACTCTAGAAATTAATTAAATGTTTGCAATAATCCTGGGAGTATTTACTCAAGAAAAATACCAAAATTTCAGTAAGAACAGTAAGACTTGTGGTACTTCAAAGCAGTCTGCAAAGCTTAAGAGGAAAAACTGGTGAATTAGGAGGTTTTGAAAATCTCTGCTATATTCCTACAAATCTGGAAGGCCACATGCATGTACAGGACCATGCACAGACCTAAGAAAGTCCTGGAAAGCTTTGCTCTCCCACACAAGCAAATAAAAGGGAAAATGAATGGAAGTGGTGCAATTTATAAGCATCACCTTGAGTTCTCTATAGTTAACTTTTAAATACAATTTGAAATTTCATATTGTAAATACTGTTCTGAACTTAATTTTTAAAATTTATTAATAATTTTTTTTCCTTTGTAACCCATCTCATAACAGATAGTAACCTAGATAGTGGGGAAATGGTGGAGAGCCATTGCTTGCCTGATCATCTATTGCAGTGGAGCCCAAGTTTTAATAAACACAAGGATTACTTAAGAAGCTATTTAAAATGCTGATTTGGGATTTCTCCTGTTCTCTAACCTCCCCCCCCCCCACCCTCTTGGTCCCTATGAGTGAGACTCAGTAGGATGGGGAGGTTCCCAATTGTCTGTATGACCAAAAAGCATCCCTCGTGATTCTGATGCAAGTCTGTGGATCCCAGGTGAAGGAATAGTGATCTTGTCCAACTCACTCGTTTTAGAGAAGAGATATGTGAGACACAGAAAGAGGAAATGACTTCTTTATGATTACATGATAGAGGTGGAGGTGTTGAGTGGGAGTCTAATTTCAAGTCTTGCCTCCTGTAGTTTTGTGCGTTTTCCAAGATATCACAGTTCTGCTCACATATTTGGGTTAGAATAGCCTTGCGGTCACCGGTCGGGTGTGCCCAGGGAGGCAGTGGGTCACATATTAGCGAGTACCGAGGCTGCCGCATACTTGTCCATGACTCGGGCAACTAGAAATTGTGCTACTATGGCTTGTAAAACACATCTGGTGTGGAGCAGCAGAAGTGAGCAATGCCACTGTAGTCACCACGAGAAAGCCAGTGAATGCAATGACGTATTTGAAAGTACTTGGAGATTTCAGAGTGTGGTGACCCCATGACCCACTGGTCACTAATTTCTTCTTAGACCACAGCTACAGAGTACTAAGCATTCACGTATTTTCAGACACATGGATCACTGATTCAAGTGTTCAGTTTCCTGCTAGCCTCTGACATCATGAAACCACAACTGTAGAGAATTCCAATTGACGGTTATAAGTAAACTTGGCTGCAAAGATCAGAGACCACAGGAGCTATGAGACAGAGTGGTATGTGCCCTTTTCTAGGATAAAAGATCTGCCTGGAAACTATATTATTATAATAGGGTATCACTGGACTGGTAAGGAGGAAGAATGAAGACCAGAGGGGGTTCTAGGCTGAGAAAGCTTCTCATGCAAAGACATGGTGGCACAGAAAAATACGGGAACCTGGGAACCATAGGGAGTTTGCCACAGCTGGGTGAAGGGGAGAAAGAGAGATAGAGGACTGGCAGGGGGATAGGGAGGGGGCATGAACACTGAGAGTTGAGTTCAGAGTAAGAGGCAGGATCCAGATCACTGAGGGCCTCAGATGCTATTTTCAGGAGCTTGGACATCATCTTACTAACAGTGAGGATCTTTTAGGAGGATTTCAAGGGACAGACTGCAGTTTAGAAAGAACACTCAGGTTAGGATATGGAGAGAAGTTGGAAAGGAGGTTCAGGAATAAAGACCAATTAGAAAGGATAAGAACCTGGGCTAGGGTATGGTTAGTTCTTCCCATGCCTGAGGATGATCAGTCACAGTTGCTGCTACTGGGTCAGTTCTCAGGAGGCCCAGTCCTGGGAATGATTTTGCCTCCTGCCTCTGTTACTTAGGAGACGTTCCAATGATCTGATCCCAGGATCAGATTTCAGAGATACAAGCTTGAATGATGGGAATAACTGTTACAAGAAAAACTGGTAAGGAGAGGGGAGGAGGAGATAAGAAACGGGGAAAGGGAGAGGAGAAACGGAAAGATATATGAACATGTAAAACTTAGAAGAATCATCAAGAGGCTGCAAAAATATCTTACAAGGATTGCTTTAAGAAAAACGTCCAGAATTTCAAGATGGATATCTTCTGTAGTGACTAAACTTATTTCTAAATGTGTTTTTAAAGAGTTTATTATTAAAATTAACGAATTATCTCATGGTGATCTCATGCATATATACGTGCCAAAGAAGTAAAAGGTTATTGAGCTGCACAGAGGACGCTGATCAGGGTCTTGTGGTTTGACAATATGCATTCTGAGTAGGAGCCGGAGCTTAACTTCACATCTCAGAGGAGCTAAAATTTTCTGAGAAGGGGATGAAAAATGTACACTTCCTGGGGTGGTGGAGGAGGTTAGGGCTGGAAGGCAGGTTACCAAATCACTGTCTGGAGTGTGTGGGCAGATGTAAAAGTGGGAGGAATGTTCAAACCACATCACTTCCTAGTAAAAATGCCAATGCAACTTGTAACCATAGCAACACAATGGCCCTATTAAAACAATAAAAAAATCTCAATGTCAATTGCACTTAATGGACACACAAAAAACAGCCCTCCACTTTTTACTTTTTACTCATTAGTACAATTTTGCATTCAGTTTTGTTTCCTTTCTATCCATTGGATTAATAATACTTTGTTAGAAGATCTCAATTTCTTGAGAATCCTTTCTCATACAGAGGCAAAAGTTTTAGAAGTATAATCTGCCTGGTAATTTTGGATTGAATGTCAGACATTGTGAATATTCCCTTGTAGGGTGCTGGTTATTTTTATATTCCTATAAATATTCTTGATGCTTGCTCTGGGCTAAATTACTTGTGTTCTTTTGAGGTTTGCTTTTGAACCGTTTTAGATGGGACAAGAGCTGCTTCTAGTCTAGGGCTGATTTTTCCTCACTACTAATCCTTCTACCCAATGGGCCAAGAAAAATATGAAACTCTCCACCCTGGTTGGTGGGAACAGGAGCTATTTCCAATCTTAAGTGACCAACAAGTATTTTTTTCCTCTAATTCTTTCCCTGGCCTCAGGTAGTTCTTTACATATATACACTGATCACTTTCTATCTGAACATTTCAGGGAGAACTTCTCAGATCTCTAAAGCTCTATAAAGCTCTCACTGTGAAACTGTAGCTGACTTGGCATCCCTGTGTTCCAGTTCCATCTCCTTAATTTAGGGAGTCCGCCTCCCTGCACTGTGTCTCAGAAACTCTTTACAGGCAGTAAACTAGGACTATCATAGAGCTTTTTTTCACCCTTTTCTCAGGGATCACTGTCCTGTGCTGCCTGGTGTCCAATATTTAAAAACTATAGGGTTACATATTTTGTCTATTTATTTTTATTTTTTTTTAAAGATTTTATTTATTTATTTGACAGAGAGAGATCATAAGTAGGCAGAGAGGCAGACAGAGAGAGTGAGAGGGAAGCAGGCTCACCGCTGAGCAGAGAGCCCGATGTGGGACTCGATCCCAGGACCCTGAGATCATGACCTGAGCCGAAGGCAGCAGCTTAAACCACTGAGCCACCCAGGCGCCCCTTGTCTATTTATTTTTTAAAGAAGAGTGTTAGTTAGGTCCTCATTACTCCACTTTGCCAGAAGTAAATGTTGCCAACTTTATGGCTTCTGAATGTGGTTGATGAGTAATACATTTGGAGAACAGAATAAATTACATCTTGAATGATCAATTAAAGCTTCTTAATGGTTTAGGATACTTTAGCAAAATTTATATGATTTTCACGTGTCAAAACATAATTCTCATAATTTTATATTCATAATTTTCATATAAATATGTAGCAAGAAAGTATCAAAGTTTTATTTCTCATTAATGAGGTAACCAGAAAGATGATAAAGCCAGTTAGAAAACTAAGACACTGAGAAGGTAAATGATGTATTCGGAGGGAGGGAGGGAGAAAGAGAGAGAGAAAGAGTGAACAAGAATATAAATGAAAAAATATGGTGGAATGGGATTGTTAAATTAGATACAAAACTGGTTCATGTCCTGTTCAGGTCAATAAAATCATAACCTTTGGGGTTATCTTCTCAGCTGAATAGAAATAACTTTTATTTCTATTATATAAAAACTCATTTGTATAGTATTCATTTCCACAAATTAACATCTAACCTTTACGGACTTAAACACATCTTACAAATACCTTATGTCTTAAAAGATGATCCTTCTGTGGGCTCAAGACCATGTTTTAGGAAGGCATTGAAGGGACACAGTTATCTTTTTTGACTCATTTCCAAGTTTCGGAAGTCTTCTTAACATAAGTATTACCTATAAGTCAATGAGATTTGCCATTACCTGAATGGTCACTCTGGGTCTATGTTTGCTCAGGTAATGAAAAAATTAAACTAGAATAGTGTTTTATAACTGCAGTTACATGTTAGAATCACTTGGGGGAGCTTTAAAAAATTACCAATGCCAGTAATATTCACTATAAATATGTGTAGCACATTTTCTTTATTCATTCATGTATGGATGGACCTAGAGGGTTTAATGAATGCTAAGGGAAATAAGTCAGTCAGAGAAAGACAGATACTATGTGATTTCACTTACATGTAGAACTTAAGAAACAAAACAAATGAACAAAGGAAAAAAAAAAAAGGCTCTAAATATAGATTACGGAGGCACCTGGGTGGCTCGGTCATTTGGGCGTTGGGTTCTTGATTTTTGTCTCGGGTCATGATCTCAAGGTCATGGGATCAGGCCCTGTGTCAGCTCTGTGCTGAGTGTGGAGCCTGTTTGAGATTCTCTCTCCCTCTCTTTCTGCCCCTTTCCTGCTCATGCTCTCTCTCACTTAAACAAAACAAAACAATAAAAAAACCTATCATCTACCTGCCTATCTATCTATCTATTACAAACTGGTGGTCGCCAGAAGGGAGGTGATAGGTAAAGGGGATTAAGAGTACACTTTTTTTTTTAAAGCTTTTATTTATTTATTTGACAGACAAGAGATCACAAGTAGGCAGAGAGGAAGGCAGAGAGAGAGAGGGGGAAGCAGGCTCCCCACTGAGCAGAGAGCCGGATGCGGGGCTTGATTCCAGGACCCTGAGATCATGACCTGAGCCAAAGGCAGAGGCTTTAACCCACTCAGCCACTCAGGTGCCCCAAGAGTACATTTATTTTGATGAGCACTGAGTAATATATAGAACTGTTGAATCATATTTTACACCTTAAACTAATAGAACATTGTATGCTAATTATACTTTAAAAAGAAAAACGAAATACCACCAAAGCAGGGCCTCTTCCTAGACTAATTAAATTAGACTCTGAGGGTGATGTCAGGGCATCAGTGATTGTTTAAAAGTCCTCTGTGTATTCCAGTGTGCAGCCAGGGTTGAAAACTTCTGGTTTAGACTGGGGCTCTCAGACTTCTTTCAATAATAATGCTCTGTAATTCCATGGCTTGAAACACAGGCAACTCACTTTTACACTGAAGAAAGCAGAACTAAATACGAGCTCTGCTAGCTTTCTTGCACTCCCAGGGACTTGGAAATGATTCAAGGCTGACAGCATTCATTCTATGGTGTAGAAGCAGCAGGAAAGGCCAGGGGTGGGATAGCTGAATGACTGGTCTTTGTGTTTTAATTAGAAATAGTCAGTTTGAGTGGCTGGAAAGAGATAGAGGAATGTCTGCAGATAATTTCTTTAAAGAAAAGAAAAGAAAAAAGAAAAATCAAAATTCATTTTGTGCCCTTGCTTTTTTTTTTTAATTAATTAATTTATTTTTATTTGCTTATTTACAGCATAACAGTGTTCATTGTTTTGGCATCACACCCAGTGCTCCATGCAGTACGTGCCCTCCCTACTACCCACCACCTGGTTCCTCAACCTCCCCCCCCACCCCCCCCACCCCCCCCCCACCCCCCCCGCCGCCCCTTCATAACCCTCTGGTTGTTTTTCAGAGTCCATAGTCTCTCATGGTTCATCTCCCCTTCCAGTTTCCCTCAACTCCCTCTCCTCTCCATCTCCCCATGTCCTCCATGTTATTTGTTATGCTCCACAAATAAGTGAGACCATATGATACTTGACTCTCTCTGCTTGACTTATTTCGCTCAGCATAATTTCTTCCAGTCCCGTCCATGTTGCTACAAAAGTTGGGTATTCGTCCTTTCTGATGGAGGCATAATACTCCATTGTGTATATGGACCACATCTTCCTTATCCATTCATCCGTTGAAGGGCGTCTTGGTTCTTTCCACAGTTTGGCGACCGTAGCCATTGCTGCAATAAACATTGGGGTACAAATGGCCCTTCTTTTCACTACATCTGTATCTTTGGGGTAAATACCCAGCAGTGCAATTGCAGGGTCATAGGGAAGCTCTATTTTTAATTTCTTCAGGAATCTCCACACTGTTCTCCAAAGTGGCTGCACTAACTTGCATTCCCACCAACAGTGTAAGAGGGTTCCCCTTTCTCCACATCCTCTCCAGCACACGTTGTTTCCTGTCTTGCTAATTTTGTGTGCCCTTGCTTCTTATACTGTTGAGCCCATCCATATTCCTGGGGCAAGTATTCTTTCACACCTGTTATTAGAGACTGCATTCCTTTTTTCTTTCTTTTTTTTGTTTTTGAAGATTTTATTTATTTGACAGTGATAAAGACAGCAAGAGAGGGAACACAAGCAGAAGGAGTGGGAGAGGGAGACCGAGCAGGGAGCCCGATATGGGGCTTGATCCCAGGACTCTGGGATCACGACCCGAGCTGAAGGCAGAGGCTTAACCCACTGAGCCACCCAGGTGCTGGAGAGACTGTATTTCTGATTTAAGACAGTGTTGCAATAAATCAAGGCTGTGACCCACACAGTATCTGTAAAAAGAAAATAATGCAACCAGTATAAGACTTTAAAATGATTTCAAATAATGAAATTCTACTTTGAATTCTATTCTTTCATGCTTGTTGGGTAGGTTTTTTTTTTTTTTTAATTGAAAAGCTATTTTAGGGGCACCTAGGTGGCTCAGTGGGTTAAAGCCTCTGCCTTCGGCTCAGGTCATGATCTCAGGGTCCTGGGATCGAGCCCCGCATCGGGCTCTCTGCTCAGCGGGGAGCCTGCTTCCTCCTCTCTCTCTGCTTGCCTCTGCCTACTTGTGATCTCTGTCTGTCAAATAAATAAATAAAATCTTAAAAAAAGAGAAAATTTATTTTAGTAGTTGATTTGGAGTCATATATAAGATTACTTAATTCCTGCATGTACTCAATTATTCTTCCTTATATTTGGCCTTTTCCTTTCCTACTTGGCGAGATTTGCCTTTTTTTTTTTAAAGGGCAGTGAATTCTGGGAAACTTGGCTTCAGTGTGCTGACATCTTACCACCTCACCACACACACACACGCACACACACACACACACGCACACACACAGAGTCTATGTTCAGAAGTTTGTTGTTTTTGTCATTTTTAAATAGAAAGATAGAGTGAGGGAGGGGCAGAGGGAGAGAGAAAGAGAATCTCCGGCAGACTCATGGCTGAGCAATGACCTGGACTGGGGGCTGGATCCCACAACCCTGAGATCATGACAGGAACTGAAATCAAGAGTCCACACTTAATGGACTGAACTAACCAGGCGCTCCCAGAAGTGTTTTTCCTCAGACTTATGCAGGAATTCGAGACATATTCAATGTAGATGACATATTTCTTCCTGTAAACCTGGACAACTTTGCCCATTTGCTGACCTTTGTAGTGTCCTCCCACAGCCTGCCCTTCATCCTTTCGGATGGGCATTGATCGAAGGTTGTACTTCTGTCTCAGCTCTTTGAAAAGAGGGGAAGGCATAATCTTCCTGCAAAAATGGGATGGTACCTTGAGATGCCTTTTATGGTTCTTACTCTGGTCAGAAGTCATAAAGGGACTGAACTTCATTTTGGGTGTTGGTGCTTTAGCAGTACCCGCAAAAGGGAAGAGAGAAAAGCATTTTTTGAAAGCAAGGGCTTTTGAAACTCTTTACTCTAAAACTACATTTATGAGAAACATAGTAAATGTAACTAGCTATCCAAAAATTAAAATAAAATTTGCTTAACCTGGTAAGTTTTTTTTCTTAGTTTTTTAGTTTTTTAGGTTTTTTTTAAATCATAAATTAATGTTGAATTGTTCCAATTGCTTTTGGGCATCTTTCTCAATAATTGTATGGCTACTTTTCTTCCATCTGTTAATGTAGTGACTCATATTAATAGATATCCAAATATTAAACTGTTTTAGTTCTGAGATTTAACCCTACTTGGTCATGATGGATTATCCTTTCAATGTTCTATTTGATTATGTTTCTGCCCTGACACTTTTAATGATAATAATCTTCTTTTCCCTATGAGTTGCAAAGAGATGGTATTAAATTTCATAGTCATTTGACAGATTAGAAAACTCAGACACAGAAGTGGTAAATGACTTATTAGCCAAGAACAAGTAGATTAGTGACAAAAGCTATACTTAAATGTTGGTGTCTAATTTCTGGCCTAGGAATTTTTTTCCCACTACTCTCCTCTAGTAATTCATGTTTTCATCAAGCAAATATCTCAATCATGAAATATTTCAGATAACCTTACAGTATTTCACATAACCTTAGAATCTGTCTTGAAAACAAAATTTTCAGTTCTAGATAAACCATGAACACTGCTTAAAATCCTAGTTTTTAATTCTCTCCTTTTCTTCTTCTCTACAGTAAGAATTCTTATGACCACATTTAATAGTCATGGGTTTTGGGGAAGAATGTAGGGTGAACATGGGAGAAGATGAGAACAAGAGTTCAGGTGTATGGTTGAACCATTGGCTGAGCTAGAGAATCCACCTGGATGAGCAGATTTGAGGGTGAGGCTGTGTGGATGGGCTTAGAGAGACTTGGAATTTCCAGGTGTGAAATCTACAGGGCAGTTGAATGTGCAGTTCTGAAAGCTCTGGGGAGAGGTTGGGCTGAACACGTAGTTAGTGGTGACTGGCGTAGAGGTGGTACCAGAGTCTTGGGACTGGATGAAATCAGCCAAGGAGGGTTGGGGAGCAAGGAGAGAGGAGCGTGAAAGACCAACACTTCCATGGATCTAGAAAGAAGAGCCAAGAAGAAACACAGAATGAAGAGTCAGAGAGTCAGAGAGCAGGAGAGGGCAGGATCCTGAAAGCTAAGGGAAGACAGATTCTCCTTCCTTCTCACCCCAACCTTGTCTTCTCCCAGGCTTTCTCATTTCAGTAAATGGCTCATCATCCACCCAGCTGCTCAAGTAAGGTACTTTTGGGATTACCTCCCACCCACAACCTCCTCCCATCAGCAAGTCTTATCAATTCAGCTCCTAATTAAATAAGAATTTCAGTACTTTTCCTTCTGTGGGCACCCCAGGACTCCAAGACACTACACCTCTCCCCTGGACAACTGTAACAGTCTTCTGAGTGGCCTTCCTGCTTCGGATCTGGTTCTCTTTCTACCTAGACCATACTCTACCTAGAAGACAGAACACCTTTACAAAAGCACAAGTAAGATCATGTCATTCCCCTGATTAAAATCCTCCTGTGGTTTCTCATTGCACTTTGCCTAAAATCCAACCTTTATCATGACCCAAGTGGACCCACATTTGGCCCCTGTCCAGCTCTCCAACCCCATCCTGCACGTTCTCCCATTACTGCTTACTAACAGCCAACATACTTTTCTCCTTTCTTTGAACATACCAAGTCCAGGCTGCCTCTGGGCCCTTGCCTTTGCTTATCCCTTTGTCTAAAGTGCTCTGTCCCAGGCCTATGCAAGGCTGGCTCTTACCCTTAGTTAGGCCTCAGCTTAAATACTACCTCCAAAGAGAGGTCTTCTCTGATCACCCCATTGAGTTAGCAGACACCTACTGTATTCGTTTCCTAGGGTTGCCATAACAAACTGTCACAGACCAGGTGGCTTACATGACAGATTTATTGTTTCACCCTCTGGAGGTTCGAAGTCTAAAATGAAGGTACTGTCGTGGTTGGTTCCTTCTGAGGGCTGTGAAGGAGAATCTGATCTAGGCTTCTTCTCTTGGCTTGTACATGATTGTCTTTTTCCTGGGTCTCATCCCATCATCTCCTATGTGAATTTCTCTGTCCAAATTCCCCCATTTTATAAGGACCCCATTATATTGGATTATCATCCTAACGATCTTCAAATTGATGATCTCTGTAAGGACTATTTCTAAATAAAGTCACACTCTGAGGTACTGGGGTTTAAGACTCCAACATGTGAAGGGATATGATTCAACCCACAGTGCCCACACCCAGTGGTCATCACATCGCACGATTTCATTTCCTCTACAGCATTTGTCTTTATCTGAAGTTACATTGTTCATTTTTTGCTCACATTTTGTTATTTGTCTCTGGAAGCTCCACAGAACAGGAAACTGGCCTGTCTTTGAAGCAGACTCTGCTCGTGCCCCTGACATACCCCTGTTGCCATAGATACCAGCAGCTTCTCACTGCAAGTCTCGGCAACGTTCTATCTGAGGCTTCCTCAAGCATGTTGGTCCTCTAGTGAGGCAGGCTGGAGATTCCAGAAGTTACTGACAGATGAGAGGAGACAGAATACTCCGGTTTCCTCTCTCCCCTGTCAGGGACAGTGCTGAAATTTTCTTTCTGCTGTTTCTGAGAGGTCCACAGCAGGACTTAGCCAAATTATCCTTACTGCTAATGAATACACCTATATTGGCTTCCCTCCTTCTCTGGTTTACTTCCTTACTCCCCTACCAGAGTTGCTAGAATCTTCCCCCAAATAAACTACACACAGTGAACTCTTATCTTTGGGTCTGCTTCCTGGAGAAACATAACCTAAGACAGTCTTTATCACTGTGTTATGCTGTACATAATACAGCATTTATGGTTAATGCTCGATAAGCCATGATGAATTAATCCACAGAGGGTGATGGTAATAGTCGTTGTCAAATGCTGTGAAGAGAAGTCCAGTAAAGAGAACTTAAAAAAAAAAGTCTATTTGGTAATTGTGAGATCAGTAGCCGTTGCTAGAGGAGCTTATTAAAATGGCAGGGGGCAAGTCTGATTTTACGGGGCGAGATGAGGTGAGAAATCTAGGAGCCACAGACAGGAACGAGTTAACGTCTTATGATGACAGTGGGGTGGAAGGAAGCCAGTTCTTTATTTTTCTGGGAGAGAACAGTTTGAGCCTATTTGAGGCTGATTCAATGGAAAAGGAAAGGATGGTGATATCCGTGAGAAGAGGGGTAACTGAAGGTCAGGGTCCTAGACGATAAATTAGAGACTGCGTTGGTGAGTACAGGTGAAGGAGTTAGCTGTGGAAATAGAGACTCTGGTCTTTCAAGAAAGGAGGCAGGAGGTAAACAGGTAAACCGAAATAGGAACAAATGTACAGTAATACTCTTCTTTTTCTTTTCTGACTTCAAAATTGACAGGGCTTCATTACAGAACATTTGGAACAATAACTCAGTTTATTAAGTACTTAACAATATTTATCTATGCGCTTAACATGTGTTAACTCGTTTACTCCTCAATCTATTATATGAAGCAGGTACTGTTTCTATCTCTTTATTACAGAGGGGAGAAACTAAGTCAATTGCCCAAGGTCACAAGACTGGTCACAACAGCAGACCAGGATGTAACCTACCTTGCCTAGTCCTGCAGTCCTTCTGTACTAAACACAAAGGACAGCCCAAAAGAAAAAATCTTCCATCAGAGAGAATAAATAAACACGTATGAAATATTTGTAAAATTATAGAAATCACCAGTTCACTGCCGTTGCTTCCCTTTGCTCAGGGAAGTAGTTGGGGACCCCGAAGCAGGGAACGGGGATAAGTAGAACTCATTAATAGAAATAGTTTGAAGATGTTGCTTCTGGGAGAGGAGAAAGGAACTGGTGAGGAATTTTGAACAGTGCCGAAGAGTCAGCTTGAGGTTGCAAATACTAAATTGGGGAAAGATCAATCAACACAGTTCAGTGATTTTTCTCAGGCGCACCGAACTGGTGGTTGGGATAGACTTTGCCATGGGAGGTCTACAGAAAGTCAAGAGAAATTGATAGTCTTAAAGAAGCCGTGGTTGAAATGACTGGGTCTTCTTTTGGGATCCTTGAAGGCAGACCTCGGGACAGATATTTGAGAGCAAGCAGTTTACTGGAAGACAATTGTAGGAAAAATGCTGGTAGGGGAGAGCAGGGATTGTGATAGGGAAGGGAAAGGTGCCAATAAAGGGTATGCACTGCAGACGATGGGAGCTTCACCCTGATGAGGGACTCTGGGAGCCAGTGTGGAAATACAGCTCAGTTATCTCCCCTGAGAGGATTTCCATTAGCTAATGGTTAGGACTGCTCCAGGGATAGCCATGCAGGAGCTGAGACCGCCACACCTCTGGTGGCCAGAGAAAGGCATCAGGCAAAGAGATGTTAGCTGTCAGGGGTCTCGTCTCCTGGTGCCCATGGGAAAATAAGGCCTGAGCGGATAAAGACCAGGCATCAGGAGTGTCTGCTACAGATGGACCATGGATTTGTGGTTGGGTCAGAGAGGTAGCAAGCCTGTAAGAAGCCTAGGA
Organism: Meles meles; assembly: GCF_922984935.1. Lineage (NCBI taxonomy): Eukaryota > Metazoa > Chordata > Mammalia > Carnivora > Mustelidae > Meles > Meles meles. The sequence continues at coordinate 15,542,240 of NC_060074.1, forward strand.
GAGCAGGGGAACAGTGAGATGAACATCTTTTTGAAAATTATTTTAAGTAGGTAACATTGGCACATGGAATAAAATCCAAGTATGAAAGAATATGTAGTGAAAATTAAATGTTTTCTCACCATCCATCTCTGTCTTCCCTTGTTAGTGTTCCCTGTATGTCCTTTCAGAGATAGTATGGTAGGTACTATGTGTGTGTATGTATTATAGGTATAGATATTATATACGCATATTTATATTACAGGTATAGGTATTATATCCATAAACTAGGTACAGTACATATATATTTTTTTACATAAATTACCCATATAAGTAGTAGCATATAATAACTCTGTCTCTTTTATAAGTGCATCTTGGGGGAAACTTTCATATTATTGCATAAAGATTTGCATCAATTTTTAAAATAATTGCATAGCGTTCAATTTTAGGTATGGATTTACTTAATGAGTCTTTTGTTGGTAAGTTTTTTTTAAAGTCTTTTTTTTTCTGAAATAATTATCCTTAAACATGTATATTATTGAGCACACTCCAGAGATCTATAGGATAAATATCTAGGACTAGCACTGTTTGGCCAAAGGGCATGTGCATCTAAAATATTGATAGATAGTGCTGAATTTCCTTGAACCAGTGTACCCACCCATGGGATTGACCAACATAATGAGGCCAAAGAGCAGAAGCACAGGAATAGGGAGGAGAAGAGGGAGGGGCAGTCAGACAATGAAATCTCAGATATCAAGATTCCGGTGTAGTAGTCCCATTCCTGCCAAGGTCCAGGGTGTGGCCATACCAGGAAGTTGTTGGCCCAGAGTGGTGTGCGGGTACAGGTCAATGACGCAGAGTCAAGGAACTGTGAGGTGTCAGAATAACACCCTGATGATGAGCCAGCCCTTCTATCCTGGGGTTTGTCATTATATTAAGTTGTGAAATGCAATGAGAGAAACCTTTAGCTTTATTATTTATCTATATATGTATTTATTTACTTTTTAAAAATTAACATATAATGTATTATTTGCTTCAGGGGTACAGGTCTGTGAATCATCAGTCTTACACAACACACAGCACTCATCACAGCACATGCCCTCCACAGGGTCCATAATCCAGCCACCCTATCCCTACTCCCCCGCACCCAGCAACCCTCCGTTTGTTTCCTGAGATTAAGAGTCTCTTATGGTTTGTCTCCCTCCTCATCCCATCTTGTTTAATTTTATGTGTTTATTTTTAAAAGATTTATTTATTTATTTTGGAGAGACAGAGTACATGAACACAGGACAGGGTGGCGGAGGGAGAGAGAATCTGAAGCAGACTCCCTGCTGAGCATGGAGCCCATGTGGGGCTGGATCTCACAACCCTGAAATCATGACCTGAGCTGAAGTCAAGACTCGGAGGCTTAACGGACTACCCCTCAGGTGCCCCTCAGCTTCCCTTTAAATCTAGCAAGGAAAAGATGCCAGATGCCTACCAGTCCTTTCTACTCTATGGAGCAGAAAACTCTTCACACTTGAGGTGAGGGAGAAGTACATCAATCAACATGGCTGCCCCAGGGGACAGGCAATGATGTCTCTGGTTTTTTTTTTATGTTGCATCTGTGGCAGTGAACTGACAGGGCTATTCTCCTGAATCCTGTAGCTTTGAGCGAACATCACTTGGGCCGGTAGGTAACTCATTTTCCAACATCTCCAGTCTTCTGAGCATTGCTGACATTGTCAGACCAACCCTGGCCTGGGCACACTTTTCTTGGTGATAAAACCAGTAGCAATAATACCAACCATAGAGGGCAATGTGCTGAATCAGTTAGGATTTGTGTTCAGCAGCAGGTAGTTTAGACCACACATGAGTTCTCTTTCCTCTCGGGTGACACAGAGTCCAGAGAAGAGCATTCCACAAAAGGTGTAGCTGTTCCACACTGCCAGTGGCGTCTCAGACTTCCTCCTGCTCTGCTGCCCCTGTGCTGACTTTACTTAGTAGTATCTAGATGGCTGCTGGGTGTTAGCCATCACGCCCATGTTCCATGCTGGAAGGAGGAAGAAAGGATCAAAGGTAAAAGGGAGCATGCCAGATGAATCAGCATTCACCACCCCTACCTTTTAATGAACTTTCCCAGAAGTGCCACTCAATAATGGAACATAAATCTCATTGCATAGAGTAGTGAGTCACATGGCCACCCTTATCTGAATCATGGTCACCATAAGTCAGTGACACTTAAGTATATCTATAAAGTCGTGTAACCATAGCCATCAGCCATTTCCGGAATGTCATCATTTGAAATAGAAACTCTGTATCTCCTTCCCCATCTCCTCTCAGCCACTGTTAACTTCTCCTTTACTTTCTGTCTGTATTAATTTGCATGTTTTAGGTGTTTCATATAAGTGATCGTACAATATTTTCCTTTTGGGACATGCTCACTTAACTTAGCGTAATGTTTTCAGGGTTCATCTGCATCGTGGCGTGTGTCAGTATTTCTTTTTATGGCTGAACAATATTCCGTGGTGTGGATATACCACACTGTGTCCATCCATTTGTCTGTCAGTGGACCTTTGGGTTCTGTCTTAGTCTGTGTGGGCTGCTGTAACAAAACACTGATTCTGGCTTCTGGACGTGTCAGCGTGGTCTGGTTCTGGTAAAAGCCCTCTTCTCAGCTGCTGAAGAAAATTTCTTGTTCTGTCCTTATATGTCCTTATATGGTGGAAGGGGTGATGGATCTCTGTGGGGCCTCTTTTCAGGGGGACTCTAATCCTATTTATGAGGGCTCTACCCTCATGACCTCATCACCTCCCAAAGGTCCCATCTTTTCTCTTTGTGTGTATGTTCATGTTTTATTGCTTTAGTAACGATTCTTCCCCATCTCTTAATATCATCACATTGGACATAGGGATTTCAACCTATTAGGGAGCCACAAGCATCGAAACCATTGCAGGCTGCTTGTAGCATTTTTTTTTTTTTTAGATTTTATTTATTTATTTGACAGACAGAGATCACAAGTAGGCAGAGAAGCAGGCAGAGAGAGAGGGGGAAGCAGGCTCCCTGCTGAGCAGAGAGCCCGATGCGGGGCTTGATCCCAGGACCTTGGGATCATGACCTGAGCTGAAGGCAGAGGCTTTAACCCACTGAGCCACCCAGGCGCCCCTGCTTGTAGCATTTGGCTATTTTAAATCATGCTGCTATGAACACTGGTGTACAGAATTCTGTGTGAGTCCCTGCTTTCAATTTTTCTAGGTATGCACCTAGGACTTGCTGGATCATGTGGTAATTCCATGTTTAGCCTTTTGAGGAACCAGAACATGCACTTTACATTATTTATTTTATTTAGTTTTTACAAATGTGGAATTGTTGAGACCACACATGAAATTCTACCCGAGAGGAGGGTCTTACTCTGGATCCAACAGGTTGATGCTGCCCAACAAGTAGTGTCCTTCTGGATAGGGGACATCTGAGTAGTGGTTGCTAAAGGGAGCTGGTTGGAGTGATCTACATTTTAGAAATGGGTAACACATAAAGAAGGCTCAGTTACTCTTCTCTTGGTAATGATGGCTCCACTAACTGTCCCTGGCTCTGTCCCTAGGAAGCCTCTCCATGCCCTTGTGGGGAGCCTTCCTGGGTTTATACTGGATTCCCTCGGGGGATGTGGACTTAGGAACACCACACCGTGAATTTCCAGACAGGAGCTATCTCCACCCCTACGCTCGGCCTCACACCACCAACCTGTCACAAATTTATCAAGGAGATGGAAGAGGGACTTAGTTATTCCATGATCCAGTAATAGTCCTAAGTGTGCGTGAGTACAGTGGGTAACAATGGCCCCAAAGTTAGATGGCTTGTGTTCAGATTCCCAGCGCTACAATCTGTTGTGTGATCTTCATGGAAATTATTTAACTTCTCTGTGCCTCAGCTTCCTCATCTGTAAATCGAGGATTCATAACAGTGCTTTACCTTTCATATGATTGTGGTGAGGGTTACCTGAATTAACACAGTTAAGAAGTGCTTTAGAAAGATGCCTGAACTCTGGAAAGGCTCTGTAAGTGAGGGTAGTGTTAGCAGTATTGACATGATTATATCCAGGAAGTGTAAATTCTATAAACCATAACAATTAACAGCAAACTAACTATGGGTCAGTATTTATAGTGTGGTAACTTAAAAAAAAAAAAAGAACAAAATTAGAAGGACACACATGAAGACAGTATGGAGAGACACACCCAGATGGGTTGAGGAAGTCACTTTTCATTATCTTTCTTCTGATATTACAAGCCTGGAAAATGTTAACTATTTGGCCTCTTAAAAATTTTTAAAATTAATTATTTGGGGAGGTGGAGAGGGCAGAGGGAGAAACAAAGAGGGAGGGAAAATCAAGCAGACTCCCCAGTGATCGTGGAGCCCAACACGGGACTTGATCTCACCATCCTGAGAGCATGCCCTGAGCAGAAATTAAGAGTTGGATGCTTAACCAACTGAGCCACCCGAGCATCTCTTGGCCCCTAAAATTTGTTTCTCACCTCCAAATTGGAGATAACTACTATTTTCACAGCATCATCGTGAGGATTTCCGGAGGCAAAGATAGGACTTCATAAATTATCATCACTAAGTAAAGATAAACACTAACAACATGAAGTAGAGCTACAACTGTCATTGTCCAAGTGGATTTGGTGTTTGTGACCAGGCTTGGCATAATACCAAGGGAGGTTGTGGAAAACACGCGGGAGGTTTAGAGGCCGAGGACAGACATGACGAAGAGTTGGAGTTTCTATGCAGTGCACTGGACCAGATTAGGTTCCGCCCACTGAGGAGGTCCGTAGGATGAACAGCACCAGGGTCTGGGGAATTTGGGCTAATTTTTATGCAGCATTGAAATTAAAATACCAGAACGTTCTTGGGAAAAAAAAAAAAAAAAAAAAAGGGCGACATCTGTCTTTCTCCACGATTACGCAATGGAACAGAGAAAGAAGCTACACAGCCAGTCCGTGGTTGTAGCAAAGATGGGGGGATGGACTGGAGGCTCTCCAGCCTTGAGGCAGCCTGGTTACCAGAACCCACCGAGTCTATGATGTCATCTGGAACGAAGTATTTGTTTGACAGTCCGCTTGCGCCATCTATGGGTCAATATGTTTCCTTGCAATTTGAGGACGAAGCCGCTGCGACACCTTCAGATACAACGTGGTTGACTTTATTTTTGTGAAAGCCTTATTCCCTGTGTTGGTTTACTTGTTTTTGTTTTGGGTAGATTCAGTACTTTTTGGGACTTTCAAGAATCCTCTCTGTGTAAAGAGGGAGAAATTTTGCCTTAAGATGCCGACGTGCATGAAGAAGGACGGGTATGCCTAGATTTTCTTCCGTTTGGTGATGTGTTTCTAGTAGCCAGGGAATCCTTTCCTTTACTAATGACTAAGATGGCATTTTAAAAAATCCTGTGAGGGTTTCATTTTCCCACAGTTTACTGAACAAGGGGGTGGGCCAGGAGCCAGAGCCATTTCTACTTTTGATTGTCCCACGTTTTATTTTTAGTGCCAACTGGCATAGGGAAGTCTGCTGATTAGGACAAAGGAACTCTCGGGTGCTCTGAAGGGAAATCGGGGAGGACTGTCTGGAGGGGATGAGGTGTCTGTAGTTCAAGAGGACCTCCCATAAAAGAGACACTGGTTTCTCATGAGCTTGTCTCATATGAAGCTTTTTTTTCATTCAGTCTCCATGTCTATGGCAACTGTTTGCTTCTGCGCTAAGCTCCCTTGTCCTCTCCCTGGATGGACCATGCTGCTGGTCTTTTAGTTTCTGGAAAGCACCATGGTCTCTATCATTAGGGACTTTTGCGGCTGCTTCCCTCTCTGCTTGAAACACTCCTTATGCTGGTAAATCTTGTATATCCCATAGATCTCAGTTTACCACTCACTTCCTGGCCTTGCCTGGTCCCCTTGCACATACCGCACGCTGCGTTCCTACCCCTCCTTCCGACCTATAGGTCCAACATTTGTCTTTTGTATCACAGGTGCAACACCCTGTCTGTATTCCCATTCTCCAATAAGATGCACCTGGAGCGATCAGGAGGAAAGAATAACATTGTATACGTGTTCCTTTATTAAGTTTTCTTTGGAGGATTATTTTAGAAACAATGTAAAAGAAAACCAAATGTGCCTAATCACTAACTCATGGCAGGGTTGGCGGAGGGGATGTTGTGGACTGTTTTCCCAGCACAGCCATAGGGCAGGCCCCTGTTTTCTGAGCTTGTGGGGAGAAGGGAAAACACTCTGGATGGGAGGGGTGGGGGTGGAGGGAGTTTTTACTCCTGCCCCCGAGGGTGAATTAGCTTTGTGACCACGCAGAGAGGCCTCTAACTGGAGCATGGCAAGACCACCAGACTCAGGAAGGGAGAGAGACATTTTCTCCATCAGTGAATTGAGAAAAGCCGTTTCCCAGAGTGCAGAGAAGAATTGGAAAAATTACATCCACAGCATAATCCTTTAAAACATACTAGTAATATGTAATAAATATAAATAAACTACAAAGAACACTGTGCTGAGGTTGAGTGTGTAGAACCCAACAGCAGAGTTGAGCATTTTGAACTGGGAAGGGATAAAAAAGGAAGGGGCCAAGAGATCTAAGTCTATGTTTCTTTTTTATTTTGTTATGAATACAATAAAATCTAGGGGTTATATTCAGAATAATACTACTATATGATTCTGAAGGTGGGAAAGAGAAATGGCATCTCATGAGGTGATTCTGGCTGCAGTATTTATGGTGAATTGGAGGTCAGCCCAGGAAAGGGGAGGTGAGTGTTAGGACTAGAGCCAAATCCACAAGGCGGGGTCTGGAGGATGACCTGGGGTTTAAAGTCCATGGGGTGCCCAGGGTCCCCAGTGGGGTTGCCCAGCTGTCAGGGGGCACCTGGCTCCATAGTTAGTGTCTAGACAGTCCTGGAAAACTTTTCCAGAATTTTGTAGGCAATTGTTGCCTCACCTATCTCAGGGCCATGTGGGTGTCCTGTCAGCATTATTTGAGGGTCATGAGAGAATTTCTTTAGGTTGCCAGGGGGGAAGAGTTGGTTTTGCAAAGGTGGGACAAAAATAGGAGTTTCCGTTTCCATGCAGTCCTGGTCACTTGACTCCTGGTTGGCTGGAGAGATGTGAGGATACCAAGGGAGGGCAGGATACTTGGTTTTGATGACTGTACCCTGACGGGAGTGTGTTTCCTGAGTAACGAGGTCAAGGCATAAGGGGTGTTGGTGACACCCTTTTAAAGTTTAGAAAACCCACGTGGACTCGGAAGGAGTTGCTTGTGCTATACCCACAGAGTTGACTAGAATCCTTAAATCCAGTTTGACTAATACCATGATCCTTTTCTGACAGAGAAAATCCTCAAGTGTTGGATTTAGGAATATATCATGAGTTTCAATGGGCCATACAACATTTCATGGCTCCTTTCATTGTTCTAAAGCCCTCCCTTGCTAATAAATCAAGATCTGGCCCTTCAGAGTTTCTTCCGAAGAACCCATCCTTTAGGGGCTGCACAAGTTAGTGGAAAAGAGCACTGATCTGGTGGGGGAATCTGGGCCCCACTCCCAGCTTCACTGTGAGTAGTCTCCAAGATCAAGTCACGCCACCCATCTGGAGTCCAGAGAGGAAGGAGTTAATATTCCTTTCATGTTTAACATTCTATAATTTTATGATCCAGTAACCAGATGTAGTGATGTGGCTTGGTTCTAGAAAATAAATAGAGGCATCCCTCCTATGATGCACTGAACATGTCCCCCTAAAATTCATATGTTGAAGCCCTAAATCCCAGGGTGGCAGTATTTGGAGATAGGGCCTGTAAGTAGTTAATTAAGGTTAAATTAGGTCAAAAGTGTTGGGTCCTAGTCCAATAGGACTGACTGCTGTCTTTATAAGAAGAGAAGGACACCAAAACTCTCTCTTCTTTCTGCACATGCACAGAGGAAACACCATGTGAGGACTTGGTAAGAAGGTGGCTGTCTGCAACCCAAGAAGAGAGCTCTCAGCAGATACCAGCCCTGCTGGCCTCTTGATCTTCCAGCCCTCAAGACTGTGAGAAAATAATTTTCTGTTTCCTAAGCCACCTGGCCTATGGCATTCTGTATGACAGCCCAGGCAGACTGAATTATTTCCTCAGCCCTCAAGAACTAGACTATGATTTATTGGTCTGTGGCTTCTGGGCAAGTTTGCATTTAACTTCTTCCATTGACAAAGGGACAGCAAATAAACTGCATCCTGGAAAAGAAGACATTTCTCTGTTGGGGCATGTATAGGCGGTGTCTCTTGAGGCCCTAGTGACCTTTCTCAGGGTGGAGTCATGGATGTCTCCGGGGTCTTTGCTCTGACACCAACAAATTCCCAGACACCATCTGGGTGTCCAGCAACTCAGTTCAATTCTGACATTATCCACCTGGAGTGAGCATCAGATCCAGCAAGTTAAAGGACTGCCCTCACATCAGACCCCCGTTGCAAGTGCCCGGCCTCCTGTACTACTGATCAACCAGCTACAAATCAGGGGTTCTCATGACCCCCTCCTGAGTTTTGGCAGTTTGCAAAAATGGTTCATGGAACTCAGGAAAACTTTACTTACATTTACTGGTTTATGATAAAGGATACAACCAAGAAATAGCCAATGAAAGAGATACGTGGGGCAAGTTATGAGGGGGAATGTGGCACAGATTCCATGCCCTGTTTTGGCACTCAGTTTTCCCAGCACTTCAATGTATTTACCAACCCAGAAGCTCTCCCAATCTCATGATTCAAGAGTTTTTATAACCTGGGGTGCCTGAGGGGTGCAGTTGGTTAAGCATCTGACACGGTTTTGGCTCTGGTTGTGAGGGTCCTGAGAGGGAGCCCTGAGTCATGCTCAGTGTGGAATCTGCTTAAGACTCTCTCTCCCATTTTTTGATATGATTATCTGTTTTGTGTGTGTTGAGTTTGAGGAGTTCTTTATAGATCCTGGATATCAACCTTTTGTCTGTACTGTCATTTGCAAATATCTTCTCCCATTCTGTGGGTTGCCTTTTTGTTTTGTTGACTGTTTCCTTTGCTGTGCAGAAGCTTTTGATCTTGATGAAGTCCCAAAAGTTCATTTCGCTTTTGTTTCCTTTGCCTTTGGAGACATATCTTGAAAGAAGTTGCTGTGGCTGATATTGAAGAGGTTACTGCCTATGTTTTCCTCTAGGATTCTGATGGATTCCTGTCTCATGAAAAATGGGCAGAAGATACGAACAGACACTTCTCCAATGAAGACATACAAATGACTATCAGACACATGAAAAAATGCTCATCATCACTAGCCATCAGGGAGATTCAAATTAAAACCACATTGCGATATCACCTTACACCAGTTAGAATGGCCAAAATTAGCAAGACAGGAAACAACGTGTGTTGGAGAGGTTGTGGAGAAAGCGGAACCCTCTTACACTGTTGGTGGGAAGGCAAGTTGGTGCAGCCACTTTGGAGAACAGTGTGGAGATTCCTCAAGAAATTAAAAATAGAGCTTCCCTATGACCCTGCAATTGCACTACTGGGGATTTACCCCAAAGATACAGATGTAGTGAAAAGAAGGGCCATCTGTACTCCAATGTTTATAGCAGCAATGGCCATGGTCGCCAAACTGTGGAAAGAACCAAGATGCCCTTAACGGACAAATGGATAAGGAAGATGTGGTACATATACACGATGGAGTATTATGCCTCATCAGAAAGGATGACTACCCAACTTTTGTAGCAACATGGACGGGACTGGAAGAGATTATGCTGAGCGAAATAAGTCGAGCAGAGAGAGTCAAATATCATATGGTTCCACTTATTTGTGGAGCATAACAAATAACATGGAGGACATGGGGAGATGGAGAGGAGAAGGGAGTTGAGGGAAATTGGAAGGGGAGACGAACCACGAGAGACTATGGACTCTGAAAAACAACCTGAGGGTTTTGAAGGGGCAGGGGGTAGGAGGTTGGAGAACCAGGTGGTGGGTAATAGAGAGGGCACGTATTGCATGGAGCACTGGGTGTGGTGCAAAAACAACGAATACTGTTACGCTGAAAATAAATAAATTTAAAAAAAAAAGGAAAAAAAAAGACTCTCTCCCTCTTGCTCTGTCCCTTCCCACCTCTCTCTAAAATAAATAAATCTTTTTTTTTAAGAGATTTTATTTATTTGACAGAGAGAGAGACAGTGAGAGAGGGAACACAGCAGGGGGAGTGACAGAGGGTGAAGGAGGCTTCCCTTGGAGCAGGGAGCTGGATGTGGGGCTCCATCCCAGGACTCTGGGATCATGACCTGAGCAGAAGACAGCTGCTTAACAACTGAGCCACCCAGGTGCCCCTAAAATAAATAAATCTTAAAAAAAAAGAGTTTTTATAACCCAATTTCTAGTCCTTCTCTCCTTTCCGTCAAGGTCAGTGGGTGGGGCTGAATGTTTCAACCCACAGATCACTTCCTCTTTTTGGTGCTGTACTCCAACCGGAGGATAAGGAAGGGTCTTATCTTAAGTCAGTTTATTAGCATAAACTCAGGTGTGATTGAAAGGGGCTCATTATGAATAACAAAAGACATTGCTATTATTCAGGAAATTCCAAGGGTTTAAGAAGCTTTATGTCAGGAACCAGGGATAAATACCAAATATACTGCTTATTACATTATGAGATCCAACATATATAATGCTCAGTCTTGAGTGGTCCCCTTGCGGTTGTGGTTGAGTTCGGGGGCTACTTTCTGGGCAAAAATTGAGCATGGGAATCAGGAAAAGATGTTATTGACTCCAGAAGTTTTCTGCAACTTCTGCCAAAATATCTTGGTTGTGGGGCATTGGATAGAGCAGACAACAATGGGACAAGCGGACTGTAGGATTTCCAGAAGGGAAGGTCCCCGCGGTAACCCCAAAGACCTAGGTCACAGGGCAAAGAACATGGAGATGTGGAAAGTCAGGTGTGTAGGTCTTTTCTTCCTTAGGTGTCCCCAGTTTGGCTCTTGGCAGCAGGTGGACAGTGAGTCATCTCTCAGGACCCAACTGTTGCAAGGACCCACAGAAGAGAAGCAGCAGTGGGCAAGCAGCAAAAGAGCAGGACCCCAAGTATGGGGGGAGGCTGCCTCTTTGGGGGAATCTAATGGATCTGAAGACGCAGAGTAGCAGCAATGTGAGTGTCCATGGACTTCATCTGGACCCTGAACTTCCTGTGGGGAAGTGGCATATATCATCCTGGCTTTCCCGGTGTGACAAGATGTTGATGTTACTCAGTGGGGTGGAGAATGCAGGGCCAAGGGACAGCTGTAGGTTCCTGTGACTACACCGTGTCTGGTCCTGCTGTGAGCATAATGCCCACGGGCTTGGATGGCCCCAGCCCCAGACAGTCATACCAGGGCCTGTGGGGAAATCTTACTGATTTTCATTCCTGGTATTGGAAGTATATTTAATTTGGAAAAAGACCATACTGAGATCTGACTTATCATATGATACTCACAGAGCTGTGTGTGCCGCAAAATTATTTCCTTCTCTTTTATTAGGCACTGACACATCTATATCAAAGTTCCCAATGCCGTTCCAAAGAATCTTGGACGTGAAGGTTTTTTTCCCCCTGAATCCTCATAGAAATAGATACTTTTAAAGAGTAGGTACATCTTAGAGTTTTCTGTTCATGAAACTTTTCTATCTATGGGCCAGATGGAGATTTTTCTATCTCCATCCATGGATCCATCCATGGATACTGGATTTTCCAGAGCGTGTGTGGGATTTTATTGAATAAGTGTATACAAGAGTGCATAAATATATTTTATCTATGTAGGAAAATAAAGAATTTATTCTTTTTATTAAAAAAGAATTTTATATATTTATAAAAATATTTTAGAAATTTTTAAAAAACCAGATTTTGCTAATGAAATATTTGTTATAAGGAAGTATCGAAAGAATGTAACACTTCAAATTAATCAGAGTACTGTATGAGCATCTAACATGATATTTCTGTAAATGTAGGGATATTAGAACCTGCAATCTAATTTACAAATCTAATCTGGTACTCTATATAGGATACATCCTTGCTAAAATTTTGTTGAATTAATTTTTTTTTTTTTTTTAAAGAAAATAGTCTGAACCACTTACTTGAAAGCTCTGGAGTTACCTTCACAGAATTGGGAGCCTTATTTAAAACAGACCCAAGAAGACCCAAGGGAGCATAGATTTTTAATTTGTGGTTTTAAATATTCACAGTTCATGGGCGCCTATTGCTTCCTGTCTCTCGACGGTTCTGCATGCCCCACAGTACCGTTCATTGCTTTGATCTGTTTGCTTTTATGCTCCACTGAACATGTAGCTCTGTGGGCTACGAGATTAGAAGCCCCCCCCCACAGGTGGCCAGCTCTCTGGTGGTGGGTCTGAAAAGAAGGAGAGACCATTTCAGACCTAAGACTCCCCCAGAGGTGGGGACAGCGCAGCTCCAGCTTTCTGAATCTTTATTTTCCCCTTTGGTGCTCAGTCTGTCAGATTCTGTCTTGGTTGTGGGCAATACAGACTCCAGTTGAGTTTTACCTCACTTATTAAAATGGCACTGGGTGGCTGGTAGGGTTCCTGGCAGAACTGGAGAGCTAGCTAGGCGCGGAGCTGCGGGAGCAAGGCCCGCAGCCTGCCATCACGCAGCTCGGTGCTCTGGGGAGGTCGCCATGGCCACTGCCCACGCCAGGAGCTGGACTGGAAACCACTGCCATGGAAACACCATCCAGCTGCCACTGCCCCCACCTCCGGAGAGGGTCTCCAAGTCACGGCTTCTTTGTGTCTCTAAGCAGGTGGTTCACACTCCAGAGTGGGTGCTTCTGACTGGTGGAGGTTAGATCGCGCGCCCTTGACTACCGGCCAGGGATGCCTGGAAAGGTCGTAGCTGGCATTTAGTTTTTAGAGGAGCAAGTGGGCCCTGCCTCCCGTGAAAACTCGTAAGAAAGGCAGGTCTTCAAACACAGGCAGGACACTCACATGGTAGGCAACCAGAAGAAATGACAACTGTCCATGATGTGAACTAAATTAAACTGTATTACCCTCCCCCTCCACCCCAAGGAGGATAAAAACCTTGCTCCACACGGATTATTAAAGAACAAAACGATAGGTGTGCATAGTAACCACGAGTTCCTTACCTTTGAAACCCTTTGCTACTCTGAGACTGATTTCAAATGTAATTGTTTAAAGTTTGCTATTCTAGAAACTTTCAGCTTCATATAAATATTTTCTTTAAGGGAGTTTTGCTCTTTCCTTTTCCCTTTTTCAAACTATACATTATTGGTGTGCGATGGTATTGGACTGGAATGGGTTACAGGTATTTTCCATTCATGGAGACCACTAATTTGTACATAGGAGTTATGTTTCTAGAAACTTCTAAACTGGAGAGCTTCAGTCCTTGAAACCCTGGTGGGGGCTAATCAGGTTTTCCTTAACTAAGTTTAGGCAATATCTCCTTGGGTTTTATAAGAAATCAGAAATAGAGCTAAATGTGCCATTTTTACTTAGGAGATTAAAAAAAAAGGTGTCATATCTCACTTGATTTGTACTGTGTCACTTTGGCACTGAAGATTTCCAGTTCGTTTCGGTTCACGCTCACACGGAGGTGTAGTCTCAGAGGGCAGGGCATGTGGCATAAGGGTGAGAAAAGGAGAGAATGATGTGGCAGGAAGAGAGAAGTCAGGGAATGGAGCTTCCCAAATGTATTGTGTTGGAGAAGCCATTTTACTCCCTGGATAGTGCCCTCCCCACCTAGACCCTGCTGATGTTGTTATGGTTATTTTAGACGGTGCAATAGAGGTCGAAATTGCTGCAACAAATGAGTTGGGAATTGTTCTAATATGATTTCCACCTTCCCACTGACAACAGCAAGTCTTGATCAAGGGAGAATAGAGAGTAGGTCAATGAGGTAGGAGAAAATTACTCAGTTTAGATATTTAACTTACTTTATTATTTAGTTAATTAGCTAATTAGTTCATTCACCCCATCCATTTACTAAGACCCTATCACATACCAAGTGCTATGTTTATTATTTATTACCTCATGTAATAATCCCTCTAACAACCTTATTTTATGAAGTAGATCTAATCCCTTCCTCTACTTGAGAGATAAGAAAACTCAGGCCCAGTCAGCTTAGGAGGTTTTGGTTTTGGTCAGAGTTTTATAGAATGAGGTAGAATGGCACGTCTTCCATTCACACCTTCTTTTGAACTTTTGAACTTTTTAGGTCGTTATCATTGCATATTCCTAGAACGTGATCTTCAGTCATGAGACTGTGCACGCTGGGGGGTGAGGGAAATTTCTCATGGGCAGACTGAGAAGAGTGGTTTCATTTATGGAAGCTTCCATAAGGCACAGCTTAATACTGACCCAGGAGAGCATGCCATCACCATGCCAACTGGAAGCGGGTGAAGATATCACTTGGAAGGGCCCTTGGGTGGTGGGAGCATGAGTGGTGGTGCACCGTTGCACAAGGTAAAACACACCTGCTTCCACTCCCACTTCCCTCAGTGTTGTCAGAACATGGACAGTTAGAGCCTATGCATGGGCCTGCATAGGTGGCTCCAACCCTAGGGTCAGTTGGTGGTGGTCTGTATTCATTTTCTATTGCTGCCATAACAGATTAGCACATATTTAGCAACTTAACACTTCTCTATTATCTTACAGTCATAAATGTCAGAAATCTGGGCACACTTGGCTCACCTGGTTATGTTCTCGATTCCACAAAGCCAAAATTGAGGTGTGGGCAGGGCTATATTCCTTTCTGGAGGCTCTGGGATGAATCTGTTTATAAGCTCATTCAGATTGCTGACAAAAGTCAGTTTCACGTGACTATAGGAATGAAGTTCCATTTCCTGGCTGGCTGTTGGCCATGTGTCCTTCTGTACCTTTAGATGCTACCCATGGTCCTTGACTTATGGCCTTCTCCATCCATTTTCTTTTCTTTTATTCTTTTATTCTTTCTTTCTTTTTTTCTTATTTATTTATTTGAGAGAGAAAGAGAGATGGCATGAACAGGAGGGGTAGAGGGAAAGAGAATCTCAGGTAGACTCCTTGCTAAGTGTGGAGACCGACATGGGGCTTGATTCCAGGACACTGAAATCATGACCTGAGCCAAGACCAAGAGTCCAATGGTTAACCAACTGCACCACCCAGGTGCCTCAACTTCCATCCATTTTCAAAGCCAACAGCAGCAGGTTGAGTCCTTCTCATGCTTTGAATCTCTCTGACTTTTACCTCTGCCTCATTTCTCTTCTGCTTTCAGACATGGAGGAAATTCTCTGCTTTTAAGAACTCCCGTGATTAGATTGGACCCACCTATACAATGTAGGCTACTTTCCCTATTTAATGTCTGTACCTTAATTACATCTGCAACATCCCTTCTGCCATGTAACACAACAAATTTAGAGGTTCCAGGGACTGGAGCGTGGATATCTTTGGGGCCATCATTCTGCCTTACCACAAGGATTACTGGTAGTCCTAAAGCACTGAATTCATCCTGTATGTGATATGACTGAGCTTCACTTCACCTCAGGATATCAGCACCGTTCTGGAGGCCTAGTGTTGCATGAACCCGTGGAAAGAAATACTCCACCAGCCAGCAGGAAAGATCCATTCACCAGGCTGCCCTCTTAGAGTGAGGCCCGACCATGGGGCCGAGGGCTACCACAAGGCACATTCTCAGAGCTCTTTGTGTCATATGGTCCACTTCCTATGACGGTAGGGTGGTGAACATCCCCAAAGGGAGGAACAGAAACTGGAGCCAACAAAGTTCCTGTTTGGGCTCCTGCCTGGATGGTATTACTGATTCGGGGTGTTCCCAGATATTGGAGGCGAACTCAAGGAAGGCATTCTAAAATGTATGGGTCCTCCGAGATGGGTCAGATTCTAAGGACAAGGCAGTACTGCTTCCAACAACTAACCTGACCAAAGCTTAACTTTATTATTATTCATGTAATATCTCTGTAGACTGTAGCTCAATGCCCTGTTGGGGTTTTCCCTCATCAGGCAGTGGTGTGTGACAGAGAGCACAGCTTTCATTTCAGCCAGCCTTGGTTCAAGTTTCAGATATACCCCCTATTCGCTGGATGACCATGGGCAATCTACTTAATCACAAGAGTCTCTTTATCTATCTAGCAAAATGAAGGCCATTAAGGTGAACATTGGCATTCAAAGCAGTGACAGACGGCATAGCTACTTTACACTCTTATCTGCTTATTATTTCCACCTTTAACATGGTGATGATTAAGTGAGATGACATTTATAAAAACACTTGGACTATAATAAGCATTCCATAACTTTCAACAATAAACATTAACTGAGCCCAGTGGTAGGTTGATAAATGTTTAACAACTGGCTCTCTGGGGGAGGAGAGGAGGAGGACTCGAAGCGTTTGCAATTTCCATGGTGTACATACTCCCACGAAAGTTAATTTGAACTACCAACATGGTATCACTCATCAGGGAGCTGTGAACCAATGCTAACTGCCAGGTCTCCTGGGAAGGTGGGAGCCAGCTCCAGCTCCCACTGGTTGAGCTCTTATTGTAAGCCAGGCACAGTGTTCATGCTGGAGACAGTGATGGAAATGATGGAGCTCATAGCTCTCATCTTTGCTCGCTTCCCCTTTCCCATCCAAAAATACGGTCCTCCAAAATACTTGGTAAATAAAATGTAGTTCTAGGTAGGGAAGCATGAACCCAGGAACCTTTCAAGGTGTCTCTCAGCCCTTGCCTGAACCAGCAGAGGAAGTGTTATTTCTAGCTTCTTTGCAAGCCAGCAGTCTTGTTTCCATAGAGCTGAGTGGGGTATGATTAAGGCCAGAAATACTGCTCCTCTCACTGGTTTGGGGTTTGGTGTTGGTGGAGGTATTTCATTTCCTGGAGGCCCACTCAGCAACACAAGGAGGGGAAGGTGCTGGCTCATCCATTCATTATTGTGGAGACTGAATGCCCCTGTGAGAACCGGAGTCATTTCCCAGTTGTTTGAGATCACAACTCTAGTCATGTCCACGCTTCATTCTCCTGGGGCACTTCAAGGATGCCAGAGGTTCCATTAGGATTAGCGTCTTGTATTCTTAATAGGAAAATAATTTATTCTCAAAGTGGGAAAGCTATTTTCAGAAGACTGTAGAAGGAAACAGGTTGGAAAATGTCTATGTAGAGTACTTGGAATTGTGCAAACTGGTAAAATGAGAGACCAAGGAAAAGTAGGTTGTCTCTACTTCACCATCTTGAGTCACTAAACTCATATACTTTAAGTTGCCTTATGCCATTTCTCAGAAGACAATCTCTTTTCTCAGGTTAAGTTTCCAAGTAAGGTGATATTTAAGAGGGAAAAAGACTATAATGCAAACACTGTTGTTAGTAGTGTTTAAAAAAGACCATTAAAAATATTAACGTATAGAGGTGCCTGGGTGGCTCAGTTGATTAATGTCTGCCTTTGGCTCAAGTCATGATCCCAGGGTCCTGGGATCCAGCCCCACATTGGGCTCCCTGCTCAGCAGGGGTCTGCTTCTCCCTCTCCCTCTGTACTCTCTTTCTCTCTCTTAAGTAAATAAATAAAATCTTAAAAAATATATTAACTTAAAAAATACATTGCTTGGGGCGCCTGGGTGGCTCAGTGGGTTAAACCTCTGCCTTCGGCTCATGTCATGATCTCAGGGTCCTGGGATGGAGCCCCACATCGGGCTCTCTGCTCAGCGGGGAGCCTGCTTCCCCATCTCTCTCTCCCTCTGCCTACTTGTGATCCCTCTCTGTCAAATAAATAAATAAATAATCTTAAAAAAATACATTGCTTAATACTACAACCCACTCAAATATAATATAAAAGCTGGGATCTCGATGGCTTTTTTGGGTGTGTGTATAAACTTAAAACAAAATTGGGATATTTGAGATTTTATTTATTGTTTTTAGCACACCTGGAAAATTAAAATATGTATTTAATATGAGTTCAGCCTAAAAACCCAAATTTTGGCATAAAGGACAATCTCAGAATTTCAGAATGACTCCACAATATAAATAGAAAGAACAAATTAAGATTCAAGGATGATAGAAAGTAGAAAAACAACTTCAGCTTATTTTTGGAGCAGCATGGGTATGGGTGGGGAACTTTCATTTCACTAACCTATAGGTGCCAGGTGGTTCGTTTTTAAGTTTTTCCATTCTAGACAACTCTAATTGATTTCTCATGTGTCAAGGATTTAGTGTTGTGAGTTATTTTCCATAATAACTTTTACATTGATTATAGGATAATAAATCTTTCTCCAGGTTGGAGCTTCTGGATTCAATATAGTAAATGTGCAATGAGAATTGGATCAATATTTTGCTCTATTTTTTAAAAATCTCATCCATTTTCTTTTTTAAAGTATTATACAATTACAATATAAAAATAAACACTTATTGAGTGTTTTCTGTATAGGTATTATTACTCCTTGTTTCTGGTATGAAGCGTTAAGGATAAAAAGGTATTCTAGAAGTTGGACTATACGAACAAGATAAGGGAACAGGAAAACATGGAGTTATGGGGTCAAATGAATAGTGTAAAATAACTGAGAAAAATTAAGTTAAAATGCCAAATTGTGATTTTAAGAGAATATTGTTATAGCCTTGAATGTGAGGGTAGGGTGCTTGTTTATTTTATTTTATTTTATTATGTTATGTTATTTTAGTCACCATATAGTATATCATTAGTTTTTTATGTGTTTCTGTTTTAAAATCATCAATAAATTCTTTTTGCCTGAAAAATGAAAGGTAATGATGGTGTGGTATGATCAGACGTGTATTTTTTAGATATTGGTAGGAATATTTAAGGGGGGATTTGGACAAGGAGAGGATAAAAACATGAGTCAGGAGTAGGATTATCAGAAAAAATTCAGGATGTCCAATTAAACTTAAATTTCAGATAAGCAACAATTATTTCAAGGTATAAGTGTGTCCCATGCAATATTTGGGAAATATTTGGGACATACTAAAAAAGTACTTGTAGTTTATTTGAAATTCATATTTAATTGTGTGTCCTGTATTTTTATTTGCTAAATGTGGCAACCATATTTAGGAGGCTACTATAATGGACCAAGTGAGAGATAACAACGGCCAACCAGGACAGTGCAAGAGGAAACTGATAGAAGACTATGGATGGGAAAGAACTGGAAAGGAAAAATTCATAGGACTTGGCAATTCAGAAGGGAAAATGATGTGACTTGAAATACTATAATGTGAGAAGGTGAGCCACAATCTAATACACTAATTTTCTATTAGAAAATTCAGGGGTACCTGGGTGGCTCAGGTGGTTAAATGTCTGACTCAATCTTAGCTCAGGTCTTGATCTCAGGGTTGAGAGTTCAAGCCCCATGTTGGGCTCCATGCCAAAAAAATTTTTAAAAATTCAGATATTTAAGGAAAAAAAAGAGCTAAATTGACAAAGAAGTGATTCTGTGAACTGGTAGCCTTGATCAGTACAATGACACAAACATTAAAAGACATTATTGCAATTTTAAATTAAATTGAATTAAAAATTTAATAAAAGTTATAGCCTTTGAAGAATAATTAAAATTTTCATAGATGTATCAACAATTTAAATACTTTATTAATAGTATTGGGAATATAAGTCTGCTTTTTCATAATCCAGATAAATGAAAGTTCATGGATTTTATTCTCCCGAGGCATTTAACGTTGTACCCTAAATCAAACAACAGCTGTGTGTTTCATTTCTGCTGAGGAAATAGTCTTTGAAATGAGTCTGTTATCAAGCTGGGCAAAATAACTTGTGCCTCGTATCAACCAGTAGGATTAAAGGGTGTTTTATAAAATCCTGAATTAAAATTATGTGATAATATTCTTATTTTTTTTAGCACAGTAAACTGGGTCATTATATCTTTTTAGGCATTGATTTCTAAATATACCTATTACTGAACATATATAGGCATATATTCTATTTTAAGATGGTAGAATAAAATTAGCAATTATAAAGCTGTCCCTTGAGACTCTTTACAGTTTTATAAAGCTCGTTTAAATTTATTCAGTAAATATTTATTAGGTCCCTTTTATGGACTTAGTTTCTACAAGTTAAAAAGAAGACAGACCTGAGGGTTTTGAAGGGGCGGGGGGGGGGGCGGGGGGAGGTTGGGGGAACAGGTGGTGGGTCATAGGGAGGGCACGTATTGCATGGAGCACTGGGTGTTGTGCAAAAACAATGAATATGGTCACGCTGAAAAAATAAATAAATAAATTAAAAAAAAAAGAAGACAGACCCTTTCCATTTTATCTTCAAGGACAAATCAATTATGGAGTAATCAAGTTGGAATAGAAACTTCAGGAAAAAAACTATAGTTCTCTAGTTTTTCTGTTACCTCTACCCCTAACTGTCTGCTGTGATCTTCCAGTAGCCACCTGTATCTGCCAGGGTCTGATCAGGGAACAGAAATCACACTATTTGAGCACAAAGAATTTAACATCAAGAGTTCACTCGGCCTAGTGATGGGAAGAAGGTAGCTGAGAAGCAAAAGAGAACTCTAACGTATCAGGGAGATGGGAACTGCAACCTCCCCGAAGAGGCTGATGAAGAAGTTAGGATTACTAAAGCCTAGGAACTCACAAGAAGGACCCTCATTTGTCTGGGACCCTGACCTCTGACGAGGGGTCTCTAGTTGGTTAGCACTGTTTGCTCTGGAGAGTCGTGGTGGGAGCAATGACACTGACTCCGCAAGTCTTGGAAGAAAGTTGCAAAGTGGATCCAGCTGATGTTAATGGGAGGCACTGAGGCTGTTCACATGAATGTGGAGTCGACAGGAAGAAACAAGACCCTTCTTGCTTTGGCCCCGCAGTGTCCTTCAGCGCCTCTATTGACAGAACTGAACGGATCCTGTCGTCGAATGCAGAAATGTTTTCAGACTCCCAGCCTCAGCACCACACTGCGTAGTACAGAAAAGTCAATCTGAGCTGAGAAACCATCTCAATGACTGGCACACCTGCTAAATGCTTCTGAGTCATCTCTGGCTTTTCCAGTGGGAGTTCTACCCTGCACCAGGGAGATGTTTCCAAAGTTCTTCAAAGTTTCTTAGGCTATCACAATAAAGGCAAAGATCCCTGCTATGGCCCATAAACTCTGCATGAGCTGCCTCCTAGATCTCTTTGTTGCTTTGTTGGCCTCCCTTCCAGTCCTAGAATCTTCCATGCTCTCTCCTCCTCCTGGGCTTTTGGACATACTCCCTGACCTGGGATATTCCTCCTCTCCTCTTTGCCTAGTTTTGTCCTATTCAATGTTGAGATCTCAGCTTGGGAATAATTACTTCTTGGTAATAATGCTGTTTAGTAATAATAACTCTCTGTAGGAAAACATCCTTTGCTCCCTACCCTAGACTATGTCTCTCTGATAAATGCTTCTAGGGCCTCCTTGCTTTTTTCATGATTTGAAATTGGATTTTTGTATTTGACCAATGTCTGTTTCCTTACTATATTGTGAGTGACACAAGTTAGGGATGGTGTCTGTTTTGCTCATCACTATTTTCTCAGTGCCTATAAGGTGGCGTGTAGCGGGTATTCAACAAATATTTATCATATGCCTGAGTGGCTGGGCTGAGTTATTCTCTGAAGATGAAGGACTTATTTTCAAAACTAGGACGCTATTGTCATAAGTACCGTCATTTTATTACAAAGAAAAACTATTGATAAAGAGTATTCTGAAAACATGTTGGTTTTTCAGGGTCCAGTTTCGAAGCAGTAAGTCCCAAACAGTGGGAGATTATTCTTTTGTAATTCCTTCCAAGATCCAACTTCCCAGGGCTCTTTTTATTTCTTAGATTGTCGTATTTCTAAAGGAGGTCACCCCTCTTCATGGGGTTGATTACAGACAATCACAACAGAACATAATAGGCCAGTATTGTTATAGACAACACACATACAGAGGTATGCATACATGGATAAGGGTGATTTGTGTGCAAGTACTTGTGTTTCCTTTCTGAACTCCAAAATTAAAGGGCAGGCAGCTTGCTTGCTGGTTTACTTAATTAATTTAAACCTTTCTCAGAGTTTGGGCTGTTCAGGCTTTAGTAACACATAAGCTGGGTTGTAATGGTAGAGTTCTGATGGCGTGCCACCAGGCCCAGCCCACTTTACTTTAAAATGAAATGAAGTAGGTCTACACATTCTTCATTTCCAAGGTCCCAGCCACAGATTTTCTGCATGCCTCTCTTCATACAAAACACTGTTCCATGGGAACCAGAGTGAGTATGCAGACCCAGAATCATCGAAGTTCGTTCTTAGAAAAGAAACGTTTCTTCAAAGGAAACATGGTCTGCTCACCCTACAGACAACCCTTTACATTCTCAGAAGAGCGGTTTGCTTTTCTGGTGTGACATCATCTCAGACGTGTGTATTTATGATTAGGGTCTTTGTTCTAGATATGAAAGACCTACTCAAATGATCTTATGGTCTGTACCAAAGATTTGTTTGAGTCTCCACTTCATACGGCAGAAAAGAGCTTATGACCTTGAAATGGTGGTTCTAGTTTGTTCACCCCTTCCCATCAGTGCCTCAAAGATGTGAAGACTAAGTACAGTCAGGCCTTAGGTTTAAAGTACCATGAGTAACACATCCCCCCACAGTCTCTGTAGGAAGAAAGTTTCCTACAAGCATGTTTATCCATTCAGTCATGCATTTATTCAACACAACTTTACTGAGTGTTTACTGTGTATGAAGCATTGTTTTGGACACTGGAACTATTGAGTTGATGAGGAGAGACAGATCATAAATAAACAAGATAAAGTGAGGCAATGATAAGCACCATGAGGAAAATATAGAGTGACCTGTGGGCCTGCACTGAGATGGGTGTCATCCATATCATTGATGAGATGATATTTAAATGGAAATCTGAATGATAAGAAGGAACCAACCGTTACTAAGATATGGGGGAAGAGCACTTCAGGCAGAGGGGACAGAATGTGCTAAAGCCCTCATGTGGGAATGAATTTGGCTAGGCATGGCTGCAGTGTAGGGAGTGAGGGGCCTGGGAAGAAGAACCCAACCCTGAGATTATGGCATGGAAGTTGATAACCTCTTCTACACTCTGTACCACTTTGCCTTTTCCCTCTTCTGGGGTGACTGCATTTTCTGTTATGTCCAGTCCTGATTTCTGCTTTGGTTCAGTGGGGGTATCCAGTAGCTCTATTACTATATACCACCAGTTCAACTTCAAATACATTTTTAGAAAATGGCAATTCAGTTCTAAGCTCAACCTTAAAATATTTTATAAGGGAGATACTACATTATACACTTGGGATATTGGGAAATAAGATAATAAAACCAGCTATGGGGCCACGTATTCTGCCCACCCCCTACTTTTAATAGAATTACCCCATTTACAAATGTTATAAAAACCTAAAAACAATGAGATATAGCTACATGTCTACAAGAATGATGAAAATAAAAAAAATGTTAATAAGTTGTGGTGAAGATGCAAAGTAGCAAGTCTCTCCTACGTTGCTGGTGGAAAAGCCAAATGGTACAGCCAGTTTGACATTGTCTTATGAAGACAAACATACACTTTCCTTATGACCCACCAGTCCCACTCCTGGGTATTTACCCTAGAGAAATGACAACTTATGTTCACACAGAAGCCTGTACTTAGATGTGTATAGCAGCTCTGTTCATAATCATCCAAAATGGAAACAACCTAAATGTCCTTTAGGGAATGAATGGGCAAACTAGGATACATCCATCCAGAGGAATACTACTTAGCGATAAAAAGGAACAAATATTGATACACACAACCTGGATGAATCTAAAAATGTTTTATGTTAAGTGAAAGAAGCCAGTCTTTAAAACTTACGTAGTGTATGATGCCATTTATTTGGCATTCCTCGAAAGACAAAACTGTGGTGCTGCAGCAAGTGGCTGCTAGTGGTTAGGGCTGGGCCGAGGGTGTGACTACTAATGGATAGTTTGAGGGAGTTTTTTGGGATGAGGGAATTGTTCTGTATTCTGATGGTAGTGATGGTGATATAAATCTATCCATGTGTAAAAATTTATGGAATCGCACACAAAATAGAGAAAGAGTAGACTTTGTTCTGTGTTAATTTAGAAAATAAAATTAAAATAAAAACCTAAACAGCAATCATTAAGTATGTGGGTGTGTCTGAGGAAAAAAGTGCAAATCTTTAAATGGACAATTACAACAAAGAAAAATCTCCAAGTCTTGGTTGTAATGCTTTCCGCATATAACAAGTTGTTAATCTTTCCAAGCTGAGAGGACATCACATCGATGTGAATTCAGAGAGTATCATTTACTCTACAGCTAAGAAATTCTTATTTATTAACGAAATATAGTCAGATTCATATAAATTGAAAATTATAATATAGTCAAACTTTGAGAAGTTTAATCAAATAGCACATGCTAAATAGTGTTAAAGTAAGGTACTGCAAGGATTAAAAAACAAAGAAGATTTATCTTGGTATCCAAGTAGCTCATGATCTCATAGGGAGAATATGACAGGAAGACAAATAACAAGTTTAGGAGCCCAATTAAATAAGGATGCTAAGAGAAACACAAAGCACAAAGTATTCCTGGGTGTTGAAAGGAAGTCAAGGTCATATCAGATTGGGGATGCTAAGTTCAACTGAACTCTTGATTTACTGATATTATTTTCTGCAGTCCAAGTTCGGGAGAAAGAAGTAAACAATAATTTCATTTCAGAGATTCTATGAAAAAATAGAAAAGAATTATTCATACAGTGTCTTCAAGTAATTATGGATTAAACGCTATCTCCAGAGAAGATGTTTTTCATGGAATATCTAATGGTCCTAAAACACTTTGGGAAATGCTTTATAAGGCTCAGATAACATTCAAAAGCAATTTTCTGAATGTTTGGATCCCAGCATGTATCAGGATATAAGGAGGAGTTTGGGCTAATGCTGAGGATTGGTCCTTGCAAGAGGGAGGGAAATGGAAAGTGGATCACTGGCTCAAATATAAGAGAGAATGGTCCTCAAGAGGAACTACGCTCTCATGACAACTCTAGCTCTGTTTTGAAACATGGGCTGCAGGTTGCTAGTTCTCTACTAGATTTTACAGCCCATAAGAATAAATTCACATATTTATTAAGCTTTCAACAAAAGCTTTTATTCAATGGCTTCCCTGCCCATCCTTGAGCCAAAGAACCTTGGTTGGGATAAGCCTCAGAGGTCATCTCAGAATCTACCCTGACTTCCCTTTAATTCAGACATTGTTTTGCATCCTAATGAATGATCATCCTGCCTTAACTTGAACACACTCAGTGTTATTGTCTGCTTTTTGAGGCAGCACATCTCACTGTTGGGTAGCTCAGGTTATTAATGCAAAGAATAGCATTCTAGATTGAACTCTTCTGCCCTGTCTTTCACCCTTTGGGCCTCATCACACCCCTAGGGCCATCATAGATGTCTATTCCATCCTATATGACCTTGGGAAATTACTTCATTTTTTGAGTCTTACTTCTATAAAGCCCAGGTAGAAATATTTTAAGGATTTTGTAAGGCTTAATGAAGTAAATACTTTCATCATCTAGCATGGTTGCTGATATAGTAGACATTCAATACTGTGTGTGTGTGTGTATTTTATTTTTTCAGTTTAGTTAGAAAAAATATAGTACATCATTAGTGTTTGATGTAGTGTCCAACCATTTATTATTTGCATAGCAGCAGTGTCCACAATCACCAAACTGTGGAAGGAGCCAAGGTGCCCTTCAACAGATGAATGGATAAAGAAGATGTGGTACATCTATATATTAAATACATTTTAATTTCATCCCCCTCTCTTGACATAATAGTCTTTCAAATAGTCATTATTAGGTGCCCATGTTTTCTCTCTATAAGGAAATCTTTCTTTGTTCATTTATTCATTCATTCATCCACCCATCCATTCATCCACCTATTTATTTTACAAATACTTGTTGAACATCTACTTACATGTTCATGTAAAAAAAAATTCATGAAAGCCCCTATGCTAGGCACTGAGGGTACAGTGGAGAGAAGAACAGACAGTGTTCCTCCTTATCCTAATCTCATGGGAGTGTAAAGTCAAGTAAAAGAGTGATCATAGTTGAGTGCTAAAAGTGCTATGCCAGGTGTGCCATGGAGAAGAAAGAAGAAGAACTTTTTCAGGTTGGAGTGTCTTAATTTCTTGAGGCTATTTTAATAAATTACCTGGAGACTGGAGAGAGGAGGCATAGTAGGGGAGTCTGGAGACATAGAAACACTGGGTAGATCATGAGGGACTTTGAAAACCCTACTCAAGTTTTTGGATTTTATGTCAAATGTAATGGAGGTCCTAGAAGTGTTTTAAGAAGTCATCTCACATGATCACATTTGTGCCAGCCACTGGAGAAAAGCTGAGAGGCATGAGCAGAAGCAATTACTCCTGTTCCTTCTATCACGATTCCAGATCAAACATAATTCTTGTTCAGGTGTCAGACTTCATTTACCACTGTCATTGCGGTTCCTACCTGGCCTCAAAAGAGGTGAATTAAGACAGGGCAACAGAATGTTTAAGACAGTCTACTGTTATTTGGCTTTCAAAAAGCCATGGGATTCCAATCTTGACTATAGAAAAGAGGCTTACTCAAAGACTCTGTAAGTGACACTTCTCCATCTCTCTTCCTATGCCAGTCCCTTCCCAGCACCACACCAAAGGCAGGGATGAGAAGCAGTGGTGGAGAAAAGGCAGCTCAATGAGACAAACAAAATAGGAACTTCCCAGTATGTTTTCTGACTTTTTTGAACTTTGAACTTTTTGCGGGCTAATCAGAGGTATAGTGTAACAGAACGCAGGCGCATGCGTGCGTGCGTGTGCACACGTACACACAAACACACACACACACACACACACACTCAAAAGCATCTGTAGAATTGGAGTGCCGTTAAAATTTTTTCAGAAGACCTTGGGAGGGGTGCTTCTGTCATTAGTTTGTCTCAGATGCTTGGCTGTTTTCAGAACCAGCAGATGTGTTCAGCCTGGGTGTTTCTGATGGACTATATATATTGACCCATCTGATGGCTAAGAATCCATAAGCACCAAACTCTATACTTTGGATTTCTGGGACCCAGAAGTAGACCTTTATATATTCCTCTCAAAATAGAGCAGGGCTTCCAGAGGGTTGAGGGTTCCAAATATTGAGAAAGAGTGAAAATATGCTTGTAACAGTCTGTAGTTTGCCAAAATGGCATGATTCTCCTACTGGGGTCTCTCCACTCTGCTGCAGACGCATCACCTGGGGTCTTTTTTTTTTTTTTTTTTTTTTTTAATGTACAGGCTCCCATGACTCATTTCAATCAAGTGAATACAGATTTCTAGGGGCAGGGCTCAGGAGTCTGAATTTTTAACAAGTTCTTTAGGAAACTACAGTGCCCATAAACGTTTGCGAACAGCTCCATGAGAGCTCAAGGAAAAGGCCAGACAAAGGAATGAGCAATAAGCCTGATGAGGAAGATGGGAAGAGGAGTGCCTTAACTGGCTCAGTCAGTTAAGCATCCAACTCTTGGTTCTGGCTCAGGTCAAGATCTCAAGGCCCTGGAATGGAGTCTGAATAGGGCTCTGTGGTCACTGGGAGTTCTGCTTGAGGATTTCTCTCTCTCTCCCTCTGCCCCTCTCCCTACTCGTGCTCTGCATGCATATTGTCTCTAAAACAAACAAATAAATCTTAAAAAAAAGAAGGGAAGGAAGGCCTTCTATTAGTGGGCTCAGACAGAAAAGAAATCCATTATGTAAGTTATGGTATAAATAACCATCCTAAAATACAGCAAAAAATTCTGTAGATGAATATATATTGACATGAGAATATATTTGTAATATACTGTCAAATGCAAAACAGTGTGCATGGAGTAATTCCATTTATATGTATATATGCATGGAAAAATGTCTCAAATCCATTCTTCTTAAGAATATTCATTGAGTTAACAGTGGTGAACAAGACTAATAGACTACTTTGTCTACAGCCTAATATGTATACATCTATCATGGTGTTAGCATACTATTTGTGGATATAGGACTTTCTATCATATTTACGTATTTTCTAGTTTATAGGTAGTTAACATGCATTGTTTTTATAATAAAAATAGTAAAAATGAATATAAATGCTCTTCCAATGTACATATATGAGAATTATATATGATTTATATATTATATATATAAATAAATTTTATAAGTCATGTTCCTTGATTTATAAATCATATTCCTTGCTGGTACATAAGTTTTTAACAGAGTACTTTCCTTCATTCATCTCCTTTCACACTATTTTTTTTTATCATGGTCTACACTTTCTTTTCTATATCCAAGTCATCAGTCATATTCCAACAACTTTATGTGATGAAAAATCAAATTCATTTCATTTATTATCCATAAAACATGTATGTGCGTTTAAATATCTGGTTGTATAGGTATGATTCATGACACCTTTCCTATATTCTACTCTCCACTATAGGACTTTTTTCTTTTTAGCTCAGACTCCCTCATACACAAATGAGTAATAATTCTAGGTAAAGAAGGCAGGAGTTGGGGCAATACATCTCAGTATATTTCAGGTAAGTCTGTGTAGTGTGAGAGTTCTCCCTACAGTTTTATGTCCAATTCAGACTAGTTCTCTTTTAAGACCAAATAAGGCTGGACAGAAACTACAGGTAGTCAAGTGACTCGAACAGAGAAGCACTTTCAACTCAACTGTACTGGCTGGGAGGGGCCAGAGAGAAAAGGGGAGAAATAGGACTTGTGTCAGGCAGCCTTTCTTCCTTCCCCTTCTCTCCTGATCAGAATTGGTTTAAAGACCCTCTTTTATTTTATAGATATAGTTTCAATAACCCTGAATTTTAAAAGATATAGGGAGACTGAGTAGGTACAATTTCTTTTAAATTCAACTATATTGGAGTCTGAGACCTGAAGAAGTCTATTGGACAAGTACTCAGTTACTCCAGATGATACAAATCAAGAAATGAGAAACATATTTTCTTTCCTTTTCCCCACTTTCTGGCTTAGCAAAACCACTGAAATTCTAGGTTACTATGTTGTAATATGTTTTCAACATATTTTCAGCTCACAAATAAATGCTTTTGCTTGCTTTCCTTCCAGAAGACCCAGTTTAGTTCCTCATGCATTTCTAATGTTAAGTAATGGCCCACAGTCAAGCATAGACTAAGTCTTATGTTTCTTCTGGACCCGTGTAAGGACTTAAAAACTGTGGGAGAATGTAAGTGGAAAGGTGGAGGGTGTTTCCTCTTGGAGCCTCTCTCCCACATTCCATGGTCACTATTCTGGGAGTGAGAGAGAATGTGTGTGTGACCATGGTGTGTGTGTGTGTGTGTGTGTGTGTGTGTGAGTGTGTGTGTGTGTTAATGGGAGTTATGACTTCACTTCAGGGTTGCTTTCACCTGTGAAAGTGTTGTGTTGCAGGGATCTTAAGAACAGCATTCTATTATTGTTTAATTCATTTTTCAGCCCAAAGCCATTGGACGTTTCTTTCCATGGACATCTGGAACCCATTTAGGATCTTCTCCATATGCAAGGCTCAACAAGGGCTGTCAACTCTAACGCACTTTGGAAGCCGCAAATTCATAAAAGCAGCTGTGATCCTTAATGACATTCCTTCCAGCTTCCTAGTAAAAGCAGGGCTGTGTCCAGATCAAAATGGAAAGTTCTGATTTGGCGTCTATATGTTTTTCTTTCAATTTGATATTCCACACCTAGATTTTTAAGAAGTTTAGGTGTGTAACTGTTGGAATACTTGTTGTGATTTTTGGTACCTGCCTGGAACCTCAAAAAAATGTGAACTTAGACCATTTACACTTGTAGAAAGGTTTTATTGTTGCCTTTGAAAAGCCACCATAATGGAAGGCAGTCTGATAGGGTGATTGGACACCTGAGTGTGCTGACTGACCAAAGAAAAGAAATGCAAAGAGGGCAGAAAAGGAAATAAAAAAAAAATAAAGAATATAATGCTGTGCTATTTTTTATCCTCTTTTCTCTCAGAGATAATCTTGAAGCATTTTAATTATTTATTACATGTACACTCACTCTTCAAAATGCTGATGGCATTAAGACAAAAGTGATATGGTTTTTGTCTTTAAGAAATAAAATATGGGGAGAAGACCTGAAAATTAACAAAGCCAATGAAGCATTGTGAATGCTGAAAGAAGTATCTACAGGTTATAGCAGGGGCAGAGGGAGTGGTAAATCTTTTGGGGGATGGGTGAGGTAAATCTACTGAGGGATCTATTTGGGGAATGAAATAAATCTATTGGAGGGAAAAACTGTACATGGGAAAAGTTGGCACTTGCCCTGCTGGAAAATACTGGCAGTCTGAGGACTGTTAGGAAGCAGCACTGCTAAGTGTGAGAGTCAGGGAACTTCTGCTGTAGCTCCCCAAGAAGACTGTATCCCCTGAAGTAGAGGAGAGGTGTAGCTGAGAGGAAGACTGGTGACCTAATCATTAGAGTGAAAGAGCTCCAGAGTCATTTGAATGTTCAGCCAAGGCAGGTCTATCGTACAAAGGTCAGGGATCTAGCGGAAAAATGTACAATACTGAGATATGGGATATAGACATCTGGATGGTGCCCTGAAGTTGTTGACTACAATCTTCACAAACCCTCTGGGCTTGCAGATGTGGCCCACATTCCATAATAAGGGAGAGTAGTTCTATGGTACTGGAATATGCTGTAGAAACCTCACCTCCATAACAGGGGTCACCTTTAGGACTCTCCTCACCTCCTATCCTGTTAGTCAAGCCATTAACTAGGGTTAAGCCCCAGTATACTATGGTCAAGGTTATGCTGGGCCTGGTTAGGGAAGAGACTCTATATCCAAATATTGCAAAGACTTGCAATAATTAGTCACCATGTATTTGCAAGCTCTAGGGGAATACTGATATTGGATTTTAAAAATGCTTAATGAAGTGGTCTGGAATATAAGATGGGATAAGAAAGAATTAACTCAAGAGCACTTTCTTGAGGCATGGGATTTAATACCCTAGTGAAGTTGTTAGGGGATGGGACAAATCCACTAGTGAGGTAGCTCTTAGAAGGCTGAATAAGGCAATGGCCAACACTCATGAAGTTGACCTGGCATATGGAAAAGAAAAAATAAAGAAACTGAAGAGGTGGGCTTGCTGGAATGGATATGTTCTGTGATACCAGAAGATCTATCAGAGGTTGATGTTTGATCACAGAGACCAGAGGATAAATTATTTGCCAAGGGCATAAGAAATATGCTGGGAGAGGGGCACCAACATCAGTGGTTGCCTTCCCCATATACCAGCTTATGATAAGAGAGGGAGTCACAGTGCTGGGCTTGTTAACATCCTTAGGGGTGATAGAACTCTGGAAAAGCCTATAATTGCAGGAAAAACAAAGACAAGAGTGGAGGATGAGAAGACTGAGGAAAATCACCCCCATAAAAAGTTGTAATATTTTGCTCAATTCCTCTACTTGATCCAATTTTCAGATCTGGAGCCCACTGACTAAAGAGGTGTCCAGGTGCTTAAGAAGATGGACCCTTTAGCACCATGGGAAGAATATATTGTGACAATTCCTTCAGTTCTTCCCCCAAGAGACTATGACTACTTACTCAAATAGGGAAAGGGGAATAACCAGACATACTGAGACTTAATGGACACAGAGTCTGAGATGACATCAATACTTGGAGCCCCAAAATTTTATCATAGCACCCTTTGTTAGAGCGAGAGACAATGGGGACCAAGGGATAAACAGAATCCTGGAGGATTTCAAAATTGGAGTTGATATAATTGGAAATTGTAGTAACCCCCACAGAGACTTTATGGTCTATAAAATAAGAGTAATTATTGGAAGGCCAAGTAGAAACTTGAAATTTACCAACCCCCCTTCTTCCCCATTCAAGATAATAGACCCCCCAAATATCATAGCTTGGGGTGAAGGGATGGTAGAGATTAGTGCCATCATTAAATATCTAAAGAATGCAATAGTGGTGATTCCTACCATGACTCCATTTAATTCAACTGTCTAGCACCTTCAAAACTGGATGGATTCCAATATCTCTATAGACTCCCATAGCAATAGCATCCCCAAGCACAGTTGCTGTACCAGATGGGGAGTCATTCTCAGGGTAGACTGTAAACTGAGGCTCATGGTATGTGACCATTTTCCAGCTGTACCTATTGCCAAATGGGTGTTCCAATATGACCAGCTGAACAAGGAAGAAAAAGCCAAAGTTTCATTTATGGGTGACTCTTTCTGGTACTTGGCTGCAAGCTGAATGTTGATGGTGGCTGCATTATAGCTTCATGTAGGTATGGCCTTGAAAGACAGTGAGGAGGAAGAATCTTCCCAGTGGGCATGTCTGTGAGCCAGGCTCCCAGTCACTAATTTATGTGGAAAGGGAAATGGTCTAAAATGAGACTATAGATCCTAGGAAGTGGCCAATGACCTGGGCATCTGATAAAGCACTTGGAAGTAAAGGATTGGAAGATTGGAGATAAGGAAGTCTGGGATAGTGTCTTGAGACCAAACATTTGGAAGTGGGCACAAAGTACAAAGATTTTGGATCATATTGTTAATGCCCACAAGAAAGCAGTCACCATGAAAGAAGCACTGAATAACTAAGTGGATAAAATTATTTGGCCAGTTGACATTAATCAGGCTTCATCATTGGTGGCTTCATCATTGGTTACTCCAGCACTGGTATAATGGACACTTGAAGAGAGTGGAAAAGATGGAGGTGACATATTTGTCCAGTAGTTTGGACTTCTTACCAGTGCAGATCTAACTAATGCTATCTATGAAAGTCCAAATTGTTAGAAACACTGAGCCTCTCATGTGACACTTTTCCTTTAGAAGACCAACTGGCTACTTGGGGCAGGGTGACTACATTGAGACCTTTCCATCCTGGAATGGCTAGTGGTTCATCCTCACAGGGGCAGGTACCTATTCTTAGGATAGACTTGTTTTATCTGCCTGTAAAGCCTGTAACAACACTGCTATCCAGGGATTTCTAAAAGACCTGATCCACATGCATCAGTTGGCCAGGGGTTCCACTTCACATTGAAGGAGGTGTTGGAATGGGTTCACATCCATTGGTTGTATCACATACTATACCCAGAGACCATTAGCCTCATAGAGTGAAGCAATGTCCTTTGAAAGCAGCAGCAAAAGTATCAGGTTGGAAAGAACACTCTGAAAGGATAGAGGGCCATCCTTTTAGATACAATGTATTTATTAAATCAGAGACTCCTGTGTGGTGCTGTTTACCCAGTAGAAAGGGAACATGAATCAAGGAACGAAGGGGTGGAAGAAGTAAGCCCATTTACCATCACTCTCAGTGACCCATTGGGAGATTTTGTGCTTTCTGTCTCTACTACTCAAGGGGAACACATTCTTGCTGGAAGACACAGCAAGTATCCCAAAGAACTTTAGATTTTGGCTGCCATGAGGATGTCTTAGAATCCTGTGTCCCCTGACCAGCTGGCAGGAAGAAGACTCATCTCACTAGTGGAGGTAATTGACAATGATCAGAGAAGGAGGTGGGGCTGCTTCTACACAATGGGATAAGGAGGAACAGAAGTGGAACACAGATAATCTACTTGGATGTGTCCTGGTACTCTTGACCCATTGTACTATGAAAAACCTTGTATTGTCACTCAGAACTGTGAAGGATATGATCATCAAGGCTCAGATTATCAGGAGTGAAGGTTTGGATCATATCAAGAGGTAAGTCACCAAGATCTGCTGAGATGAGAGCTGAGGATGTGGGGAGGGAATTTAGAATGGAGACTGGGGGAGGGAGAGGAGGAAGACTCATTATGGTCTTGAGATCAATCACAGTGATGAAGGTTGTTGTTCATCCATTAACCTCCTTCTTTTGAGTTTTCTCTCAGGAAGAAAGGCCCCCCAGGAAATGTGGAAGAGAAGCTGCCTGAAATGGATCCACATGGCACAAGGGGTGGACCATGAGATGGAAACTCAGCCCCACACTGTAAGGAGGGTAATGGACCAAAGTCTTAAGCTGCTGCACTCTGACATCCATTGCCCTGTTTCTGCTGAGGTCTTGCTTCCCATGAGTTGCCCTTAGCCAATAATTGCAAGTGGTAGGAATTCTAAAGCAAACCTGTTCCAGATGGTCCACCTTGGCTCAAGGACCCTTGACAGTCTTGCCAAACCTTTCCTAGACTGCCTAGGGGTCTAGCACACTTCCACCGAACCTTCCCTTCTACTCTCATTCCCTTAAGGGTCAGATTTGCATAATGGTTTGATGGCTCTCCCAGCTTGCCCTATTTCTTTCACAGATATTTCTTCCTCATAATACCCTTGCATGTTTAATCCCATTTTGATTCCACACGTCAATTGTTCTGAAGTTGAGAAACCTGGCTTACAGAGATAATAACAGTGGGAGTTGGGTATCAATATAGGCCCAATTACTTTGTGACTGCCTGGAGACAGTGCTCCTGGGGATTGGTCCAGATGCCAGTTGCTGTGCCAAGGAAAATGATGTTTCTGAGAAACACTTGGACTAAGATTAACAGCATTCTGCTTCTGAGAGGTTTGGTGAGAATTGACTTGCTCTGAAAATACATGGTCTTAACAACCCTTGTCTACTCTGGCTTCCTCCCTCCCTTCCTCCCTTTCTTCATTTATTCCTTAATTCCTTCATCCTCCTACCCCCGTCTCTCTTCTCTCTCCTCTTTTCTGGCCCCAGTGTCTTTTTGTCTCTTGCCTCAGTGTTGTGTAGCTAGTAAATGGCAATGATTACTCAGTCGTTCCATCATGAAAACATAATTCTCATACAATCAGTCTAGGAGGACTTTTAGTTTGAAATTTCTCATGGTTCAGTTTCAGATAAAAGGTGAATGTTCTTGGAAAGTTTGAACTTAATCAGAAAAGTTATTTTAGAATTTTGACCTTAGAGTAATTGCTGGTCTTTTAGATCTGGAAATATTTTCTTACCAGTTATTGTCCACTCATTGCTCGGAGATTTGGGTTAATAAATTTATCACTTAATAATTTTTTCCTCCTCAATTCTTACACATTTATACATATTTAGTTTCACTTCTACAGTTAGCACTGCACCCCCAAATTAGAGCTGATTTTAATCCAACCTCAGGTTTTAACTGGGTCAGGTTTGCTAAGAATCAAGCCCACTTTTATAAACTCTTTTCATAAAATTGGTCTGGGTTTTGAGAGCATAATGAAACCAGAATGTGGGGGAGTTTAGAATATAGTCTGGTCTCAATTTGTCTGCTCTTTGAAAACCACGGTCTAGTTTCAACCCCACTAAACTTAGATAGTTTAATTTAAAAAAAAATAGTGACTAGAAAAATCCCATTAATCCCTGGAATAAACAGCACCCTTCTAAGGACAATGAACCAGAAGGAAAAGGAAGTATGGCATTTTTCTTGTTAGGTTTGCCAAAGAAGTAAAGTGATATTCTAAAATAAATGTATCAGAATTTATGAGTGCTAGCTTCTTCAGAACATGATCTTGGCATGTAGGCAGCCCTATTTATGTCTTGTATCTCTATCTTGATCAGTTTCTTTATCTGAGTTCCCAAATGTCTTGCCTCACCTGCAGGCCCTGTTTTACCTCAGTCCTAACTGAAGTTTTAAGGGTTTAAAAATTCTCAGTACTTCACTGAATGAAGCTTAGCATTAGTCACTATTCAAGACTTAGATCCATTGTAGTTCTGACCATTGGACTCTCACTTTGGGAAATGGCCATTGGTTCCGGCATACTCAGGTAAGACTTCGCATTCCTCCAAGTCCCTTTGCTCACATCTCAGAGGACTGAGTTTCTGCTTTCAGCCTTTGGTATCTTGCCGTTCCCCTGAGACCAGAAGCCCTGACCTGATCTCCATCTTTTTATCTTAGCCTGCGGCTCATCAGTCTTTATTTTAGCCTGGGACTCATCTGTATGTGGGCAGACCTTCTGAATACAGAAGTATCAGGCTACTATCTGCCTGGATTCCTACCTTTTGTGTTCTACTCACTGTGTACAGTCACTTTTCCTCAGCTCAGTGCTGTTATTTAAGTTGTGCCATGGGAAGGTTTGGCGGAACTCACCATCTAATCCCCCCACCATCTAATCCCCCCTCAGTTGTAGTTCTGAACTAGTGATCCATATGAAGATAAAGCAATTGAACATTTCATCACTGAAAGTTTGTTTTGTCTTGCTTTTTAGCTATGATGAGTTGTGGGGAACCAGTCAGGCTTACATTTCCTTGGGATTCTCCTCGTGACACCTAAAGACATCTCCTTTAATGTAGGGGCCCATGTGGGAAAGAAAGCCTGAATCTTTTCTTTCTGTTGTTTCCTTCTGCCAGGGGAGAGGCTGGTGTGGTTGGGAGCCTTCGACCACACTCCCACAGCACAGAGAGAGAAGTGGCTTGAAGTAGGAATATAGTTCTGACATAGAAGAATTGGCTAGATAATTTTAAAAACTGCTTAGGATTAGTTATTTAATTTTCTGCCTTTGTACTCTCAAGAACATGTTTAATTTGTATTACTGAATATGGGAATTTCTAGGAATCTCTGATACCTGATTCTGAGAGGTTTCCCCCATGATACCTTGAAGTCCATCTTAAACTGAGACTAATCTGTTTGAATGAGCTACTTGGTGTGTCTTGTATGCTTTGTCAGTTAGAAACCAAGGGTATGTACCAAGAGCATGCAAAGTCTGTAGCTGAGGAAGCCTGGTTTACCTATGTGCCTGTGAGAATCAGTTTCTCCTTTTTACAACCAATCAGAGTCCAAGAGATAGACCTTAAAGTTCTGATTCCGATATTCAAGACCTCAATGAATTAGGGCCTGGATAGCTCAGACTACATTAAATAAACTTACCTTCCTCTTCTAAAATTTACCATAATCCATTTATTTGCATGTCCAATTAACCATACATATATGTTGCTTATCTTTGGGAAGAGGAATGTATTTCTTAATGTGTACAATATTTTTCACAGTATTCTAGGAAAATTAACACAAGAGGAGCTTCAGAATACTGGAATGCCAATGGGATAACAAAAGAAGAGAAGCTGATGGTACCATATGCTGCTCTATGAAATTGCTTCTTGGGTTAATATTTCAGAAACTAGAGTTCTTATATAAACTCATCTTAGGTTTCAAACTTCTGCATGAAAGAGAAGAAGCTAAATTCATATCTTATTGTCTTTAAACTTTTTCCAAAAACAGAAATGCTCAAGTTCTGATGAACTGATACATAGATTCTATAAATAATAAAAAACTTTAATTTTTATTGCCTGTAATAGCTTATCTACTTTTCTAATCACAAATAATACATATATACTCAAAAAGAAGGAAAATAGAGGTAGATGAAATAAGAAAATAAAAATTCTATAATAATCACTGTTCACATGTTGCCATATATAATTCTGCATGTGTTTTCACTTTATTTTTACAAAATGAATCATATTCTAAATATAATTTTCTAACCTGCTTTTTCCATTTACATATCATGAAGGGGAAAATATACAGATGAGAAAATTAAACTCTAGTGAGATTATATGATTGTATGATGAAAGTGATTTCCATTTAGGTAGCATTAGAGCCACGTCTATAATTCAAAACTCTGAAAACCCACGTCACCATTTTATGCATTTTACTCCTTATTTGCTTATAACCAAATCTGAAATAATAAATCTGAATTAGAGAGTGTGAGAAATTCTTATCTTACCCTGATGTGTTTTGGCTTGGCTGAATCTTTGCTGGAAAACACAGTGGTGGAGATCAATTGGCTCAGATTTTATTGAAAATATCTTGTAGGAATAGATTTGTTTTCAATCTTTAAAGCTTCAAATTGAAGTCTGTGTGCAGGAATGACAGGGTCTGAGGCACTGAATCTTGGTGACATCCCAAACTGTTACAAATCTATAAAAAATTATCATCTAACCCAGTGTCATAGAAATATGGTTAAATTTAAGAGTTTCCTGACTTTTAAATTGGTGACTTTTAAAAAAAATTTATGCTGCAGTAATTTAAGTTAAAGACTTTTTAAAAAGGTTCTATGAGTCTTATCAGTCATAATCATTTTATTTGCTAAATTTAGTCCTAGAGTGACATTATCCATACATTCTTTGTATAAGAACATCTAGCAGAGCATCATTTTTGGGGTTTTGTGATTTCAAGATGTTTTTGGAATTTTATGAAAGTTCCACCCACAATCAAAACCAGTGTTCTCTTATGGCTGATTAATTCTGTCAGATGGGTCAGAATTGATATTTCTTTGAGTATATGCAAATTATGCTTCATTCAAAGTTTCTGTTTTGTCTTTCTCTGCTCCATTTACTTCTCCTTTCTCTTATTTTTCTTTCTTCTCATTTGCTTCTTTATTTTCATTCTCTTAAAATAAAAATCTTGAGGATTTTCTCTCTAATTTTTCTTGGCTATGGTAGATACTAAAGTCAACGAATATATTCAGATTTATAAAGGACTTTCACTAACATAGACATTTTATGATGCTAATTAAAAGAAGGCCTGGATATCTAGAGAGCCAGAGAATGTGGAAGTAATTTATTTTCTCAAATAAAACAGTGGTTCCAAATAATAAGAAAAAAGTTGTATTTGCTCAACAATACTTACCACCATAAACTTAGTTACTGAATTTGTCCTATAAATCAGGATAAAAAATTCCAGTAGCAAAGATTTAATTTTTAAAAATTAACTTCCTTTAGCATTCTTGTATCATGAATTAAAAATATCTAGCTACCTCACATGTTCTTTAATACATGTTTGTCTGTCTTATCCAAAGGGTGAAATTCAGGAGATAGAGTTGACTGATGCTTCTTGACCTACTTATATTTTGAGAGGACAGGAAACAAAGGTTTGTTGTCTATTTCTACTTGTCAGTATTTTAAAGCCAAATAACACAAATGGCTAGAACTGCAAAGTTTGCATGTAGGGTAAGAAACTTATGTGATCAGAGTGAACTTAAAAAATGTTGAGAGATAACAAAAATATAAAGAATGCATTCCTTGGGGTTTTAAAGTCCATGTCATTTCTGTAACATGATTCTCATAGATGACTATCGAAGCTGGGGTCTATGTACGTGCCAGACAAAAAGACCCTGGGTTTTCGTTTCAGTGCATTACTCTTATTGCCTTCAGCAGGCCCTGTTGTGCCCATGTAAGTGCAATTATTTAGTTTCATCCTCATGGATGAAACTCTGGGCCAGAGATTTTCCCGTTAGAGCATAATCCATGATATGGGGTCTGCTAAGGAAAGCGGCTAAATGCAACCAGCTGCTCCTAAATTATATTCTCCTAAAACACACTTGAATAATATGGTTCACTGAGCCAAAATTTCCTCCATGGCCTCTCTCCATCTCATTTAGTTATTCCACAACTGAGTAACCTGTTAGAAAATTGTGCCCAGGGAAAGGCAAAGCCAAATGATCCATATCTCAGATTCTGGCTGGTTATGATTCAGTGTGATGCGTGGTCAGAATTATAGATGATGAGGAAAAATAAAATGTTTCTCCCTTGCCTCAGCCAGTTAATGATGCATTTATCAGTTCATTCCTTTTATACTTGGAAAGAAGCCAACTTGGATGCAGATTTTGTCTGGATTACATTCAGAGAAGAGCAAAAATTATGGTTAATACATATTGTAAGACCAATGGGATGCTTTCCAAAATAGTGAATGCAATGCCAGTTGAATCCATCAGCATGATCATATTTGAGTGTGTGTGCGTGTGTGTGTGTGTGTGGTAAAGTACATACAAAATAAAGTTACCATTTTAAACATTTAAAAGCATGTAACTCAGAAGTATTTAGTATTCACTATATTATACAACTATCACCACTCTAATACAAAAACATTTTCATCACCTGTTCCCATCAAGTAGCCACTCTCTGTTCCCATCCCTCCCCACAATACCTGGCAATCAATAATCTGCTTTCTGTCTCTAAGGACTTGCCTATTCTGGATATATCAAATATATGGAATCATACAATATATGACATTGTACATCTGATTTCTTTCAGGCAGCACAGTATATTTAAGATTCATCCATATTGAAGCAACATTAGTACCCCATTCCCTTTTATGGCTGTGTAATATTCCATTGTGTGGATATAGCACACTCTGTTTATTCATTCATCAGTTGATGGACACTTAAGTTTTTTCCCATTTTTTTAAAGATTTTATTTATTTGACAGAGGAGAGAGAAGGAGCACAAGCAAGGGGAATGACAGAGGGAGAGGGAGAAGCAGGCTTCCCACTGAGCAGGGAACCCGATGCAGAGCTCTATCCAGGACCCTGGGATCATGACCTGAACTGAAGGTGGTTGCTTAACTGACTGAGCCACCTGGGCACCCCTGTTTCCATCTTTTGGCTATTGTGATTGGTGCTGCTATGAGATCATAAGTTTTAATTTTACTCAAAATCTGATTTGCTGATTTGTGTTTGCAGGTACCTAAAACTGGTGGAGCTGGGTTTCAAGTTGCAAACTTGAAGGAAATTAGAGCCAGAAGCCATGTTAGTTTAAGAGGTCTTGGGAAGGTGGAAATGATGGCGAAGGCATAGTGAGAAGAGAATTTGAGTTAAGGACTTCGGGGCCTCATTTTGTTTCTACCACCAATAGGCTGTCCATGTAATTTTGAGTAGATCACTTCACCTCCCCTGGACCTTTGTTTCCTCATTTATAAAGTGGGAGAGCAAAACTCACTAACGTTTCTTCTAGGATTTGACACCTACAACACGCTGTGCGAACACATTGTGTTCCCTCTTCTCTAACACACATTTCTCTACCATCACAGCCACTACTGCTCACACTGCAAAGGAGTAAAGATGCTCCTTTTCTATGCTTAAGGTGTGAATATAACA
This sequence comes from Meles meles, assembly GCF_922984935.1. NCBI lineage: Eukaryota > Metazoa > Chordata > Mammalia > Carnivora > Mustelidae > Meles > Meles meles. The sequence continues at coordinate 15,583,010 of NC_060074.1, forward strand.
GTTTCCTATGAACTGGAGTTATGGAGGAGGTCATGGCCTGAAATCATTCAAATGCTGCAGTAGCAGTGGGCTAGAAATAACACAGCTCAAAACATGAAAAGAGGGATTGTCTCTGTAACCAAGAAACTGAAATAAGTGCTTGAGGAAGAGATTATACCAGCCACAAATATCATGGGAGGAATGGATCCCATCAAAGGTTTGGCATTTCTACTGTTCCTCTTTAGGGAGAGGCTGTAACTCTTTGGGGTTGGGTAGGTTATTCAACATTAAAGAAATTTTTTAATCACACTCTAAGCTTTCCTACTCCCTGTGCTAAGACAAGAAAACATTAGCGACTTGTGACATTTCTGATCTTGCAAAATGGAAAGGATACTGGGCTATCTCAACTTGTTCCAAATGGAAATGAGGTACACTCTGTACCATTCAGGTGGGGTGAGCTGGGGTGCATCATAGGTCAAATATCAGACTATTTATCCTTCCCTTTCTGTTTCTTCTTGATGATGAAGAAATAAGTTCTAGAGGCACAGGAATAATTGTACGTAAAAATGTATGTAAATAAATGTAAAATGTATGGTCCTGGGCAAGTCAATTAACTTCTCAGCATCAGTTTTTTGGTCTGTAAAATAAAGGGGTCTCCTGTTTTGAAAACATTTATTCTTGGCTTTGGTAAAGTCGCTTACGCACATTATTCATGGCTGGCTATGTTGCAACAGGGGTGAAGGATTAAGAATAAAACACAATCCAACTTTAATTATACTTTTAGGTATGAGAACCTAAGGAGATTGAGGGATAATGGCTAAACCCAGAAATACAATAAGAGACCGTTATACATAAATGGAGATAAGATATTAAAAAAGATTTAATAACATAAAGAGCTTGGACAAGGAGAATACAGATTCCCCCTAAGAAAGTGGTTTGACCACAGTTAACTTTTGTCATTTATTCATTCAAAAATATTTTTTTCATCTCTACATAAGTAAAGCTCTGACAGGTGAGGATTAACCTTCAACTGAAGCAGCTTCGATATTTCATTTTGTCATTCAGATCAACAAATAAAATTTAGATTCCCCAACAACGCTTCCCACTCCCCCTAGTGAGGGGACAATGTAGACCAAAAGGCCAGCAGGAAATCAATTCTATTTGCCCAGGAAGGGGTTGTTGGAAGGCCCACAGCTCAGAAGCACCCAGTTTTACCTGACTTTATGATGTGGATGACAGTTCCTTAGGTACTGAAAATTAATCTGTTACATTTGTTTAAGTGAGTTCTTGCCCAGCCCATATTTTCACCCTTTAATGGTAATGGAGCTAAAATTTCTTTCCAGTCACTTTGCATATCATTTCCTTTCTCTTAGCTCTCTTTCGAAGTGAGATGATTGACAGGTCCTTCTTTAGCAATCACTTGGGTAGATGATTTTCTTTTTCCTTTGAAGTCGATTTTGAAAGGAGTTGTACTGTGATGAGCTAATTAGCACAAAAGCAGAGTATATAACCTTAATTAGGCATGATAATAGGCTCAACGTAATGGGATGTCCTGAAACTGCACGCTATGCAAATATTAGACTTTTCATTCCACCCATTACATCTGAAACCATCAAGCAAAGGATGTTTTGCAGTATGTACCACAGTCAATGCCAGGTGCACGTCTTTCAACAAAAGGTTGATTTTTTGGGTGAACTAGCTGGGGAAAGGATAATAGGAGGAGGTTTAGGAAAAAAAATTAGCTTAAAAAACTGAAAAGTCCAATTAAGCTTAGAACGAGCTTTGTAAATTCAGAGGAGTTTTACAATTAGGTAAAAATATCCAGTTACCCTACCATCCAGTTACCCTACCCTCTATCTCATCTGGAATTCTGAGCATACTTCACTGTAGGCATCACTGTCAATTATGCAAATCTTGAGAGAGCTTTCAAATCCAGTAACCACTAAGAGTACTATAAAACCAGTCTGGGGTTTACTCAAACTGATAGGATATAGGAAGATAGTGAGGAAATGAAATCACAGTGAATCCCCAAGTCCTAATTTTAGCTAATTATTTTCATTTCCTTTACTACCAACCCCCAACTTTTTTTATTGGAGCAGTAAAGGTAAATAACAAAATCCACTTTCCTATTTCTATCCTGAAATGAAAATATCCAAGGATGGAGTACTTCCAGATATTTGAGGATTCAACCACTGAATCATTGAAAGCTCACAGTACATAATTCTTAGATTATGTCTGGAGTTGTGAATTTTAAGACTCAATCAGTAGCTTATAATAAACTATTTTGTTTCAGATACTGATGGGAACACTGATAACAGCAGATAGTGTGTATCAGAATAGTCAGTCGCTGATTTAAGTCTAATGTACATCCACTCATTATAATAACAGCTGAAGTTTGAAATCCATAGTTTTCTCTGTATTTAATATGTAAGTTAACATTGACTAAGCATGTACTATATTCTAGGCAGTTTTCAACATTTTATTGGGACGGTCTCATTGAATCATCACAATAACTCTGTAAGGTAGCTACCATACATGGTATATTTTAGGAGGAACTCAGGATTAGAGAAGTTAAAAAACTGTACCCAAGACCACACATCTAGTAAGCGGTAGAGTCAGGATTTGAACTCATGTCTGACTCCAACCATGCTCTTCACCACTGTGCTGGGCTCATTAGTGTTCATCAGTCCCATGATCGAATCCTTACTTACTATCCCTTTTCCCAGAGCTGGAGATGAGAAAAAAGGGTTGAGACCTAAATTGAAATGGAGAAATTCTCCATCACCTGTTATGTACAAAGGAGACCCTAGTTAGATGCTGTAAGTGGGGTGAATGTGTGAGTGTCATGGAAATAGAACTTGAAATAGGGCAGACGGAATTGCGCAGGATTGACTGTATAAATGTAACATGTTTTCACTGTACATGAGCTAATAGGTAAAAAGTAAGTACTGGATGAAAATGAGACCAGGATTTAAATCCAGTTTTTATAGCTTTGGGATTGGATCAACCAGAGATGTGACAGGTAATTGGTGGTTCAAATAAGAGAATCAGCAAAAAGACTATTTTAAGAGGTGAAAGGAGGGTAAGGAATGGAAGATGCTAACCTACACAGATGCTAGCAACACTGGAAGCTAGTCCCCTCCCAGGGCTGAAAGAACCAGGGGAAGAAACAGTGAGAATTGGCTCATAGGAGGGGTAAGGTGTACCTGACAAGAGCTGTGGCTGTGCAGAGCTACTATCACTGCCAGAGATAAGGTCCTTGAATCTGGGCAAGAGCAGGGAAGAAATACCCTGACCTCCATCCTCTTGCCTTTGTATCTTCTTTGGGTACATCCCATCTGCTGATCCCTCCCAGAAGCCAGTCTGCCAGGGAACCCAAGTAGTCCACAGGGTTCTGTCTCCCAGGTGGAAGATGGATATAAGGAGGGAGGATGGAGAATAAGCCTGAGCAAGTCACATCCTCTCTCTAAATTTCAGTTGGCTTATCTGTGGTACGGTACCTAACATAGTAATAGCGGCCTTACAGTTTTTACTTTCAACTTTTTATTTTGAAAATGTTCCATCACACAGAATGTAGAAGAATAGTACCATGAACACACAGATATCCTCTTCACTTATATTCACCAGTTGTTAACATTTTGTCACTGTTTTATCTTTTTCTATCTGTAATCACACAAACATACACACTTATTCTTGCTGAGCCATTTGAGAGTTGCTTGCTGACATCCTGAGACTTTATCCCTAAATACTTAAGAAAATACTGTCTAAAAGCAAGATGTTTCCCTACATAACCCCTGTTAAATGATCACACCCAGCAAATTTAACATTAATATGTTATTGTTAAATATAGTCCATATTCAAATTTCCCCAGGTATCTTAATAACGTGGTTTATAGTGATTTATTTTTTTAACCAAGGACCATACATTGGATTTTATTGTCATGTCTCCTTAATCTTCTTTAATCTAGAACAATTTTCTAGGTTTTTTCTTTTTCAATCTTTCATGATATTAACATTTTTGCAGAATCAAAGACCCTTTCCGAAGGCCAGTTGTTTTGTAGAATGATCCCAATATGGATTTGCCTAATTGTTTTTTCCATGAGTAGATTCAGTTTCACCTATTTTGTCAATAATACTAGAGGGGTGTTGTGTTCTCAGATAATTAAATCTGGAGTCACATGATATCAAAATATCTCATCATGGGTGATCTTTATTTTGAGCATTTTTTAAGGCAGTATCTGCTAGATTTATCCATTATCGTTTCCTCTTTGTAATTATCAAGTAATATATGGGATTATACATGTGACATATCTTTTTCACCAACGTTCTTTTTATGCAATGTTTTTCAAAATGATTGAATTTTCTTGCTGTTGCAGAAATCGTTTCATGAAAGTATAATTAGGGGACCTGGTAAACGTCTTTGAAATTTCCTATTATAAACCTCATGTCTTCTTATATTATACTGTTTTCATTCATATATCTATTCATTTAACTAATATTTATAGAGTGTTACAAGTCTGTGAAGACTTGCCTGTGAAGTTTTTCTCAGTGGCTTCATGGTTGCCTAAACTAATGTCTCTAGCTCAGATCGTTCTCCTGTGTTCCAGACCACACTGGCAATTATTTAATAATTTTTGTGTCTCTCTACCTTACCACCTATAGAAAACTCAACATGCCCAATGGGAACTCATTATCTTCACTTCCTGATCTGCTCTTCGTATGTTCCCTATTCTAAGAAACTGTACTTCTGTTTTCTCAATGACTCTATAAATACAAAGGGGTCCTTTTCCTTGAATGTCCAGACACCATAGTAGGTCTTTTATACATGCTGGACGCATTATCTCATTTAATCCTTGCAATCGGCCTTGAGATATAGTTGCAGTTTTCTGGAGGACTTTGGGCTCTGTGCTCCAGATTAGCAGCTGCAAGTCTTCATGCTAGCATTCAAATCCAGTTCTCTTTGACCTCAAAGCCTTGCTTTAGTGTATTGATTAACAGCATCACTGGCTTCAAATCCTGGATCTACCACTGACTATGGGGGACTGGATAAATCTCAAGTCTCAGTGGCTTGGTTTTCTCTTTCATAAATTGAGAAAAACTGTTATCCCTGCCTTGTTGGGTTGTTTTGAGACTTGAGTGGGATACTATTGACAAACATTTGAATGATTCTTGGCAGTACCACAGTAACTCCCAGCCATAAATCTGGTGTTTTCCATCCATTCACTGCTTTCGGATGAGACTCCTTAGGGACTTTGTCACCACTGTTGTCATTGCCTTAGTTTAGACCAGAAATTGGCAAAATACGGTCTGCAGGTCAAATCCAGCCTCTACCTGCTTTCGTAAAAATGTTCTTTTTTTTATTGGGGTGTAATTGATATTGTGAATAATGTTTTATTGAAACACAACCATGTCCATTCATATATGTATTTTCTGTGACCGTTTTCACCCTACAATAGGAGAGTTGAGTAGTGGCACCGGGGACCATACCACATGCAAAGCCTAGTATATTTACTGTCTGCCATTTTACACAAGTTTGCCAATTCTTGTTTGCCTGGGGTATGTGATAGCCTCCTTCCTGGTTTCCCTGGTTCTATCTTATTCCCCCTTGAACCTATCCTCCCCACCTTTGCTCCTGTGTAAGGGGGAATTTCCCTAGGATTTGAACTCAGCCCTGCTAATTTGCTCCTTTTGGTGCATTGGCCCTCAGTGCCAAGAATATCAGCTTACTCTTAATGTGGGTTCTCATACTAGACTTGTCCTCTGACCATAATGAATGCTTTATGCTCTTTCCAATATTGGCACATGCTATTCTTTTTGTCTCAATACCCACCCCTTGCCCTATCCTCAATAATAAGCTCAGGTGTTTCTTTTTCTGAGAAACCCTTCCTGACTTTCACAGGCTGAACCAATGGCTTCTGCTTCTCTGTGGCTGTGCGACATACTTCAGTTCCAACATTTCTCCACTCTAGCATGATCAGAGGCTTACCTATCTTCCCCTGCTACTTCTGTGGGCTCCTTTCAAGGGCCTGAACATATATTTTCCAGTTTTGTATCTTCAGTGCCCTGTCTGGGATCTGGCCCTTAGTAAGAGCCCATTAGGTTTCTCTTGGCTGCTGGCATTTCAGCTGGGGTTGAAGGCTTATAGAAGGTTCTAGGAGAGTATAGAAAACAGCCTTAGGAGAGGTTCCCTGGAGGAACTGTCATGTTAGTTAAGCCTTGAAGGATGAGAAGGAGGATTAAATAAGGTAATGGGAGAAAACAGGCATTGAAACAGCATGGGTAAAATTGATGAGACCCAAAGAGGTGTGTTAGAGAAAGGACAAGCAGAAGAAAGGGGCATGTGAGGAAATGCTAGAAGCCAGGCTCAAAAGAGAGGCATTAGGTCCATATTCTATAGAGTGTTCTCTGCTGTGCTGGGCTATATGAACAATGGGAAACCATAAAGAACTGGGGTAGGTAAACACCATATTCCATGCTGTAACTGTCTCTTCACAGTCAGTCTTCTGGAAGTCCTTAAGGCATTAACTATGTTTTGTCTGGTCATCATTCAATCTAAGTGCACATTCCATATCATTGGCATATCATAGATTCTCAATAAATGTCTCTTTCATTATTCAAGTATATGAAAACTCCTCAGTATTAAGGGAGGTAGTCTCTGATGTTCAGTATTCTCTTATAGGATGAACCTTGTCCTGTTTACGGTTTTCATAAATTTAAGAACTTCAGTCATATTTAACCTTTGGTCTTGGATTTTATGCTTGAAAAACTCCCTTTAGAAAGAAAAACTAGTCTATCTTCTTATGGAAGATTTGAATCTCTTGGATCATTTGGCTGACTTTTTCTGGACCTTCTCCAACCCTGTTTTATCTCTGTTAAGGCTTTCAAGAATACCTGAATTATTTCCTAATCTGCAAATCAGGCAAATTTGTTTATTTCTCATGATTTTGTTATTTTCTCTTAACAAAATGTTAAACGGAGCTTGGAGAAATAAGCTTTTATTTGTAAACTTGCCCAGGATGGGGAATGCAGAGCTTTTATTAATAATGTCCACAAACTAATGTTGTCATGGGTCAAAGGCTCAGACCAGCAGCTTAGCTATTTTAGAGAAGTGAATGGGGTAAATTAGCTGGTAAAAGACGCCTAGATAAATGGACAAATTGGGACCTAAGGAGACTCCTGCACTCCAGGAAATTCTCCAATTCTCCACTTATCCTCAAAGTGAATAAGAAGCTTCAGTTTCAAATTGAGTGCATTTTCCATCCATGGATTGGCTTGTTTTGTTCAGTTTTATTTTGAGTGTTTGAGGTTATCTTTTCGACGTAACAGCTAAACCCACGGCTTCCTTTCTCGTAAAACCAAAACAAAAAGGCTTTCTATTCAGGTGCCTTCTGTGTGTGCACATGTATTGTACATACCTGGGATCAAAGCCAGCTATATAAAGTCCTTGATTCTGTGTGGGTTCAAACACATATCAAAGCTTCAGGATCCTGAAAGGTTTCACTCTGCTTCCTGAAGACCTGAACATTGCTCCCATAAAGCCATGGCTTGTTTCGGATTCCGAAGGCATGGGGTTCAGCCGGACGGGTCTTCTAGGACCTGGCCCTGCACCGCTCTGTTTTCTCTTCTATTTATCCCCGTCTTCTCCAAAGGTAAGTGAGGCTTTTGCAGGATGAAGGTGGAGGAGGTGTTTCTCCCACCTGTGTTTCATTTCTTTTAGCAGTCAAGGACAGTGATTTATAACAAAGCCAGAAGCTAAAGGTAAAACTCCAGTCTCCTGGGTTGGATGGTTCTGTATTCCAAGGTAGGCAGGAGACATCTGGCAGCAGCAAATAAGCAGAGATACGGCTCACAGTGGCATGCCAGGCATTGACTAGGAGCTTAATGAATATATCTGAGTTGGTTTGGGAGATGAGCAATTTCAGACACGTCTGTCAGATTGGAAGAAAATACTGTAAAGTTAAGCAATTTAAGAGAGGAAAGATATCCATAGGTCCTAATGTATTTAAGCTTGGAATCAGGGTGAACTCAAGAATTTCCCTTTTTTAAAAGATGGATTTAAGCAAATCATATTAAGTTTCTTTCCTACCTTATTTAAGATTTTAAGATCTTCACTTTTTTTTTTATTTGTTTATTTGACAGACAGAGATCACAGATAGACAGAGAGGCAGCCAGAGAGAGAGGAAGGGAAGCAGGCTCCCTGCTGAGCAGAGAGCCTGATGCGGGGCTCGATCCCAAGACCTTGGGATCATGACTTGAGCCGAAGGCAGAGGCTTTAACCCACTGAGCCACCCAGGCGCCCCAAGATCTTCACTTTTATAAATGAATCAGCTTGTTTAAAATTTAAGCCTTCTTTACTCAATTCAAAGTTTTAAGGTCCTCAGTCAATTCTATAAACTAGTTAGCTAATTACTTAAAAAAATGATAGCAGTTTGAAATTGTAAAACAAAAAGGTGGGGAGAGAAAGAAAGAAAGAAAAAACAATGAAAACCATCAGTCTGTTTGGCACAAGATACTTAATTGCTACCTGACCTATCTGTGGACTTTGGATGCAGATTCCCCAGTTTTCAGTGAAATAAAGCACTTAAAGGTTAATATCGGGTTTGCTATAGAACAAAAAGTGGTGAACATTTCCCCCTGAATTTCAACTTTATTTCTCTCTAGACTGTCTCAGTTAAGAAACCATGTGGTTTATATGAAATACTTGGGTACTCAAAAGGTATTTGATAAATTATTACCAGATAAGAACTACTTATGTGCATTTTCCCATTCTACATATTTTGAACATGTAAAGATTAAATACTCTTAGAAATAATTACCTTTCCTTCGTAGAAAATTTATCTCAACCTGTAACTGAGATTCTTCCACTGAAAAATGAGTGTGACCAGATTTACCGGTGATAACTGAGAATTTGCCTGGGGGAAGGCAGGAAAATTGTCTTTGGGCTTAATGTCAGTACAATAAAGATTATTGAGTGCTCATGTGGGTAGGTTCTATGGTGGCTCCCAGATGTTTATAAGCCAAAGACAGAAGCTGCAAGAGGTATGATTAGCACACAAAAAGCTTTAATACTGGATAGAACTTGATTAAATATCACAATGGAGTTATAACAGTGCAAAGTTGCTCTGATAGGGATGAGGATTATAGAAGAAGACCATTATCTAGCCAGCCAAGGCTGCTGGATTAACCATAGCAATGGCTGCTATCATTCTATTCTTTCTTCTGAGGACAGATGTTGCTCAGTCCACGTACTCGGGAAAAAGGACTAGTGATAGAGTTATTTCTGTAGAGTGATTTATACACAGGAGGAGGTGTCCTAGAAACTCAGACTGGAGTGATAGGTTGGGCTCAGATCATGGAAGATGTAAATGCCACTTAGTTTATTTGTTTTGCAATCAATGGTATGTAAGATATCAAAGGATTTTACCAAAACGAGTGACTCGGTTCATCCAAGTTTTGAGTGTCAGGTGTGTGGTTGACTAGAGAGGGGACAAGTTAGTTATAGGAAGGTAATTTGACATGAAGCTACCATTTTGTAGATGACACAAGTCTTTTTGAATGGAGAGCTGGCCTCCCTTATCCTGTAAAAGCCAGAAGGAGAAAGAACAAAGGAGCATGAGCATGTTTGAGTGAAGGAGAGAGACTGGCGGAAGAGGGGTGGTGGCGGCGGCAGGGGAAGCCCACAGAAGTTAACAGCAGGGTTGCCTCAGCCTACAGAGGAAACGACCTGGTGCCCTCTACTCTGGGGCTTCCTTCATCTAGCAGCACCTCTCCCTCTGATAACAATGCTAGGGAATGTGTTGGCTGGCACAGTGATCCAGGGTTCGGCCACTGTGCCAGATAGAGGTACATGACCAAGTAAATATAAGCAGAAGTTTATAAGTTATATACTGAGAAATAAGGCAAGATTCTGTACCTCAACCTCCAAAATTTCTCCTACTACTCATTAAAGTTCCTACAGTTCTATTTTAACCTTAGAATACCAGAGGTGGAAGGCACTCTGTTATCATCTGACCTAATCCCCTCTTAAGTGCATTTGAGGGAAAACGAAGGCTACAGGGAAGGCATGACTTGCTCCAAATCACATATTTCATGGTAGGACCAAGCCTTCAGTTTGTCATATCAATGTTTTTCCTGCTACAGGAAACTCTTGTCCAAAAGGGAAACACCTGATGGAGATTAGCTGGAAGACAGCTAAGAGATGGAGGGGATGGGATGGGGGAGAAGGGAACGGCTGGGGAGTGTTTGTTGAAGGAAGAGAAGGGCTGGAAGGTGGAGTTGGAGAGCGCCCATCAAAGATCAGCGTCGGTTAGCTGGAGATTTTGCTTGAGCCTGGTGGTAGGTGAGCATTGGTTCACTGAGTTCCCTCTAATTTTCTCTTATTAGGGATGCACGTGGCCCAGCCTGCAGTGGTTCTGGCCAGCAGCCGAGGTGTTGCCAGCTTTGTGTGTGAGTATGGGTCTTCAGGCAATGCCGCCGAGGTCCGGGTGACAGTGCTACGGCAGGCCGGCAGCCAGGTGACTGAAGTCTGTGCCACGACATACACAGTGGAGGATGAGTTGGCCTTCCTAGATGATCCTACCTGCACTGGCACCTCCAGTGGAAACAAAGTGAACCTCACCATCCAAGGGTTGAGGGCCATGGACACGGGGCTCTACATCTGCAAGGTGGAGCTCATGTACCCGCCACCCTACTATGTAGGCATGGGCAATGGAACCCAGATTTATGTCATCGGTGAGCAAATCCATATCACTAAGCTGACATCTTTTGGATTGCTGTCTTCTTAGCATGAAAACAGTTTTGTTCCTTAGCTTTAAGTGGTTCATTTTAGGATTATGGAAATTCTTTTTAAGAGTTCTTTGGCATATGGGTGGGTAGTCTGGTTAATATGGGTGGCTACCCAGCATTCTGACTTAAAATAAAATGGGTTGGGGTTAGTGTTTTTTTTTTTTTTTTTTTTTTTTACTGGAGGTTGAGGCACTCATTCTGGAGTGATAACTATCATGAAGATTGACCCTGGGCCTCTGATAGGACATTCTACGGGAAGTGCCCTCCAGCAGCCAGACTTACCTGTGGACTAGCAATACTATTTAAGGGTAGACACCAAGGTTGGAAGCTCTTCCAGAACCTCTTCCTTTTCTCACTAGTGAAGGGAGTAGGGCCTTAAAGTTTAAAGAGTGTCTCAAGGAAACTCTGCTTTGTTTTCTGTTGTAGATCCTGAACCTTGCCCAGATTCTGATTTCCTCCTCTGGATCCTTGCAGCAGTCAGTTCGGGGCTGTTTTTTTATAGTTTCCTTATCACAGCTGTTTCTTTGAGCAAAATGGTGAGTGCAGTGCTGACAACACCCCACTTTTGGTGAGGATGTCTTCAGTGACAGCAACTGACCAAATGACGCTGTTGAGTTCAGTTTTCTGGAGATGAAGCAATAAATGAAGAACAGTGGTAAAGGAAGGACAGTGGTAAAGAATGCACTAGAACCCTTGGCATTGGCCTTTGAGGTTTCGAGATGACTAACATTTTAGATAAGTGTGTTTGACATTGAATGTTTGTGTGCTCCTGATCAGGGTTTCAGTATGAGTAACCATTTGAACAACACGGGGCAGCTGTTTTGCTCTTCGTCTTCAAGAAAGTTGTACTTAAGAACCCTAAAACATAAGATGAGGTTGGGACAAATGCTGCTACAGAAGACCACCTGGATGGGTTTTACTCTCCTCCTTAACATCCCTCTATTTCACCCAGAAGTTATCTCTTGGTACCACCCTGCTTGTGCCTTCCTTGTCCAACTATAGCTGTCCACACAACTGTCCTGTCCAGGGTTCCCCATTACCCAGTCTGCTCAAAGGGGAAGTCTCGCCTTCCCCTCAAGCCCAGTAAATAAGAATGCCAGTTTTTATTTATTGCATTTGTTGGGAGAGATGGAGGTATGAAATCAGGCCTCCTGTCAGGATTTCTTTCTGATGGTTTCATTCAGCCCCCCTCTGCCTACGGCTGACTTGATCACCACAACCTTCTCCTTCCAGGGCTCTCTTACTCTCTTCCCGTATATCCTCTTTCCCCCCAGCTCGATTCCAAGATCCTCTACTCAACTTGTTCTATTGCTGTAGATTCTTCCTACCTCATTTGCTAGAAGCTGCCACACAGACCAGTAGACTAGAATCTCAAATTATGGAAGTGATAAAAATTGGGAATTAAGGCAGACAGACAAAAAGTAGTAAAAAGTATATGAGGAGTAGAGACGAGATATACAACTCTAGAACAGAATAACTGAAGTTTATTATCTTATGAAGTCTTGCCCTCACAGATAGGATGTAGTCAATTGCCATAGGTATCTTGGGTGTTCTTTCTAACGCTTTCTCAAAGTCTCTTTCTCCTCTCTTGCAGTCAGGGAAAATGATTGCTATTTTACATCAGTAGCACTGAGTGATTTATTTAAAGTGAATTGTAATAACTGAATCAAGAAAATCTTCTGGGGCTTATAATCCTGTATGTGTACGTTCACTTTTTCAGCGGAGTAGGGACCCATTATTTGTTGAGTCCTATTATGGCTAGAAACGGCTTCTGTATTTCTTAATAATAATTACTGTTCCTTTTTGTGTTTGGCAGCTAAAGAAAAGAAGCCCTCTTACTACAGGGGTCTATGTGAAAATGCCCCCAACAGAGCCAGAATGTGAAAAGCAATTTCAGCCTTATTTTATTCCCATCAATTGAGAAACCATTATGAAGAAGAAAGAACATTTTCCAATTTCTCAGAGCTGAGGCAATTCAAACTTTGTACTATCCAGCTACATTTGCTTGTTTGTATATTTTGGGGGTGGGATTCATCTCTCTTTAATATAAAGCTGGGCACAGAACCCAAATGAAGTGTGCTACGATTCAAAGCAAAGGTGCAAGAAAAGAGAGCCAGGATGTTTCTGTCACATCAGATCCAATTTTAGAAAACGTATCACTTGGGAGCAATATGGGGATGCAGCATTATGATGTGGGGTCAGGGATATAGGTTCGGGAGTGGTGCAGTCCAAAGAAAACAAGGAAGGGGAGTTAGGGAGAGGAGATATTGTACACACTTTGTATTTACATGTGAGAAGTTTATAGCTGAAGTGATGTTTTCAAGGTAATATTTTGTGTTATTTTTCTTAAATGTAGAATTACATGAAGACTTTAAAAATACTCACATGGCTATATTTTAGCCAGTGATTCCAAAGGTTGTATTGTACCAATATATATTTTTTATTTGATAGTATTGTGCATGGGGGCCACATGTGCTTTTGTGTATTTGCTGATGGTTTTAATATAAACACTATATGGCAGTGTCTTCCCACCAGAGGTTCAGGGGAAGTTTTATGGAAGGGCTCAGGACACTAATACACCAGGTAGAATACAAGGTCACTTGGTAACTGGCTTGGGAACTGGATGAGGTCATGGTTGGTTCCTGTAGCCACACTGGGCTGAACTGGTATTGACATGTGTTTTGGGCTTTTATGTTAGCTCCGTTCAAAGGTTTGCAAGTGAGTCAAGACTGGTGTGTCTGATTTAACTCCGTAGAACACCATCGTCAAGTAAATGGCTCATTCTGGGAGTCTTGTAGGTATGAACGTCAAGGAAGCTCGAGTTTCATGAGAGCCTCAATCCCTTACACATGGTTAATGCCATGGACAGAAAACAGCAGCAGGTGGCAGAACAGGGTGATGAGGGTTTCTGAAAACTAACACTGTTGGTGTTTTTTAATTCACTATTTTCCATGAAAATGCAACAACATGTATAATATTTTTAATTAAATAAAAATCTGTGGTGGTCATTTTCCAGTGTTGTCTTTTTCTTCCTTGCATTTGAATATTGTTTTTGAGTTTGTTTTTAATTTATTCATTCATCAGTTGGCGAAGTCTTCGTTATTAGGAATTTTGGGAACAGATTGATGAAAAGACAGTAACGCTTCATGAGTCAGCTGTCCACCAGCTATAACCTGGGAGCCATGCTTGGAAGGAACTCCTCCTCTGTCCTTTGATTTCTTCCCAGCTGTTTTAAATATAAAGCAGATTACTGCAAATAACAGCATAAGGACTCTACAAGTCACACAACATTAGCTCCAGCACAAGTTCTTCATCTCCTCTTTCTTGCCTATAAATTTCTCAGCTCAACTCACACAGTTGCTATGGCAACTCCTGTATTGTCAGTCCTGTTCCTTGCAGCCATTTTGATCTGCTTCCATAGTAAATGGAGCTTTCCCTTGTGGCTTCTGAATGGACTATTTCATACATGTGGGGAAAACATACCCGTGGCCCCTGTGATGCTATCAGCTGGCAGACCTGGGCCTGGCCCACTGAGCTCTCTGTGATTCTTGGTTAACCAATGTGTGGCCTCAGTCTACTCGATTTCCTTTTAAGTTTTCTTATTCTTGATTTCTACATCCTGCTATTGTCTTGTGTAATGCTTCTCAACATGGCCAGGCACCACCTCTGACATAATCAACTGCATCCCCTACCAAAAATGTTGATTCAGGTGCTTAACCTCAGATGGACTGAATCAGAAGCTTTGGGTGATGGGGCCAGGAGTTTGCTCTCCCAGCAAGTGCCCCAGTGCTTCTTGTACCCATCAAATTTTGACAGTCACTATGTAGGCAGTCTCTCCTCTCTCCTGCTCACTATAGGACTCTCTCTCTCTCTCTCCCGTTTTTCCTGCAGGTGCTAACAGACAAATGAGACAGCACAAAGTGAGCATTCCATAAATATTGTTAAAATAAAAATGAATATGTCTTTGAAAATACGGTAATCACAAAGGCTTAGAATGAGCTCCTACTATGCTGAAGACCGTACCTCTTGCTCTCTTGGCCTTTGATAGGAAGCCATGAAGAAACACACAATTTAGGAGCCCCAAATGGGTAGTGTGTTACTATTTCTATTTTTTATGTATTTAGAGAGATAATTCTTTTCCACAGTTGATGGTAAATTTCAGTGACAGGGCCTTAGATAAAGGACCTTTCGCATATCTTTCAGATGTCATTAGACAATGGACTACTTTAAATAAGCTTAATATCTCCTTTACCATTACCTGAAACTCTACCATTAGCTATGGAGTTAAGCACTGACTTCTCTACTCATTATCAATTTTGAAAAAAATATAATCCTTCTTTAAAAATTTCTACTGTGGCAGAGGAAAACGGCAAGAAAAACTGTCACCTGGGCCTTCTGCTCAGAGGGGAGAAAGCAAATTGGGGAGGTTTCTGGGTACCAAATGAAATCCTTTGCTGATCCCCATTTTCATTATGAGGATAGATCTGTTACTTGGAATAATCAGAGAGATTCACTGCCCCCAAATCAGAGGAGTGACTTTTTCTTGGCATGTCAGCCTTCATCACTATCTCCAACTCTGGCATCAGGGTTCTGGGGAAGCCCAAAGACTCTGCTCATCTCAATAGGGCTTTGTTCACCATGGAGAGGAAGGCTGGGCACCATAACCCTTCTCCCTGGCACCACCTGTCCCAGGTAGGAATGTGGATGACAAAGGGAACATGGTAGAACTACCAGTGGTGTCTGGGTCAGCCTCTACTTCTACCAGTTCCCCACACATACTATTGCTCACCTCTCTTCTTCCAACATGGCACTCTCATTTCTGCTACTTCTGTTTCCCTATTTCTCAGCCCCAAATATCTTTAGCCCTCATTTTCACATCCAACAAGACTCATCTCAAATTCTGTATCCAGCATCAGATTCACTGACACTTCAAGCCCACGTTGATCTCTCCCCTTCTGTTTCACAGCTATACTTGGTTTTATCCCTAATAATTTCAAATGTGCACGTCTTTTCTTCCTAAATTCAGTGGGAACTTCTCCAAAACAGGAATCATCACGGCTTTAGGCAAACAAAAGAAGTTCAAATCAACGTATTGAAAAGTTGGGGAGCTAGGACATCTGGGACCAACTGTCTTCTCTGTAGAACCTGGCTGTGTTTTTTTGGTCTCAGTCAAATGTCTTTCCCATGTGACCAGCAAAACTATGTGTGGGTCAGCGTATCACTTGGCTTAAACCTTCAAGACTCTGGAATGTGAGATCCAGCTGGCTACCCTGCTTCACACGTTTTACTTTTATCTCAATCCAGTCTTCCAATCTTTTTTTCTTTTTAAATTTCTTTTGAGAGGGGAAAGGAGATGAATTCTCATTGTTACTCCCTTTCTCTCTCTTTTTAAGCTGTAGGTTGTTGCTAGAACTGACTATATTTTTATACCGAGGCTGAGGCTTCTTCCACCTTCACAGTGGATACCGAATTTACTTGCAAAACGTTGATGTCACTGGGTTGTTAATTGGAGCAAAGCCAGCTAAGAAGTTTAAGAGTTTATAAACTTAAGTTATTGTTTTGGGAGCTCTCAAAGCAAAAGAGAAAATGGTTTTTTTTTTGGAAAGTTAATTCCGATTGACTCACTTCTCTTTTGCACCTGGTTAGATATATGATTCAGGTGCATTATGAGTGGGCCTTGTTTTGTTTATTTTTTTTCTTATTTTAGGTCAATTTTTCTGATCAGATCAGAAAGATGACACACCCTATTGATAGAGAGAGGCAAGGTTATTTTCCTTTCTCCTTTACATGATGTTGCCTGCAGGCTGGGATAGCAATCTGTAGGTAGGTTTGCCAGATTCAGCCTGCCAACCCCCTAAACAAAAAAACCACAAAACCCAAAAAAACAAGATGCCTTATATTTGACCTGACAACCCTATCAGCGAGAAAGTTAATACATCTAATGTGGTGTGAATAAAATATGTTCTGGAGACCCTCCCTAGAAGTGTCTGGGCAGGAACAGCCAGAAAATGGCTGCTGTTTCCATTCTAGCACACTCTCTCATTCTCCTGTCTGCATTTGTGGGTGTTTGTGGGCTGATACTCAGTGTTGCTGGGGCTAATGCATCTCACAAAGGGGGCAGCCATTAATTTTCTAAATAATTTGTCTGAAGAATTCAACTGCCTCTGGTCTATATGGTCAGAAGTCTGACATTCAGACCCTTCTGGGAAGTCTTTGCTTTCCCGGGTGTACTCTATTACAGTATTCTCGTATTTATTATGTCCAGTCATTATTTGGAGCATTTGGGAAAAAATGCAGATTGAGGAGCCTCAGACCCACAGCTTCTCATTTATAAGATTGGAGGCAAGACCTGGAGATTTAAATTGTCCGGTAAGTCTTTGGATCATACTTACGGAAGCCCTGGTCTAACTCACAATCCTACCATCACAGACGATTAAGACTGAAGAAGGGACTTGGGAATTATTTTTACATTTTATAAGAAAATGAGGCTCAGAGACATTAGGAAACTTGTCCAAGTTCTCAGAGGAAGACAAGGTTTGAACTACTCTGAGAATCAGGTCCTTAAATTTTTACATCAGGACTGTGTGCGGTGGGTGACACTATGAAGCTTTCTGCCCAGGGGCTCCTATTCAGGCTGCTTCTGGAATGTCACTGTCACCATTCCAGGCTACCCTAGAAGACCTGCTTTTCTTCCCACCTTCACCCCAGATGCTCTGGGTGATCGTTACCATTGTTCCTGGCCATTGTCAGCTGTATCTTCTCTAGCTCTCCCTTAACCTTCTGAGGCACTAACAAGAAAGTCTCAGGTGATGCAGCCTGTCCTCAGCAAAACTACAGAAGAATGCTGCAGAGGAAAACAGAAAACAAACCACTGCCAAGAGTCAGGCAGCAATGCCAGCAATATGCTGAGAAAGCTTCCAAATTCTGTGGGAAGTCATGTAACTACTCTGAAATGATATGTGCTCTTTTTATCACACACAATCAGGTCGCCATAGCAACCAACAGTGTTTTAAAAACATGATACTAGTTCCACAAAAGAATATTATCTATTCAAACAAAAAGAGGAGCCTCCCTCCGGGAGGGATTGTAGGAAGTGTTTCAGGAAGACATTTCAAATTTTAGAAAGCATCACAAATGACTTCTCATGAGCAGCATTTTTCCAAGGACGTTTCCTTTTTCTTCTTGCTGTACCTTGACCATATCTTTGTCTGTGCTGCAGTCATCCTGCTGTTAGCTTTTATTTTTTTTTAACTTGTTGAAAATGAATCTTGCTTTCCTTCTTTGTAGTTAACATGCAACGCAGACAAGATCTCTAGTTTCCTCTAAATATTTTTTTTTTCCCCTGACACATCAAAGTTACCACTAACTATGACTGGACTTCGAAGACAGGAAGTTTGGATTTGTGAATGAAGAACAGCATTCTCTAGTATTGCTCTTCTGTGGAGAAAGCTGCCATGGTGGATATAGTTCATGAGATCCTTATTCTGAGTGAAGAGGGAAGAGAAACCAACCTGTGAAGCCTTTCACGCTGCCTGGGTATACGTTAGCTAAAGTAATTCTTACAATATGCCTGCAGAAGGGGGACTGCCATCATCCTTATTCTACAGATGAGAAAACTGAGGTTCATAAAGGTTGTATTATTTGCCTAAAGCCACACATCTAGTAAGAGTCAGGATTAGAAATGATGTTGGATTCCAAAGTGCACTTTCTTTTCAAATGACCATACCTTAATTCTGGGGGTTACCTAAAAAAGGAAGAAGGCAAAAATGACAAGTGAATGGGGGATTGGAGTGCTTGGCAAGTAAAGCATGTATCATGGGGACTACAAATGTGTGTCAGAATAAGAAAATACTCTTCGGACAAATGTTTTTAAAGGTTTTTTGAAGGTGCTCACTATGAGATTAGCTGTAGCAGTTGGGTTGTAACCAGAACAAAAGGAAAACAGGAAGTTGAAGACGTTTCACAGTGGAAGTCTGGTTTCAACCCACAGTTGTAGCAGTATCTGATATCCCATTCACTCATGCTGAAGGTAAGTGCAGCCATATTGCTGGCTGGTCTCAGGGGTTATAGCTTCTCACTTGGAGATGGGAGAAAGTGGAAACTATTCATACATCCCTTGGGCAGAGATGATCCTCATGTAACCTGTAGTGTGCTCCCCGCAAATGAGGTCATTCTGCCTTCAAAACAGGCTGGTCATAGAAAGTAATGACCGGTGGAAGTCAGTAGAACCTACTTTGTGTGTATCTCTAGGACTCTAGGAATGGGGCTAGTTTCTGAAAGAATAATAAGCAATCTGGAGTGGAAGGGGAGGTTGCACAGTAGAAGTAAAGAAAAGGGAGTATCTCTGAATTAAGGTTGAGGGATGCTGGAAAATAGCAACAAATCCCTTGAGTAAAATAAATGGAGAACAAAAGCAGAATACCTGTACTCTTGAAACAAATCATACATTATGTTAATTAAAAAAAAAAAACAGAAGACAGAGACCTAAGGATCTACCTCCCATCACCCCAGAGAGCAAATAAAGTGGACCAATATTGTGGGATCAAAATTATAGGGCAGGGCCCAAAGCCACTGACCACGTGGAAGACCGAGAGAAGCCCATGTTAAAACAAGGGCGTTATCCAGTCAAGGTTGTGATGGAGGGAGCTACATAATTTCTACCAGAAGTCAATGTGTGGGAACACCTGGGCCCAGAAACAGAAAGAGATTTTCTCTGCCAGGAATGGGTATTAAAAGCAATGGTTCTACTCTGGAGGGATGGTGATGGAGGCAGATGTGTGTGGTGTGGGAGGAGGCACTGCACAGGGTTGAAAACTCTTTATGGGAGAGCAGTGTCAGGGAGCTTCGCAAAGGAACTTTGGAAGAATGCTTTAAGCCTATACAAAGCTAAGTAGCATGGACCATATTTGTGCCAGTTTGAGTGTTTATAGTGTTTGTAATCTGTGCTTGAGGAGATGGTTCAAGGAGGGCATGAGAGTTGTGCTCAAGATGTGAAGGGTTATCATATGGAAAGAGGAATTAGATTTGCTTTATGGGCTTCCCAGAGCACTCGCTGCACTGGTGTTCCATAGGGACACATGACAGGAAGGGGGATTAGGATAATTGTTCTTCCTATTTGTAGACTTGGGTTCAGAGCCAGGAGAAGTACATTTTATTGGGTCATATTGCAGATTGGGTCCAGTCAGGCCAGCCGGGTCCTCATCAATATCAGCTACTGGGGAAGGGAGAGGCTCAGAGGATTGGGTGGGCCATGGGGTTGGGGAAATAGGCCTGGTTGAGGAACTAGGTCCTGGCTGGGCAGGCAGCTCACATATGGACTACATCTGAGACATCAGATGGGTTCAGGTTTCATTCAGGTGGGCATCACTGCCATGAAAGCTAACTTGGCAGATGAGTGCCAATGCACAAAGTGATATGGTAGGAAATACTCAAAGCCAGATGGTCATTGTTGTTCTGGAGAGTCAGTTGATCCACATTAAGATTCCTACAGACATTTGAGGGCACAGAAATCAAGATCCCATGCTTGGGGGTGGAGGGCTAGGAAGGGTGTCAGGGAGAACGGGCATGCTGGGCAAGTAAACTGAGGCCAGAATGCAGTTGAATTTCATAAGTCAAGGAGGACCACATTCTTGTGGATATCTTGCCTAGAGGCATGGCCATAGCCTAGGTCTGGGATTAACCCTACACTGCTGATCCCAGATACAACCTCAGAATCCTTTCAGCACATTTCCCCAGGGAATCGCAGTCATGACACATGGCATTCAAGATGTCACTGGTAACTACAGGGTTTATAGACTCTTCTCCCTTTTCCAAAACCCAGCTCCAAGGTTCCTTCCTCTGTCAAGCCTTCCTCACACTGGTTACCCTCACCATACTAGTCCTTCCCCCTTTTAGCTCTCACTCCTCTACAGTAGCAACACTTGTGTCTTTTCTAGATTGAGCTTGCTGTGGGCAATGGGAGAGAGTCCTTCTTTTATCTGTTTACCTCAACTTTAGATAGAAAGATAGGATTTCTACTTTTGTTAAATAACTTGCTCAAGGTTTCATCACAATAAGTGGCAGAGATGGATTTGAGTTCAAGTCAGTTCAGGGTGTGCCTTTCAGCATCTTGGCACTGACTTGGGTAGGAGGAGAACAAGGCTGCATTTGTGGGCATAGACAGACATATGAAGAATTTCATTGCTGCTTTGGAAGTGGACTCCCCAGCTCTACCCTCAGAAATGTGTCTTCTTTGGTGCATTATATATGCTGGGATCAAAGCAGTCTGGATGAATTTGACTTTTGACAACCATCCTAACACCTTTATTCAGTCACAGCTGAACTATCTCTGACTTGGCTGCCTAACCAACAAATTTTTGCAAATTAGATGTATTTATGCCTAGTGAAACTGAGAGAATTATTTTATAATCATACTCTCTGGAAAAAAAAGTCAATGGAAATTTTTAATAAAAAAGAATGTGATAGAAACACAATTTTAAGTCATGAATTGGAAAACATGTGGCAAAATCTTTATTCACTAGACTATACAGTATTTTGTGAACATCTGTGGAAATTTAGTTATTAAATGAGATACACGCAGTTTTTCTGTTTGCAGAACATAACAGAAACCTTATTGAAAACCACACAGCAACATAAAACCAAACTTGATGTCTACTCCCTTCAAGGTCAAAAGCATGCACAACGTTAAGAAAACCATTTGCTTTGTCCTTGAACAAAAAGAACTCTCTGTTAATACTTCTGTGAAATACTACATGTTTCTAAGAGGCAGATAATTAAGAAAGTAAATATAATCACCCACAGTGAGTCTTAACTTATATTCAAAAGTGATAAGAGAGACAAAAGTGTAAGGTGTGAGGTTAGCCTTACTTTGCTTATATTCTATTGTTTGAAGGTATTTCTGTGCCTAGATTTATATGTCTGTGTCCCTTAAAAAATACTGGTCACTGGCTTTTCCACAGAATCATGAAGATGAGTGCAGAAAAATCACTTTGTTTGAGAAAAGAGAATATCAATATTTCCTGGCCTAAAGCGGGGAGGCTGGCTAAGGTGAGCCCCTGGGGTCCTGTGGGGTGAAGAACCACACCTGTACTTTGGAACCCTGTTCCCAAGGAAATATCTATGGAGCCCTGAAAAATGAACTGTCAAGGGCAAGGGGACGAGTTGTCCTTATTTAGAGGGTTGGGAGGCATGGGTTCTGCTCTTGGCTTTGCCCAGCAGGTTTGAGGTCACTGAAAGCCATTTCTGGATTAGATGCTGTTTGATAGTCACCAGGTTGTTCCAGTCCCATCCCTGGAGCTCATTCTTGTGCTGTTTGTACTGATGTAATTTTTGATGTAATTGTTGCTTAACTCTCATAATTAAGTTTTCATACATTAATATTCCTATCTCCCCAAATATAGAATGAATTCCCACTATATTACATAGTGATATACATAGTATATTTCTACAGAGTGCTTTTATGATCTCTTTATGACCTCATAATACTTGGTACAGTACCTGGCACTGGAAAGTTCTACATTTTTCCTGTTTGTCTTCTTTCACCTTTCCTTCATTTCCCCTTCAACAAATATTTGTTCAGACAATGGAGCTTCACAATAAAGTATATACTGGTTCAAATGGAGATGGTCATCTTTAATGGAGATGTTGGGTGATTGAATTCACTATATCCACTAGTTATTTTCCAGATCTATGTGGAGAGAAGCTGACCTGAATGGACCACATCACCTGCCTTCCTTGCTCTCTGGTTTTTGAATGATGGAAGGCATCAGCCTGTGATGGGATTGACTGGGGTATTTCTTCCAGTGATTCCTGCTTTGACAGAGCATCTAGAATAATTGTTGTGTCCTTCCTGGACTACAGCTCTGGTTGGGCAGCTCTTCCTTGTTTCCTACTCTCACTGAGCTCTGGTGACTATTTTTGCCCTTTTTCCTTAAGCCCTAGGGAAAATAAAGAATTTTTGTTATTGCTGGTTGTTGGGGATCTCAGCATCTGCCATTTCCCTTAACCCTGTCCACAACTCTGTAAATAATCCCTTTGTTCCAGTTTCTTTTGGTGAATCATCAGAAGTGAATTCTGTTTAATACCGAGATCCTAATTGATACCTCACATATCCTTGGAATTGTCCTTGTGCGTGTAGATCTGCACGGGAGTTGGTCGGACTCACTATCTCCAAAGTCCCTTTGGTGTAAGAACCTACAGAGCTAGCACTAGAATTCAGGGTAACCCTGATAAACTGCAGACATTTTCAGATACAAACAAGATGAATTTCAATTAAGAACAAGTATAGAGAAGCACACCTGGGAGGAGAAATAAATAGTAGAAATGCCAGGTGATAAATGTCCGGCTGTGTGAGAGTATATCAGCAAAAAAGACTCAGGGATGAGAAAGCTGTACATGATGTCACTCAAATTGAGTAAATCTGGGGGATATACACAGAGCATCGTCTGTAGGAAGTGCAAAGCAATCCCCCAGAGTAGCCTGCCAGTGCACAAATTAGACCTGGGTGCTGTGATTTGATCTCGCTCAGTAACTTAAAAGGCAGGAACTTAAGAGAATAGAGACCCAAAGTTAGACTGGAAATGGAAAGTGGCTTATACAAAGATCAGTTACAATAGTCAGGGATTTATGCACCATTAATGTATTTGTCAGTGGTGGTGTTAGGGTCTTGAAACATTTTCTTTTCATTGTGCTCATTTTTTTCAACTGTAACAGCCCAGACACACTAATAGTCACTGGCAAAGAGTAGGTTTTCAGTGAATATTTCTAATGGAATGAGTACCTGACCAAATATAAAAAGGGGGCTAAGCCATTGCGTGAATCTATGATCAATATAAAGAGAAACCCTCAAAATGTTGGACATCATTTATATACTAGCTAAGAACCTACAACCCACGTCCCAGGAAATTATATAAGAATAAACTGTATTCTGGAATTCTGTATCTTTTAAGAACAAACCTCAAGCACAAAATTACATTAACAGGTTCCTCAAGTGGCTGCAAGCAGACCTGTCTTGTGGCACATGCCACAGGAAGGGTTTCATAGAGAAGGAAGTGGGCAGAAACCTACATGCTTCCTTGATGGATGACTTGGGGAGGAGGAATGTGTCACTCCGAGAGGGACAACCTGTGGTGGTGCCTAGGTCTTTTCCAAATGGTGGTTTCAAAGCAGAATATTCAGTTGTTTTAGTTAGAAGAGGACTCTTTGAGGGTGCCTGGGTGCCTCAGTTGGGTTATATGTCTACCTTGGGCTTCAGTTATGATTTCAGGGTCCTGGGATCAAGTCCCCACATAGGGCTCCTTGCTCAGTGGGGAGCCTGCTTTTCCCTCTGTCCCTCTCGCCCCCTTGTGTGCACATGCTCTCTCTCTCTCTCTTTCTCTTTCTTTCAAAAATAAATAAATAAAATCTTTTTTTTTAAAAAAGAAGAGGGTCCTTTGAATAGGTCTGCTCTACATTTTGATGTTAAAGACTTTCAATTCCTTTTGGGTGGTAAAAGCCTGAGTATAGTGCTTATTTCTATAGCATGTCTTTTAAAATTGCTATCTTGGTTTCACGATTGGTTCACAAGGAGAAATTGCAAAGGTAACGGTCTAGGGAGGAAATATTGCTAGGTAATAAAGATGACTAGTTCTGAGTCCCAGACCCAACATTAATTAACTGCTAGTTTCAAGCAAGTCATTTAACTTCTCTGGGTGTGAATTTTCTCAATATCATCCACTTGAGGAATACATTTCGATTCTAAAAGTATTTTTATGTACATGGCTGCAGTGTAGTAGTGAAAAGAAATGGCAGTTCCTTTGACCATCATAACTGCCCTAAGAAGTAGGTAGTGTCAGGCCGGTCATAACTTACTTAGACAAGAAGGTTTAGGGATGTTAATTAACTTAGTTTAGTAATAGAGTCCTATTAGGCCCAGACCACCTTACAGAATGTTTTTACTGTTCAGTCTATTTTCAGCTTTATTTTATGATGGGACTATTTCTGTGACATATTTGCAAAGAACATAAATGCTAATATGTGGTCTGATAAGATTTAAAACATGTAAAATGTATTCAACACAGGCTGTATACCTAGTACCTTCTTGCTAGAATGTTAATTTTTATTATTGAATGAAAGGAAAGTCACATGATTTTTTAAATAATGCCCTTCTTTCTCCTCTCCTCCCCGCCCCTAAACCTCAGAGTTTTGCTTTCTGGAAAGAACTCAATACATAAGCTCCACAACACATTAGACTCTCAACCAATTAGACCGCACAGTTGGAACAGTAAGATTGGGTTTGGTGAGGTCTGCTCATCAAGAGAGGAAAGGAGCACAATTCATTTCTGAATTGGTTATCAAATTCTTCTTGTAAGTGACACGATTGAAACTGCCAATTGGCTTTGCAACCTGCTGAGTCCATATTTCTTCATCTGTGAAAGCTCAGCAAATGAGCCCTTCTCAGCAAAGCAAGAGGGTTTCGCCAGCAAGAAATCTGATGAGGTGTTGCACCCTGTGGCCAACCATTTCTCAAGAGACCTCTTTCTGTTTCACCCTATTGAATTCCTTTATGATTGACAGGCAGCTTTACTCATTACTCAGGTTTTCCTTCATGTTATCTCCTTAGCAAATCTGGTCGCCGCAATACTTTTAAAAATACAGTCACATTACTATTATGGAATCATTCAACACCAGTGCCTGAAGAGACTCAAGTCATTTAGCTGAAGTCCCTTCTCTCATTCTGTTTTCCCATGTTGAACCCTTATCAGGTGACCCACCAATCTTCTTCATTTCTGTTGAAATAATCTATCAGGAAGTTCTCTTACGGTTGTTCAAAATCTTAGGCTCCCTATACTACAAAATGAAGCCTTAAATGAGAAGAGGTAGTAGACACTATGATAACAAAGATATTCATTTCCTTTGAGCAGGAGGATTTGTCTTGTCATTATTAGGATTATGGAGATGAACAGAAGCAACATTCTGTCTCCCATAGAGGTGAGGCATTGTGTAAAGTTCTATCGATATTTGAGCAATGAAGAATAGGAGCTCATCCACTTAGACTCAGTTTTGGGGTAGTCTTCTACTCTTTTGGGAACTACACCTTTCAAAAAGATGTTCTGAGGAGTATGGTATTTTTTAATAGTTGTGTAGGGAGTAAAGAGCATTGAGAAAAAAAAGGTTATACGCTTAAGTTTTTTTGTCTGTGTGTTTTCCTTCCTTCCAGACATTATAAGTCTGTTTCAAAGACACATTTCTAATAATAGAACAGCTACAGCTACATGAATAAACACATTGTCCATCTAAGAGAACTCCATTTAGACTGCTGAAAACAGAGCCAAGCCAAACAATAGGTGCATAGAACCAGTAGAGTAGCACTTTGCCACTTAATGAATTACAAGAAACAGATGTGAGTTTTTGGTGTTTTTTTTTTTTTTCTTTTTAGGGGATACATACCCTGAACTTGGCCCATTTGTCAAGAATTATCAAAAGGTCTTCAGATTCACGATTCAGAGAAAAGCCATGGATTCATTTGTGTATGCACGAGCATTTGATGATTCCCATTGTATTATTTGTTGGCTTTTCTCATTCAAAGATCCATATACAATTGAGGATACTTAATGCTTTTGCTAGGCTAGGGTTAGGAAAATGAGGAATTTCTTTCTTACCACTTATTGTCACCATATTATGCCATAATATCATTCTTCACACATAGAATTTACTAGTCATTTTCTTACAACATAGTAGAATGGGAATCTGTCCTAACAATCATTTCTAACGGGGAATTACTACTTCTTTCCTGTAGAAATCTATTGCTGTCATAACCCTTGGTAGTCTGTTTTTCCTCAAGTTCTAGTGTGAGAGAAGAAGGCCCAGAGAAAAGACAGGAGATGAGCACTGGTCAGCTTTGCTGAGATTTAGCCATGCTTTGAGATTCCCTGGAACAGCTTCTACCAGCGTGGCTACACCTAAAAAAGTCTTCACCACCTTCTCATTGATTATGCATGTAGTTGAAGAGCCCCAGACTGTTTCTGTCCAGCTAGAGAGTCAGCATTTTCTCCTATTGCTGGTAGGTTGTCAGATAGGACTTTCTTAGACTGAGAATGAAGGGTTGGCTTCTGGGTCAATGGGGTAAGCTTACATTCCATTGTTATGCCTATGAGTTTCCCATTGACTGATGAAGAGACACTGAGTGAGGTAGGTAATCACAAAGGCTGCCCTGTCCAAGAAACTTCAGGGAAAATGATGGTGAACTTGCAACACTAAGAGAAAACTCGGATAAGGAACACGTAATTAACCTATAGGTTCTAGAATATCATGATTATATCCATTGCAAATGGCATTTCTGTGATATTGGCAAGTGGTATTTTTTATGTTTGTGTGTGTTTATGAAAAACCCATGAGAGTTTTCAGGGATAAGAGTTACAAATATTTAGTGCTGGTTATGTACCAAAATGGTTTTAAACCCTTAATATTGAATTATTTAGCTTGTTTTTCATATGATGAGATAGGAACTATTATTACCTTCACTTACAAGATCAGAATTGGAGAGGTGGCATCACAGAGATTCCTAAGACCTGTGTGATTGTGTGGGCTTTAAGGGACAAGGGAACATTTCAGAGACAGGGCAACTAATTGAGAATGACCTAAGCTTGTGGAAGAGGATCTATACTAGGTAGTCTGAGAGCATTCCTATCTTTGTCCCATAGCCAGAAACTATTTCTGACTTGTTAGAAAACCCTGGGTCCGTGACTTCCCCTTTTCTAGTTGCTGCCTTTGAAACCTGGAGACAGGAGGTTCTTATTAATCATTTAGTTTCTGCACAACCCTTACTTTGCATTCTACTAGGAGTGGAGTTGATAGTCAAAACTGATCTCACTCCTTCATTCTTTTTGCTTTGGGTTTAATGCATACAGAAACCAGTAAAATCATCTGTGCAGGGAGCTAAGTTTAGCTAGGATTTAAAACTTCAGTTAGAAAGGCATCATCATCAGGATTGATACTGAAGTAAGATTCAGCATCACAACCCTGCTATTTGTGATTATTAAAATCATATCTCTTGCTTTATACTCTCTTCCTTTATACTGCAGATTCTTGCTTTATACTTCAGATTCCAAGTCCTATTAAAAACATGTTATTTAAAACAAAGAAAGCAACAAGAAAGAATTCGTGGGTAGTCAGTTGGTACTTTTAAGCAGTGACTGTTAAAGGTTTGAAATGGGAAATCATGTTAATTTTAGATAAGAAGAGATGTAGAAGCTGTTGTTTGAAAGCGTGCCTTCGCCGGGAGGAGAGAGTCCTCTGCAGCAACAGACTGAATCCAGTATGGCTGCTATTCAGAAGGCGTCTGATGCCTTTGCTAGGGTTTGTCCTGAACTTCCGGTAGAGAGGTGGTTATTATTCACTACTGTTCAAAACACATACCTCCCCTTACAAACTATCAGAAGGGGGAAGTTTAGGAAAACTTCCAGCACTTTGAACTACAATGTTAAGAATAATGAAGACCTAGGGCTCTTGAAAGGCTATTTTCAATTTCAGTTAACACCTGGGCATGCCTGGTTATAGCACAGCTGCCAAGGGTGAACTTCTCACTTCAAAACACAGCATCCCAGATTTCGCAGTGGTTCTAGAGCTTCAGAACTGTTAATGCCTTTAGCTCTTGTAAAAACCACAGATAGCAACTGTCTGCCTTCCAGGTCAGCTCTCTGGTGAAAATGATTGAATTCTCTCAGGTTAGATCTTTGGCAGTAATCTGAGGAAATGGATCTGGAAAAAGCGATTGTTAAGGGCCTCCTCTTAGGTCACACTTTACTGATTTGAATAGTTTTCTTTCTTTCTGTATTCAAGCTAGCACAATAAAATAAAAGAAGGGAGTTGTGTCAGTGCTTCATTAAGTACGCTAGTCATTTACACAACCAGCTAACCAGCAAGAAATATTCATATACGTTCCTGTATACCATGCATTGATCTAGGTGCTTCAAGGATGCCTAGTTTGCAAGAAATACTTCATGAATAATCGTTGAATTCCCCAGTAATTTGGTAAAGTCCTACTGGAGGTGCTTATACATAAGAACACAACACAACAACCTATGGATGTGAGCAGCTATGAATCTTAGGGAGGGATAATGTATATTTCAGTTCATTTTCTTCATTTTAGTAACTCAATTTCAGATTTTGATTTCTGACTGCAAGCTTCATTCTGCTAGGCTAGTGGAAAGAAATATTAACCTCAGTCCTTCCTGGGGTTTCCCCATCTTTCCCCAGGATTGTGTCACACTTTTGGACCTTGTAATGTTAAGATACTGGGGTAAGCTGTCATCAGGTCTTCCCACACCTGCCTAGTTCCATTGTGTCTGTCTTCTTCACCCTTTAGGAATAGTGGTTCTCAGCTACCCCCATGCTCAGCTTGGGGAGGTGTATCTTTGGTAAGGCTGTCTCTAGTCCCTTCAGCCTGTGTGTACCCTACAGCCATTCCCTTCCTTCTCTGAGGTCTTGCTGCTTTCCAGGTGATGGCACCAGGGAATGAAGTATAGGTACCCTCTGCCCCCTGACCTCTTTCTCCCCCTGACCCCTAGGGGAGTCTCTTTAGGGGTAAGGGAAATCCTCTGTTCAGGCTCCTTTTTAAGCCTTTTTTTCCCCTGAGGGCTTTTGTTAGAAAAAGGCAGAAAGATTAGTGGGAGTATTTCTGCTTTTTTCTCTGACACATTCCAATCTTTTAGGATCGAATGGTTCCAATAGCATAGTAGGCAGTGATCAAGTAACTTGTGGGACAACTGGAATGCAGGATACTTTTTGAGGAGAAACAGGTCACTAGAAAGAAGAGAACATTTCTCTAAAGTAATTTCTCCCTCTACTTCATGAAGAAAGCACTAATACTCTGAATCAGTGGTTCTAAGAAAGATGGTTGGAGATCATTTGGTTTTATCATTTAATTTTCTAAAGGATGGAAAGCTTATGACATTTGACCCAAATTATCTAGTTCATATTTAGTTCCATGTTGAGAATGGAACTAAACCCAAGCCTTTGGGGTCTTTTGTGTTCTCCAGAACACTCTTATACATTGCAAAAATTAGCTTATTCTAAGGAGAAGAACAAACTGAAAAGGCACATCTTCATCAACACCAATACAACACTATTTTTGTGTGTTTCAAGACAAAACCCTTTGCCAATATAACTAACTGTTCCTGGCAGTTTATTTCCAGGAACTGAAGATGTCGTCTAAGGACTTGGATTACACACAGTGAATCACCATTATGTTCTCAGGCTCAGAAGTCCAGGCCAGCTGCACGGCCAGATGGCTCACTGGTCCCAGTGGGCCTCTATCGTTGGCCTGAGAACTAGAAGCAGAACAGAGAAAGAGAGAGAGAGAGAGAGAGCGAGAGAAGGAGAGAAATTATAGCCAGTGGCTGCCACAACTCCAGCTGTTGATATGATTCCAGAAACGGACACAATGATGATCTGGCTGCCAAAAAAATAATACATATTCTGGCCAGAAGGAGAAATGCCAAGAATCTGATGATTTGCTTCAATAAATGTGTTGTGTCATGAGTATCCAGAAGCCAAGTGAAGCTCAGTTGAATTTTTTTCTTCGGTATTACTCAAAGGGATGTATTTTGTGATTTTGTTGACTTTACCACTCAAAGCGTGGTTCACGGACCAGCGGTATTGGTGTCACTTGGGGTTAGAAATGCAGAATGTTAGGTTCCACCCCAAACCAGTAATGCAGATCCAGCATTTTCCACAAGATCTCCTGGAGATGAGCATGCACCTTAGGACTGAGAAATATTGGAGGAAAACAAAGTCAGATTGTAGCACTGGGCCAACAGGATTGGGTAGCAAACTTGGTTGTGAACACTCTGAGGGATGCAAGGAAAACCAGACTGAGAGATGAGATCTGGTTCTAGACTCAATTATGACACTTTCCCTCAATGTGGTCCTGGAGGAAATCACTTTCTTTACTTAGGCATGGATTTCCTCTTCTTTAAAAAGGAAGACTTATTTACCTAAGGATTGTGGCAAGGAGGAAATGAGATACTGTGCCAAGAAAATGAACTGTAAAGTAGAATGCTCTTCTCAAATGCAAAAGATTGAAAACTGTTGTACGTGTTCATGTATATCTAAAATGGAATTTGGACTTTTTTGACTTTTAAAATGAGTCATAGCACGTTTAAATCAATTATGATGAAAACATACGTGACCAGCAAGAGCAACCCATGAATCAAGGAAACATCTCTGAGACATGTTTTTCAGATGAATATAGAATTCTGACTCATAAAAATGGATACAGTTAGGGCACTGTTTATGAAGTTAGCAACGGTTCTTGGACTCAAGCTGTTCATTACAACCACCTGGGGGATCTTTAAAAACTATTGTTGCTTGGGTTCCAACTCAGACCAACTGAGTTAGAACTACTAGAGCTGGCATGCAGGCATTATATTTTAAGAGCTCTCCAGGTGATTCTAAAGTGTAGCCACAGATGAAGTGCCCATTAGAGCACGTTGCTCTGTGCAACTGAACATTTCTTGTCATGGCTGACTGTGGAATAAAACCAGGACAGGGAAAAAAGTTCTGTATTTCTTCCTTATGTTTCCAGAACCCCTCTTAAAGGAATTCATTTTAAAATGTGAACTTAGAGAACTGAGAAGGAAGCAAATGATCTCATTTTATAGCACCAGCAACGCTAAACTTAAGAGGTTCTTTGGTTTTTCTGCTATGATGTGATGTGGTCAAGTGGGGCATCACAGTTCCAGTTTATTAGGCTTTCTCAGTAAGACCAGTCAACAGAGAGTGCCTGAGAACTAAGGAATGGGCACTCGGCCTAGAGGAAGCCCAGCAAAAAAGAAAATGTGGTCAGGAAAAGGCTGAGGAATATGAACCAGGAAAGAAGACTCGCTTGAAGATTACCCTGCATTGTTTGGGATGGCTACACCAAATTACTCTGGAGCCAGGCAAGCTTTCTGAGGCTTTTGTCTCTGCTCTGGGTCATAGAACTGAGGACATAGACACACATACAGGGTTCTGGTATTTTAACTCTAGGAACCACCTCTTTTCTGACTAGAGTTTAGGTTAGCTGAGGACGTGATTGGCCTCTCTCACACTATTCCCAAGGAATGTGGTCAGAAAGCCTCCATCCTTTTAGTATAAGCCAGTTCCTTAACATGGAGGTGGTATGCCAAGAAGGGGAACTGGAGTATAATGGTTAGATGCTCTCTACCACCTAAACTTCTTTATCTTCTGAAACACGAGACCTAGTGACATTGGCTATGGGGAGCGCCAGGCCCTGTTTCATGTGTACATAAATGAGATATACTTCATTTAGTTTCCTTTTCCTGAACAGTCATTGCCTAGCCCTCTAAATACCCATTGAGCCCAAGATCTACTTGGCCATCCTTTGTCAATTATCATTAGCTTGTCTTTCTGGCAGAGGACTTCATCCCTTCACCCATCATCTGAACCTTGCTGGTCAAGAATCAGATACTTCGTCTTGTCCCTTTTACAACTAGTGCCTAGTGCTGACTCATGACACCAAACACACTGGACTTAGACCACCTAAAGCAGAGGTAGCACAAACATCCCTTCCTGCTAAGTGTTATTAATTCAGTCTTTCCCACAGATATTTTCTTGTGGGAGTATCTGTCCCTGGCTATCATTAAACCAATGCGATTTGAGAGAAACCTTTCTTTTAAAGTCATCTTCAATGGAGCACATTTATTAATAATGCAAAAAAAGACCTATAGCTTAATTTTTAGCTTAATTTTGCTCTGTTAGTTTTACATAGAAAAAGAAAAAAAATTGACAGGTAGCTATCTTGAGTGCTGTTTTAAAACGGAAAATATCATTAGCACTAGATTTCTTACATATGTGCATATTGACTGTTAATACT